>NC_058519.1:485814315-487064315 GCF_904849725.1 Hordeum vulgare subsp. vulgare
CACCGAGTCAATGTGACCATGTCCTCCTTTTTGTCTCACAACCACCACCACACTCTATTCCACCTATAGTGCTATATCCATTGCTCGCGCTCATGTATTGCGTGGTAGTTATAAAAAGTTTGAGAAAGTAAGAGCGCGAAAACAATTACTTGGCCAATACCGGGGTTGTGCATGATTTACATTAGTTGTGTGAGGATGATGGAGCATAACCATACTATATGATTTTGTAGGGATAACTTTCTTTGGCCTTGTTATTTCGAAAGTTCATGATTACTTTGCAAGTTTCCTTGAAATATTATTATTTTCATGTCAATAGCAAACTATTGTTTTGAATGTTACGGATCTGAACATTCATGCCACGTGAAAGAAGTTGCAAAGGACAACTATGCTAGGTAGCATTCCACATCAAAAATTCATTCTTTATCACTTCCCTACTCGAGGACGAGCAGGAGTTAAGCTTGGGGATGCTTGATACGTCTCCAACGTATCTATAATTTTTGATGGTTTCATGCTATTATCTTGTCAAAATTTGGATGTTTTGCATGTCTTTTATATATTTTTTGGGACTAACTTATTAACTCAGTGCCAAGTGCCAGTTCCTGTTTTTCCATGTTTTTGACCCCTTTCAGAGGAGATTTTGAAACGGAGTCCAAACGGAAGAAAATCCCTGAAAAGATTTTTTCTGGAACGGAAGAAGATCAGGAAGCTTGAGACCCAAGGCAGGGGAGCCTCGGGGGCCCCAGAAGCCCCCACCCCGCGGTCAGGGGGGTTGGCCGCGGCCCACACGCTTGTGGGCCCCCTGAGCGTCCCCTGACCTAGGGGTTGCGCCTATAAATTCCCTAAAAATCCCAAAAAAACAGGAGATCATCGAAAGTACTTTTCCGCCGCCGCAACCTTCTGTCTCTACAAGATCCCATCTGGGGCACGTTCTGGTGTCGTGCCGGAGGGGGGGATTCGGACACGGAGGGCTTTTTCATCAACACCATGACCTCTCCGATGATGCGTGAGTAGTTCACCATAGACCTACGGGTCCATAGCTAGTAACTAGATGGCTTCTTCTCTCTCTTGGATCTTCAATACAAAGTTCTCCATGATCTTCATGGAGATCTATTCGATGTAATCTTCTTTTGTGGTGTGTTTGTCGAGATCCGATGAATTGTGGATTTATGATCAGATTATCTACGAATCTTATTTGAGTTTCTTCTGATATCTCTTATGCATGATTTCATTTCCTTGTAATTCTCTTCGAGTTGTGGGTTTTGTCTAGCCAACTAGATCTATGATTCTTGCAATGGGAGAAGTGCTTGGTTTTGGTTTCATACCGTGCGGTGACCTCACCCAGTGACAGAAGGGGTAGCGACGCACGCATCATGTTGTTGCCATCAAGGGTAAAAAGATGGGGTTTTCATCATTGGTTTGAGATTATCCCTCTACATCATGTCATCTTGCTTAAGGCGTTACTCTGTTAGTCATGAACTCAATACACTAGATGCATGCTGGATAGCGGTCGATGTGTGGAGTAATAGTAGTAGATGCAGAAAGTATCGGTCTACCTGTCTCGGACATGATGCCTATATGTATGATCATTGCCTTAGATATCGTAATGACTTTGCGCGGTTCTATCAATTGCTCGACAGTAATTTGTTCACCCATCGTGATATTTGCTATTATGAGAGAAGCCTCTGGTGAACACTATGGCCCCCAGGGTCTACTCCACACCATATTTTCAGCCTTACACTTTTTACTTCGTTGCACTTTCCGCCTTCAGATCTCACTTTGCAAACAATCTTGAAGGGATTGACAACCCCTTTGAAGCGTTGGGTGCAAGCTTGTTTGTGTTTGCACAGGTACTCTAGACTTGACGAGGCCCTCCTTCTGGATCGATACCTTGGTTCTCAAACTAAGGGAAATACTTACTGCTCCTGTGCTCCATCACCCTTTCCTCTTCAAGGGAAAAACCGATGCAAACCAGAGAAGTAACAAGAAGAATTCCTAGCGCCAAGGAAGGACTTTTGTTGCCGCAACAGCCATCAACTAATCGAAACTTAGCATAGAAGGAACATCAAGCTAGCATCGCGTGCGGGCACATCGCTCGCCCAAGGCTATGGTCCATATATATACTTGTGTGCATGCCAAGAGAGCACACTATTCACAGTAAATAATAATGTTCCATTTGTCCTAGTAGAGCACTGGTGGCAAGCGTCACAAGAAGAAGCAGATGATGATCAGATGATCATTTATCCTAGTTAATTATGTATGTAATAGTTTATTTTGGTGTATGGAAATGTCATGTGTGTACTAGCAACCTATGTAATTGGATGTTTAATTTGGTTGTACAATCATTTCCTTATTAGTACATCTTGTTTAGTAGAACTGTTACTGTTCTCATGGCTCAACACACACAGTTTATCCGAGTGAACAATATGTTTTATATCACACACACCTTTGCTTTGGCTGACCATTTTTGTTGTGTTGCCTAATCACAAACGGTTCATACAAGTGAACTATATGTCGTATATCGCACACACCTTCATTTGGATGCCCATTTCTGTTGTTCTGCCTCATCGCAAATAGTTCATTGGAGTGAACCGTATGCCATGCATCGCACATGCAACTTTAATGTGAACCGTGTTTAATGTCTCCTCCATCGCAAATGGTGTGCATCTTTTTTGACGGTTTTCCCACATCATCGTTTGCGGTTAATGCATCGCATACAGTTTCATCGAAGGGTCTGTGATTGTAGTGGCACATTTGGACCATCCTGAGTCTAACATCTCTTAATATCGACACCTCTGTGAATTAATAATAATGCACTCACACCTTTGTCATATCACCACATAAATATCATTAACCCATAAATTCTCTATATGTGCTACATGATGGTTTTAGTTATCATTCCTTGAACACCTATTATTTTTATCTAGTCTTATGACACATGCAAATTACCGTCAGTATTTATTTAACTCTCAAACAAATACAAGTGAAGAACAAAAGCATAATATTTCTATAAAATCTACCTGCCGCCGTGCTCAAAAAGATATAAGTGAAGTACGAGAGAACTACTAAGCTCAAAAGATATAATTGAAGCACATAGCGTATTCTAACAAATTATGATGGTGGTGTATCTCTCTCAGGTATGTGTGTCCAACAAATGATGATTGTGATAAACTGAAAGTAAAGAAGAAAAAAAGCAAATGACGCTCCAATCAAAACTCATATCATGTGATGAATAAATATGTAGCTCCAAGTGACATATCGATGGAGTGAGACGAAAGCGCGGATGCCTTCCGGGGCATCCCCAACCTTAGATGCTTGATTCTTCCTAGAATATTACCTTGGGGTGCCTTGGGCATCCCCAAGCTTAGGCTTTTACTGCTCCACATTCCTTTGTCCATTGAGATAATACCCAAAACTTGAAAACTTCAATCACATAAAACTCAAAAGAACTTCATGAGATCCGTTAGTATAAGCAACATATCAAATATTTTTGGGTATTTTGTAAGTTGATTATTATTTTATTTTAGCATAAGGTATTGTATTCTAACTTGTCTATGTCTTATACCCTCCGATACAATCCATAGCATCATCAAAACAAGAAAACTATGCAAGTAAAAAAAGAATCTGACTAAACAGAACACTCTGTAGTAATATGTAATGAACCTATACTTATGTAACTCCAAAATTTCTGAAAAAGTACGAAGACCTGAGGAATTTTTATATTACTGCTGTGTAAAAAATTAAGCTACAAAACAAGTTCCAGTCAAATCAGAGAAATTCTGCACTAGAGGTTAAATTTTCTGTTTTTGCACCGCATCAATTCTACTTATCTATGACGCCCTCGATTTGCTGCTAAAGTAATGCTTGTATTTAAGCTACAGTGATCACAGGATTAAGCTGATGTTTTGCTAAACCATGTTTGATCATCAATGTAATCAAACCTCAGTTAAATTTCCAAATGATTTTCAAAATTCATTTGAAAGGTGATTTTAAAAGTTCTGCAAACCAGGCATTAAAAATCATGGATAGGTTTCAAATATTCCATAAGCTATTCAAAAATTGTAAACAACAAGTTATCAATTGGTTTAGTGCCTTTAAGACGTTTATAACTGTGGCAAAATAATTATTAAATGCCCATTTGGATTTATGTAAGTTTCAATTATTTTCAAAAGGCCCCTAAACTTTTTATGGTGATGCCTAATATTGCCCTTGTAATATTGGGCTTGTCCCCTAAATTTCGTAAAACTATTTTATAAAGGAAATATTAATATAACAGAAACATTTAAAAGAATATATATAAAAAAGATAAAAAAGAACTAAAGCCCCCCGTGGGCCGAGGCCCAGCCTAGCCTCTCCCACAGGTCGGCCCACCTCCCCTCCAGTGGCCCACCGTGGGGCTTAACCCCTCCCCACCGACACCCCACCCCTATCGCACCCACACCCCCACGACCTCCTCTCCTCCCCCTCTCGGTCCCAATCAGGATCGGGACCCGACCCCACGCCACCGGCGACCACCGTCGGCCACGGCACCGCGCCGCCACGCCGTCCCCATCCCTCCCCGCCGGCGCCACCTCTTCGACGCCCATCGCCCCTGCGACCTCGACCGCCCCCGTCATCACCCACGGCCGCTCACCGTCACGACGCCCTCCCACACCGGCACCACCTCGCTGGCCCCCCTGAAGCCCCCTCGACCCGACGACCATCGGCCGGTGTCGCCCCTCCCCTCACCGGACCGCTTCCCCGTCGGCTCCTCTACGCCCCACCACCCTCTTCTCATCAACGCCCGTGAGAACCTTGCCCCTCCTCTCCTCTTCCCTAGGCCGGCCATCGAGCCCCCGTGCTTGTTAGGGTAGCACAACCCTGCATCCGTGCACACTCCCTCGACCGCACACCCCTCTACCCCCGCACAAGCTCACGGCCATTCCACGCCTGGGCCTCATCTACCAGCGCCCCCTATCGTTCGAGAATGCGCCCTCGCTACGTCCGTCGTGCGAGCCCGTTCCCCGCATCTTTCCTGCATCCGTAGTGCCGCTTGCTACTGCTGCTTTGGCCGTGTGCTAGTTTGCCACTGCTACGTGCTAGCACTGCTACCTGCTTATTTGCCGACGCGTACTGCTTGGTACTGTTGCTAACGGTCAGGCCGCTGCGTTGCTGCTATGCTTTGTTGCCAGTTGCACTTCTGTTGCTTCCTTATGGATGTTGCCTTGTTGCTGGCGCAACACCTACTGCCGCCGACTGCTGCTGGTGGTGTCCATGGACATGTGTTGTGTATGCGTGTGTGCTTACATCCGTAAGGCTGGGTGTGTACGAGATTACTTTTAGGGACTAATTAGTGGCTATATTAGCCTATGTGTCTATGACATGTGGGTCCCATGGAGTTAACAACTAAAATTTGCTTAGTTACACCCTATGATAGTTGTGTCCCACTGGGCCTTTGACCAGTCAACGTTGGCCAGTCAACTACTGACTGGGCAGTTGACTGGCTCTACCTATTAGTGTATGTGCACATTGCTAGGTACACTTCTGTGTACCCATAGAAATCTAACCATTTAATTTCAATTTAACAAATTTCAGAATATTCTTAAATCTTTGGTAATTAATATAAAATAATCCGTGCTCCATATGAAAACAATTTGTACATGTAAGTTGATCAGAGAAACAAGATGAATCCGGTTACGCTATTCGTTCATTTGTCACGCGCTCCTAGCATAGCGAACATGGAACTTTTCCATACCTTTCGCCTGACTGGTAGTAGCCAAAGACCCGAGAAATATCGTCAGATATTTTTCTGATCCGTCTATAACAATTAATGTCGCGTTAATGCATGCCTAGCGCTGCAAATAGCTTTGTCATTCTTTTGATGCATTTGATTGCTCTGTTATTTATTGTGTTTCCCATACGTTACTTCCTTTCCGGTAGACCCCGAGACCGATGATGATCCGGTGATCGGCTACTTCCCAGTCGAGGATCCGTTTTGTCTGCAGAGCAACAAGGCAAGGAACCCCCCCCCCACTTGATCATCCCTATATCGCCTATTCTTTCTCCCTCATGCTTGCATTAGAATTTTCTACTATTGTAGATAGATCCTATTCTGATGCATAGCCTATTTTTGATGAACCGCGACTTTACTGTACTGCCATCTAAACTGTTTAGTATAGGTCGAGCAGTCATCCCCTTTGCCCCCTTAGTCCAGTTGCCCTCGCTTTATCGTCAAGTCTTGATCCCTGATCAACGAGCCAAGACCCGACACAACACTCACACCCCCCTTAGTTGTACAACGCTGCAGAGCTACTATCCGGTACCGAGGGTGGCACCTCGCGAAGTACTCATGATGCTATCTCTGTAGTGCAACTAGTCGGTCGTGGTTATCGAGGGTGATTCCTCCTTCACCACTCCCAACGACAACTTTGTCGTACGACCCATCAAATGTGGCCCATCGAGGGTGATTCCTCCCTGGGCACCTTGACGTTACATCATTTGGAATCCAACGAGGGTGATACCTCGGATCCCCGTGATGTTACAACCACACAGTTACTTAACCGTGTTACTGGGAATTTTGATGAATAATGTTTGGCGGGTGGATTCCTGCATGGATGTGTCGATTAGTTAATTAAAATGTTAATGGATTTGGGTATTTGATCTGGGTTGGTCGGAGACCTTATTCGCACTAACCGTTTACGTGGGAGGAGTTATGGGTTCTCAACATTGTGGTATCAGCTGAATCTCTTCAGACGTGGGCAATGGAGCGGCACGCGCCCAAGTGGTCCGGATAGGCATTACGCTTGTAATAAGGGGTGCAAGGACTAACATCGACCGCCCTCACATCGTGTAGGAGTGCAAAGAGTGATGGGCCCATGACCCCTGCGTGCTTAGGATTTAGACCGGTGGGTTGGCCTCTCTGTTGAGTCTAGGTGGGGCTACGACGTGTCGATGTTCCGAGGTCGAACATGACCCAGGAAAGTGTGTCCGGCCAGAGTTTGTCGAGCGTGAAAGGGAATATGTGGTGCACCCCTGCAGGGAAGAATTTATCTATTTGAATAGCCGTGTCCACGATTTCAGGATGACTTGGAGTTGTACTTAACTGTAATGTTTGCTCCAGGATTGCTTCCTTGCAGAGAGTCGAGAAAGGATCTACGGGCGTGGCTTTAATTAATATTGCTGCAACAATATGACTATTAATTGTGCTACCTATTCTACTCTAGTCTATTGCTGCAAGACCCATGAAGATGTTAGTATTCTATAGGACTAGGCCTTCTCTCTCTTTCTCGCATTGCTGCAGTCAGTCCACATATAACCCCTTCCTTTGATACTGATGCATACTTAGCATAGTTCTGATGCCAGTCTTGTGAGTACTTTGGATGAGTACTCATCGTTGCTTTGCTCCCCCTTTTCCCCTTGATCCATTGCTGCGACCAGATGATAGAGCCTAGGAGATGGAGTATCCCGCCGACGACGACTGCTACCCCGACGGTACCTACTACTACGTGGAGGCCGCTAAAGACCGGGAGTAGTTAGGAGGCACCCAGGCAGGAGGCCATGCCTCGTTCGATCGTTGTACTTTTTTTGCTAGCCTTCTCTAAGGCACCTCATGTTTCATGTGTGTACTCAGATATTTGTTGCTTCCTCTAACTCGTGTGTTCATCGAGCTTCTATATTCTAGCCCTCGAGGCCCCTGGCTTGTAATATGAAGCTTGTATGTTTTATTTGTGTCTATAATTGTGTTTTGACATCTTCCCCTCGGTCCTTGAGCTTGGTCGTACGCATTTGCGTGTATGATTAACATACGATCAAATCAAGGGTGTTACATTATCATACAAATCACCCCAAAGGCTTTACTTGGCACAAACACTAACTAAGACATAAGAACACAATAATTACAAAGTCAATAATCATGATATCAGAAACAATCACAAATAAATTATAATTATTGGGTTGTCTCCCAACAAGCTCTTTCTTCATAGCCATTAAGATAGGCTTGAAATTTCAATGATGCTCACATAAAAGACAAGAATTGAATCACAAAGAGAGAATCATAAAACATGTGATAATAACATTTAAATCTAACATACTTCCTAGGCATAAGCATTTTATAAGCAAACAATTTATCAAGACAAGAAGTGTCTAGCATAAGCAAGTAGGAAGAATGAGCATTAACAATTTGAATATCAAGAGGTAAGTGAGTAACATGAAAATTTCTATAACCATATTTTCCTCTCTCATAATGCTTACATGTAGGATAATATTCAAGTTCAACAAGATAGCAATCATGCTTTTCATTCAAGGAACTATCATGAATCACTTTATAAATTTCACAATTCTTGGATTCGTGGTTTTCAAGAAAGACCTCATAGAGATAATCTAGTGCACTGTCACTAACAATTGTTTCAAAGTAAATGGGTCTATTGAAAAGATTAGCTAGTGGATGAGGATCCATTTGTCTTAATCTTTGAATTTTACTTTCAATTTTTGTGTGACAAATATAGAGATATAATAGCTAGGCAAGCAAACTAGAGAGCAAAGATGCAAACTAGTGACAAGCTAAGCAAGCAAAGGTAAAAAAATGTATTTTTATTTTCTATGAGACAAACTAAATATACTGGCAAATAAAAAGGAGAACAACTGAATGTAAATTTTTGTGGAGTTACTTGGTAGTTGGTGATGATATTCCCCGGCAACGATGCCAGAAATCCATCCTGATACTTGTGATTTGCGTTGGGTTTTTTGTGAAGAAGAACGGGTTATCGCAGCCCAATGTGGGTAAGTATTTCCCTAAGTTATGAAACCAAGGTTTACCGAACCAATAGTAATATAAACCATAACTATCTTCAGCGGATGCACACAAAAGAACAAACAACTTGCGTGTAACGCCCAAGATGCGGCCGTATCCTTTTTTGGAGTGAGGCCTCGACAGGGATAGAAACGCATCTCGTCGTTTCGCAAGAATGTCGTTACAAGTACATTTACTGAAAAGATGAGTATAAGTAGTTGGCTTACACTCGCCACAAGCTACATCAGAGTCACATCGGTACAATACATACAATTATCATGAAGAAGAGCAGGGTCCGTCTACGGACGAAAACAAACGATAAAAGAACGACGTCCATCCTTGTTGTCCCAGGCTGGCGGCCTGGAACCCATCCTAGATCGACGAAGAAGAAGAAGAAGAAGAAACTCCAAATGAACAATCATCGTGCTCACGTCTTAATATCACTTAACCTTTACCTGCAACTAGTGTTGTAGTAATCTGTGAGCCACGGGGGACTCAACCATCTCATTTCCAAAGGTATCAAGACTAGCAAAGCTTAATGGGTGAGGTATGGTTAAGTGGTGAGGCTGCAGCAAGAGACTAAGCATTCATTTGGGGTGGCTAACTTACGAGTACAAAATAGAAGAGGGGGTGATCTACGCATAGTGGACGTGAACTAGTAATGATCAAATGAATAATCCTGAAGACCTAGTTACATCAGACATAACCCCACTGTGTCCTCGATCAGAGAAGGAGCTCACGAAAGAGACAATCACAGTTGCGCACTCAGTAGGCAAGTTTTAATTAAGTTAACTTCAAGTTATCTATAACCTGATGTTAAACAAAGTTTCCACGTTGCCACATAACCGCGGGCACGGCTTTCCAAAAGATCTAACCCTGCAGGGGTGCTCCAACTAGTCCATCACAAACTACCACACGGTACGACGGAATGACCTTGATCGGGGAAATCCATAATCTCCTAGGGTTCCTATTGTAATACCTCAAGCTCGAGATAACCCAAAGAATCCTCGGAATCCCTCGCACAAGATGCTCGAGAAAGGTAAAACAAGTCGAGCAAGGCCGCCCGGCGTGTCGACGATCCCAATAGGAGCCGCGTATCTCGTTCTCAGGACACAACACATAAGCTACACGTGCGGTGGCCTGATAGAAATCACCCAAGTTTCCCTAGGGTTGGCCCCGCATAGTGCTCTGTTTTGGACCAGCACCATCAGCACTGGCCCTCCGTGTATTATGTTGAATTACTCCTCGGGTTCATGACGCCCTATGTTTTTCAGTATTAACAGAATTATTCTGTTGGGCAAATATAGTCCAATGTTGGGCCTTTCCAGACGAGCTTTATCCCAAAACGAGAATCTAGGGGGTCCCCATAGCAACCCCAAGCATGTTAGGAGCGCTCATTTATGGAACATAACACCGGTAGCCGAAACTAAGGCGACAAAGGTGGAACAAAACACCAGGCTAGAAAGGCCGAGCCTTCCACCTTTTACCAAGTATATAGGTGCATTAAATTAATTAGCAATAATAGGGTGATATAACAAGGAACCCATGTTATCACATGGAAGCAATTGCACCTGCAACTAGCAATGCTAACACATGGTTAAGCAAGCGGTAACATAGCCAATCAGTGGTTTGCTAGGTTGCGAACAGGTTGAAGTTTCATGGCAATGTTGAGAGGCTGACATTTAATAGGTGGTAGGCAACGAGACATAGCGAAAGAAATGAGACAACTAGCATGGCAATGATAGTAATGGTATCTAGGGAAATGATCATCTTGCGTGAGATCTCGATTGGAAGGAGAATGAACTCTGTGAAGCAGACGAACCGACATAGTTGAATGGGTCATCACAATCTGACACGCTTCAGAACTCTATCGAGACGAAGCAAACCGGAAACAAGCATCAACACACGAGAATCACCGCACACATGCACGATATGATGCACACCCTAATATGATGCATGATGAGTTTAAAATATGCAAGACATGGCAATTCACATCATGCAAACACTACACCTGAAGTGAAGTTCAATATGCAACGAGTTGCATCAGTATAAAATGGTATTAGCACGACACAATACACAAAATGTTGAAACCAGCAAGCTTAACAGTTTTAGTCATGCATGAGAGTTGGAAAATATTAATATACGCAAAATTCTAGTCAAGTAACATATTTAAATCACTCTGATCCGATGCACGGTTTAGAAACTACGATTGTTTGAAAAACAATGCATTCCCTGAAATCCTAGTAATTAGATAAATAGCCAAAATGGGGAAAAAACTATTGCGGGCCGAAACTACCAGCCACTGGGCCGAAACTACACAGCGCTAAATAACTATAACTCGCTCGGGTGGAATATGGCGGAGAGGGGCGGCTGGCTCACCTTTGGGCCCTTGGGCCAGCTTGAGGAGAAGGTGAGGCATATGGCGAGCTATGCCTGGGCGATGAATAGGCAAAGGCGGATCTAGCGAGGAAGAGTTGCGGCTGGGCCTTGGCCTTGCTCTGGCCGGCGGCTGAGGCTGGGCGGACTTGGGCCTGGTCGATGCTGGGACGAGCGGTGGCTGCAGGGGGGAGCTGCCGAGCGTCTGCGCTCGGTCAAAAGGGATCTGATCGGGATCCACCCCGATCCGATCGACGGGAGGATCAGCCGCCGCTGTGCGGGGAAGAGATCGAGGGGGACGGGGCCGGCGGGGCTCCGGCGAGCTCTTGAGGCGGCGACCGGTGCCATGGTTGCTCGGGAACATGTGACAGAGAGAGAGAAAAGCGGGTGAGGAGAGGGGAAGGAGGAAGAAGATGAAGGGAGAGGAGAGGGGGATGGAGCTCCACCGGTGGCTAGCCGGCGGCGACGGGACCTACTCCGGCCGGCGGCGGGAAATCCTGTGAGGAGCTCGGGAGGAGAGGAGCTACCGGGGGGGGGGAGAGCTACGGGAGGAGGAGAATTTCGGGCATGGGAGGATTTGGTGAGTTGGATCTCTGATCCGACGGTCCAGATCGCTCAGATTGGATCTGGGAGGATAAGGTGGAGAAGGTGGTGGTGGCTGGCATGGATTTCGAGGTGGAGATGTGGCTGTCCAAAAATTAGAGAGGAGGGGAAGATTAAATAGGAAAGGTGGCTAGGGTTACCCGAATCCAGCTCCGATTTCGACCACAGGATCGCGATCAGATGGCCACGGACGTGGGAATGGAATAGAAGGGCTAGACGGGCTGTGTAGATGGGCTATGTAGGGATGAGAGGGAAATGGTGTGGCCCATGATAGAGTTTAACGATGTCGCGGGCGCGTGCATGTGTGGTTGGTCTCAAATGGTCAACGACAAAACGGAGAGAGCCGGCAACTAATAACGGATGCAGTTTTGAAAACTGGCGGCAATGGAGCGCCGATGCAATGCGGAGGATGCGAATGATGCGATGATGAAAGCGAAAAACAAAATAATAACACGGCGACAACGGAAAAGAGGGGAATCTTCTGTAGCGTCGGTCTCAGGCTGTCACATTGCACCCAACATGGGCAAGAGGGTTGTCAATCCCCTTGAACTTGTTATTTGCAAGCGACCCAGGTGTGTAGATAATTGTAGATAGTTGTAAATTGCAAAATAAAATGAAAACAAGTAAGTGGCAGTAAGGTATTGAAGGTTTTGTAAATATATTGTGAATAGACCCGGGGGGCCATGGTTTTCCCTAATGACATCTCTCATGAAAAATTGCGTACGATGGGTAAACAAATTACTGTTGGGCAATTGACAGAAAATCGGATGGTTATGTGATATTCACGGAAATGATCATGTGTATATAGGCATCATGTCCATAAACAAATAGGCCGACTACTGCCTGCAACTATTACTATTACTCGAGTCGTCGATCGCTATCCAGCATGCATATAGAATATTAAGAAAAACAGAGTAATGCATGGAGAACAATGACATGATGTAGACAAAGTAAACTCAAGCAATATGAATAAACCCCATCATTTAATCCTTAGTAGAAGCAACACAAAGACGCATATTGTCCCCTTATGTCACTAGGGTATAGAAATTTGCCAGGTTGAACCTATTACAACGCACCTCTCTCACTGAAGAAATATCATTCGAGTTGGCCAAACGTTTTCAATAGATCGGAGAGAATTACGAAGCTATAATAAATATGCACATAAGAATCATATTAGTATTTAGAGAAGACTCAAATATTTATCATGAATAATCTGAACATAAACCCACAATTCATCTGTGGATCAAAGCGAAGATGCAATGATCATTGTATTGAAGATTAAGAGAGAGAGAGAGATATTGTCATCTAGGTACTAGCCATGGACCCGTAGGTCTATGGTGAACTACTCACACAACAACATGAGGGTAGCAAGCTTGATGAATAGGCCCTTCCTGATCGATCCCCCTCCGGCAGGGTGCTGGAACGAAGCTCGAGATGGACTCCCATTAGAACACAGACTTACGGCAGCGTCAAAAGTGTTTCAGGACTCCCTCTGGGGTTTTTAGGTTATTTGAGAATTTATAAGCGAAAGAATAAAGTCGAGAGGGCCTCGGGGGCCCACAAGCCAACAAGGCGCCCCCACCCCACGCCGCACCGGGTTGTCTTATGGGGCCCTTGTGTGGCCCCTAGGCTTCTTCTGATCCTTGTTTGTCTTCTTTTGGTCCAAAAAAATCTACAAAAAGTTCCAGGTCAATTGGACTTCGTTTGGTAAGGTAAACCTAAAAAGTGAAAAACATGGAGAAAACAAGAACTCGCACGAGGCACCTGGTCAATAGGTTAGTGCTCAAAAATAATATAAATTGGTAAGCAAATACCAAAAAGGTATTCTAGAATGATAATATATCAGCATGGAACAATCATGATAGATAAGTTGGAGACGTATCAGTGCACGAATTGGGTCCGGGTAAATCCATTGGTTCTGCAAGACAAACAAAACACCTGTCATTTCTTTGGGACTCTCGGGTTTACGTAACCTCATGGGAAATGTATGATGATGAAGTCGTGGTTTCATCGATAGTTCTTCCTTCAACGGGGTTGTGCTTGTTCCTTATCAAATCCTAGGGTATGTTGGTTATGGGCCTACTTCAACATTAGTATAGCTTTGTCTCATATTCAGGGTTATATATGTTCTGTATTCCAACACTAAACCTTCATAGTACTTCATTCCTTCATACTCTTGGGGTAAACCATCTTATCATCAAACAAAATTCAACTTATTTGTCCAAACTCCTCTCTGCAACATATTTATTTCCATTAATTAAGTGGATCTTATAGGGTACTACCACCCTTAAAACAAAATGCACTACTTCATCTGACGGGGGGATTACATCGGGGTAGGCTAAAAGCAAGGACTCCTCCATTCCCCGATGAAAAACATACGTAGGATGGTCGGTTCCCCACGAGGGGTTGGCTGCGCTTGGCCGGCTGCTTCGTCGAGCTGGCCCACACGAAGGCACTCTCCCACCGGCTCGACTGCAGCCCGCTAGACGGCAAGTCGGATCCAGTCACATCGCCCTGACAAACCGCGTCAAGGGCATCATCACCAAAGGTATGGCTACATCGTTTCAGGTACCGCTAACCCGACCATGAGGTTATAGTGGATGGGTCGTACCACTGACCGTCACCGACTGCGACTAGCCGGGGAGGCACAGTGACGAGCACGTCCCCATCCATTCGATTACCTGCTCCGACGTGGCAACAGTGCAGCCGGTCGTACACCGACCGAAGCCGGCTAGACAAGACGACACACACAATGCGGCGCACGCCGCTGTGTAACAAGCACGCACCAATGACGATGCCCGGCCGGCGGCCCCATCTCTAGACGGGACCCAGCAGTCGGCGGGCCCCCACTTGCGACAAGACTTCTCCACTTGGTGGGCCCCTTGGCTAGCTCGTGAGGCTGGCAGTCGGGTCCCACCCGGTATCTTCTATACCTATTGTAAGCCAGTGGTTGGCACATAAATCCCCTGGCACTACCCCATGCATGGAGTCGGCCGATCACACACCCACACACGTAGGAGAGGCAAAGACAGCTCCCAACTCCTTGTTCCCCGTCCATCATATAACTCAAGGAGCCTAGAGTATCCCCAGCCGAATCATCAACCAACTCAAGCACGACTAGGGGTGTTACCTCCCACTGAGGGTACTTCTGTGTCTCGCACTGCTCGTTCCCAATGCCATTTCCGGAGCCCGACGACGTCCTTTAGGTCCCAACCTAGTATGATTAGCCACCCCCTCGCATTTGTCATGAGAAAACGATGATGGTTGACACCCACCATGGGGCCGTCCACGGTGCTGGCCAGAGTCACGCTCCGGGTGGGACCCCTCGCCAACTCCATCGGACACATCGAGTCCGGACATATCAGCATGCCCTTCGAGCTTTCTCTCGCGGAAGCTTCCATGGCATTGAGCCCCGACACCACCCGCTCTGCAGGCTTCACCGTCGGTGCTCCTAACGAGCCGTGCCCTAGCCACGCCTCGCCAGACGTCGATGATCTCTGTGAGATCTTCAGGAAGCTGTGGCTTGATGATGCACCTGCGGTCGACGAGTACCCCCAGCGAAGTGCTGGACTGCACCGACCCGCCATCAATTGCGGTAGGAGCCACTTCGAGTGGTTCCTATGACCTTCGTGTCCTTGCAGAGGTAACGCTCACCGGCTCCACCACGAGTTCCGGTCGTGCCAATGCACATGAGGACCCGACCGCCACCGCGGCTCGTGCCAGAGCCGGGACACGCCCGGCCGCCACCGCTGCTCGCCCTAGCCCTTCTGATCCTCTCAACTCCACACTGCAGGGGCTGCTCGTGGAGGCCACCACCCTCGTGTCTGCCAAATGTCGGACGAAGGTTGCATAAAGCAAGTACAACTCCGCTTACGGCCTCACCCCGCTGGCGAGCCTAGCCGGCGCGGTGTGGTTCGTAGCCGCAGACACGTAGTCGCCCAGATCCTCGGCGGAAAGCTCCCTACCTACGACAATCTCGCGGCCAACATGCGAGTCGCACAAGTGTCTTACGAGGAGTTGGCCACCATGGATGGCGAGGAGCATGCGCAGCAAGAAAAGCACATCCAACACCTCATCGACGCTCCCAACTCATAGCAGGCTCGCTTCAAGCCGGACTATCCCTGCACCGAGTCGCCTCTGCCAAGGGGCGAGGTCCTGCGGACGGCCTTCGGCCGCCAGCAGGCGCAACACTCTTCCTTCCCCAAGGCTCCGGTCGGCGCACCAACGGAAGACGCGGGGGGCGCTCCCGGCGCAAAGACGAGCAACCGGTGGTCTCCAGCCAACACAAGGACACCTTCGAGGGGTACGGATAGTCGGCTCACACCCACACCCCTGTGACACCCTGGTAATTAAGCAAAAGTGACAATTTTAATTTACCTACAATGAACACCATCGATAGAGCATAATCATTTTTGCTAAACAACTCATGATCAAGTTGAATATCGTATCTTATTTCAAATTCCACTATTAAAGGCTCTAGAATTTTATCGTGATAAAATAAAACTTCAAACAGGAAAAGAAAAATGTTGCACACTCGTGAGATAATCCAAAACAATTATTGTGTAGGAAAACAACATCACCTTCAAGATGGTGTGGACCCCACCTTCAATAACACACCCAAATTGCATTTAAAATGCCTTCTTAAATTCAATGGATAATTCAAACACTTTTCAAAAATGCTCAAACCTTGTGTGGCAGTACAGAATATTGCAAAGTAAATTATGGAGCAAGTCACTCATTTTTACTAAAGCAAATAATAGCTAAAAATAATTCTACATAAATAGAAAAAATAAAAAGAAATAAAACTCCCCCCACTGGGCCGGCCCCAACTGGGCCAACCGGCCCACCTACTCCCCCCCAAGCGAGCCCACTAACAACACGGTATAAAACCCTCCTGGTAACCCTAATCCCCCCTCCCACACTACTCCTCACTCCCTCCACTCCCCCGAGCCGTCGCCCTACGCCGCCCCGCCGGTGCCCAACCGCCGGCCATCGTTGCCCCCGCCGCCGGCTTCTCCTCACCTCTCCCTTGTCGGCTCCACCAAGCCACGCCGCCACATCTCCCTCAAAACCACAAGTGAGCCTCCGGGCTCCTCCACACCCCTCCTTCCTCTCCCCGCTCTAGTGCACTCTCCCACCACCGTTGTGCCCTCCACTGGTAGTCACAACCCCTCCCCGTGCCGCCCCACGCACTGCCCCACGCTCCCGAGCCACATCCCCCCCGTTGTCGGCCACCTCCGGCGTGCTCCGCCGCGGCCGCTACACCATGGCAACATCCCCCCTCCAGTAATGCCACTCACCGTGATGCTCCCTTGCCGTGCATATGGGCGCCCCGGCCCGACTGGTCGTGCCCCGTTTCTGCGTCCTCGCTCGCCTCATCGCCAGCTAACCCCCTTCACCGCGACCCTCCCGTGGCAGCACCCACCTATCTCCCGTATCCCGCCGGCGACCACCTGGTGGTCGTCGCTGCCGGCTCCACTAGCTGCCTAGACATGGTCTCGGTCTAGTCCCGGCCAAACCCCTCGGTCTCTCCATGATAAATCAGTGGGGATTAACACCCCCACTCACCCCATTTGCCCCACTCTATGACACGCGGGGCACACCCCGCTTAAAACGTTTAAGAAATATATATATAAAAAATAATAATAGTAAATAAATAAATAAATAAATAATTTATTTATTAGATAAGTAAGTAATTAACAAGTAATTAGTCAAGTTAATTAACTCATGATTAACGTGCCTAATTTATTAGGATACTTAATTAGGTTAATTAAACCTAATCTAATTAAATTAATTATGTTAATTTAATTAATCTACGTATGACATTTGGGTCCAACCCCCATTAATTGTGATTAAAATTATTTAAGCTATAATTAAAAATGTGTCTATGACAGGTGGGGCCCACTAGTCAAATTGACCAGTCAACCCGTTATCGACCCGCTCATGTCAACATGATATCATGTTGATGTCATAAATGGTTATTTGAAATAAAATAAATATATTTAATTCCTAAATAATAATAAACTTTAGAAATTATTATAGAATAATTTGTAATCCGCATGAAAATATTTTATACATGAAAGTTGATTAGAAAAATGAGACGTACCCGGATACGATGTTCGTTCGTCTCTCATGCGTTCCTAGCATAGAGAATGTGGCACTTTTCCATCATTTTCGCGTGTCCGGTAGTACCTAGAGACCCCGGAAATATCGTCAGATATTTTCTCGATCTGTCCATGAAGTATAATACAGCGTTAGCTCATGCATAGCATTGCATATTGCCATGTCATGCATCGTTATGCATTTGTCTGCTTTATATTTATTGTTTTCCCCTCTTCTCTCCGGTAGACCCCGAGACCGACGCTGCTGGCGGGTACGACTACCCTCATGACGACTACCTCTTTGCCGCAGAGCAACAAGGCAAGAAAACCCCCCTTGATCATTCCTATATCGCCTATTCTTTCTCCCTCATGCTTGCATTTGGTTTTGCTACTATTGTAGATACCTCCTATTCTAATGCATAGCCTATTTTTGATGAACTCTTACTTTACTCTACGGCACTTTAAACTGTTAGTATAGGTGGAGCAGTGATCCCCATTTACCCCTTAGTCTAGTTGCCCCGCTTTATCACCAAATCTCGATCTACTGATCGACGAGCCAAGACCCGTCATCACTCACACCCCCTTAGTTGTATGATGATGTAGAGCTAATATCGAGTACAGAGGGTGACACCTCGTTACGTACTCCGATGTTAGCGATGTAGTGTAGTTGACCAACGATGGCTCTTGGAGGATGATTCCACTTTCACCACCTCCGATAATGACTGTGTCGTACAACCCATCAAGTGTGGTCCATCGAGGGTGATTCCTCCCTGGCCACCTTGACGGTTACATCATTCGGAATCCATCGAGGGTGATAACTCGGATCCCTCTGATGTTACAGCCACATGGTTACTTGACCTAGCCACTAGGTTCATAAGGTGCGGTTCAGATCGATTCTCGCGTGAATGTGACGAGGTATGGCCGGGCATTCCGGGCCCTTGCCACTCTTCCTTGAGACGAGGCAAAGGGACCACATATCGTGGATGGTTGATCGTCTCTCCAGTGTTAATTAAAATGCTAAGGGGATTTGGGTATTTGGTCTGAGTTGGTTGGGAGACCTTTTCGCACTAACCTTCACGTGGGCTGACTTATGGGTTCTCGACATCGTGGTATCAGCTGAAGCTCTTTAGACGCCACCAATGGAGCGGCGCGCGCCCGAGTGATCTAGATAAGTATCATTACTGTATAAGAGGTTCCAACACTAACATCGGCCACCGGCGCATCGTGCAGGAGCGCAAAGGGTGATGAGCCCATGACCCCTGCGCGCTTAGGATTTAGACCGGCGGGCTGGCTTCTCTGTTGAGTCTAGGTAGGGTTGCAACGTGTAGAGTGATACGTCTCCAACGTATCTATAATTTTTGATGGTTACATGCTATTATCTTGTCAAACTTTGGATGTTTTGTATGACTTTTATATCTTTTTTGGGACTAACTTATTAACTCAGTGCCAGTTCCAGTTTTTTCCGTGTTTTTAACCCTTTTCAGAGGAGGATTTCAAACAGTGTCCAAACGGAATAAAACTTCCGAAAATATTTATTCCGGAACAGAAGATACGCGTCAAGCTTGAGAACCAAGGCAGGGGCCAGCAGGGGACCCCACAAGCCCCCTAGGCGCGGCCAGGGGGCCCACGCCAAGCAGGCTTGTGGACTCCCTGGGCCTCCCCTGTCGTAGCTCCTTCGCCTATAAATTCCCTAAAATCACTAAAAATGAAAAGATCAATGAAAATACTTTTCCGCCGCCGCAAGCTACTGACTCCGCAAGATCCCATCTGGGGCACGTTCTCGTGCCCAGCCGGAGGGGAGATTCAGATACGGAGGGCTTCTTCATCAACACCATGACCTCTCCGATGATGCGTGAGTAGTTCACCATAGACCTACAGGTCCATAGCTAGTAGCTAGATGGCTTCTTCTCTCTCTTGGTTCTTCAATACAAAGTTCTCCATGATATTCATGGAGATATATCCGATGTAATCTTCTTTTGCGGTGTGTTTGTCGAGATCCGATGAATTGTGGATTTATGATCAGATTACCTATGAATCTTATTTGAGTTTCTTCTGATCTCTCTTATGCATGATTTCATATCCTTGTAATTCTCTTCGAGTTGTGGGTTTTGTTTGGCCAACTTGATCTATGATTCTTGCAATGGGAGAAGTGCTTGGTTTTGGGTTCATACCGTGCAGTGACCTCACCCAGTGACAGAAGGGGTAGCGAGGCACGCATCGTGTTGTTGCCATCAAGGGTAAAAAGATGAGGTTTTCATCATTGGTTTGAGTTTATCCCTGTACATCATTCCATCTTGCTTAAGGCGTTACTCTGTTCGTCATAAACTCAACACACTAGATGCATTCGGGATAGCGGTCGATGTGTGGAGTAATAGTAGTAGATGCAGAATGTATCGGTCTACTTGTCTCAGACGTGATGCCTATATGTATAAGATCATTGCCTTAGATATCGTCATGACTTTGCGCGGTTCTATCAATTGCTCGACAGTAATTGGTTCACCCACCGTAATATTTGCTATTTTGAGAGAAGCCTCTAGTGAACACTATGGCCCCCGGGTCAACTTCACACCATATTTTCAGCCTTACACTTTTACCTCGTTGCACTTTCCGCCTTCAGATCTCACTTTGCAAGCAATCTTGAAGGGATTGACAACCCCTTTATAGCGTTGGGTGCATGCTCTTTTGTGTTTGAGCAGGTACTATGGACTTGATGATATTCTCCTACTGGATTGATACCTTGGTTCTCAAAACTGAGGGAAATACTTAGTGCTCCTGTGCTGCATCACCCTTTCCTCTTCAAGGGAAAAACCAACGCAAGCCAAGTCTCCGTCAACGTGCCAATTTCTGGCGCTATTGTTTGAGAAGTAGCAGAAGGATTTCTGCCGCCGTTGTCGGGGAGGATCAAATCAAGAACGCATCCAAGTAAGTGTCGCAAACTCATCTCTTTCATTTACTTTTTTGCCTCTCGTTTTCCTCTCCCCCACTTCTTAAAAACAAAAATTTACAAAAATATTTGCCTTTTTCGTTTGCCTTTTCGTTTGCCTTTCCTTTGCTTGTGTGCTATGTTCCTTCAATACGCTTGCATCTTCGCTTGTTGAAAATCTAGTGATATGGATCCTCACCCGCTTGCTAATCTCTTTAAGAGATCTACTTATGTGGAACCAATTGCTAGTGAGTTGAGTGCACTTGACTTTCTCTATGGAGTTTTGCTTGAGATGCGTGAATCTGAAAATCGTGATGAAGAAATTCATGAAGTGATTCACGAGGTCTCCTTGAATGAAAAGCATGATTGCAATGGTTTCACTATAAATTATATTAGTGACAATCATGCTAAAAATATGCAAAACCCTAAGCTTGGGGATGCTAGTTTTTCTATGTCATCTACTTGTTGCAATGATCGTGGTTGGGGTGACAATTTTTCTTATGATCTTGAAAATTTGTTTAAGCCTCATGATGATTATGATATTTGCAATAATATTGAAAGTGGGTTTGGAGAAGTCATGACTTTAGTTGATGATAATCCCACTATTTTTGAAGAGCGTCAACTTTGCACGCATGTGGATCATGAAAATAATATCCTTTGTGATAGCTATATTGTTGAATCTTATTATGATCCCACATGCAATTGTTATGAGAGAGGGAAATATTGTGGTAGAAACTTTCATACCACTAAATCACCTCTCGTTATGTTAAGATTGCTATTGTCTATTTCTTCTTCCTTGCATATGGTAACTATTGGTTGTCTTGACAATCTGTTTTCCTATGAAATGCCTATGCATAGGAAGTATGTTAGACTTAGATATGTTTGTCACATGTTTCATGATGCTCTCTTCGTGTCCGATAGCTATCTTTTATGTGAGCATCATTGAATTATCAATGCCTAGCTAAAAGGCTTTATAGAATAGCGCTTGTTGGGAGGCAACCCAATGAATTTATCTTTTTTTCTTTCTGTTTTGTTGCATCCACACCATCATAATTCTGTTATGATTGTGTCTTTTGTGTTTCTTTTTGTGTTTGAGCCAAGCAAAACCTTTATGACTAGTCTTAGTGATGGTTGTTTGATCCTGCTGGAAAAGGACCGAAACTTTTTGCTCACGAGATTATTTTTCCTTTTTATTCAGAAAGAGATTTTGGGTTGATTCTTTTTGCTGCTGGTTGATATGTCTTTTGCCCAGGCAGTCGTAAGTTTTCAGAAATTTTGAGGTACCACAAGTATACTAAGTATACAAATTGCTACACACTGGTGTGTTTTTGACAGATTCTGTTTTTGTTGAGTTGGTTGCTTGTTTTGATGAAACTATGGATAGTATCGGGGGGGTACTAGCCATGGAAAAGTGAAAATATAGTAATCTAACACCAATATAAGTAGAAATCAAGATTGCTACAGTACCTAAAAGAGGTGGTAGTTTGTTTTCTTGTGCTAATGATATCACGAGTTTCTGTTTAAGTTTTGTGTTGTGAAGTTTTCAAGTTTTGGGTGATGTTCTGATGGACAAATGGATAAAGAGTGGAAAGAGCTCAAGATTGGGGATTCCCAAGGCATCCCAAGCCAAATTAAAGGACACCAAAAAGCCTAAGCTTGGGGATGCCCGGGAAGGCATCCCCTCTTTTGTCTTCAATCCATCGGTAACATTACTTGGAGCTATATTTTTATTCACCACATGATATGTGTTTTGTTTGGATCATCTTGTATCCTAGGAGCCTTTTCTTTTTGTTGTGTCACAACCATCCTTGCTGCACACCTTTTGAGAGAGACATGCACTCATCGTGAATTTGCTAGAATGCTCATTCTGCTTCACTTATATCTTTTGACCATAGATAATTTTGCTCTGTGTGCTTCACTTAGATCTTTTAGAGCACGGCGGTGCGTGACTTGGTAGTTGGTTTGTGCTATGAAAGTAGTCCAAAAGGTGATAGGTACCCAAAGAGGATACAAAAACTTCCACCTTCATGTGCATTGAGTAGAAAGAGAAGTTTGATTCCTCTCAATTAGTTTTGAGACGTGGATTTGGTAATATTAAGAGTTATGTTAGTAGGGTGTTGTGAATCTAGAAATACTTGTGTTGAAGTTAGTGATTCCCGTAACATGCATGTATGGTGAACCGCTATGTTAGGAAGTCGGAGCATAATTGATTTATTGATTGTCATCCTTTGTGTTGCGGTCGGGATCGCGCGATGGTTAACACCTACCAACCATTCCCCTAGGAGTATGCGTTTAGCACTTTGTTTCGATTACTAAGAAAAATTGTGGCAATAAGTATGTGAGTTCTTCATGAGTAATGTGAGTCCATGATATAGATGCACTTTCACCTTCCATCATTTCTAGCCTCTTTAGTATCGCACAACTTTTGCCGGTGCACAAACCCACCATATGCCTTCCTCAAAACAGCCACCATACCTACCTACTATGGCATTTTCATAGCCATTCCGAGATATATTGCCATGCAACACCCACCGTTCCATCTCATGACTTATGTCGTCACTCTCATATTGCCATTGCATGATCGTAAGATAGCTAGCGAGATGTTTCAACGTCATACGCCAAGCTAGATCGTTGCACATCCCGGTACACTGCCGGAGGCATTTCCTATAGAGTCATCATCGTTCTAAGCTTAGAGATGTGAGTAAATAAAAGTGTGATGATCATCATTATTAGAGCATTGTCCCATGTGAGGAAAAAAGGGGGCCAAAGTTGCCCACAAAAAAAAAGAGGCCAAAGGGCCCAAATAAAAAAAAAGAGAAAAGAGAGAAGGGACAATGCTACTACCTTTTTCCACACTTGTGCTTCATCATAGCACCATGTTCTTCATGATTGAGAGTCTCTTGACTTGTCACCACCATATGCTAGTGGGAATCTTCATTATATAACTTGGCTTGTATATTCCAATGATGGGCTTCCTCAAAATTGCCTAGGTCTTCGCGAGCAAGCAAGTTGGATGCACACCCACTAGTTCTCCTTTTGAGCTTTCACATACTTATAGCTCTAGTGCATCCTTTGTATGGCGATCCCTACTAAGTCACATTGATATCTATTAATGGGCATCTCCATACCTCTTTAATACGCCGAGTCAATGTGACCATCTCCTTCTTTTTTTTGTCTCACAACCACCACCACACTCTATTCCACCTATAGTGCTATATCCATGGCTCACGCTCATGTATTGCGTGATAGTTGAAAAAGGTTTGAGAAAGTAAGAGTGCGAAAACAATTACTTGGCCAATACCATGGTTGTGCATATGATTTAAATTAGTTGTGTGAGGATGATGGAGCATAGCCAGACTATATGATTTTGTAGGGATAACTTTCTTTGGCCTTGTTATTTCGAAAGTTCATGATTACCTTGCTAGTTTGCTTGAAGTATTATTGTTTCCATGTCAATAGCAAACTATTGTTTTGAATCTTACGGATCTGAACATTCATGTCACATGAAAGAAGTTACAAAGGACAACTATACTAGGTAGCATTCCACATCAAAAATTCAATCTTTATCACTTCCCTACTCGAGGACGAGCAGGAGTTAAGCTTGGGGGTGCTTGATACGTCTCCAACGTATCTATAATTTTTGATGGTTTCATGCTATTATCTTGTCAAACTTTGGATGTTTCGTATGCCTTTTATATCTTTTTGGGACTAACTTATTAACTCAGTGCCAATTGCCAGTTCCTGTGTTTTTCCGTGTTTTTGACCCTTTTCAAAGGATGATTTTAAATGGTGTCCAAACGGAATAAAACTTCCGAAAAGATTTTTTCCGGAACAGAAGATACGCGTCAAGCTTGAGAACCAAGGCAGGGGCCAGCAGGGGACCCCACCAGCCCCCTAGGCGCGGCCAGTTGGCCTGTGCCTAGCAGGCTTGTGGGCTCCCTGGGCCTCCCCTGCCCTAGCTCCTTCGCCTATAAATTCCCTAAAATCCCTAGGAAATGAGGAGATCAACGGAAATACTTTTCCACCGCCGGAAGCTTGTGTCTCCTCAAGATCCCATCTGGGGCATGTTCTGGTGCCCTGCCGGAGGGGAGATTCGGATACGGAGGGCTTCTTCATCAACACCATGACCTCTCCGTTGATGCGTGAGTAGTTCACCATAGACTTACGGGTCCATAGCTGGTAGCTAGATGGCTTCTTCTCTCTCTTGGATCTTCAATACAAAGTTCTCCATGATATTCATGGAGATCTATCCAATGTAATCTTGTTTTGCGGTGTGTTTATCGAGATCTGATGAATTTTGGATTTATGATCATTTTATCTATGAATCTTATTTGAGTTTCTTCTGATCTCTCTTATGCATGATTTCATATCCTTGTAATTGTCTTCGAGTTGTGGGTTTTGTTTGGCCAACCTTATCTATGATTCTTGCAATGGGAGAAGTGCGTGGTTTCGGGTTCATACCATGCGGTGACCTCACCTAGTGACAGGGGGTAGCGAGGCACGCAACATGTTGTTGCCATCAAGGGTAAAAAGATGGGGTTTTCATCATTGGTTTGAGTTTATCCCTCTACATCATGTCATCTTGCTAAAGGCGTTACTCTATTCATCATGAACTCAATACACTAGATGCATGCTGGATAGCGGTCGATGTGTGAAGCAATAGTAGTAGATGCAGAAAGTATCGGTCTACTTGTCTCGGACGTGATGCCTATATGTATGATCATTGCCTTAGATATCGTCATGACTTTGCACGGTTCTATCAATTGCTCGATAGTAATTTGTTCACCCACCGTAATATTTGCTATTTTGAGAGAAGCCTCTAGTGAACACTATGGCCCCCGGGTCTACTTCACACCATATTTTCAGCCTTACACTTTTACCTCGTTGCACTTTCCGCCTTCAGATCTCACTTTGCAATCAATCTTGAAGGGATTTACAACCCCTTTATAGCGTTGGGTGCAAGCTCTTTTGTGTTTGCGCAGGTACTCTGGACTTGACGAGATTCTCCTACTGGATTGATACCTTGATTCTCAAAACTGACGGAAATTCTAACTGCTCCTCTATTGCATCATCCTTTCCTCTTCAAGGGAAAAAACAACGCAAGCCAAGTCTTTGTCAACGTGCCAATTTCTGGCGCTGTTGTTTGAGAAGTAGCATAGAGTTCCGAGGCTGGGCATGACCCAGCAAACTTTGGCCGGCCAGAGTTTACCAAGCGTGTTGGGTACTGTGGTGCACTCCTGCAGGGGAAAAAATTAATTATTTGAATATTTATGTCCATGGTTACAGGATGACTTGGAGTTGTGCCCCGATCTTATAAAACTTCAACTGTTACTGAACTGGAATGTTTGCTCTAGGATTGCTTTCTCGCACGGGGCCGAGGAAGAATCTCTGGGCATGACCTTAATTATATTTGTTGCAACAATACGACTATATATTTGTGTTACTTGCTCTACTCTCGTCTATTGCTGCAAGACGCTGGCGATGCTATTCTTCGATAGGACTAGTCCCCTCTCTCTATTCTCGCATTACTGCAGTGACTCCACATATAACCCCCTTCCTGTGATACTGGTGCATAACTTAGTATAGTTCTAATGTCAGTCTTGCGAGTACTTTGGATGAGTACACATCGTTGCTTTGCTCCCCTTTTTCCCCTTTATACATTGTTGGACCAGATGATGGAGCCCAGGAGATGGCGTATCCTGCTGACAACGTCTACTACCTCGACGAGGCCTACTACTACGTGGGGGCCGCTGACGACCACGAGTAGTTTAGTAGGTTCTCAGGAAGTAGGCTTCGCCTTGTTCGATCATTGTACCTTTTGTGCTAGCCTTCTCTAAAGCTTCACCTTGTTTAATGTTTGTACTCAGATATTTGTTGCTTCCCCGCACTTGTGTGTTTCTCGAGCTTATGTATTACAGCCCTCGAGGCCCCTGGCTTGTAATATGAAGCTTGTATGTTTTTATTTATGTCTAGAGTTGTGTTGTGATATCTTCACGTAAGTCCTTGAGCTTGGTCGTACGCATTTGCGTGTACGATTAGCGTACGATCAAATCGAGGGCGTCACAGGTTGGTAGCAGACCCAATTGCCTGTAGGTAGCCCCCTTTCCAACTCCTTGGCTGAAGTTGATTCTAGTACTTGAAAACTTTACTAACATTGGTGTGTGGTTTACGGGCCCACGTCTCAATCGGATGGTATTAGTATCTCTTACTCCTCTTCTATACTCTGGGTTTTGATATGTCTTCTCTTTCAGGTTAAATATTTTGCTAACTCTAACTTTAGGTTCTCATAAATACTTCCTCCTGAAGAGCCCCGCATTCCAGATGATGGATTGATTCGTCAGAAGACTCCGAAGATAATCTCTGATGTTCTCTTGAGAACTTGTGCTCATCGCTTTTGTGATTTCCCTTCCTCTGTCAACCCCTATGGATGACTACATACAAATGTTGTTCATATTTTATTTCAAGTTGCTCTTGTTATACAAGGTACAACAAATTATCTTATCGTGGATTCGTTCGTCCTCAGTTGTCATGGGTTTTGCTAGTCCTTCGAATTCCAATTAGATCTTTTTAAATCCTTGGTAGCCTATTGTTCATGACCTTTCTCACGTGCTTGCATTATGGTTAATTCCATATGCCTAGCAACATTCATTAAAATTCCTTGTGATTTTTGTCTCATCTTATTGATTCAACCTATGTGTGAGTGCACGCAGTCATGAGTTGATCATAAATTATCTTTTCGGCTCACACAACTTTTCAAACAGGAACTGGTTCTCGACAAATCAACCTTGATTTATTGTCCAATCTAAGTCCTTTTGCTTATATTTGATTGGAGCATCTCATTCTGATACACCAACCTAGAAATCATAAATTCCTTTGGTATTTAAGTATCGATATTATTCAGATGTTCTATAATATGATGCCTTGCATTCTAGATTCCACTGATTGAGTTTCGATACTCAGATTGGGTCCTTTGTGGACTCCCAGACCCATTGTCTGGTTATTATCCGATGGCATCCCTTACATTCAAAATTCTTGTGATATTCTTCCCGTGATACGTGATGCCATTGGTAAATTGTGTCTTCTCCCTCTGGTAAGTTGTATCCTATGCTTTTGTCAGCCATGATCTATTGCCAAGCATGTGTTAATTACTCTTGAAGTTTGTGGTATATGTTCCTATGATGCCCCAATGGGTTGAACATATGCCTTCCTAAATCCGTGTGACCCCAATAGTATTCATGAGTCTTACTCTTCTCGTGTTTTGCCAGATAATCTTTCCAAGCTACAACTTAATCAATGTCGAGGAGTAAGTGGTAGGTGAAGAATTGATGAAGTGGGACTTGACCTTGAACTTTGTGTTCATGCCCATGGAAACAACGTTAATCCTGTCATAGAAGTATCCCGTGTCATAATCTTTCATTGTATGACCTTATCTTGTATCCGTGATTTGGTACTTTGCACTCATGGTTCCGACCATGTTGTCCTACCATGATTTCATTCTCAGACGAGTTAAAGTGCTTGTCTTCCACAGATCAATACATTAGTCTAACCTCTATTCTGGTCTACCTCTGAGTATTATCCCTGGTATATCGAGAATATCACGGAGCTATATAACTTATGATCTCATCATCAACTATGATATTTTTGTTGATTCCAGTTTCCTCGTGTTTTGAGTTGTTGGACACTCAAGGACACCGATAACCGAATCGAGTATGCATTCCGATTCAACAACTTCTAGTAATCTTCTTTGATTAAGAGTTTGTACCCAATCATGTCATTCCAAGTTGTTAGGCTACATCATCATCGTCATGCTAGATCTTGATGATGCTATCTTTGTCCTTCGTCCGTGGAACACATTTCCCACTTTGCGTTAATCTTACATCAAGCTTTCAACATCATGTGGGTTGTCTTGAAAGGCAATTTCGATTCTGAGCTAGCAATCTTATTTGTGGTTCAGATAACCTTTTTGCTTCACCATTCCCTTGCTTGATGTTGTCGCTAAATGATTACATCTTCATGGAACTTCTCGACAAATATGTCGTGATCATCATCAGCATCCTGGGATCTTCCAGGATATCAATCGAATTCATGATGGGAAATACCATCCTTGCCCCTCGATGATTTGTGTGATCATCGACAACCTTATTGCCTTGCCTCCAACACAAACTTGGTCGCGTTTTGTGTTTTCCCTTGAGTTCCTTGCTATCAACCTTTTGTTATCTTCTACCTTGGAGTTGACAAATGCTATCTCCTTGATCTAATAATTTCGGAAATGTTTAATTTCTGTTGTTCTCTCGAGCATAAGCCATTATATGATTTGAGTTGACAAATGTTATCTCCTTGATATGATAATTTCAGAAATTCATCCCTATTGAAATCTTAAGGGGTTCTTGCTGATCCCTTTGGCCACACCCTAAACTTATTTATGGTTCATGATGAAGGTTTTGAAGGCATTGTCCTTGTGTCTAGCTCATGAAGAATGCGTTTGATAAAATAATTTTTCCCAAAGTTCGCATGCATTCTTGCCGCCGTGAATATGTGAAAGTCTTTTTTGTTCCTCTGGGATCATCCCAAATCATTCATGCATCTGAGAAGTGTTATATGTTTGAAGATTTGCTATGTTCACTTCATATAATTTTTCTTAGCACCCCAATCCACTGCATGGTTTGATCAAGGAAAAGAAGTTCTTTCATAAGAACTAATCCAGGCTTACACAAGGACTTTGTTATCCTCGATGATGGTTTCCAAATCAGAACTCGGTTGCGATTCGTTATAAGAATTCCATGTGACCACGAATGTCTTGAAATTGTGTTCATGTGTCTTAAAATCTAGCTTATGGTTGAAGACTTGCATCCGTAGTTCATAACCCGAGAATCTTGCATCATCATCTCATTTGCTTTTGGTGGCCCCCTTTTCTTCTCACACATCCTAAGTCTGAGGTATCCTCACACCAATCAGATCTGAATCTCGAACATATATGATGCTTGTAATATTTTCCAATAATTTTAACTTTGGTCTTTATGTAACCCAGTACAGTGATGTCTTGTCTAGCACACCTGACCAGAGGACCTATTGTTATAGTATCTTGTTCGGCAAGATTCACCATTCTTCCATGAGGAAATTGTATAACTTATTTTATAAGTTGTTCATCATGGATCCGTTGTGTACCAAGCCCGCTCTTTACCTTATGGCCTTGCCGATGTACCCCCAAAGCATGAATGTGGTACCTCAAATGTCAGCAGGGACATTGGAAGCGCAATGCCAAAATGGTCTTGATCATTATTCAAACAGTGTTGTATGGGTAATCATCATGATTCTCCTTGCCCTTTTACCTAAATCAATATCTACTTGCTATCCTTTCACACACATCATGCTCTGCTTTTCCTTGGGAAGGAGATACTAATGATAATTGTGTTTAAACACATTTCCCCTTCCATTGGTCTGTTTAACCTCTCTTGGAATATAAACTTATCTTAGCAGTGATAATTCCCTTCTTTGGTAAAGACCTTGGTGTACAACTATGTCAGTAAGACCCTGTTACCATTGTGGATAACATTCCAGTAGCCACCGGTGGACGAGAACTTTGCCTATTGCTTCGCCTCTTTTTAGCGAGAAGCAAAATGGTTCTATTTGTCCCCCGCCCTTGGTACCGATGTTGTTGCCAACGTAACTGACATGCTATCCTCTGACATGTCTTGCTACCAAGACTATGCAAGTTGTCACTGCTCTGCCTGCTCTTAACCCACTTGGTGGACCCATAACCCGAAGTTCCACGGGATCGAAACCTGACTCTCATGTACATCTTTGACTTCAAAGTATCCTTTACACTTTGCTTCGTATGAAATTCCCGAGACACCGGCTAATGGGACGATCTATTCTTGTATCAGACGCAATATATATTTTGTTGCTCTAAACAACCCCTTTCATATGTGTTTAGGCATCAAACAATTGCCTAATCGTTTGAAACCTTTGTACCATCACGTATTATTCCCAATAAATTCCGTGAGTTGCAACTTGAGGAATAATCCATGTCCTCTTCCGTGAGTTCGCCATGAGATGTCCAACTTTGTATAGGTACATTCTTCCAATGTTTTTCCATCTTATCGCATTCGTAGGACGATGAAGATCCCAAAGGAAGAATGTCGACTCCATCAGGTTGACCTTAATCAGAGTAATGAATACATCAACAAGAAGGAGCAACCCGTTCGATGGAAGCAACGAAGACAAGAAGACTCGTTAGAATTTCGTAACCAGAAGTCTCCCCCTTACCTCTAACTCTTAATTCTCGGGAAAAGAATTCTTGTTAGTAGAGGAGATTTATGACACCATCGTAATTAAGCAACATTGACCATTGTAGTTAAGCTACAGTGAACACCATGAGTAAAACATAATCATTTTTGCTAAACAGCTCATGATCAAGTTGAATATCATATCTCATTTCAAATTCCACTATTAAAGGCTCTAGAATTTTATTATGATAAAATAAAACTTCAAACAGCAAAAGAAAAATGTTGCGCACTTGTGAGATAATCCAAAAAAATCATTGTTAAGGAAAACAACATCACCCTCAAGCTCGTGTGGAGCCCACCTTCAATAACACAACCAAATTGCATTTAAAATGCCCTTTTAAATTCAATGGATAATTCAAATAGGTTTCAAACATGCTCAAACCTTGTGTGGCAGTACATAATATTGCAAAGTAAATTATGGAGCAAGTCACTCATTTTTACTAAACAAAAAATTGCTAAAAATTAATAAGAGAGAAATGGAAAAAGGAAAAAAGAAAACGAAATATAACTCCCCCCTCACTCGGCCGGCTCCAATAGGGCTAACCGGCCCACCTAACCACTAACTAGGGGATTTAAAACCCCACCAGTAACCCTAATCCCCTAGACCACTCCTCACTCCCTCGACTTCCCCGAGCCCCCCCCCCAACTAGTGGCTTCTCCCGCACCTGAAGCAGTCGCCCCGCCGACGCCCCGCCACCAGCCATCGTCGCCCCCCCACCGCCGGCTCCTCCTCACCCCTCCCTCGCCGGCTCCACCAAGCCACACCGCCCCTCTCCCCGGCAACCGCAAGTGAGCACTCCGGCTCCTCCCATACCCTCCTTCCTCTCCCCGCTCTGACACACTCCCCCCGCGTGTTGCACCCACTCCTCGTGATCGCGACCCCTCCCCATGCCGCCCCGCGTGCTGCCTCACGCTCCTGCGCTGCGTCCCTCCCACCCCGCGCGCCGGCAGCTACCTCCAGTGTGCTCCGTCGCTGCCGCTACAGCACGACGTTGTGCCCCCTGGCGCTGCACCTCACCATTTTGCTCCCTTGTCGCGCACGTGTGTGCCCCGGTCCAACTGGTCGTGCCCCGTTTCTACACCCTCGCTCGCCTCATCACCAGCTAACCCGTGTCACCACGACCCTCCCATGGCCACACCCCCCCCTCTCCAATGTCCCGTCGGCGACTGCCCGGTGGCCATCGTTGTCGGCTCCACTGGTCGCCCGACTATGGCCTCGGCCGAAACCCTCGGCCCCTCCCTATTAAATGAGTGGGGATTAACACCCCCAGTCACCCCACTTGCCCCACTCTATGAAAGGTGGGGCACACTCCGCTTAAAAAGTTTAATATATATATATATATGTATGTATAAATAATAGTACATAAAATAATAAAATAATTAATTAATTAGATAAGTAAGTAATTAATAGGTAAATAGTCAACTTAATTAACTCGTGATTAACTTGCCAAATTAATTAGGTTAATTAAACCTAATCTAATTAAATTAATTTTGTTAATTAATTAATCTCTGTATGACATGTGGGTCCAACCCCCCTTAATTAAATCTCATTGAATTTATGAAGCTATAATTAAAATTGTGTCCATGACACGTGGGGCCCACTAGTCAAATTGACGAGTCAACCCATTGTTGACTGCTCATGTCAGCATGACATCATGCTGATGTTATAAATGGCTATTTGAATTAAAATAAATCTATTTAATTCCTAACTTGTAATAAACTTTAAAAATTATTACAAAATAATCAGTAATTCACATGAAAATATTCTAGACATGAAAGTTGATCACAAAAATCAGACGAACCCACTTACGATGTCCGTTCGTGTGTCACGCATCCCTAGCATAGCGAACGTGGAACTTCTCCATCGTTTTTGCGTGTCTAGTAGTAGCGAGAGACCCAAGAAATATCGTCAGATATTTACCTGATCCGTCCATGACGTATAATACTGCGTTACCTCATGCCTAGCACTGCATATTGCCATTCATGCATCATGATGCATTTGTCTTCTTTATATTTATAGTTTCTTCCGAGATTCTCTCCGGTAGACCCCGAGACCGACGCTGCTGCCGAGTACGACTACCCTCCTGACGAACAACCCTTCGCCGCAGTGCAACAAGGCAAGCAAACCCCTTTGATCATTCCTATATCGCCTATTCTTTCTCCCTCATGTCTGCATTAGGTTTTGCTACTGTTGTAGATAGCTTCTATTCTAATGCATAGCCTGTTTTTGATGAACTGCTATTTTACTGTACCGCACTTTAAACTGTTTAGTATAGGTGGAGTTGTGATCCCCATATACCCCTTAGTCCTGTTGCATCGCTTTATCACCAAGTCTCGATCTACTGATCGACGAGCCAAGACCGTCACATCACTCACACCCCCTTAGTTGTACGATGCTATAGAGCTACTATCGAGTACCGAGGGTGACACCTCGTTACGTACTCCGATGTGCGTTGTAATGTAGTTGACCGACGGTGGCTCTCGGAGCGTGATTCCTCCTTCATCACCTCCAAAAACGACTCTGGCGTACAAGCCATCAAGTGTGGTCCATCAAGGGAGATTCCTCCCTGGCCACCTTGATTGTTACATTGTTGGGTAACGTAGCATAAATTCAAAAGTTTTCTACGCCATATTCAGATCTTCCTATGGAGAGACCAGCAATGAGAAAGGGCTGAGTGCATCTTCATACCTTTGAAGATCGCTAAGAGGAAGCATTGCTAGAACGCGGTTGATGGACTCGTACTCGCGGCGATTCAGATCGCGGTGTCATTCCGATCTAGTGCCGAACCACGACACCTCCGTGTTCAACACACGTGCATCCAGGTGAAGTCTCCCGCACCTTGATCCAACAAGGAAGAGGGAGAGGTTGTGGAAGATCTCCGGAAGCACGACGGTGTGGTGTCGATGGAGAGACGAGGTCTCCCGGTAGGGCTTCGCCAAGCACCGTGGGAGGAGGAGGAAGGAGGGGAGCAGGGCTGCGCCGAGGGAGAGAAGAAACGGTGTGCCAAACAGCCCCAAACCCCTAGGTATATATAGGAGGAGGGGAGGGGGTGCCACCCATAGGGTTCCCACCCTAGGTGGTGCGGCAGCCCCCTAGATGGGACGTGCGGCGGCCAGGGCAGGGGGAGGGGGTGGCGCACCCCTAGGTGGGCCTTAGGCCCACTAGCACCTAGGGTTTCCCCCCTCTCCACCTCCTGTGCCTTGGGCCCCTTTGTGGGAGGCGCACCAGCCCACTTTGGGTTGGTTTCCCTCCATCTTTTGGCCCATGGTACCTCTTGGGCCTGGTGGCCCCTCCCGGTGGACCCCCCGGGACCATTTTCGGTGGTCCCGGTGGTCCCGGTACGCTACCGGTGACGCCCGAAACATTTCCGGTGTCCAAAACCATCCATCCTATATATCAATCTTTACCTCCAGACCATTCCGGAGCTCCTCCTGACGTCCGGATCTCATCCGGGACTCCAAACAACTTTCGGTAACCTCGTATAACAATTCCCTATAACCCTAGCGTCATCGAACCTTAAGTGTGTAGACCCTATGGGTTCGGGAAACAGGCAGACATGACCGAGACACCTCTCCGGCCAATAACCACCAGTGGGGTATGGATACCCATGGTGGCACCCACTTGCTCCACGATGATCTCATTGGACGAACCACGATGTCAAGGATTCAATCAATCCCGTATGCAATTCCCTTTGTATGTCGTTATAGAAAATTCCCGAGATTCGATCGTCGGTATACCTATATCTTGCTCAATCTCGTTACCGGTAAGTCTCGTTACTCGTTTTGTAGCATGTCATCCCGTGACTAACTTCTTAATCACATTGAGCTCATGATGATGTTCTACCGAGAGGGCCCAGAGATACCTCTCCGTCACACGGAGTGACAAATCCCGATCTCGATTCTTGCCAACCCAACAGACACTTTCAGAGGTACCCGTAGTGCACCTTTATAGTCACCCAGTTACGTTGTGACATTTGATACACCAAAAGCACTCCCACGGTATCCAGGAGTTGCACAATCTCACGGTCGAAGGAAAAGACACTTGACATTAGAAAAGCTTTAGCATACGAACAATATGATCTAGTGATATGCTTAGGATTGGGTCTTGTCCATCACATCATTCTCCCAATGATGTGATCCGTTATCAATGACATCTAATGCCCATGATCAGGAAACCATGATCATCTATTGAGTAACGAGCTAGCCAACTAGAGGCTTGCTAGGGACACATTGTGATCTATTTATTCACACATGTATTATTGTTTCTTGTTAATACGATTATAGCATGAAAAATAGACGATTATCATGAACAAGGAAATATGATAATAACCATTTTATTATTGCCTCTAGGGCATATTTCCAACAGTCTCCCACTTGCACTAGAGTCAATAATCTAGTTACATTGTGATGTATCGAACACCCATAGCATTATGGTGTTGATCTTGTTTTGCTCGAGGAAGAGGTTTAGTCAACGGGTTGGCAACATTCAGATCCGGTCTTGCTTGCTGCTTCACCAGCTCACTGCCCCACCATTCAAAACATACACGTATCCGGTCTTTGACTTAAAGTCATCCGGATCTGTGTCGAAGCTAGCATCGACGTAACCCTTTACGACGAGCTCTTCATCACCTCCATAAATGAGAAACATCTCCTTAGTCCTCTTTAGGTACTTAAGGATATTCTTGACCGCTGTCCAGTGTTCCATACCGGGATCACTTTGGTACCTCCCTACCAAACTTATGTCAAGGTTTATATCAGGTCTGGTACACAGCATGGCATACATTAGAGAGCCTACGGCTGAAGCGTAGGGGACAGTACTCATATTCTCTCTATCTGCTGCCGTGGTCGGTGACTGAGTCTTACTCAATCTCATACCTTACAAAACTAGCAAGAACCCCTTCTTTGAGTTTTCCATATTGAACTTCTTCAATATCTTGTCAAGGTATGTACTTTGCGAAAGACCTATGAGGCGTATCGATCTATCTCTATAGATCTTGATGCCTGATATGTATGCACCTTCCCCAAGGTCCTTCATTGAAAAACTCTTGTTCAAATAGGCCTTTATGCTCTCCAACATCTCTATATTATTCCCCATCAATAATATGTCATCCACATACAGTATGAGGAAAGCTACAGAGCTCCCACTCACTTTCTTGTACAGACACGCTTCTCCATAAACCTGTATGAACCCAAACGCTTTAATCACCTCATTAAAGTGAATGTTCCAACTCCGAGATGCTTGCACTAGCCCATAGATGGAGCGCTAGAGCTTGCACACTTTGTTAGCACCCTTAGGGTCGACAAAACCTTCTGGTTGCATCATATACAACTCTTCCTTAAGATCCCCGTTAAGGAACACTGTTTTGACGTCCATTTGCCAAATTTCATAATCATAAAAAGGCGGCAATTGCTAACATGATTAGGACTGACTTCAGCTTCGCTACGGGAGAGAAAGTATCTTCGTAGTCAACTCCTTGAATTTGTCGAAAACCCTTTGCGACAAGCCGAGCTTTATAAACAGTCATATTAACGTTTGCATCAGTCTTCTTCTTGAAGATCCATTTATTTTCTATGGCTCGCCGATCATCGGGAAAGTCCACCAAAGTCCATACTTTGTTCTCATACATGGATCCTATCTTGGATTACATAGCCTCAAGCCATTTGTTGGAATCCGGGCCCGCCATTGCTTCTTCATAGTTCGAAGGTTCACTATTGTATAACAACATGATTTCCATCACAGGGTTTCCGTATCACTCTGGTGCGGAACGTACCCTTGTGGACCTTCGTGGTTCAGTAGCAACTTGATCCGAAGCTTCATGATCATCATCATTAACTTCCTCTTCAGTTGGCGTAGGCGTCACAGGAAAAATTTCCCATGTTGCGCTACTCTCCAGTTCGAGAGACGGTGTAATTACCTCATCAAGTTCTACTTTCCTCCCACTTACTTCTTTCGGGAGAAACTTTTTCTCTAGAAAGGATCTATTCTTGGCAACAAAGGTTTTACCTTCGGATTTAAGATAGAAGGTATACCCAATAGTTTCCTTAGGGTATCCTATGAATACACATTTCTCCGCTTTGGGTTCGAGCCTCTCTGGTTGAAGTTTCTTCACATAAGCATCGCAGCCCCAAACTTTAAGAAACGACAGCTTAGGTTTCTTGCCAAACCATAGTTCATAAGGTGTCGTCTCAACGGATTTAGACGGTGCCCTATTTAAAGTGAATGTTGCAGTTTCTAATACGTATCCCCAAAATGATAGCGACAAGTTGGTAAGAGACATCATAGATCGTACCATATCTAATAAAGTGCGATTACGACGTTCAGACACTCTGTTGTGTTGCGGTGTGCCAGGCAGCGTCAGTTGTGAAACAATTCCACACTTCCTTAGGTGTGTGCCAAACTCGTGACTCAAATATTCTCCTCCACGATCAGATCGTAGACACTTAATTTTTTTGTCACGTTGATTCTCAACCTCACTCTGAAATTCCTTGAAATTTTCAAACATCTCAGATTTGTGCTTCGTCAAGTAGATATACCCATACCTACTCAAATCATCGGTGGGAGTGAGAACATAATGGTAGCCACCACGAGCTTCAACGTTCATTGGACCACACACATCGGTATGTATTATTTCCAATAAGTTGGCCGCTCTCTCCATTATTCCTGAGAATGGAGTCTTAGTCATCTTGCCCATGAGGCACGGTTCGCATGTTTCAAATGATTCAAAGTCAAGAGACTCTAATAGTCCATGAGTATGGAGCTTCTTCATGCGCTTAACACCGATATGACCAAGGAAGCAGTGCCACAAGTATGTGGGACTATCATTATCCACTTTACATCTTTTGGTACTAACACTATGAATATGTGTAACATCACGATCGAGATTCATCAAGAATAAACCATTCACCAGCGGAGCATGACCATAAAACATATCACTCATATAAATAGAACAACCATTATTCTCTGACTTAAATGAGTAGTCATCTCGCATTAAGCAAGACCCTGATACAATATTCATGTTCAAAGCTGGTACTAAATAACAATTATTAAGGTTTAAAACTAATCCCGACTGTAGATGTAGAGGTAGCATGCCGACGGCGATCACATCGACCTTGGATCCATTCCCGACGCGCATCGTCACCTCGTCCTTGGCTAGTCTCCGCTTATTCCGCAGTTCCTGCTTTGAGTTGCAAGTGTGAGCAACAACACCGGTATCAAATACCCAGGAGCTACTATGAGCGCTGGTAAGGTACACATCAATAACATGTATATCATATATACCTTTAACATTGCCGGCCTTCTTGTCTGCTAAGTGCTTGGGGCAGTTCCGCTTCCAGTGACCTTCTCCGTTGCAATAGAAGCACTCAGTCTCAGGCTTGGGTCCATTCTTTTTCTTCTTCCCGGCATTTGGCTTACCGGGCGCGGCAACGACATTGCCGTCTTTCTTGAAGTTCTTCTTACCCTTGCCTTTCTTGAAACTAGTGGTCTTGTTGACCATCAACACTTGATGCTCTTTCTTGATTTCTACTTCTGCAGATTTCAGCATCGAGTACAACTCGGGAATGGTTTTATCCATCCCTTGCATGTTGTAGTTCAGCACAAAACCTTTTTAGCTTGGTGGGAGAGACTGCAGGATTCTGTCAATTATAGCATCATCCGGAAGTTCGACTCCAAGTGAAGTCAGACGATCGTGTAACCCAGACATTTTGAATATGTGTTCACTGACAGAACTGTTCTCATCCATCTTACAGCTAAAGAACTTGTCGGAGACTTCATTTCTCTCGACACGTGCATGAGCTTGAAAAACTAGTTTCAGCTCTTGGAACATCTCATATGCACCGTGTTGCTCAAAACGCCTTTGGAGCCCCGTTTCCAAACTGTATAACATGCCACACCTAACGAGAGAGTAGTCATCACTCCGCGTTTGCCAGACGTTCAGAATGTCATGGGCTGCTGCGGGAGCAGGAGGGTCACCTAGCGGCGCTTAAGCACCTAGTCCTGGACATAAGCCTTTTTAGCTGCTTCAAGGATGAGCTTCAAGTTGCGGACCCAGTCCGCATAGTTGCTACCATAATCTTTCAGCTTGTTTTTCTCTAGGAATGCGTTGAAATTGAGGTTGATGTTGGCCATCTACAATATTTATAAAGACAACTTTTTAGACTAAGTTCATGACAATTAAGTTCATTTAATAAAATTAAGTATGAACTCTCACTTAAATCGACATCCCTCTTGTCATCTAAGTGATACATGATCCATGTTGACTAACCCGTGTCCGATCATCACGTGAGATGGACTAGTCGTCATGGTGAGCAACTTCATGCTGATAGTATTCAACCATATGACTCATGTTCGACCTTTCGGTCTCTTGTATTCGAGGTCATGTCTGTACATGCAAAGCTCGTCGAGTCAACCTAAGTGTTTCGCGTGTGTAAATCTGGCTTACACCCATTGTATGTGAACGTTAGAATCTATCACACCCGATCATCACGTGGTGCTTCGAGACAATGATCCTTCGCAACAGTGCACACTTAGGGGAACACGTTCTTGAAATTTTAAGAGGGGTCATCTTATTATGCTACCGTCGTTCTAAGCAATAAGATGATAAACATGATAAACATCACATGCAATCATATAGTGACGTGATATGGCCATTATCATCTTTGCTCTTTCGAACTCCATCTTCAGGCATCGCATGATCATCATTGTCACTAGCGTGACACCATGATCTCCACCATCGTGTCTCCGTGAAGTCGTCACACCAACTACTACTATAGCTAACCGTTAGCAATGAAGTAGAAATAGTAAACACTTGGTGTTGCATCTCATACAATAAATTAAGACAACTCCTATGGCTCCTGCCGGTTGTCATACTCATCAACATCAACAAGTCGTGAATCCTATTACAATAACATGATCATCTCATACATCACACATGCAACATCACAACTTTGGCCATATCACATCACATGTCAAACCCTGCAAAAACAAGTTAGACGTCCTCTAATTGTTGTTGCAAGTTTTACGTGGCTGATTTGGGTTTCTAGCAAGAAGGCCTTCTTACCTACATGATAGCCACAACGATGATATGCCAAAGCTATTTACTCTTCATAAGGACCCTTTTCATCAAATACAATCCGACTAGAGTGGAGAGGCACACACCTGCTAGCCACCTTTATGCACGGTGTGCATGTCTGTCGGTGGAAGCAGTCTCACGTAAGCGTACGTGTAAGGTCGGTCCGGGCCGCTTCATCCCACAATACCGCCGGAAAAGAACAATACTAGTAGCAGCAAGAAATTGAAAAATCATCGCCCACAACCTTTTGTGTTCTACTCGTGCATAGAATCTACGCATTGAAAACCTGGCTCGGATGCCACTGTTGGATAACGTAGCATAAATTCAAAATTTTCCTACGAAATATTCAGATCTTCCTATGGAGAGACCAGCAACGACAGAGGGGTGAGTGCATCTTCATACCTTTGAAGATCGCTAAGCGGAAGCGTTGCTAGAACACGGTTGATGGAGTCGTACTCGCGGCGATTCAGATTCCGGTGTGATTCCAATCTAGTGCCGAACCACGGCACCTCCGCGTTCAACACACGTGCAGCCCGGTGACGTCTCCCGCACCTTGATCTAGCAAGGAAGATGGAGAGGTTGGGGAAGATCTCCGGCAGCACGATGGCGTGGTGTCGAAGGAGAGAGGAGGTCTCCCGGCAGGGCTTCGCCAAGCACCGTGGGAGGAGGAGGGTGGAGGGGAGCAGGGCTGCCCCGAGGGAGAGAAGAAATGGTGTGCCAAACAACCCAAAACCCCTAGGTATATATAGGAGCAGTGGAGGGGGTTCCACCCTTAGTGTTCCCACCCTAGGTGGTGTGGCAGCCCCCCCCCCCGGATGGGAGGTGCCGCGGCCAGGGCAAGGGGAGGAGATGGCGCACCCCTAGGTGGGCCTTAGGCCCACCAGCGCCTAGGGTTTCCCCCCTCTCCACCTCCTGCGCCTTGGTCCCCTTTGTGGGAGGCGCACCAGCCCACTTTCGGCTGGTTGCCCTCCACCTTTTGGCCCATGCTACCTCTTAGGGCTGGTGGCCCCTCCCGGTGGACCCCCGGGACCATTTCCGGTGGTCCCGGTACGCTACCGGTGACGCCCGAAACATTTCCGGTGTCCAAAACCATCCATCCTATATATCAATCTTTACCTCCGGAGCATTCTAGAGCTCCTCGTGACGTCCGGGATCTCATCCGAGACTCCGAAAAACTTTCGGTAACCTCGTATAACAATTCCCTATAACCCTAGTGTCATCGAACCTTAAGTGTGTAGACCCTACGGGTTCGGGAAACAGGCAGACATGACCGAGACACCTCTCCGGCCAATAACCATCAGCGGGGTCTGGATACCCATGGTGGCTCCCACTTGCTCCACGATGATCTCATCGGATGAACCACGATGTCAAGTATTCAATCAATCCCACATACAATTCCCTTTGTTCGTCGGTATAGAACTTGCCCGAGATTCGATCGTCGGTATACCTATACCTTGTTCAATCTCATTATCGGTAAGTCTCTTTACTCGTTCGGTAGCACGTCATCCTGTGACTAACTTCTTAATCACATTGAGCTCATGATGATGTTCTACCGAGTGGGCCTAGAGATACCTCTCCGTCACACGGAGTGACAAATCCCGATTTCGATTCGTGCCAACCCAACAGACACTTTCAGAGGTACCCGTAGTGCACCTTTATAGTCACCCAGTTACGCTGTGACGTTTGATACACCCAAAGCACTCCTACGGTATCTGGGAGTTGCACAATCTCACGGTCAAAGGAAAAAGACACTTGACATTAGAAAGCTTTAGCATACGAACAATACAATCTAGTGCTATGCTTAGGATTGGGTCTTGTCCATCACATCATTCTCCCAATGATGAGATCCCGTTATCACTGACATCTAATGCCCATGATCAGGAAACCATGATCATCTATTGATTAATGAGCTAGACAACTAGAGGCTTGCTAGGGACACATTGTGATCTATTTATTCACACATGTATTACTGTTTCCTGTTAATAAAATTATTGCATGAACAATAGACGATTATCATGAACAAGGAAATATGATAATAACCATTTTATTATTGCCTCTAGGGCATATTTCCAACATACATCATTTGGAATCCATAGAGGGTGATACCTCAGATCCCTCTAATGTTACAACTACATGGTTACATGACCTTGCACTGGGTTCATATGGTGTATTGCGGGTTGATTCCCTCATGAATGTGACGAGGCTTGGCCGGGAATTCTGGGCCCTTTCCAGACATCCTCGAGATGGGGTGACGGAACCACATATCGTGGATTGCTGATCATCGCCGCAGTGTTAATTAAAATGCTAAAGGGATTTGGGTATTTCATGTGAGTTGGTCGGGAGGCCTTTTCGCACTAACCTTCACGTGGGATGAGTTATGGATTCTCGACGTCGTGGTATCGACCGAAGCTCTTCAGACATCAGCAATGGAGCGGCGTGCACCCGAGTGGTCCGAATAAGCATCGTTCCTGTATAAGAGGTGTGAGGATTGACGTCGGTCGCCCACGAATCATGCAGGAGTGCAAAGGGTGATGGGCCAATGACCCCTATGCCCTTAGGATTTAGACCGGCGGGCTCGCCTCTATGTTGAGTCTAGGTAGGGCTGCGACGTGTTGATGTTCCGAGGTCAGGCATGACCTAGGAAAGTGTGTCCGGCAAGAGTTTGTCAAGCATGTTGGGTACTGTGGTGCACCCCTGTAGGGAAGAAAATTAACTATTTGAATAGTCGTGTCCACTGTTAGAGGACGACTTGGAGTTGTGCCCGATCTTATACAAATTCAACTCTTACTTAACTGGAATGTTTGCTTCGGGATTGCTTTCTTGCACGGAGTCGAGGAAGAATCTCTGGGCGTGACCTTAATTAAATTTGGTGCAACAATATGACTATATATTTGTGTTACTTGCTCTACTCTCGTTTATTGATGCAAGACGCTGAAGATGCTAGTCTTCGATAGGACTAGTCCCCTTTCTCTATTCTCTCATTACTGCAGTCGGTGCACATATAACCCCCTTCCGTGGATACTGGTGCATAACTTAGTATAATTGTGATGTCAGTCTTGCGAGTACTTTGGGTGAGTACTCACCGTTGCTTTGATCCCCTTTTCCCCTTGATATGTTGCTGCGACGAGATGATGGAGCCCAGGAGATGGTGTATCCCGCCGATGACGTCTACTACCCGGACAGTGCCTACTACTACGTGGAGGCCACTCACGACTAGGAGTAGTTTAGGAGGTTCCCAGGCAGGAGACCTCACCTCGTTCAATCGTTGTACCTTTTGTGCTAGCCTTCTCTAAGGCATCAGCTTGTTTTATGTCTGGACTCAGATATTTGTTGCTTTTCCTAACTCGTGTGTTTCTCGAGCTTCTGTATTCTAGCCCTCGAGGCCCCTAGCTTGTAATATGAAGGTTGTATGTTTTTATTTGTGTCAAGACTTCTATTGTGATATCTTCTCGTGAATCCTTGAGCTTGGTTGTATGCATTTTCGTGTATGATTAGTGTATGATCAAATCAAGGGCGTCACAACCCCGCCTCTGGGGTGGGAGCGGGCCCACTCACCGGATCCCTCTGCTCGGGCCAAACACCCTTGCCGACTCGGACCATGCGTCCATCGAAGCGAGAACGACGCCCGCCTCCGGATCGATGGGTTGGCTCAATCTGCTCTCCTCGAGGAGGCGGGTCCGATTGGCCTGACATGTTTTGGTCCCTGGATGCGCAAGGATCCGTTTCCCACCTGCTTCACTCTTCCTCGAGACACCCTGAAGTAAAATGGGACGGCCAAGCTAGAAGACTGGTTGACCGACTACACCACTGCAGTCGGCATCGTGCGGGGCAACAAGCGCATCACGGAACGCTATGTATTGCTCAAGCTGACAGGCTCGGCGCGGACTTGGCTTAAAAGCATGCTGGCTGGTAGCATCAATGTGTGGGTGGACTTTGAGGAAGACTTTGTCCACAAATTCACCGGCACCTACAAGCGTATCGGTCATCCCCGCGAGCTCGCCATGTGCGTCTAGGCGAAGTAGGAGCCTCTTCGCGACTACCTCACGCGCTGGACCGAGCTGCGCAACTCCTGCGAAGGGGTGAATGTGGTTCAGGCCATCCAGCACTTCATCGAGGTTTCCCGAGATGGCACCATCCTCAAGCACAAGCTTATGTGCTCAGAGCCGGCCAGTCTGTCCAAGCTCATGGGCAAGGCGGACAAGTACGCCATGGCCGACTGCAACCGGAAAGGCCTTCGCACCACCGGCTGCCCCGTGACCGGCTGCCAATAACCAGGGGCAGCAGAACAACAACCGCAAATCCGACAAGCCGGATCCTTGGTAAGGGACCAAGCAGGTCGCCACCACGGAGGAAGAACTGTCGGCTACCCAGGCCGCCAGCCAGCCCCAGCGTGAAGGCAAGGGTACCTGGCAGCCGAAGCTCACCTTCGAGCAGATTCTCGACGCCCTCTGCAAGATGCACACCAGGGCGAAGCCGGCTATGCACACGCCCGGCAGTGCGGCTTCTCCTAGCGGTTGGCCAGGGGTGAGGTCCTTCTGGCTCCTCCGCCTCCGACTCCTGAAGTGCGGGCTCCCGTGTCGGCTCTGGCTCGGGCTGCCCTCAATGATGGTCGTCTCCACGACCAATTCCCCAACCAGGATGGGGCCTACGTCGTCTTCACCAAGGAAGGCAACGACAAGCACCGCTAGCGTCAGCACCGGCATGAGGTGAACGCCACCATGCCCTCGGTCCCGTAGTACATGCACTTGTCCGAGAAGCCGGTCAGTTGGAGCCAGACTAACCATCCAACCGTGATGCCAAACCCTCACAGCTACGCACTTGTCCTCGACCCCACCATCACCTCCAAGAGGCTCATGTGCGGTTATCACGGGTGTTGCTCGACGGTGGCAGCAACATCAACATCCTCTACTGCGACACGCTTCTCAAGCTGGGGCTCGGGGAGAAAGACCTGCACCCGACTCGGATGGTGTTCCATGTGATCGTGTCGGGACAATCATGCTCCCCCATCAGGAAGATCCAACTCAATGTCCTATTCGGTGACAAGGCTCACTTCCATCACGAGCCGGTGTGGTTCGAGGTGCTGGATCTCCACAGCCCCTATCACGTGCTCCTAGGCAGGCAGGCGCTTGCCAAGTTCATGGCGATCCCTCACTATGCTTACCTCAAGATGAAGGTGACGGGTCCCAAAGGCATCATCACCATATATGGCGACTACAAGAAGTCAATCGAGTGTGCGCGCGACGGCAGCCGGTTGGCCGAGGTACTAGTGATCGCGGAGGAAAAATGTCAGCTCGATCGGCTCGTGGCCCAGGCCACCGAGCAGCCGGCCGTGCTAACTCCCCCATCCCAACCGGCCAACGAGGAGACTTTCCAGCCGTCGAAAGACACCAGGCAGGTGTCACTCGACCTGGCTAACCTGAAGCAGTGTGTCACCATCGGCGCCACCTCAGACGCAAATAGGAAGGCGAACTTGTCGACTTCCTCTGTGCAAATCGAGACATCTTTGCATGGTCCCCCAAGGACAACCCGGGTGTTCCAAGGAAGTTGGCCGATCACAAGCTTCATGTGTGATCGGCTGCGCAGCCGGTCAAGCAACCCGTGTGTCGTTTCTCTGAGGAGAAGCGGTGTACCATAGGAGAAGAAATTTCCCGGCTGCTCGCAGCCGGCTTCATCATGGAAATTTTCCACCCGGACTGGCTAGCCAACACAGTCCTCGTGCTGAAGAAAAACAAAACCTGGCGCATGTGTATCAACTACACCAGCCTGAACAAGGCTTGTCCAAAGGATTCATTTGCCCTGGCCCGGATCGATCACGTGATCGACTCCATGGCCGGCTGCGACTTACTATCATTCCTAGACGCCTATTCTAGCTACCACCATATCAAGCTGGATCCGGTCGATCAGCGGAAGACCTCCTTCATCACCCCATTCGGATCCTTCTACTATGTCACCATGTCGTTTGTCTTGAAGAATGCAGGCGCCACCTTCCAGCGCTGCATGCAGAAGTGTATCCTGCCCCAAATCGGCAGGAACGTGCATGTCTACATCGATGACATCGTCGTCAAATCCAAGACGCACTTTAGCCTCCTTGACGATCTCCGGGTGACCTTCGCCAACCTTCACGAGTACAGGATCCAGCTCAATCAAGAGAAGTGTGTCTTCGGTGTGCCAGCCGGTCAGCTCCTGGGTTACCCGCACGCGACATTGAAGCTACACCTGAGAAGATCAAGGCTATCGAGTGCATGCGCACGCCAGCGCAGCTCCATGACATCCAAATGTTCACCGGCTGCCTGGCCTCGCTTTGCCAGTTCGTTAGCCGGCTCGGGGAGAAGGTGTTTCCCCTTTACCAACTCAGGAATAAGATAACCAAGTTCAAGTTGACCGACCTAGCGGACGAGGCCTTTCGCGACCTCAAGCGTGCCCTCTCCGACGCGCCCGTCTTGGCCGCGCCGACCGAGAAAGAGCACATGCCCACGTACATCGCGTCAACCACGCGAGTGGTTAGCGTCGTTCTGGTGGTGGAACGGTCTGAGGACGGGAAGGTGTTGCTGGTTCAGCGCCCCGTCTACTACCTGAGAGAGGTCCTCTTCGTCTCCAAGCAGAACTACCCCCACTACCAGAGGATGTCCTATGCCATATACTTCGCGGCCAACAAGTTGAGGCAATACTTCCAGGACCACACCATCACTGTGGTGAGCACGGCTCCGCTTTCAGAGATCATGGGCAAAGGGGACGCAACCGGCCGGATCGCCAAGTGGACCATCGCCATGGCCGACTACCACATCCAGTATGACCACGCATGACCATCAAGTCCCAGGTGGTGGCCAAATTCCTTGTCGAATGGCCCGAGACCCAGTTCATGTCGCCGCCTCCAGACTCCATGCATTGGCACATGCACTTCGACGTCTACAAGATGTGAACCGGCTTGGGAGCCGGCATCGTTCTGTCTTCCCCGAAATCCGATCAGCTCAAGTATGCCCTACAAATCCACTTCGCTGCCTCCAACAACATGTCTGAGTATGAGGAGCTCGTCCATGGCCTCCGGCTCACCAAGGAGATTCGCATCCGACGGATCATGTGCTTTGGTGACTCAGACCTCATGGTGCAGCAGGTTTCTTGCGAATGGGACGCCAGTGATGCCAACATAGCCAGCTACCGCTTCCTCGTCCAGCATCTCACCGGCTCCTTCAAGGGTTGTGAGTTCCATCATGTCCCCCGAGAGGGCAACGAGGCTGCAGATGCACTGGCAAAAATTGGCTCCACTAGACAAGCGCTCCATCCCGACATCTCCCTCGAGAAACTGCACAAGCCGTCAATCAAGCCGTCTCCAGAGTCGGCGTCCATCTTCATGCCAGCAGATTCGTCTGGTCCCGCCTCTGACTCGAGGCTCCTTCGGTTCGTCCATGGTGTCGGCTCCGGACGGGCTTGCGGCAGCCCATTCCGAATCCGTAGCCATCATGACGGTAGAAGACGTGTTCGCTTCCGCCATGCTCCCAGGGGATGACGGCTCTGCCTCGAGGACTTCGATTGGGGACCCGAGGGCTCCGGCTCCCCCGATCCTTCAGCTCGATCCGGCTCCAGCTCCCATCTCAACCCAAGCTTGGGCCCAACCCATCGTTGCTTATCTCATAAGTGGCAAGCTTCCATCAGACGAAGCCAAAGCCCGGTAGATCCGACACTGATCCATCGTGTTGGAAATATGCCCTAGAGGCAATAATAAATTAGTTATTATTATATTTCTTAGTTCATGATAATCGTTTATTATCCATGCTATAATTATATTGATTGGAAACAATATACTTGTGTGAATACATAGACAAAACACTGTCCCTAGTAAGCCTCTAGTTGACTATCTCATTGGTCAAAGATGGTCAAGGTTTCCTGGCCATAGGCAAGTGTTGTCACTTGATAACGAGATCACATCACTAGGATAATCATGTGATGGACTAGACCCAAACTAATAGACGTAGCATGTTGATCGTGTCATTTTGTTGCTACTGTTTTCTGCGTGTCAAGTATTTATTCCTATGACCATGAGATCATATAACTCACGGACACCGGAGGAATGCTTTGTGTGTATCAAACGTCGCAACGTAACTAAGTGACTATAAAGATGCTCTACAGGTATCTCGGAAGGTCTTCGTTGAGTTAGTATGGATCGAGACTGGGATTTGTCACTCCGTGTGACGGAGAGGTATCTCGGGGCCCACTCGGTAATACAACATCAAACACAAGCCTTGCAAGCAATGTGACTTAGTGTAAGTTATGGGATCTTGTATTACGGAACAAGTAAAGAGACTTGCCGGTAAACGAGATTGAAATAGGTATGCGGATACTGACGATCGAATCTCGGGCAAGTAACATACCGAAGGACAAAGGGAATGACATACGGGATTATATGAATCCTTGGCACTGAGGTTCAAACGATAAGATCTTCGTAGAATATGTAGGATCCAATATGGGCATCCAGGTCCCGCTACTGGATATTGACCGAGGAGTCTCTCGGGTCATGTCTACATAGTTCTCGAACCCGCAGGGTCTGCACACTTAAGGTTCGACGTTGTTTTATGCGTATTTGAGTTATATGGTTGGTTACCGAATGTTGTTCGGAGTCCCGAATGAGATCACGGACGTCACGAGGGTTTCCGGAATGGTCCGGAAACGAAGATTGATATATAGGATGACCTCATTTGATTACCGGAAGGTTTTCGGAGTTACCGGGAATGTACCGGGAATGACGAATGGGTTCCGGGAGTTCACCGGGGGGGCAACCCACCCCGGGGAAGCCCATAGGAATTGGGGGTGCCGCACCAGCCCTTAGTGGGCTGGTGGGACAGCCCAAAAGAGCCCTATGCGCATTGGAAGAAAAATCAAAGAGAAAAGAAAAAAAAGAAGGAGGTGGGAAATGGAAGAAGGACTCCACCTTCCAAACCAAGTAGAATTCGGTTTGGGGGGGGAGACCTTCCCCCTTAAGTTCGGCCGACCCCTTGGGAGTCCTTGGACCCCAAGGCAAGGCTCCCCCCTCCTCCTCCTATATATAGTGGGGTTTTAGGGCTGATTTGAGACAACTTTTGCCACGGCAGCCCGACCACATATCTCCACGGTTTTACCTCTAGATCGCGTTTCTGCGGAGCTCGGGCGGAGCCCTGCTGAGACGAGATCATCACCAACCACCGGAGCGCCGTCACGCTGCCGAAGAACTCTTCTACCTCTCCGTCTCTCTTGCTGGATCAAGAAGGCCGAGATCATCGTCGAGTTGTACGTGTGCTGAACACGGAGGTGCCGTCCGTTCGGCACTAGATCGTGGGACTGATCGCGGGATAGTTCGCGGGGCGGATCGAGGGACGTGAGGAAGTTCCACTACATAAATCGCGTTCACTAACGCTTCTGCTGTACGGTCTACAAGGGTACGTAGATCACACATCCCCTCTCATAGATGGACATCACCATGATAGGCCTTCGTGCGCGTAGGAAAATTTTTGTTTCCCATGCAACGTTCCCCAACAGTGGCATCATGAGCTAGGTTCATGCGTAGATGTCTTCTCGAGTAGAACACAAAAGTTTTTGTGGGCGGTGATGTGCGTTTGCTGCCCTCCTTAGTCTTTTCTTGATTCCGCGGTATTGTTGGATCGAAGCGGCTCGGACCGACATTACTCGTACGCTTACGAGAGACTGGTTTCATCGCTACGAGTAACTCCATTGCTCAACGATGTCTGGCGGGTGTCAGTTTCTCCAACTTTAGTTGAATCAAAATTGAACGAGGAGGTCCTTGGATGAGGTTAAATAGCAACTCATATATCTCCGTTGTGGTTTTTGCGTAAGTAAGATGCGATCCTACTAGATACCCATGGTCACCACGTAAAACATGCAACAACAAAATTAGAGGACGTCTAACTTGTTTTTGCAGGGTATGCTTGTGATGTGATATGGCCAACGATGTGATGTGATATATTGGATGTATGAGATGATCATGTTGTAATAGTTAATATCGATTTGCATGTCGATGGTACGGCAACCGGCAGGAGCCATAGGGTTGTCTTTAAACTAACGTTTGTGCTTGCAGATGCGTTTACTATTTTGCTAGGATGTATCTTTAGTAGTAATAGCATGAGTAGCACGACAACCCCGATGGCGACACGTTGATGGAGATCATGGTGTGACGACGTTGACAAGAAGATCGTGCCGGTGCTTTGGTGATGGAGATCAAGAAGCACAAGATGATGGCCATATCATGTCACTTATGAATTGCATGTGATGTTAATCCTTTTATGCACCTTATTTTGCGTAGAACGACGATAGCATTATGAGGTGATCTCTCACTAAAATTTCAAGACGAAATTGTGTTCTCCCCGACTGTGCGCCGTTGCGACAGTTCTTCGTTTCGAGACACCACGTGATGATCGGGTGTGATAGACTCAACGTTCACATACAACGGGTGCAAAACAGTTGCACACGCGGAACACTCGGGTTAAGCTTGACGAGCCTAGCATGTGCAGACATGGCCTCGGAACACATGAGACCGAAAGGTCGAGCATGAATCGTATAGTTGATATGATTAGCATAGAGATGCTTACCACTGAAACTATTCTCGACTCACGTGATGGTCGGACTTGAGATAGTGGATTTGGATCATGTACCACTCAAATGACTAGAGAGATGTACTTTTTGAGTGGGAGTTCTTAAGTAATATGATTAATTGAACTAATTGTCATGAACATAGTCGGTCTTTGCGAATTACGATGTAGCTTGTGCTATAGCTCTACTATTTTTATATGTTCCTAGAGAAAATTTAGTTGAAAGTTGATAGTAGCAAACTTTGCAGACTGAGTCTGTAAAACCAAGGATTGTCCTCGTTGCTGCGCAGAAGGCTTATGTATTTTATGCACCACTCGGTGTGCTGCACCTCGAGCGTCATCTGTGGATGCTGTGAACATCTGACATACACGTTTCTGATGACTACACGATAGTTCAGTGCAAAATACTTAATGGCTTAGAAGCAAGGCGCCGAAAACGTTTTAAAACGTCACGGAACATAAGTGATGTTCTAAAGAGATGAAATTGTGATTTCATGCTTGTGCCCTTGTTAAGAGGTACAAGACCTCCGACAAGATTCTTTGTCCACAAAGTAAAGGAGAAAAGCTCAATCGTTGAGCGTGTGCTCAGATTGTCTGAGTACGACAATCGCTTGAATCAAGTGGGAGTTAATCTTCCAGATAAGATAGTGATGGTTCTCCAAAGTCACTGCCACCAAGCTGTGAAAGCTTCGTGATGAACTATAACATATCAAGGATAAATACAATGATCCTTGAGCGATTCGCGATGTTTGACACTGCGAAAGTAGAAATCAAGAAGGAGCATCAACAGTTGATGGTTAGTAAAACCACTAAGTTTCAAGAAAGGCAAGGGCTAGAAGGGATACTTCGTGAAATGGCAAAACAGTTGCTGCACTAATGAAGAGACCCAAGATTAAACCCAAACCCGAGACTAAGTGCTTCTGTAATGAGGGGAATAGTCACTGAGGCGGAGCAACTCTAGATACTTGGTAGATAAGAAGGCTGGAAAAAGTCGAAAGAAGTATATTTGATATAAATGATGTTGATGTGTACTTTACTAGTACTCCTAGTAGCACGAGGGTATTGGATACCGGTTCGGTTGCTAAGTGATTAGTAACACGAAATGAAAGCTACGACATAAACGGAGACTAGCTAAAGGCAAGGTGACGATACGTGTTGGAAGTGTTTCCAAGGTTGATATGATCAAACGTCGCACGCTCCCTCTACCATCGGGATTGGTGTTAAACCGAAGTAATTGTTATTTGGTGCTTGCGTTAAGCATGGACATGATTGGATCGTGTTTATTGCAATACGATTATTCATTTAAAGAGAATAATGGTTACTCTATTTGCTTGAATAAACACCTTCAATGGTTTGTTGAATCTCGATCGTGGTGTTACACATGTTCATGATATTGGTGCCAAAAGGATACGAGGTAATGATGATAGTACCACTTACTTGTGGCACTGCCGCTTGAGTCATGTTGGTATAAATTGCATGAAGAGGCTCCATGCTGATAGATCTTTATACTCACTTGATTTTGAATCACTAGTGGCATGCAAATCATACCACATGAGCGAGGCCTTGTTTTCATTGAGTTGAAACAAGATAGTAATTTGTTGGAAGTGATAAATTTTGATGTATGCAGTCCAATGGGTGCTGAGGCACGCAGTGGATATCATTATGTTCTTACTTCAATGATGATTTGAGTAGATACTAGAGTATTTACTTAATGAATCACAAGTCTGAAATATTGAAAAGTTCAATTCTGTTTCGGAGTGAAGTTCGTCGTAACAAGAGGATAAACTATCTACGATGTGATCATAGAAATGAATATCTAAGTTACGAGTTTTGGTACACAGTTAATACAATGTGGAAATTGTTTCGCAGTTCATGCCACCTGGAACATCATAGTGTGATGATGTGTCTGAACGTCATAGCCACGCACTATTTGGTATGGTGCATGCTATGATGTCTCTTATCAAATTACCACTATCGTTTATGGGTTATGCATTAGAGACAACCGCATTCACTTTAAATAGGGCACCGCGTATTTCCGTTGAGATGACACAGTATAGACTCAGGTTTAGAGAAATCTAAACTGTCGTTTCTTGAAAGTTTGGGGCTTCGACACTTATGTGAAAAAGTTTCAGTCTGATAAGCTTGAACCCAAAGCGGATAAATGCATCTTCATAGGATATCCAAAACAGTTGGGTACATCTCCTATCTCAGATCCGAAAGCAAAGTGTTTGTTTCTAGAAACGGATCCTTTCTCGAGGAAAGGTTTCTCTCGAAAGAATTGAGTGGGAGGGTGGTAGAACTTGATGAGGTTACTGAACCATCACTTCAACCAATGTGTAGCAGGGCGCAGGAAGTTGTTCCTGTGGCGCCTACACCAATTGAAGTGAAAGCTGATGATGGTGATCATCGAGCATCGGATCAAGTTACTACAAGCCTCGTAGGTTGACAAGGTCACGTACTACTAGAGAGTGGTACAGTAACCCTGTCTTGGAGGTCATGTTGTTGAGCAACAGTAAACCTATGAGTTATGGAGAAAGCAATGGTGGGCCCGGATTCCGACAAATTGCTGGAGGCCATGAAATCCGAGAGAGGATCCATGTATGAAAACAAAGTGTAGACTTTGGAAGAACTACTTAATGGTCATAGGACTATTGAGTAAAGATGGATCTTTAAAAGAAGACAGACGATGATGGTGATAAGTCACTATTAAGAAAAGCTCGACTTGTCACAAAGATGTTTTCGACAAGATCAAACAGTTGACTATGATGAGACTTTCTCACTCGTAGCGATGCTCAAGGTCTGTTAGAATTATGTTAGTTGTTGATGCATTATTTATGAAATATTGCACGTAGGATGTCAAAACATTGTCTCCTCGACGGTTTCCTTGAGCAAACATTGTATGTGATACAACCAGAAGGTTTTGTCGATCCTAAAGATACCAGCAAGTATGCAAGCTCCAGCGATCCTTCAATGGACTGGTGCAAGCATCTCGGAGTTGGAATATATATACTTTGATGAGATGATCAAAGATTTTGGGTTTGTATAAGGTTTATGAGAAACTTGTATTTCCAAAGAAGTGAGTGGGAGCACTATAGAATTTCTGATAAGTATATGTGGTAGACATATTGTTGATCAGAAGTAATGTAGAATTTCTGTAAAGCATATAAGGTTGTTTGAAAGGAGTTTTCAAAGGAATACCTGGATTGCTCTACTTGAACGTTGAGCATCAAAGATCTATGGAGATAGATCAAAAAGCGCTTAATGAAAGTTTCAACAAAATGCATGCCTTGACAAGTTTTTGAAGGAGTTCAAAGTAGATCAGCAAAGAAGGAGTTCTTGGTTGCGTTGTAAGGTGTGAATTTGAGTAAGACTCAAAACCCGACCACGGCAGAATAAAGAGAATAGACGAAGGTCGTCTTCTATGCCTTAGCCGTAGACTCTAAAGTACGCCATGCTGTGTACCGCACCTGATGTGTGCCTTGACTCAAAGTCTGTTGAGAGGTACAGAAATTGATCCATGATTGAATCATTGATCAGCGGTCAAAGTTATCCTTAGTAACTAAATAGACTAAGGAATTTTTCTCGATTATGGAGGTGGTTAAAGAGTTCGTCGTAAAGGGTTACGTCGATGCAAGCTTTGACACTAATCCGAATAACTATGAGTAGTGAAACGGATTCATATAGTAGAGTAGATATTTGGAGCATTTCCGAATAGCACGTAGTAGCACCATCTATAAGATGACATAAAGATTTGTAAAGAACACACGGATCTGAAAGTTTCAGAACCGTTGACTAAAACCTCTCTCACGAGCAAGACGTGATCAGACCCCAGAACTATATGGGTGTTGGATTCGTTGGAATCACATGGTGATGTGAACTAGATTATTGACTCTAGTGCAAGTGGGAGACTGTTGGAAATATGCCCTAGAGGCAATAATAAATTAGTTATTATTATATTTCTTAGTTCATGATAATCATTTATTATCCATGCTATAATTGTATTGATTGGAAACACAATACTTGTGTGGATACATAGACAAAACATTGTCCCTAGTAAGCCTCTAGTTGACTAGCTCGTTGATCAAAGATGGTCAAGGTTTCCTAGACATAGGCAAGTGTTGTCACTTGATAACGGGATCACATCACTAGGAGAATCATGTGATGGACTAGACCCAAACTAATAGACGTAGCATGTTGATCGTGTCATTTTGTTGCTACTGTTTTCTGCGTGTCAAGTATTTATTCCTATGACCATGAGATCATATAACTCACGGACACCGGAGGAATGCTTTGTGTGTATCAAACGTCGCAACGTAACTGGGTGACTATAAAGATGCTCTACAGGTATCTCCGAAGGTGTTCGTTGAGTTAGTATGGATCGAGACTGGGATTTGTCACTCCGTGTGACGGAGAGGTATCTCGGGGCCCACTCGGTAATACAACATCACACACAAGCCTTGCAAGCAATGTGACTTAGTGTAAGTTACGGGATCTTGTATTACGGAACGAGTAAAGAGACTTTCCGGTAAACGAGATTTAAATAGGTATGCGGATACTGACGATCGAATCTCGGGCAAGTAACATACCGAAGGACAAAGGGAATGACATACGGGATTATATGAATCCTTGGCACTGAAGTTCAAACGATAAGATCTTCGTATAATATGTAGGATCCAATATGGGCATCCAGGTCCCGCTATTGGATATTGACTGAGGAGTCTCTCGGGTCATGTCTACATAGTTCTCGAACCCGCAGGGTCTGCACACTTAAGGTTCGACGTTGTTTTATTCGTATTTGAGTTATATGGTTGGTTACCGAATGTTGTTCGGAGTCCCGGATGAGATCACGAACGTCACGAGGGTTTCCAGAATGGTCCGGAAACGAAGATTGATATATAGGATGACCTCATTTGATTACCGGAAGGTTTTCGGAGTTACCGGGAATGTACCGGGAATGACGAATGGGTTCCGGGAGTTCACCGGGGGGGCAGCAACCCACCCCGGGGAAGCCCATAGGCATTGGGGGTGCCGCACCAGCCCTTAGTGGGCTAGTGGGACAGCCCAAAAGAGCCCTATGCGCATTGGAAGAAAAATCAAAGAGAAAAGAAAAAAAAGGAGGTGGGAAAGGGAAGAAGGACTCCACCTTCCAAACCAAGTAGAATTCGGTTTGGGGAGGAGACCTTCCCCCTTACGTTCGGCCGACCCCTTGGGAGTCCTTGGACCCCAAGGCAAGGCTCCCCCCTCCTCCTCCTATATATAGTGGGGTTTTAGGGCTGATTTGAGACAACTTTTGCCACGGCAGCCCGACCACATATCTCCACGGTTTTACCTCTAGATCGCGTTTCTGCGGAGCTCGGGCGGAGCCCTGCTGAGACGAGATCATCACCAACCTCCGGAGCGCCGTCACGCTGCCGAAGAACTCTTATACCTCTCCGTCTCTGTTGCTGGATCAAGAAGGCCGAGATCATCATCGAGCTGTACGTAGATGAACATCACCATGATAGGCCTTCGTGCGCGTAGGAAAATTTTTGTTTCCCATGCGACGTTCCCCAACACACCGCTCACGCCATCGTCAACTGCGAGCTGGTTCGCTGCAGCGCAACCGGCATCTTTCAGTGTTGCGTCGAATCAAAGAAGGGACAAGAGATCCCTAGAGACATCTACTAGGGCGAGTGCGGAGCACCATGCCGCCTCAAGAACCCTGGTGGCCAAGGCCTTTTGCCACGGGTTCTACTGGCCAACAACCTTGGAAGAAGCAAAGCAGCTCATTGATGAGTGCGAGGGCTGCCAGTGCTTCAACACGCACAGCAACCTACCGGCTAGAGCCCTCAAGACTATCCCCTCTCGTTGCCTTTTGCCATCTAGGGGATCGACATGGTTGGGCCATTCAAGACCGCTAGAGGCGGCATGACGCACCTCCTCGTAGCCGTCGACAAGTTCATGAAGTGGATCAAGGCAAGGCCCATCAAGAAGATGGACGGCCCCACGGCCGTTCGATTTGTTAAAGATATCACCGTACACTATGGCGTCCCCCATAGTATCATCACCGACAACGGCACCAACTTCGCTAAAGGTGCGATGGCACTTTTTTGCTCCAAGCAAGGCATCCGGCTCGACCTCGCGTCAGTGGCCCACCCGCAGTCGAACGGCTAGGCGGAAATAAAAAATGACTTGATCCTAGACGGCATCAAGACTTGGCTAGTGTCGCCACTAGTCCGGTCGGTCATCTGCTGGATCGAAGAGCTGCCAGCCGTTTTATGGAGTCTTTGCACCTCGCCCAACCGGTCAACCCATTTCACTACATTCTTCCTTGTGTACGGGTCCGAGGCAGTCATCCCAACAGACATCGAGTTCGACTCACCTCACGACACCCTATACATGGAGACAGGCGCAAGAGAAGTAAGAGAAGATGATGTTGACCTGCTCGAAGAGGCACGCGAGCTGGCTTTAAGCCGGATGACCATCTACCAACACAAGCTTTGCCACTACCAAAGCAAGCGTATCCGGCCCCTTTCTTCCTGCGAAGGTGACCTGGTACTCACGCAAATCCAACAAACCGTCGGTCAGCACAAGTTGTCCTCCCCATGGAAGGGACCTTCCATCATCGGCAAGGCACTGCACAACAACGCGTACTACGTGATAGACGCCCAGAAGTCGTAGAAGCGCAAGAGAGACGCCACCGGTGAGGAGTTACAGCATCGATGGAACGCGAGACTCCTTCGCCCGTTCTACTACTAAGAAATAAAGAACGAGTGTACGTATGAATCCCCTACCCTTTTAGGCTTAATGAATGCAGCGGGTGCCCCAAGCCGACGCTTGGGGCATACCTTTTCGATTCCCTCAATCATGTTGCTTCTCGAGCAAGCACCCCGGTCCGACTCCTCACACCCGAGGGCTCGCTTGCCGGCCTAAGCACTCTCTCTATTTCGTAGTTGGTCAAGTAATGTGGGCCAAGCAAAAACCCTTACCACCCTGCCTAGCTACACATTGGCTCCCGACTGTCCGGCTAGCAGGACTCCGGGACGGAAAAACATGACGCACGCCAACACCGACTACAAAGGAGCAACCGGTTCGGGCTAGTCGAGCCCTCCGTGGTTATGTTAAGCTGGCCTCTACCACACTCGCCCTAAGTTTAAATATTCTCGCGGTTCCAGAAGTCCATGGCTAAGCCCCCCCCCCCCCCCGCAAAGGTAGATGCCTCGTCCCAATCACAGACTGCCTCCCAGCTGTCCGGTTGGTGGGGCAGAAGCCGGAGAAGGACAAGGTTTTGAGTAGATAGAAACCAAAGGAACAGAAAACTCAAAATGAGTCGGCAAGCACAATTTTTTTCAGCCAGACATGCATATATAACACATAGACATAAATGGCCCACGGTCACAAGTTCAATACATCACACCCATAGTGGGTGGAACTCCAAACTAACCAAAATGCACGAAAAGGAAAATAACGCTACTCGATTGCGGCTCTACCCTTGGCTCCGGTGTTGCCCGCGGTAGCCGAGGCGGAAGCCCCGTCATCCGATCCGGCACATCTCGCAGAGGCCGAAGTGGACACTCTGTCTCTGGCTCCGGTGCCTCCCGCGTCGGCCATCGCGCCCGTATCCTCCTCCATCGCGGGGTCAGCATATGAGGCTCCACTGGAGTCAGTGCCTTCGAGCTCCATCTCGCTGGCGCTGCCTTCGGGTCATAAAGGGCCAGCCGATACTAGGCCTCTGGAATCGCGTTGTTGTCGGCTCTCTTCTCGGGGACGTACTCGTCCCACGGGGCAAACGACACGATGTCGCTGGCCCGCATGAGCAGCTCGCCCTCGACTGCCGCCAACTCCACCTTCGTGTCGGTGCATTGGGCGGCAAGCAGGCCCAAGTCGAGGTCCAAGTACCTTGACTTGGGGACTCGGAGCGCCATGTACGCGCCGGCTAGTGCAACCGAGGCAGGCAAGTCGCCCATCCGGGCGCTCCCACCCTCCAGCCACCTCGATAGCCAACACATGGAATCTGGCTCCACCGCACCTGGCCAGAGCGTGTGGACCACGGCCATTCTGGCCTCCTGGAGCCTCGTTAGGGCTCACTCCTACTCCTTCAGGAGAGCCTTGGCAGCGACCCCTAGCTCCTCCATGGTCCAACCGGCGAACGCCGTGATTTGGGCGCCTCTGTCCCGCTGCCCCTCGCGATGGAACACTATGGCTGCCTCAGCCGCATCTTGCGTCCCCGTAAAGAGGTCTGGGGAGGAAGGCGGGTGTGCGGCGTAAGAAAGGAGGAGAAGAGGGGCCAGTCCCAAATCGACACAAGAAAAACCAAACAAGATGCAGAGAACTTACTAGAGACAAGTGTGTTCATCTCATGCACCTCCTCCTCTAGCTCACGCTCCCTGGTTGCAACGCCTTAACTTGGCTGGTGAGCTCGGCTCGCGCAACTCGCGTCGCCTCGACCTCCTCCGCCAGCCGGTCGTCCTTGGCCTTTAGGGCCACACTATGAGATGTCTCCAACTGCTTCAACTCCCACGGTGGACATTGTCCAGCTGCTCCAGCTCTGCGGTATGGGTCGCGTTCCGCTGCTCCACGGCCTCGTGGTGAGTCGCGTCCCACTGCTCCTGCTCCATGCACTTAGCTGCCTCGAGGTCCTTCTTCTCTGTCTGGAGAAGGTCTGCCTCCCGGCGCAGCCAGATGCACTCCTTCTGTAAGGCATCGCGCTGCTGGTCGGCTCGGGCCATCCGGCTTCGGATATCGGCCAACTGGCCCTCCGCCTCCTTGTTCCGGCCCAGCAGTGCGTTATGGGCGGTCACCCGGCAGTCGTGGTAATCGTGCAAAGAAAAAGAAAGGTCCCACTGTGAGTAAGACTTGACCCAACTGATTCCCAGCCGGCCGACTCTTGGGTGCTACACCCAGTGGGTGCGCTCGCGCGGCCCAACTGAAACAAAGAAAGAAAAAACTCGCCGCGAGTAGGACTCGACCCGACTGATTCCGTGCCGGCCTGAGTCCCATGGGCTACACCCAGTGGGTGCACTGGCGTGGCCCAACTGAAGGAAGAAGAAGAAAACAAAGAGGTAGAAAGCGTACCCCGATCGACTGCTCGAAGTGAAGCAGCCGATCCCCGTCGCCTGGGCCATCTGCGCCAAATGGTCGCGGCACTGGGCAATCTCCATGATCAGTGCGAGGACCCCGCTCACTGGTGCATCGGGGGCTCCTCCCACAAGTCTCCTGCCAGCTGCGACACAGGTTTCCATCGGTCAGTTCCCGGTGCTGGAACCGGCTCCGGGAGCGGCCGAGCCGCGAGATGACACGACCATGGTACCGACTCCCGAAGATGTATCCCTGGCCGACTCCTTCGACGAGTCGGGCTGACGGGTCTCCTTCGCGACATGTACCTCGACTCCTGGGGCCCTGCCTCTAGCCTTCGCCGATGGATCACCGGCGGCGTCTGCCTCGCGTCCTGGGGCCTTTGTCCTTGGTGGCGCAGCTTCCGATGTGACATCGGGCACCTCCTGTGCGGCATCGGGCCCCTGTGGCGCCACCTCAGGCCCCTCCGGAGCAACATCGGCCCCCTACGGGGCCACCTTGGGCTCCTCTGGTGCGTTGTTGGGCCCTTGCTCGGGCCCCTTGTTGGCCTCCGCCATGCTCGCGTCCGGGCGCATCACCTCACCGGCCCACGCTTCCGCATCCCGCTGCCGCATGGGGTCGTGCGTACGCTTGGACTGCTTCTCCCTCGGCTCCGTGGTTAAGTCATGCGGCTGCGGCTCTATGCGGCTCCCCCCAGCCGCCATCTTCCGGGCTGCCTCATCCCACGGACACCGCTCCTGCTCGATCAGCGCACGCTGCACCGACTCCATATCGGCCCAATCGGCGCGCTCCTTCTCAGAGCACCATCCATCCTCTGTCATCGCCATCCAGGCCAACTTCGCCAGGGTACCAAGGGCCATTCTTGCCATCCTCCGATGAGCACTAACCCTCACAAAGGAAAACGAGAATAGGGAAACACTGGTTGGGAACCTTACCCGGTGCTAACGGGAACCGACCGTATGGAGGGCCTAGCTGGCACGACCTGCCGCTTCTTCGCGTCGCCTCCATGGCCCCCAGCCAGAGGCCCACTGGCTGCTCGCTTGGGAGCTAGACAGGTCCCCATCGGCAACTTTCCCTGCCTCTTTGCTTCCATCACATCTCCGGTGGAGCCTCTGCCGGCTTGGCGCACCCATCTCCTCGGCAAGCCTGGGGCGTCTTCCGGCGCCTCCGAATCCTCTATGGTGGCTACATCGCACGACTCTGATGACGCAACATCCTCATCAGGCCAACCCAGCAACAAAAACTTAAGAGACTCACCAGCCAGCTCGAATCCATCCGACTCCACTGTGTCATCTCCTGACGTCTCGTCTCCGACACGGGCCGCCACTCTCGGCTCCACCTCGTCAGCGTCCTCGATCTCCTCCGGATCCAACTCATGCACGTCATTCACCCGCGAGTCGTAAATCTGAAGCCAGGAAAACAACTGTCGTCGCAATCGTCATCCGACATCAAACACAAAGGCGCAACATGGATAATAAAGGAAAGAAAAGCTGGCGCATCGCTTACCATCGGGGTCGGATGGTCCTGTTCGTAGGGGGCCTTGCCCCAGCTCCAGTCATGTTCGTCCATCGGGTTGTCGGAGATCAAGTTCACCCGCCTCGCCACATGGTGCGCATGCAGCTCCTTCGTCAAGAGTCGGCACAGATCATGCCGACCACCCATCTGGCACATGATATGCGGGCGGTGCTGCAGCAGTTGGACCCTGCGCGACACCACCAGTCGGGCACGTATCGGCTCCACTTCTGCAACCGGATGCGGCAGCTCCAAATACCAATTCAACTTGTCAATCGGTGGCACATCGAAGAAGGCGGGCATGTTGATGTGGTCATTCGCCGGGTTGACGTTCTTCACATTGAAAAAGCCCCTCTGCCAGTTCATCACCGAGTCGTGCAGGGGAAGCTGTGGGAAGTCGGATCTAGAGCGGTGATAAATGAGCGTCGCTCCGCAGGGGGTCATCCGCTTCGCGCCGGTGGCCTTGTCCATCACTGATGACTTCTTGAAGAAGAAGAGTCGGCGCCAGATATCCACGTGTGGCTCGGTCCCCAGGAAGCCCTTGCAAAGGGTGACAAATGCAGCCAGCTGTAGGACGGTGTTGGGGCGAGATGATGCGGCTGTAGGCCGTAGTGCGTGAGGAAGCAGAAGAAGAAACGGCTCGCCAGCAGCCCAAGCCCTCGGGAGAAATGCTCGGCAAACACCACCAGCTCGCCCTCTTGCGGGGCCAGAAAGTTCTCCACCCCCGGGACACGTGCAGTGATGAGCTCGGCTGACGGCAGCTTGCGGTGGTAGGGGAGGACATTGATGTGCTCCTCGTCGATGTCGCTGCCGTCCCACGATCCGCAGGTTGACGACATGTTTGGCATTGTCTTGGGGAGTGAGGCCAAAGATGAAGAGGTCTAGCGAGGTGCCTTAAGCAACGGCAGAAAACGGCGGCAACAAGCTTGCTGCCGGCGTATCTCTCTCTCTCTCTCTGGTGGGGAGGGGAGTCGTCGAAGAAGGCAGGGGATGAGGACGTGGGAGCAAATGGCTCCCTCAGCCTCTCCTCATGCCCATTTAAACCCCATGCGGGGTAGTGGGGAAGTGAATCTGACGCGCATGTCCCCTACTACCTCCGCACAGCATGGGCAACATAATTGCGCATCGGGAGCGCCAACTGTCACCCCCGAATCCACAGAAGATCCGCGGGTGTGGCCCGAGGATGCCATCGGACGGACCCCGCCCCTCGGCCCGGTCTTGTCATGTGGGTGGCCTGTCAGGCCTCGATCTGCGGGACGCCACATGTGGTGCACTCCCTCTGCGCATTGGAGAACCAGAGGCGGCTCGTGCTACGGCCGGCTAAGGCCCAAGCCATCTCCAGTGAGCAGGCGATCCGGTTGTAGCCCCGCAACGCACGGGATTAAATCAAAGCCAGTGAGGTCCGCCACTCCAAGCCTGCGGGCCTCCCCAGCTTCAGGGACTACTGACGGGGGGATAACCCTCGGGTAGGCCAAAAGCAAGGACTCCACCATTCCCCCATGAAAAACATACACAGGACGGCTGGATCCCCACGAGGGGCCGGATGCGCCTGGCCGGCTGCATGGTCGAGCCGACCCAGGCGAAGCCATTCTCCCTCTAGATCGACTACACCCCGCTAGCCGGCAGGTGAGCCCCAGTCACATCGCCTAGACAAATCGCGTCAGGGGCACCATTACCAAAGCTATGGCTACAACGTTTCAAGTACCGCTGACCCGACCGCGCGATGCTACAATGGAGGGGTCGTACCACTGACCGTCGCCGACTGCGAACAGCCGAGGTGGCATAGTGACGAGTACGCCCCCGTCCATTCCATTACATGCCCTGGTATGGCAACAGTGCAACCGACCGTATGCTGACCGAAGCCGGCTACACATGACGACACGCACAATGCGGGGCACGCCACTGTGTAACAATGCTACCTCTTGAGCTTGCGTTAGTTTTTCCCTTGAAGAGGAAAGGGTGATGCAGCACGGTAGCAGTAAGTATTTCCCTCAGTTTTAGAACCAAGGTATCAATCCAGTAGGAGAATCAAGCCAAGTGTCCAGAGTACCTGCGCAAACACAAATGAGCTTGCACCCAACGCTATAAAGGGCGTGTCAATCCCTTCAAGATTGATTGCAAAGTGAGATCTGAAGGCGGAAAGTGCAACGAAGTAAAAGTGTAAAGCTTAAAATATGATGTGAAGTACACCCGGGGTCCATAGTGTTCACTAGAGGCTTCTCTCAAAATAGCAAATATTACGGTGGGTGAACGAATTACTGTCGAGCAATTGATAGAACCGCGCAAAGTCATGACGATATCTAAGGCAATGATCATACATATAGGCATCACGCCCGAGACAAGTAGACCGATACTGTCTGCATCTACTACTATTACTCCACACATCGACTGCTATCCATCATGCATCTAGTGTATTGAGTTCATGACGAACAGAGTAACGCCTTAAGCAAGATGACATGATGTAGAGGTATAAATTCATGCAATAGATATAAACCCCATCTTTTTACCCTTGATGGAAACAACACGATGTGTGCCTCTCTACCCCTTGTGTCATTGGGTGAGGTTACCGCACGGTATGAACCCAAAAGCAAGCACTTCTCCCATTGCAAGAATCATAGATCAAGTTGGCCAAACAAAAGCTACAACTCGAAGAGAATTACAAGGATATGAAATCATGCATATAAGAGATCAGAAGAAACTCAAATAAGATTCGAAGATAATCTTATATAAATCCACAATTCATCGGATCTCGACAAACACACCGTAAAAGAAGATTACATCGGATAGATCTCCGTGAAGATCATGGAGAACTTTGTATTGAAGATCCAAGAGAGAGAAGAAGCCATCTAGCTACTAGCTATGGACCCGAAGGTCTATGGTGAACTACTCATGCATCATCGGAGAGGCAATGGTGTTGATGAAGAAGCCCTCCGTATCCGAATCCCCCTCCGACAGGGCACCAGAACATGCCCCAGATGGGATCTTGCGGAGACAGAAGCTTGCGGTGGTGGAAAAGTATTTTCGTGGATCTCTCCCGTGGTTTTGGATTTCTCGGGGATTTATAGGCGGAAGAAGTAGGGCAGACGAGCCACACGGGGCCCACAAGCCTGCTAGGCGCGGGCCCCCCTGGACGTGCCTAGGGGTCTTGTGGCCTCTGCCTTGGTTCTCACGCCCCTGCATATCTTCTGTTCCGGAAAAAATCTTTTCGGAAGTTTTATTCCGTTTGGACTCCGTTTAATATTCTCCTCTGAAAAGGGTCAAAAAGACAGAAAAAACAGGAACTGGCACTTGGCACTAAGTTAATAAGTTAGTCCCAAAAAAGATATAGAAGTCATACAAAACATCCAAAGTTTGACAAGATAATAGCATGGAACCATAAAAAATTATAGATACGTTGGAGACGTATCAAACAAGCACGCACCAATGGCGACGCCCAGCCGGCGGGCCCCAGCTCCAGACGGGACCGTGCAGCTGGCGGGCCCCCACTTCCGACAAGACTTCTCTAGCCGTTGGGCCCCTTGGCCAGCTCGAGAGGCTATCAGCCGGGTCCCGCCAAGTACATTCTATACCTATTGTAATTGAGGGGGTTGACATATAAAAACCCCTAGCACTACCCCATGCTAGGGATCGGCCGATCACACACGCACACATGTAGGAGAGGCAAAGAGATATCCCACCTCATTCTTCCTCCTCCATCATACATCTCAAGGAGCATATGGTATCCCCATGGGATTATCAACCAACTCAAGCAGGACTAGGGGCGTTACCTCCCACAGAGGTCCCTGAACCTGGGTACTTTGTGTGTCTCGCGCCGCTCATTCCAAATCCCGTTTCCGGAGCCCGACAACGCCCTTTCTGTCCCAACCACGTGCGACTAGCCACCCCATGGCATATGTTGTGAGAAAATGACGACATCATCCTTGAACTTTCACGTATCTCTGAACAATGATCACAATCATTGTTTATAGAGCAACAACTTATAAACATCATGTTCACACATGTGATTATCTCCATGATAAATGGCACGAGCTAACTTTATTGATTCTCATTGTGGTCATTACAATCTCATAAATCTTTATTACAGAACACCATTCAACATATCCATCCAACAAAATTCTTCCTACATGCTTTATTACAATATTACATGCTCAACTATTCAACACAAGCCTTCATATCACTCGAACATTCTCTATAGAATGACCTGTTTCTTACATGCAATGGTTGAAGTACATGACCTTCTTGGGTCCTTAGCTTCCTTTTTGGCCATGTGTAGGAGTTGTGCCCTGGTTTATTGCACCGGTGCAAGATGATTTTGCTCAGACCTTTCTTTGTAGAGATCCCCCGATTCATCCCCTTATTCTTGGGTTGGGATTCTCTTCTTGAGCTTTGACTATACTTCGTGCAACAATAATGATGCCTCTCTTGGATGTAGTGCAAATGTATGAGGCCTCCAATTATTTGGTTTATCTTCCTTGACTTGTCAATATTGATCAATCCTTCTTTTTCTTTTGGGTCATAACTCACTTCAGTTGTCGGAAACCTACCAAGGTACTCATTTCCCTTCTTCGTGCAATACTATGAAATATCTCCTTCTTCTCCACATGAGTAGCATGACCTGGTGCAAACTTTGATTGAATTTTTTTCATGTGTGTCTTTAACATCTTATTTCATCACACGTACTTATGTATGTTCCCTAAGGGATTCTTTCATTACTTCTTTCTATTGTTGGACAGTTTTTTGCACCATGGAGTAAATGTCACACTGAGTAGGGTAGTGGGTAGTTCCTTCACACAAGAAATAAGTAACCTACCTAGTTGGTCATTCTTCAGCTAGGTGATTTTATTCACAATGAGGATATCCATCCTTCTGTTCTTGAGTGTGTACTATTTCTCCACATATCTTGCATGCACAAAGTTTCTTCATATTATTGTAACAAGGCTTGTAGATAAGCTGAGACCTTAATAGAGTCATCTTGGACCCCTACCAAGTTTTTACTCCATTCCATCTGTGTATAGCTGATAAATCATCCACCATGCTGCAGCACCTTTTTGTGAAGCAATGAAGAGCATACTAGACCAAATTCTTTCTCTTAACAATGTTATTCCTCAAGTGATCCTCCATGTTCTGTATCACTGTTTTGCCTCTAATTGAGTCACTGATCCAGAAAATATGAGTCCATCTTCATTCATCATCTTTTGGGTCCAATGGTTTTGGGGTGAGATAGGATTGGAGGGAAAGGGATAAAGATACCTGATACGTCCATTTTGCATCATGAATCTTTAATGATATTTATATTATAGTTGTCCATTATTCCCAGTTATTATGTAACTCTTATGTATTTTCTCTCTGGATATGCGAGGTACATTATGACGAAAAAAGTATGTGGAGACTGGAATTCTTGACCGGGAAACCGAGAAAAAGGAGAAAATCAAGTCGCTCCAAATGGCCTGAAACTTCATGGAGATTTTTTCTGCAATATATAGGAATTATTGGTCCAAAAATACACAGCAGAGGGGCAACCACCTCGGCACAAGCCATTAGGACACCCCCTAGGTCGCAGCCTGATAGCTTGTGGGGCCCCTGTTGGTCCTTCAACGCCCTTCTTCTCCTATATGATGTGTTTTACCCTAGAAAAAATCAAGACAGAACTTTTGGGATGAAGCGCCGCCGTCTTGAGGTGGAAACCTTGGCAGAGTCCCTTTTGCTCTATGTATGAGCGATTCTGTCGGAGAAATTCCTCTCTGGGAGAGGAAATCGAAGCCATCGTCATCACCAACACTTCCTCCTTCGTGGGAGGACCAATCTTCATCAAAATCTTCACCAGCACCATCTCACATCCAACCCTAGTTCATATCGTGTATTCTATATTTGTCTCAAAACCTCAAATTGGTACCTCTGGGTTGCTAGTTGTGTTAATGACATCTTGTACTTGATGCTAGTTGGATTACTGGGTGAAAGACATAATGTTCAGAGCCTTAATCGTATATGTTACACCTCTGATGTTGAACATGTTGATGAGTTGTAAGTAGTTAATATTGTTCCTGGGGACATGGGAGAAATCTTGTTATAAGTAATCATATAAAGTTGACACTCATTTGATATTTTGATGATATGTATGGTGTTACTTCTTTAGAGGTGTCATGTGATCGTCGACTACATGACACTTCACCATGTTATGGGACTAAAGTAAGTCATTGTGGAGTAACAAGTAGATGATGGGTAGTGAGGGTGACAGAAGTGTAAACCCCAATTTATGTGTTTCTTCATAAGGGGTTGATTTGGATCCGCATGTTTCATACTATGGTTAGATTTATCTTAATTCTTCTTTCATAGTTGCAGATACTTGCGAGAGGGGTTAATCATAAGTAGGTTGTTAGTTCAATAAGAACACCAGCTTAGCACTGATAAATCCACATATCAAATTATCAAAGTACAAAACGTGAATCAACTTAATATGATGGACATGGATAGGCAGATATTCCCATCTGTCCTCGGGAGCGCTTACTTTACATAAGAGAACTTGCAGGCATGTCCTATGCTAGACAAAGGATTGGGCTACCTTGCTGCACCTTTCCCACTATTGTCACTTGTCACTTGTTATGAATTACCTTGCTACAAAACTATCTATCACTGTTACTTACAGCACTGCAGAGAATATATTGTTGCAAACTGCTTATCATTTTCTTCTGCTCCTCATTGGGTTTGATACTCTTACTTACTGAAAGGACTATTGTTGATCCCCTATACTTGTGGGTCATCAAGACCCTTCTCTGGCGCCATTGCTGGGGAGTGAAGCGCCTTTGGTAAGTGGAAATTGGTAAGGAAACATTTTTGGTGCATGCTGAAATTTACTGTTGCTTGGCACTATGAACGGGTACCATTTGAGTGGCTTGTTTGGGGCATCTTCGTCTCGAACAGAAGTTGAGGAAATCATTCCTCAACCTGCTGAACCTACAGAAAATATTTATTATGAGATTCCTTCGAGTATCGTAGAGAAGCTGTTGGATAATCCTTATAACGGTTCAACTCATCCTCATTATCATTTAACATATGTCGATGAGATTTGTGGATTGTTTAAGCTTTCACGTCTACCCGGGGATCAAGTCAAGAAGAAAGTTTTCCATTTATCATTGGAGGGAAAAACTTTATTGTGGTACAGGCTACTAGATGATATTGGGTCATTGGATTGGAACCGCTTGAAATTGGAATTTCATCACAAGTTTTATCCTATGCAATTGATTCATCATGATAAGAATTTTATTTATAATCATTGGCCCGTGAAGGAGAAAGCATCGCTCAAGCTTGGAGGAGGCTTAAATCTATGATTCACACTTGCCTCAATCATGAGCTCCCAAGGTAACTGATCATACAAAATTTTTATGCTTGGCTTTGTCATGATGATCAAACATTGCTTGACGCTTGTGCGGTTGGCTCCTACATGAAGGAGACTATTAAATTCATATGGAATCTTCTAGAAAAGATTAAACGCAATTTTGAAGATTGGGAACTCGATAGAGTTAAGGCATCAGGTATGAAATTTAATTTTGATTTCGTTAAATCTTTCATGGAGACTTCTCCTTTTCATGAGTTTAGCAACAAAAATGGCCTTGATCCTGAGATAATAGTTACCCTTTGTGGAACTTTTGCCACTTACGTTGATCTCCCTAAGGAGAAGTGGTTTAAATTCCATCCTCCTACTGAAAAATTACAAGATGAACTTGTTGAAATAAAGAAGGAAGAAATAATTATTAACCATGTAGATCTAGTTGTTCCCACTGCTTACATTGAGAAACCCCCTTTTCTTGTTAAGATTAGAGAGCATGCTAGGGCTGCAAAAGTAGTTAATAAAAGTCATGTTAGGACACCTACACCTTTTGAGCAAATTAATGTTGAGCCTGTGGTTTCCATGGTTAAATATATCTTAGCTCATAACATTGATGGGCAAGTTATTTACCTCTGTGATGATGTAGCTAGAATTACATAGCCTGTTAGAAATAAACGGGACGAACTTGATAAGAATAAACCAGTGGTAGGCAGACGTGTTATCTTAGTCAAGATTGGAGAACATTGTTATCATGGCCTCGGTGATCTTGGTGTTAGCGTTAATGCCATACCTTTTAATTTATATAAGTAAATCAAGCATGATATAGCACCCATTTTGATTGAAGAAATAGATGTTACTATTAAACTTCCAAACCAAGATACTATACCGCCACTTGGGATTGTTGGAGATGTTGAAGTGTTATGTGGAAAAGTCAAATCCCAGTGATTTCATAGTACTTGGTTTAGAACAAGATAACTTTTGCCCCGTAATATTCGGTAGACCTTTCTTGAATGATGTTAATGTTGAAATTAACTGTGCTACCGAGAAGGTTGAAGTTACCTTCAGGGATATATCACATGAGTTCAATTCTTTCAAGTTTGGTAAACAATCGCATGAAAAGTAATTTCCTAATAAATATGAAATAATTGGTCTTGCCTCTATTGTTGTGCCTCCTACAGACCCATTAGAATAGTACCTGCTTGACAATGAGAATGATATCCACTTGAATGAAAGAAATGAATTAGATAGGATACTTCATGATTAGCAACCCATTCTTAACCACAACTTACCACTTGAAATTTTAGGCGGTCCTCCTCCAAGCAAAGTAGACCCAGTGTTTGAGCTCAAAGCTTTACGTGATACTCTGAAATATGCTTAACTTGATTTGAGATTTTCTAATTTGATTTATTTTATAAGAGAATTACCAAAATTTCTATGAAAACATCTTTTGGAATCTTCATGAAAATCTTGTCTTGAGTAAAATTATTTTGAGTTTTCTTTGGCAACTTTTTTGCTTTGGCAAGAGCTTTGCAAAATTCTTACTTGGCTGAAATTTCAATCTTTGGATCTCATATCTCATTTTATTTAAAAGTGTTAAATGGGTTATGCTCAAAAACTTGTCTCCTTAAGGATTTTCACTAAAAGTATTCCCTCCTCCTACTTCAAAGGACTCTTTCCAATAAACCTCCTCTAACCTATGGACATCTATTAAAACAGTTTCACAAAGTTTTGGCAGTATTCAATGGTTTTATCTATTTTAAACTGATTTTTGGCAATTTCTGTAATCAGTTTTGAACCTAATTTTTTTACAAAGGAACCTATAGTTTCCTTTGGTTTCTAACACCAAGTAGACTATCCTTGGTAGCCCTAGGTACCCTGAGCCTAGATCACTAAAAATATTCTGGTTGCCAATTCAAAATTTTCAAATTTTGTTTGACTAAAGTTTGGACCAGATTTACTATTTTTCTTAAAAACCCACATCAACCATCTTCAAAAATTCTAAAAAATTGCACGCAGTTTCTAGAGCCAAAGAGAGGTCTCTCCAAAACATTTCACACTCAAACTCATTTCCCTCGTGCCTCAAGTATTTCATCGAGCCTGTAGCATGCACTGCTCTGTAGAGGTCAAGGTGCAGCGTCAATCTTGCCACCGCTTGCTCTGGCAGCTTGCACACTCTACCTCCTCCTTATCCAAGGATGCCGCACATTCTCTTGGCCGGTTGTGGTCGTCGTGGATGAGTTGGCGTGTCACTACACGCATTGACAGCGGAGCCAGTGACGCATGCTTCGGTCGTGAGAGTACCCCAGTACAAACCCGATGCGCACGGCACCACCGAAACCCCGAGGAACCCCCGCGTGTCCATCCCCCATCGTGCAAACACTGCCGCATCATCGTCGTGGCCTGGGAAGCATAGAGCATGCTCTCTGAAGTCGCCGCCCCCGAGAGATGTTGTTCTATCGAGCGACGGCCTCACCATATAATAGCTCGAGGTCAGAGGTAAAACGGAAACCTCGTAGGCCGTTGTAGCTATCCCGACTGCCGTAAGCAACCATGGACCCCTATGGCTAACCGTATTCGGAGCCAGAGTTGATCCCATCATGGCATCCCCTCGCCCGCCCATACATAGAGGCCCTGAGCCCTTGTACAGCCAGCATCTCCACCTCACCTCCCCAGATCCACGCCAAAACCCACCGGAGGACCTCGGGAGGGTCATCTTCCCCACCTCCGGCCACCCCGATCAGCTTCGGGCCCCGGCAAAATTCGCTCATGTGAGCGTGCCCCTGCAGCCCTATATTAGCCACTTCACTCTTTGAGCATCGACGAGTCTAAGCCCCGTGTCATCTCGGCATTTGCAGATTCCTTCGACAAGATCAAACTGCATGTGAAATCGCCATCCCTCGGAGTTGGAATTGTCGTCGACGCAGTGCTCACTGACGACCTCTTCCACCTCCCATCATTGCAGAATAGACCAATGAGCGCGCCTATTCTCCCTTCCCCCTCTGGATCATAGTAGAACACTGTTGGCGACGCCGCGAGTCCCGTGTCGTCGGAGAGGATTTACAAACCTGGCAGTGGTGGCCCACTGTCATGATTTTGTTTATTTTCGGAACCGTATTCCCGAGGCGTATTTAGCCAGAATGCATTTTCTCCTCTGACTTGTGTATTTTCATCAGGGCATCTTCTACTTTTTTAGTCAACACCCTGGGTAACTTTCTATTTATCACATATTGGTCCCCAGACTTGTTTCTTTCATAAATTTTAAACTACACGGACTTTTGAGTTGATTCCTTTTCTAAAAAAATTGCTACCTAATTTTTTCTAATATTCTTCAAAACTATTTTGAGGAATTATTTATGGATGCTTGGTATTCACGGTAGAAATCCAATGTGTGCGACGTAGATACCGAAGGGAGGGACACTACACTCAACTTCACCAAGCTAGACTCCGACTTTGTCAACCCAGGCAAGCATGTTTGCATGTTTAATGTGATGGTTGCTGATATGATTGTCTGATAACTATGATACATCATAACTTCTACATGGCATGTGGTATGATTACATGCATAGACACATTAACAACTCATGGAAAGATGAGAGGTCATGGATACCCTAGTCATGTGGGAAATGGTATGTTGTGACCTGGTCATGCCGGATGCACGACAACGTGTGGATAAAAATTTAGTCTCCAGTATCGACATAGATCGAGTCTTGCCAGCGTGTCACCTTACTTCTTCATACTGCAACAGGTCTTCCCGAAAGGGAATGCGGTTGAGTATGTTGTACTCCTAACTCCATGTGCACACCAAGTAGAAGGCCCGGGTGAAGGTTCCATGGCCCTGGAGTAATGTGAGTCATCCGGTCAGGGGGAATGGGTGTTTTTGGTCTGGAACCGAGAGGGGGGCACCCCCTTGTAGTGCGCGGTATAAATTTGATGCCAGCCTAGTTGAGGTTGTTGGCCTCCCCGTCTTATGGTTTTTCAACTCGAAGCGTAGTCCGGGTAATTCCGGACCCCGCTGGGTAAAAATGGGTGTGTGCTGGATTTTTGTGTCTACTTCTAAGATACCGTACATGGGATTGGTCCTTGTGGCTATGGGAACCCATTGGATGTGGGTAAATAGTACACCCTCTACAGAGTCAAAACTATGTAAGTAGTGGCGTCCACGGTCAAGGACGACTGGTTGGCAGGTCAAGTGTAGGTCTTCATGTCGATCTCTAGAGAACAAGATTTTACTTATGAAGGTGCATATTATTGACATATGACTGTGATATTGAAACTAACTTGTTGAAATTTGATTGCGTTGAATATCCCAGAGGTTGGTTGTACAACCCGAACATTCACTTAGCTTACTATGCCCTCCCGATGATGTCACTAAGACGCCCAACTGCGGCGAGTACTTAGTTTATCATGCCCTTCCTGTGGTGTCGCTGAGACGCCTCACTGTGGCCTCTTATTTACTTTATTATGCCCTTTCTGTGGTGTCGCTCAGACGCCCGACTGTGGCCTGTTATTTCATTTATTATGCCCTTTCCGTGGTGTCGCATAGATGCTTGACTATGGCACGTTATTTACTTTATTGTGCCATGTCTGTGGTGTCGCATAGTGTCGGTGCAATAGAGACTGGGGTACCTTGTGCCCCAGACTTGTGCACGGGCATCGGCAATGCCCCCGATAGCAGTGTGCCGGGAAGAACAATAGGGAGACAATCCAAGACCCACCAAGGCCATGCCCTTCCCTCTCCAGGGGCGTGGGATACAAGGGCTCCAGACGCAAGGCCCCGACAAGCCCTCCTTGCCGGGAAGATTCCCAAGGCCCCCTTGCTGGGAAGACTCCCATAGACTACTAAGGCCCCCGGCAGGCCCTCCTTGCTGGGGAAGTGTCCAAGGCCCCCGACAAGCCTTTCCTTGCCGGGGAGGTGACCAAGTCACCCGAAGGAGGCTCCAGGCCAGCAAGTCCCTGTTCGCTCGTCAGGTGTCCCCACAAGTTTCTACCACAATCAAACCGCTCTAGCACACCCCTCGTGTCCTAGAGCAAGGCCCAGGTGTCGATTCACCTGGGTACGTGTCGCGACCACCTTGCGGCTGGTCAGGGGCCAGACAAGGCATTTAATGCCCCTGGCACCACCGAAGAAGTAGAGCGGTTGATACGTCTCCAACGTATCTATAATTTTTGATGGTTTCATGCTATTATCTTGTCAAACTTTGGATGTTTTGTATGCCTTTTATATCTTTTTTGGGACTAACCTATTAACTCAGTGCCAAGTGCCAGTTCCTATTTTTTCCGTGTTTTTGACCCTTTTCAGAGGAGGATTTTAAACGGAGTCCAAACGGAATAAACTTCCGGAAAGATTTTTTCCGAAACAGAAGACGATCGGGAGACTTGAGAACCAAGGAAGAGGGTCACTAGGGACCCCACAAGCCCTCATGGCACGGCCAGGGGCCCGCGCCTCCCAGGCTTGTGGGCTCCCTGGGCCTCCTCTGCCCTAGCTCCTTCGTCTATATATTCCCTAAAATCCCAGAAAAAATCTGGGGAGCCACGAAAATACTTTTCCGCCGCCGCAAGCTTCTGTCTCCGCAAGATCCCATATGCGGCACGTTTTGGTGCCCTGCCGGAGGGGGGATTCGGATACGGAGGGCTTCTTCATCAACACCATGACCACTCCGATGATGCATGAGTATTTCACCATAGACCTTCGGGTCCATAGCTAGTAGCTAGGTGGCTTCTTCTCTCTCTTGGATCTTCAATACAAAGTTCTCCATGATCTTCTTGGAGATCTATCCGATGTAATCTTCTTTTGCGGTGTGTTTGTCGAGATCCGATGAATTGTGCATTTATGATCAAATTATCTAAAAATCTTATTTGATTTTTTCTGATCTCTTATATGCATGATTTCATATCCTTGTAATTCTCTTCGAGTTGTAGGTTTTGTTTGGCCATCTTGATCTATGATTCTTGCAATGGGAGAAGTGATTGGTTTTGGGTTCATACCGTGCGGTGACCTCACCCAGTGATAGAAGGGGTAGTGAGTCATCCATCATGTTGTTGCCATCAAGGGTAAAAAGATGGGGTTTTCATCATTGGTTTGAGTTTATCCCTCTACATCATGTCATCTTACTTAAGGCGTTACTCTGTTCGTCATGAACTCAATACACTAGATGCATGCTGGATAGAGGTCGATGTGTGGAGTAATAGTAGTAGATGCAGAAAGTATCGGTCTACTTGTCTCGGACGTGATGCCTATATGTATGATCATTGCCTTAGATATCGTCATGACTTTGTGTGGTTCTATCAATTGCCCGATAGTAATTTGTTCACCCACCGTAATATTTGCTATTTTGAGATAAGCCTCTAGTGAACACTATGGCCCCCGGGTCTACTTCACATCATATTTTTAGCCTTACACTTTTACTTCGTTGCACTTTCCGCCTTCAGATCTCACTTTGCAATCAATCTTGAAGGGATTGACAACCCCTTTATAGAGTTGGGTGCAAGCTCTTTTGTGTTTGCGCAGGTACTCTGGACTTGACGCGATTCTCCTATTGGATTGATACCTTAGTTCTCAAACTGAGGGAAATATTTACTGCTCCTGTGCTGCATCACCCTTTCCTCTTCAAAGGAAAAACCAGCGCAAGCCAAGTCTCCGTCGACGTGCCAATTTCTGGCGCTGTTGTCTATTGACGTACCAGAAGGATTTCTGGCGCCGTTGCCGGGTAGGATCAAGTCAAGAACTCATCCAAGTAAGTGTCGCAAACTCATCTCTTGCATTTACTTTTTTTCCTCTCGTTTTCCTCTCCCCCACCTCTGAAAAACAAAAATTTACAAAAATATTTGCCTTTTTCGCTCGCCCTTTTCTCTCGCTTGCTTTCTGTTCGCTTGTGTGCTTGCTTGTTTGCTGAAGTCACCATGTGTGAAAACACCAAACTTTGTGACTTCTCGAATACTAATAATAATGATTTTATTAGTGCTCTGATTGCTCCCGCCACTAGTGTGGAATCATACGAAATCAATGCTGCTTTGCTGAATCTTGTTATCAAAGAGCAATTCTCCGGCCTTCCTAGTGAAGATGCCGCATCCCATCTTAATACCTTCATTGAGCTTTGCGATATGCAAAAGAAGAAAGATGTGGATAATGATGTGATTAAATTGACGCTTTTTCCGTTCTCGTTGCGAGATCGAGCAAAAACTTGGTTTTTGTCTTTGCCCAAAAATAGTATTGATTCTTGGAACAAGTGCAAAGATGCTTATATATCCAAGTATTTTCTGCCGGCTAAGATTATATCTCTCCATAATGATATCATGAATTTTAAGCAACTTGATCATGAACATGTTGCACAATCTTGGGAGAGAATGAAATTGATGATTAGAAATTGTCCCGCTCATGGCTTGAGTCTTTGGATGATTATACAAATCTTTTACGCTGGCTTGAATTTCGCTTCTAGAAATATCTTGGACTCCGCCTCAGGTGGAACATTCATGGAAATCACGTTAGGAGAAGCTACAAAACTCCTAGACAATATCATGACGAACTACTCTCAGTGGCACACTGAAAGGTCACCTACTAGTAAAAAGGTACACGCTATAGAAGAAATTAACTCGTTAAGTGCTAAGATGTATGAGTTAATGAATTTGGTTGCTAGTATAAGTGCTCCTTTAGATCCTAATGATATGCCCTTGTCTTCCTTGATTGAGAGTAGCAACACTAGCTTGGAAGTTAATTTTTTTGGTAGGAATAATTTTGGCAACAACATTGCTTTTAGAGGAAACTATGTTCCTAGTCCTTTTCCTAGTAACCCCTCTATTAACTTTGGCAACTCCTACAACAATACTCATGGAAATTACAATAGATTACCCTCTAATCTAGAGAGTAATATCAAAGAGTTTATCAACTTGCAAAAGATTTTCAATGCATCCATAGAGGAAAAACTACTCAAAATTGACGATTTGGCTACGAGCGTTGATAGAATGTCTAGTGATATTGATGCTTTGAAAGTTACACGTGCTCCTCCCAAGATCAATATGGATGAAACTTTGAAAGCTATGCATGTTTCCATGAGTGAGAGCAAAGAAAGAACCGCCCAAATTCACGCTAGACATGAAATGCTTTAAAAGGCGTGTTCTCGTGATAAGAATCAAGAAGATATTAAAGTGCTTGGTGTGACTCCCATTGAATCTTTGTTTTCTTGTGTCAAACCTAATGATGATGGGGCTGGATATGAATCCACTTTGGTTGAAAAACGCCCCAATGATTCGGAGTCCATCTATCGTGATGCTAAAAGCATTGAAAGTGGAGTAGAAGATATTAAAACCTTGAGTAGTAATGAAATTACTACTTTGGATTTCAAGGAATTCAATTATGATAGTTGCTCCTTGATTGAATGCATTTCCTTGATGCAATCCATGCTAAACTCTCTACACGCTTATAGCCAAAACAAGGCCTTTACCGATCATATCATCGAAGCTATGAAAAAATCTCTTGAAGAGAAACTTGAATTGGAAGTTTGTATCCCTAGAAAGCTTCATGATGAGTGGGAACCTACTATCAAAAACAAAATAAAAAACTATGAACGCAATGCTTTGTGTCATTTGGGTGCTAGTGTTTCCGCGATTCCAAAGTCTTTATGTGATGTTCTGGGTTTTAATGAGATTGAGGAGTGTTCTCTTAATTTGCATCTTGCGGATTCTAATGTCAAGAAACCCATGGGAAGGATCAAGGATGTTCTTATTAATGCAAATAGGAACTATGTACCCGTGGATTTCATTGTGCTTGACATTGATTGCAATCCTACATGCCATATCATTCTTGGTAGACCTTTCCTAACGACTATCGGTGTTATCATCGATATGAAGGAAGGGAATATTAGATTTAAATTTCCTTTAAAGAAGGGCATGGATCATTTTCCTAGAAAGAAAATAAGATTACCTTATGAATCCATGATGAGGGCTACTTATGGTTTGAGCACCAAAGACGACGATACGTGATTCTATCGCTTTATGCCTAGCTAAGGGCGTTAAACAATAGCGCTTGTTGGGAGGCAACCCAATGAATTTATCTTTTTCTTTCTGTTTTGTTGCGTCCACACCATCATAATTCTGTTATTATAGTGTATTTTGTGTTTCTTTTTGTGTATGAGCCAAGCAAAACCTTTATGACTAGTCTTGGTGATGGTTGTTTGATCTTGCTGAAAAAAGACAGAAACTTTTCGCTCACGATATTATTTTTCATTTTTATTCAGAAAGAGCTTTTCAGAAGATTCTTTTTGCTGCTGGTTGATTTGCCTTTTTTCCAGGCAGTCGTAATTTTCATAATTTTTGAGGTACCAGAAGTATACAAAGTATACAAATTTCTACAAACTGGTCTGTTTTTGACAAATTCTGTTTTTGTTGAGTTGGTTGCTTGTTTTGATGAAACTATGGATAGTATCGGGGGGTACTAGACATGAAAGTGAGAATACAGTAATCTAACACCAATATAAATAGAAATAAAGATTGCTATAGTACCTAAATAGGTGGTAGTTTGTTTTCTTGTGCTAATGATATCACGAGTTTCTGTTTAAGTTTTGTGTTGTGAAGTTTTCAAGTGTTAGGTGATGTTCTCGTGGACAAAGGGATAAAGAGTGGAAAGACCTCAAGCTTGGGGATGCCCAAGGCATCCCAAACCAAATTCAAGGACACCAAAAAGCCTAAGCTTGGGGATGCCCCGGGAAGGCATCCCCTCTTTCGTCTTCAATCCATCGGTAACATTACTTGGAGATATATTTTTATTCACCACATGATATGTGTTTTGCTTGGAGCGTCTTGTATCGTAGGAGTCTTTTATTTTTGTTGTGTCACAATCATCCTTGCTGCACACCTTTTGAGAGAGACATGCACTCATCGTGAATTTGCTAGAATGCTCATTGTGCTTCACTTATATCTTTTGAGCTAGATAATTTTGCTCTATGTGCTTCACTTGGATCTTTTAGAGCACGGCAGTGCGTAACTTGGTAGTTGGCTTGTGCTGTGAAAGTAGTCCCAAAGGTGATAGGTACCCAAAATAGGATACAAAAACTTCCATCTTCATGTGCACTGAGTAGAAAGAAAAGTTTGATTCCTCTCAATTAGTTTTGAGACGTGGATTTGGTTATATTAAAGAGTTATGTTAGTAGGGTGTTGTGAATCTAGAAATACTTGTGTTAAAGTTAGTGATTCCCGTAACATGCACGTATGGTGAACCGCTATATTAGGAAGTCAGAGCGTAATTGATCTATTGATTGTCATCCTTTGTTTTGTGGTCGGGATCGCGCGATGGTTAACACCTACCAACCCTTCCCCTAGGAGTATGCGTTTAACACTTTGTTTCGATTACTAATAAAAACTTTCGCAACAAGTATGTGAGTTCTTCATTACTAATGTGAGTCCATGGTATAGATGCACTTTCACCTTCCACCATTGCTAGCCTCTCTAGTACCGCGCAATTTTCGCCGGTGCACAAACCCACCATATGCCTTCCTCAAAACAGCCACCATACCTACCTACTATGGCATTTTCATAGCCATTATGGGATATATTGCCATGCAACTCCCAACATTCCGTCTCATAACTTGTGCCGTCACTCTCATTTTTCCATTGCATGATCGTAAGATAGCTAGCGAGATGTTTCAACATCATACGCCAAGCTAGATCGTTGCACATCCCGGTACACTACCGGAGGCATTTCATATAGAATCATCATTGCTCTAAGTATTGAGTTATGAGTAAATAAAAGTGTGATGATCATCATTATTAGAGCATTGTCCCATGTGAGGAAATAAAAAAAAGAGGCCAAATACGCCCACCAAAAAAATGAAAAGAGGCCAAAGAGCCCAAATAAGAAAAAAAAAGAGAAAAAGAGAGAAGGGACAATCCTACTATCTTTTTCCACACTTGTGCTTCATAATAGCACCATGTTCTTCATGATTGAGGGCCTCTCGTTTCGTCACCACCATATGCTAGTGGGAAACTTTATTATATAACTTGGCTTGTATATTCCAATGATGGGCTTCCTCAAATTGCCCTAGGTCTTCGTGAGCAAGCAAGTTGGATGCACACCCACTAGTTCTCCTTTTGAGCTTTCACATACTTATAGCTCTCGTGCATCCTTTGTATGGAAATACCTACTCATTCACATTGATATCTATTAATGGGCATCTCCATAACCCTTTGATACGCCGATTCAATGTGACCATCTCCTCCTTTTTTTCTCACAACCACCACCACACTTTATTCCACCTATAGTGCTATATCCATGGCTTACGCTCATGTATTGCATGATAGTTGAAAAAGGTTTGAGGAAGTAAGAGTGCGAAAACAATTACTTGGACAATACCTGGGTTGTGCATTATTTACATTAGTTGTGTGGGGATGATGGAGCATAGCCAGACTATATGATTTTGTAGGGATAACTTTATTTGGCCTTGTTATTTCAAAAGTTCATGATTACCTTGCTAGTTTGCTTGAAGTATTATTGTTTTCATGTCAATAGCAAACTATTGTTTATAATATTACGGATCTGAACATTCATGTCACATGAAAGAAGTTACAAAGGACAACTATGCTAGGTAGCATTCCACATCAAAACTTCAGTCTTTATCACTTCCCTACTCGAGGACGAGCAGGAGTTAAGCTTCGGGATGCTTGATACGTCTCGAACGTATCTATAATTTTTCATGGTTTCATGCTATTATCTTGTCAAACTTTGGATGTTTTGTATGCCTTTTATATGTCTTTTGGACTAACCAATTAACTCAGTGCCAAGTGCAAGTTCCTGTTTTTTCCTTGTTTTTGACCCTTTTCAGAGGAGGATTTTAAACGGAGTCCAAACGGAATAAAACTTCTGAAGACGATCGGGAGACTTGAGAACCAAGGAAGAGGGTCACCAGGGACCCCACAAGCCCTCATGGCGCGGCCAGGGGGCCCGCGCCTCCCAGGTTGTGGGATCCCTGGGCCTCCTCTGCCCTGGCTCCTTCACCTATATATTCCCTAAAATCAAAGAAAAAAACAGGGGAGCCACGAAATTACTTTTCCGCCGCCGCAAGCTTCTGTCTCCGCAAGATCCCATCTGGGGCATGTTCTGGTGCCCTGCCGGAGGGGTGTTCGGATACGGATGTCTTCTTCATCAACACCATGACCTCTCCGATGATGCGTGAGTTGTTCACCATAGACGTTCGGGTCCATAGCTAGTAGCTAGATGGATTCTTCTCTCTCTTGGATCTTCAATACAAAGTTCTCCATGATCTTCATGGAGATCTATCCGATGTAATCTTCTTTTGCGGTGTGTTTGTCGAGATCCGATGAATTGTGGATTTATGATCAGATTATCTATGAAACTTATTTGAGTTTCTTCTGATCTCTTATATGCATGATTTCATATCCTTGTAATTCTCTTCGAGTTGTGGGTTTTGTTTGGCCAGCTTGATCTATGATTCTTGAAATGGTAGAAGTGCTTGGTTTTGGGTTCATACCGTGCGGTGACCTCACCCAGTGACACAAGGGGTAGCGAGGCACGCATCGTGTTGTTGCCATCAAGGGTAAAAACATGGGGTTTTCATCATTGGTTTGAGTTTATCCCTCTACATCATGTCATCTTGCTTAAGGCGTTACTCTGTTCGTCTTGAACTCAATACACTAGATGCATGCTGGATAGCGGTCGATGTGTGGAGTAATAGTAGTAGATGCAGAAAGTATCGGTATACTTGTCTCGGACGTGATGCCTATATGTATGATAATTGCCTTAGATATCGTCATGACTTTGCGCGGTTCTATCAATTGCTCGAAAGTAATTTGTTCACCCACCGTAATATTTGCTATTTTGAGAGAAGCCTCTAGTGAACACTATGGCCCCCGGGTCTACTTCACATCATATTTTCAGCCTTACACTTTTACTTTGTTGCACTTTCCGCCTTCAGATCTCACTTTGCAATCAATCTTGAAGGGATTGACAACCCCTTTATAGCGTTGGGTGCAAGCTCTTTTGTGTTTGCGCAGGTACTCTGGACTTGACGTGATTATCCTACTGGATTGATACCTTGGTTCTCAAACTGAGGTAAATACATACTGCTCCTGTGCTGCATCACCCTTTCCTCTTCAAGGGAAAAACCAGCACAAGCCAAGTCTCCGTCAACGTGCCAATTTCTGGCGCTGTTGTCTGTTGACGTAGCAGCGGTAAACACTGTTCACTGTACCTCCTGTGAGCACACTATTGGTGACCCCTTCGCCTATAAAAGGAGGCCCAAAGCTCATTCTTAGCGGTTAGACTTTTTGGGGATCATAGACTCCCTATTCACCTTCTAAGTTACTATAGCAAAATCACCCTACGGTAAGCCTGCAATACAAACCTAAGCAGGAGTAGGTTTTTACGCGCCAAGCGGCCCGAACCTCGGTAAAGGAACCTTGTCGGTGTTGATTGCTAGTTCCCCACCTGACGTCATACCTCCCTCTCCCCGCCAAACGATCAAGGGACTCCTCGAATTTCCCATAGGTGTTGGTCTTTCCCCAACACATAGACGCCCGACTGTGGCTTGTTAACTTATTATTAAGCCTTGTATGTAGTGTCGCTTAGATGCCCGGTGGTGGCAGATTATTTTTACTTGTTAACCTTTAGTGGCATAGCATCAGACACCCGATCGGTACTTTTACTTTCTTGGATATTTCAGGAGGACTACCGCCCGACTTATCTACCCTAACTTAACTTGCTGCTAAATTATTTACTGTGAAAACTATGAAACTAACCCTGCACCTGAAATTGATTGCATTCATCTTATCTTATGTGTAAACTACCTTGTGAGTACTTTCAAAGTACTTACTAGCTGGTCGTGTGGACAGATATGGATGAAGGTGATCTTATCGACGAAGAGAATGATAGAGAGTTCGACTCCTAGTGGAGTCCTAGTCAGTGAGATCTTGGAGTCTGTCGTTGTATTATTCCACCGCTTCCGCCACCATGAATAAATTGTCAAGCCTCATCCTGATGTTTGCTTGGCATGTAATAGTATTTAAGCCGTGTCACTTCACTCTGATGTGACATGCCTACCTATTTATGCGAGTAGTAGTGCTACCCATGACCATTGTGAGATAACTGCCTGGAAGCCAAATATTGGCACGTCTATAATAAAGTATTGAGGGGCCTCCGCTCTACCTTGTTTAACATTAAGTACTAGTGGTTTTGTATATCAAGTTGGTCTACTAGTGTGAATTATTTTCTATGTTGGATGACATTCATGGCTGATTTCTGATAATTATATTATTTGGAAACCGGTCCACACAAACTTGGTATCAGAGCCAGGCTAACCGGTTGACTAGTTTAGTCTAATTTGAGTGGTCTACATACTGTAGAGATTTTTCTGTTAATCAACATATATTTATGTTATGACTATCTGGCAATTTTTGTCTACTGTGTATATTGCTTGCAACCGTTGTTCGTCACAGGTATTCGCTAACGAGCCAATGGGATTTTTGCGACTTCTCTCCATCATTATCAGGATCGCGATTGGACAAACGAATCATACCGAGTACACGCTCTACCACCATAGGATCAGTGACCCGTTAACTATGCAGCAGGCCTCGGTATAGTTCAAAGGTGGACACGCTGAGACCCGCCGTCTTCGCTTCGTCGGAGGAGCCATGCCTACGCAGAGGCAGGCCATGCACATGGCTGGCACGGAGGCAATTGTACGCCTCTGAGACATCCTACCAGTGATGAAGACTCAAAGTTATCTCTACCTTCCTTGTCATGTCCTGTACACTAGCCACTATTCTTTTGCTAGCACTAGAGGGAAGAATGATGAGGCTGTTGAGCTACTCGTGCAGTACCTAATGGTCCTATAGTCAATTTTTTATGCCCTAGTGGATGACTTGGTGGCTGCTTGCATGGATACTTCTCAGGCTTGCCCTCCTAACAGGACTGAGCTTCTCCGTCCCGCGCCATCTCGGTCATGCCCTTCATCGTCTGCTTCATGCACGCCGCAAGTGCAGCCAGTTAGCCGCCAGTTGCCGTCTCTTGAGGTGTTCAATCAAGTTATTTCTCCTACCGCTATTAGGACCGCTTTTCCTACTAGCCCCATGCACGCAGCCTCGCACCGCTTGCTTAGAACCTGTCTAGGAGGAGGTTGAGTCACCAGCACCTTGTCTGGGGCTTACACTTGGACAGCTGATCAACGTCCTATCCACCTCGAGCTATAAGTGGTGTAGTAGTGCGTCAGGGCGCTTTGTATGATATGTATAATATGGTTGTGTGCTCGTAGGTCGAAGAGAAGTAGTCGTGTTGCATCATGTAGGAGAAGGAGAAGTGCACTAGCTAAATAACATGTCAGGAATGTGTGAGCACATCCTGAGTGATGTATTGTATAATTATGCTTGTTGTAAGATATGTAACCGCACTCCTTCTCCGAATGCGACAATTTTTTTTGAAAAAAAGCTAGTATTTCTCTGGGCTCGCACTTATTTGTTTCACCATTTACTCGGATTTTCTCATTTGATTTTTGCAACAACGCCCTAGAGTTAAAATGCATCATCCCTGGACTCGCTCCATGCCCAATCCACCGGAAGAAAATCATTTCACTCAGACAGGTAACAACTTTACTCAAGGGTAGTTAGGTCAGCAAGACAACGACTCAGCATTCTCACAAGTTTGTCGCATGTATGAGCAAAGTCAGCAGCAACACCAAGAGATGATGAATCATCTTTTGAACATGGAAAATCACCGCGGACCTCAACAACAGTGTTCCAGATTGGATGAATTGCAGAAGACTCGCCCACAAGTTTTCTCCCACATGCATAAACCAATGGAAGCCGACGACTGGTTGCCTGACATGGAAACAAAATTAACTATTGCCAAGTGCTTAGACTACGAGAAGGTGTTGTACGCACCACATTATCTGGCTGGGGAAGCAACTTCATGCTGGGAAAATTTCCTATGCGTGCACCCAAATGATAATAACATCACGTGGGCCAAATTCAAGGAAAACTTTCATGTTGCGCATATCCCCAATAGCGTCATGAAAATCAAGAAGAGGGAATTTGAAGACCTCAAGCAACGGAGCTTGACTGCAATGGAATATTTGGACCAGTTCAACCAATTTGTCTTGCTATGATCATGATGAACATAAAATAGAAGAGAAAAGAATGGGAACAATCCTAGATGGACTCGCTCCAGCGTTGAAGTGTCAACTCGTTGTTCACACTTTCCGAGATATCAAGACACTCGTGGACAAGGCCATTATGCTTGAGAGAGAGCATTGCAACATGGACGACATTCGCAAGTGTCGTCATCATAGTTCTGCACAATCCTGCTACAATAGGAAGAACACTGAGACCCCAAGGAATTCAACAACCCGAGCTTCGTCATTAACCCAAAACCCAAGCATCAATTACTATGCAAGGAACAAGGATTTCACTCCCCGCTCAGGCAATAACTGTTTCGCTTGCGGAGAAGCAGGGCACTATGCCAGGTGGTGCCCAAAATCACGAAATGGTGTGCGAAAGCCAAACAACCTCAATAACAACTCAACACCAAGGCATAACAATTTCAACCCCAACAACAACCACAAGAAGGGTCATGTGAATCACGTGGCCAAGGAAGAGGCTATGAATGCACCAGATTGTTGGGTAACGTAGCATAAATTCAAAAGTTTCCTACGCCATATTCAGATCTTCCTATGGAGAGACCAACAACGAGAGAGGGGAGAGTGCATCTTCATACCTTTGAAGATCGCTAAGCAGAAGCATTGCTAGAATAGAGTTGATGGAGTCGTACTCGCGGCGATTCAGATCGCGGTGTGATTCCGATCTAGTGCCGAACCACGGCACCTCTGTGTTCAGCACACGTGCAGCTCAGTGACGTCTAATGCACCTTGATCCAGCAAGGAGGAGGGAGAGGTTGGGGAAGATCTCCGGCAGTACGACGGCATGGTGTCGATGGAGAGACGAGGTCTCCCGGCAGGGCTTCGCAAAGCACCCTGGGAGAGGAGGAAGAAGTGGGGCAGGGTTGCGCCGAGGGAGAGATCAACTTGTGTCTCCAACAGCCCCAAACCCCTCTCTATTTATAGGAGGAGAGGGGAGGGGTGCGCCACCTCTAGGGTTCCCACCCTAGGGGTGGCGGCAACCCATATGGGAGAAGGGGGCGGCGGCCAGGGCAGGAGAGGGCACTACAATAAATAAGCTTGTTTATGACAAAAAATAATGACGGCGGTTTTATTGGTCATAGATCTATGACTAAAATATACAAAAAGGTCATGAGGTGTCTAAGAGGGTCCAAACACTAGAAATTTTTGACCATCTCTATCAAGAAGGTCATAATCCCATTGCACAACATGGTCACTGGCATGTGTAGCTCTATTGATGCCCGCATTGTAGGTCCTCCCTGAAAATATTAAGAAGGTCATAGGCTTAAATAGAGGTGACTGGACAGACAACTCGACAATTTCGCCTACTTGTCTTGTATAGGTGTCGACAAGGCCACAAAGTATAAGTACATTGACAGGTCCGAGTTTATATTTTATTGATTGCCTTCAATATTTTTGGACACTCTTTCCTACCCAAATCATTGCCTCATGAAAAGCTTTAGCTCTATTTGCCTATTAATTCGTCCTCCGCAAATTTCCAAAGGTTTTTGTTCAGCTAGAAGCTTTGTGAAGGAAGTACTAGCTAGGAATCTTCTAATGAGCTGAATTTTTACCACATATTCTATATGCCCAAATCATAGCTCTCCACAATATTGGGTCCCCATCTAACTATCCATCTAAGCTCACAATCCAATCTTTGTTTCTCGTAATATTTTCAGTTTGTGAATCAATTATATTTTGTATTGCTTTATAATTTCTCGCGACTTACGAGCACATGACACTGCCCATAAAATCTCCCTCCACCAAATTGTATCTCCTTTTAATGTATCCTATTTTCCTCAATATTTTTCCTAATTTTTAGTTCAATAGAGAGCATTGTGAAGGAAGTATCATTTTTATTTATCCAAATGCTATGAAATTTGTATAGTGCTTTCATCTGTCCAATTTATCATCCTCATCAAAATTGCACATCAATCCAATCAACTATGTGAGCCCAACTTCAATTGTACATTTAATATGTCCTAGTATATTATAAAATTTATTTTGTCTAATTTTACAACAAATATATGGTAGGTCTTTCACACAAAAACTCATTTTGACCACTCAAAAAATGGAAAACAAAATTTTTGTTCAAAAAAATGGAAAGTTTCGATGACATGATAGGTGCAACTACATCAATGACATGAAGCTTAATTTTACAAAAAATACTTGGTACGTTCTTTATAAAAATACCTATTTCCAACACAATTATATAAACTTAATTCGCATTGATCATTCATTTGGGACACCGATCGATGACGTGGTAAACATCCTACCATCCATGCTCAACCATCACACATCCATCCATCCATCCACCTATTCTAAAGACCCTCCTCGCCACCACCACACCCCACCTATCCACCTATCCACCCCACCCAGAACCTCGCTACAGACCCTCCTCGCCACCGCCGCCGCTACCTACTGCGGTCGATCCTGATCGATTTCTGGGGCCGGAGGCAGCACCCAGCACCCCCATATGATCCCCTCGATCCGCTCCTCCATCTCCTTCGACCGGATCCGGTGTGCGCGTCCTCCTGTGACCATGCATGACTCTCGCATCCACTAGGGTTTGGGCCAGCGTGTCACCGGCATGGCTCCGGCGTTGCTCCGGTGAGTCAGATCCTCTCTCTTCCCTCGTCACATCCCTCCTTCCTTCTCCTCCTCACCACATCCCCTCTTAAATCTTGTTGCCCAAGCACCGGAACGCGATGGACGGCATGGTCGCTTCCTCCCCTGCCCGGACGTCACGGAGTGGCTCGATCTGGTCATGCATGCTTCTACGGGGCGTGCAGATGGCGCCGTGACGGGAGAATAGCAGAGCCGTGGCTCAGGACTGTGACCTCGTCCTGATCCGTAGCTCAGGAAATTTGGTTTCCAGTAGGGGCGGTGGCAGGCTAATAAACGAGGAAAGAAACAAGGGGGCTGTCTCCTAGCTCTTGCTACGTTTCTTGGAGCTCCATTGACCACTACGGCTTCCTTAGCAGAGGAGATCGACGGGGGAGAAAGACAGGTCGGTGCTTGATGGGGTGGAGTTCATGTACCCATTAGGAGGTAACCCCACCAATCCTTACTGCATAGTTTAGGTTCGTAGATTTGCAAGGGATATGTGTCATGCTCCCAGATTTGGCTGATGCAGGACTGCCGTGATGGTTATGCATTCTGAATTTTTCGACAGTATGCTTAAGTGATGGTGCATTCTGATTTTTGTTTACAGTATGCTCATGCATTCTAATTCTTTTTTGTATTGGAGTGCTGTTGGACGGTGTTAATGACTTGTTTCTGAATAAAAATGAAACCCCTCTTGAGTGTATTTCAAATTGATACCAGCTTAGTATGGATGATGATTGTTTCTGAATTTCTGTCAGCATGGTTATGCATTCTGAATTTTTCGACAGTATGCATGCATACTGAATTTTTGACTGAATTCTTGTGCAAACAGAGTGGCGAGCATATTTGTTGTTTGAGCTGACTATAGATGTCGTGCAGTGGTCAGGCTATTGGTGATTGATGACCGATGGGGTGGTGGTGGCTGCAGGAGATAGAACCGAGAGGCGTGGAGCACATGAGAGGATAATGCATAGAACTGATTTGTTGCTGATGATTGATTAGATTACAAGCAAAGTACACGGGACTGATACTAGCACATGACACTAGAAAAGCTTATTAACACACGGACGTGGCATTTGTTTAACCAAATCACCACAAAAGCTTGTCGTAAGCTGGTTAATGACTTAGACACCAACTCATCCATGTGATGAACTAAGCTTCTAGCCGAGCAGGCGGACAAGGATTTGCTGTAAGTAGGTTCGCTCCCGCCAGTAAAACAGCTAGAAGCTACATATAGGAGTAGTATGGAGAGTGATCAGCGCCCGACGAATGCATCAGTTGCTTGTTTTGCATCTGCCACTGGGCGGTGTGAGCGTCGGCGGCCCCAACCATGGCCTCGTCCGCTACTTGCTGCGACCGACCCCTGTGAGGCTGTGATGAAACTGTGTTGCATGGCGATGAGCAGTTGGAACTGGGGACTGCTAGGTACCGAAATGCCGATCCAGGTCAGCACGGTACGCCATGTTTGATCTCATGAATCCGCAGAGACTAGCCTGAAGAAAAAACTCCAAGTTTGGTATAATTATGATGCTAATGAGGTAAATTCCGAGTTGCTTCCATGCATATCTGCTTTGATCCCTAGTGTTTTATTCCGTCGTTTTGGTAAGGAGAAGTTGCTGAAATTAGCTAAATTCTATTCTGGTGACTTCAATCACAAATATATGGCGACTCTTGATAATGAATTTGGCTTGTACATTGATAATATACTCCACGGTTCAAGGTTAATCACGATATATAGTCCTTGTGTAAGGTATGTGTTCACTTTAGTGATAAATAAACTCGTCGTGTTTCTATTGGATTAGTATATTTTATTAAAACCTGGTTGAAGTAAACTCATCGTGTTTCTATTAGATATAAAGTCGTTGTGTAAGGTCTGCTCATATGCTTCCATGGGGTGCCTACCCTACCTGCTCGAGTAGTAACATAAACCAAGGTATTTGGACAACCAACCAACAACAACGATAGTAGCACCAACTCTGTTTCTATTCTACTAGATACTCACGAATGTAAAGCATTTTATGGCAGCCCCGTATACGTTAATACTAGTTTGGTAAAACCTGATTTACATTGCATCTTTGTTGACTTGTGGCTATTTGTGCAAACTATGAAACAATGTTACGAAAAATACCATGAATGTGGATGTATGATGTAAATACCACGTATGTGGATGTATGATATATGTACTGTGCATGTAGCTAATTATTTTAAAATAGTGAATGTTCTATTCTTTTATAAGGATAAACCACACCATTTTATTTACCCTATATTGTTTGTCATCGGAGTAAGGATCTCTGATTATGTGTGTAGGGAGGGTGATTTAGATCTAGGAGCACATCAACTATGAGCTTTCCAGATGCGACGACAAGTATCGCATGTTCACATGTGCACTCATCCAACCTGGTAATCCTTCATTTTCTCTCTTGCAACTGATATCCGTCAAAATAGGAGAATAATTCATTTTTTTCTTAGTCTCCTTGCATATAAGCTTTGGGCACCTATTAATGCTACAAATTTAAGTAATCTGACAAGCCATTCATTAGCTGTATGCAATTCTTGCCCTAGTTTGATATACAGGGATTGAACTATAGTCATGATGCCAACACATTCTTATTTTTTTCTGATGCAATACTTAGCTGGATGCGGCAGATGGAATCAACACACATAGCACATCAGCTTGTTCTTTCCCTATTTAAAACAATTGATGATCAAGATATTGTGCACTACCTATTTGGCTTTTTTGCAATCAGTATTGCTAATACCTCCTTGGGTCGATTTTGTTTCTCTCCTAGACAGTAGTACTAAAGGCTCTCCATGAAGAAATATAAGAGCATTTATATATTACTACTAAACTCTCTTATATTTCTTTAAAGAGGGGGTACTTTCTTTAATATTGTAGAACTTATATACTTAAGTTAAATGCATGTGTGACAGCAGCAGTGCAAAGCATCTGATGGACGGTTCAAGATGTATATATTTGCATTTAATTAAGCTATGTCTATAATAGTTTAATCTTGAGCTTGTCAGTAGTATGATCTTTTCACTTTGAGTCTGCATCAGGAGGTGGAGAGTTTACACTACGAACTTGATTGATATGAATTTGAACTTACTAGTATTTAATACCCGGAACCTGGTTTATGGAAGAAACCTCCTTTGGTTCGTGCACATTAATGCCCCTAAAATGATCACTTCTTGCATCCATGAATTGCTTATATGTTGTTTGGAGTCTGCTCCGCTTGTTGCATTTTTCATATTTCATGTTATGTTTAATTTGCCTCTCATGTGTTGTCCCTTTCAGTGTCAGGATGTCTCAATATTCTAGAAGAGGAAGACAATGGAGCCACACTGTCGTTATATGATGACACTTCTTCTTTTAGTGCTGAATAGGCTATGTTTTGTGTAATATCATTTGTCTAGGATGTGCAATTATAGTTTGGAAAATTTATTTGTGTAATTTTACATTGAGGAATGAAAGTTGGTGCAATAGCTGAATGTGTTGTGCACATCACATAATGTTGGTACAGTAGATGGATCAGAATAATGTTGTGGAAATAATGTATTGCATATAACCTATGCCCCAACAAAATGCAATTTTTTTATAAGCCACACTTTTTGGGCTTGTAAAAAATTATATGATTTTACTGCATCCCGACCCATGCCATGTCATATCTGACGTGTGGTACATGTCACTTTCTGCCATGTCATACGGTTGCCAGGGATGAGGCACATGGGTAATGATCAAAATTTTTGTCATGACCTAATTGTTTTGGTCAAGAACAGAGTGACCAAAACTTTAGAAAGGTCAAGTTTGTTCGTTCTTGACGGCCAACTGTTGACCTCCTCATTTTGGTCATAAGAAGGTCATAAATTGAAAATAATGACGATTCAATGACCAAAAAGGAGGGCCATTGTCGACCATATTTCTTGTAGTGGGGGGTGGCGCACCCCCTGGTGGGCCTTAGGCCCACCAGCGCCTAGGGTCCCCCCTTTCCTCTTCGATGCGCCATGGGCTAGGTGTGGGGGGCGCACCAGCCCACCCAGGGGCTGGTTCCCTCCCACACTTGGCCCATATAGCCTTCCCGGGCTTGTGGCCCCTCCCGGTGGGCCTCCGGAACCCTTCCGGTGGTCCCAACACTTTGCTGGTGGTGCCCGAAACATTTCCAGCGTCCAAACCAATCCATCCTATATGTCAATCTTTACCTCCGGACTATTTTTGACCTCCTCGTGACGTCCGGGATCTCATCCGGGACTCTGAACAACCTTTGGTAACCTCGTATAACAATTCCCTATAACCCTAGGTTCATCAAACCTTATGTGTGTAGACCCTACGGGTTCGGGGGACATGCAGACATGCCCGAGACATCTCTCCGGACAATAACCATCAGCGGGGTCTGGATACACATGGTGGCTCCCACATGTTCCAAGATGATCTCATTGGATGAACCACGATGTCAAGGATTCAATCAATCCCGTATACAATTCGCTTTGTCTATCGGTATAGAACTTGCCCGAGATTCGATCGTCGGTATACCTATACCTTGTTCAATCTCATTACTGGTAAGTCTCTTTACTCGTTCCGTAGCAAATCATCCCATGACTAACTCCTTAGTCACACTGATCTCATTATGATGATGTCCTACCAAGTGGGCCCAGAGATACATCTCCGTCACACGGAGTGACAAATCCCGATCTCGAGTCGTACCAACCCAACAGACTCTTTCGAAGATACCCGTAGTGCACCTTTATAGTCACCCAGTTACGTTGTGACGTTTGATACACCAAAAGCACTCCTACGGTATTTGGGAGTTGCACAATCTCACGGTCGAAGGAAAAGACACTTGACATTAGAAAAGCTTTAGCATACGAACAACACGATCTAGTGTTATGCTTAGGAATGGCTCTTTGTCCATCACATCATTCTCCCAATGATGTGATCCCGTTATCATTGACATTTAACGTCCATGATCAGGAAACCATGATCATCTATCGATCAACGAGCTAGCCAGCTAGAGGCTTGCTAGGGACACATTGTGATCTATTTATTCACACATGTATTACTGTTTCCTGTTAATACAATTATAGCATGAACAATAGACGATTATCATGAACAAGGAAATATGATAATAACCATTTTATTATTGCCTCTAGGGCATATTTCCAACAGTCTCCCACTTGCACTAGAGTCAATAATCTTGTTACATTGTGATGTATCAAACACCCATAGCATTGTGGTGTTGATCATGTTTTGCTCGAGGAAGAGGTTTAGTCAACGGGTTTGCAATATTCAGATCCGTGTGCACTTTACAAATATCAATTAATCCTCTCTGGACCTGGTCCTGGATGGAGTTGTAGCGGCGTTGGATGTGCTTGGTCTTCCGGTGAAATCTGCGCTCCTTGGCTACGGCAATGGCACCAGTGTTATTGTAGCGACCCGACTCAAAACGAGTCAAGCCTCTGTGTATCTATGCCATCCCTGGATCAGTATGCTGGCACACACAATATATCAATATATATATCAAAGTGCAATCACATGTAAATAACATAAAACTGATATATACCTCAAAATCTCAGCAGAAACTGTCAAAGGGAGTGGAGTCCCAATAAACACCAACGGCAAGTTTAGTGCAGACCGTAACCCTGAATCGTACTCTTACTCGTCGAAGAAAGTATCTGCAACATAAGGCGTTGCAGCCGTGTAGGTCAGCATATTGAATATGCCGGCAAGTCACAAAAGAGAGGGGTAAAAAAATATCATCTATACTATATGCATATATGGCAGGTGGGGCTATAAGTTTTTTAGCGGAAAGCAAAGTTTTCTTCTACAACAAGAGAGGGGCTAAAAGCAAAATATTACTACGTTGTTGGTTGTTAATGAGATGGTTCCGCCAACCAGTTCTCATACCCGAGTTGTCGATAATTCCCACATCATTATTAAATGGTGTTGAGAGTTCAGGAAAATTTCAATGCCTTCAGCTCAAGTTGTCCATGACCGTGGACACGGCTAATCGATTAGGTTTGGGTACTCTGCAGAGTTCTGCACACGTTCCCCACAAGATTTGATCACCTCCGAGTATGTCCTCGCACTTCAGGGTGTTTGAAGACCGGATGATCAAAACATGGTCTTTCAACGGGTCCCTCTGATCCCCTGTCGGTGCCCATCCAATCCTACCGTTCTTCTACATCTGCTAGCACCGCTTGTCCAGAGTCGCCACATTGTCCAACCAAGCCAGAGCCCATAATGACTTGTGGTTGTGCAGGTAAGCCTTGGGTCTTGAAGCCTCCGTCCATCTCTTCGAGCCTGGGTGAAGCTTTCCGCAAGATGTCATGGCACTTCCCCATGCATCCCGGGTCGTCCACTGGTTTCTCCAGGGAGCCCATCTAAACCGTCCTTCACCCAGAGTTGCATTGCATCACGAGGTCTTGAAAAGTCTTGACTTAACCGGTCTTGGTTATTAAATTATTCTCGCATCACTCGTGATAAACTCACAACCAGAATCCCGTCTACTCAAGCATAGCAATATGAAATTTGTCGTCCCGGGCCAAGTAACGGGGTTGTTGGGTGCCTACCAGATGATAATACAACATGTAACCATAATTTCCAAGTACCTACTCAGCATGCAATTGGGCAAAGAAAGGTGAAACTATCATGCATAGAAAACATAGGCGATAGTATGATCAAAGTGACTTGCCTTGCTGGTAGTTGTCTTGATCGAGCGCTTCTAAGTAACAAGCTTTGCACTCCGGGTGATCTATCGATACAAACAAATACACACCATAAGCACTACAATCATCAACAAGTAAAATAACATCACAAGCATAAAGTAGCTATGGCATAAAGTGAAAGAATTCACTTCACCTAACTAAGGCAGAAACTGTTTTTGATAAAACCCCAAGTAAAAAATATTTAAAAAAATGAAACTTATACTACAGAAAGATACAATCACTAGGAAGCAGTAGCAAAAAGAATCAAATTAAAATCTATTTTTAAACTCCTGAAATAAGCAAAACAAGGTTTAGACTAAATCTGATCTAATTCAAATTTGAAAATTTCAAACATAGACAAATAATATGTTTTTGAAAATTACAGAAACATTGAGATCTACTCGAACAAGTTTCAACTCCATTGGAGTTGTGGATCAAAAGTTATGATCAAAACAATTTTAAAACTCTCTCTGTTTTGGAATTAAAACAAAAAAAGAAATTTTTCTTCTAATCGGACAGGGGTACACGTGGCAGTCATTGATTGGATGTGGAGGTGTTTGCTGCAGTAGTTACTAGCAAACGACCGAGATCTAGTAAAACGCTTCGGCTAATAGTTAAGTGAATAGGAAACCGGCCTGGTTTTCTTAGCTAAACCGAAAAGGTATCTACTTCTAATCTGGTGCGTTGAAAAAGATCAAACGGCTCAGGGGAGATGGGGGTGGCTCACCGTGGGGCTGCTGGTGCTTCTCCTCCGGTGAGGCAGAGAAGTGGAAGTCGACGGGGGCGTGGCTCCGGCGAGGCCGAGGGCACCAGAGGATGGCGGAGGGGCTCCTCCGATGGATGGCGGCGACGGCGAGGCGAGAGGTCGAGGGGGCGTGGTGCTCGATCTTCTTGAGCTCCTGGAACGGTCGAACTCCGGCGAGGCGTGGGGTGGTGAGGAGGTGGCGAGGGCTCGGGCTAGGGGGGAAATGGGTTGCGGGGGCGGTGGGGGAGCTCGTGGCGGCGTCGGTTGGGGCGGGGAGGCGAGCGGTGGCACGGGGGTGGCGGGGGCGTTTTTCCCTAGAGCTTGGCTCCGGCGAGGCAGCAGGGCAGGGCGAGGCAGCGAGGGAGCTCGGGGCTTGGGGGGAACGGGGTGCGGTGGGGAGAGGGGGTACTTATAGGGGGAGGAGAGGGTCGGGGGAAGGAAGGGGCTCGCGGATTCGAGCGGGGATCGGCCAGCCGGCGTGGCATGGCAGGGGATCTGGCGCGGGAAGGAAAGGGAGGGAGCGAGCTAGGGGGTGACCAGGGGAAAGGGAGGCTCGGTCGGGCGGGGCTCACTGGCAGAGAGGGGAGGAGGGCGTCGGTTCGGTCGGTTGACCGATTAGGAAAGGGATCCCAGATCCCGGGCTGAGCGGTGAGGTGGGCCGGCTATAAAGCGCCCAGGTTGACATTCCTTTAAAAAAATATGTTTCCCGATTTTGTATTTTCTCAAAAACAGTAAGTAAAACAAAATAAAAGGCAAGTAAATAAAATACTAAAATAGGGGTATTATATACCAAAATGATCAGAAAAATATACTCTACTCGATTAACATTTTTCCAAGGCAAAAATAAAAACTAAAAAAATGTTTTTTCAGAAAAACCCCTAAGGTTTTATTTTCTTTTTGGCAATAATTTTCTCCGTAAAACTTTGGTTTTTTTCTTGGCTCAAATATTCTCAAAAATACCCCTGATTTGGGAGGGTTATTTTCCTCCCCTCTTTCTTGCTTGCAAGAATTATTTTCGGGGTATTTTCTCGGGGAAGAAAAAATAGAAAAGCAAAAGCAAATATTTAAAGAATTCAAATGCAAACTTCATTGCAAACAATATGCATAGATGCTTAGCTATAGTTGTAAAAGATTCCAAAGTAAGAAATTTGGGATGTTACAGTTATCACAGAAGAGTGTCATCGGACCTGACGCACTTGGAACCACTCCAAGCTTGGTTATGAACTCCTTCATCCAAATCCCTTCATCAGCCTCTTCTGAAGCAGCTACGTACTCCGCTTCACATGTAGATGCTGCCACGACGTCTTGCTTGCTGCCGCACCAGCTCACTACCCCGCCATTCAAAACATACACGTATCCGGTCTGTGACTTAAAGTCATCCGGGTATGTGTCGAAGCTAGCATCGGCGTAAGCCTTTACGACCAGCTCTTCGTCACCTCCATAAACGAGAAACATCTCCTTAGTCCTCTTCAGGTACTTAAGGATATTCTTGACCGCTGTCCAGCGTTCCATACCGGGATCACTTTGGTACCTCCCTACCAAACTTATGGCAAGGTTTATATCAGGTCTCGGACACAGCATGGCATACATTATAGAGCCTACGGCTGAAGCATAGGGGACAATACTCATCTTCTCTCTATCTGCTGCCGTGGTCGGTGACTGAGTCTTACTCAATCTCATAACTTGCAAAACTGGCAAGAACCCCTTCTTTGAGTTTTCCATATTGAACTTCTTCAATATCTTGTCAAGGTATGTACTTTGCGAAAGACCTATGAGGTGTCTCGATCTATCTCTATAGATCTTGATGCCTAATATGTATGCAGCTTCTCCAAGGTCCTTCATTGAAAAACTCTTGTTCAAGTAGGCCTTTATGCTCTGCAATAACTCTATAATATTCCCCATCAATAATATGTCATCCACATATAGTATGAGGAAAGCTACAGAGCTCCCGCTCACTTTCTTGTACAGACATGCTTCTCCATAAACCTGTATGAACCCAAACGCGTTAATCACCTCATTAAAGCGAATGTTCCAACTCCGAGATGCTTGCACTAGCCCATAGATGGAGCGCTGGAGCTTGCATACCTTGTTAGCACTCTTAGGATCGACAAAATATTCTAGTTGCATCATATGCAACTCTTCCTTAAGATACCCGTTAAGGAACGCTATTTTGACGTCCATTTGCCAAATTTCATAATCATGAAAAACGGCAATTGCTAACATGATTTGGACTGACTTCAGCTTTGCTACGGGAGAGAAAGTCTCATCGTAGTCAACTCCTTGAATTTTTCGAAAACCCGTTGCGACAAGTCGAGCTTTGTAAACGGTCACATTACCGTTTGTGTCAGTCTTCTTCTTGAAGATCCATTTATTTTCTATGCCTCGCCGATCAACGGGAAAGTCCACCAAAGCCCATACTTTGTTCTCATACATGGATCCTATCTCGAACTTCATAGCCTCAAGCCATTTGTTGGAATCCGGTCCTGCCATTGCTTCTTCATAGTTCGAAGGTTCACCGTTGTCTAACAACATGATTTCCATCACAGGGTTGCCGTACCACTCTGGTGCGGATCGTACCCTTGTGGACCTTCGTGGTTCAGTAGCAACTTGATTCGAAGCTTCATGATCATCATCATTAACTTCCTCTCCAGTTGGCGTAGGCGCCACAGGAACAATTTCCCACGCTGCGCTACTCTCCGGTTTGTGAGGGGGTGTAATTACCTCATCAAGTTCTACTTTCCTCCCACTTACTTCTTTCGAGAGAAACTCTTTCTCTAGAAAGGATCCTTTCTTGGCAACAAAGGTTTTACCTTCGGATCTAAGATAGAAGGTATACTCAATAGTTTCCTTAGGGTATCCTATGAATACACATTTCTCCGCTTTGGGTTCGAGCTTTTCTGGTTGAAGTTTCTTCACATAAGCATCACAGCCCCAAACTTTTACAAATGACAGCTTAGGTTTCTTGCCAAACCATAGTTGATACGGTGTCATCTCAATGGTTTTAGACGGTGCCCTATTTAAAGTGAATGTTGCAGTTTCCAATGTGTATCCCCAAAATGGATCGTACCATATCCAATAAATTGCGATTACGACGTTCAGACACTCCATTACATTGCGGTATGCCAGGCGGCGTCAGTTGTGAAACAATTCCGCACTTCCTTAGGTGTGTGCCAAACTCGTGACTCAAATATTCTCCTCCATGATGAGATTGTAGACACTTTATTTTTTCTGTCACGTTGATTCTCAACCTCACTCTGAAATTCCTTGAACTTTTCAAACGTCTCAGATTTGTGCTTCATCAAGTAGATATACCCATACCTACTCAAATCATCGGTGAGAGTGAGAACATAATGATAGCCACCGCGAGCTTCAACGTTCATTGGACCACACACATCAGTATGTATTATTTCCAATAAGTCGGTTGGTCTCTCTACTATTCCTGAGAATGGAGTCTTAGTCGTCTTTCCCATGAGGCACGGTTCGCATGTGTCATATGATTCAAAGTCAAGAGACTCTAATAGTCCATCAGTATGGAGCTTCTTCATGTGCTTAACACCGATATGACCAAGGCGGCAGTGCCACAAGTATTGGGACTATCATTATCAACTTTACATCTTTTGGTACTCACACTATGAATATGTGTAACATCACGATCGAGATTCATCAAGAATAAACCATTCACCAGTGGAACATGTCCATAAAACATATCACTCATATAAATAGAACAACCATTATTCTCTGACTTAAATGAGTAGCCGTCTCGCAATAAGCAAGACCCTGATACAATATTCATGCTCAAAGCTGGTACTAAATAACAATTATTCAGGTTTAAAACTAATCCCGACAGTAGATGTAGAGGTAGCATGCCGACGGCGATCACATCGACCTTGGAGCCATTCCCGACGCTCATCGTCACCTCGTCCTTGGCCAGTCTCCGCTTATTCTGCAGTTTTTGCTTTGAGTTGCAAATGTGAGCAACAGCACCGGTATCAAATACCCAGGAGCTACTACGAGCGATGGTAAGGTACACACCAATAACATGTATATCATATATACCTTTAACGTTGCCGGCCTTCTTGTCTGCTAAGTACTTGGGGCAGTTCCGCTTCCAGTGACCTTTTCCCTTGTAGTAGAAGCACTCAGTCTCAGGCTTGGGTACATTCTTTTTCTTCTTCCCAGTATCTGGCTTGGAGCAGTAAGTATTTCCCTCAGTTTGAGAACCAAGGTATCGATCCAGAAGGAGGGTCTCGTCAAGTCCAGAGTACCTGCGCAAACACAAACAAGCTTGCACCCAACGCTTCAAAGGGGTTGTCAATCCCTTCAAGATTGTTTGCAAGTGAGATCTGAAGGCGGAAAGTGCAACAAAGTAAAAAGTGTAAGGCTGAAAATATGGTGTGGAGTAGACCCTGGGGGCCATAGTGTTCACTAGAGGCTTCTCTCAAAATAGCAAGTATTATGGTGGGTGAACAAATTACTGTCGAGCAATTGATAGAACCGCACAAAGTCATGACGATATCTAAGGCAATGATCATACATATAGGCATCACGTACGAGACAAGTAGACCGATACTTTCTGATTCTACTACTATTACTCCACACACCGACCGCTATCCAGCATGCATCTAGTGTATTGAGTACATGACGAACAGAGTAACGCTTTAAGCAAGATGACATGATGTAGAGGGATAATCTCAAACCAATGATGAAAACCCCATCTTTTTACCCTTGATGGCAACAACATGATGCGTGCCTCGCTACCCCTTCTGTCACTGGGTGAGGTCATCGCACGGTATGAACCCAAAACCAAGCACTTCTCCCATTGCAAGAATCATAGATCTAGTTGGCAAGACAAAACCCACAACTCGAAAAGAATTACAAGGATATGAAATCATGCATAAGAGAGATCAGAAGAAACTCAAATAAGATTCATAGATAATCTGATCATAAATCCACAATTCATCGGATCTCGACAAACACACCGCAAAAGAAGATTACACTAGATAGATCTCCATGAAGATCATGGAGAACTTTGTATTGAAGATCCAAGAGAGAGAAGAAGCCATCTAGTTACTAGCTATGGACCCGTAGGTCTATGGTGAACTACTCACGCATCATCGGAGAGGTCATGGTGTTGATGAAGAAGCCCTCCGTGTCCGAATCCCCCCTCCGGCAGGGCACCAGAACGTGCCCCAGATGGGATCTTGAGGAGACAGAAGCTTGCGGTGGCGAAAAGTACTTTCGATGATCTCCTGATTTTTTGGGATTTTTAGGGAATATATAGGCGCAACCCCTAGGTCAGGGGACGCTCAGGGGGGCCACAAGCCTGGATGGCGCGGCCTCCTCCCCTGGCCGCGGGGTGGGGGCTTGTGGGCCCCTGGGGCTCCCCTGCCTTGGCTCCCAAGCTCCCCGATCTTCTTCCGTTCCAGAAAAAATCTTTTCGGGGATTTTCTTCCGTTTGGACTCCGTTTCAAAATCTCCTCTGAAAGCGGTCAAAAACATGGAAAATACAGGAACTGGCACTTGGCACTGATTTAATAAGTTAGTCCCAGAAAATAAATAAAAGGCATGCAAAACATCCAAAGTTTGACAAGATAATAGCATGAAACCATCAAAAATTATAGATACGTTGGAGACGTACCAGCCGTCTTTCTTGAAGTTCTTCTTACCCTTGCCCTTCTTGAAACTGGTGGTCTTGTTGACCATCAACACTTGATGCTCTTTCTTGATTTCTACTTCTGGAGATTTCAGCATCGAGTACAACTTGGGAATGGTCTTCTCCATCCCTTGCATGTTGTAGTTCAGCACAAAACCCTTGTAGCTTGGTGGGAGAGACTCGAGGATTCTGTCAATTACAGCGTTATCCGGAAGTTCGACTCCAAGCGAAGTCAGACGACCGTGTAACCCAGACATTCTGAGTATATGCTCACTAACAGAACTGTTCTCCTCCATCTTACAGCTAAAGAACTTGTCGGAGACTTCATATCTCTCGACACGGGCATGAGCTTGAAAAACTAGTTTCAGCTCCTCGAAGATCTCATATGCTCCGTGTTGCTCAAAAAGCCTTTGGAGCCCCGTTTCCAAACTGTATAACATGCCACACCTAACCAAAGAGTAGTCATCACTCCGTGTCTGCCAGACATTCTGAATGTCCTGGGCCGCTGCGGGAGCAGGAGGGTCACCTAGCGGCGCATTAAGGACATAAGCCTTTTTAGCTGCTTCGAGGATGAGCTTCAAGTTGCCGACCCAGTCCGCATACTTGCTATCATCATCTTTCAGCTTATTTTTCTCTAGGAATGCGTTGAAATTGAGGTTGACAGGTGCGTTGGCCATTGGATCTACAATATTTGTAAAGACAACTTTTTGACTAAGTTCATGACAATCAAGTTCATTTACTAAAATTAAGTATGAACTCCCACTTAAATCAACATCCCTCTAGCCATCTAAGTGATACATGATCCATGTTGACTAACCCGTGTCCGATCATCACGTGAGACGGACTAGTCGTCATGATGAGCAACTTCATGCTTATCGTATTCAACCATACTTCTCATGTTCGACCTTTCGGTCTCTTGTATTCGAGGTCATGTCTGTACATGCTAAGCTCGTCGAATCAACCTAAGTGTTTCGCTTGTGTAAATCTGGCTTACACCCGTTGTATGCGAACGTTAGAATCTAGCACTCCCGATCATCACGTGGTGCTTCGAGACAACGGTCCTTCACAACGGTGCACACTTAGGGGAATACGTTCTCAAAAATTTTATAAGGGATCATCTTATTATGCTACCGTCGTTCTAAGCAATAAGATGAAAAACATGATAAACATCACATGCAATCATTTAGTGACATGATATGGCCATTATCATCTTTGCTCTTTCGATCTCCATCTTTGGGCATCGCATGATCATCATTGTCACCGGCGTGACACCATGATCTCCATCATCATGATCTTCATCATCGTGTCTCCATGAAGTCGTCACACCAACTACAACAACTACTACTACAGCTAACTGTTAGCAAAGAAGTAAAAGTAGTAAACACATGGCGTTGCATCTCATACAATAAATTAAGACAACTCCTATGGCTCATGCCGGTTATCATACTCAACGACATGCAAGTCATGAATCCTATTACAATAACTTGATCATCTTATACATCACACATGTAACATCACAACTTTGGCCATATCACATCACATGTCAAACCCTACAAAAACAAGTTAGACGTCCTCTATATGTTGTTGCAAGTTTTACGTGGCTGATTTGGGTTTCTAGCAAGAACGCCTTCTTATCTACGTGACAGCCACAACGATGATATGCCAAAGCTATTTACCCTTCATAAGGATCCTTTTCATCAAATCCAATCCGACTAGAGTGGGAGAGACAAACACCCGCTAGCCACCTTTATGCACGGTGTAAATGTCGGTCGGTGGAACCTGTCTCACGTAAGCGTACGTGTAAGGTCGGTCCAGGACGCTTCATCCCATAATACCGTCGGGAAATAATAAGACTAGTAGTAGCAATCAATTGACAAATCAGCGCCCACAACCTTTTGTGTTCTACTCGTGCATGGAATCTACGCATAGAAAACCTGGCTCTGATGCCACTGTTGGGTAACGTAGCATAAATTCAAAATTTTCCTACGCCATATTCAGATCTCCTATGGATAGACCAGCAACGAGAGAGGGGAGAGTGCATCTTCATACCTTTTAAGATCGCTAAGCGGAAGCGTTGCTAGAACGCGGTTGATGGAGTCGTACTCGCGGCAATTCAGATCGCGGTATGATTCCGATCTAGTGCCGAACCACGACACCTTTGCGTTCAACACACGTGCAGCCCGGTGACGTCTCACGCACCTTGATCCAGCAAGGAGGAGGGAGAGGTTAGGGAAGATCTCCGGCAGCACGACGACATGGTGTCGATGGAGAGACGAGGTCTCCCGACAGGGCTTCGCCAAGCACCGTGGGAGAGGAGGAAGAAGAGGGACAGGGCTGCGCCGAGGGAGAGATCAACTTGTGTCTCCAACAGCCCCAAACCCCTCTCTATTTATAGGAGGAGAGGGGAGTGGTGCGCCACCTCTAGGGTTCCCACCCTAGGGGTGGCCACAACCCAGATGGGAGAGGCGGGCGGTGGCCAGGGCAGGAGAGGTGGTGGCGCACCCCCTGGTGGGCCTTAGGCCCACCAGCGCCTAGGGTTCCCCCCTTCCTCTCTGATGCGCCATGGGCTGGGTGTGGGGGGGGTGCACCAGCCAACCCAGTGGCTGGTTCCCTCTCACACTTGGCCCATATAGCCTTCCGAGTCTTGTGGCCCCTCCCGGTGGGCCTCCGGAACCCTTCCGATGGTTCCGGCACTTTGCCGGTGGTACCCGAAACATTTCCGGCGTCCAAACCCATCCATCCTATATATTAATCTTTACCTCCGGACCATTCCGGAGCTCCTCATCCAGGATTCCGAACAACCTTCGGTAACCTCGTATAAAAATTCCCTATAACCCTAGCGTCATCAAACCTTAAGTGTGTAGACCCTACGGGTTCGGGAGGCATGCAGACATGACCGAGACATCTCTCCGGCCAATAACCATCAGCGGGGTATGGATACCCATGGTGGCTCCCACATGTTCCACGATGATCTCATCGGATGAACCACGATGTCAAGGATTCAATCAATCTCGTATACAATTCCGTTTGTCTGTCGGTATAGAACTTGCCCGAGATTTGATCGTCGGTATACCTATACCTTGTTCAATCTCGTTACTGGTAAGTCTCTTTACTCGTTCCGTAGCACATCATCCCGTGACTAACTCCTTAGTCACACTGAGCTCATTATGATGATCTTCTACCGAGTGGGCCCAGAGATACCTCTCCGTCACACGGAGTGAAAAATCCCGATCTCAATTCGTACCAACCCAACACACACTTTCGACGATACCCGTAGTGCACCTTTATAGTCACCCAGTTACGTTGTGACGTTTGATACACCCGAAGCACTCCTACGGTATCCGGGAGTTGCACAATCTCACAGTCGAAGGAAAAGACACTTGACATTAGAAAAGCTTTAGCATACGAACAACACGATCTAGTGCTATGCTTAGGATTGGGTCTTTGTCCATCACATCATTCTCCCAATGATGTGATCCCGTTATCAATGACATCCAATGTCCATGATCAGGAAACCATGATCATCTATCGATCAACGAGCTAGCCAACTAGAGGCTTGCTAGGGACACATTGTGATCTATTTATTCACACATGTATTACTGTTTCTTGTTAATACAATTATAGCATGAACAATAGATGATTATCATGAACAAGGAAATATGATAATAACCATTTTATTATTGCCTCTAGGGCATATTTCCAACACATATATCGTACTCGATAAGTTTCCTATCGACACAATTCCTGCCATGGTTTTGTTTGATTCTGGAGCTTCCCATTCGTTCATTTTGGAGAGATTTGCCTTGAAACATGATTTTTTTATTCTTCCCTTGGAAAATTCAATGACCATCAAGTCCCTAGGAGTACAACAAGTTACTCAAAGTTACTGCATGGGTGTTACTATTGACATCAAAGGGTTGACGTTCTAGGCAAATCTGATTGTGCTAGAAAGCAATAGACTTGACGGTATTTTGGGAATGGATTGGTTGAATACAAACAAAGGGTTTATGGACTACTTCATCTCGACTGTGACACTCACCCATCATCAGGTAAAAGGGTAAGAGTTGCAGCCATGGAGAGACCCACACCACCTCAAGCCCGACTAAATAATGTGGACATTTCTAAGTTTAAGAAGGTCCAGATAGTGTGTGAATTTCCAGACGTATTCCCAGAAGAATTGCCCGGTATGCCACCAGACCAAGAAATAGAGTTCATCATCAAACTTGTACCCGGTACAGCTCCAATTTACAAAATACCTTACAGAATGGCACCGACCAAATTGGTTGAGTTGAAGAAGCAAATAAAAGTATTACTGGACAAAGTGTATATCAAGCTCAGCTCCTCACCATGGGTATCGCCAGTACTGTTTTCCAAAAAGAGAGATGGAACACTGAGGCCATGTGTTGATTATTGAGCTCTCAACATGGCCACTATTAAGAACAAGTATCCACTGCCTCGGATAAATGACTTACTCGACAAACTCGCACAAGCAAAAGTTTTCTCGAAGATCGAATTGTGGTCGGGGTATCATCAGCTAAAGGTATGCCGAGAAGATATTCCCAAGACACCCTTTACTTCCCTATATGGATTGTACGAGTTTACAATGATGTCGTTCGGGCTAACAAATGCCTCAGCATATTTTGTGCACCTGATGAACAAGGTCTTCATGAAGTACATGGACAAGTTCGTCGTGGTTTTCGTCGATGATATATTGGTCTACTCCAAGACACCCGAAGAGCATGCACATAACCTAAGGATTGTATTAGGTGAGCTGCGTAAACTTCAGCTGTACGCCAAATTCAGCAAGTGTGAAATTTGGCTACAATAAGTTGGATTCTTGGGTCATGTACTAACAAAAGAAGGCATTTTGTGGACCCCGAGAAGGTGAAGGCCATTAGTGGATGGCAACAACCAGCAAACGTGACGGACGTACGGAGTTTCCTTGGAATGGCGGGATATTACCGAAGATTTATTAAGGGTTTATCCACAATAGCCAAACCAATGACTCGGTTGCTCAAAAATAATAAGTAGTTCGAGTGGACTGAAGCATGCAAGAATAGTTTCCAAGAATTGAAGAAGATATTAACCACCACACCGGTATTAATCATTCCTGATTTGCACAAAGACTTTGAAGTATATTGTGACGCTTCGAGAAAAAACCTCGGATGTGTACTCATGTAAGAGGGAAAAGTCGTGGATTACGCCTCAAGGAAACTACGAAGGCATGAGGAAAACTATCCCACTCATGATTTGGAAGTAGCCGCAGTAATACATGCCCTCAAGGAATGGAGGCATTTTCTACTTGGAAGTCGCTGTGAGATATACACAGATCACAAAAGTCTCAAGTGTATTTTCACACAACCAAAGATCAACCTGCGGCAGCGCCGTTGGTTAGAGTTAATCAAAGACTATGATGTGGGAATTCATTACCACCATGGCAAGGAAAACATTGTAGATGATGCTCTCAGCACAAACCCCACCCCAGACAGCAGCACTACGCGGAATCTGAGACCTGAGTTTATCAAAGAGTTCGCCAAACTCAAAATGCTCCTCGTCCGTGAAGGCACTGTTGGACGCCTGGAGATACATCCCACATTGGACGAACAAATCGAGGAAGCTCAGAACGGGCCTCCCAGTATTGAGGGAATAAAAAGTAAAATGAATCTCCGCAAAGCCCGGGAGTTTAATGTGGATGAGCAAGGGATAGTATGGTACGGCGATAGTGTTGGTGAAAGTTGCATGGGAAACAAAAAAATTCCTACGCACACGAAGACCTATCATGGTGATGATCATCTACGAGAGGGAGATCGGATCCACATACCCTTGCAGATCGCTAAGCGAAAGCGTTAATAAGCGCGGTTGATGTAGTGGTACGTATTCACGGTGAGTCCCACGAACCGTCCCACGATCCGTCCCATGATCTGTCCCGATCAAGTGCCAAACGGACGGCACCTCCACGTTCTGCACACGTACAGCTCGATGACGATCTCTGCCTTCTTGATCTAGCAAGAGGGGCGGAGAGGTAGATGAGTTCTCCAGCACGGCGGCGTGGTGGTGGTGTTGGTGGTGCTATACCAGCAGGGCTTCGCCTAAGCATCGTTGAAACTAGACGAGAAACAGATCTAGAGAGAGGGTAGCACGTGGCTGTATTTTGTTGTCTAAAAACCCTCAAAACCCTTACTATATATAGGAGGAGAGTAGGGAGAGGGCTGCACCCTAGGGCAGCCTTCTCTTCCCTTGCGCAAGGGAGAGGATGAGGAGTCCTACTATTTGGAGTAGGATTCCTCCTTCCCACTTGGAAACTCTTTCCACCTTGTTTTTTTCCTTCTCAAACCTTATGGGCCTTAGTGGGAATTTATTCTAGCCCACTAGGGGCTGGTTTATCTCCTCCCACAGCCCATGAGGCCCCTTGGGGCGTGACTACCCCTCCCGTTGATCCCCGGCACCCCTCCCGGCACTCCCGGTACACTACCGATGAGCCCAAAACTTTTCCAGTGACCAAAACAGGACTTCCTATATATCAATCTTCATTTCCGGACGATTTCGGAAACCTTCGTGATGTCCGGGATCTCATCCGGGACTCCTAATAACCTTCGGTCACCAACACATATAACTCAACTATACCGAAATGCCACCGAACCTTAAGTGTGCAGACTCTGCGGGTTCTAGAACTATGCAGACATGACCTGAGACACTCGCCAGTCAATAACCAACAACGGGACCTGGATGTACATATTGGCTCCTACATATTCTAAAAAGATATCTATCGATTGAACCTCTATGTCAAGGATTCATATAATCTCGTATACTATTCCCTTTGTCCTTCGGTATGTTACTTACCCGAGATTCGATTGTTGGTATCTCCATACCTAGTTCAATCTCGTTACCGGAAGTCTCTTTACTCGTTCCGTAATACAAGATCCCATAACTAACTCCTTAGTCACATTGCTTGCAAGGCTTGTTGTGATATTGTATTAACGAGTGGGCCCCCGAGATACCTCTCAGTCACACGGAGTGACAAATCCGAGTCTTGATCCATGCCAACCCAACAGGCACCTTCGGAGATACCTGTAGAGCACCTTTATAGTCACCCAGTTACATTGCGACGCTTGATACACACAAGGTATTCCTCCGATGTCCCAGAGTTGCATGATCTCATGGTCATAGGAATACATACATTGGCATGCAGAAAACAGTAGCAATAAACTGACACGATCATATGATATGTTTATAGTTTGGGTCTTGTCCATCACATGATTCTCCTAATGATGTGATCCCGTTATAAAGTGACAACACTTGCCTATGACCAAGAAACCTTGACCATCTTTGATCAACGAGCTAGTCAACAAGAGGCTCACTAGGGACAGTGTGTTGTCTATGTATCCACACATGTATTTGAGTTTCCAATCAATACAGTTCGAGCATGGATAACAAACGATTATCATGAACAAGGAAATATAATAATAACCAATTTATTATTGCCTCTAGGGCATATTTCCAACAGTCTCCCACTTGCACTATAGTCAGTAATCTAGTTCACATCACTCTGTGATTGTAATGAATCTAACACCCATACAGTTTTGGGGTTCGATCATATATTGCTTGTGAGAAAGGTTTTTAGTCAATGGATTTGAACCTTTCAGATCCGTATGTGCTTTACAAATCTCTATGTCATCCTATAGATGCTGCTAGTACATACCATTTGGAACTATTCCAAATGACCGCTCCACTATACAAATCCGGCTTACTACTCAGAGTTATTCGGATTAGTCTCAAAGCTTGCATCAACGTAACCCTTTACGATGAACTCTTTCATCACCTCCATAATCGAGAAAAAAAATCCTTAGTCCACTAGTTACTAAGGATAAGTTTGACCGTTGTTCAGTGATTCAATCCTGGATAACTCTTTGTACCCCTTGACAGACTTATGGCAAGGCACACATCAGGTGCGGTACATAGCATGGCATACTTTAGAGCCTACGGCTAAGGCATAGCGGACGACCTTCATCCTATCTCTTTCTTCTGACATGGTCGGGCTTTGAGTCTTACTCAAATTCACACCATACAACACAGCCAAGAACTCCTTGTTTGCTGATCTATTTTGAAATCCTTCAAAAACTTGTCAAGGCATGCATTTCATTGAAAGTTCTATTTAGAGTTTTGATCTATCTCTATAGATCTTGATGCTCAATGTTCAAGTAGCTCTATCCAGGTTTTCCTTTGAAAAAATCCTTTCAAACAACCCTTTATGCTTTCCAGAAATTCTACATTACTTCTGATCAACAATATGTCAACCACATATACTTATCAGAAATTCTATAGTGCTCCCACTCACTCCTTTGGAAATACAAGTTTCTCATAAACATTGTATAAACCCAAAAGCTTTGATCATCTCATCAAAGTGTATATTCCAACTCCGAGATGCTTGCACCAGTCCATAGAAGGATCGCTAGAGCTTGCATACTTGTTAGCATCCTTAGGATCGACAAAACCTTCTGGTTGTATCACATACAACCTTTCCTCAAGGAAATCATCGAGGAAACAATGTTTTGACATCCTATGTGCAATATTGCATAAATAATGCAGCAACTACTAACATAATTCCAACAAACTTTTAACATTGCTACGAGTGAGAAAGTCTCATCATAGTCAACTCTTTGAACTTGTCAGAAACATCTTTGCGATAAGTCGAGCTTTTCTTAATGGTGACTTTTGACCATCATCGTTTGTCTTCCTTTTAAAGATCCATCTGTACTTAATAGTGTTACGACCATCAAGTAGTTCTTCCAAAGTCTATACTTTTTTTTATACACGGATCCTATCTCGGATTTCATGGCCTCCAGCCATTTGCCGGAATTCGGGCCCACCATCGCTTCTCCATAGCTCGTAGGTTCATTGTTGTTCAACAACATGACCTCCAAGACAGGGTTACTGTACTACTCTGTAGCAGTACGCAACCTTGTCGACCTACGAGGTTTGTAGTAACTTGATCCGAAGCTTAATGATCACTATCATCAGTTTCCACTTCAATTGGCGTAGGCGCCACATGAACAACTTCCTGCGCCCTGCTACACACTGGTTGAAGTGACGGTTCAATAACCTCATCAAGTTCCACCACAAACACTTTGCGTCCGGGTTTGAGATAGGAGATGTATCCAACTGTTTTGGATATCCTATGAAGATGCATTTATCCGCTTTGGGTTCGATCTTATCAGACTGAAACTTTTTCACATAAGAGTTGTAGCCCCAAACTTTCAAGAAACGACAGCTTAGGTTTCTCCAAACCATAGGTCATACGGTGTCATCTCAATGGAATTACGTGGTGCCCTATTTAAAGTGAATGTGGTTGCCTCTAATTCCTAACCCAAAACGATAGTGGTATTTCGATAAGAGATAGCATAGTATGCGCTATATCCAATAGGGCGCGACTATGACGTTCGGACACACCATCACACTATGGTGTTCTAGGTGGCATGAATTGCGAAACAATTTCCACATTGTCTTAACTGTGTACCAAAACTCGCAACTCAGATATTCATCTCTATGATCATATCGTAGATAGTTTATCCTCTTGTCACGACAATCTTCACTCTAAAATAGCTTTGAACTTCTCAATATTTCAGACTTGTGATTCATCAAGTAAATACTCTTGTATCTACTCAAATCGTAAGTGAAGTAAGAACATAACGATATCCACTGCGTGCCTCGGCAGTCATTGGACTGCACACATAAAAAATGTATTACTTCCAACAAGTTACTTTCTTGTTCCATCTCATTGGAAAACGAGGCCTTCAGTCATCTTGCCCATGTGGTATGATTTAAATGTCTCAAGTGATTCAAAATCAAGTGAGTCCAAATGATCCATCTGCATGGAGTTTCTTCATGCGTTTATACTAATATGTATGGTTTGCATGTATCAAACGTTTCAAAAATGAGTGAGTACAAAGATCCATCAGCATGGAGCTTCTTCATGCATTTTATACCAACATGACTCAAGTGGCAGTGCCACAAGTAAGTGGTACTACCATTACTACTTTGTATCTTTTGGCATCAATATTATGAACATGTGTAGCACTACAATCGAGATTCAATAAACCATTGAAGGTAATTATTCAAGCAAATAGAATAACCATTATTCTCTTTAAATGACTAACCGTATTGCACTAAACACGATCCAATCATGTTCATGCTTAACGCAAACACCAAATAACAATTATTTAGGTTTAACACCAATCCCGATGGTAGAGGGAGTGTGCGATGTTTGATCACATCAACCTTAGAATTACTTCCAACACACATCGTCACCTCACCCTTGCTAGTATCCTTTTAATCCGTAGCTATAACTTCGAGTTACTAACACTTAACAACTGAACCGGTATCTAATACCCTGGTGCTACTAGGAATACTAGTAAGGTACACATCAATATCAGGTATATCCAATATACTTTTGTCGACTTTGCCAGCCTTCTCATCTACCAAGTATCTATGGTAGTTCTGCCTCAGTGACTGTTTCCCTCATAGAAGAAGCACTTAGTCTCGGGTTTGGGTTCAACCCTGGGTTTCTTCACTAGAGCAGCAACTGTTTTGCCGTTTCATAAAGTATCCCTTCTTACCCTTGCCCTTTCTTGAAACTAGTGGTTTTACTAACCATCAAAAATGATGCTCCTTCTTGATTTCTACTTTTGCAGTGTCAAACATTGCGAATAGCTCAAGGATCATCATATGTATCCTTGATATGTTATAGTTCATCACGAAGCTCTATTAGCTTGGTGGTAGTGACTTTGGAGAACCATCACTATCTCATCTGGAAGAGCAACTCCCACTCGATTCAAGCGATTGTAGCACTCAGACAATCTGAGCACATGCTAAACGATTGAGCTTTTCTCCCTTACTTTGTAGACAATGAATCTTGTGGGAGGTCTCATACCTCTTAACAAGGGCACGAGCATGAAATCCCAATTTCATCTCTTGGAACATCTAATATGTTCCGTGACGTTTCAAAACGTCTTCGGCGCCCAAATTCTAAGTCGTTAAGCATTACACACTGAACTATCACGTAGTCATCAAAAACATGTATGTCAGATGTTTGCAACATCCATAGACGACGCTTCAGGTTCAGCACACCGAGCGGTGCATTAAGTACATAAGCCTTCTGCGTAGCAATGAGGACAATCCTTAGTTTACGGACTCAGAACACAAAACTGCTACTATCATCTTTCAACTAAATTTTCTCTAGGAACATATAAAAACATTAGAGCTATAGTGCAAGCTACAACACAATTTGCAAAGACCTTTTTCACTATGTTCATGATAATTAAGTTTAGCTAATCATATTACTAATAACTCCCACTCAAAATAGACATCCATCTAGTCATTTGAGTGGCGCATGATCCAAATCCACTAAGTCAAGTCCGATCATCACGTGAGTTGAGTATAGTTTCAGTGGTGAACATCTCCATGTTAATCATATCAACTATATGATTCATGCTCGACCTTTCGGTCTCTTGTGTTCCGAGGCCATGTCTGTACATGCTAGGCTCGTCAAGTTTAACCTGAGTGTTTCGCGTGTGCAACTGTTTTGCACCCGTTGTATGTGAACGTTGAGTCTATCACACCCGATCATCACGTGGTGTCTCGAAACAACGAACTGTCGCAATGGTGCACACTCGGGGATAACACAATTTTATCTTGAAATTTTAGTGAGGGATCACCTTATAATGCTACCATCATTCTAAGCAAAATAAGGTGCATAAACAGGATTAACATCACATGCAATTCATAAGTGACATGATATGGCCATGATCTTGTGCTTCTTGATCTCCATCACCAAAGCACCGACATGATCTTCATCATCACCGGCACCACACCATGATCTCCATCATCGTGCCGCCATCGAGGTTGTCGTGCTATCTATGCTATTACTACTAAAGCTACAACCTAGCAATATAGTAAATGCATCTGCAAGCACAAACGTTAGTTTAAAGACAACCCTATGGCTCATGCCGGTTGCCGTAGCATCGACGTGCAAGTCGATATTAAGTATTACAACATGATTCATCTCATACATACAATATATCACATCATGTCGTTGGCCATATCACATCACATGCATACCCTGCAAAAACAAGTTAGACGTCCTCTAATTTGTTGTTGCATGTTTTACGTGGCTGCTATGGGTATCTAGTATGATCGCACCTTACTTACGCAAAGCCACAATGGTGATATGCAATTTGCTATTTAATCTTCTCCAAGGCCCGCCCTGGTTAAATCCGATTCAACTAAAGTTGAAGAAACATGCACCCGCCGGTCAAAAAAATAAGTTGCATGTTAGTCGATGAAACCGGTCTCTCATAAGCGTACGAGTAAGGTTGGTCTGGGCCACTTCAATCCAACAATACCACCGAATCAAGAAAATACTAAGGAGGGCAGAAAATCGAACATCAACGCCCACAAACTCTTTTGTGTTATACTCGAGAAATCATCTACGCATGAACCTAGCTCATGATGCCATTGTTGGGGAACGTTGCATGGGAAACAAAAAATTTCCTACGCGCACGAAGACCTATCATGGTGATGATCATCTACGAGAGGGATATCAGATCCACATACCCTTGTAGATCGCTCAGTGGAAGCGTTAATAAACGCGGTTGATGTAGTGGTACGTCTTCACGATCCGTCCCACGAACCGTCCCACGATCCGTCCCGATCAAGTGCCGAACGGACGGCATCTCCGTGTTCCGCACACTTACAACTCGATGATGATCTCCGCCTTCTTAATCCAGCAAGAGGGGGCAGACAGGTAGATGAGTTCTCCAGCACGGCGGCGTGGTGGAGGTGTTGGTGGTGCTATTCCAGCAGGGCTTCGCCTAAGCACCGCTGAAACTAGAGGAGAAACAAATCTAGAGAGAGAGGGAAGCACGTGACTGTTTTATGTTGTCTAAGAACCCTCAAAAACCTTAGTATATATAGGAGGAGAGGAGGGAGAGGGTTGTGCCCTAGGGCAGCCTTCTCTTCCCTTGCGCAAGGGAGAGGAGGACGAGTCCTACTCCAATCCTATTTGGAGTAGGATTCCTCCTTCACACTTGGAAACTCTTTCCACCTTGTTTTTTCCTTCTCAAACCTTATGGGCCTTAGCGGGAACTTATTCCAGCCCACTAGGGGCTGGTTTATCTCTTCCCACAGCCCATGAGGCTCCTTGGGGTGTGACACCCCTCCTGATTCAACCAGGCACCCCTCCCAGTACTCCCGATACACTACCGATGAGACCGGAACTTTTCCAGTGACCAAAGTAGGACTTCCTATATATCAATCTTCATTTTCGGGCCATTCCGGAAACCCTCGTGACATTTGGGATCTCATCCGGGACTCCTAACAACCTTCGGTCACCAACACATATAACTCAACTATACCGAAACGTCACCGAACCTTAAGTGTGCAGACCTTGCGGGTTCGAGAACTATGCAGACATGACCTGAGACACTCTCCGGTCAATAACCAACAACAGGACCTGGATGTCCATATTAGCTCCTACATATTCTACAAAGATCTCTATCGGTTGAACCTCTATGTCAAAGATTCATATAATCCCGTATACTATTCCCTTTGTCCTTCGTATGTTACTTGCCCGAGATTCGATCGTTGGTATCTCCATACCTAGTTCAATCTCGTTACCGGCAAGTCTCTTTACTCGTTCCGTAATAAAAGATCCGGTAACTAACTCCTTAGTCACATTGCTTGCAATGCTTGTTGTGATGTTGTATTACCGAGTGGGCCCCCGAGATACCTCTCCGTCACACGGAGTGACAAATCCTAGTCTTGATCCATGCCAACCCAACAGACACCTTCGGAGATACCTGTCGAGCACCTTTATAGTCACCCAGTTACGTTATGACGTTTGATAGACACAAGGTACTCCTCCGGTGTCCGGGAGTTGCATGATCTCATGGTCATAGGAACAGATACATTGACATGCAAAACAGTAGCAATAAACTGACAGATCAGATGCTACGTTTATAGTTTGGGTCTTTTCCATCATATCATTTTCCTAATGATGTGATCCCGTTATCAAGTGACAACACTTGCCTATGGCTAGGAAACCTTGACCATCTTTGAACAACAAGCTAGTCAACTAGAGGCTCACTAGGGACAGTGTGTTGTCTATGTATCGACACATGTATTTGAGTTTCCAATCAATACAATTCTAGCATGGATAATAAACGATTATCATGAACAAGGAAATATAATAATAACCAATTTATTATTGCCTCTAGGGCATATTTCCAATAGATAGACTGTCCATACCTGACCAAGAAGACCTCAGGGTGAAAATTTTAGAAGAAGCCAACACCATGCCATCCTCGGTCCATCTAGAAGGCACAAAATGTGAAAGACATCCACACAAAATATAGGTGGCACGGAATGAAGAGAGATACCGCCTCTTTTATTGCACGCTGCAATTCTTGTGAGCGAATCAAGGCCGAGCACCATAAACCAGCAGGCCTAGTACAACCTATGAAAGTACCCGAGTGGAAGTGGGATGAGATCGGCATGGACTTCATTGTCGGATGACCCCGGTCCCGACATGGACACGACCCTATATGGGTGATCACTGATTTACTCATAGAAGTGGCTATTTCATTCTAGTGAAGACCACCTACTCCACACAGAAGCTGGCCAGGCTGTACCTAGCTCGTATGTTCTGCTTGCACGGAATTCCAAAGACCATTATGTGGGACTGTGGCACTCAGTTTACCTCAAGGTTTTGGGATCACATACATCAATCTTTGGTTATATGACCCCCAGACAGAAGGACAGACCGAGCGTGTGAACCAGATTTTGGAAGACATGCTCAGGGCATGTGTACTAACTTACAAAAACAGTTGGGAAGATAGTTTGCCATATGCCAAGTTTTCCTACAACAACATTTAAGAGGCAAGTCTGCAAATGTCGCCTTTTGAAGCACTGTACGAACAAAGATGTCGTACACCACTGAATTGGTCAGAGACCGGGGATATGCATATCTTCGGTCCACAAATGCTCCAAGAAGCCGAGTACAAAGTGAATTTATCAGATACAAACTCAAGACATCTCAAATTCGCCAGAAGAGCTTTTACGATCAAAGACATTGGGACGTCAGTTTTGATACAACTGATTATGTGTACCTCCGAGTATCCATAATGAGAGGTTTGCGAAGGTTCAAGGTCAAGGGCAAGTTAGCACCTCGCTTCATCGGAGCATTCCGAATAATTGCACGGAGAGGCAAGGTTGCCTACTAGCTAGATCTATCCGCTGAGTTGTCACACGTGCATGACGTCTTTCACATATCTCAGTTATGAAAGTGTCTGAGCGATCTGGACAAGCGAGTATCACACGACAGCATAAATGTTGAACCAGATCTCACTTACTGTGAACGGTAAAGATATTACAGGAATTAGAAAGGAGGACACATTAGAAGGTCACCAAGTTTTTCAGAGTACAGTGGAGTAATCACTCTTAGGATGAAGCCACTTGGGAAAGAGAAGAGTTTCTGCAGAAAGAACAACCTCACTTGCTTGAGGAACGGCTGGAATCTCGGGGACGAGATTGTTCTTAAGGGGGTAGGTGTTGTAACACCCTCAAATTTTTAATTTGGAATTTTCTGATTTGATTTATATTTAAAGATAATTATCAAAATTTCTATGAAAACATCTTTTGGAATCTTCTAGAAAATCCTATCTTGAGTAAAATTCTTTTGAGTTTTCTTTGGTAGCATTTCTGGTTTGGCAAGAGCTTTGCAAAATTCTTACTTCAGTGAAATTTCGATCTTTGGATCTCATCTTTCATTTTATTTAAAAGTGTTAAATGGGTTATGCTCAAAATTTTCTCTCCTTAAGGGTTTTCACTAAAACTCTTCCCTCCTCCTACTTCAAAGGATTCTTTCCAATAAACCTCCTCTAACCTCTGGACATCTATTAAAATAGTTTCACAAAATCTTGGGAGTATTCAATGGTTTTATCTATTTTAAAATGAATTTTGGCAATTTATGTAATATGTTTTGAACCTCAAAAATTTACAAAGGAACCTATAGTTTCCTTTGGTTTCTGACCCCAAGTAGACTATCCTTGGTAGACCCAGGTACCCTCAGCCTAGAACGCAAAAAATCTTTTGGTTGCTAGTCCAAATTTTGTTTGGCTAAACTTTGGACTAGATTTAGTATTTTTGTTAAAAACCCACCTCAACCATATTCAAAAATTCTGAAAATTTGCAAGCAGATTCTAGAGCCAAAGAGAGGTCCATCCAAAAAAAATTCAAACTCAAACTCATTTTCCTCGTGCCTAACGCATTTCATCGAGCGGGTGGCATGCACTGCTCTATGGAGGTCGAGGTGCAGCATCAATCTCGCCAGTGCTTTCTCTCACAGCGTGCGCACTGTGCCTCCTCCTTATCCACGGTGCCTCACGGTCTCTTGGACGGTTGTGGTCATCGGGGATGAGCTGGCCTGTCACCGCTGGCCTTGGCAGCGGTCCCAGCGACGCCTGCTTTGGCCGTGAGAGTACCCCGCTGCAAATCCGCGCCGCACGACACCGCCCAAACCACCAGGAACCCTCGTGTGTCCGTCCCCCACCCTGCACATGCTGTCGCATGATCGTCGTAGCCCGGGCATCGCAGAGCGTGCTCTTTGCAGTCGTTTCATCGAGTGACGGCCTCACCACATAATAGCTCGAGGTCATAGGTAAAACAGAAACCTCGTAGGCCGCTGTAGCCATCCTGACTGTCGTAAACACCTGCAGACCCCTCTTGCTCGTCGTAATCAACGCTAGAATTGATCCCATCACGGCACCCCCTCGTCCGCCTATAAATAGAGGCCCGGAGCCCCTGTGCAGCTAGCCCCTCCACCTCACCTCACTAGAGCCGCACCAAAACCCCTCGAAGGACCTCGGGAGGGTCATCTTCCCCACCTCCGGCCACCCCGATCAGCTTCAGGCCCCGGAAAAATTCGCTCAGGTGAGCCTGCCCCTACAGCCATAGATTAGCCACTACACTCTTGAGGATCCTCCCGTCTAATCCCCACGTCAATTTGGCGTTTTCATACTCCTCCAACGAGATCGAACTGCACCTAAAAGCATTGTGCGCCGGAATTGGAATTGTCGTTGACGTGCTGCTCACTGATGACCTCTTCCACCTCCCACCGTTGCGGAATAGACCAGTGAGTGCGCCTATTCTCCCTTCCCCCTCTGGTTCGCAGCAGAACGCCACCGGCGGTGCCGTGAGTCCCGTGTCGTAGGTGAGGATTTTCAAACGTGGTAGTGGTGGCCCACTATCAGGCTCCTAATTATTTTCGGAACCGTTTTCTAGAGGTGTATTTCGCCAGAATGCGTTTTCTCCTCGGACTTGTGGATTTCATCAGGGTGTTTTCTGATTTTTTTTTGTCAGCACCCTCGATGACTTTCTGTTTATCATAGATCGGTCCCCAGACTTGTTTCTTTCACAACTTTTAAACTACACAGAATTTTGAGTTGATTCCTTTTCTAAAAAATATTCGACTGTCTAGTTTTTTCTAATATTTATTCAAAAATATTTTGAGATATTATTTATGGATGCTTGGTATTCATGTTAGAAATCTGATGTGTGTGATGTAGATACTAAGGGGGAGACGCTGCAGTCAACTTCACCGAGCTAGAATCCGACTTCGTCGACCTAGGCAAGCATGTTTGAACGTTTGATGTGATGGTTGCTGATATGATTGTTTGATAACTTTGATACATCATAATTTATACATGGCATCTAGTATGATTTCATGCATAGACACATTAACAACTCATGAAAACATGAGAGGTTGTTGGCACCCTACTTATGTGGGACGTGATAGGTTGTGACCTGGTCATGCCAGATGCACGACATCATGTGGATACAAATTTAACCTCCAGTGTTGACATAGATCGAGTCTTGTTAGTGTGTCACCTTACTTCTTCGTACTGCCACAAGTCTTCTCGAAAGGGAATGCGGTTCAGTAGGTTGTACTCCTAACTCCATGTGCACACCAAGTAGAGGGGTTGGGTGAAGGTTCCATGGCCCCGGAATAATGTGAGTCATCCGTCCAGGGGGCATGGGAGTTTTTTGTGTGGCCTCCCTTCTTATGGTTTTCCCCCTCGTAGCATAGTCCGGGTGATTCTGGACCCCGCTGGGTAAAAATGGGTGTGTGCTAGTTCATGTGTCTACTTCTAAAATACCATACACGGGATTAGTCCTTGTGGCTATGGGAACCCGTTGGCTGTGGGTAAAGAGTACACCCTCTGTAGAGTCGAAACTATTTAAGTAGTCCCGTACACGGTCAAGGACGACTGGTTGACACGTCAAGTGTTGGTCTTCTTCTCGGTCTTTGGAGAAAAAGTTTTTTACTTATGAAAGTGCTTATTATTAACATATGACACTGATGTTGAAACTAACTTGGTGAGAGTTGATTGCGTTATATATCCCGGAGGTTGGTTTTACCACCCGGATATTCACTTACCTTACTATGCCCTTTCCATGGTGTTGCTGAGACACCCGACTATGGCGAGTATTTACTTTATCATGCCCTTTACATGGTGTCGCTGAGACACCCGACTCTGGACAGTTATTTACTTTATTATGCCCTTTCCATTGTGTCACTGAGACGCCCGACTCTGGCCTGTTGTTTACTTTATTATGACCTTTTCATGGTGTCACATAGACAACCGACTGTGGATTGTTATTTACTTTATTATGTGCTTTTTGTGGTGTCGCATAGACGCCCGACTATGGCTTGTTAACTAATTATTAAGCCATGTATGCGGTGTCGCTTAGACGCCCGATGGTGGCAGTTTATTTTTACCTGTTAAATTTTTCGAGGTGTCGCTTCACACACACGATCGGTGCTTTTATTTTCTTGGATATTTCGAGAGGACTACCGCCCGACTGATCTACCCTGACTTAACGTACTTCTAAATTATTTACCGTGAAAACTGTGAAACTGACCCTGCACCAGAAATTGATTGCATTCATCTTATCTTATGTGTAAACTGTCTCGCAAGTACTTTCAAAGTACTCACTGGCTTTTTATGTGGCCAGATATGGATGAAGGTGATCTTATGTATGAAGAGTACGATAGCGAGTTTGATGCCTAGAGAAGTGTGAGTCAGCCTTGTGATCTTGGAGTATGTCGTTGTATTATTCCACCTCTTCCGCCACCATGAATAAATTGTCAAGCCTCACCCTGACACTTGGCATGTAGTAGTATTTAATCTATGTAACTTCACTCTAACATGACACGCCTACCTATTTATGCATGTAGTAGTGCTACCCATGACCATTGTGAGATAACCGCGTGGAAGCCAAGTATTCGCGCGTCTGTAATAAACTATTGAGCGGCCTCCACTCTACCCTGTTTAATATTAAGTACTACTTGTTCTCTATATCAAGTTGGTCTACTAGTGTGAATTATTTTGAAGGTTGGATGACATTCATGGTTGATTTCTTATAATTATATTATTTGGTAACTGGCCCTGAAAAAACTAAAAGAAGCACGCAACTACTATTGGCTATACTCTTGATGATTCTAAAGGCATAAGCCCTACTCTCTGTCAGCAGAAGATCAATATGGAACCGGATGCCAAACCAGTCTTTGATCATCGTCGCCGCCTCAATCATAAAATGAAGGAGGTGGTAAGAACTGAAATACTAAAACTTCTGGAGGGAGTTATAATTTATCCTATAGTTGATAGTAGATGGGTAAGTCTTATTCATTGTGTTCCTAAGAAAGGTGGTATGACTATTATTCCCCATGATAAAAATTAACTCATTCCACAAAGGATAGTAACTCGTTATAGCATCTTGGTTGATTTTAGGAAATTGAATAAAGCTAATAGGAAAGATCACTACCCTTTGCCTTCTATTGATCAAATGTTAGAGAAGTTATCTAAGCACACACACTTTTGCTTTCTTGATGGTTACTCTGGATTTTCTTAAATAACTGTGTCAAAAGAAGACCAGGAGAAAACTACCTTCACATGCCCTTTTGGAACTTATGCTTATAGGCGCATGCTTTTTGGTCTATGTAATGCACCTGCTACCTTCCAAAGATGTATGACTGCTATATTCTGTGACTTATGCGAAAAGATTGTTGAGGTCTTCGTGGATGTTTTTTTAGTTTATGGGACTTCCTTTGATGATTGCTTGAATATCCTTAATCGAGTTTTCCAGAGATGTGAAGAAACTAATATTGTCTTGAATTGGGAGAAGTGACACTTTATGGTGAATGAAGGTATAGTGATTGGGCATAAAATCTCCAAATTAGGTATTGAGGTTGATAAAGCCAAAGTTAATGCAATAGAGAAAATGCCTTGTCCAAAAGATATCAAAGGTATAAGAAGTTTCCTTGGTCATGTTGGTTTCTATAGGTGCTTCATTAAAGATTTCTCAAAGATTTCTAGGCCATTAACTAATCCTCTACAAAAAGATGTTCCCTTTATTTATTTTATGATGATTGTGTAGAAGCCTTCAAAATACTTAAGAAAGCCTTAATTTTTACACCTATTGTTCAACCACCTGATTCGAACACAGCCTTTGAAATTATGTGTGATGCTAGTGATTATGTTGTTGGCGCTATTTTTGAGAAAAGAGTAGACCAAAAATTGGATGTTATTCACTATGCTAGAAGACCCTAGACACCGCTCGAAGGAATTATGCTACTAGTCAAAAGGAATTTTTAGTAGTTGTGTTTGCATGTGATAAGTTTATAACCTACGTTATTAACTCTAAAGTTACTATTCACACTCATCATGGTGATATTAAGTACCTTATGGAAAAGAAGTATGCCAAACCTAGACATATTAGATGGGTGTTACTACTCCAAGAGTTTGACTTGCATATCGTTGGTAGAAAATGAGTTGATAACCATGTAGAAGATAACTTGTCTAGGATGGAAAATGTTCTTGATGACCCACTACCGATCGATGATAATTTCCCTGATGAGCAACTTGCTATTATAAATACTTCATGTAGTAATCCTTGGTATGAAGATTATGCTAACTACATTGTTGCAAAATATATTTCGCCTAGTTTCACCTATCAACAAAAGGAAAAATTCTTCTATGATTTATGACACTACTTTTGGGATGACCCACATCTTTATAAACTAGTAGATGGTGTTCTTAGACGTTGTATACCTGAGCATGAACAGAAACAGATCCTAAGGAAATGCCATTCTGAAGCCAATGGAGGAGATCACACTCATGACACAACGGCACACAAGGTATTACAATCGGGTTTTTATTGGGCCACTCTTTTTAAAGATGCTCGTAAGTTTGTTCTTTCTTGTGATGAATGCCAAAGAGTTGGTAATATTCGTAAACATCAGGAAATGCCTGCGAATTATTCACTAGCTATTGAACCATTTGATATCTGTAGTTTTAACTTTATGGGACTTTTTCCTTCCTCGAATGGATATACTCATATTCTAGTTGTTGTTGATTATGTTACTAAATGGGTAGAAGCTATTCCAACCAGTAGTGTTGATCATAACACTTCTAATAAAATGCTTAAAGACATTATCTTCCCGAGGTTTGGTGTCCCTAGATACTTAATGACTCATGATGGTTCACATTTTATTCATGGCGCTTTCCGTAAACTCCTAGATAAATATGATGTTAACCATAGGATTGCATTACCTTATTATCCTCAGTCTAATGGACAAGTTGAACTGAGCAATCGTGAAATAAAATTAATCTTGCAAAAGACTGTCAATAGGCCCAAAAAGAATTAATATAAGAAACTTGATGATGCTTTGTGGGCTTATAGGACTGCTTATAAGAATCCCATGGGGATGTCCCCATATAAAATGGTCTATGGAAAAGCTTGTCATTTACCTGGAGCAAGAACACAAGGCATTTTGGCAATTAAATAACTTAACTATGATTTCAAACTTGCCGGTGAAAAAAGGTTGTTTGACATTATCTCATTAGATGAATGGAGGACACAAGCTTATGAAAATGCTAAGTTATTTAAAGAGAAATTAAAACGATGGAATGACAAGAGAATTGAAAAACTATGACTTAATGTAGGACACCTAGTGCTTTTGTACAATTCTCGTTTCAGATTTTTTTTCCACGCAAACTCCTCTGCAAATGGGAGGACCTTATATTGTCAACAAGGTTTATCGCTCCGGTGACATAAAAATAAATAACTTCGAGGGTAAAACCCCAAGAGTGGTGAATGGTCAAAGAATCCAACATTATATTTCAGGTGCACTGTTAATGAGGAGAACAATATCATCCAAGTCATAACACCGGAAGAGCACCTAAAGGAAGTCTTTCGGAACACCCCACAAACCTCAAGAAGGGGTAGGTACGTGGTACGGTAAGTAAACCGACTCCGAAAATTCCCAAAAAAAGTAATTTATGTAGGTTTTGATATTTGAGAAAAAATACAAAAAAGGAGTCCAAGGGACCCACGAGGAAGGCACAAGACATCAGGTCGCGGCGCACCCCCAGGTTGCGGCCTGATAGCTTATGGGGCCCTCATGCGCCTCCGGGCTCCGCCTTCTTCCCAAACACGTATTCTGGTCTAGGAAAATTCATTATATATACTCCCGGTTGTTTTGACTATCACATCATGAGATTTTCCTTTGTTCTTCTTTCGAGCTATTTTCTGGCAGACCTAAGAATATGTTGTCTCAAGATTCAGATGGAGAGACCTACATCTCCCATTATATTGCAGATCCAAAGATCTTTGGGGATATCTATCCCTATATTTGGTCCACTGATAAAGAGGAGAACAATGAACTAGAGGAGACAAAAGAAGCCAGCTCAGATGAAGATGAAGTTCCACTACCTCAACCTGAAGATATGCATGTGCAATTTAAGAAGTCCAGCCTACCAAATAGGGTAAAGAAATCTAAGGATCAACTTATCCCGTCATGTTTCCTATAGGAAAGCAAGATGGCATCATGCAACAAGATATTGATGCTCGAGAAAGAGAACAATGACTTGAGGGAGGAGAATTTTATTCGCCGAGTAAGCTAGAAAAGAAGAATGTGACTACACCACCACCATCACCGGAGAAGGATGCTTGAATACTTGGGTATGGGCACCAACCTTGGCTTGTTCCAAGCTCGGGGGAGGTGCCCTAGTATCGTATCACCATCACCCCCACCATCATTACTATCTATTTTAGTTTGATCCTCACTTGATTCGTGTTTTAGAGAAATAAATTTCAGGTTTGATTTGCTTAGTATTTTTGCTTTGGGCGCCATCTACCCTTGTAATCGAGTATGCGAGATATATAATAAAGATCAGATGAGTTTTTGTGGTATACACTTGGGTACGTGTCATGTTATCATGTCCATAAAAAGAAAGATAAAGATCATATGCTTATCCCATGAGGAGTAATGACTTCACATAGTAAAAAGTACAAGTTATTAAGATTGTTGAAAATAAACAAACATAGTATTGGTCATGGTAACAATCTAATGAAGACTATGAAGGAGAAGAGGAGATTCCCATATAAATATACTCTTTTAGACATATTTTGTGATTGTGAGTCCTCATCAACTATTATATAATGATCAATGTTGATGTAGGACATGGAAGACAACATAATGGTGATGATATTTCACATTCATATAGAAATTATATAGTCATGGATCCTTTAACATGTGGTGCTTGCTTTAGACCCTTTTGCTATCCCACTATCACATCCCTGACACCTTAAGCAAGTTAACTTTGTGCTCATGTTTTCTTTGCATTGCATCTAGGAAATTTCCAACAAGAACAAAACAAGTGATGAAGGAAAATGCTAAAACCCTAGCCACTTCTCAAAATGAAGGAAAATTCAAACTAGTTAAAATCAATGAACCCAAAATAGCCTCAAGAAAAGTTCAATCTTTTTGATAAATCATGAAAGTAAATGAGCAATGAAGAAAACCATTTTCTTGACACCTTAAGCATTTTAATTAAATGCAAAAAGCTACTGGTTTCAAGTTAAAAATTTGAAATCAGAAACTTTAAGCTTTCAAAAATGTTGAAAACTTTAAGAATGGTTGGAAATATTCTGGGGTGTTCAACATAGTTTTTACAAACTAATTGGGAGCTGAAATAATTAGTAAATCAATTTCAGTATTTAAAACAGAAACAAAACAGAAAGAAAATGAGAAAATCTTACCTGACGCTCACCTGGCCCGGCCCATCTTCTTCCTGTCGTCTTCCTCCCCCACCAGTGGGCAGCAGGAGGTGGCCGCCGCGTACTCCGGCGCGGCCACGCACCTGTGCACCTGCCTGGCCGCCGTTTCACGCTGGCAAGCACGGGGATAACCTCCCCGAGCTCGTAGCTATCCATTCCCCAGCTCATTCTCCCCCTCTGCCTCGTTTCTTTCTACGCCATTGGAGCCCGAGCAGAGCTCGAGCTCGCCGTCGTTCTAGCCTATCCTTCTCCCTCGTGAGCCGCGCAATAGGTCCGCCGCAACTCCGTGAAGCTTTCTAGCCACGAGCCCGACGCCGAGACGCAGTGAAACGACGAGACGCAGTCGTCTTCTTCCTCGGGTCACCGAAGTTCGTCGCCGGCGTTCTTCCTCTCCAGGCCGTCCCCGAGCAAGCTAGCGCCACCACTGCACTCCTCGTGAGCTTGCGCATCTTTCCCCTAAGATCTCCCCGTCGATCCCCTCCTCTAGGCCTAGTTCCATCGGAGCCCGACGAGATCTGCCGCGGGAGCTCGTCCCCGGTAGCCCTCCGGTGATCAGCTCGTCCTTCTGAGGCCACCAGCAGCTTCAGGCCGTCGCGTAGATGTCGTAGGAGCTGAGTCCCGTGCGTAGATCCCTCTGTTTCGATGACCCCAATGACGCCCGAACTTTGGCCGCCGCCAAGCTCGTCGCCGGCGTCATCTCCGGCTAGATCAGCCCCAGCCAAGTGCAAAAATGAACCCGCGGGAGAAGTGTCGTTCCTCTGGTGCTCTCCGCGCAGAGTTTGGCCCCTGTGCGCCATTTCCGAGCCCCTCCGCCGTTCTGGTGGTCGCCGGAGGCTCCCCGCCGGCGAGGACGACCTCGCCGCCGGTGGATCTCAGCTGGCCTGAGCCACTGACGTGTGGGGCCAGCCTCTGGGAGTTTAGGATTAAAGAAAATAAATTTAATTAATTTGATAAGTCACTGACATGTGGGTCCAGTGAGTTTAACTAACTAATTAAGATTAATCCTAATCTAAAACTGACCATAGACACTAACCGGTGGGTCCCACTGGTCAGGTTTGACTTTCAACGGCCAGATGGACCTGCTGATGCAGTAAAGGGGTTTTCCAGTATAAAAATAATTCCAAGATATGTTTAAAACTTCAAGAATTCATAGAAATTAATCTGTAACTCCAAAGAAAATAATTTATATATGAAAAAGTATCAGAAAAATTCAAGGAATCTGAATATGTCATTTTCAAACATGTTTGAAAATGTGACAGAACCCAAACATGTAGATTAATGAATAAGTCAATTCTTATAAATACTTTATAAATGGAATATGGAAAATATTTAAATTTCACTATGATTGACATGATCAAATACTGTCCTAATTACAAACCAGCAACCTAACATGTCATCCCATGCATGTTAACATCAAGTTGATCTGAGCATCAGGTCGAATCAATTAAAACGGTATCCGAGAATACCTCGTTTGAAGTGATATCTGAATGTGATTCAAATCAACTTCAAACCTAATACATGTTAGTTATAATAGTATACCACCTTGCATTCTCATGCTGCGCTCATGCATCATCTTGATTGCATATGTTTGTTATTGATTGTTGTCATTCCTTTCGGTAGGCTCCGCTCCCCCGGATTCCACGAATATCCGTCTGACGGATATTGTCACTCCTCTGAGCAACAAGGCAAGCAACCATTTTGATCATTCCGATAAATCCCATGTTCTTGCTCCTGCACTTACTTATTGCATTAGGATCAAATGCTTCAACTCCTTTTGCCACATTAGTTGAACCCACTTCCTTTGCATGACCTATCCTTGTCACAGTATATAGCTGAACCTTGCAACCTAGCATACTTGGTAGTTGCTTGAGCCATGATGTGCCTTATCCTGCTATGCATGCTATGCTTAGAGTTGTGTATGGTCTGTCATCTGGGAGATGAACAGAATTGTGAGAATGTGTTCGGTAAGCAAAGGTTGTGTGTTGAACCTGATTTGGTAAAGGTACCGGTGAAAGGCTGTGTAGGAGTACATGGCGGGTTGTTTCATTGGAACCGTCCTTAGGAACTGAGTTCCGTGTATGTAATCCAAGATGAGATACTACCACATGCTGGGCCCTGAAATATGACCCCGCTCGACTTATTAATCGCTTAGTACTCGGTCCAGGAGTTGCAAGTAGTTTCTGGTGTTTATAGTCATGCTGGAGGCCGTGCATGGTGCTGACCTGAGAGGTGGGCTGTGATGCGGTAGGCAGTGGCACGGTGTACCAAGTGGCACTCGGATGGTGGGCTTGGGAACCCTGCACACATCGTTTGGGGCCGTGGCGGAAACCTCGACCGGACTTCCGTGCGGGTTACCCTCAGATAGGCAATAACCCCGAACTAGGTGCTAGTGTGGTTAACGGTCGTGGCCGACTCCCTCGCTAGGCTTCCGCTTGAAGGTTGCCGAGGTGCATGACATGCACATGGCGATAAGTGGCAAGAGCGTGTGTGACGAAGTACACCCCTGCAGGGTTATGATCTATTCGAATAGCCGCGTCCGCGGATATGGACTACTTGGAGACATATGTTGTTCATAGATAACTTCAATGGCTACTCATAACATTGTCAAGATAAGCGTGCGTGTCGTGGACGGCAATTCTGTATGGAGACGAAATGATTCCACGATGGTGTATTGTTGTGGTGTTAGTGGACTCGTGTGCGAGAAATCAAGTTGTCAAAATTATTTAAAAATGCAAGTTGTCTAGCCACGAGTCAAATGCTGGCTTCCCGCATGAAACCCCACAATACCTTGTTGATACATTGCATGAGTAGTTAGTTATCCTAAAGTCTTGTTGAGTACCTCCGTACTCATGTTTGCTTAATAAATGTTGCAGAGGTTGCTAATGACCCTAACGGAGGGTTCTTCATAGACATCAACGACGACGAGTAGCTGGTGTCCCAGCTACGATCTGGCCCTAGGATGGGTCTGTAGTATAGTCATGCCATGTGCCTTCTAGTTGCACCTGTCTGTACTCAGACAATTTTAAACTCTTCCGCTGGCTTGTAACTGAATGACTGCTATTATGGGTCGTGAGACCCTTACTGTGTAATATTATGTGTGTGGCTCTTCTGAGCCTCTTAAATAAAGCTTGTATGTTTATGGTTATGTTGTGATGCCATCAATGTATCTATACATATCCGTATGCCATGCGTACGTGTGTCGTACTTGATATGTATGGGGTTCGATTACCTAGTCGTGAATTTTAGTAGCACTCCTTACAGGGAAATGCCCCTTTGTGATCCAACGAGCCATGGTAGCTTGCTACTGCTCCGGACACATTGGTTGACCGGCATGTGTCCTTCTTAGCTGTTGTGTTTGTCCCCCTTGGGGAAATGTCACGCGATGTAATGGAGTCCTTGTAGCTTGCTACAACTCGTCTACACTCGCTGTGACCGACACCTGCTTTGTTGGGTCATGTATGCCTGTCTTTGTGCGGTACTGCCACTTTGGTTTATGACTAGACTTGTCGATCCGAGTTCTTTGACATTGGAATGCTAGCGACACTATTGCATACGTGAGTCAAAAGACGCAAACGGTCCCGGCTAAGGTAAGACTGCAGCCGTGGAGTTAACCGTGCGTGAGACCGCAAAGGGATGCGATGTGTTACAGGCTGGATTCCTATGGCTTAGGATCGGGGTCCCGACACCCATAAACTTCGCATGTGCATCCACAATCTTGAAACCCAGTTTCTTACCATAAGAGTCCACCATACCTACCCATGGATTTAGTAAGCTCCTTCAAGTAAGTTGTCATCGGTGCACCAAGAAATACAAAGTTGCTTCTACATATGTATGATCTTTTATTGCAAGGGAAAATAAACTTTGTACGATCTTGTGATGACTAAAAAATAAAAGCAACACACTGCATAATAAAGTTTGCTATCACAAGGGGCAATATAAAGTGGCGTACCTTTGCATTAAGAGTTTGCACATTCAAAAACTTAAAAGTGCATGACAACCTCTGCTTCCTTCTACAAAGGGCCTATCTTTTATCTTTGAAGTTCACTCTTACGTGTGACTCGGTAAATTCATATTTTTCCTCTACCTATTAATTCTATAGTGGAAAGCATCATGTGTTGAGGAAAGATTCAGTTTATATATCCAAGTGAATGTAGATTATCATGATTTATTAGTGTTGACATTATCCTCGAGGTAAATGAGTTGGGTGGCGAATCATTTAAGCCCCAATCTTCCTATGTGTCCTATGAAAACATGAGCTCTAAAAATATGACTTGAGTATGAACAATCATAGAAGAATAAATGATAGTTGAGTATGGGAACTTGCCAATAAGAATGCTCTTACATAGACTCTCCTCTGAAATATATTTAAATATGATTATCCCAATCACTCGGAACATAGTTTGTTGATTGTCAACAAAAAATATGCTTCATACTCCAATATTTTTGAATGGATTGTTACTAGTTTATGAGAAGATATATGATAAAATAGTTGGTGCTATGCTAACATTCATGTTGCTCTCTCATACATCTCCAACCTATCTAAAAAAATTATTGTTCTATGATGTTATGATGTTTTATAATCATTTTATAGCAGTTTTATATCATTTTTTGGGACTAACCTATTGACATAATGCCTAGTGGCAGTTGTTGTTTCTTCCTTCGTAGAAAATCCATATCAAATGAGGTCCAATTTGCATGAAACTTTATGTCGTGGTATTTCCGGGACAAATGCCACGGGGTGGCTTAAAGAGGTGAGAGCAAGACCGCTGTGGAGATCCGGAACGGGTTGGGCAACACCACGCGGTGGTTTACCCAGGTCCGAGGCCCTCGCATGGAGGTAACACCCCTACTCCTGCATATGTGTATATATGGACAGTATATGGTTGTACATGGGGCTCCTTGAACTGTCTCGAGGAGGAAGAAGGAGGCTGAGAGCTCTCCTCCTCTCCCATGCGTGTCTGTGTGCGTCTGGCCAGCCTTCGTGCTCGCCTCTCCGTGCCCGTGGACTGGTTCCCTTGATCACCTTATAAAGGGGTGCCCAGGGGACAGAGGGGGGCCCACGGGACCTAACTTTACTATTGGACATGATGGGTGAGGGGCCCGCCTGGCCTAACTTTACTGTTGGAGGTTACCGGTGAGGGGCCCGTCTGGCCTAACTTTACTGTTGGAGGTGACGCGTGCGCAATGATGCAGACTAGACTGCCGAGGCGCAGTGATGCAGGGTGTAGCGTCCTCCCGTCCCGTCTGATGGGACAATGCAGTTGTCCTTGCTGGGCTGCACCCGGAAAGGTTCTAGCCAGCCCTACTACAGCCGGCCAGGGTTCCAACCAGCCTAGGTTCCAACCGGACAGTCTCCAGTCGGATGGGTTCCAGCCGGGCAGGGTTCCAGCCGGCCAGGGTTCCAGCAGGCCTGGGTCCAGCCGATCAGTCTCCGACTGGACAATGTCCAGCCGGACAATTCCAGCCGGCCTGGGTTCCAGCCGGATGGTCTTCTGTCTTTACTTCTTTGATTGTATTTGTTGATTTGTGGGGTATGACGTATCGGGGATACCCCCCCCCCCGATGTTTTTTGAAGTGGTGTTCGTCTTCTTTAGCCTACCCAGGGTCATGCCCCCGACAGTAGCCTCCGAGCCTCCGCGGGATTCAAAGAATCGGGCGGAGGCTTTTGGTAGTTGTTGTAGAAAATGGCAGTGTCGAAACACGGCGAGGCACGGACGAGGAGTCCGGTGATTCCTTATGCGCGGGGCATTGCCATGCGCGGACGCGGAGCCCGGTGGCTCTTGCGCGTGAATGCTGTCGTTGTGTGGACGCGGAGTCCACCGGCTCTTGTGCACGGGGCACTGCCAAGTGCGGACGCGGAGTCCGGTGGCTCTTGCACGCGAAGCGCTGCCGTTGTGTGGACACGGAGTCCACCGGCTCTTGTGCGCGGGGCACTTCCATGCGCGGACACGGAGTCCGGTGGCTCTTGCGCGTGAAGCGCTGCCGTTGTGTGGATGCGGAGTCCATCGGCTCTTGTGCGCGGGGCACCGCCATGCACGGACGCAGAGTCCGGTGGCTCTTGCGTGTGAAGCGCTCCCGTTGTGTGGACGCGGAGTCCATCGGCTCTTGTGCACGGCGCACCGCCATGCACAGACATGGAGTCCGGTGGCTCTTGCGCGCGAAGCGCTGCCGTTGTCGTGGTCGGGGTCACCGATGGCGGCCGGCTACAGGCTGCAGTTTGTAGCGGCTTTCTTCAAGTGGGGGCGCATGAGCGCACCCACTAGTTGTAGCCTCCGAGATTCGGGCCGGCTGCGTGGATGCGTGGCAGCTGGGCCAAATCGTTATCTTTTGAAAAAAAAAATCTTGTGTCATCTTCTCGGGCTGACATGGCTTTCTTCCAGTGGGAGCACATCAGCGCACCCACTAGGCGTATCCTCCGAGCCTTCGGGCGACTCGAAGAGTCGTGCGGAGGTTTCTTGCTGTTGATGTAGCAAATGTGTTGTCGATGGTGGCTGGCTGTGGGCTGTAGCCGGCATAGCTGTCTTCCAGTGGGGGGGGGCTCCAGCGCACCCACTGGGTGTAGCCTCCGAGCCTCCGGACGACTCGAAGAGTCGTGCGGAGGTTTCTTGCTGTTGATGTAGCAAAAATGTTGCTGATGGCGACCGGCTGCAGGCTGTAGTCGGTGTAGCTGCCTTCCAGTGGGGGCGCGCTAACACACCCACTAGGTGTAGTCTCCGAGCCTGCGGGTGACTCGAAGAGTCGTGCGGGGGTTTCTTGATGTTGATGTAGCAAAAATGTTGCCGATGGCGACCGGCTGCGGGCTGAAGTCGGCGTAGCTGCCTTCCATTGGGGGCGTGCCAGCGCACCCACTGGGTGTAGCCTCCGAGCCTTCGGGCGACTCGAAGAGTCGTGCGGAGGTTTATTATTGTTGATGTAGCAAAGGTGTTGCCGATGGCGGCCGACTGCGGGCTGCAACTGACATAGCTGTCTTTCAATGAGTGTGCTCCAACCGGACAGAATCCAGCCGGACAGACTCCAGCCGGACAGGTGATAACCCACAAGTATAGGGGATCAATTGTAGCGTTTCTCGATAAGTAAGAGTGTAGAACCCAACGAGGACCTAATGGTAGGACAAATATTCCCTCAAGTTCTATCGACCACCGATACAACTCTACGCACACTTTACGTTCGCTTTACCTAGAACAAGTATGAAACTAGAAGTACTAAGTAGGAGTGAAAGGATAGGCCTGCAAGAAAGTAAAGAACGCGTAAATAAAACTAGGGGCTGGTTAGATAAAGAAAAAACTACGAGTGTCAAACGAGTGTGGAAAGTGGTGGTAGGAGTTGCGAAATTGTCCCTAAGAAATTGACTACGTTACTAGATCGATAGCAAGTTTTATGTGGGAGAGGCCTCTGCTAGCATGTCATCCCTTACTTGGAATTCTATGCACTTATGATTGGAACTATTAGCAAGCGTCCGCAACTACTAACGTTCATTAAGATAAAACCCATCCATAGCAATAAGATATATTGGTCCCCCTTCAATCCCATATGCATCAATTTCTATGCTAGGTTTGAAGCTTCTCTCACTCTAGCCTGCCAATACATAGTCCTATCAACATACAACTAACCCTATAGTGTGATCCACGCGCGCGATCATATGATGGGCACCAAAGCACAGTAACATAACCACAAGCAAATTAAACCAATCATAGCAATTCATCAATCACCGATAGGACAACGATAATCTACTCAAACATCATAGGATAGCAACACATCATTGGATAATAATATGTAGCATAAAGCACCATGTTCAAGTAGAGGGTACAGCGGGTTGTAGGAGAGTGAACCGCTGAATATAGATGGGGGAAGATGATGGAGATGTTGGTGAAGATGACGGAGGTGTTGGTGTAGATCGCCGTCACACGATGATGTCCCGGGCGGCGTTCCGGCGCCGCCGGGAGAGAGGGGGAGAGAGAGCCCCCCTCCTTCTTCTTCTTCCTTGACCTCCTCCCTAGATGGGAGAAGGGTTTCCCCTCTGGTCCATGGTCTCCATGGCGGCGAAGGGGCGAGAGCCCCTCCGAGATTGGATCTCTCTCTGTGTGTCCTTCTGTTTCTGCGTTCCCAGATTCTGCATTTCACCGTTTCTTAAATTCTCGGAGATCCGTAACTCCGATTGGGTTGAAATTTTAACACGATATTGTTCCGGATATTACCTTTCTTGCGGCGAAAGAAGGGAACCAACCGCCTTAAGGAGTGGCCACAAGCCTGCCAGCCGCCACCATACCTCCTGGTGGCGGCTACAGGGCTTGTGGGCCCTCCGTGCATCGCCTCGCGTTGATTCTTCTTCCCAAAAATCATAAATATTACAAAAAAAAATCCCCATAAGTTTTTATTACGTTTGGACTTCGTTTGGTATGGATATTCTGCGAAACAAAAAACACGCAACAAACAGGAACTGACACTGGGCACTGGACCAATATGTTAGTCCCAAAAATAGTATAAAAAGTTGCCAAAAGTATATGAAAGTTGTAGAATATTGGCATGAAACAATCAAAAATTATAGATACGACGGAGACGTATCAACAGGCTCCAGCCGGATAGTCGGTCGCCTGCAGCCGGATAGTCGGTCGCCTGCAGCCGGATAAGATCCAGTCGGACAGGATCCAATCGGCCATGCTCCAGCCGGCCAGGTTCCAGCCGGCCTAGGTTTCAGCCGGACAGTCTTCAGTCGGACAGTGTCCAGCCGACCAGGGTGCAGTTTGCAGTATGCAGCCAGCCGTCTGTAGCCTGCAACCAGCAGCCGGCATGCAATGGTGGTTCGCCTCGAAGATGATCGTGCAAGAGACAAAGTTAGTCAATGCAGTTTTATCAAATATTTAACTTTGGCCGTGCAAGTTTTATCCGGGTGGAATACCGACTCGATGTCGTTTGAGCCCTTTGGGTCATTTCTTGTCCCCTCGGCTCTTTGGCTTTTTCTCTTGCTAGCCGGATAGCCATGATACGATCTGTAGCTGAGACGAAGAGTGGGCCGCAGAGGGGAGTGCACAATACTCTGACTCCGGGAGCAGGCTCGACCGGGTATAAATTTCACAAAGGGAACGGCTGGTTCGTCCAAACCATTTTCTCCCCTGACGTTGTTCGCGAGGTGACCTTCAGCTTTTGCTCTTGCTAGCCAGACAGTCGCGATACGGTCTGTAGCTGAGACGAAGAGTGGGCCTTTGGTACCGTAGACACTACTAGCTCCGTCTGCGGGGAGGAACAAATCGGGCCAAACGGCCAGCACCCAGGCCGAGACTAGTCGGCGCCGGATGAGCAGCAAAGTAGCTGAAATTAATGCGGTGATGGCCCCCGAACATTGCTCGAGGTATTTGCTTTTACGCGTGGTGCGAGGATGCACAAACGGGAGCTCACATTGCTTTTTGTGCAAACAAGGTTGTTGTTGTTGATGACAGCTGGCGCGGCTTTCTACGAGCGGAGCACGCCAGCCCGCCCACTGAGTGTGGCCGGCATTTGGCGGTCGATGGTTGTGCTAGCCGGTCGGGTCCGACGACCGAACGTCGAAGCGGATGGGCGACCTGGACGGCCGGTGACGAAGTAGGCGGCGAACTGGCCAGGCCGTGACGCGGGCGGGCCAGCCGACCGAGCGGTGACGCTGCTGAGCGGGCGCAAATGGCCTTCTCTTTTCTTTTTCGCCAGTTGCACGTTTTGGTCTTTTCTCGGTAATTTTGTTTGCCAGCCGGCCCATGACTTTTCTTCAGGAGCTGGATCACGGGGAAGAGGGCCGAAGGCAGAGCGGCCAGAGCCGGCAGGGGCACGAGGAGGTGCCAGGGGGTCGTGGAGGCGGCAGGCCACGACAGCACAGCCAAGTGCGGGGCGCCGGCGATGCGGTCGAGCACCGAAGGCACGACACGCAGGGCGGCAAAGTTGGAGCAGCAGCCGGCCCGAGCGACGCTGGGGCACGCGAGGCCAGCTGGGGGACGCGTCGCGAAGGGGAGGTAGAGTCTTTGGCCAGAGGTGGCCAGCCGGCGGGCGGACAGAGCTGGGACGCGGCGGGCCGACACGCGCCGGCAGGCGGGGTGGCCGAGCTCGGGTCGGAGCTGGACCAAGGCCGGGCGGGCAAGGATGGTAGCGAGCGGCGCAGCGGCAAGCGGAGCTGGCAGACGGGGCCGGCTGCAGCGGGGAGAGAGGCCAGCACGGGATGCGGGGGCGGAGCTAGCGTGGGCACGGGCGCTCGGGAGGGCGGCCACGCAGGCGGAGGAGCGCAGCCGGCCTGGGAGGGGTCGGACATGAGGGAGGAGCGAATCGCGGGGCGCAGCAGGCGCACGTGCGGCCGAGCAGAGGTGGGCACGCGGGGCTGGAGCCAGCCGCAGGAGCGCAGGGCGGGGGCGAGCTCCAGCGCGGGAGCGGGGTGGAGCCAGCGACAGGCGGGGCCGGCGCACGTGCGGCCAAGCAGAGGTGGGCACACGGCCTCACGACCGTGAAGGAGGGCCGGTCGCGAGGGGCGCTGAACTGGAGGGGCCGGCCCCGACTGAAATCACGGAGACGGGGGCGGCGACCGCGCGAACCCGCAGCCGTGGAGGTGGAGCGGGACGCGACCCAGCACGCGAGCGGACGGAGTGCGCCTAGCCGGAGCCAGCGAGCGCGACGATAATGGGGCGTGAGCGCGGAAGAAGGGGCCAGCTCGAGAGCGAAGGGCACGCAACAGCTCACGGGAGTCGGATGCGGGGCGCGGCAGCGGAAGCCGGCCGGCGGCCGGGCTAGAGGAGGGGCGCGGCCGTCGGGCAACGGAGAAAAGACACTTCACGGGGAGGCGGGGTGAAGCAGCCACGCGCGTCCAGGCGGCGCCGGTCGATGCGGCGCTGCGCGGTGAGCAGGACTGAGCCAGTGCGTTGGTGACATCTGGTTTGTATCTAGGCAGTGGTTGTTATGTGTCGGTGTGGGGAGGAGAGCTGGGGCACGTGGTCGGCTAGAGCGGATGGATGCACAGCAACCGGACGCGGCACGACGGACATGCGGACGGAGCAGCCGGCGGGGTGGAGCCGTAGGGGCGACGAGGCCCGAACCGGCGGGGCCAAGGCTGCGCAGACGGACAGCGCAGCAGCTGGAGCCAGACGGGATCGGAACCGGACGCGGCTGGGCAGCCAGACCTCGCGCGCCGAGCTGGGCAGCCGGCCAGGAAGCCGGCCGACGCGGTCGGGCAGCCAGTCACGCGCGCGTGGATATGGCCACGCAGCCGGTAGTGTCCATCTTGCATCCGGCCAGTATATTAGAATATACGAGCCAGAACTATGCAATGTATGAGCGCATATTGGGCAACGCGGGAGCCGGACGGGCAGCTAGCGTTGCGACGGTGGTGACGAAGAGGGTGAGGCCGACGACAAGGACGTGCAGCCACGCGGTCACCCCGGGGTGTGTCGATGTCAGGACCCCGAGCGCTACCGGAGAGACGGCGGTGATGCCGCGGTGATGACAACGAAAAGGGTCCTGTCCGGACTGCAGTTCCAGCAACTGGGATGGCTTAAAGAGGTGAGAGCAAGACCGTTGTGGAGATCCGAAACGGGTTGGGCAATAGCATACGGTGGTTTACCCAGTAACACCCCTACTCCTGCATGTGTGTATATATGGAGAGTATATGGTTGTACATGGGGCTCCTTGAGCTGTCTGGAGGAGGAAGGAGGCTGGGAGCTCCCCTCCTCTCCCGTGCGTGTGTGTGTGTGTGTCTGGCCAGCCTTCGTGCTGGCCTCTCTATGCCTGTGGGCTGGTTCCGTGGGTCACCTTATAAAGGGGTGCCCAGGGGACATAAGGGGGCCACGGGGCCTAACTTTATTGTTGGACATGATGGGTGAGCGGCCCGCCTGGCCTAACTTTACTATTGGAGGTGACCGATGAGGGGCCCGCCTAGCCTAACTTTATTGTTGGAGGTGACGGGTGCGCAGTGATGCAGATTGGGTTGCTGGGGCGCAGTGATGCAGGCTGCAGCGTCCTCCTGTCCCGTCTGATGGGACGATGCAGCTGTCCTCGCCGGGCTGCACCCGGACAGGGTCCAGCCGGCCCTGCTCCAGCCGGCCAGGGTTCCAGCCAACCTGTGTTCCAGCCGAACAGCCTCCAGTCGGATGGGTTCCAACCGGCCAGGGTTCCAGCCGGCCTGGGTCCAGCCGGTCACTCTCCAGCCGGACAATGTCCAGCTGGCCAGGTTCCAGCCGGCCTGGGTTCCAGCATGATAGTCTTCTGTCTTTACTTCTTTGGTTGTCTTTGTTGATTCGTGGGGTATGACGTATCGGGGATAACTCCCCCGATGTTTTTAAAGTGTTGTATCGTCTTCTTTATCCTATCCGGGATCATCCCCCCAACACTTTACGAAGATTTTTTTGGACTAGAAGGAAGCTTGGGGGCCAAGATTGAGCAGCAGCAAAGGACGAGGGGGGCACTAGACACCACGACGCTCCAGAGGTCCCTAGTGTGGCCTGGTGTCTAGTGGTGACCTTCGGTAGCTTTTGCAGTTCCTATGAGCTCTATAAATACCCCAATATTCCAAACACCCTAGAGGAGTCGATGAAAATTTGTTTCAGCCGCCGCAAGTTCCAGAGCCACGAAAACCAATCTAGAGCCTTTTCCACAAAAGAACACAATCATAGAGGGGTTCACCATTTCCACTGGTGTTCCTCCCATTATGTGTTAGTAGTTCATATCAGACCTACGGGTCTGTAGGCAGTAGCTAGATGTCTTTCTCTCTCGTTTTCTTTCTCAATACAACTGTCTCTTGGAGATCCATATGATGTAACTCTTTCTTTTGTCGTGTGTTTGTTGGGATCCGATGAACTGTGAATTTATGATCAGATCAATGAAAACATATTCATGCTTGATTATTATAGCCTCGTATTTCTTCTCCTATATTTGCTTTTTGTCTGGCCAACTTGATCTTTTATCTTGCAATGGGAAGAGGTGCTTTGTGACCGGTTCGATCTTGCAGTGCCCAATCTCAGTGACAGAAAGAGACATGACATGCATGCATCGTTTCCATTAAGGATAAAACGATGGGGTCTATTCCTACATGAATAGATCTTGTCTACATCATGTCATCGTTCTTATGGCATTACTCCGTTTGTCCATGAACTCAATACACCAGAAGCACGCTGGATAGTGGTCGATGTGTGGAGTAATAGAAGTAGATGCAGGCAGAAGTCGGTCTACTTATTTTGGACGTGATGAATATATACATGGTCATTGTTATGAATATCTTCATAATATTTGCTTTTCCATCAATTGCCCAATGGTAATTTGTCTACCCACCGCTTTCTATTTTCTCGAGAGAAGCCACCAGTGAAATCTACGGCCCCCGGGTCTACTTCACATAATCTATTTGCAATCTCTACTTTGCTATTTGTTTTTCTACTTTATTTACTCTTTTCTTTTCATATCTATATTATCAAATGCTAATAATATTCATCGTGCTAATAATATTGATGATGAGGATTAAATAAATTTTCAAGGTAATAAGAACCTTGAAAATTTATTTAATCCTCATCATGAATATGATATTGATAATAATGGTTGCAATAGTATTAAAAGTGGGTTTGGAAGAGTGTCAACTTTAGGTAATATTGATCCCAATATTTTGGAGAATTATCTATCTATTTAATTTTTTAATAAAAGTGGGTTGGGAGTGTTTATGACTTTGGTTAATGTTAATCTCACTACCGTGGAAGATTATAAGACTTTTATGAATGTGGATCATGAAGAGAATATCTTATGTGATAGACATATTGTTGAATTTGAATATGATCTTGCATATAATTATTATGAGAGAGGGAAATATGGTTATAGAAATATTCATATTACTAAACTATCACTTTTCATGTTGAGATTGCTATGCATATGAAGTATGTTAGATATTTCTTGTCTTGATAATTTGTTTGATTATGAGATTCCTATGCATAGGAAGCAAGTTAGACTTAAATCTGTTTGTCTTATGCAACATGGTACTCTCTTTGAGTTTCAACTAATATCTTTCATGTGAGCATCAAAAAATCTCAAGCATATCTTAATGGCTATAAAGAAAGAGCTTGTTGGGAAGCAACCCAATGAATAAAATTTACCTTTGTTTTTGCTTTATATTCTTGAGTGTTTGAACAATTATTCTACTGTTATAATTGTGTTTTTTGTTTTATTTTGTGTTCGTACCAAGCAAAGCTTTTGGGATCATGCGGGGTATTAGTTGTCGTAATCCTGGTGTAAAACAGAACTTCTGCATCCAGAAGAAAATTCCTAGAAATGACAGAAACGTCAAAAGTGTCTGAATTTTTTACACAACATTAATATACAAATTCCCTACATTGTCCTAATTTTAAAGAATTATTGGAGGTACAGAAGTATAAGTAAATTTTAATATATTCTATTTTCTTTGTGTGATGTGCTTATCTTAATGATTCTATGGTTTATATCGGGGGGCATAAGCCATGATAAAGTTAGAATGTAGTAGATATAATACAAAAAAATTGAAATAGGTTTTCAACAGTACCTATAATAGAGTTTGGTTTTCTTATACTAACGGATCTCACAAATTTTTGTTGAGTTTTGTGTGACTGAAGTTTTCATGTTTTGAGTGAGATCGCGATGGATGATGGAACAAGGAGTGATAAAATCCTAAGCTTGGAGATGCCCATCGCATCCCAAGGCATTATATAAGGAGTACCAAGCAACTAAGCTTGGGGATGCCTCGGAAGGCATCCCCTCTTTCTTCTAGAAACCATTGGTAATCTTAATTGGAGCTATATTTTTATTCGTCACATATCATGAGTTTTGCTTGGAGCGTCTTGTATCATTTGTGTATTTGCTTTATTTGATGGTTAGTTTGTCATAATAAACCATGTTGGACACACCCATTTGAGAGAGCTAAATTATGCTATGATTTGTTAGAATCGCTCTTTATGCTTCACTTAAATATTTTGAGCCATGGAATTGCTCAAGTACTTCACTTATATCTTTTTTAGCACAGCGGTGTTATTATTTTGAAGAAATTTACTCTCATACTTCACTTAGGTTATTGCGTGAGTTGCTGAAATTTTAAAGAAATCCTCTCTTGCTTCACTTATATTATTTTGAGAGTTGAAAATTTTAAAGAAACTTGTGCTCTTGTGCTTACCTCATACTTGTTTGAGAGCTTGCTATATGCATTGGCAATTTGCTTTAAATGAAAAGTAGTCCCAAAGTGATGAATGTCGAGGAAAGGTATAATAAAAACTTTCATGAAGATCATTGGATATTAAGCTTGATTCTTTGCAATAGTTTGCGCTATGAAGATAGTAATATGTGAGTATGTTGATGAGTAATTATGCTCTAGTAAGAATATTGGTGTTAAGGTTTGTGATTCCCTATGCAAGCACATGAAGTCAATAAATATGCTATGAAATTACATCCTACTTGTGTTGCATTATTCAGTGTTAGTTATGTTTAATGTTCACCTATGATGATTTTTGTTCCTTGGTTGAGCACTTGTCAATCTATTTGCTAATCTTCACTTGTACTAAATGGGAATGCTGCTTGTGCATCCAAATTATAAACCCAAAGTTGTGCCAATGAGTCCATCATACCTACTTATATGTGGTGTTTCAACGTTGTTCCAAGTAAATTTTCAAGTGCCAACTCTAATTTTCAAAATAAAATTATGTTTTGTGTGCTTGTACCACTCATGAAGCGGCGAGGGGTGACCAGTATCTTCCATGTTAAATAGGTTATTCTCAAGATGAGTGTTTATTCACTTGTCATTGCACCAGAGTATGGCGGTAATAGGGATGCCCAGTCCCAAAAACAAAAAGAAAATTATGTTGTCAAATAATAAATTCCTTGGAAAGTGTTAGTATGGACGGCGCCCGTGGATATGGCTAGCCGTGGAATGTGAAAGAATTGTGGAAAAGGAATAAACTTTATTTTCAGTTTGGGAACCGCCTATAATATGTTTAGCATGGATGATATTGAAAAATATTAGTCGTTATCGTTGACGGGAAAAGCATGCCACCTAAAAAATTATTTGTAAGTTTTTCACTTTGAGCAATGGCACATCTACAAATCTCTGCTTCCCTCAACAAAGGGCCTATCTATTTACTTTATGTAATTTTTATTTTCGAATTTTAGTCTCCGTCTTCTCTTATAAATCCTGAACTAAGGAACACCATTATCACACTTGAGCATTGGATGTAGTTAATATTTGAGTGTGTTGCAAGATTGGATCATTGATAGAGCATGATGGGCTAGGGATAACGTTCTTTAGCGTTGATATTATGAATGACTTAGTTGCTTGTTGATATGCTTGAGTATTGAAATCTTCATGTCAAATTATATAATATTGCTTTGCATCATCTATAAGTCCATATGTCCATGCCGAAAGTAAAATAATTTCATGAACATGAGAGACAACATTCCACATTCAAAAATTCTGATGTTGTCGTTTACCTACTCGAGGACGAGCACGAATTAAGCTTGGGCATGCTGATACTTCTCCAATGTATCGATAATTTTTTATTGTTCTATGTTGTTATGTTATCATTCTTGGATGTTTTATAATCATTTTACAGCAGTTATATATCATTTTCAGGGACTAACATATTGACATAGTGCCTAGTGCCAGTTTCTGTTTTTTGCTATTTTTTTTCCTTTGGAGAAAATCCATATCAGATGAGGTCCAATTGCCATGATACTTTACGGAGATATTTTTGGACCATAAGGAAGCTTGGGGGCCAAGATTGAGCAGCAGCCACGGCCCAGGGGGGCACTAGACACCATGGTGCGCCAGAGGCCCCTCACACATCCTTGTGTCTAGTTGGGCCCTCCGGAAGCTTCTGCACCGCCTATGAGCTCTATAAATACCCTAATATTCTAGAAACCCTAGAGGAGTCGACGAAAAATCATTCCAGTTGCTGCAAGTTCCACAGCTTAAAGGGTGATGTAGCATGGCGATGACAAGTATTTTGCTTGATGAATCTTTATTGATATTTATCTTATTATTGTCCATTATTTCCTGTTATTATGTAATTCTTATGTATTTTCAATATGGATATGCAAGGTACATTATGAAGAGGAAAGTATCTCGAAGCTGGAATTCTAGGCCGGGAAACCAAGAAAAAGGCACAAAAATCAAGTTGCTCCAAATCACCTGAAACTTCATGGAGAATTTTTCTAGAATATATAAGAATTATTGGGCCAAGAGTTCCTCTCTAGGATGGGGAAATCGAATCCATCATCATAAACAATGCTTCCTCCTTCATGGGAGGACCAATCTTCATCAACATATTCACCATCACCATCTCACCTCCAACCCTAGTTCATCTCGTGTATTCAATCTTTGTCTCAAAACCTAAAATTGGTACCTATGGGTTGCTAGTTATGTTAATTACATCTTGTAGTTGATGTTAGTTGGATTACTTGGTGGAAGATATAACGTTGAGAGCCCTAATCATATTTTTACACCTCTGATGTTGAACATGTTGATTAGGAGTGAGTAGTTAATATTGTTCCTGGGGACATGGGAGAAGTCTTGATATGAGTAATCATATAAAGTTGGCATTCGTTCGATATTTTGATGATATGTATGTTGTTACTTCCTTTAGTGGTGTCATGTGAATGTCGACAACATGACACTTCACCATGTCATGGGACTAAAGGAAGTCACCGTGGATTAACAAGTGGATGATGGGTTGCGAGAGTGACAGAAGCTTAAACCCCAGTTTATATATTGCTTCATAAGGGGCTGATTTGGATCCACATGTTTCATGTTATGGTTAGATTTTTTTTAGTTCTTCATTCATAGTTGTGAATGTTTGCGAGAGGTTTTAATCATAAGTAGGTTGTTAGTTCAACTAATAACAACACCTTAGCGCTAGTCCACCCACATATTCAATTATCAAAGTAGCGAACATGAATCAACTTAATATGATGAACATGACTAGACAGAAATTCCCATGTGTCCTCGGGAGCGCTTGCTTTACATAAGAGAACTTTCACGCCTGTCATTTGCTAGAAAAAGGATTGTGATACCTTGCTACACCTTTGCTACTATTGTCACTTGTCACTTGTTACGAATTACCTTGCTACAAAACTATCTATCACTGTTACTTACATCACTTGCAGAGAATATCTTGTTGAAAAGTGCTTATCATTTCCTTGTGCGCCTCATTGGGTTCGACACTCTTACTTATTGAAAGGACTAGGATTGACCCCCTATACTTGTGGGTCATCAATACCCATACATGCAACATAGTTTTGAAAATAGTTTTTATTTTTTGCTATCCGAAAAAACACAAAATGACAGCTCACAAATCATCGCATCTAACATGAGTATACAACAGGGTTTTGTTCTTCTAAAGGTCATATATCTTGGAATTCCTCGGGGACTTCAAATTCTTGGAGTCTTCAAAGTCTTCACTGGTGTAGCTTATTTTTTTCGAGATGCATACTATAATCCCCTTCACTTTGAGGTGACCATCAGTTGTCCGATATCTTATCCTTCTCATAGTGATCTCAATTGATCCTCCTTGTGATCAAAAGGGAAAGGGTATTGTGTAACTATTTGAGGTAAGAGGGAATATTTGATAAAGCTAAAAAAAGATGAGAAGTAAAGGATCATTTTGAAAATAAAGTTTTAGAGATATCCTTTCCTAGGGCTTTCTAGTTTCTAGGGTCACGTCCTACAGTCAACATGTGCTCTTATACCATTTGTGTAGCGACCCGACCCAAATGGATCGGTGCCTCTATGCTTTATATGTTATCCCTGGATCAATATGCTAGAACACATAGTACATCGATGAAGTACCATAACATCATATATTTAAAAGGTAACATAGATCTAGTTTATACCTCAAATAACACAGCAAAAAACAATCATAAGGGTGTGGAGTCCCATCAATGCTAATGACAAGCTGAGTGTAGATCGTAACCCTACAACATAACTATTACTCGTCTTAGAATTTCCTATAACATGACAAGCTGCAGCCATCTAGGTCAGTATATTGAATGTTAGTAGAGATCACATATAAAAGAAGATGAAATAAACTCTATCACTATATGTCGTATGGTTGTGGAGGCTCTACGTGTGAGTTTGCATAACATTTGAATTTTCCGTACTACAAAGGAATCGAATTAATGACTACAACATTATGTCACTAATGAGATGGTTCTGCCAACCAAAATCTCATATCCCAAAGTCATCATTTAAACCCAATAAATCAATTTATCAAATAATCCATTTATGGTGCGGTGTTTAGAGTTCGGAGATAGATCCAATTCCAAAGGCCTGCGTTGTCCGTAAAAAGGGACAATGATAATCCATTCAGTTAATACTCTCGAAAGTTTTTGCGCACTTTACCCACAATATTCGACCCCTCCTTTTACATCCTCGCACTGCCTAGTGATAATCCCCAAGTCCAAGGAATCATCGTTTAACTTCACAAAGGTGGGTGTCATAAGTATGGAGTGTCGAACCCACAAGGAACTAAAGCTGACATCAATATTCTCTCAAGTCCTATCGGCCACTAATACGACTCTAAATACACTAAACGTTTGCTTCAGTCTAGTAACATAAATAAAATTGCACTGTAGGTATAAAGAGGATAGAATTTCATGATATTGGAGATCCAAAATATGCAAATAGTCGCCACCTAAATAAAGTTAGAATATATTACAATATATTACAAATAGCGCATGTGAAATAATGATGATATGGTGTGCGGAATTGTCCTAGATAATTGCTAATAATATCGATAATCATTATTGTAATTTTATATGAGGGAGAGGCATCAGCTAACATAATTTCCGTACTTGGATCATACAAACTTATGACTGGACCTCTAGCAAGCATCCACAATGACTAGAAATCATTAAGGTAAACCCAACCATAGCATTAAACATCAAGTCCCCTTTACTCCCATACACAACAATCTCCTCACTCGGGTGTAAGCTTATGTCACTCTAGCCACCCACTATAAGCGAATCATGAATGTATTGCAACACCCTACAGCGAGAATACCTCATGTGCGCGCGACACAGAGGGCACCACAGGAAAGCACCAAAATAAAACATACAACGCAAACCAAACAAGATCATCAGTCAACCCAAAGGAGAACATAAATCTACTCAAATACCATAGGATGCCAACACATTATTGAATAATAATGAGGCATGAAACACCATGTTCAAGTACGGGATTACAGTGGGGTGCGGGAGAGTGTGTTTCTAAAAAGACATGAGGAAGGTGATGAAGACGGTGATGTTGATGAAGAGAGTCACCACGGTGATGGTTCTCCGAAGCCACCACGAGAGTGGGGGAGAGAGTCTCTCCCCTTAGAATTCCTCCTCCATGCCCTCTCCTTAGATGGGGAGAGGTTCTTGATACGTATCCAACGTATCTACAATTTTTTATTATTCCATGCTGATATATTATCATTCTAGAATACTTTTTGGGTATTTATTTACCAATTTATATTATTTTTTAGCACTAACCTATTGACCCAGTGCCTAGTGCCAATAGATGTTTTCTGCATGTTTTTCACTTTTTCACTTTTCAGGTTTCCCATATCCGAGTGACAGAAGGGGACAAGATTTGTCATTGCATTTATGCTACTAAGGATAACACGATGGGATTTATTCATATTGCTTGAGTTTACTTTGTCTACATCATGTCATCGTTCTCCATGCATTACTTTGTTTTTCTTAATACTCTAGATGCATGTTGGATAGAGGTCGATGAGTGGAGTAATAGTAATAGGTGCATGCAGGAGTCGATCTATTTGTTTATGGACGTGATGCCTATATACACATGATCATTGCCGTGAATATCGCATCACTAACCGCTTTTCTATAAAATGCCCAATAGTAAAAATTTACCCATCGTATGCTATTTTTCATGGGAGATGCCATTAGGGAAAACTATGGCCCTCGTGTCTATTCATCATATATTTACAAAACCTTCAATCCTTGCTGCCATTTACATGTTTTCATTTTATTTTGCAATTTACAATTATCTACACACCTCACTCGCTTGCAAATAATGAGACCAAGGGGATTGACAATCCTCTTGCCCGCGTTGGGTGCAAGTTGTTTGTTCTTTTGTGTGCAACCGGAGAAGACGGTTGTGGTTGATATTTGTATTGGTTCGATAAACCTTGGTTTCATAACTTGGGTAAATACTTACCCACATTATGCTGCAATAACCCCTTCCTCTTCACAAAAAACCCAACGCAGATCACAAGTATCAGGAAGGATTTCTGGCGCCATTGCCGGGGAATATCATCACCAACTATCAAGTAAATATAGACAAATTTTCATTCACTTGTTCTCATTTTTATTTGCTGGTATATTTAGTTTGTCTCATGAAAAATAAAAATACAAAAATATTTATCTTTGCTTGTTACTAGTTATCTTGTTTGAAGTCATGGCTAGTTCTTCCTTTGTTCGGAGTACTCCCAATAATGATGTTGTCAATTTTAAACAAAGGGGAATAAGAAGTTTGAAAGATGTATGGTATAGGATTTTCTAAGCTCAAAATAAAGCAACTAAAAAGCTATACATCACTACCTTGCTTCATAATTTTTATGTTGCTTGGTCAACTTGGTATAGGTTTGTCCTTGACACCATCACCGGTGGAAACTTCTTAATGTGTCACACTTTGGATGCCTATAATGCCACTGAAAATCTTGTTGGGACACCACCCATTACCATTAATGAAACCGATTTAACCTTGGAACATGACCTGCAAAGGCTTTATTCTATTCAAAGGAAAATGATTACTAATGAATCAGTTGAGGAGTTAGATAAAAATCTGCATAACCATATCACTCAACTTGGGTCACGTGTAGGAATGACTTTGAAAAAATTAAAAGAAAAGGATACTATTATTGATCATAGGGTAGAAAAGCTTTGAGTAGAAGTGATAAAATGGAGGGGTGATTTACAAAGTAGGTTCCGCCTTCACACCATCTAAAACTAATGCCAGTACTTCTCGAAACAAAAGTCTCAAGTTCATATACATTCCTAAGAGCATTAGTACACCTCCTACGAAAAGAAATGCCAACTTTATAAAACCTGATAAAAATACTATTCTCAAGCCTTCACTTGTTCCTATTATTGGTTTTGTTATTAAGGAGCTTGATGTCAAAGATGACAACACTTAAAATTATGCAATATGCCTAGCTAGGGGCGTAAAACAATAGCACTTGTTGGGAGGCAACCCCATATTTATCTTTATTTTTGTCTTTTACTTTATGTTTGTTTGTGATAACATGATATTGTATCTGTAATGATTGTGTTTGTATGTTTCAATTAGTGTTTGTCCCAAGTAAAACCTTTGGGATGATTTGTATGGTGAGTAGAATTTATACAATGCAAAAACAGAAACTTTGATGTCCAGTACAGAATTTCTCTAATTTTACGGGAATGTATATTTAAAATTAATTTTTTACACATTATTTATATACAAATTCCTCAGGTCTTACTAATTTTTCAGAATATTTGGAGTTATATAAGTATAGTCTCATTAGAGATTCTATAGACTGTTTTATTTTAGTCAAATTATGTTTTTCCTTGCATAGTTTGCTTGTTTTGATGATGCTATGGATTTGATCGGGGGTATAAGCCATGGAGAAGTTATAATACAGTACCTTATGCTAAAATAAAATAAGAATCATCTTACAACAGTACCTGAAAGTATTTTATATGTTGCTTATACTAATGGATCTCACAAAGTTTTGTTGGGTTTTATGTGATTGAAGTTTTCAAGTATTGGGTATTATCCTGATAGACAAAGGAATGAGGAGCGGAAAAATCCTAAGCTTGGGGATTCCCAAGGGACCCCATGGTAATATTCTAGGAAGACTCAAGTTTATAAGCTTGGGGATGCCCCGGAAGGCATCCCCTCTTTCGTCTCAATCCATTGGTATGTCACTTGGAGCTACATTTTTATTCACCAAATGATATGAGTTTTCCTAGGAGCGTCGTTTGCTTTTGCTTACTTTTACTTTATGTTTACCAGAATCATAATTTACTGGACACATCTACTTGAGAGGGATATACCATCATCATAATTTGTTAGAATACTCTATGTGCTTCACTTATATCTTTTGAGCTTAGTACTTGCTCTAGTACTTTACTTATATCTTTTTAGCACGGTGGCGTGTAGATTTTACAGAAATGTTATGCCCTTGTTCTATACTAATATTTATTTTAGAGTTAAATAAATAGGGAAGGTAACGTGCATGGGTCATAAGACTAGATCAAAAATAATAAGTGTTCAATGAATGATAATTAAAACCATCATGTAGCACATATAGAGAAATTATGGGTAAATGATACTGATGTGGTGATATGAAAAAGGTGTGGGTGAATTATTCCTAATTCATAGAGGTGTCGATATTAAGATATGTTAAACTTCTTGTTCGTATAAAAAAATAAAAAGGCATGGTGATGATGTGTGAGAATTTCTATTCCCCGTTGAAATCCTAGTGTTGTTTGGAGTCGGAGTCGCACAATTCCTCCCAACCCTCTCCCTCGGGGCATGCGAGTAGTATTTTGATTTTTGATAATACTAATAAAACTTTGCAATAAGTATATGAGTTCTTTATGACTAATGTGACACCATGGACATACGCAATCTCACCTCCTCATATTTGCTAGCCTCTTCGGTACTGTGCATTGCCCGTTCTCACCTCGAGGTTCGGTGCAACTTTAGTCGGTGCATCCAAACCCCATGACATGACACGCTCTTTTGCACATAAGCCTTCTTATATCTTCCTAAAAATAGCCACAATACCTACCTATCATGGCATTTCCATAGCCATTCTGAGATATATTGCCATGCAAATTCCATCCTCACTTCACATGACTAGTTCGTTCATCATCATAATGCTTTGCATGATCATATAGAGGTGACATAGTATTTGATGCAAAGCCACCTTCATCATATTTTTGATACATGTCATGCTAGATCTTTGCACATCCTGATACAGTGCCAGAGGCATCCATACAGAGTCATATAGTCCTATCAGTTTTCATATTGAGTTGTAAGTAAATAAAAGTGTGATGATCATCATTATTTGAGCATTGTCCCAGTGAGGAAATAAAAATGGGGGAACAAAATGAGCCCACCAAAAAAATGAATGAGAGAAAAAGAGGGAAGGTACTTTGCTACTATCCTTTACCACACTTGTGCCTCAAAGTGGCACCTTGTTCTTCATATAGAGTGTCTCATGTTATATTATTCATATGCTAGTGGGAATCACTTTTTCATAAACTTGGCTTGTATATTCTGATGATGGGCTTCCTCAAATGCTCGAGGTCTTGATGAGCAAGCAAGTTCGATGCACAACCCACTTAGCTTCGGTTGAGCTTGCATACACTTATAGCTCTAGTGCATCATTTGCATGGAATTACCTACTCCTTGCATCGATATCTATCGACGGGCATCTCCTTAGCCCGTTGGTACGCCTATTTTATGTGAGAGTATCTTCTCCACCTTTTACCCCTTTGATACCTACCACCACATTCTATTCCACATATATACTATGTCCAATGGTTCACGCTCATGTATTGCGTGAAGAATAAAAAGTTGATGCATAATAAAAAGTACGATCCAATTGCCTGGCTTGGACACCGTGGTGCTTGACATTTGTATTAATGTGGTGAAGATGGAGCCATGACTTGCTAATATAATAAGATGAATGGGGTAAGGCAATCTTTGAGGATCGTATACTTTCAAAGATTAATGATTTTGCTCCTTATACTTATAAGTATTGTTATGTTAATGTTTGTTAATTCATCTATTCTCGATGTGCATACATGCATAAGGTTACATAATGGGTAGCATGTCACATCAAAAATTATGTTTTTATTGTTTGCCTACTCGAGGATGAGAATGAATTAAGCTTGGGGATGCTTAATACGTCTCCAATGTATCTAGAATTTTTGATTGTTCCATGCTGATATATTATCATTCTAGAATACTTTTTGGGTATTTATTAACCAATTTATATTATTTTTTAACACTAACCTATTAACCCACTGCCCGGTGTGAGTTACTCTTTTCTGCATGTTTTTCACTTTTCAGGTTTCCCATACCAAATGAAGTCCAATTGACGTGAAACATTTTGGAGATTTTTCTGGACCAAAATAAGACCAACGAGCATCAGAAGAAGGCTCGAGGCCACCCAAGGGCCCCAAAATCCAACCCAGCACGGCCTGGGGGCTCCCTAATGGCTTGTGGGCCCCTTAAAGCCCTCCCGACTCTGTTCTACGGCTTATAAGTTCTCATATATTCTAAAAACCATAGAGTCAGTCCCGAAATACTTTTTACGCTGCCGCAAGTCTCTTTTCCAATGGGAGGCCATCTAGAGCTCCATTCAGGCACCTTGCCGGAGGAGGGATCGATCACGGAGGGCCTCTTTATCAACATTGTTGCTCTCATGATGATGTGTGAGTAATTCACCACAGACATACGGGTCCGTATCTAGTACCTAGATGTCAATCTCTCTCTCTTGATATACAATGATCATCGCATCTTTGCTTTGATCCATATGATGTTATCCTTTTGTGTAGTGCATTTGTTAGGATCTGATGAATTGTGGGTTTATGTTCAGATTATTCATGATAAATATTTGGGTCTTCTACGAATACTAATATATTATTATGTGCATGATTATGATAGATTCATAATTTTCTCCGATCTATTAAAATAGTTTGGCCAACTAGATTGATATTTCGTGGGTGAGAGAGGTGTGTTGTTGTAGGCTCAACCTGGAAAATTTCTATATCCCACTGATAGACGGGGACAAGATGGGACTTTGTGATTATGCTACTAAACATAACACGATGGGTTTTTTCATAGTGCTTGAGTTTAATTTGTCTACATCATGCCATCGTTCTCCATGCATTACTCTATTTTACTTAATACTCTAGATGCATGTTGGATAGCGGTTGATGAGTGGAGTAGTAGTAATAGATGCAGGTGGGATTCGACCTCTTTGTTTACAGACGTGCTACCTATATACACATGATCATTGCCGTGAATATTGCATAACTATCCACTTTTGTGTCAACTGCGCAACGGTAATTTGTTTACCCACCATATGCTATTTTTCATGAGATGCCATCAGGGGAAACTATGACCCCCGGGTCTGTTCACCAGATATTTAAAAAACCTTCAATACATTGTTGTCATTTACTTGTTTTCATTTTATTTTGCAATCTACAATTATCTACACAGCTCACTCGCTGGCGAATAACGAGACCAAGGGGATTGACAACCCTCTTGTCCGCGTTGGGAGCAAGTTGTTTGTTCTTTTGTGTGCAACCACTGAAGACGGTGGTGGTTGATATTCCTATTGGTTCGATAAACCTTGGTTTCATAACTTAGGGAAATATTTACCCACATTGTGTTGCGATAACCCATTCCTCTTCATGGAAAACCCAACGCGGATCACAAGTATTAGTTCTCCCCTCTGGTCCTTGTCCTCCATGGCTCTTGGAGGGGCTAGAGCCCCTTCGAGATTGGACCTATATCTTTGTTTTCTCTCCAGGTTGGTTTTTCCTTGATACAGTGAGTTGCGGCAGCGAGGCAGAGAGTATAGGTTAATTTCTGATGGTTTGTCTATTTATAGGATTTTTTGTCATTGGAATCACGCAAAATAGGGTTATGAGGGGGGGGGCACAAGCTAACTCGGCCCTTTGACCATGATACATCTCCAACGTATCTATAATTTCTTTATTTTTCCATGCTATTATATTATCATTCTAGGATAATTTTTGGGTATTTATACACCAAATTATATTATTTTTGAGCACTAACCTATTGACCCAGTGCCTGGTGCGAGTTGTTGTTTTCTGCGTGTTTTTAGCTTTTCAGGTTTATAGTACCAAATGAAGTTCACATGCCATGAAACTTTTTGCTGATTTTTTCTGGACCAAAAGAAGACCTTAAATCTTCGGGGGAGGCCATAGGGCTCACGAGAGGAGCACCACACAACAGGGCGCGCCCAGGGGGTGGTCGCGCCTTGTTGCCTTGTGCTCCCTTCGGCTGCTTCCTGGTGTACCTCTTCGTCCTATAAATACAAACTAATCCCAAAAACCCTAGGGAGCACCCAAAACACTTTTTCCGTCGGCGAAAGTCTTTGTTCCGTCGTGAGGCCATATGGAGCCCTTTTTCGATGCCTTGTTGGAGGGGGAATTGATCACAAAGGACCTCTACATCAACCATGTTGCTCCCATAGTGATGCGTGAGTAGTTCACCACTGACCAACGGGTTCGTAGTTAGTACCTAGATGGCTCTCTCTCTCTTGATCTTCAGTTCAATAATCATCGTATCTTCCCTTTGATCTATCTGATGTAACTCTTTTGTGCAGTGCGTTTGTTGGCATCCTATGAATTGTGGGTTTATGTTCATATTATTCATGATAAATATTTGAGTCTTCTCTGAATTCTAAATATGATTCTTATGAGCATGATCATCATAGCTTCGTAAATCTCACTGATTTATTGATTTGCTTTGGCCAAGTAGATTAATCTTTCTTCAGTGAGAGAGGTGCATTGTAGTGGGTTCAATCTGATGGATTTCTATACCCGATGAAATAGTAGGGGAGACAATACATCTTTGTATTGTTGCAACTAAGGATAAAATGATGGGGTTAATTCATATTAATTTAGTTATTTTTGTCTACAGCATGTCATCATTCTGCAAGTATTATTGTGTTTTACTTAATACTCTAGATGCATGTTGGATAGCCATTACTGCAGGATGGTCCAAATGCGACACTACAATCAGAGACCCTTCGATGAAAGTGTGTGCAATGCATTAATCGAAAATGGTGTTGTACAAAAACCATCAAAACAAGATGAAAAACGTTTGCCATGGCACATACATCAAACACGATTCAGATTAGAGTTGTGTGTGTGATGCATGGCATATGGTTCACTCCAATGAACTATTTGCGATGAGGCGGAAGAACAGAAACTGGCAACCAGATGAAGGTGTGTGTGATATATGGCATACAGTTCACTCGTACAAACTATTTGTGATTAGGCAACACAACAGAAATGGCCAGTCCGATCAAGGTGTGTCTGATATATGGCATACGTTCACTCGAACGAATTGTTTTCGATTAGGAAACACAACAGAAACGGTTAAGTTTAACAAGATGTGTGCGATATGCGGCATATAGTTCACATAGATGAACTTTTTGCGATGAGCCAAAAGAACATGAACGATTTGCGATGAGAAAATATAACACAGTCGGCTACTACTCTTAATTTGTGTGCGATTCTCTGTGTAGAAGAAACTTTGCAAAATGCAGACTAGTTAAGCATCCAAATAACAACATGATTGCATGACCTAGTTAAGCATCCAAATACATAAGTAACTACACACATAACATTGGCGCACACCTCAATACACTATTACATGCATAATAAACTTAGCCTACAAAAAGTATAAATATTTTGGCACAGAGTGGGTATGGGAAACGATCAACACATCATCTACTTCATGTGATACTTGCCGCCACCGCTCTTGTCGGTGAATACTCACAACATATGCCATGGGTAGGCTAAAGTCGGTGAGAACCGAAGGGACAAAGGTGGGCGCTGGGAACGAGGTTGGTACACGCATGGGACACACGATGTACCCAGGTTCAGGGCTCTCCGTAGAGATAATACCCCTAATCCTGTTGGAGTGTTTGATGTATGGAACAGAGTACAATGTCGCTCCTGGAGCTGTGTTGGGAGGAGGAAGAGGGGAGAAGCCAACTCGTCTCTACCTCTCTCTCTGTGGTTGGTAAATGTGTAGTGTTGAATGACTGGTGAAGGATCGGCCCCGTGCATGGAGGGAGGCCGGGGGGTTTTATAGACGAACCTGCCGGCCTACAATATGGATAAAGGGTACAAGTGTGGGACCCGGCTGGCAGCTTCGCCGGCTGGCCAGGGACCCACAAGGGTCTTGTCTTGTCGATGGGGGTCCCGTCGGCTACATGGTCTTGATTGCTTGTGGGACCCACCGGCTGGCCAATGAGGCTCTCGCGTAAGGTTGACGCTGAGCACGCGTTGTACGTCAAGTGTCACCCGGTGAGATTCTTCATGGGCAGGTAGTACGACCGCCTCCACTGTAACCCACGCCGAGTGCAGTAATGGAGTGGGAGTGTGATGGTCCGACACTATGCTAGGTGATGGATCAGAGCCGGGGTAGGTCAGCGGCGTGGCCGTCGACGCTCGTACCTGTCGGGCGCCCTGATCCAGTACCTTTGCTGACGCATAGCTACCTTTAATTGTGAGGTCTCTTCCTGACCTATGATCTGATGTGACTTGTGATCCTTGGCCGGCTAGCCTACTTGGCCAGCCGGCTTGAGTGTGGCCGCCTCCTCCCCAGTCCGGCTGGCGGGACCAGGCCAACTCTGAAGGGGAGGCCGCCTGGATTCTAGCCGACAGGGGTTGCCTGTCCGGCCAGAAAGGTGGCTGCCTCCTCCTCTAGCCGGCAGGTGATGCCTAGCCGGCCATAAGACTTGGGCCTTGGGAATCTTCATACGTCCATGTCCGTTGGGCCGGAAAGGAAGGAATAGGCTTGAGGAGCCTACCCCGGGGTTATCCCCCCGACAGCTCTACTTGTGGCTTGATCCCTCGATGTATTCAGGTAGGAGGTAGTTCCTCATGTCAATGATCCGCGTGAACATCTCGTAGCATGTGTACGCTTCCTTGGCCGCGGTCTCGAGGTGATGTTCATCCAGTCCCTTCACCCATGCCATGTGCCAGACATGCTTGTTCTTCTTGCATTAAGCCTTCATGCCTCCGTAGTAGGGGTCGATGATGGCCTCGGCCAGGTCAACATGGGAGTCCATGTCCTTCTTGCTGCCCCAGATCTTGTAGTGCCCGCGGATGTCGACAAGTTTCTCACAGGCCAAGCCCAAAGTCTTGAGCACCTTTCGATCGTTGGTGGTGTCCATGGTAGCAAACTTTTTTTGAGTGTAAGACAGTACGAAAGGCTCCTACTGCATGTATATATCAGACCAACATTTACACATACACAGATGGGGCGTGGGGTGGGGGTGGTGTGATTGATGGGGATGGGGGGGAATTGCATTTTAGGAGGTGTCAGCTAGATTTGCAACAATAGTATCTATGAGCTGCACCTTACTAGCACGCACCCGATATCTAAGACTGGAGAAGTCTTTTATGAATCTACGTCGTCAAGAGTCCAGAGACTGGGTTACATTCTCAAAACACTTGTTATTTCGTTCTTTCCACAGACTCCAGGCCGCCACGAGGAAGATCTACATGAACATTTTCCGGGGACGCACCATCTTCTAATGTTGCAGCACCTCCAGCCTATGTCGACGAACCACCACTTGATGTTCAGCATATCCCAACAGCGTTGGCTAAAGAGACATCCAAAGAAGAGGTGTTCAAGCGTCTCCTCCACATGTTGATCACACAGCAGGCAATCCAAAGTAGACCCGATACTGCTTCTTTTGAGCATATTTCCCGTATTAAGCCTGTCCATCAACAGGAACCATCCGAACACCTTGATCTTGGGGACACACTTCGACTTCCACAGCCAGTCAAACACTCCATGAGCAGCGGCCCCTCTGAAGCAAAATCGGCGGTATGCCGCTGTCGTAAAAGTGTCAGTGTCCCAAGTACATATCCATTTATCTCCACTAGGGTTGAGCTCAACCCTTCGTATTTCCTGCTGCATCATCTTGACTTCCTCATGGGCTTGATCCGACAGTGGCAGCGAGAATACACCTTGCAGCGAGTGTGTTCCAAGGAAGGTTTGAACCGAAGCATCCTCAGAACTAGCAAAAGAGAAAGCTTTGGGGAATTTGTCTGCGTAGATGACATTGTTCCAGTTGTCCTTCCAAAAGAGAGTCGAATGTCCATTGTTTACCTTCACCCGTGTTACCCCTCGAAACATCGGCATGAGCTTAACCAACTCTCGCCACCAGAAAGAGCCACATTGATCTCGCATATGGGGTACCCTATCATCATAGTGTGTGTTCCACATCAACGATACCCAGGGGATGTCCCGTCAGTTATAGAATTTGTGTAGCATTTTCAGGAGCATGGCATCGTTCTGTAGCTTGAGGTTTAAGACCCCTAGGCCTCCATTTTCCTTGGGGCGGCAAACCGACTCCCATGCCACTAGGGCATTGCTCTTAAACCCACCAGTCGTATTCTTCCTCCAAAGACACCGCCTCCGAATATTATCATATTGTTCCACAATTGTCGAGGGGATTCTGAGCGTCCCCATCGAGAACACAAGCAGCGACGTGATGAGAGAGTTCATCAGAGCCAGTTTTCCCGCGTACGACATCACCGACATGGCTGTCGTGATCTTCCTCTCTGCTTTGCACACTAGCAGCGTCATGTCTAATACAGTGGGCTTGGACGTGCCAAGCGGAATCCCCAGATATGTGAACGACATGGAAGCTTGCGCGCATCCAAAGATCGACATGATGTTGTTGCATGCGTCGGGTGCCATGTTGATGGAGACTAGTGTCGATTTATGGTAGTTGATCTTAAGGCCAATGGTCGCAGCATAGTCGTCGAGTATACGTTTCATTCTTGCAACTTGGACGGGGCAAGCTGGCATGATGATGATGGTGTCATCGGCGTATTGGATCACTGGAAACTCAGCATCACCCCTAGGATCGATGGGGTGCGACAGGGTTCCAATACTCAGCGCTTTATTGATCTTAGTTTGAAGGAGGTCCGGCGCCAGAACAAAGATCAATGGGGAGAGGGGGTCCCCCTGTATGACTCCACATATGCAGGGAAACTGTCTGCCAAGGATTCCATTCAGCAGTACCGACGATTTCCCTGACGAGAAGATGTAGTTGATCCAGCCAGTCCACCTTGAATTAAATCCCATATGTTGCATGATCTTAATCATGCCGAGTGTTCAACAATGTCAAATGCTTTGGTGAAATCCAGCTTAAGAAGGACCACCTTCTACTGAGAGCTTTGGCATTGATGGATGTATTCAAAAGCCCACACCAGGCAGTCATGTATTGATCTACCCCGAAGGAAACCATATTGATTTCGATGTACAATCTGTAGAATGACTTTCTGAAGCCGATGTGCCAAGATCTTGGTGATCATCTTGAGGCAACAGTTAAGCAGCGTGATTGGACGATAGTCATTCACTGTCTCAGGCAAACCCGTTTTCGGGATCAGTGTTATGTATCCATAGTTAAGGGATTCCAAGTTTAGAGTACCTTGGTGAAACTCATCACTGAGATCATAAAATTCATTTTTGATGATGGGTCGGCAAGCTTTTAGGAAAGCCCCGTTAAACCCATCAGGTCCTAGTGCTCGGTCAGCTGGCATCTCTTTTACAACAGCATCAATTTCTGCTCTTTCAAAAGGGACAGTGAGGGCCTCAAAATCGATCCCTTGTCACAGCAGTGAAGCTAGATCAAAACGTATGTCCGACGATCTTGACGTACCCATCCGCTCTCTATAGGTGTCGAACAGAAGAGCTTCCTTGTCTTCCTGCTTCTCAACCACGATGCCATTAGTAGTTTTGAGCGTGGTGACACGGTTACGTCTATAACGTTCAGTCGCGACCGTTTGAAAGAACTTGGTATTCTCATCCCCGAACTTGATCCATCTGATCGTACACCTTTTACTCCAGTAATCTTTCTGATATTGCAACAGTCTGACTAGGTGTTTTTTGAGGATATTCCTGAAGTTCCTTTCTGGTGTTGTGAGTGTTCGTTTGTCCTTGATTGCATCTATCTCAAGCAAAGCCTTGTTGGAGTTGTCAATTACTACTTTGAGGCGGGAAATATTTCTTCTCCAGTGTTTTAATGCAAACCGGACCGCTTTCAGTTTCTGACAGACGATTGAAACCGCGTTGCTATCTCTGCCATGCTTGACGAGTTTATTCCATGCTTGCGAGATCGTGTCCATGAATCATGGGTAGGCAATCCAGTAGGTTACAAAACGAAAGGTTTTGTTTCGAGGAATATTTGTTTGAATCACTACGGAGCATGGGATATGGTCAGAAACAGGGCGAGCCAAGGGGTGCACCAAGGTGTTGGGAAAGGAAGAGGTCCATTTCAGAGAGGTGAAAAACAAATCTAGTTGTTCTAGGAGGGGAGTTTGTTGCATATTCAACCAGGTATATGCTCTGCCTTTGATTGGAATCTCCGTTAACGCTTGCTTGCTAATGAATTCATTGAACGTGAACATGTCTTGGATATCACCTCCAGGGAGGTTACGGTTTGTCAGAGCCCTTATATAATTGAAGTCCCCAAGAATTAGCCAATCATCGGATGCAGAGATGTTAAGGTCGAAGAGCAAGTTTGTCAAGCAAATTCATTGTTCCCCCTGACAGGGGCCATAAATATTCAACAACTTCCACCGATGAGCTGATTGTGTCGATGTAAATTGAACCCCAAGAGCAAAATCTTCTTCAACGAATGCATCTCCTATAAACACATTTTTGTTCCCGATCATAATTAATCCTCCAGAAGCACCTCTGGAGGGAATATAGATGAATTTATCAAAGCGTTTAGGGCACATGGATCTTAAAGTATCATCATCGAACAATGGCATTTTGGTTTCTTGCAAACAAATAATAGAGCAACCACTGTCACGGATAGCGCTTGATAGAGCTAAATGTTTTTTGGGAGAATTAAGGCCACGTATGTTCCAACATAAAACGTTCCAATGTTTCAAAAGTACCATACTAAAAGGATAAGTGCTACCGCAAGAACAAGCTTAAGCTTGATCATCTTCAGAGCCTGGTGCCTCTCTGAGTAGCTCATTAGCAACGAGCTCTTCTTCAGGGATAGCATAGAGCTGTGTCCCAATGGCTTGCATAGTGCCAATGGCAGTAGGGGGCAGATCAATCTCCAGAGCGCGAGCAGCATCATGTAGTGATATATGAGGTATCACCCTGGGCTTGACTTTGGACTTGCTAACCCGACCATCTGCCATAGGTGGAACCTTGAAGCCATCATACTTGTTCAAGCGCAAGCTGTGGCGAAGATTAGCAGTATGAACATGAATCTTCATTTTACCTTTATTTTTCTGGGGGATCGTGTCCCCTCTTGGCCGTGTAGAAGGAGTCAAACTTGACTGAAGATCTCCACCCATATCAGGAAAAGTCTCTGCCACTATATCCCTCGTGACTTGTTGACATACATCCATAGGTTGAACCATGTTGAGCTCTAAGTCCACTTGGGTAACAGGATGATTCAGACTTGGTGGCATAGATTGCTCAGGAGAGAGTGCTTCTATCACAATGGCAGAAGCTGAGTTGGTCGATGATAAGTCAGAGTAGGTATTACTGAGGATCAGACCCTCCTCTCCCAAATCCACTGCAAACTCCACATTCATGCACTCATGCTTGAATCCATATCCATTGTTCCAAGGCCCTCGAGAAGTTAAAAGAGGCCTAATGGCCCCGAAGATGAAATTGTTCAGCTGTTGCCTGGGAGTTGGGTTAGTTAACAGCAAGGAGAGAACTAACTCCTCGTGTTCAGAAAGCCCAAAACGGATGCCCTCATTGTGTACTTCAAGAGATATCCTTAGAAAGCCCTCAGAGTGTTGTTGTTGTGTTGATTGAGAGTGCATCACTATTAGGGGAAGGAAACTAGCAGAAATATTTGTGCTACCAGAGTTGTTAGAAATTGTGATGGAATCGTTCCAAGCTTGGGAAGCACTGTCTGAAATGTTGTCCTCGGGTACCATACCATCTTGAACTTGAAGACCCTGAGCAGCAAGCCATGCCTGAAAGTTATATAGGTATGGAGGTAAGTGAGGTTCCTGGGGTGGTTGGGCCGGCTACACCCCCAACCACCATTTTGCACTTGCTGATTTGGAGCCTCATTTGCAGGAGGAGCTGCATTGGGAGGTGCTGCATTCTAAACAAGCCAGTTGTGAACCAGCTGTTGGTACAGTTGCTCAGCAGTTATATCAGGGCCAAATTGGGGATGTGGGTTACCATCAGGAGGAGGAGGTTCCTCCCCAGACGGAGGAACTTCAGGCAGTAACCCGTTCCAATCATTACTACGCAGGATAGTCACCTGAACAGTCCAGCAATCCCGAGCCCCTCCAAGCTGCCAAACTACAAAGCTCTTCGAGATAAACCGCATATTAAGGACTCTCACCTTGAGCAGCACATATCTTATATCTTGTCTCCGATTATACCAGGAAATGAGAGAGCCAAAACCACCGAGCGACTTTTGGATGTCATACTCTGTTTGGTAGTCATAAGGTAAACCAAAGTACATGATCCGAAGTTCATGCCCAAATGTAGTACTGCGGCGGTTCAAGGCTTCATTATGCGGCACAAACTTGTAGTCGGTTTTGTCGACAAACCTGGTGAAACACTAGCAAGGCACTATGGCCAGATAGTAGTGGTAGAGCAGAACATGATGGTGCATGCACAACTGGGCGACGACAACCTTCTGATCATGCATGGCACGACCGCCGGTGTAAGCGAGGTCGAAGCCGACCACTTTGTACTTGTCGTCCTCAGCAAGCAACTGCTCCATAGTGTTGATGGAGTCATCCACCATGACCAGGTCATTGGTGTACACTAGCATAAGGTCCATCTTCCTCATGTGGGTCTCCACAGGTGTCGGGACCCCGATCCTAAGTCATAGGAATTGAGCCTGTAACACATCACATCTCTTTGCGGTCTCACGCACGGTTATCCCCACGGCTGCAGCCTTACCTTAGCCGGGACCGTTTGCGCCTTTTGACTCGCGTATGCAATTGTGTCACTAGCAACCCGGTGACAAAGAACCCGGATCGACATGTCTAGTCATAAACCAAAGCGACAGTTCCGCAGAGGGACAGGCATACATGACCCAGCAAAGCAGGTGTCGGTCACCAGCGAATGTAGACGAGTTGTAGCAAGCTACAAGGACTCCATTACATCGCTTGACATTTCCCCAACGGGGACAGACACGGCAGCTAAGAAGGACACATGTCGGTCAACCAATGTGTCCGGAGTAGTAGCGAACTACCATGGCTCATTGGATCACAAAGGGGCATTTCCCTGTAAGGAATGCTACTAAAGCCTACGGCTAGGTATTCGAACCCCATACATATCAAGTACGACACACGTACGCATGGCATACCGATATGTATAGATACATCGATGGCATCACAACATAACCATAAACATACAAACTTTATTTAGAAGGCTCGGAAGAGCCTCACACATAATGTTACACAGTAGGGGTCTCACGACCCTTCATAACAATCATTCAAGTTACAAGCCAGCGGAAGTAGATGAATAGTCTGAGTACAGACAGATGAAACCAGAAGGCACATGGCCTGACTATACTACAGACCCACCCTAGGGCCAGATCGTAGCTCGGATACGAGCTACTCGTCGTCGTCGATGTCTAGGTAGAACCCTCCATTAGGGTCATTAACAACCTCTGCAACAAATTAGTAAGCAAACATGAGTACAGGGGTACTCAGCAAGACTTTAGGATAACTATCTACTCATGCAATGTATCAATATGGAATTGTGGGGTTTCATGCGGAAAGCCAGCATTTGACTCGCGGCTAGACAACTTGCATTTTAAAATAATTTTTGACAACTTGATTTGTTGCACACGAGTCCACTAACACCACAACAATACTCCATCGTGGAATCATTCCGTCTCCATACGGAAATGCCGTCCACGACACTCATGCTTATCTTGACAATTTTATGAGTAGCCATTAAAGTTATCTATGAACAACATATGTCTCCAAGTAGTCCATATCCATGGACGCGGCTATTCGAATAGATCATAACCCGGCAGGGGTGTACTTCTTCACACACGCTCTCGCCACTTATCTCCATGTGCACGTCATGCACCTCGGCAACCTTCAAGCGGAAGCCCAGCGAGGGAGTCGGCCACGACCGTTAACCACGCTAATACTTAGTCCAGGTCTATCGCCTATCTGAGGGTAACCCGCACGAAAGTCCGGCCGAGGTTTCCACCACGGCCCAAAACGATGTGCGCAGGGTTCCCAAGCCCACCATCCGGGTGCCACTTGGTACACCGTGCCACTGCCTACTGCATCACAGCCCACCTCTCAGGTCAGCGCTATGCACGGCCTCCAGCATGACTATAAACACCAGAAACTACTTGCAACTCCTGGACCGAGTACTAAGCGATTAATAAGTCGAGAGGGTCAATTAAGTATCCCAATGTGTGGTAGTATCTAGTCTTGGACTACATACACGGAACTCAGTTCCTAAGGCCGGTTCCAATGAAACAACCCGCCATGTACTCCTACATGGCCTTTCACCGATACCTTTACCAAATCAGGTTCAACACACAACCTTTACTTACTGAACACATTCTCACAATTCTGTTCATCACCCAGATGACAGACCATACACAACTCTAAGCATAGCATGCATAACAGGATAAGGCACATCATGGCTCAAGCAGCTACCAGGTATGCTAGGTTGCAAGGAACTATTTACTATGACAAAGACAGGTCATGCAAAGGAAGTGGGTTCAACTAACGTGGCGAAAGCATTTGAAGCATTTGATCCTAATGCAATAAATAAGTGCAGGAGCGAGAACATGGGATTTATCGGAATGATCAAGATGGTTTCTTGCCTTGTTGCTCAGTAGAGGGACAATATCCGTCAGTGGGATATTCGGTGGAATCCGGAGGAGCAGAGCCTACCGAAAGAAATGACATCAATCAATAACAATCATATGCAACAAAATGATGCATGAGCATGGCATGAAGATGCAAGGTGGTATGCTAATGTAGCTATCATTTATTAAGTTTGAAGTTGATTTGAATCAGATTCAAATATCACTTCAGACGAGATATTCTCGAATATCGTTTTAATTGATTCGACCTGATGCTCAGATCAACTTGTTTTTAACATGCATGGGAATGATATGTTAAGTTGCTGGTTGTGATTGAACAATGTTTGATCATATCATTTGAAGTGGAATTTAAATGATTTTCAAATTCCAACTCCAAAGCATTTATTAAATTTAACCTATTCATCATTTTACATGTTTGGTCCAGTAACATTTTCAAACATGTTTGAAAATGAGATATTCGGATTCCTTGGATTTTTCTGATACTTTTTCATATATAAATTATTTTCATTGGAGTTACAGATTAATTTCTATGATTTTTAGAAGTTTTGGGCATTTTCTGGAATTCTTTTAAATTAGAAAAACTACTTATTGCGTCAGGCCCACGTCAGCATGGCGTCAGCCGTCGGCTGACCTGGTTAGGTCAAACCCGACAAGGGGGGCCCACTGGTCAGCCTCACAGGGTTAACCCCCGCGCTGACCAGCCCCTGATTGCGTTTGACTTGCGACTGGGCCCACTATCAGCGACTGCTTAGCGTTTAAACTGGCAGATTAGCGAGGCCAGGTCAGATCCTGCCGGAACTGACCGACGGCGACCAGATCCGCGGCGGATCTCTGCCGAAGAGTCGCCGGAGTTAGCTGTGGTGCTCGGGATCGAGAGCCGAGAGCACTGGGAGGATCCCCAGGCTCGGCCTTATCCAGTACTGGCCTCAGGGGGGACTGGCGAGGACCGGAGGTCACCGGCGACGAGCTGAGGTGAAGGCCGGAGCTCGGGCTCATCGGTCCAGTGGCTAGGGGACACGAAACCGAGGGGAAGAAGAGGGGAAATGAGCGCAATCTCACGGGGAGTGCAGTGGAGGGCTTAGACGGCTCGGGGAGGCGCTCTAGGCGACGAATCCAACAAAGATCGTCGGCGGCCGAACTTGAAGACGACGGTGCCGAGGGCGTTGCAGGGCTCGAGGGGTCTTCTTCTTTGGCAGGGACGGCCAGCTTGTCGAGGCGGAGCGGATGGAGCACTCGGGGGGGGGGGGGGGGGGGGAGAACCTGTGGCCAAAGGCTTGGGCAGCTCGAGCTCGAGCTCCTGTCAATGGTGGCAGTGGGGAACGAAGCAACCGAGAGGAGAGGGGAGGAATAAGCCGCGGGGATGGATAGGGTTGTGCTCGGGGAGGTTATCCCCGCCTTGCCAGCACACCGGGACGTCCAGGCAAGCAGGGAGCTGCGTGGAGGCGCCGGGCGTCGCGGCTGCCACCTCCTGCTGCCTACTGGCGAGGAGGAAGACGACACAGGAGCTCGGCGTGGGCCAGGTAAGCGACAGGTAAACGTTTTGCTATTTTTTTTCTTGTTTTGTTTTTTGTTTTGCTAACTATTTTGATTCGCTATTTATTTGAGCTCCAAAATAGTTTATGAAAATATTTTGAACACACCAGAATAATAGTTGGACTATTTTCAACCATTCTTGAAGTTTACAACATTTTTGAAACTTAAAAATATTTGAATTCAAATTTAAACTTGAATCCAGTAGCCTTTCTGAATTTAAATAAAATGCCAAATCTGTTTTAGAAATAGTTTTCTTCCTTGATTATTTTTTCCATGAATTATCAGAAAATTTGAACTTTTCTTGAGGCCATTTTGGGTTCCTTGATTTGAACAAGTTTAGAATTTCTTCGAATTTGAGAAGTGCCTAGGGTATTTTGAGTTTTGCTTCACCACTTACTTTGATCTTGATGCAATTTCTTGGATGCAATGCAATGAAGATATGAGCACAATGCTAAACCTTGGTTAGGGTTCCAGGGATGTGACAATAGGATGCACTACGAACTCCATTGCAGTGCCACTGAATATCCTCTCTGTATGCGTCATGGAGGGTGTGCTAATTGTGTTGTGGGGCAACGACCAAAAGCGTGAAGAGACTATGGTTAATGGCCACGGGTATAAATGGGAGCCAGACATCCTAGAAAACTAACACGGGGTGATGCTCATGGCGCAACCGCATGCATATGGGACCCCGGACGTGGTCGTGGGTAGGCCCCAACTGTTGCCAGAGCATCATATGGTTCACTCGGACGAACTATTTTTGATTAGGGAACACAACAGAAACGGTTCAACTTAACAAGATGGGTTGTGCGCCGTCCCCAACCACTATCAGAGCGCACGCGGAGGGACATGACCCGAGCGCGCCTTGGCGCCTAAAGAGCAAGCAGAGTGCATGGAGGAACGCGAGCAGAGCGTGTTGCGGCCGCCTAAACGACGAGCAAGCACATGCATAATTATTGCATATAGCAGTTGAACATAGCCATATGAAGGTGTGTTTCACGCTTAGAGCCTAGAACCATTAATAAATTTTAAGATTGTTTCTTGTCATATTCCAGATTACGGATTACCATGCAATAAATAATTACAAATCAGTTCACACCGATCAAACCTAAACGTGTTCACATTTAGCACCGGGATATAGAAATTACCCATTGGAAAATTACTTCTCATTTCCTCTCCTCGTCACCCACTTAATAGGTCTTTCCTAACAAGTCATTCCGCCATGACCGGTAGGAGGAGTTTCGGGTCGACATATAATGAGGGAGCAAATACCAAAGCCGCAGAAGTACTAGAGAGGTCTTGCCGCTGCGCGGCAGATGCAACAAAGATGTCCTGGCATGCTGTGGAGCCCTCAAACGAGCTCTCACTAGCACGCGAGGGCTGTCGCAAGCACACTCTCTGCATCGATGACGCTAGTCTCACTGGCCTAATTAGGCAAGAGGAGCTGTTCAACAGATTGTTGAAGATGCTCAAGATTAGCAATGCCTCGGCTGAGAAGGCTACCGGCCTCATTGTGCGACTCATGGGTGACAATGCAAACCTCCTCAAGGATCTCTCCAACAAGGAGGAGGAGGTCGCCGGCTGGAAGAAGCTTCATGAGCAGAGAAGTGCCTCGGGGATGACGTTCAAAGCGGTCGTCGAGGAACTTATGGGTGACTTGAGGAAGCTCCGCATCGAGCGCGAGCAGGAGGTGGAGGAAGCTGTGGTCGTTGTCAAGAAAAGTTCTGATGATTTTAAGGAGGTGGAGGAACTCGTCGCCCAGGGTTCCATCGAGGAGTAGAGATAGTAGCGACCCATATCGTTGTATGTTATTTCCTTCTTCTCTTGCATATGTGTCTTCCGTGCCTTGTTGTGTGTGGCATTTTAAATTATCGGGAATATGTAAGAAAATTATTATCTGCACCACAGTAAATTTGTCCTCGTCTTATACGTTGCCATTTTATTTTGTCGTCGTATTATCCGTTGCCGCATGTGGCATTTTAAATTATCTAGAATACGAGTTGGAAACAAGCTAAAATCACGTTATCATCGAGGCAAGAACAAAGCAAATGATTAACGTTGACCGGGGCCATGGTATCACAAGCAAACACCCTCCGTCCACGTGCTTTAATTAACCGCATGTTAAATAGAAACTCGGTCTGCTCGCACGCATCCTATCGAGCCTATACGGCGGACTGCTCGTGCTCATCTCGTGAAATCAAACACGTGCATGCACGCCACAAACTATGGTTAATTTTTTGCACAAAATACAAAGAAGACCAATGAACCAGGACTGAGGTAGTACTCTCCAATAAGAAGAGGGGCATGTGGTCGCACTTACATCGATAAAGGAACACACACGGTTCACATAATACAACAATTTACAATAGTAACGTGTCGGCTATTTGTTCCAAAGGACTGCGTTGGGTATTAATGTGTGCGCCTTGTCTCAAATTGGATGATTATTTTACCACACCATATATGTGCCATGTCATAAAACCATGCCAGGTTTCATGATTTTTGGGTGAGTTATCGATTTACTGGGATTTATAAACCAAGATTCTCAATGTTTGAGGACGATGAGTCCTATGTAATTCATTCCCATTCCTTCAATGAGACCTAAACATGCACCCAAGGACACATGTACTATTTTTCTAGCCTTTATAGTTCAGATTTGAATTAGAATAAAATACAAGGCGAGAAGAGGCACCAATTATCATTTCGCCCACAAGGGGGCATGTTTCCCTATCGGAACCACAAGGGTTCTTGCGATAAGCTTCGATTTGTAAGAGGTTTGTAATAAATATTGGCTCGAATTGGAAAACTCTTTTACCATGAGATATATGTGCCATGTTGTGACACCATACCAAGTTTCATGATTTTCTGGTGAGTTTTGGATTTACGGGGCATAAAAACTAAGATTACGAGTGGTCGAGGTTGAGCGAGGACACTGATACGGTTGTAATCCATTACATTCCTTGCATGGGACTTAAACATGCACCCAAAGACACATTTATGATTTTTCAAGACACGTTAATGCACTCGAGCATGTATTTGTAGTTCATATTTGAATTATGGACATTAAATGCCTAGAAAACTCAATTAATGTATAAGAAGGCCAAATGAACCCTGAATAATTTCAAATTTCAGCATGAATCTGATGTTGTTCCATGTTGTTTGTAGAAAAAAATACAAGGCGAGAAGAGGCAGCAATTATCGTTTCCCCCACAAGGGGCCATGTTTCCCTATCGGAACCACGAGGGTTCTTGCGATAAGCTCCGGTTTGTAAGATGTTTGTAATAAAGATTGGCCCAAATTGGACAATTCTTTTACCACGACATATATGTGCCATGTTGTGACACGATACCAAGTTTCATGATTTTCTGGTGAGTTTTAGATTTACGAGGACATCAAAACCGAGATCCCAGTGTTTGAGGCTGAGCCAGGACACCGATATGGTTGCAATCCATTCTCATTCCTTGCATGGGACTTAAACAAGAACCCAAGGACACATGTATGTTTTTTCAAGACATTTTAATGCACTCGAGCATGTATATGTCGTTCAGATTTGAAATATGGACATTAAATGCCTAGAAAACTCAGTTAATGTATAAAAAAGGCCAAACAAACCCTAAATAATTTCAAATTTTAGCACGAATCTCATGTTGTCCCATGTTGCATGTAGAAAAAAAATACAAGGCAAGAAAAGGTAGCAATTATCGTTTCGTCCACAAGGTGGGCACGTTTCCCTATCGGAACCACAAGGCTTCTTGAGAGAGAAGCTCCGGTTTGTAAGAGGCTTGTAATAAAGCTTGCCCCAAAATGGACAAAAAAAGTTCCGCGGCGGATATGTGCCATGTCCTGACACCATGCCAAGTCTCATGAATTTTGGATTTATGGGGATATAAAAATCGAGATTGCCAATATTCGATGCCGAGCCAGATGTCGAGATGGTTGTATTTCATTCCCATTCTTTGCATGGGACCTAAACAAGCATCAAAGTACACATGTATGATTTTTGTAGCCATTTTGTTACACTGGATCATGTATTGGTAGTTCAATTTGAATTATGCACATTAAATTAATGCTCAGAGAACTTAATTATAATGTATAAAAAAGGCCAAACGAACCCTGAATATTTACAATGGTTCTGGTCAACTGTCTGGCACCCGTGGGTAAGCACTATGTGCACGCGTCGTGCTAGCTCGTGCTTCCTTCTTTACTAAGTTTTCCATACTATTGGTGTTATATATCCAAACATGCTACCATTTCCCGCCACTCCTCCCATAGGTCTCCTTCCTATTCTCCCATCGGTTTTTGCTGCCAGTGTCAATGCTCATATAGGCTAGGCGGTGACACAGCAGCCATGTAAAGACTGTACACGGTTTCTTTATTATCACACGACGAACCGTGTGCGATAGACCATCTAGCTAGAAATTGAAAAACATACTACCCGCCTTGAGCAATGCAAAAATCGACGGTTCTACCGCTTTTCCTTATTATCAAAAACGCATATTCTTCTTCGATCGTGTGTGATATTGGTTGCTCCCACCCCGCTTCAATTCCTTTACCCGGATTTTAGTTGTCGCAGTATTTCAACCGTTGCCCCCACTCCACTCCACCGTCGAACTTATAGTAAAATTCCAGTAGCCGAGGCATTTGAATCGTCGCCCTCCCTCGTCCACCACCATCTCTACCCACCATTACTAAAATTTTCAGTAGTTGTAACTTATCTTCAAACAACAACCCTCGTCCCCATCCCCCTCCATAGTCCCCCCTCCAGCTCAAAACCTAGATCGTCGGCACCGCCACCGCCGGTGCCTCTAGCCCCTGTTGGTCTGGTCGTGCCTCCTAGCTTAGATAATAAAGTTTACATTATCCAACAATTCGCATGTTGTCACCACCCTGAGTTTTTAGATGAGGCATGTCGTGTCCCTCCCCACCAGATCCACATCCCTACTCCAAAGAGTCGCAGCCTAAGCCCGACCACGTATACCGGGGAGCCCGGCGAGCAGACGGCCAAAAAGAGGTTTATCATGGCCTCTTCTGTGGATGTTGGCGAGCTGACCGTCGTTCGTCCCAACTTGTCTATCCTGGAGCAACCGCGGCTAGGACGTTGACTATGTTGCCATGTCGAACGCTTCACATCAACAGGCTAGCATATTACTGTATCTCCGAAAAGCTGGCTACGACATCAAACTCATCAATAGCGACAGCTTGATGCGGGCCATGTCAAAAGTTAGGTTGTCCATCCCCACCCCCTCTGGTTCAACCATCGTCGATCTATTCGAAGGTCGTGCCGCTGATGTCCTCCGCCACGCGGTCAAGGATATGTGATCCATGTACGCCGTCAAGCCCATTTTGTCATTTTTGAAGGACATGTTGTGCGGCGGGGGCTTGGGATCCTCAATTTCCAAGTCAGATCTCATCGACCACGACCACGAGGGCACCCACACTAGCACTACTTACTTGCTTCCAAATAATGAGACAATGGGGTTGACAACCCTCTTGCCCGCGTTGGGTGCAAATGTTTGTTTGTTTGGTGTGCGGTTGCTGAAGACGGGGGTTGGTTGTTATTCCTATTGGTTCGATAAACCTTGATTCTCTACTAAGGGAAATACATGCCTATATTGTGCTGCATCACCCACTCCTCTTCACGGAAAACCCAACGCAGATCACAAGCATGAGAGCCCCCCTGGGCATGCCCACTTAGCTTGTGAGAGCCTGGCGGCCGCCCTCTAGCAGTTCTTCGCTCCATTGTTGCTCATATGTTCCAGAAAAAATCACCAAAAAGATTCATGCGATTCTGAGAACTTCTATTTTCTCCACACAAAAACGACACCACGGTAATTCTGCTGAAAACAGCGACAATCCGGGTTAGTTATAGTTAAATCATAAAAAGTGCATCAAAGTCATATGAAAGTATTGTAAACATAGGTGAATATGGCATTAATACTTCATAAATTATCGATATGTTCGAGACATATCAGCATCCTCAAGCTTAATTCATGCTCGTCCTCGAGTAGGTAAATGATAAAAGAAATAATTTATGAAGTGCGAATGAAGCATAGTATATAAGTTTGATCAATGTTACTTCCAATCACTTTTTCTAGCATCATAAATAGCAACTCTTTTTTGATAGAACTTCTCATGATCAAGTAACAAGCTATTCACATGTTAAAGTATAAACCATAAACTTTCTTGAAACTAGCAAACTTTTTTTAGTCATCAAACAATTACAATTCATATTATTTCCATGAAGGGTCTATGTAAGAGCTTTGACTTAGCAAATTCCAGATACTCAACTATCATTTAGTCTTCCATGATTGCTGACACTCAAAGCATATTTTTAGAACAAGCAGTTTCAATCAAACAGATAGGAAGATAGGGGCTTAATGTTCCGCCTCCCAACTTATTTATCTGAGGGATAATGTCAACAATAATGAGTGCTTGTATCTTCCCCACCACATGATGCTTGCCAACTAAAGAATTAATAGATTGGAATAGGGATCAACATTATTTACTCTTACATAAAAGTAAGTAAGGAAAAGTAAATACATGAAAGTAAATGATAGGCCCATCATAGAGTGAAGCAGAGGTTATTATGCGCTTTTTATTTTTAGATGTGCTATCTCTTGATGAAAAGGAATGTTGCTTTATATTGCCCCTTATGATGGCAAACTTTATTATGTGGTCTGTCGATTTTATTTATTCACCATCACAAGTTCGTACGAAGCTTATTATTCCCTTCCAATAAAATATCATACATATTTAGGAGCAATTTGTCTTCCTTTTTAGATCGATGAAAACTTACTTGAAGGATCTTATTCAATCCATAAGTACATATGGTGGACTCTTAGGGAAAGAAACTGGGTTTAGGGGGTTTTGGATGCACAAGTAGTATCTCTACTTAGTACAAATTTTTGGCTAGCAAAATATCCTAATAAAGCACCACATGTTACAGGATCCATGACAATATAACTTCTATATGAATATAAGCAAACATAAAAATTACGTTGTCTTACTTGTCCAATGTCAACTACTTGATCAAGTTTGAAAATAATTAATGGGGGCTCACAATAATAGAAGATGTCCAAGATAGTATATTTATATGTGAAATATCTCTTCCTTCGATATTTTTTCATGAATTGTTCAAGTGAACAATGCTATGTTTGCTAACCTCCAATAAATTTTATTGCTTATACTTTTAGTATGTGAATTCACTACTCACCATAGGACAAGCATATGAAGCATATACAATTTCACGTTTTATGACATTCAATTCATTCAACATTTTCTCTTTGGATATAAGTGAAGCACAAGAGTGATCATCAAACTACTCTCAAAAAGATATAAGTGAAGTCCATAGAGCATCCTTCAATGAATATAGAGCGACCAATATCCAAGCTCAACATATATAAGTGAAGCACACGAAGCACTCTATAAAGAAAACACGAATGATCTCATACCAGCATGGTGCATAAAATAAAAGGGAATAATAAACACAATATATGCTCCAAGAATAGCACATGTGAACGAATGAAAACTTAGGATCAACATTAGCTAGCCGATAATTATTGATGAAGAGAGGTGGGATGTGTAGCATCCCCAAGCTTAGATGCTTGACACTTATTGTAATATTTAATTGGGGAGCCTTGGGCATCCGCAAGCTTGAGCTTTTGTATCCCATTCAATTCTCTCATATCATGGTTTCACCTAAGTATCAAAAACTTCATCCACACAAAACTTGAAAAGAACTTGTGAGATAGGTTAGTACACATAAGAATAAATTAACACTTCATGTGCTGCCAAGACAAGTTCCATAATAATTTTCAAATATTAGATATTGTATACTAATTTTTTTACAATTTATATCTACCAATATTATCCAATAAAACTCTAGAATAAGTAGATGACAAAACTATGACACCAATTTCTCCAAACAGAACAGTCTGTAGTAATAAATTTAAAACATGTACTTATGTACCTCCAAAAGTTCTTAAATTTAGGAAAAAATAAATAATTTGTATGATAGTACTGTATAAAAATTTCAGAAACTTTCCATGTTCCACTAAAATATCATAATTCAAATACTACAGCAAAAGTTTATGTTTTTACACAGCACTCCTTACACGTGCAATTCAAGCATTCTAAGGCAATTCTTGGAACTTCTTACCGAAAAATATGATTATAAATAACAGCTATACAATACTAACAAAATGAAATGATGCTCCAAGAAAAACACATATTATGTGACGAATAAAAATATAGCTCCAAGTATATCAAAAAATAAGATTATAAAAAAACAGTAGTAAAATCCTAACAAAATAAAATGATGCTCCAAGCAAAACACATATTATGTGATGAATGAAAATATAGTTCCAAGTAAGATATATAGTGTTGAAGACGAAAGAGGGGATGCCTTCCAGGGCATCCCCAAGCTTAGACACTTGAGACTTCCTTGAATATTACCTTGTGGGTACCTTGGGCACCCCCATGCTTAGGTTCTTCATGCTCCTTATTCTCCTCATATTTGTATCTCACCCAAAACTTGAAAACTTGAATCACACAAAACTTAACAGAAACCTTGTGAGATCCTTAGTATAATAGGCAAATAATAAATCTTAGGTACTGTTAAGAAACCTTGGAGACACGCCAGGGTACCAAGGGAGGAGTCTGCACCGAGTAATGCCAGGACCACCCAACGATGGCAACATGAACAAGCGACTTTGCGCAGAGGCCCGTCACAAGAAGAACTCTGAGCAACGCAACCAGGGGGACCTCCCGTCGCCACCGAGAGGAACTGCCACCGTCGCGCTGCTGAACGGCTTTGGGGGTTGATCGAACACCTACGCGGAGCCTTACGTACTGTATTATGTAACACCACTTGACCCTCCCGACGAGGAAGAGCCTCACGCGTCGACCCCTGGCGCTCGTCCCCCTGAGGAGTAAGGAACGCTCTTGGGTCCCCCTAGAGTCGTTCCCTAGGGCTTCTGATGATGGAGCACCAGTCCCAAGAGGCGCGGATAGGGAGGCGCACCCAAGCCGCCGGGCATGACGCAAGCCGCTGCCCCCGCGTAGGAACTGCGAAGGACCGGATCCCCGACCCGAGGAGGATGAGTCGGAGAAAGCAACGAGACACAAGTGGCGCGGCTCGCCTGAGGCGACTATGATGCTCATAAGGGCGCCGAGGGTCGGGCCTCACGAGGAGCCCCTTAGGCGCGTAGAAGCTATGAAAGGTAAATTTTGCGTTCACTGCTCTAGGGGGTGTGTGCTGGTCGCATGAACTTCAAGTGTTCAGGGCACGTCTTCGCCCATATTATCATTTACGCATGCTTCCATAACTTCCACGCCATCTGTTTGGTTATCTGATATCTTACCTTGCGCGCATCTTTGGGCGATCTATCCCCCCCCCCCCCCCCCCGCGCGCGCGCTTGGGGGCTCCGGCCGGTGCGCGTCGCCCCGTCGCAGGACCTGTGGAGGCCCCGCGGCTCCCCAGGGCCACAGTCAACAGTATGAAATGGGGGCCGCTTGAGCGTCAAAGGGGGGCTCCTAAGCATCGAGCCTTAGGGGCCTTACCGGTCATAAGGCCACCTACAACCCTTGATGTCGTCCACGGACATTCGGTCGTTATCACGGGTGGCAGGGCTTGACCCGTAGTTGCGTTCGTCCATTCAGTCGCAAGCAATGGTGGTTGGGAAATGTGCGGGACCGGGTTTTGGTGACGCAGAACCGTTCGAACGTCAAAGGGGGCTCCTAAGCATCGCGCCTCAGGATCCTTACCGGTCATAAAGCCACTTGGCCACCCTCGTGCCGTCCAGGCACATTCGGTCGATATCACGGGAGTCAGGGCCTTGCCCCATGAGGCACCTCACGACGGCAGGGAAATGTGCGGGACTGGGGCCTGCCGATGTAGAGCAGTAGAAAAGCCCTCAACCAAGCTCGGGAGGAGGAGGAAACATCACGGAGCCACAGCGCCCTCGCATTCGCCCTACAATCCCCGCGGGACCTGCATCAACTCATGGCACCTCTGCATCGTCCTTCAAATCTTCCGGAACATACTTCATCCCGTGACACTCTCACGTAATAACGAACCGAGGTTGTATACGCCCAGGGCCCCCGAAGACGCGGAAGGGGCCCACCCCACGCCGAGTGGAAGACCTATGCTCCGCGTTGGGTGGAGACACAGGCAGTCGACACGGTCCACCAATGACCCAAAGGAATCAGGCGCCTATGCCTCGGGGGTAGGGACACTCACGAGGCCAAAGCATCCTCGCGACCTCCCAGATACACCCCCACCGTGACACTCTCACGTAACAACGAGCCGAGGATGTATATGCCCAGGGGCCCCCGGGGACATGGAAGAGGTCCATCCCACGCCTAGTGGAAGCCCTACGCTCCACGCTAGAGAGAAGACGGAGGCAATCAACTTAGTCCGCCAATGACTATGCCAACAGTTGGGGGAGAAGGCGGCGGAGATTAGCCTAGGTGCCGAACGCGGCGTTCGCTTGCTTCTTCCTGGAGATTGAATTATCTTCTGTCGGACTTAAATTTTCCTACTTCAAAGTTGACGTTTGAAAAATAAAACGGGGGGATTTTCTCTTGCACTGTCTCATTTTGCCAGCTTTGAAGCCTTCTTTTCTAGATGTCATTTTCCGAGGAGTTGAACACTCCGCACCGCCCCTAGCCGCCAAGGAGCGTTAAAGCAAGGACTTGCCGCCCCAGGGGCTAACACTTTCGACGGTCGACCTGAGCTCGGGGGCTCGGATCGAAGCACGATACCACCACAAAGAGTCTTGGGGGGGCTCAGGGCGCCCTGGGCGATGACCAAAGGGTCTCCACCCCGCCCCACCGACAACGCACGGGCTACTCACGAGGAGATGCGGAAAGGATCGGCGCAAACCCACGAGCTAAGTACCCCGCTACCTCAGACGGGAACCATCTGGTTCCGCATCCAACCAAGAACGAATTAAAAGCACGCATACTACGAGAGCATGTAGGGCCTAAGGACTAAGCTGCGGCAAAGAACGAAGCCTTCGGCCAAGCGTGGGCAGCACGAATGATGCCTCAAGAGGATGGGACCTCCTGAGGGCCCTGGTTGTCATTGCCCCGGAGCAACGGCTGAGTCATCGACGGGTCCTATGCAAGGAAGCCAAGCCGCAACGACTACCAGCGAGAAAGCTGCCGATTCAAGAGCGAAAGGAAAAATGGGGAACGGTGAAGGTAACATGCAAAAGTTTAACGCCCAACAGGGCAAAGTTCATGGTCCACTATTACAGGAACGGGGAAACAGAAGCGAGGCGACACCTAGAGGAGAGGTCGCCGACGCCGCCCTTTCCGCCGACGGCCTCGACTTCGGAACCCTCCTCCTCGCTAGACACGGGCACCTGGACGTACCACTCCACTAGGGCATCCACACGCGGGCGGACTTCGTCCCGGAAAATACATCGGGACTCAGCATGCACCGGCTCGACGACGCATTGGACATCGAGCTCCGGGACGAGGTGCGCGGGTTGGAGAAGACGAGCGTCAAGGCAAGGCCCAGAAGCTCGCGCGCATCGGACGCGTTGTCCTTCGCCACGCGGGAGACGCCGGACTCCAGCGTCTCCACCACCTTCTGGAAGAAGGTGAGGTAGCCCCCGTCGCTGCTCACTCTTGGCAGCGCCGGGGCATCCCCCACAAATTGGTGGGTCGTGCGCACCGCCCCACCGGCGATGCCCTCGAACTGCTTGAATCACTGGGACGCCAGCATCCGGGGGTACGCTGCCTCGTCTTGGGCGGCCTGAATGGCGTCGGCCGCCTCCTGGACCTGCCACTGCAGCGACGCCAGTTCCGCCATGGCCTCCGCTTCGCCTTGGCAGGCGGTCTGGAGGGTGACCTCGGCGCTCTCGAGCTGAGCCTGCAGCCCCTCCGCCTCCTCCTGAAGCTCACCGAGCTTAAGCTTCTTGGTTGTGGGCGCTCTGGAGGAAAGCGAAGATCAACCAACAAGCAGCACACAGGACAACAAGGAAAGGGAGTGCAAGCAAGGAACTTACTCGTCGTTCAGAGTCCAATGGCAGCGGACACGCGACAACCCTGAGGGCCCTCCGCCGCTGATCCCCTCCCAGGATCGCCTCCTGGGGACACCATGGAAGACGAAGAAACAAAGGCGAGAAGAGGTTTTTCTCAGTGGAGATAAGGAAGCAAAGAGGAAGCTGAGGGTCGCGGTGCCTCCCCCTTGTCGGGGGCGGGGCAAATTTATAGGTGAACCACGGCCACCAACCGTCGTGGGAGCGCGAGCGCGCCCCTCGGGGGCCGCAAGGTGGGCCGGCGGGAGCACTGCTGCCCACGTCGCCTCACCTGTCAACCAAGCGGTCACTTCCATAAGGGTCGTTAGGCGTGGTCAGGTCGCGACGGTGCCATTCAATGAACAAAGATGGTCGGCGCGGTTCTTGGAGATCGTGCCATCGTGGCCTGGTGTGCCCTGAACGCCTCGAGGAGCGAGAGCGTCGACGCGTGACGGCTAGACACGTGTGCCGCCTGACCCGCAGGCAATGAGGGACCACGATGCTTTAGGCCGCTCTCAAGGCTTCGTCGAGAAGCCAACGTAGGCGCACCTTGGGCCCGGGGGCTACTGTCGGCGTTTTGGGAATAAGGGTACCCAGACCTGCCTGCGTGCGACCCAGGGCTGGCCCACTTCATCGACTAAAACCAAAGGGCCGAGCACCACTCAAGGCAAGGCCCTCGCGAGGGGCCAAGCCTCGCGAGGAGGATTAGCTTCAAGACCCTCGGGGGGCTCCTCATGACCCCTCCGGAGCGGCGGATATTCCGAGGCAAGACCCAGCCTCAGGAGTCAAGGATGACGCGTGAAAGCACATGCGAGCAGCGGACAGCGGGACGGAGCAATTTACCCTTTAGTGCAAAGCGGGCAAGGACGTACGCGGGTTCCCAAGGCATCTCCCAAAGGTTTCCATTCTGGTGCAACAAGGCCACCACCGCCCGCTAGCAGGACGGATGTCACCCCTGGACCCGTCCCTCCTACGTTGACACCCACTTTTGTAGACGAAGACCACCTTTGGATAGGGGGGCATGTTCGCCTGTTCCCCTTCGAAATTGTCCATTATGGGATCCCTTGCCGCCCGGACGATAAGGGAAGAGGACCCGGGCCGCCGCTATATATAGAGGATAGGTTACTTCGTAGAGGGGATCCGTTCTCATCCACCCCGATCCGATCCATTCATTCGCCCATTGGCACCACACAAAGGCCATCCAGCCTCCGGAGGCCCTCGAACACTGTACTAGTTCATCCACCAACCTTCACAAGAGGCAATCCACCAAAGCAGGAGTAGGGTATTATGCTTCTCAGCGGCCCGAACCTGGGTAAACTGTCGCGTTCTGTGTCTTCCTCACCATCGAGTGAGTTCATTGCCATCTACATCGAGTAGCGAGTTAGGTGAGGCGAGCCTGAGAGAGATCTTCGTACACGCCCCTGAGTTTGAATCTTAAGGGTTTTGCGGAGCCCGAAACCCGACATTTGGCACGCCCTTCAAGATCAAAATTTATTTCTCCCTCATATGTTCCGACGTGTTTGGACATCAAATGGGCGCCCATTAGGCTTATAAAATTAAACCATCTAGACATTCTCTTCTCCCCCAAATCCACATCATATGTGAGGGGGAAATGTCGTCGTACGGACTATACGTCATGTTATCTACAACACACACAAAAAACCCACCCCATGACGCACCCTTCTCTTTTCATGTCAGACCCTGCTGTTTCCTCCTGGTTTTCAGTCATAGTAGGACATTTCTCACTGGATCCTTCCCCTTTAAAACCGGAGGACACCCACCTTACCTTTGTCGTGCGTTGGCACACGTACAAAAAAATCATATTTACAATATAATAGAGTGGGTTAAAGTAACACATACTATTGCCACAAAACAAAAAATAACTATATAGATCACTCTCAAAGTCCCATTCAACTTTGCAAATGCACGTAGTAAAATGTCATATTTTCTAGGGTTTCTTGTTTTGTCGCAATAGGTGTCAATATTTTTTTCCTATTTCTCATATCCCTCATCTATTTGGAGTTTGCAAGGCCTTCAATTCAACATGTCAATGCAATGATGAAATGGCATCATGTGTTCCTTGAATTATGCAACTAATGAAAAAAAAACACATACACACTAACATGGGAGGCAAGTGACAACTTGAACATATTTCTAGTCACCAATAAGCTCCATTTTCCGGCCATGCGTGATTCATTGCTAGAAGGGATATTTGTCGTTCTTCTCTTCCTCGTCCTCCCCAACATTTTCTACTCCTGGGCTCTTCGTGTTTTGTTGGCGCCAACCAGCACCATGTCAATATCAGTGTGTTTGTTAGTGACGCGTCATCTTATTTTTCATCCTTCCTCGCCAATTTTAGTTTTTATTCCTACATATTTCCTAGAATACTCTTCCTTTCTTTTTTTCGCTTTATTTTGTGGAACGATTCTTTCCCTTCTGCAACGCCATGGACCACTTGGTTGTTTTAGTTCTTTTTTCCTACTTATTATTGGAACACCCTGGACTACCATGCCAATGTAGTGTCATGTTGTCCTTGCCCATGAATTTTTGGCAATCGTCAGCATGTGGTCATCCTGTAGATCAAGATCGGCATCCATTTTGGTGAAAACTTGGTCTCCCATGTCGTGAGCACATGATGGACGTTGTCCTTGTTGGTAAGCGGTGCTCGGTCATGTCGGTGAGAAAATGTTGAACATCCTTACCCGTCAGTGCTTTCAAAATGTTTCACGTGACTAACTACCCGCTTAATTAAATAATTAATTACACAATTTAGTAACTACCTAACCACTTCTTTGTATGCCTAATTAATTGTGAACCAAATTAATTAATTATCTATCTCATTGGGTAAAAGTCCCTACTTCTAATTATCTTAGTCATAATTAATTGTCTGCCTAATTAATTAATTGCATTAATGATTTAGTTTCCAAATTGATTCGGTGCAAAGATATAATATTTAAATGGACCTGATTAATTGCAATTATCTCTAGTTAATTAATTGCATGAATAGTTTGATTTCTAAATGGATTCAGCACTCGATTTCCAAATTATTTTTGCATGAATGACTCTTACGAACGACGACTATGTAAATATTTCCTTTGATAGTAGAGATATTACATATTTGACGTGCCTCTTGCAGTGAATTAATTTCTATATGGCATGCCAAGTATTATAGGGCACATTTCCTTAACACGTTTATTCACATTTGAATGAACACACTTGATTTGAGAATGTGGCCTGCCTAGCTCTCTGTATGGCTGACAAGAAATATAATATGAATGCATCCATGAATGCATATACGTGGCAGTCTCATGGCCAACCTGCCACCACGGAGGTGGGAGTGTGAAAGGAATAAAAAACCGGATGGAAGAACATATTACAAAATGTAGACACGAGTTACACATGCACATATGCATCTATTTTACACTTTAACATTTCATTTGAATTGCATCGACGGGAAATAATATTCTCCCTTCATATCTAGGACCTGCTCATCTAAGAATCCGGCAATTTCCTCTTGAATTTCTCGTACACGTTCCTGTGGTAGAAGACCGTCCCGCAACCATTCGATCTAATTTGAAGAAGGGGTCAATATATATCAATGAAACCGAACACAATTGACGGTAATAAAATAAAGTTGTGAGTATTGCTTATCGTACTTCAATTTTTTTGTCCCGGTTTTTGCCCGTCTCATGGGTCGTCTCGCGAATGAACTCGCAAACATAGTATCCACATAAATTATTCCCTTGTTCCTGCCTCAAGCACTTTACGAGAACAGAGTTCAATGAAAAGAAATCAAGAATGATAATGGTATTGAAACTAGAATAAAGAGATGCGCGGATCTAGCTAGTAGTTACTTACATCCATTTGTCTAAATGTAAGCTCTTACTTCCAAACACCCCGACCCTTGGCGGTGAACCGTTTCCAAGCCCTGCCAAGAAAAGGAAATGAATAAAGGAGTTCTATATTAATTCCTTGCTATCAGGAAATGAATGAAAAGTTGTCGATATAGTGTCATAATGATTGAAATTACCTCTGGAGGCATTCCTGCATGTTCGCCCATTCAGCGAGGTGTCTGCGTTTCGGTTCCATGACTTTTACTAGTCCCTTGTCAGGTACAATTATTAACAGAATATAGTGGAACCTGCGCACGCATAACAAGTCAATTATACACTTATAATAACATCGAGTAAGCGAAAATAGAATGTGTGTAGTAACACTCACTTGAAGTTGTAAGGAAATAGTATTTCCCTTTTGGTACCAGAAAAGCTTAACTCTTGTACCAAGTTATTCTCTGTCACGCGGGGATTCGTTGCGAGACTTTGGTGATGAATGAAATATGGGTCAATGAACCCAATGTCATAGATTTGTCCTCTTTTGCATTCGAGAATCTTCATTCTGCAAAATTAATATAGTGATGAGTAAGATTATACATGCAAGAACGAGCTCGATAAGACTTGATGACATAAATTAATAATACTTACAAACAATAGTCACTGATGATAGATTTGTCGAGGGCGTCTTGTTTGTATAACTGAACTAATTCGTCGAATTCAATCATTAGCATGCATTCTCTATGCTTGTAATGCTCGTCTTTATATGCATAGTAGATCCAGTTTTGCTGTTCAGCACATGCTCGCATGTACCAATCATGCAATCTTTGCATTTTTGTTGGTAGCTCGTTGACTAACTCGGGTTTGACGAGAGGAGCCCCGTATCGGTACACGTAGGTTATGTCAGCGAATTCCTGCATATGGTTTTAGTACTCATCAATAGACATGCCATGAGCCTTGGCCGCTTCTCCGTATAGTGCAACAAACTCTGGATCGATACCAGCTGTTTCATCATTCCTCTGCTCGACCGCAGCTCCGCTCGAGCACAGCTTTGTATCGGAATACACTTTAAGTGGGGGCACGATTGGTTTTTCTGTTGTCTGCGCTGGGCAACTGTTTTCCCGCTGGACGTACTACTCCTCAACCATTGCTTTTTTGCCTGAGCCGACTTGAGAATAGACCGTTCATAGTCTATTGGCAACGGTGGCGGGGGATATGCAAGGGTTTTCAGCATTTTCATGCACGCGGCGTGATCTTCTGGGGTGACCGGGAACTCTGGCTCTTTCGACTTCTTCTTGTTAGCCTTGTCAGCCATCCACGGTTGATGTTGGGCGTCTGCCCTGTTAATATTGTCCTCTCCGGTATAGTCCCGAGGTCTCTTCTCCATATCCTTAGGAGGTACTTTTGGGAGGGACGACAACTTACGTTTCGGTGATCGGAACCCCTTTCTGCCGCCACTATTAGCGGTAGTACGTTTCCGCTTTTTGCTCTGATCCTCAGTGGACGGAGACGGTTGACGGGGCGGTGGAGACAGCTGATGCATCGGTGGAGACGGCTGCGCTGGAGATTGGTGAGGCGACGAAGACGACGGTTGCGCTGGAGACTGGTGAGGCAGCAAAGACGACGGTTGCGCTGCAGACTGGTGAGGTGGAGGCGAAGAAGGACTGCTGCTCTCAGGAGTCGGTGGCCTTGGTGCCCAATTTGGAAGCAAGATGTCATACTTTGGCCATACAACGGTTTGTTTCTTGACTTCTCCAAGTTGAGTCAAATCCCTATCTTCACCTGGAGGGTGGTCGAGCTTCAGCTCTTCATAATCTTTCATCACTTCATCCACCGCGACGACAACGTACCCTTCTCGAATCCGAGAGCAATACCAAGTTGGATTATGTCCAATTGGTACGGCCATGACGAACGCCACCGTCAACCTTAAGTTAGCAACTTTTACCTTTAGCTCACAAGGTGTGCTCTTCGTGATATCATCCACTGTGTGGCGACGAGGAGGATCCGTCGTCAATGCATCATCACCATCATCCTGGAGTTGCGTGGAAGCGAAACTGCTTTTCCGATTCGATGCAGCTTCTATGATGAGCCGTTGAGATTGGCCGCTACATTGTTGTCTGTTGATTTGATCCAGCAGCAGCCGCTTTAGTGCTTCTTCTAAATTACGCAGCCGGTGTGCATCAACCGCTTTCTCAGCTGCCTCCTTTTCATTTCTCCTCTAATGGCTTCTATCGGGAAATCTCTTCCTTTCCTCGGAAAACGCAAGCATCCACGGCGGGGAGCCTGGTAAGCCTCGTGCTCGCCCTTTGTGTTCATCATTCCCAAGGGTGCATGTGAGCTCATCGTTCTCTCTATCGAGAACGAACCGTCCCTCTTCAACATCTTGTACTGCACGTCTAATGTCCTCGATGGGTAGGGGGTTATATTTGTGTCTTTGGTTATATATTGCCTTCCCTTCTTCGTCCAACAAGCCCCCATGCCCGTAAAACTAGTTTCTTCCCCGTTCGAGCCATTTTAAGGGCGCTGGAGTGAATTTTTTTCCAAAAATGATGCCTCAAGTGCTTCCCACTTAGCCATGTGACTGTCGTAGCCACCAGACCCCATAATATGGTGGTACTTCTTCTTACGTGCATTCTTCTTATTTATTGCAGACTTTTTCAAGGCGTCCTCTGATTTCTTGTACGCCAGAAATTCGGCTCAGTAGTCTTTTATCTTCTCATAGCCGTTATCGAAATCAGGAGTCTTCTCTTTCAAGATAAATTCCTGGTGTAATCTTTTTTTCCAGCCCCTGAATAGATCGGCCATCTTCTTAAGAGCCCACTCCTTGACTTTTTTCTCTAGGGCCTCTTTTCGCCTTTCCATTTCCTCCTCATTTGGCTCCTCCTCATCTAGATCCACCTCTGGCGTCGGCAGGGTGAAATGAAGCATGAGCTTTCTCCAAAGGTTTTCTTTGGCTGTTGTGCCGACATATGAGACTCCTTCCTCCCTTGGATTAATCCATTCTTGAGTGGTGATAGGGATGTGGTCCCTAACAACAACTCTGCATGCCTTCACAAACTTCTACTTTACATCTGTGGGAGCAATAGGTTGCCCGGCATTTCAGACTGTTTCGATCATGTACCTCTCATTATCATCCATCTTCTTGGTTGGGCCTCGTTTCGTCTATACTGAAGTTTTGCTCAACCGAAGGGCCAAAAGAGAGAGTGTTAATATATGTATATAGCAGAGGATTAATTTATTAATATATATATGCACCTCGATGGAGCGGTCAGCTTCTTCCTTATTGGAGTCGTCGATTCCTCCCTCGCCCGAGGAGTGGGCGTCTACCTCACCGAAGCTTCTACCTCCTGTGTTGAGAGACTCATCTCCCTTGCCGGACTCGTTCAGAAACTGATTGGTGGCATCGATATCGTCAACTAAAATATCATCCCCGCGGATGACACCGTGCATCACGTCTTCTTGATATTCGTCTCTTCCGTGTATTTGATCCATAGTATCTACAAATTAATTAAACATAAAAAACTAAATTAACTAACAACTAAAACTCCCGCTTATATACATCGAATAACCCACTTAACTAATGCATCATGGAATAATCCACTTAATATTGTCGAATATATAATCTGGAATACATAAATAATACATCTCTTGAATACAGTAATACATCTCTCGAATAATATATAACTCATCAACCAACAAAGAGCCGTCGTTGTACTGAGGCGCGGGCGGTGGACACCCACAGAGAAGGGACGATCATCGGGTCATAGCTCGGATGAGATCCCTGAAGAACCTGCCAGGTATTGGAGAACCTGGCATCCAACGCCTCCATGTAGAGACGGACGTGCTCGTCCTCCTCCCTGACACGGCGACGTACCTCCTCCTCGGGGGTCGGCACCCTAGGCACAGAAAGTGGCCCCCGTGACCGCCACAAAAGAAGCTCTGGGTCCATGACGGAAGCCCGATTCCTCACCAAGCTGCGTGCCTCGGAAGGTAAATCCTCCCAGTGCCAGCCCAGCGGAGCCCAGTCGTGCACATGCTCGCGACTATCAAGCAGGTGGTCGCCACCCAGTCGACGACGAGGATCCGGGCCAGGAATCGTATGTCCTACTATTTAAATTCCTACTATTTAATAAACTTTTCTAAACTTGTACTCCCTTCGTTCCAAAATATATGACTTTTTAAAGATTTCATCAGAAAACTACATACGGAGCAAAATGAGTGAATCTATACTCTAAAATATGTCTAACGGATTTTCTTAACCTTTAAGGGATTTAACAAAATGGCTACATTTTGGATGTGCAGAAAATGATCCATATTTTTCCTAATCTCATCTACCCTTCTATATGTCACACTGTCTACTATCAAAGGATTCAAGAAAACCATGAATTCATCATTACCTGGTAGTAATGGGCGCATGATGCTATGAAGCTTTACAAAGTTGTTTTGTAACGGAATCCCGAATAGGATAATTAGCTATTTGGTACGCAGTTCAAAAAGAGCCATCCGAATATCGCTATTTGGAAGGACTTTGCTGAACTTCGTACCAAAAAGCGAATTATCCTATCACGAACTCCGTTCCAAAACAACTTTTGATAGCTTCATAGCATCATGCGTCTATTACTACCAGGTAATGATGAAGACATGGATTTCTTCAATACTTTGACAGACAACGTGACATATAGAAGCTAGCTAGCTAGGTTACATAGATGAGATCAGAAAACAATTGGACCAACTTGTCCACATACATAATGTGGCATTCCTCATAAATCCATTTATTATTAAAGGACTAAGAAAATCTATTGTCTACATATATATACTAATTAATTGCAAATACATAACAAACTTTTGCAAATGTCAAAATTCATCAAACTTTTGCAAATAGTTCTAAAATATTAACAGAGAAATACGAGTAGCAAACTTAAAATAATAAAAGGAAAACCTTAACCATTTATATGTCATTTATATGTCAAATCATTATTTATATGTAAAATCTACTCTAAAACCTAAGTCATTTATATGTCAAATCATTTATATGTCATTTATATGTCAAATCATTTATATGTCATTTATATGTCAAATCTACTCTAAAACCTAAATCATTTATATGTCAAATCATTTATTTGCCAAATCAAAACCTAACCAAAATCTTCTTTTTGCACTAATAACCTAATTAACCTAAACTAACAATAACCTATTTAGCACTAACAGAGCCCTAAACTAACATATTTGACCTAAATTAACACTAACAGAGCCCTAAACTAACTAAATTAACCTAATGATATATATGAAATGAAATGAAAAGAGGCAAAAAAAGAACTTACGGTGCGGGAGGAAGGCGCCGGCAGTGGGGAAGGGGGGTAGCACCGCGGTGGGGAAGGGCGTGGCACCGCGGTGGGGAAGGGGCCCGGGGTGGCACCGGCGATGGGGAAGGGGCAGATTAGAGTTGTGGAGGAGGGGTGGCCATGGGGATGCGTCGGAGGGCGTCGGGGGCGCGTCGGCGAGGGCGTCGGAGCGCGTCGCCGCGTTGGGTTGGGGCGGCACGGTGCCGATCGGAGACGGGGACAGCCTGGTGGCGACGGCGACGATGACTACGACGAGCGGTTCGGCGTCGGGCAGCCTGGAGGTGTCGGGGGTAGGAGAGGAAGAAGGAACTGGCGATGGATTGGAAAAATTGAACTCCCGCTTATATACATAGACCTTTAGTCCCGGGTTGGGGCTAGAACCGGGACTAAAGACCCCCCCCCCCCCCCTTTAGTCCCGGGTCTAGCCACAAACCGGGACTAAAGGCCCTTTTTCGGAAGGCCGAGAGGCGGGAAGCAAGGGCCTTTAGTCCCAAGTTGGGGCTAGACCCGGGACTAAAGGGGGGTCTTTAGTCCCAGTTCTAGCCCCAACCCGGGACTAAACGCCTCGGGCTGGCACCGGCGCAAGACACGGCAATGTTTAGTCCCACCTTGCCGAGCGAGGGGCGATGGTAGTGCTTTATAAGCACCGCTGCGCTAGCTCTTTCGGCCTCCTCTCTAAAGCAGCCTTACGGGCCTAAACACACTCTGTGTGCCTAAATTTGAAAATAGATGCGAATTTAAAGACAAAATTCAACCTAAATTGAAAGTGCTAAATGCACTTTCAATTTAGGTTGAATTTTCTCTATAAATTCGCATCTATTTTATATTTTCCCATTATTTTTGTTTTGTTTTTTGCTTTATTTATTTTGTTTTTTCTACTTATAGCTAAATACTTGCAAATAAATATTTAGCTTTCAAATTTGAATAGTTTAAATTTGAATTCTTTGAAATTTGTGAATAATTTAATTTATTCTTCGTTATTAAAGATTCTTTTTATCTTTTATTTTAGTTTTCTATTAAATACTTTAACAAAAAAACTTTATGAAAATTCTTTTGAGTTGATTTTTTTTTTGTTTCTTTTTAGTTAATTTTTTACTTGATTCTTTTTAACAAATAAACACTTTGAGAATTTATTTGATTATTTTTAATCATTCTTTTTAGTTAATGTTTTAGTTGTTATTTTTGGTTGACTCTTTTTTTGTTTTCTATTAAAGATTTTAACAAAAAAACTTTATGAAAATTCTTTTGAATTTATATTTTTTGTTACAAAGGGATTTCGAACGAGAACTCATCTCTTACAAAGGGATTTCATTTTTTTGAACTTATTTGAACTCCATACTTTTTATGTGTTCAAAATGCACCATTCAAAGGCACATCATAAATTTTCAACAATTTCTAACTTCATTTGGTATTTTTCATGCATTTACTTATTGTTTTGAGCTAATTGGCCCTGAAATTGAAAAGCATTACAAATGAACTCTGAAAATGTTGAAAGTTGGCATGGTATCATCATTTAACCCACATAGCATGTGCTAAAAATTTGAGAGGGTTATGACAAAAACTGGATGCACTTCGTGTAGAAAACGGAGAATCTCTTTCGAAGTATCAGGGTTTCGAACGAGAACTCATATGTTACAAAGGGATTTCATTTTTTGAACTTATATGAACTCCATACTTTTTGTGTGTTAAAAATGCACCATTCAAAGGCACATCATAAATTTTCAACAATTTCTTACTTCATTTGGTATTTTTCGTGCATTTACTTATTTGTTTGAGCTAATTGACCCTGAAATTGAAAAGCACTACAAATGAATTCTGAAAATGTTGAAAGTTGGCATGGTATCATCATTTCACCGACATAGCATGTGCTAAAAAGTTGAGAGGGTGCTACTTCTCAGACAACAGCGCCAGAAATTGACACGTTGACGCAGACTTGCTTGCGTTGGTTTTTCCATTGAAGAGGAAAGGGCGATGCAGCACAGGAGCAGTAAGTATTTCCCTCAGTTTGAGAACCAAGGTATCAATCCAGTAGGAGAATCTCGTCAAGTCCAGAGTACCTGCGCAAACACAAAAGAGCTTGCACCCAACGCTATAAAGGGGTTGTCAATCCCTTCAAGATTGATTGCAAAGTGAGATCTGAAGGCGGAAAGTGCAACGAAGTAAAAGAGTAAGACTGAAAATATGGTGTGAAGTAGACCCGGGGGCCATAGTGTTCACTAGAGGCTTCTCTCAAAATAGAAAATATTACGGTGGGTGAACAAATTACTGTCGAGAAATTGATAGAACCGCGCAAAGTCATGACGATATCTAAGGCAATGATCATCATATAGGCATCACGTCCGAGACAAGTAGACCGATACTTTCTACATCTACTACTATTACTCCACACATCGACCGCTATCCAGCACGCATCTAGTGTATTGAGTTCATGACGAACAGAGTAACGCCTTAAGCAAGATGACATGATGTAGAGGGATAAACTCAAACCAATGATGAAAACCCCATCTTTTTACCCTTGATGGCAACAACATGATGAGTGCCTCGCTACCCCTTCTGTCACTGGATGAGGTCACCGCACGGAATGAACCCAAAACAAAGCACTTCTCCCATTGCAAGAATCATAGATCAAGTTGGCCAAACAAAACCCACAACTCAAAGAGAATTACAAGGATATGAAATCATGCATATAAGAGATCAGAAGAACCTCAAATAATATTCATAGATAATCTGATCATAAATCCAAAATTCATCGGATCTCGACAAACACACCGTAAAGAAGATTACATCAGATAGATCTCCATGAAGATAATGGAGAACTTTGTATTGAAGATCCAAGAGAGAGAAGAAGCCATCTAGCTACTAGCAATGGACCCGTAGGTCTATGGTGAACTACTCACGCATCATCGGAGAGGTCATGGTGTTGATGAACAAGCCCTCCGTATTCGAATCCCCCTCCGGCTGGGCACCAGAACGTGCCCCGGATGGGATCTTCCGAAGACAAAAGCTTGCGGCGGCGGAAAAGTACTTTCGATGATCTCCTGATTATTTCTGGAATTTTTGGGAATATATAGGCGAAAGACCTAGGGAAGAGGAGGCCCAGGGAGCCCACAAGCCTGGGAGGCGCCCCCCCCCCCCCCCCCCCCCCCCCGCCGCGGCTAGGGGGCTTGTGGGGTCCCTGGTGGGCCCCTGCCTTGGTTCTCAAGTTCCCCGATCGTCTTCTGTTTCGGAAAAAATCTTTTTGGAAGTTTCGTTCCATTTGGACTCCGTTTAAAATCCTCCTCTGAAAAGAGTCAAAAACACGGAAAAAAGGAACTCGCAATTGGCACTGAGTTAGTAAGTTAGTCCCAAAAAGATATAAAAGGCATACAAAACATCCAAAGTTTGACAAGATAATAGCATGAAACCATCAAAAATTATAGATACGTTCGAGACGTATCACGAATCCCCAAGCTTAACTCCTGCTCGTCCTCGAGTAGGGGAGTGATAAAGCCTGAATTTTTGATGTGGAATGCTACCTAGCATAGTTGTCCTATGTAACTTCTTTCATGTGACATGAATGTTCAGATCCGTAAGATTCAAAACAATAGTTTGCTATTGACATATAAACAATAATACTTCAAGCAAACTAGCAAGGTAATCATGAACTTTCAAAATAACAAGGCCAAGGAAAGTTATCCCTACAAAATCATATAGTCTGGCTATGCTCCATCATCCTCACACGGCTAATTTAAATCATGCACAACCCCGGTATTGGCCAAGTAATTGTTTTTGCACTCTTACTTTCTCAAACTTTTTATAACTATCACGCAATACATGAGCATGAGCCATGGATATAGCATTGTAGGTGGAATAGAGTGTGGTGGTGGTTGTGAGACAAAAAGGAAGAGATGGTCACATTGACTCGGCGTATCAAAGGGCTATGGAGATGCCCATTAATTGATATCAATGTGAATGAGTAGGGATTTCCACACAAAGGATGCACTAGAGCTATAAGTATGTGAAAGCTCAAAAGGAGAACTAGTGGGTGTTCATCCAACTTGCTTGCTCACGAAGACCTTGGGCAATTTTGAGGAAGCCCATCATTGGAATATACAAGCCAACTTATATAATAAAGATTCCCACTAGTATATGCTGGTCACGAAACGAGATGCTCTCAATCATGAAGAACATGGTGCTATTATGAAGCACAAATGTGGAAAAAGATAGTAGCATTGTCCCTTCTCTCTTTTTCTCTCTTTTTTTTATTTGGGCTCTATGGCCTCTCTTTTTTTTGTGGGCAACTTTGGCCTCTTTTTTTTACATCCTCACATGGGACAATGCTCTAGTGATGAATATGATCACACTTTTATTTACTCACATCTCAAAGCTCAGAACGATGATGACTCTATAGGACATGCCTCCGACAGTGTACCGGGATGTGCAACGATCTAGCTTGGCGTATGACATTGAAACATCTCGCTAGCTATCTGACGATCATGCAATGGCAATATGAAAGTGACGGCACAAATCATGAGACAGAACGGTGGGAGTTCATGGCAATATATCTCAGAATGGCTATGAAAATGCCATAGTAGGTAGGTATGGTGGCTGTTTTGAGGAAGGCATGTGGTGGGTTTGTGCACCGGCGAAAGTTGCGCGGCGCTAGAGAGGCTAGCAATGGTGGAAGGTGAAAGTGCGTCTATACCATGGACTCACATTAGTCATGAAGAACTCACATACTTGTTACGAAAGTTTTTATTAATAATCGAAACAAAGTGCTAAACGCATACTCCTAGGGGAAGGGTTGGTAGGTGTTAACCATCGCACGATCCCGACCTCAACACAAAGGATGACAATCAATAGATCAATTATGCTCCGACTTCCTAACATAGCGGTTCACCATACGTGCATGATACGGGAATCACTAACTTTAACACAAGTATTTCTAGGTTCACAACACCCTACTAACATAACTCTTAATATTATCAAATCCACGTCTCAAAACTAATTGAGAGGAATCAAAACTTCTCTTTCTACTCAATGCACATGAAGATGGAGGTTTTTGTATCCTCTTTGGGTACCAATCACCTTTGGGACTACTTTCATAGCACAAGCCAACTACCAAGTCACGCACCGCCATGCTCTAAAAGATCTAAATGGAGCACATAGAGCAAAATTATCTAGCTCAAAAGATATAAGTGAAGTACGATGAGCATTCTAGCAAAATCACGATGAGTGCATGTCTCTCTCAAAAGGTGTGCAGCAAGGATGATTGTGACACAACAAAAAGAAAAGACTAGTATGATACAAGATGCTCCAAGCAAAACACATATCATGTGGTGAATAAAAATATAGCTCCAAGTAATGTTACCGATGGATTGAAGACGAAAGAGGGGATGCCTTCCCGGGGCATCCCCAAGCTTAGGCTTTTTGGTGTCCTTGAATTTGGCTTGGGATGTCTTGGGAATCCCCATGCTTGAGCTCTTTCCACTCTTTATCCATTTGTCCATGAGAACGTCACCCAAAACTTGAAAACTTCACAAAACAAAACTTAAACAGAAACTCGTGATATCATTAGCACAAGAAAACAAACGACCACCTCCTTAGGTACTGTAGCAATATTGATTTCTATTTATATTAGTGTTATATTACTGTATTCTCACTTTTCCATGGCTAGTACCACCCCCCCCCCCCCGATACTATCCATAGTTTCATCAAAACAAGCAACCAACTCAACAAAAACTAAATCTGTCAAAAATAGACCAGTCTTTAGCAATCTGTATACTTCGTATACTTCTGGTAACTCAAAAATTCTGAACAATTACGACTGCCTGGGCAAAAGGCAAATCAACCAGAAGCAAAAATAATCAACTCAAAAGCTCTTTCTGAATAAAAATGAAAAATAATCTCGTGAGCCAAAAGTTTCTGTCTTTTTCCAGTAGGATCAAACAACCATCACCAAGACTAGTCATAAAGGTTTTACTTGGCTCAAACACAAAAAGAAACACAAAAGACACTATCATAACAGAATTATGATGGTATGGACGCAACAAAATAGAAAGAAAAAGATAAATTCATTGGGTTTCCTTCCAACAAGCGCTATTGTTTAACGCCCTTAGCTAGGCATTGATAATTCAATGATGCTCACATAAAAGATAGCAATCGGACACGAAAAGAGCATCATGAAACATGTGAAAATCACATCTAAGTCTAACATACTTCCTATGCATAGGAATTTTATAGGAAAACAAATTGGCAAGACAACCAATAGTTACCAAATGCAAGGAAGAAGAAAGAGACAATAGCAATCTCAGCATAACGAGAGGTAATTTGGTAACATGAAAGTTTCTACCACAATATTTTCCTCTCTCATAGCAACTACATGTGGGATCATATTCAAATTCAACAATATAGCTATCACAAAGGATATTCTTTTCATGATCCACATGCATGCAAAGTTGACGCTCTTCAAAAATAGTGGGATTATCATCAACTAAAGTCATGACTTCTCCAAACCCACTTTCAATATTATTACAAATATCATATTCATCATGAGGCTTAAACAAATTTTCAAGATCATAAGAAAAATCATTACCCCAATCATGATCATTGCAACAAGTAGTGGACAAAGCAAAACTAGCATCCCCAAGCTTAGGGTTTTGCATATTTTTAGCATGATTGACACTAATAGGATTTATAGTTAAACCATTGCAATCATGCTTTTAAATCAAGGAGCCCTCGTGAATCACTCCATAAATTTTTTCATCATGATTTTTAGATTCACGCATCTCAAGCAAAACTCCATAGAGAAAGTCAAGTGCACTCAACTCACTAGCAATTGGATCAACATAATTGGATCTCTTAAAGAGATTAGCAAGTGGATGAGGATCCATATCACTAGATTTTCAGCAAGCAAAAATGCAAGCATATTGAAGGCACATAGCACACAAGCGAACAGAAAGCAAGCGAGAGAAAAGGGCAAACGAAAAAGGCAAACAAAAAGGCAAACGAAGAAAAGGGAAAACGAAAAAGGCAAACGAAAAGGCAAACGAAAAAGGCAAATATTTTTGTAAATTTTTTTCTTTTAGAAGTGGCGGAGAGGAAAACGAGAGGCAAAAAAAGTAAATGCAAGAGATGAGTTTGCGACACTTACTTGGATGAGTTCTTGACTTGATCCTCCCCGGCAACGGCGCCAGAAATCCTTCTGCTACTTCTCAAACAACAGCGCCAGAAATTGACACGTTGACGGAGACTTGCTTGCGTTGGTTTTTCCCTTGAAGAGGAAACGGTGATGCAACACAGGAGCAGTAAGTATTTCCCTCAGTTTGAGAACCAAGGTATCAATCCAGTGGGAGAATCTCGTCAAGTCCAGAGTACCTGCGCGAACACAAAAGAGCTTGCACCCAACGCTATAAAGGGGTTGTCAATCCCTTCAAGATTGATTGCAAAGTGAGATCTGAAGGCGGAAAGTGCAATGAAGTAAAAGAGTAAGACTGAAAATATGGTGTGAAGTAGACCCGGGGGCCATAGTGTTCACTAGAGGCTTCTCTCAAAATAGAAAATATTATGGTGGGTGAACAAATTACTGTTGAGCAATTGATAGAACCGCGCAAAGTCATGACGATATCTAAGGCAATGATCATACATATAGGCATCACATCCGAGACAAGTAGACCGATACTTTCTGCATCTACTACTATTACTCCACACATCGACCGCTATCCAGCATGCATCTAGTGTATTGAGTTCATGACGAACAGAGTAATGCCTTAAGCAAGATGACATGATGTAGAGGGATAAACTCAAACCAATGATGAAAACGCCATCTTTTTACCCTTAATGGCAACAACACGACGCATGCCTTGCTACCCCTTATCTCATTGGGTGAGGTCACCGCACGGTATGAACCCAAAACCAAGCACTTCTCCCATTGCAAGAATCATAGATCATGTTGGCCAAACAAAACCCACAACTCGAAGAGAATTACAAGGATATGAAATCATGCATATAAGAGATCAGAAGAAATTCAAATAAGATTCATAGATAATCTGATCATAAATCCACAATTCATCGGATCTCGACAAACACACTGCAAAAGAAGATTACATGAGATAGATCTCCATGAAGATTATGGAGAACTTTGTATTGAAGATCCAAGAGAGAGAAGAAGCCATCTAGCTACTAGATATGGACCCGTAGGTATATGGTGAACTACTCACGCATCATCAGAGAGGTCATGGTGTTGATGAAGAAGCCCTCCGTATCCGAATCCCCCCTCCGGCAAGGCACCAGAACGTGCCCCAGATGAGATATTGCGGAGACAGAAGCTTGCGGCGGCAGAAAAGTACTTTCGATTATCTCCTTATTTTTTCTGGATTTTTTGGGAATATGTAGGCGAAAGACCTAGGGTAGAGGAGGCCCAGGGAGCCCACAAGCCTGGGAGGCGCCCCCACTAGCCGCGGCTAGGGGGCTTGTGGGGTCCCTAGTGGCACCCTGTCTTGGTTCTCAAGTTCCCCGATCGTCTTCTGTTTCGGAAAAAATATTTTTGGAAGTTTCGTTCCATTTGGACTCCATTTAAAATCCTCCTCTGAAAAGGGTCAAAAAACGGAAAAAACAGGAACTGGCACTTGGCACTGAGTTAATAAGTTTGTCCCAAAAAAGATATAAAAGGCATACAAAACATACAAAGTTTGATAAGATAATAGCATGAAATCATCAAAAATTATAGATACGTTGGAGACGTATCACAAGGTTACGACAAAAACTGGATGCACTTCATATACAAAACAGACAATCTCTTTCGAAGTATCAGGGTTTCGAACGAGAACTCATTTGTTACAAAGGGATTTCATTTTTTGAACTTAATTGAACTCCGTACTTTTTGTGTGTTCAAAATGCACCATTCAAAGGCACATCATAAATTTTCAACAACTTCTGACTTCGTTTGGTATTTTCCGTGCATTTACTTATTCTTTTTTAGCTAATTGACCCATAAATTGAAAAGCACTACAAATAAAATCTGAAAATGTTGAAAGTTGGCATGGTATCATCATTTCACCCACATAGCATGTGCTAAAAAGTTGATAGGGTTACGACAAAAATTGGATGAACTTCGTGTACAAAACGGGCAATCTCTTTCGAAGTATCACGATTTCAAACGAGAAATCATGTGTTACAAAGGGATTTCATTTTGTTGAACTTATTTGAACTCCATATTTTTTGTGTGTTCAAAATGCACCATTCAAAGACACATCGTAAATTTTCAACAATTTCTGACTTCATTTGGTATTTTTGTGCATTTACTTATTTTTTTAAGCTAATTGACCCTGAAATTGAAAAGCACTACAAATGAACTCTTGAAATATTGAAAGTTAGCATGGTATCATCATTTAACCCACATAGCATGTGCTAAAAAGTTGATATGGTTACGACAAAAACTGGATGCACTTCGTGTACAAAACGGACAATCTCTTTCGGAGTATCAGGGTTTCGAACAAGAACTCATGTGTTACAAAGGGATTTCATTTTTTGAACTCCATACCTTTGGTGTGTTCAAAATGCACCATTCAAAGTCACATCATAAATTTTCAACAATTTCTGACTTCATTTGGTGTTTTTCGTGCATTTACTTATTTTTTTTAGCTAATTGACCCTGAAATTGAAAAGCACTACAAATGAACTCTGAAAACGTTGAAATTTGGCATGGTATCATCATTTCACCCACATAGCATGTGCAAAAATGTTGAGAGGGTTATGACAAAAACTGGATGCACTTCGTGTACATAACGGATAATCTCTTTTAAAGTTTAATACATTAGTACACATCACACAAAGTTTAATACATTACATAGATTTATATTTTGATCCCTTGCATATGATCCCTTTGGCTGTAACCATGGAGAATATTCATTATTTAACGGAATGCTTGTGTCAATTCTCATTATGAAGGGCGAAATTTCATCAAACTTATTATAATCTTCTCACATGTCTGTCTTGTCCTCGATCCCCACGATGTTTCTTTTCCCTGAAAGAACTATGTGACGCTTTGGCTCATTGTCTGATGTATTCATTTGCTTTTTTTTCTTTTTTCGGTCTGGAGGACATGTCTTTCACATAGAAACCTGAGCCACATCATTGGCTAGGACGAATGGCTCGTCTCTATAAACCAAGATTCTTGAGATCAACTATTGTCATTCTATACAACTGGTCTACCTTTACCCCTTCTCCATTCATGTTCACCCAACTACACCGAAACAAAGGGACCTTAAAAGTAGGTCCATAGTCAAGTTCCCATATCTCCTCTATGTAACCATAGTATGTGTCCTTTTTCCCGTTCTCGTTTGTCGCATCATAGCGGACACCACTGTTTTGGTTGGTGCTCCTTTTATCTTGGGCCGTCGTGTAAAATGTATTCCCGTTTATCTCGTACCCTTGAAAATGTAATACGGTCGAAGAAGGTGACGCAGCCAACAAGTAGAGTTGATCTCCAACAGTGTTGTCATTCATGAGACGTGCTCGTAACCAACTGCTGAAGTATCCATGTGTTTTTCTTCAATCCAGGAGATAGCCTTCCCCGGAACTCGGAGCGTACAAAATTCTTGTGTTCCTTGATATATGAAGCCACGAAGGTGGAACTTTTTAGAACTGTGTAGTGTGATTGAGTGAAAGAATGCCCATCCCTACATATCACTACTTTCTTTCCTAGCGTGCCTTTTCCAATCAGTCTCCCCTCATGCCGCGATTCACGAACACCAATCGGCTTAAGGTTAGGAAGAAAGTCTACACAGAACCCAATGACGTCATGTGTTCCATAGCCCTTGGAGATGCTTCCTTCTGGCCTAGCACGATTATGAACATATTTCTTTAATACTCCCATGAACCTCTCGAAGGGGAACATATTGTGTAGAAATACAGGACCAAGAATGGAAATCTCGTCGACTAGGTGAACCAGGAGATGCGTCATAATATTGAAGGACAGGGGGAGCACCAACTCAAAACTGACAAGACATTGGACCACATCCTTATGTAGCCTTTCCAGACGTTCTCGGTAGATTACCTTCTGAGATATTGCATTGAGGAATGCACATAAATTCACAACGGGTAATCGAACATTTTCCGGTAGAAGCCCCCTCAATGCAACTAGAAGTAACTGCCTCATAATCACGTGGCAATCATGAGACTTCAGGTTCTGGAATTTTTCTCTGCCATATTTATTATTCCCTTTATATTAGACGAAAAGCCAGCGGGGACCTTCATACTGCTCAGGCATTCAAAAAATATTTCCTTCTCTGCTTTGGTAAGAGCGTAGCTGCTTAAGTATTGACGCCCTTTATCAGTCTTCTTGTCGTATGGGTCTTTCATATGTTGTTACTCCTCCCGTGCTTCTGTTGTATCTTTTGTCTTCCCATACACGCCCAGGAAGCCTAGCAGGTTCACGCCAAGATTCTTTGTCAGGTGCATCACGTCGATTGAAGACCGGACCTCTAGGTGTTTCCAATAGGGTAGCTCCCAAAATGAAGATTTATTTTTCCGCATGGGCATGTGTCCGGTAACGTCGTCTTTCCGAACAGATTGACCGTCGGGACCCTTTCCAAAGATTACTATTTGATCCAAATCCTTGACCATAGCCAATAACTCATCACCAGTAGGGAGGTTAGGCTTCTTCCGGTGATCTGCCTCACCATTGAAATGCTTGCCTTTCTTTCTTACGGGATGATTGGTCGGAAGAAATTGACGACACACTAGGTAGACAACATTCTTAGATTTTTCCAAATATGTACATTTAGTCTTATCTAAACAGTGTGTGCATGCATTGTATCCCTTGTTTGACTGTCTTGAAATGTTAATAAGAGCAGGACAATTATTGATGGTTACGAACAGCAATGCTCGTAGGTCAAATTCCCGTTGTTTGTGCTCATCCCACACATGTACACCTGGTTTGGCACACAACTGCAGAAGTTCATCAACTAATGGCCTTAGGTACACATCAATGTTGTTGCCGGGTTGCTTCGGTCCTTGGATGAGCACTAGCATCATAATGAACTTTCGCTTCATGCACAACCAAGGAGGAAGGTTGTAGATACATAGAGTCATGGGCCAGGTGTTGTGACTGCAGCTCTGCTCCCCAAAAATATTCATGTCGTCTGTACTTAGACCAAGCCATAAGTTCCATGGCTCATCTGCAAAGTCCGGCCACTCCCTCTCGATTTTTCTCCACTGCGACCTGATACGTCTCCAACGTATCTATAATTTTTGATTGTTCCATGCTATTATCTTGTCAACTTTGGATGTTTTATATGCATGAATATGCTATTTTATATCTTTTTTGGGACTAACCTATTAACTCAGTGCCAAGTGCATTTTCATAGCCATTCCGAGATATATTGCCATGCAACTCCCAACGTTCCGTCTCATGACATGTGTCGTCACTTTCATATTGCCATTGCATGATCGCAAGATAGCTAGCGAGATGTTTCAACGTCATACGCTAAGCTAGATCGTTGCACATCCCGGTACACTACCGGAGGCATTTCATATAGAGTCATCATTGCTCTAAGTATTGAGTTGTGAGTAAATAAAAGTGTGATGATCACCATTATTAGAGCATTGTCCTATGTGAGGAAATAAAAAAGAGAGGCCAAAGATGCCCACCAAAAAAAAAGAGGCCAAAGAGCCCAAAAAAAAAGATGAGAGAAAAAGAGAGAAGGGACAATGCTACTATCCTTTTCCACACTTGTGCTTCAAAATAGCACCATGTTCTTCATGATAGAGAGTCTCTTGTTTTGACACTTCCATATACTAGTGGGAATTTTCATTATATAACTTGGCTTGTATATTCCAATGATGGGCTTCCTCAAAATGGCCCTAGGTCTTCGTGAGCAAGCAAGTTGGGTGCACACCCACTAGTTTCCTTTTGAGCTTTCACACACTTATAGCTCTAAGTGCATCCATTGCATGGTAATCCCTACTCAGCCACATTGATATCTATTGATGGGCATCTCCATAGTCCGTTGATACGCCGAGTCGATGTGACCATCTCCTCCTTTTTGCCTCACAACCTCCACCACACTCTATTCCACCTATAGTGCTATATCCATGGCTCACACTCATGTATTGCGTGAGATTTGAAAAAGTTTGAGAAAGTAAGAGTGCAAAAACAATTACTTGGCCAATACCGGGGTTGTGCATGATTTAAATTCATTGTGTGGGGATGATGGAGCATAGCCAGACTATATGATTTTGTAGGGATAACTTTCTTTGGCCTTGTTATTTCAAAAGTTCATAATTACCTTGCTAGCTTGCTTGAAGTATTATTGTTTTCATGTCAATAGCAAACTATTGTTTCGAATCTTACGGATCTGAACATTCATGTCACATGAAAGAAGTTACAAAGGACAAATATGCTAGGTAGAATTCCACATCAAAAATTCAGTCTTTATCACTTCCCTACTTGAGGACGAGGAGGAGTTAAGCTTGGGGATGCTTGAGAAGTCTCCAACGTATCTATAATTTTTTATCATTCCATTCTATTATCTTGTCAACTTTGGATGTTTTATATGCATGAATATGCTATTTTATATCTTTTTTGGGACTAACCTATTAACTCAGTGCCAAGTGCCAGTTTCTGTTTTTTCATGTTTTTGACCCTTTTTCACACGGATTACAAATGGAATAAAACTTTGCGATGATTTTTTTGGACCAAAATAGACCCCCGATGGTTTGGAAGAAGGCCAGAAGAGCCACGAGGGAGTCACAAGCCCGGGAGGCGCGACCCCCCCCCCCCTAGGCCGCACCTACCAGGCTTGTGACCTCCTCGTGGGCCCAACCGACGTAATTTCACCGCCATAAATTCCTATAAATACAGAAACCCCCAAAAAGAAACCTAGATCGGGAGTTCCGCCGCCGCAAGCCTTTGTAGCCACCAAAAACCAATCTGGAGCCCTTTCCGGCACCCTGCCGGAGGGGGAATCCATCTCCGGTGGCCATCTTCATCATCCCGGCGATCTCCATGACGAGGAGGGAGTAGTCCACCCTCGGGGGTGAGGGTATGTACCAGTAGCTATGTGTTTGATCTCTCTCTCGTGTTCTTGAGATGTCTTGATCTCGATGTACCGCGGGCTTTGCTACTATAGTTGGATCTTATGATGTTCTTCCCCCTCACCCTTCTTGTAATGAATTGAGTTTCTCCTTTGAAGTTATCTTATCGGATTGAGTCTTTGAGAACAGTTGATGTATGTCTTGCACGTGTCTATCTGTGGTGATCAACTTGCGGGTTTGTGACATTGGGAACCTATGCATATGGGTTGGCACACGTTTGGATATTCATGTGAGTGCTCGATGTAAGTTTTGGTGATCAACTTGTGGGTTTCGTGACATTGGGAACCTATGCATATGGGTTGGCACACGTTTTGACTCTCCCATAGAAACTTCGGGGCACTCTTTGAAGTTCTATGTGTTGGTTGAATAGATGATTCTGAGATTGTGTGATGCATATCGTATAATCATGCCCACGGATACTTGAGGTGACAATGGAGTATCTAGGTGACATTAGGGTCTTGGTTGATATGTATCTTAAGGTGTTATTCTAGTACGAACTCTATGATGGATCGAACGGAAAGAATAGCTTCGTGTTATTTTACTATGGACTCTTGAATAGATCGATCAGAAAGAATAACTTTGTGGTGGTTTCGTACCCGACAATAATCTCTACGTTTGTTCTCCGCTATTATTAACTTTGGAGTGACTCTTTGTTGCATGTTGAGGGCTAGTTATATGATCCAATTATGTTATCATTGTTGAGAGAACTTCACTAGTGAAAGTATGAACCCTAGGCCTTGTTTCCACGCATTGCAATACCGTTCGTGCTCACTTTTGTTACTAGTTACCTTGCTGTTTTTGTAATTTCAGATTACAAAAACCTATATCTACCATCCATATTGCACTTGTATCACCATCTCTTCGCCGAGCTAGTGCACCTATACAACTTACCATTGTATTGGGTGTGTTGGGGACACGAGAGACTCTTTGTTATTTGGTTGCAGGGTTGCTTAAGAGATACCATCTTCATCCTACGCCTCCCGCGGATTGATAAACCTTAGGTCACCCACTTCAGGGAAAATTGCTACTATCCTACAAACCTTTGCACTTGGAGGCCCAACAACGTCTACAAGAAGAAGGTTGCGTAGTAGACATGAAGCCCTATTCTGGCGCCGTTGCCAGAGAGGCTAGGTAAGCGGCACTAACATCCCGTCAACGCAGCTCTTTTCTGGCGTCGTTGCCGGGGAGGTTAGCGCTTGAAGGTATATCTTTAGATCTTGCAATCGAATATTTTTGTTTCTTATTCTTTCTCTAGAAAACTAAAAAAATGGAATTGAGGATGCCTCATATGCTCCATCTTTTCAATGTCTTTCGTGAGCATGATGGGAAGGAAAATTGTGCTCAAGTGTTGAAAGAAGAATTACATAGAATGCTTGGAATAGAATATGGGAATGATGAGCATGATTGCAATATTGTTAGCATGAATTCTTTGAATACACATGATGCTAATGATATGCAAAGCCACAAGCTTGGGGATGCTATATTTGATGAAGATGATCTTTTTAGTTCTTCCACTTTAAATGATCAAAATCATTTTGATGAAAGCATGCCCCCTATCTATGATGATTATTGTGAGGATACTCATGCTATAAAGAAGAGGGATGATAAAACTTGTCATACTCTCGAGAACCCCTTTGCTAAACCTTGCTTTTTCATTGTGGACACAATTTGTAGTGCTCAAGTCTTTTACGATACTCCCACTACTATTCTTGAGAATAGATTTCCTTATGTGGAGAGTAGTAAAATTCCTATGCTTGTAGATCATGAAAAGAAAGCCTTAGGTGCTGGTTATATTGTTGAATTCATTCATGATGCTACTGAAAATTAGTATGAGAGAGGATCATATGCTTCTACTTATTGCAATAGTATCAAGCTTCCTCTCCATGTGTTGAAATTTTTGAAGTTATGCTTGTTTTGCCTTCCTATGCTAGTTGTTATTTCTCCAACAAGTTGTTTGTTCACAAAATCCCTATGCATAGGAAGTGGGTTAGAATTAAATGTGCTAGCCATATGCTCCATGATGCTCTCGTTGTGCTTCAATCCTTATCTTTTATGTGAGCATCATTGAAATCATCATGCCTAGCTAAGGGTGTTAAACAATGGCGCTTGCTGGGAGGCAACCCAATGAATTTATTTTTGCTTTTTGCTTTCTGTTTTGTTTTTTCCACACCATCATAATTATGTTATTATTGTGTTTTTTGTGTTTAATTAGTGTTTGTGCCACGTAAAGCCTTTATGATTAGTTTGGGTGATAGCTGTTTAATCATGCTAAAAACGACAGAAACTTTCTGCTCACGAAATTATTTTTAATTTCTATCCAGAGAGATATTTTGAGTTGATTCTTTTTGATGCTGATTTATACTCAAATTTCCCTAATTTTCATTATTGTTCAGAATTTTTGGAGGTGCAGAAGTATGGTTCTCATTAAGATCATTACAGACTGTTCCGTTTTTGACAGATTCTGTTTTCAATGCATAGTTTGCTTGTTTTGGTGTTTCCATGGATTATTTTGAGTAATATAAATTGTGGAAATAGTAATATACAGTAGGAATTGTGTGGAAATAATTATGAGTCTTGTTTTGACAGTACCCAAGTGATTGATTTGCTCGTTATGATACTAACCCATCTCACGAAATTCCGTTAAGTTTTGTGTTCTGAAGTTTTCAAGTTTTGGGTAGAGTTTCGATGGACTATGGAACAAGGAGTGGCAAGAGCCTAAGCTTGGGGATGCCCAAGGCATCCCAAGACATTTTCAAGGATACCAAAAATCCTAAGCTTGGGAATGCCCCGGGAAGGCATCCCCTCTTTCATCTTCAATCCATCGGTAACTTCACTTGGGGCTATATTTTTATTCACCACATGATATGTGTTTTGCTTGGAGCGTCATTTTATTTTGTTAGAATAAGGTACTTAGGATCTGAAATTATCAGATGGGAGAGTATCCACATAGCCAAATAGTTTTTCAACTACTCATTGAGCTTCACTTATATCTTTTGCAGTAGTTTGTCTTTTGCTCTAGTACTTCACTTATATCTTTGTAGAGCATTGCAATGGTTCTATTTTATAGAACTAGTTGAACTCTCGTGCTTCACTTAGATCATTTTGAGAGTCTTAAACAGCATGGTACCTTGCTTAGGTTATGAATCTAGTCCTAATATGATAGACATTCAAAGAGGATAAAAACCTTCATATTCATGTGCATTGATTAGTAAGAGAAGTTTGATTCCTCTCAATTGGTTTTGAGATATGGATATGGTAATATTAGAGTTATGCTAGTAGGGTGTTGTGAATCTAGAAATACTTGTGTTGAACTTAGTGATTCCCGTAGCATGCATGTATGGTGAACCGCTATGTTAGGAAGTCGGAGCATAATTGATTTATTGATTGTCATCCTTTGTGTGGCGGTCGGGATCGCGCGATGGTTAACACCTACCAACCCTTCCCCTAGGAGTATGCGTTTAGCACTTTGTTTCGATTACTAATAAAAACTTTTGCAATAAGTATATGAGTTCTTCATGACTAATGTGAGTCCATGGTATAGATGCACTTTTACCTTCCACCATTGCTAGCCTCTCTAGTACCGCGCAACTTTAGCCGGTGCACAAACCCACCATATACCTTTCTCAAAATAGCCACCATACCTACCTATTATGGCATTTTCATAGCCAGTCCGAGATATATTGCCATGCAACTCCCACCGTTCCATCTCATGAAATGTGTCGTCACTTTCATATTGCCATTGCATGATCGCAAGATAGCTAGCGAGATGTTTCAACGTCATACGCTAAGCTAGATCGTTGCACATCCCGGTACACTACTGGAGGCATTTCATATAGAGTCAGCATTGCTCTAAGTATTGAGTTGTGAGTAAATAAAAGTGCGATGATCATCATTATTAGAGCATTTTCCCATGTAAGGAAATAAAAGAAAGAGGCCAAAGATGCCCACCAAAAAAAAGAGGCCAAAGAGCCCAAACAAAAAAATGAGAGAAAAAGAGAGAAGGGACAATGCTACTATCCTTTTCCACACTTGTGCTTCAAAATAGCACCATGTTCTTCATGATAGAGAGTCTCTTGTTTTGACACTTCCATATACTAGTGGGAATTTTCATTATATAACTTGGCTTGTATATTCCAATGATGGGCTTCCTCAAAATTGCCTTAGGTCTTCGTGAGAAAGCAAGTTGGGTGCACACCCACTACTTTCCTTTTGAGCTTTCACACACTTATAGCTCTAAGTGCATCCATTGCATGGTAATCCCTACTCATCCACATTGATATCTATTGATGGGCATCTTCATAGCCCGTTGATACGCCGAGTCGATGTGACCATCTCCTCCTTTTTGCCTCACAACCTCCACCACACTCTATTCCACCAATAGTGTTATATCCATAGCTCACACTCATGTATTGCGTGAGAGTTGAAAAAGTTTGAGAAAGTAAGAGTGCAAAACAAATTACTTGGCCAATACCGGGGTTGTGCATGATTTAAATTCGTTGTGTGGGGATGATGGAGCATAGCCAGACTATATGATTTTGTAGGGATAACTTTCTTTGGCCTTGTTATTTCGAAAGTTCATGATTACCTTGCTAGTTTGCTTGAAGTATTATTGTTTTCATGTCAATAGCAAACTATTGTTTCGAATCTTACAGATCTGAACATTCATGTCACATGAAAGAAGTTACAAAGGACAAATATGCTAGGTAGCATTCCACATCAAAAATTCAGTCTTTATCACTTCCCTACTTGAGGACGAGGAGGAGTTAAGCTTGGGGATGCTTGATACGTCTCCAACGTATCTATAATTTTTGGTCGTTCCATACTATTATCTTGTCAACTTTGGATGTTTTATATGCATGAATATGCTATTTTATATCTTTTTTGGGACTAACCTATTAACTCAGTGCCAAGTGTGAGTTTCTGTTTTTTCGTGTTTTTGACCCTTTTTCAGACGGAGTCCAAATGGAATAAAACTTTGCGATGATTTTTTTGGACCAAAAGAGACCCCCGAAGGTTTGAAAGAAGGCCAGAAGAGCCACGAGGGAGTCACAAGCCCGGGAGGCGCGACCCCCCTAGGCCGCACCTACCAGGCTTGTGACCTCCTCGTGGGCCCAACCGACGTAATTCCACCGCCATAAATTCCTATAAATACAGAAACCCCCAAAAAGAAACCTAGATCGGGAGTTCCACCGCCGCAAGCCTATGTAGCCACCAAAATCCAATCTGGAGCCCGTTCCGGCATCCTGCCGGAGGGGGAATCCATCTCCGGTGGCCATCTTCATCATCCCGGCGATCTCCATGATGAGGAGGGAGTAGTCCACCCTCGGGGGTGAGGGTATGTACCAGTAGCTATGTGTTTGATCTCTCTCTCGTGTTCTTGAGATGTCTTGATCTCGATGTACCGCGGGCTTTGCTACTATAGTTGGATCTTATGATGTTCTTCCCCCTCACCCTTCTTGTAATGAATTGAGTTTCCCCTTTGAAGTTATCTTATCGGATTGAGTCTTTGAGAACAGTTGATGTATGTCTTGCACGTGTCTATCTGTGGTGATCAACTTGCGGGTTTGTGACATTGGGAACCTATGCATATGGGTTGGCACACGTTTGGATATTCATGTGAGTGCTCGATGTAAGTTTTGGTGATCAACTTGTGGGTTTCGTGACATTGGGAACCTATGCATATGGGTTGGCACACGTTTTGACTCTCCCATAGAAACTTCGGGGCACTCTTTGAAGTTCTATGTGTTGGTTGAATAGATGATCCTGAGATTGTGTGATGCATATCGTATAATCATGCCCACGGATACTTGAGGTGACAATGGAGTATCTAGGTGACATTAGGGTCTTGGTTGATATGTATCTTAAGGTGTTATTCTAGTACGAACTCTATGATGGATCGAACGGAAAGAATAGCTTCGTGTTATTTTACTACGGACTCTTGAATAGATCGATCAGAAAGAATAACTTTGTGGTGGTTTCGTACCCGACAATAATCTCTACGTTTGTTCTCCGCTATTATTAACTTTGGAGTGACTCTTTATTGCATGTTGAGGGCTAGTTATATGATCCAATTGTGTTATCATTGTTGAGAGAACTTCACTAGTGAAAGTATGAACCCTAGGCCTTGTTTCCACGCATTGCAATACCATTCGTGCTCACTTTTGTTACTAGTTACCTTGCTGTTTTTGTAATTTCAGATTACAAAAACCTATATCTACCATCCATATTGCACTTGTATCACCATCTCTTCGCCGAACTAGTGCACCTATACAACTTACCATTGTATTGGGTGTGTTGGGGACACAAGAGACTCTTTGTTATTTGGTTGCAGGGTTGCTTGAGAGATACCATCTTCATCCTACGCCTCCCGTGGATTGATAAACCTTAGATCACCCACTTGAGGGAAAATTGCTACTGTCCTACAAACCTTTGCACTTGGAGGCCCAACAACGTCTACAAGAAGAAGGTTGTGTAGTAGACATCACGACCATCTGCGAGGTGTCTCAACTTCCCGTCTTTCTTACGCTCGTCGTTGTGCCATCGCATCAACTTGGCATGCTCATTGTTTCTGAACAGACGTTTCAACCGTGGTATTATAGGAGCATACCACATAACCTTAGCAGGAACCTTCTTCCTGGGGGCTCGTCATCGCCCTCAACATCACCAGGGTCATCATGTCTGATCTTGTACCACATGCAGTGCATACCGGGCATTTTTCCATATTCTCGTACTTCTCGCCGCGGTACAGGATGCAGTCATTAATGCATGCATGTATCTTCTGCACATCTAATCCAAGAGGGCAGATAGCCTTCTTTGCTTCGTATGTAGTCTCGGGCAATCCGTTATCCTTTGGAAGCTTCGGCTTCAATATTTTCAGGAGCTTCTCAAATCCCTTATCAGATAAACCAGTTTCTGCCTTCCATTTCAACAGTTCCAGTGTGGTACCGAGCTTTGTACTGCCATCTTTGCAATTTGGGTACAGCAACTTTTTATGATCCTTTAGTATGGCCTCCAACTTCAGCTTCTCCTGGTTTGTATCGCAGGTCTCTTTGCATCAGAAATGACCCGACCGAGACCATCAGCTGGCTCATCTGATGCCGGTTGTTCTTCACCTCCTTCTTCTTCATTGTCTTCCATTGCAGTGTCACCGTATTCTTCAGTGAACATAGGATAGTTTTCATCATCATCTTCTTCTTCATTGTCTTCCAACATAACCCATCTTTCTCCGTGCATGGTCCAACAATAATATGTGGGCATGAAACCTCTCCGAAGCACGTGGCCTTGAATGGTTTTCGAGCTAGAGTACTCCTTCACGTTTCTACAGTCAACACATAGACAAGGCATAAAATTATCCACTTTGTTTGCCTCAACCACATCGATAAATTTATGCAGGCCTGCAATAAATATGGAACCGCGTCGTTCGTCGTACATCCATCGCTTTCGTGCATCGATCTGCATCATACATGAATAGTGAAATGACCACCGTACATGGACACATGCAATATTTTTGTATCAACTACAAATGAAAAGGATAAGGTTGTTAACCTTGGTCGAGGTTACCATTTTGTCTGAACTTAAGTATGACTCGGGCATTAGTCCCGGTTTGTAATGTACTCCGAAGTGCGTCGATCACTGTACATCCATTGGCGGTTCATCTGTATTATGAAATTAAGTATATCAAAAAACCATTGCAGAACATCATGAATAGATAAATGACCAAATTAATACACGTTCATCATCACATTAAAACCAAAGCACGGTAGTGATCAAATGTTATTATTGCAAAAGTAATTACATAAAGGTCTCTCATAAAACAACATATAACTATGTAAAACATTTAAATGCAACAAAAAATATGATCAAAATCGCAACTAAGGTAACAATTGACGCAACGGCATAATGATACCAAGCCTCTTTATCAATGGCATATTTTCTAATATTCCTAATCTTCAAGCGCATTTCATCCATCTTCAACCGCATTGCATCCATCTTCATCTTGCGATCATTGACGACATCGGCACCATGCAACTACAGTTCCATATTATTCCCCTCAATTATTTTCAATTTTTTCTTCAAGTAATTGTTTTCTTTTTCAACCATATTTAACTTCTCGACAAGAATTTCTATGTGGGTTGGAATTTACGGTTCACATACCTCCTAGATTAGAAAATATATGTCATGTTGGTCGTCATAATTGTCATAAATACTAAATAAAACAAATAGTTATAAAAGATAATATATACCACATCCGAATCATAGACACAACGAGGACCGACGGAGGCGGATACCAAAACCATCGCACTATATAATAACAAAAAATAATGAAAGTAAGTAATTTATACATATATCTATCTAAATCATACGAGTAAGAAATTTGTTTCCTTTTAAAAAGAAGATAAGAACAAGAGGCTCACCACGGTGGTGCTCCGGACGAGATCGGCGTGGGCAATCGACAACGGTGAGGACGGGCACGAGACGGCACCCTACACATGTGCAGACTCTAAGAAGTTAATTTGAGCTCAAATTTTGCATCTAAATCAAAATAACTCCCACAAACACTCCTACACTAAAACCCACAAACCACTCTACTTCTAGAGCATTTGAAATGAGCTAAACTAGCAGTGAGAGATGAAAGGATGAAGTAGCTAACCTTTTAGAACACTTGTGTAGTTGGTGCACCGCCAAACCTAGACAAATATTGAGGAAAATGGAGCTTGGAGGTCGAGCTTGGAGAGGAGAAAGCTTAAGTAGTGTTGCTCGGGCATTTCATCGAACACCTCATGCGCAAGAAATAGAAGGGCGGCAAGAGCATGGCATGCACACCACAACAGCCCAAAAACAGATGAGGGGTGGGCAGGGGCGAGGGTATATATAGGCAAAACTTTAGTCTCGGTTTTTGTCTAAAACCGGGATTAATAGCCTACCATTTAGTCCCGGTTCCAGCCCCCAACCGGGACTAATGCTCCGGGACACGCCACGTGTCTATCGCTGGATCTTTAGTCCCGGTTTTTGGCAGGAACCGGGACTAATGCGTCGAACCGAACCGGGACTATTGCCCCACGAGGCCCTGGCAGCTCGAACCGGGACCAATGCCTGGCATTGGTCTCGGGTTTATTTCGACCCCGGGCTAATGGCTTTTGCAGCTCCGGCCGAAAGCCTCTTTTTCTACTAGTGACGCAAGCACCAAGAGGAGACAAAAACACCGAAGTCCTCCTTTTGTTTGTAGGAATTTTGTAGAAATTCTATACATAGGATTTTCAAGGAAATAAATCCATTGAAGCCCTTTGGTTTGTAGGAATGGGTTTCCATTCGTATGTAGAATAGGAATCAATCCATCACATTTCAAAGCAAAAAAATATTAGCCAAGACTCAAGGGGAAAATGCATATCCTATGCATGAGATGACATCTCTTTCTCAGTAGAAATTAAGATGCATGTCATCTCACTTTTTGTGGGTTTTTTTCTATTCCTATGCTATTTCTATCCCATGAATCAAAGGATGACTAACGTGATTTAGTGCATCTTTGACTGATGTCGATTGGTGGTGCATATAGAAGAATTGGACGGTCTGACTAGGTTTCCAACTCATAAACTTGTTTGTCAAGAGAACAAAAAATAAGATCGTGTTTTAGTGGACCATTCGCGCGCATGTCGCATGCTCGTGCCCTTGGAACGAGCCTTGCCAAGCAAGGCGAGTGCATGTGTTTTTCTCATTCTCCCCTCATACTTATTACCTGGTAGAGTGGAGAGACTTCACTATACAAGTTGGTCTCATGCCACCTCCACTTTTGGGGTGGGACTAAGGCCCTATTTGATTCATCTTTAGGCAGCAGATTCTCATAGAAAAAATTAAGCGTTGAAACAAACAACTATTTGAAATTAACTTTGCTCGTTAAGTTGAATGAAGATTCGGGCCATTTGAACGCAAATGTCCTAAGCACATTGATACGTCTCCATCGTATCTACTTTTCCAAACTCTGTTGCCCTTATTTTGGACTCTAATTTGCATGATTTGAATGGAACTAACCCGGACTAACGATGTCTTCAACAGAATTGCCATGGTGTTGTTTTTGCGCAAAAATAAAAGTTCTCAGAATGACCTGGAAATTTACGAGGATTTTTTGTGGAATATATAAAAAATACTGGCGCAAGAATCAACCGGAGACGTGGAGCGAGGAGCCCACAAGCCTAGGAGGCGCCCCCCCTGGTCGTGCCTATCACGCTTGTGGGGCCCTCGGGGCTCCGCCACCTCCAACTTCAGCTCTATTTAGTCCCTTTCGTCCGAAAAAAATCAGAGAGAAGAGTTCATCATGTTTTACGATACGTAGGCGCCGCCACCACCTGTTCTTCCTCTAGAGGGCAGATCTAGAGTCCGTTCTCGGCTCCGAAGAGGGGAGATCGTCGCCATCGTCATCACCAACCTTCCTTCATCGCCAATTCCATGATGCTCTTCACCGTTCGTGAGTAATCTCATCGTAGGCTTGCTGGACGGTGATGGGTTGGATGAGATCTATCATGTAATCGAGTTAGTTTTGATGGGGATTGATCCCTAGTATCCACTATGTTCTGAGATTGATGTTGCTACTACTTTGCCATGCTTAATGCTTGTCACTAGGGCCCGAGTGCCATGATTTCAGATCTGAACCTATTATGTTCTCGTCAATATATGTGTGTTCTTGATCCTATCTTGCAAGTTGTAGTCACCTACTATGTGTTATGACCCGGCAACCCCGGAGTGACAATAGCCGGAACCACTCCTAGAGATGACCATAGTATGAGGAGTTCATGTATTCACTAAGTGCTAATGCTTTGTTCTGGTTTTCTATTAAAAGGAGAACCTTAATATCCCGTAGTTTCTGTTAGGACCCCGCTGCCACGGGAGGGATGGACAATAGATGTCATGCAAGTTATTTTCATAAGCACGTATGACTATATATGGAATACATGCCTACATTACATTGACGAACTGGAGCTAGTTACATATCTCCCCATGTTATAACTCTTGCATGATGAATGTCATCCGGCATAATTATCCATCACCGATCCAATGCCTACGAGTTTTTCCTACTGGTCCTTGCTACGTTACTTTGTCGCTATTGTTGTCACTGCTGCTACTGTTACCGCTACTGCTGTCACTGCTATTGTTACCATTGCTACTGTTGCTATCACACTACTTTGCTACTGAAACTTTGCTGCAGATACTAAGTCTTTCAGGTGTGGTTGAATTGACACCTCAACTGCTAATACTCGAGAATATTCTTTTGTTTCCCCTTGTGTCGAATCAACAAATTTGGGTTGAATACTCTACCCTCGAAAACTGTTGCGATCCCCTATACTTGTGGGTTATCAAGACTATTTTCTCACGCCGTTGCCGGGGAGGCCTAGCACTATTCTCTGAGTCACTTGGGATTTACGTCTGTTGATCTCTATGAGGAAACCGAGAGATCCAAAAACTAAAGTCTTTCCCTCAACTACGAGGACACATAAGGAACTGCCATCTAACTCTGCACTTGATTCACCTTCAGTTATGAGTAAGTTTGCGACACCACCACTTGCTAGAAACTCTGATATGTCGCTTGTGCTTGATGATGCTACTTCTGCTATCCATGATGCTTGTGATGATGCTTTGCTTGATACTGCTTTGCCACTAGGTGCATTCCTTAATGCACAAATTGTTACAGTTGCTGCTGAATGTGATGATACTTCTGAAACTGCTCAGATTATTGAAGTAGAACCTGCTATTTCACTTGTTAGAACTAGCTCTCCTAGATAAGAATTGCCTGATATACCTGAGGGTTATGTTATGGAGGGAGAGATAGCTCAGGACTTTCTTGCTTGTAAGGATAGCTACGATCTTGAGAAATTACTGTGTAAGTGGAAAGAAATATCTCTGAACGCTACAATGAAATATGATCCTAAGTTTGCTACTTCGCCTATCTTTGTGACCGATAAGGATTATGAATTCTCTGTCGATCCTGAGTTAATCACTTTGGTCGAATCTCATCCTTTTCATGGTTATGAGTCTGAAACGGTTGTAGCACATCTTACTAAGTTGCACGATATAGCCACCCTATTCACGAGTGAGGAAAAGATCCGCCACTACTATATCCTTAAGTTGTTTCCTTTCTCGCTAAAGGATGATGCTAAGACTTGGTTCACTTCTCTTGCTCCCGGTTGTGTGCGTAGTCCCCAGGATATGATCTACTACTTCTCTGAGATATATTTTCCTGCCCATAAGAAACAAGCTGCCTTGAATGATATATATAACTTTGTGCAAGTTGAAGAAGAGAGTCTCCCACAAGCTTGGGGAGGCTCGTCCAGCTACTGAATGCTTTGCTTGATCACCCTCTTGAGAAAAATGAAATACTTGATATCTTCTATAATGGACTAACCGATGCTTCTAGGGACCACCTAGATAGTTGTGTTGGTTGTGTTTTCAGGGAACAAACTGTGGAACAAGCTGAGATTCTATTGAATAGTATCTTGTGCAATGAGAATGCTTGGACTATTCCCAAACCACCTCTAAAGCCAACTCCGAATAAAAGAGGTATCCTATTCCTCGATCCTGAAGATATCCAAGAAGCTAAGAAATCTATGAAAGAGAAAGGCATTAAATCTGAAGATGTCAAAAATCTACCACCTATCGAAGAGATCCATGGTCTTGATAACCCGACACGGGTAGTAGAGGTAAATTCTCTTCGTAGATTCAATGATAGTGATATTCCTTTTGATAAACCTGCTAGCTTATGCTTAGATGAATTTGATAACTTTGTTGCCGAACAACAAAGTTTCAATGATTATGTTAGCAGACAATTGGAACAGAATGCTCGTATGCTTAGTCATTTAAGTGCTTGTGTGGATAGAAACGTCAATGATCTTAAGATTTTGAGTAAACATGCCTCTATGGTTACTACTCAAGTAGAACAAGTACTTAAGGCTCAAAATGACTTGCTCAATGAGTTGAATGACAATTCTGCCAGAGTCTTCACTAGAGGTGGTAGAATGACCCAAGAAGCTTTGTATCCTGAGGGTCATCCTAAGAGAATTGAACAAGATTCTCAAGGAGTTAGAACCAAGGCACCTAGTCATCCTAGGAAGAAAAACAAAGATGATAGGAACTTGCATGCTAGCAACCCCGTTGCTGTTACACCCGAGAATCCAAATGATATCTCTGTTTCTGATGCCGAAACACAATCTGGTGATGAACATGAGCTTAATGATAATATCGATAGTGGTGTTCATGATGATGCTGAACCTAGCAATGATAAGGTGTGGAGATTGAACCAGTTGATCTTGATAACCCACAACCTAAGAATAGGAGATACGATAAGAACGACTTCATTGCTAGGAAGCATGGCAAAGAAAGGGAACCATGGGTTCAGAAACCCATGCCCTTTCCTCCCAAACCATCCAAGAAAAAGGATGATGAGGATCTTGAGCGATTTGTTGAAATGATTAGACCTGTCTTTCTGCAAATGTGTTTGACAGATATGCTCAAAATGTCTCCTTATGCTAAGTACATGAAGGATATTGTGACTAATAAGAGGAGGATACCTAAGGTTGAGATTTCCACCATGCTTGCCAATTACACCTTCAAGGGTGGAACTCCTAAGAAACTAGGTGATCCCAGAGTGCCCACTATACCTTTCTCCATTAAAGGTAACTACGTTAGAACTGCTTTATGCGATCTTGGAGACGGTGTTAGTGTTATGCCTCTCTCTCTCTCTTTATCATAGACTTGAATTGCGAGGATGTGCCTGTTGTGGTTGCTAACGTTACTATCTTAACAGACTTTGTTATCCTGGATATTCCCGAGGATGATGCCATGGTGGTCATCCTTGGAAGACCCTTTCTAAACACTGCAGGGGTTGTTATTGATTGCAACAAAGGCAATGTCACTTTCCATGTCAATGGTAATGAGCATACGGTGCACTTTCCGAAGAAACAATATCGAGTACATTGCATCAATGCTATTGAAAAAACTTCATCGATTCTTATTGGGAGCTTTGAATGCCCTATACCTACTGTCAAGATGAAGTATGATTTGCTTGTTGGGGATATGCACATCCCCATTAAGGTAACCTAGTGACTATTCGAAAATTCTCCGTTTTTATGCGATTCGAAAAAAGTTTGTCAACGAGACTTGATCAACCTCATTGACGGATTTCTTTTGATGACCATGAGATGGATGAATCTGAGAGTCACAACCTTCTGCCTCCAACTTTTACTTTCGGTTGTTTAGAAGAAAAATGATAGATTTAGCTTTAGTTTCTCATGTTTTCTGCTTTTTTGTCCCATAGAAAAGTATCCCAAAAATAAAAGTTCTTCAAATGCCCTGAAAATCAAGTATGATTTTTTCTGGAATTTTTGAAAAATTCTGAGACGGGGAGCTAGTCAGGGGGATGCACCAGTGGGCCACAAGCCCAGGAGGCGCGGGCACCCCCCTGGCCGCGCCTACCCGGCTTGTGGGGCCCACATGCCCCCCCCCCCCCTCCACTTATTCCAGCTCCCATCTCCTTCTCCTACCTCCAGAAAAATTCATTCTATAGCTCAAACTCGTGTTCTTGCTCTTCTTGCTGTGATTTTCGATCTCCTTGTGCAAAGCCCCATTCACCAAACTGTTTTGGGGAAATTGTTCCTTGGTATGTGACTCCTCCATTGGTCCAATTAGTTTTTGCTCTAGTGCTTCATTCGTTGTGTATTATTGCTGCCTTGGTGACCCTGTTCTTGCGCTTTGGATGTTAATTTTAGTTGGTCCCAAGTAGTTTTTATGCATGATATGGCCTCTAGGCACTTGTAGGAGTAGTTGTTGTGAGTTTCATTGAGCCTTGTTCACTTTTCCTTTGAGTCACTAAAAATTTCAGAAAAAGGAAGATGTTCAGGAAAAACTATCATGGTGGTTCTTCAAGAAAGAGGGGTCCCCGTCTCGCGATTCGGGAGCCCGATCCTTACCAACCGAGGAACGCACAGGTACAACCATGTGAATGGCCTTCTGATGAATTCATGATTGATGCAGGTTTCAAAGATGAGTTCGATACACTTGTTCACAACGTCGGACTTGAAGAATTCATCTCCAATAAATGTGAACAATATACTTCTCTCACTGCCTATTTTGTTCGTAGATTCAAATTTTTAGCTCGCCGTGACACATCCATACTGTTTGATCTCTATGATAAATCGTATACCATGGATTTAGAGGATTTCAATAGAATTTGCAAGATGCCTGATTGGGGTAGTCTCAATGATCCTCCTGAATCTTCGGTTAGAGATTTTATCTCTAGTATAACTGTCGGAGAAACTAGAGATATTATGCAGGCTACCATGGGGAGCATTCATTTTCCTGCCTTGCATTACTTTGCCCTTGGAAATCTACGCATATTGGGGCATAGCGCCACCACAGGCGCCCGTGCCCGAGCTACGATTCGAGTACCAGACGTCAGTTTATCAGTGGGAGCCAGAGGAGCTCACCCAGCAGTGGCACCCTCAGTACACTTCGGAGTACCCCAAAGACGATTACTTCCAGCCATGGGAGTAGACCAACTTAGGCCAAAAATCCTAAGCTTGGGGGAGTACGTGTTTCTCACCGACTTTATATTCTTGCTCACGCTTTCACCTTGTTAGTCGGTGTTCACACCTTGTCGTTGTATCATCCATGCTAGTTTATTTCTTTTTCTCGCTTTCTTCTCGTGTGTTTTATTTAGATTGAGAAAACCCAAAAAGATTTTGTGACCATGGACCAGTCTTGCTAGATTTTGTGAGCACACAAGGGAACAACAATCGGCCCAGGAGTTTTAGATCTGAGGTGATGTGGGAATCACATGAGAATTGGCACGAGGCTATATCCATAAGTTGGAACTCAGTTTTGCCTGGCTATGGGGTGGGATATTTCCGCAACAAACCTTTAAAGATTGCCAAGGACCTGGCGGGGTGGAGCATGGAATAATTTGGTAGTGTCCAAAAGGAAATTAAAGATCTTATGCTCCAGCTACAGCAACTTTGAGATGACCCGGCCAGAATGGGACATGTGCACAAAGAGATCAAGATCAGCTACAGGCTTGTCGAATTATACCATAGGGAAGATATCATGTGGCGTCGGAGGTCAAGGCTATAATGTCTCTCTAAAGGGGGTAAAAACATAAAACTTTTCCATATGCAGGCTAGCATGAGGAGGAAGAAAAATATGATCGAGGAGTTATACTCCTCCCTTGGTATATACACGGAGGACCCAACAGTTTTGAAATCAATGGTGCTTGAATTTTACAAGTCATCATATACTTCTGAGGGTGTGACGGGTTTAGAGGATGTACTAATGCATGTACCATGCAGAGTAAAGCCGACCATGAATGAATCATTTTGTGCTGAATATACGAATGAAGTGGTCAAGAAAGCTTTTTTCCAGATGTTCCCGACCAAAGCGCCTGGCCCCAATGATTTTCCGGTGCATTTCTATCAAAGGCACTGGGATATATGTGGATATGAGGTCTCCGCCGTGGTGATGCGCATCATAAGAGGGGAGGAGAGTCCTAAGAATATTAATGACATCGTTCTTGTGTTGATCCCGAAGGTAATGGGCCTGACCCAGCTGGCTCAATTTAGACCTATCAGTCTCTGCAATATGCTCTATAAAATAGCATCCAAGGTGGTGGCTAAGAGGCTCAAGGTAATCCTACCTGACATAATATCTGGAGAGCGGTCTGCCTTTGTGCCTGGTAGGCTCATTACTGACAACATCATATGTGCTTATGAGTGCCTTCACTTCATGAAACGAAACAAATCAAAAACGTATAGCCTTTGTGCTCTGAAGCTTGACATGATTAAAGCCTATTATAGGCTCAAGTGGGATTATTTGCAGGCCATTATGAGTAAACTGGGGTTCGCAGCCCCGTGGATCCAGATTGTAATGACCATGGTGAGATATGTATCATTCTCGGTCGTGTTCAACGGTGAAAAGCTAGAGCAGTTTAAACCATCCATAGGGATTCGGCGGGAAGATCCTATTTCCCCTTATCTATTCTTACTTGCAGCACAGGGCCTTTCGTGTCTTTTAAAATCCAGTTCTCAGTCATGATCACTTGGAATCAAGGTGGCTCTGACAACACCAGTTGTGAGCCATCTTCTATTTGCACATGACAGCCTACTACTTTTTAAGTCTAGTGTGGAGGGTGCAAATCATGTACCAAACCTATTGAATATTTATTGTGCTGCTTCGGGACAACGAGTGAACCATGAGAAGTCCTCGATTTATTTCAGTAAGGGCTACCCCGACTCTACCAAAGTGGAAGTGAAGAATTCTCTAGATGTGCAGAACGAGTCGCTGAATGAGAAATACTTGGGCCTGTCGACAGAGGTGGGATAGTCCAAGAATGGTTCTTTCAAGTATTTGCGTGATAGAGTTTGGACAAAGGTGAAAGGATGGATGGAAAAACTACTTTCTGCGGGAGGGAAGGAGGTACTCATCAAATCAGTGGCACAATCCATCCCTATTTTTTCTATGTCTTGCTTCAGACTCCTCAGAGGATTGTGTCAAGGTATAACATCTATCATTCGCCAGTTTTGGTGGGGGAAAGCAAGGGAAGAGAAGGCCTTGTTGAGTATCATGGGATGTCATCACGAGGCCAAAAAACCTTGGTGGGCTCGGGTTTAGGGACATGGAGATCTTCAACCTCGCCTTGCTATTGTGGCAAGCATGGTAGCTGTTGCAGGATCCTAACACGTTGAGCACACGTATTCTCAAATCACTCTACTACCCGAACACCTCTATCCTAGAAGCAGAACTTGAATCCCACCCATCCCAGATTTGGCGTGTTGTGATAGACGGAAGGAACATCTTGAACCTGGGTATTATTCATCGGATTGGGAATGGTGCTTCCACAAAATCTGGGAACACAACTCGATTCCTAGAGATGGTATCTTCAAGCCAGTCACCTCCTTAATCTCTAATCCGCCGCAGCTGGTGGGTGAAGATCGATCCGACAAGTGCTGAATGGAAAGAGGAACTACTTCGCCATGTATTTCTGTCGATTCACGTTGAATCCATTCTTAAAGTTCCCATATGTATGTGTCAAATGGAGGACTTTTGGGCCTGGTCGGAAGACACTAGGGGTATTTACTCTGTCAGGACAACCTATGATCTCATATATCGAGTGAAGATGAGCAGGGAGGACTGGATCGAAGGAGCTAGCGGATCATCAAATCCTGTCAATGAGCGCCGAGGCTGGGCGTCGGTGTGGAAGTTGCACATACCATCTAAACTGAAGATCTTTACTTGGAGACTAGCACAGCATTTGCTTCCCTCGAGCGACGTTCTTCACCATCGTAACATGTCTTCTACTCACATCTGTGGAGTGTGTGGAGCTGCGGATAGTTGGAGACACGAGCTACTGGATTGTACGTTGTCGTGAAGTGTTTGGGCGCTTTCTAGTGATGAGCTAGTCCAACACATGTGCATGAACAAAGAAGAGGATGCCAAGGGCTGGTCGTTTGCCATGAGTGACTCCCTTTCGCTGCATGACTTTACTCTGATGATCATGACGCTATGGGCGATCTGGCATGCAAGACGAAAGGTTATTAAGCAAGGAATTCTGCAGACTCCTATGCAACATATTCTTTTGTTGGCAGGTTTCTTTCAGATCTTCAATGCCTAGCTAAACTAGCTCTGAGAGCAACCCCATCTTCTACGACTCGACCGACCTGGTAGATTCCACCGGCGGAGAATCGCTACAAGATCAACACGGATGTCGCAGTGTCGAGAAGGGGTGGCATGGGGGCCACTGCAACAATATGTCGTGATGAGGTGGGCAATTTCCAAGGAGCATTCTCGGTTTTGTTCAGAAATATAGATGATCCTGAGACCCTTGAAGTACTGGCGATCAAAGAGGCTATTGCATTAGCAAATGATCTATATATTCACAAAGTTTTGGTTGCATCTGATTGCAAGAATGTTATAGAAGCAATTAAAAGGGGAACCTCGACGTCACATGGAGCATTTGTGTTTGAGATTAAAGAGGCATCTAGGTCTTTTATTTCCTTTAATTTCTTACACGAGTTCAGAACCTCGAATGTCGAGGCTCACAAACTAGCAAAGCATGCATTATCACTAGGGACCAGCCGCCATGTTTGGTTAGGACATCCTGAAGATCTCTTATTCTTCCATATAAATTGTGACGGTTGAATAGAAGCTTTGCGAGTTTGCCTAAAAAATATACATGGCCATTAGAGGGACTGGTTGTACAACTCGATCGAACAATCAACAATGACCGTGGCATAGACTTGCGTCGTCCTGCCTCGAAATGTGAGTATGGTTGTCCACTTATCGACACACTCCTCCCAGGTTCGTCTTTTTTTCGAAACACTCCTCCCAGGGTTTGTCAAGGCGGTATCGGTATGCCAATACAAGTTCGAGATACGCGCAGCGTAGCTAGGATCCAGCACACATCCTAGGGCGTGTTTGATTCCCTGCATTAGGCCCAGCCTGGCCCACACGGGAAGGAAGTGGTCCGTTTGGTTGCCTGCGTTTACTGTGTGGCCCGCATGGCACGAACCTTAAAGCGCCTCCAGGCCAGGCCCAGGGGAAACGCCCGAATCGGTAGTAGATCGCGAGCCTGGCTCGGCGACGTAGGGGAGGGCGACGCGCTTCTCTCCTCATGCGACCAGGGAGATGGCGCGAGCTCGCCAGCATCGCCAAAAAAATGGCGGCGGGATTTCGGCTCACCTCCTGCCAAGTCCGCCCCTATTTAGCCCCCTCCCTCACCGCCCCAACTCCCACCGCCATTGTCTACCCCTTTCAAGCTTTCCTAGCGACGCGCATCGGCATCGACGAGTAGGTAAGCAGTGCATCTTCATTGGTCGGCGGTCCACGGCGTCAGCGGTCCTTCATCGGTCGGCGGTGATCTTCTACGATCGTTCTCCCCTCGTCCTCGAGCTACATCCATGGCCTTTGCGAGTTCAATCCCCCTTTCTATTTATTCCTTCTAGCTAGATCTGAGCTGCAGTTAGGGTTTGACGTAGATGCATGGTTGATTAGTGCTATGATCTGTGAGCTCATATCGTTGATTGTTATGCTGCGGTTGCAATTTGTGGTAGGGTTAGATGTTCAAGCATGTGGTAGGCTAGATTAGTAGTAGAGGTTGAAGTTGAACCTTGTGCTTGTGTTGATTCGTGCTTAGACCTGTGATTTCTAGCTATTGGTGGTTCATTTGTAGCATGTTGTTTGTTGTAGATGTATGTTCCTGCTCATAGATTGTGTGGTGTGCTTAGTATGAGAGTGATGAACCATGTGCTTACTATGATAGTGATGAAGCATGTGCTTGGTATGATAGAGCGTGTTTGGTGCTTTCGTGGATTGTCCGGTATGTTTTGTGCTATGCTTACTGTCAATGCGTGCTACAATTGTAGGACATGACCAAGTAGGCGCAAGATCTTAGTCAGGCCCTTGTTCTGTCGGACAGCCAGTTTCCCCCATCGTTTGTCCACGACTCGCAACCTATGTCCGAGATGGCACCTGATTCACAGGTGTTCGCGTATGATTCTGTCTATGTGTCAGTAGTGCCCGTTCAGCAAACTCCTGCTTCTGCTGCTGATGTCGCTCCAACAGCAAAGGCAAAGAAGGATGGTAGGTCGAACAACATGAAGTGGCAGGCGTTTATGTCCAGGTTTGTGCTGAACAAGATGTGTGAGCTCATCTCTAGTGGAGTGAGGACTGACAAGGGCTTCAAGGAGGTGCACTTGAACACCATTGCAAAGCAGATGTTCGAGTTTTGTGGGCAGGACGTGTCCGCCACCCAGGTGTACAACCACCTGAGGAAGTGGAGAGGTCGATGGATCCAAGTGTCCAAGATGAGAGATCTTAGCGGCGCCTCATGGAATGAGAACACTTGCTCCATAGTTCTCGAGGGAGAGCACTACGCCGTCCATGTCGCGGTTAGCTCACAACCCTCTTCCTTTTCATAATGTCCACCATTACCTTCTCCTAATCGCAACTAACAACACTTGTATTTCATTCTTAGGACCACCCAAGGGACGCTGAGTTCCTGAACACACCCATATAGAACTACAGCCAGATGCAGCACATCTTCTCCTTCGGGCTGGCAACTGGGAGGCATGCCATGGGCTCGAGGGAGCCTCTTGGTTCTCCCATGTCAGACTTCCCTGCGACCCCGGACATCGAGGTCATTGATGGCCCTGACAAGCACTTCGAGAAGCCCTTTTGACCCCGTCCATGATAGGAAGAGGAAGAGAGGAGGCCTCATGGAGGAGGAGATCAATGTCTTTTGCAGCATGACTGAGGCGGTGAAGGAGGTGGCAACAGTCATCAGGGAGTGCAAACCCCTCGACGTCCATCCTAACTTGTATGGCGCTGTCATGACCCAGGGTGGCTTCAGCGACGAGGCTCTCATGGCATCTCTCAGCCACCTGCTTGACAACAAGGTCCAGGGTGTTAGGTTCGTTGCCATGGCAGACGCTCACAGCTGGCTGGGCAAGCACTACTACTAGAGTAGTGTTGCTTGTGAGTGTGCATGATCCCTGACTGCGATGGCGATGGCGGTGGCGGCGACGACGACGATGACGACGTACATTTTGTGTAGCTAGGGCTGAAAAACTATTTGATGGTGTTTATATTTTGGTGAGGTGGTATATACTAACCCCTCACAATGATGATGAACTTGCGGTGATAGGACGACACCCTCTTTTGGATGTGGTAGTAAGATAACATCATGGTAGTGCTAGGTAGAACTTGGTATGTCGTATGATCATGCATGCTTTACTTCTTCTCTTCCACTTGTGTGCTCCATTGATTTGCTGCTTCAACTCTTGCTCTTGTGCATTGCTAGGGCAAGTGGTATGATGTGTTCATCGGTAAGGCTCCACGGATTTATAGTTTCTGGAAAGAAGCAGTGCACAAGTGACGTCGTATAGCAACAACAGCCATAGAGGATTCAAGACTAGGCACGCGACAGAACAAGCTTACTCCGACTTGGTGCAAAAGCACGGTGGCAACAGTGTTGACAGTGGCAAGGTTGGAGGTGTCAAAGTGGAAGATGGTACGGCGGATCGTCGGTTGGGGCTAAAGCTGAAGAACTTCATCATTTTTGCCCAGTTCATCGCCATTGTTGTATTGTGACGTTGGTGTGCTAGGTGTGCTCATTGTAGGTAAGCTCACCAAATAGATTACAAGGTAAGCACACCATGTACACCGTATGTAATCAAACACCATGTTCATGTACCGCTTGACCAATGCAGGCAACCAAACAAAGTGCACTTGCGTATTACCTAATGCAAGGATGCAGGCAACCAAACAACTTGCATATTACCTAATGCAGGGGCCCTGAATGCACGCAACCAAACAACTTACAGATGAGGCATTTAATGTTGTTTTTGCTCAACCTGATTTGAGAAGTATACGCAATGCAGCTACTATTCAGTAAAGAAACCAAACACGCCCCTAGATTTCTTCTTGGTCGTTTGGCAGACAATGTAAATGTTATTTATAATTTAATAAAGCTAGCTATGAAGGCCTTCCCGTCACCAGAAAAAAAAAGGATCAAGCACACATCCAACAAAATCAGCCATGGAAAACTAAGACATACTCCTAACTCCAGTTCAGCCATGGAAATCATGGAGTACTAATAATAATTGCACTTGTGAAAGGGCGTAGAAACTGTCAAATCCACAACAGATAACAGATTCCTAGCTAACGATTGGTTTTCAGCATCTCCACTTCAGTACCAACTACAGAAAGAAAACATCAACCCTATCCGGGGTCAAATTACATGCAGCTCCAGTTCGACTGCCTTAGTTTCCGAAAATTTGGCGCACGAAATGAACCCCTACTACGGTTCAGAGTTGAGACAATAAATAGGCCATAGGAAAAGTGGCCTATCTCCCCATCTATCAACTAAGTAGCTCGATCTTCTTTGCTTTTGTTTCTCTTTGTAATAGGCTTCCATGTGTTGACATACTCAAGGAATGATGTAGAGGGGCTGTCCTTTGGATGAGCATGTACACGAGAAGAACGCCGCAATACAGCCTCTTCAACTAACAACTGATGTGTCACCTCCTTCAATCTCTTCTCCACAGCACTTCTATATTGACAAACAAAAGAAAAAGGTACTTATTAGTTTTGTTCTAACATAAGTGCACAGATTTCATAATATTCCTTTCTGCGAACCTAAAGCCAGCTCTTGTCCTCTAGAGTATGGTTAAAGGGCAACAGAAAAGAATACTTATTCATGTAGACAAAAAAAAACATGTGTAAGTGAAATAAACAACAATGAGTTGTGGTCTGGAAAACAGTTTTGCATGGACGGAGAAAATATTTCATTTTCAGTGAAGAACGCTGGGTATTAATTTTTCTTTTTTGAGATTTCCAGGGTTTGGCATTGGAAACTTTGGATATTGTCTATGTAACAACTTTGGATATTGTCTATGTAACAAGACATCAAATTTCACCAAAGGGATCAAAGGGCGTCCCTTAGGCCCTGAACCAGCCCTTTCACCACAAATAGAACTCACAAAATCTGGTGCCAAGTTCTTCCAGATCCAGAATACAAAATTAGTGTTTATAACACCCCCTTCTATAATAGAGCCAAATATCATCGCAAAAGAATAAAATTGCTCTAAATATGAACAATAAAGGCACGATTTTTCAGATTGGTCTACATAGACCAATCTAATGATATGAAGTGCAATGTTCATTAAAGCAAGGTTGAAAGAGGACAAGATCATAAAATGCACAAAACAGAAACTGGATAAATTCAAGATATAAGACTTCAGATATAAAATGTGAAGATCTGCACTTCATAGTGTCAACTATATCTCTATTCCAAGAATCAACAGAATGGCAATCACCACACCACAAAAGCAGTCCAATAGTACGAAATAAATTAAAGAATATTCTAATAGAAGACTTCCAGTTCCATACCTTATCTTGTCGTAGAACTTGTCAAGCTGTTCTTTGAGTGCTCTCTCCCTTATCCCTTTAATGTTTAAAGACCCAATGAGCGCATCAAGCTGTTAATTGCAGAGTTAACATAGAATTGTTATAAACAGAAATGAAAGCAAAGAAACTTATACAGTGGCAAACAATCACCTCTTCCTTGGTGCTATAGTACCCCCACTCTTTGGAATCTGCATTCTCGACAAAAAGCCTTCCTTCACGCCTAAAAAACCAATACCTGTTATAGAATCTGTCTTTTCCAAGAGGACTAGTTCGTACTGATTGGTCCAGTAGTTCTTTCTCAAGATGCCTCCCCTATAAGCAGAGAGAAGCATTGTCATGAACAGTTTCAGCAGATCATGCATGTACATATGTAAGAATTAACATGTGTGCACAAAAGGTTACATGGAATTAACTTAAAAGACATGCTGGCATAGGTTCTCACCAGATGCAATTTCGCATCTCCCATTTTGCTGGGGGGAGCGTTTTTCCTCTCCTTCCCTTCTTTTGCCACAAGCTGGCCATTAACATTCTCGTTGCCGTCCTGTACAGCATTTTTCTGATTCATTTCCTTTTCTGTTGCCACTTCCACGATCAGCTTCTGCTCTTCCTTATTCTTTCTAGCAATCTCTCTCTTTTCTGCTGCAAGTGCTTGTTGCTGATCAAAGCGTTCGTCTAATTTCTCTCTTACAGCAGTAGTTGCAATGGCTTCATCTACCATTTCCCGTAGAATTTCAAGTTTCAGCCTAGTGGGAACAAGACCATAGTGACCCCTTCGTACTGTTGATATGTTACTGGAGATACTTGTCATTTCCATGAAATCACATAGATACTCCTTCCAGGTGACTAAAGATACCTACATACAATATGATTCATGTTTCAGGGAAAGAATATGGTACAAGTTCGCTCAGACTTAAATTTTGAATAATAAGAAGAAATCACCTTTAAATTTCTGTTCCTGTCCTGGATAAACTCAAAATATTCACCCTCGTCGTTAATAAGCAAATTGAAAAGTGCAGTGTGTATTTCCACAAGAAGAACAAGATTGGTTTCTTTGTGGCAAATTGCGTTCTCCAGATCTGATAGGGAAAATGGCGACAAGCATAAAAGCCTCCCAAAAGACATGCAGAAATCCCAGACCATCAGGAGATCTCCCACAGAACTTGCAGGCACTTTGAAATCTGTGGATGGTGGGCATCTCTTTGACAAAACAGGGTCATCTGCCACCGGCTTTACTAAAAGATCATCGATTGGGTATTTAACTGGCACTACTTGTTCCTCATCTGAAAGTCACATGGAAAGTGAACAATAAGAAGCCAGTCAAACATGTAGCAAAATGAAACTCATGGTAAAATATGAAGTGAAAGAGATGAGATGAATATCTGCTTTATTCACCTTTCTTTGACCTTTTGCTGGCATCTTCTGCAGTCCCATTCGCTAGTCTTTTCCTTGCTTTGGGCAATCCTTCACCATTCTGTAAGCCATTATGTATTAGGATTGTAATAAGAAGGAAGAGAATAAAGGAAACAAGGAAAGATGGTTACAATCATGTCTTTTGGAGGCTCAGTGGGTATGCCATATTTCTTTGCAAGATACATATGCACAATCCACGGAAAGTTTTGTGATGTTGATTCCCTGATAAAAATCTTGAGCATATTACGACCACAGGGCGCTTTCTTGCGAATTAGATCGTCAGCTCTGAGAACTGAAGTGCTGGTAATTGCATTGTCTTGACCAATCCAGCCCACCTCATAGCTTGTGGTGTTACCTGAACCTATAACCTTCAGAATCTTGCAAGCAGCCTCCGAACCATCTCTTGTAGAATGTAATTCTAACCCTTCAAACAGATTCTCTTGCAGACTGCCATATATCTTGTTGACAAGGTCGGTTAAGTTAAGTGTACCTGAAGCAAATGCAGTGAAAAGACCTGGTCTAGTAAAAATATAACACAAATTTTCTCACCTAGAAATATTCTGCATTCTTCACTAAATAGTATATCATGTAGCGAATGAAAATATTATGAACACAAATGATAGTTTGCGACAGCACTGGGAAAAAAAAGCTACACTGCAGATTATTAATAGCATACAGATGACACAGGTAACTAAATGTGCAGTAAACCTATATGCCACAGACTGTCGGTCGCATGGATAGATTGCCAGCCCTAGATTGGACATTTATTACAGTGCAGTGGACAGAGAAAATGGGAAATCACATGTGATGAATCATTGGAAGAGAACACATCATCATTTTTTTTATCCAGAAAGTATGTCTGAATAATCCTAAAGAAAACTGATGCAAACAAGTGGGGCTTGTCAGTGGATATAAACAGAAAATCTCAAACATGCGGAACTCCTTATCAGAATAAAATTATATGCAATGGTGCCACAGATAATCCACGTCAAACTAACAGCATTAGCTCAATGGCCTTTAGAAAAACATTATCTCAATGTAACTTAGTCTACCGATACACATAACAAAATGCTATACTGATTTTTTTTCTACAGGCCAACATGTGCGTCATAAAGAAACAAAAAATATAACAAGGCTGAAAAATTATAATCATAACAAGTCACGATAATGTAATAATCAGGAAAAGCTTGGCCTACTGTATTGAATCATCTGGAGAACAGGAGACATTAGCTCTCTTGGCAACTGTTGAGCCTTCTCTGCAGCACGCTGCTCTGAGACCAAAGCTTCCTCATAGGTTAAATTAGATTTCCCAGACACATTACATGTCCAAACTCTTTTACGGTAAAGGTTCAATCTATTCAGGTATTCCCTAATCAATAGTCAAGGATGCACACTGTTTCTGCAACATAAAAGCTGCAAAATTACATATTTTGATTGGAAATTATGAGGTACAAATCAATGAGTTGTGAACAGTTATAGGTAAGAGGATACTGGTAATCCCGAAATATCTCCTTAGTAAATCGAACTTGAAACACCTTCTCCTTAGGATCCAAGTCCTTTGGCGGGTCCAGTAAGAAGAAAGGTGTCCTCTTGAAGAGAGGCATTTGGTCCTTGTAATACAACCTCTACAAAAGGAACAATTCGTTCCAAACCTGCAAAATTTAACAACAGTTACTGCATTCGCCTTCAGGAGAAACTTTAAGCCACTAGGAGCCGTACACCACACATACGAAGCACAAGACAAAGAGCGGGTAATGGACAGTGGTGTTAATTGATATTAGTCCAAGTATCCAACAATTCATGGGTTCATGGGCACAGTAACTTTTGTAAAAATATCGCATGGCAGTCATGGAACAACAAATGGAAAAATAACAACACTTCAACTCGAGCCTGTAACTTCTATACTAACCGCACAATGTTGTGTGTTATTAATCTTTTAAATAAAGATTCAGAATACATTATGTACAAGCTAATCTCCTACATAAAGATAAAACATACATTATGTACAAGCTAATCTTCACTAGAAAAGTATAGTAAGCAGCTCATATGAGTTCAGTGCAGCCGTATACGGTGTCCTTGTATTAATCTTTTTGTACAAAGATTCAAAATACATTCTGTACACGCTAATACTCACTAGAAAATACAGTAACCAGCTCATATTCGTTCACTGCAGCCGTAGATCTATAACATCACCCAAGCGCTACACTTGAAATCCAACAACCAAGAAGTTCTGGTACCAATTTTTATATCATCGACAAAATGCACTTCAGATTTACGGCATGAAAATGCCGTCATGCCGCTTTCAACGAATGCCATGAAAATGCCACTCCGATTCAGACTCCAAGAACCAAGAAACACCATGAAAAAATCGACACCAATCAGAGACCCACCAACAAATCGCCAATTAATGGGGCGACCATGCCTCCCCACCCAGACCGCTAAGCGAAACCCCATTCCGTACCCACCAGGACTCGCCCTTACCCCCCAACAACATCACAGGAGACCCCGATGGGCCGCCACCAAACCCTAGGCCGTCAAAGACCGCGCATGCCACATCCCACCGGCCTCCACCTAGAAATCATCTTCGCGCGAACAGAACTGACTAACTCATCAAAAACACGGAGAGATCAGCCCGAACCGACGGTCCTGCGTCAACCCGCGCCATAAAACGACGAGGGCAAGCATTCCGGGGCCTCACCAGGGAGTCCGCCGATGCGGCACGGGCGCACGGCAGGCGGCGAGGCTGGGGGTCGTCGGGGAGCTGCACGGCGACGGCGGGGCTACCGTGGGCGGCGTGGGCGCGGGGCGGCGGGGGAAGCGGGGGGGCGGAACCCCAACCGCCGGTTTGGCGGCGCAGGGGAGTTTTGGCGCTCGCGTTTTCGAGCTGAGGAGCCGACTGAGGAAGGGGGGGAGGGAAGAGCGCCACCGCTCTCTCGGCGAATTTTCTAGGTTTTTTTCCTCGGAAGGGATTTATAGCAGTTTGATGTGGCCAAAAAAATGGCTGTTTCTCGGTGATTCTGTTTGGACATTTCCACCGAGGTACCTCAACTTTTTTCTTTTATTACTGGGACCAGCTGAAGCTTTTGTATGGCATGACAAAATTTTGATAAGTACTCCCTCCGTTCCTAAATATAAGTCTTTTAAGAGATTTCATTAAGTGACTACATACGAAGCAAAATGAGTTAATCTATAATTTAAAGTATGTCTATATACATCCGTATTTAGTTCCCTATTAAAAACTCTGAAAAAACTTATATTTAGGAACGGAGGGAGTAGAAGATTGATGAGTTTTACATAAAACAATTTCATATGAAAAACAAATATATGTAGTAGTTACATCTGCTGCAGATGCGATGTCGTTGACAACTGTCGGCGAAGATCGATTAAAACACACGATGACGGAGACAGCGGGATGCAACGATGCTTGACATAGAAACACGACGACCCCTCGTTACGAACGTGAGCAATCGCGTGAAGTGCTTCTCAAAGAGCTAAATCTCTCTTCCCTATTGCATGGTCACATGGGTGGTAGGTTTCGGAGACCTGATGTCCTACTCGTTGGTGCATATAAGTGTTTAGGATGGAGTAGACTACGATGACGTCGCAAGGAGAGAGATGAGGCAGAATCCTAACTTGATTTTTGGTGTATCTTTGGTGTCGGCTGATAAATCATGTAAATACGAGAAACCAACAATCTCGTGTTGCGGTCATGATCTAAATCGACTATGTTCCCAACTCGTAAACTTACGGGCCAATAAATCAACAGATAAAATGGCAAAATGAATATGCGCCCATGCAAGGTCATGGAGTAGATTTGACGTATCATTAAGGCACGTGTTGACGATGTTACGACCCAAGGTGCCTCTTCATACCGAGCCTAAGTAGGCCATTCCGAGGCCCCATGATCGGTTTATGCCCTGGGCCATCGTCCTATGGGCCCAAATGAGAGAAGGACTCGGAAGACTTGGAGTATACGACAAGGAAGCCAATGCACAAGATGACTCCTCCGTAACCCTAACCGATTATGATCATGTAAACCCTAGACTCATGTACCCATATAAGTCGGAGCTACGTTAGTTGATCACGATGAGAACCACAAAGATTACTCTCAATCTCACGATCATCATTTTAAGCCCCATATACTCAATAAATACGCCCCGGTCAGGAAGTAGCGGCTTACCTCGGTCCCGAAGGCATGAACCTAGGTAAAATGTTTCATGTTTCCCCTCTCATATACTCTTCTAGTGGTAATACCATATTGAGGGATCTGCCAAAATATACTCCGACAACCTGCGACATGTGTAATGCCTCTTTCACCGACTCGCAGTCGAGGTTGTGCTCCGCTAATTTTGTTAGGATTCCTCGCATATTAGATGGATGCCAGGTGAAAATGTCTCAATTCTCACAGTGGAATTCGCGAAGCGCACTTTCCTATTTGGGGGTCCAGGTCAATCCTATCGAAGTCGTCTTAGACGGGTGTAAGGGCATATTTCTACCCTAGTGGTTTTGGTGATTTATGGCAATGCTTTTGTGGACTAATCGTGTGCACTAAGCCTTTTAGGAATTTCTTCATTTGGCACAAAGACGATTCATGCCCCTCGGTGTGTTGATATGAAGACGGTTTTCTCTCTTACGTTTCTTTGTCGGTGGACTTGAGTCATATGAAAAGTTGTACTATTAAGAGGGGGTCCGCTTTGGAAAGGTTTGGGTGGAATCATCACGTACACTTTCCTTCTCACCCTCTTTTCCGCCTCAATGGAGAATCCTTCCTTGCCCATTCCTGCCGAGAAAAAACCCAAGTGGTACTACCTCTTATCATCGGTAGTACCGCCCAGGCCGACGGTAGTACCGCTCCAGGGCAAAAGTGGCCTAGATAGTACCGCTCGCTAGTGTCGTTACCGTGGGTCTCGACACTCGTGTTGGACTGAGCGGTTTATAGAGTGGTAGTACCGCTTGTTACTACCGCACCAGAAACCCTCGATCCTTTTGGGCTAGGTCCCCTGCTTATCCATGAGCAGATATAGGAGGCGGTATTACCTTTTATCAACGGTGGTATTGCTCCTGGCAGCGGTAGTTCCACTCCGGACGTACTATCCGCCCGTGCCTTTCGCTCGGGTTGCTCCCTCTGTCACGGTGGTAGTACCGCCCCTCTATAGAGCGGTACTACCACTTATCATCAGTAGTATCGCTCCCTGGAGCGGTAGTACCGCTCTGATGCGGGCAGATCAAGTGGGTAACGGTTGGATTCGTTCCCCCACTATATAAAGGGGTTCTCCTTCCCTAAGAATGTTACCCTTTCCAACCCTAAGCTCCATTTTTGCCCGATCTCTCTCCCTAGCCAACAAAACTTGTTGATACTCTAGGTTTTGCTCGAGAGGGCCTTGATATATATTTCCACCAAGAGAGATTTGATTCCCCCACCAATCCCAAGCGGATCTTGTTACTCTTGGGTGTTTGAGCACCCTATACGGTTGAGGTCACCTCGAAGCCATATTCCATTGTGATGAAGCTTTGTGGTCTCGTTGGGAGCCTCCAATTCAGTTGTGGAGATTGCCCCAACCTTGTTTGTAAAGGTTCAGTCGCCGCCTTCAAGGGCACCACTAGTGGAATCACGGTATCTCGCATTGTGTGAGGGCGTGAGGAGAATACGGTGGCCTTAGTGGCATCTTGGGGAGCATTGTGCATCCACACCACTCCAACAGAGACATACTTCCCCTCAAAGGGGAGGAACTTCGGAAACACATCCTCGTCTTCATCGGTTCCACTTGTGGTTACTTCTTACCTTTACTTCTATTTGTTATTTACTTGTTGTTTTTGTTGCTAACATCATATAGGTTGCTCACTTAGTTGCATTTCTAGACAATCTATTTGTTGCTAAACTTAATTTGTTTAAGAAAAACTTAAAATTTGTTAGTTGCATATTCACCCCCCCTCTAGTCAATCATATCGATCTTTTCAATTGGTATCAGAGCCAGGTTTCTTTATTAAGGGTTTCAGCACCCAAGGAGTATTGCTGGCGATGAGGTTCGTGATGTGGAGTTGCCCGAGGCTGCTGTTGCAAACTTGGTCACCCGTGAGGATCTAAATGAGGCCATGTCCATCTTTAGATCCTGAGTGGCTATCGAGGTCAAAAACATGCTCAAAGATTTCCTTGATGGCTTCAAATTGTCCACCGATCCGTTGCATATGGTTAGTCCCACAACTTCGGACACGGGGACCGACTCCGAAAAGGAAAATGATAGTAGTGATAGAAATAAATTGCCTCAAGGAACGAGTGAGGCAAATACCTTTGCCTCGGTTCCTCCTCCCATGGTCTATAGAGGACCGGTTCATCCATCACATATTATTAACCTTGGTCCTCCTCCTAAGCTTGTTAAGAATGATTTTGCTAACTGGGTTTTTCGTATCAAGGCTCATTTTAATCACAACTCAACACAACTTTGGAGAATCACTGAGAAAGGCTACTACCCACATGATCCAAGAAACCTCACTGCAAGAGAAGGGGTCGATAATCAGCTCAATACTCTGCATTGTTCATCCTTCAAGTTGCAGTTCCCATCGAAGATCTTGCTCATTTGCTTCCCTTCACTCATGCCAAAGATTGTTGGGAGCACATCATTTCCATGTACAAGGGAGGCTCTAGTATTCAATGGTCTAATTATGAAGTGATACTTGATGAGGCCGATGAATTTGTTATTATTGAGGATGAAGACCCTCGTGAGCTCTATCGAAGAGTGACAACGCTTGTCGTTGCTCTTCAAGATCATGGAAGCAAGGATATGGATGACAATTAGATCAATCGTAAGTTTCTCAAGGCTATCATGCCTTTCAACAAGTCCATGTCCTCTGTCATCCGTCAAAGGCCGGACTTTCACTCCATGTCCTCAAGCGATGTGTTGGATGAGTTCATTTCCATGAACATATTAAACAAGACCACTGGCAATGCTCTAGCTCGTGTCCAACGGTCAAGAAAAGACTCTTCCAACCTTGCTTTGAAGGCCAAGGCTGTTATGGAGGAAGATGGAGAAGACGAACAAGAAGAGGAAATGTGCCCCGAAGACACCAAGTATGCTTATCACGAGCATATGGCTCTTGCGTCAAGGCGGTTTTGGGGCAACAAGAGAAACTCAAAGCCCAATTTCTCCAAGAACAACTCAAATTGATCCAAAGGCAAGCAACACGTGAGGACTTGCTACAACTGTGGCAATGTGAGTCACTTTGTGGAAGACTGTCCTTATGGGAAGAGGGAAGACAATGGTGGCAAGCTTATTCGCAAAGACAAGGCCAAGCCCTTTCCCAACAAGAACAACTTCTCCAAGAAAATACCCCAAAAGGTGTTGGTGGCTCAAGAAGAGTATCTCTCCGACGAGGATGATGACGATGATGCAAGTGGTGAAGTAATGGAAATGGCCACGGTGGCCATTGCATCTTCTTCCCTAACCAAGGTGTCCCTATTCAACGCCCCCAACGAGAACCTCATTGTCAAGTGCCTTATGGCCAAAGCATCCAAAAAGGTAACCTCCAGCATCAAAACTATCATTTCCACTACCCCTTCTCCTATGGTTAGTGGAGATGAACTAGAGGAGATAAATGATGAAGAAAAATCCTTTGATAGATTTATGAGAAAAGTCAATGGTAAAACCAAGAAGCATTTTGTTGCTCTCTTGGAACAATTAGGAGAGGCTAATGATCTCACTGAAACTCATGAAGAAACTATCTATACGTTACAAGGACATAGTCATGACTATGCCGATGAGATAGTGAATCGTTCCATTGCTCTTGAAGACGAGCAAGGGCTTTGTTTGGCTCTTGAGGAGTCACACGATGATGACCTTGCTAAATTACACAATGGTCATGATCATGCTCTTGTTCTTACTCGTGTGCTTAAATCCGAAAAGGTTGCACTTGGGATTGACCATGGTAGACTCAAGGAAGAGCTTGCCATACTTGACAAGGCTCGCAAGGCTTTGAAGAGTGATCATGCCTCTTTAAAAGAGTATCATGCTCAACTCCAAGTAAAACTCACTAAGAAAATAGCCACATGTTCTCCGTTTTTTAATTGATAATGCACATGCTACTAACCCATGTTGTGAGCATGTACATCTTGTGGATGATAATGTCAAATTAAAGGAGCAGCTTGAGAAAGGCCTTGTGGCATGCATTCAAGGTGAAAGGAATCTCAATGACCTTTTAAGCAATCAAAAGGAAGTGGTTGCAAAGGAAGGAGTTGGGTTTGCACCCAAGGCCAAGAAGAACAAGAAGATCAAGACCAAGCAACCTCCCTTGCTTAAAGAAACCTTTGTCAAGGCTGGGAGAGTACTCACAAAAAGAAGAAAAGCAAAGCTAAGGGTTGTAATGCCAAGAAGGGCAAAACCCTCCCTCCCAACAATGTCGGTGACTTTAACCCATCTTATGTTTTATGTTGTGCTAGCAATGGAAATGTGTTTGCTAAATTTGTTGGTTCCCCTTATGAGTACATCGAATGGTATATTTGGGTTCCTAAGACCCTTGTTACTAACCTGAAAGGACCCGTTAAAGAATGGGTACCTAAATCCAAGCATTGATCTTATGCAAGAGTTTGCTTCTGGTGGAGTGTCATGGTTGCTTGATAGCGGAGCGACAAATCATATGACCAAAAGCAAGGACTTGGTGGTGGACGTTCATCCTGACTCATCCGTAGCCACACAAGTATCCTTTGGTGATGATGCGATTTCAAAGGTATTGGGTCTCAACAAGGTGGTAATTTCTCTCGAACTTACCATTGAAAAGGTCATGCTTGTTGACCCTCGCATATAATTTACTTCCGTTCATCAACTTGCACTCATGAGTTTCAGTACTTTCTTTGGTATTGGCTCTTGACCCCTTTGTGGAGCATGACTCTTAAAGTAGCTTTTGTTGGGCATGTCGAGAATGGTCTCTATGTGGTTAACTTTTTGGAGCGACCCACTAAGACGGCGACTTGCCTAATGGCTAAAGTTGATGTGGGATGGTTGTGGCATCGCCGGCTAGCCCATGTCAATATGAGAAATTTACAAAGTCTTCTCAAAGGGGATCACGTTCTTGGACTAAGAAATGTGAGTTTTGCCAAAGATCGTGCTTGCAGTGCATGCATTAAAGGAAAGCTACATGAGACAACTCACCGCCCCACGACTACCATATACTCGAAGAGGCCCTTGGAGCTCCTCCACATGGATCTGTTTGGTCCTCCATCTTTCGATAGTCTTAGGGGAGGAAAGTATTGCTTGGTGATAGTGGATGATTACTCAAGATATACTTGGATGTACTTCTTCAAGAGGAAGAGTGAGACCCAACAAACCGCCATCGACTTTGCCAATGAAGTTCAACGTCAACATGAGGCAAATATATTAATGATTAGAAGTGACAATATCACCGAGTTCAAGAATTATGCCTTGAGTGGATTTTTGAGTGACGAGGTAATTAAGCATCAACACTCTCCACCATATACCTGTCAACCAAATGGCGTAGTGGAAAGGAAGAACCGGACATTGATGGACGCGACAAGAACCATGATGGTGGAGTTTTAATGTCCGTATAACTTTTGGGCCAAAGCCATCAACACCGCATACCATGCATCTAATCGGCTCTACCTCTGCAAAGGCTTGAACAAGACTCCTTATGAAATTCTTACCGGTAACAAGCACAACCTCAAGTACTTCCGGGTGTTCGGTTGTAAGTGTTTCATTCTTAAGAAAGGTTTTCATTTGTCTAAATTTGAACCTAGATCTCAAGAGGTCATATTTGTTGGTTATGCTACAAACTCTCGAGCTTATCGTGTCCTCAACAAGTCCAATGGAATCATTGAGGAGATGTGTAACGTGGAGTTTGATCAGAATAATGGCTCCCAAGTGGAGCAAAGTGGTATTTGTGATGTAGATGATGAAATTCCTCCCCAAGTCGTAAGAAGAATGAGTGTGGGACACTTCCTACCCACTGAGGAACCCCTTGTGGCAGAAGGAGAAGGACAATGTTCCACTCAAGTGGAACCATCACCAACGCAAGACCCACACGTTTCTGAAGAACAAACTAAAGGCCCTCAAACATGTGATCAAGATCAGGGAGAAGGTCAACCTCACGATGGTGCTTCACTAAGTGATGTCTGATAGGTATCCAACGTATCTATAATTTTTATTTGTCCCATGCTGTTATGTTACCATTCTTGGATGTTTTACTACCATTTTATAACAACTTTATATCATTTTTTGGGACTAACCTATTGACATAGTGCCAAGTGCTAGTTGATGTTTTTTGCTTGTTTTTACTTCATAGAAAATCAGTACCAAACGGAGTCCAAACACAGCAAAACTTTTTGGAGAATTTTTCCGGGCTAGAAGACATGGGATGGGCCAAAGAAGTACCAGAGGGGGCATCCGAGGAGAGCACCACCCACATGGGAGCACCAGGGTGCCCAAGTGCGCCCTGGTGGGTGGTTCCCTCCTCGGTGGCCTCCTAAACCGCCTCTTAGCCCTAAAAATCGCCCAAATATTCCAGAAACCCTAAAAGAGTCGACGAAAAACAATTCCAGCAACCGCAAGTTCCAGAACCACGAGATTCAATCTAGATCCCTATTCCGGCACTCCGCCGGAGGGGAACACGATCACGAAGGGGTTCATCATCCTCTTTGGTGCCGCTCTGATGATGTGTGAGTAGTTCATATCGGACCTACGGGTCCGTAGGCAGTAGCTATATGGCTTCTTCTCTCTATGTATCTCAATACAATGGTCTCTTGGAGATCTATTTGATGTAATGCTTTTGTGGGTGTGTTTGTTGGGATCCGATGAACAATGCGTTTATGATCAGATTTTGCCTTGAATATTATATCCAATCTTGATTATTATAGCCTCATATTTCTTGTTCCATATTTGGGTTTTGTTTGGCTAACTAGATCTATTTATCTTGCAATGTGAAGAGGTGCTTTGTGATGGGTTCGATCTTGTGGTGTCCTTTCCCAGTGATAGAAGGGGCAGCAAGGCAGACATGTATCGTTGATATTAAGGATAAAAAGATGGGGTCTATTCCTATACGAATAGATCTTGTCTACATCATGTCATCATTCTTATTGCATTACACCGTTTTCCCATGAACTTAATGTTGGGGAACGTCGCATGGGAAACAAAAAAATTCCTACGCGCACGAAGACCTATCATGGTGATGTCCATCTACGAGAGGGGATGAGTGATCTACGTACCCTTGTAGATCGTACAGCAGAAGCGTTAGAGAACGCGGTTGATGTAGTGGAACATCCTCACGTCCCTCGATCCGCCCCGCGAACAATCCCGCGATCAGTCCCACGATCTAGTACCGAACGGACGGCACCTCCGCGTTCAGCACACGTACAGCTCGACGATGATCTCGGCCTTCTTGATCCAACAAGAGAGACGGAGAGGTAGAAGAGTTCTCCGGCAGCGTGACGGCGCTCCGGAGGTTGGTGATGATCTTGTCTCAGCAGGGCTCCGCCCGAGCTCCGCAGAAACGCGATCTAGAGGAAAAACTATGGAGGTATGTGGTCGGGCAGCCGTGAGAAAGTCGTCTCAAATCTGCCCTAAAAGCTCCATATATATAGGAGGAGGGAGGGGGACCTTGCCTTGGGGTCCAAGGGACCCTCAAGGGGTCGGCCGAGCCAAGGGGGGGAGGACTCCCCCCCCAAACCGAGTTGGACTTGGTTTGGTGGGAGGAGTCCCCCTCCCTTCCCACTTCTTCCGTCTTTTTTTTCCTTTTCCTTTGATTTCTTTTTCTTGGCGCATAGGCCCACTTGGGGCTGTCCCACCAGCCCACTAAGGGCTGGTGTGTCTCCCCAAAGCCTATGGGCTTCCCCGGGGTGGGTTGCCCCCCCCGGTGAACTCCCGGAACCCATTCGTCATTCCCGGTACATTCCCGGTAACTCCGAAAACCTTCCGGTAATCAAATGAGGTCATCCTATATATCAATCTTCGTTTCCGGACCATTCCGGAAACCCTCGTGACGTCCGTGATCTCATCCGGGACTCCGAACAACATTCGGTAACCAACCATATAACTCAAATACGCATAAAACAACGTCGAACCTTAAGTGTGCAGACCCTGCGGGTTCGAGAACTATGTAGACATGACCCGAGAGACTCCTCGGTCAATATCCAATAGCGGGACCTGGATGCCCATATTGGATCCTACATATTCTATGAAGATCTTATCGTTTGAACCTCAGTGCCAAGGATTCGTATAATCCCGTATGTCATTCCCTTTGTCCTTCGGTATGTTACTTGCCCGAGATTCGATCGTCAGTATCCGCATACCTATTTCAATCTCGTTTACCGGCAAGTCTCTTTACTCGTTTCGTAATACAAGATCCCACAACTTACACTAAGTTACATTGCTTGCAAGGCTTATGTGTGATGCTGTATTACCGAGTGGGCCCCGAGATACCTCTCCGTCACACGGAGTGACAAATCCCAGTCTTGATCCATACTAACTCAACTAACACCTTCGGAGATACCTGTAGAGCATCTTTATAGTCACCCAGTTACGTTGCGACGTTTGATACACACAAAGCATTCCTCCGGTGTCAGTGAGTTATATGATGTCATGGTCATAGGAATAAATACTTGACACGCAGAAAACAGTAGCAACAAAATGACACGATCAACATTCTACGTCTATTAGTTTGGGTCTAGTCCATCACGTGATTCTCCCAATGACGTGATCCAGTTATCAAGCAACAACACCTTGTTCATAATCAGAAGACACTGACTATCATCGATCAACTGGCTAGCCAACTAGAGGCATGCTAGGGACGGTGTTTCGTCTAATTATCCACACATGTAAATGAGTCTTCATTCAATACAATTATAGCATGGATAATAAACTATTATCTTGATACAGGAATTATAATAATAACTATACATTTATTATTGCCTCTAGGGCATAATTCCAACAGTCTCCCACTTGCACTAGAGTCAATAATCTAGCCCTCACATCACCATGTGAATTACATTGTAATAAATCTAACACCCATACAGTTCTGGTGTCGATCATGTTTTGGCCGTGGAAGAGGTTTAGTCAGTGGGTCTGCTACATTCAGATCCGTGTGCACTTTGCATATATTTACGTCCTCCTCCTCGACGTAGTCGCGGATGAGGTTGAAGCGTCGTTTGATGTCTGGTCTTCTTGTGAAACCTTGGTTCGTTTGCTAAGGCAATGGCACCAGTGTTGTCACAGAACAAGGTTATTTGATCCAGTGCACTTGGCACCACTCCAAGATCCGTCATGAACTGCTTCATCCAGACACCCTCCTTAGCCGCCTCCGAGGCAGCCATGTACTCTGCTTCACATGTAGAATCTGCTACGACGCTTTGCTTGGAACTGCACCAGCTTACTGCACCCCCATTAAGAATAAATACGTATCCGGTTTGCGACTTAGAGTCGTCCGGATCTGTGTCAAAGCTTGCATCGACGTAACCTTTTACGGCGAGCTCTTCGTCACCTCCATACACGAGAAACATCTCCTTAGTCCTTTTCAGGTACTTTAGGATATTCTTGACCGCTGTCCAGTGATCCACTCCTGGATTACTCTGGAACCTACCTGCCATACTTATGGCCAGGCTTACATCCGGTCTAGTGCACAGCATCGCATACATGATAGAACCTATGGCTGAAGCATAGGGGACGGAGCGCATATGCTCTCTATCTTCATCAGTTGCTGGGCACTGAGTCTTACTCAATCTCATACCTTGTAAAACTGGCAAGAACCCTTTCTTGGACTGTTCCATTTTGAACCTCTTCAAAACTTTATCAAGGTATGTGCTTTGTGAAAGTCCTATCATGCGTTTTGATCTATCCCTATAGATCTTAATGCCTAGAATGTAAGCAGCTTCTCCTAGGTCCTTCATAGAGAAACTTTTATTCAAGTAACCTTTTATGCTCTCCAAAAGCTCTATGTTGTTTCCAATCAGTAATATGTCATCCACATATAATATTAGAAACGCCACAGAGCTCCCACTCACTTTCTTGTAAATACAAGATTCTCCAACCACTTGTATAAACCCAAATGCTTTGATCACCTCATCAAAGCGTTTGTTCCAACTCCGAGATGCTTGCACCAGTCCATAAATGGATCGCTGGAGCTTGCACACTTTGTCAGCATTTTTAGGATCGACAAAACCTTCGGGTTGCATCATATACAACTCTTCCTTAAGGAAACCGTTAAGGAACGCCGTTTTGACATCCATCTGCCAGATTTCATAATCGAAAAATGCAGCTATTGCTAACATGATTCTGACGGACTTAAGCATTGCCACGGGAGAGAAAGTCTCATCGTAGTCAATTCCTGGAACTTGTGAAAAACCCTTTGCCACAAGCCGAGCTTTATAAACGGTCACATTACCGTCAGCGTCCGTCTTCTTCTTAAAGATCCATTTGTTCTGAATAGCCTTGCGGCCAGGTAGTATCTCCAAAGTCCACACTTTGTTCTCATACATGGATCCTATCTCGGATTTCATGGCTTCTAGCCATTTGTTGGAATCTGGGCCCATCATTGCTTCTTCATAATTTGCAGGTTCATTGTTGTCTAACAACATGATTGATAAGACGGGATTACCGTACCACTCTGGAGCAGCGCGTGATCTCGTCGACCTGCATGGTTCAACAGAAACTTGAACTGGAGTTTCATGATCATCATCATTAACTTCCTCCTCAACCGGCGTCGCAATGACAGAGGTTTCCCCTTGCCCTGCGCCACCATCCAGAGGGATGAGAGGTTCGACAACCTCGTCAAGTTCTATCTTCCTCCCACTCAATTCTATCGAGAGAAACTCCTTCTCGAGAAAAGTTCCGTTCTTAGCAACAAACACATTGCCCTCGGATTTGAGATAGAAGGTGTACCCAACTGTCTCTTTTGGGTAACCTATGAAGACGCATTTTTCCGCTTTGGGTTCCAGCTTTTCAGGCTGAAGCTTTTTGACATAAGCATCACATCCCCAAACTTTAAGAAATGACAACTTTGGTCTTTTGCCATACCACAGTTCGTATGGTGTCGTCTCAACGGATTTTGATGGTGCCCTATTTAAAGTGAATGCAGCTGTTTCTAATGCATAACCCCAAAATGATAACGACAAATCAGTAAGAGACATCATAGATCGCACCATCTCTAACAAAGTACGATTACGACGTTCGGACACACCATTACGCTGTGGTGTTCCAGGCGGTGTTAACTGCGAAACAATTCCACATTGTCTTAAGTGAGCACCAAACTCGAAACTCAGATATTCACCCCCACGATCAGACCGTAGGAACTTGATCTTCTTGTTACGATGATTTTCCACTTCACTCTGAAATTGCTTGAACTTTTCAAATGTTTCAGACTTGTGCTTCATCAAGTAGACATAACCATATCTACTTAAATCGTCAGTGAAGGTGAGGAAATAACGATATCCGCCGCGTGCCTCTACGCTCATTGGACCACACACATCGGTATGTATGATTTCCAACAAGTCACTTGCACGCTCCATTGTTCCGGAGAACGGAGTTTTAGTCATCTTGCCCATGAGGCATGGTTCGCACGTGTCAAGTGAATCGAAGTCAAGTGACTCCAAAAGTCCATCAGCATGGAGTTTCTTCATGCGCTTTACACCAATATGACCTAAACGGCAGTGCCACAAAAATATGGCGCTATCATTGTTTACTCTAACTCTTTTGGTCTCAATGTTATGTATATGCGTATCACTATCAAGATTCAGTATGAACGATCCTCTCACATTCGGTGCATGACCATAAAAGATGTTACTCATAGAAATAGAACAACCATTATTCTCAGACTTAAAAGAGTAACCGTCTCGCAATAAACAAGATCCAGATATAATGTTCATGCTCAACGCAGGCACTAAGTAACAATGATTTAAGTTCATCACTAATCCCGATGGTAGTTGAAGTGACACTGTGCCGACGACGATTGCATCAACCTTGGAACCATTTCCTACGCGCATCGTCACTTCGTCTTTCGCCAGCCTTCGCCTATTCCGCAGTTCCCGTTTCGAGTTGCAAATATGAGCAACAGAACCGGTATCAAATACCCAGGCACTACTACGAGAGCTAGTTAAGTACACATCAATAACATGTATATCAAATATACCTGATTTTTCTTTGCCCGCCTTCTTATCTGCCAGATACTTGGGGCAATTGCGCTTCCAGTGACCCATACCCTTGCAATAGAAGCACTCTGTTTCAGGCTTAGGTCCAGCCTTGGGTTTCTTCGGCGGATTGGCAACAGGCTTGCCGCTCTTCTTCGAATTGCCCTTCTTGCCTTTGCCGTTTCTCTTGAAACTAGTGGTCTTCTCACCATCAACACTTGATGCTCTTTACGGAGTTCAGACTCTGCGACTTTCAGCATCGCGAACAACTCGCCGGGAGACTTTTTCATCCCTTGCATGTTGTAGTTCAACACAAAGCCTTTATAGCTTGGCGGCAGTGATTGAAGGATTCTGTCAGTGATAGCTTCTTGCGGGAGTTCAATCCCCAGTTCAGCTAGACGGTTTGAGTACCCAGACATTTTGAGCACATGTTCACTGACAGACGAGTTTTCCTCCATCTTGCAAGCATAGAATTTATCGGAGGTCTCATACCTCTCGATCCGGGCGTTCTTCTGAAAGATAAACTTCAACTCCTGGAACATCTCAAATGCTCCATGACGCTCAACGCGACGTTGAAGTCCCCGTTCTAAGCCATACAAGACTGCACATTGAACTATTGAGTAGTCCTCCTTACGCGCTAACCAAGCGTTCTTAACATCCTGATCAGCCGTAGCGGGTGGTTCATCTCCTAGCGCAGCATTAAGGACATAATCCTTCTTCCCAGCTGTAAGATTAGCTTAAGATTACGAGCCCAGTCTACAAAGTTGCTTCCATCATCTTTCAACTTAGCTTTCTCTAGGAACGTATTAAAATTCAGGATGACACTTGCGTGAGCCATGATCTACAACACAAATATATTCAAAGTGGACTTAGACTATGTTCAAGATAATTAGAGTTCAACTTAATCAAATTATATGCTAAACTCCCACTCAAAAAGTACATCTCTCTAGTCATTTGAGTGGTTCATGATCCACTTACACTATCCCAAGTCCGATCATCACGTGAGTTGAGTATAGTTTCAGTGGTAAGCATCCCTATGCTAATCATATCAACTATATGATTCATGATCGACCTTTCGGTCTCATGTGTTCCGAGGCCATGTCTGCACATGCTAGGCTCGTCAAGCTTAACCCGAGTGTTCCGCGTGCGCAACTGTTTTGCACCCGTTGTATGTGAACGTTGAGTCTATCACACCCGATCATCACGTGGTGTCTCGAAACGACGAACTGTAGCAACGGTGCACAGTCGGGGAGAACACAATTTCGTCTTGAAATTTTAGTGAGAGATCACCTCATAATGCTACCGTCGTTCTAAGCAAAATAAGGTGCATAAAAGGATTAACATCACATGTAATTCATAAGTGACATGATATGGCCATCATCACGTGCTTCTTGATCTGCATCACCAAAACACCGGCACGATCTTCTTGTCACCGGCACCACACCATGATCATCCATCAACGTGTCGCCATCGGGGTTGTCGTGCTACTTATGCTATTACTACTAAAGCTACATCCTAGCAAAATAGTAAACGCATCTGCAAGCACAAACGTTAGTATAAAGACAACCCTATGGCTCCTGCCGGTTGCCGTACCATCGACGTGCAAGTCGATATTTCTATTACAACATGATCATCTCATACATCCAATATATCACATCACATCGTTGGCCATATCACATCACAATCATACCCTGCAAAAACAAGTTAGACGTCCTCTAATTTTGTTGTTGCATGTTTTACGTGGTGACCAAGGGTATCTAGTAGGATTGCATCTTACTTACGCAAACACCACAACGGAGATATATGAGTTGCTATTTAACCTCATCCAAGGACCTCCTCGGTCAAATCCGATTCAACTAAAGTTGGAGAAACCGTCACTTGCCAGTCATCTTTGAGCAAAGGGGGTTACTCGTAACGATGAAACCAGTCTCTCGTAAGCGTACGAGTAATGTCGGTCCAAGCCGCTTCAATCCAACAATACCGCGGAATCAAGAAAAGACTAAGGAGGGCAGCAAAACGCACATCACCGCCCACAAAAACTTTTGTGTTCTACTCAAGAAGACATCTACGCATGAACCTAGCTCATGATGCCACTGTTGGGGAACGTCGCATGGGAAACAAAAATTTTCCTACGCGCACGAAGACCTATCATGGTGATGTCCATCTACGAGAGGGGATGAGTGATCTACGTACCCTTGTAGATCGTACAGCAGAAGCGTTAGAGAACGCGGTTGATGTAGTGGAACGTCCTCACATCCCTCGATCCGCCCCGCGAACAATCCCGCGATCAGTCCCACGATCTAGTACCGAACGGACGGCACCTCCGCGTTCAGCACACGTACAGCTCGACGATGATCTCGGCCTTCTTGATCCAGCAAGAGAGACGGAGAGGTAGAAGAGTTCTCCGGCAGCGTGACGGCGCTCCGGAGGTTGGTGATGATCTTGTCTCAGCAGGGCTCCGCCCGAGCTCCGCAGAAACGCGATCTAGAGGAAAAACTATGGAGGTATGTGGTCGGGCAGCCGTGAGAAAGTCGTCTCAAATCTGCCCTAAAAGCTCCATATATATAGGAGGAGGGAGGGGGACCTTGCCTTGGGGTCCAAGGGACCCTCAAGGGGTCGGCCGAGCCAAGGGGGGGAGGACTCCCCCCCCCCCAAACCGAGTTGGACTTGGTTTGGTGGGAGGAGTCCCCCTCCCTTCCCACTACTTCCCTCTTTTTTTTTCCTTTTCCTTTGATTTCTTTTTCTTGGAGCATAGGCCCACTTGGGGCTGTCCCACCAGCCCACTAAGGGCTGGTGTGTCTCCCCAAAGCCTTTGGGCTTCCCCGGGGTGGGTTGCCCCCCCGGTGAACTCCCGGAACCCATTCGTCATTCCCGGTAACTCCGAAAACCTTCCGGTAATCAAATGGGGTCATCCTATATATCAATCTTCATTTCCGGACCATTCCGGAAACCCTCGTGACGTCCGTGATCTCATCCGGGACTCCGAACAACATTCGGTAACCAACCATATAACTCAAATACGCATAAAACAACGTCGAACCTTAAGTGTGCAGACCCTGCGGGTTCGAGAACTATGTAGACATGACCCGAGAGACTCCTCGGTCAATATCCAATAGCGGGACCTGGATGCCCATATTGGATCCTACATATTCTACGAAGATCTTATCGTTTGAACCTCAGTGCCAAGGATTCGTATAATCCCGTATGTCATTCCCTTTGTCCTTCGGTATGTTACTTGCCCGAGATTCGATCGTCAGTATCCGCATACCTATTTCAATCTCGTTTACCGGCAAGTCTCTTTACTCGTTCCGTAATACAAGATCCCGCAACTTACACTAAGTTACATTGCTTGCAAGGCTTATGTGTGATGCTGTATTACCGAGTGGGCCCCGAGATACCTCTCCGTCACACGGAGTGACAAATCCCAGTCTTGATCCATACTAACTCAACTAACACCTTCGGAGATACCTGTAGACCATCTTTATAGTCACCCAGTTACGTTGCAACGTTTGATATACACAAAGCATTCCTCCGGTGTCAGTGAGTTATATGATCTCATGGTCATAGGAATAAATACTTGACACGCAGAAAACAGTAGCAACAAAATGACACGATCAACATGCTACGTCTATTAGTTTGGGTCTAGTCCATCACGTGATTCTCCCAATGACGTGATCCAGTTATCAAGCAACAACACCTTGTTCATAATCAGAAGACACTGACTATCATCGATCAACTGGCTAGCCAACTAGAGGCATGCTAGGGACGGTGTTTCGTCTAATTATCCACACATGTAAATGAGTCTTCATTCAATACAATTATAGCATGGATAATAAACTATTATCTTGATACAGGAATTATAATAATAACTATACATTTATTATTGCCTTTAGGGCATAATTCCAACACTTAATACACTAGATGCATGCCGGATAACGGTCAATGTGTGGAGTAATAGTAGTAGATGCCGGCAGGAGTCGGTCTACTAATCTTGGATGTGATGCCTATGTACATGATCATTGTCTTGGATATCGTCATAATTATTTGTTGCTCTATCAATTGCCGAACAGTAATTTGTTCACCCACCGTTGTTATTTTCTTGAGAGAAGCCACTAGTGAAATCTACGCCCCCGGGGTCTACTTCATCATCATATACTTCCAGATCCATATTGCTATTTGCTTTTTCCTTTACTAGCAAAAATGCCCGTGCGTTGCAACGGAAGAAAAACTATCAGGTTATACATATGTGATAGATATAAAGAAGTATGAATCCAATGCAAATATGACATAAGGATTTTTGAAATGTTATTTCACAAAGTATATCTGAGTGATGACATGATGAGATAAGGCACTTTTAAAATGTAATTTCAAAAACAAAAAATATAATGCTCATCGTGACTTGATTTGTTAAGGGGCCACAACAAAATATTTTGTGGGTGAGCAAATTGTAAATCACAGACACCTTTTTGTACCTAACGCGAGGGACTAAATAAAATCATAAAATGACCTCTAGAGATTTTCTAATAAAACCTTTATGTAAGCGACAGTTAGTTTTGTTCATTATTTAGAGGTGTGTTTTAATTTTTGGGAACATTTTCTAAAAGTTAATAGACATGTTTTTCACTTTCCTTAATATTTTTGAATATCTGATCATTTTTAAAAATCATGAACATTTTTTATTTCATGACAATTTATTTGAAATCATGATTTGTTTTATAATATGTGAGCAATTTTTGAATTCATGAACATTTTATGACTTTCCGAATATTTTTTAAATACACAAATAGTTTATCGTTTTCCTACTTTTTTTAAACTGACAACTTTTATTTTTTTTGTTCTTTTGAAATCTGGAATTAATTTAGAGAAGAAAACCAAAACAGGAATAAGAAAGTAAAAAAAAATACTAAACAGGGGTGCTGTTACGTGTGAAAAACCAAAACAGGAATATAAAGTAAAAAAAATATGGCCCGACCACCTGTGAAAAACCAAAACAGGAATGGAAAGTAAAACAATACCTGCACATGGCCCGGCCCATGCATAAGGGAGGAAAAAAGAAGAGAAAAAAGGTGTGAGAACCAAGGATCGAACCCCTAGTCTCCAGTGTGGAGGGTTGAGGCTTTAGCCATCGGGCTAGCCCATGTTGGTTGTCTTTTAATACATCAGTCATTGAGAACATACAACGGCGCGATGATTTTTGAAATCCGAAAACTGAATCTTTTTTGACTTACGGGTGGCATTGGTGGGTAATTTATGATAGCTTCAGGAGCAACTTTAATGACGTACCACAAAAGCAATAGGTGCTTTATTAATAGGTAAAGATTTGCAACTTTTATTTTCAGATCTATATTATCAAAAACACAAAAATACCATGCTACACCTTTTTTTACTTCTTTTATTACGCTTCTACGAGAGATCTATTTATCCAAACTATCATCAAACTATCTATCTTTTTTACCCGTGAGGGATTGACAACCCCTCTCTTACGCCGGGTTGCAAGTGTTTGTTATTTGTGTGCAGGCGCCGTCTACATAGTGTTGCTTGATTCTCCTGTTGGTTCGATAACCTTGGTCTCATCACTGAGGGAAATACCTATCGTTGCTGTGCTGCATCATCCCGTCCTCTTTGGGGAAAAATATCGACGTAGTTCAGGCAACATCAAAAGGAATTACTGGCACCGTTGTCGGGGAGGATCAAGTCAAGATAGTCTTCCATCAACGTGCCAATTTTTGACGCCGTTGTCGGGGAGACATCATCAACATTATCAGGTTCCTAATCATCTCATCTCCTTGCAATGTACATTATTTGCCTTTTGCCTCTCATTTTCATCTCCCTCACTTCACAAAAATTTGTCGTTTTCTCATGAGATCTGTTTTTGAGTGCGTAGTCACGATGACCCAAGAGAACACCAAGTTGTGTTACTCTTCTAGCACCAACAATAATGATTTTATTGGCACTCCGATTGTTCCTCCTGCCGCTAGTGTGGAGTCTTATGATATTAATACCGCTTGTTGAATCTTGTTATGAAAGAGCAATTTTTCGGCACTCCTAATGAGGATGCCCTGCCCCATATAAACACATTCGTCGAATTTTTTGATATGCAGAAGAAAAAAGATGTGGACAATGATATTGTGAAGTTGAAATTATTTCTGTTTTCTTTGCGTGATCGTGCTAAAATTTGGTTCACATCTTTCCCTCGCAATAGTATTGATTGTTGGAATAAGCGCAAAGCTGCTTTTATCACTAAGTATTTTCTGCCCGAAAAAATATTTCTCTTAGAACTAAAATCATGAATTTTAAGAAACTTGAGAATGAACATGTCGCACAATCTTGGGAAATAATGAAATTGATGCTAAGGAATTTCCCAACTCATGGGCTAAATCTTTGGATGATCATACAACATTTTTTATGCGGGATTGAATTTTGTTTCTAGAAATCTTTTAGATTCCGCCGCGGGTGGTACTTTTATGGAGATTACTTTGGGTGAATCTACTAAGTTGCTAGATAATATTATGGCAAATTATTCACAATGGCATACCGAACAGGCACCTACTGGTAAAAAGATTAATTCGGTAGAAGAAATTAGTACGTTGAGTGAAAAAGTTGATGCTCTTATGAAATTGGTTGCTAATAAAAATTCTCATATTGATCTTAATGTTGTGCCTTTGTCTACTTTGATTGATAAAAATAGTGATGCCATAGATGTGAATTTTATCTCGCGAAACAATTTCAACAACAATGCTTATAGAGGAAATTTCAATCCTAGGCCTTTTCCGGGAAATTCCTCTAATAATTATCGTAATTACTATGGTAATTCCTCTTATAATAATAATAGTAACCCCTCTGATCTTAAGAACAATATTAACTAATTTATCAATACTCAAAAAGTTTCCAACACTACGATAGAAGAAAAGTTGAGTAAGATTGATGATATGGCTAGAAGTATTGATAGAATTTCTAATGATACGGAAAATCTCAAGTTGGAATTTTTTTTGCCTAAAGTAGAGGAATCAATTAAAGCTTTTATATGTTTCTATGGATGAAAGTAAGAAAAGAATTGCTATGCTTAGAGCTAACAGAGAATTTTTTTAAAGAGCGTTTTCAAGTGATTGCTTTCATAAAAAAGATGAAGATCTTAAAATGTTTGGTGTTTCTTCTATTGATTCCCCGTTTAGTCATGTTAAGATTGAATAAAAAGGGACTGGATATGATTCAACTTTAGCTAAAAGGCATCCCGATAATCCGAAGGGTGAAAATCTTGTTGAAATTTTTGATAAAAGTGGGTTTGGAGAGGTTAAAACTTTAACTAGTGATATGCCCACTATTTTGGATTACAAATACTTTAATTATGATAGTTTCTCTTTGATTGATTGTATTTCTTTTTTGCAATCCATGATAAATTCACCTCATGCCTATGAACAAAATAAAGCTTATACTAAACGTATTGTTGTTGCCATGATGAAAGCTTTTGAAGACAAGTTAGGATTAGAAGTTTCTATTCCTAGAAATTTCATGATGAATGGGAACCTACTATCAAAATCAATATTAAAAATTATAAGTGCAATGCTTTATGTGATTTGGGCGCTAGTGTTTCCACAATCCCTAAGTCTCTTTGTGATGTGCTTGGTCTTACCAATATTGAAGAATGTTCTCTTAATTTGCACTTGGCGGATTCTACTATTAAGGATACTTTGGAAAGAATTAATGATGTTTTTGTTCTTGCAAATATGAATAATGTGTCCATATACTTTATTGTCCTTGACATTGATTGCAATCCATCTTGTCCCATTATACTTGGTAGACCGTTTTTATGTACTATAGGTGCCGTAATTGACATGAAAGAATGGAATATTAAATTTTAGTTTCCACTAAGAAAGGGTATGGAATACTTTCCTAGAACCAAGATTAAATTTTCAAATGAATCTATAATGAGGACAATATATGGATCATCCTCCAAGGATGACAATACTTGAAATCTATGCTATATGCCTAGCTAGGGGCGTAAAACTATAACGCTTGTTGGGAGGCAACCCAATGAATTTATTTATTTATTTATTTATTTATTTTGTTTTATGTTTTTGAGTGTTTGCAATATTATGTTTCTGCTATGATTGTTTTTTAGTTCTATTTTGTGTTTGTGCCAAGTAAGACCTTTAGGATGATTCATAAGAAGAGTAGAAACAATGTTGAATCTGAAACGAAAACTTTGTTTCCAGTGCACAAATTTTCGTTTTTTACTAGAGCGCGATAATGAGCTGCAATTTTAACACAGTATTGTGCTACAAATTGTTTACGTTTTACTAATTTTTCAGAACTTTTAGAGTTACATAAGTATGGTTATAGTACAGATTACTACAGATTGTTCTGTTCAAGACATATTCTACTTTCATTGCATTGTGTGCTTGTTTCGATGAATCTATGACTTGTATTAGGTGGTATGAGCCATGGTAAAGTTGGAATACAGTAGATATAATGCAATATTAAAATATGAATGGGTATGAAATGATACCTTAAGGTAGTAATTTTTTCTTTATTATACTAACGGATCTCACGAGAATTTTGGTAAGTTTTGTGTGATTGAAGTTTTCAAGTTTTAGGTGAGATCACGATGGATGAAGGAATAAGGAGTACAAAAGCCTAAGCTTGGGGATGTTTGCTGCACCCCAAGACAATATTAAAGAAGTATCAAGAAACTAAGCTTGGGTATTGTTGGGGATATTATCTGTGGTGTGACCCGCCCTAGTTGGGTCGGGTCACCAAGTGGGCGACTCATCCTTTGGCGGTTTAAGCTTTGGTCCAATAGGCCCAAGAGCTGGATGGCGGTTAAAGATCCTCGTGGAGAACCAATTGTCGGGGAGGATTCCATTCTTGGAAAGCACGACGACTTAGAGATAGAAAGAATCACGACTTATGCGAGGGCAAGGACTCTTGTAAATCCTAAGGCTCGACCTATATATAAAGGCGAGTCCCAGGGAAGGAGGGGTAGGTTAGAAATCATCGAGTGCTAGGTCAAGCAAGTTACGCCCTCCTTGTAATCGAAACACTATCAATACAACACCAAGCAGGACGTAGGCTTTTACCTCCTCACGAGGGGCCGAACCTGGGTAAATCTCTGTCTCGCTCCTGATCAACCCCTTTGAGTCGCCACCAAGGTGTGATGGCTCCAATACTAAGTCCTTTCACGAGGACATCTACCGTGACAAAACCACGACAGTTGGCGCCCACCGTGGGGCCTGTGCACGGTGGAGTTGAGTTCCCAAAGGGAGCCCTACCAGGGTCAGGGAGCTACGCAGCGGGGCTCATGACTCGGAGCCGCCGCGGGAAGTACTACATCAATAACTTGCTATGGGGGCCCGAGGCTGTTCGATCGAATCCGGCTACAGAATCCCCTTCGGAAAGATCAACGTCTTTGTCGTCATGGTCGGATCGCCTATGCCTAAGCCGGACATCTTCACTGACATCGTCGAGCCGGCCAGGTACGTCCGCCCTGTCGCGACGCCAAATCTAACCCGCCCGGTCTTTGTTGGTTTCACACAAGGATCTGAGGAACCAGAATGATCGGCGACTCAGGAGACCACGCCGGTCAACACTGATGACGAATCATCCATGGGCGACTCAGATTCAATTCAGTCTCTACATGGGGGCTCCCTCGGGGGCTTATCACTAGCAATGGACCCCGAGGTTCTCGACCGGACCCGCCGTCAGATCGCCGTTTACATGGCGGGGGCGACTCAGCCCCCGCCAAACCCGACACGCAACGACGGGACTGGCGAAACATCCAGAAGCCCAGCTACGATCTTGGTGGGTTTGGCGGCAGAGATAAAAAAGCTCATGGTGACCCCTGTAACAGCAGAGAACCAGGACACGATGAACGCCGAGTTAACAAAGCTAAGAGATGGGGTGGAAAAGGCTCAGCGAGACGCTGAAATAGAAGCCGCTAGGATCGAGACCCGGCAAGCTCAAATCACCGCTGAGGCAGCTCGCCTGAACACCAAAAACTAGCGGCTCGAGAGGCATCAACGCGCATCTGACGCTGTCCATCAGCGGATGCACCAGGGGCGTTTACCCCCTGATCTCAACCCGACCCGCCTATTCGACACTCCACGAACTCCCGGGGCAGGAGACGTTCCGGGAGGAGGGCCGGGCCAGCCGCCAAACCCGCCGCTTCAGCCAACTGTTGAACGCGCCCCTCGATTCGAGACACCTCGAGGTCATTTTTCCAACCCGGTGGACAACGTCCTCGCCGCGACTCGCCATTTAGAGTCCCTTCCAATTCACGGCAACCACCCGGCTGAAATAGAATCAAGGAACGCCATTGAGATGTTGAAGACGACGGTGGTTCAAAACGCCCAGTTCTCGCACAGCCTCGATCGGCTGCACTCCACCCCCCAGGCAAGCCGTACCAGGAGTCGGCCAGAGGACCGGCCCGCCATAACCAGCGGACCGCGACCCCTTCCCCAGGTCAACTCGCTTGATCATCGGGACCCGTCGGGTCGGGACCACCCGGACATCCAAACCGGCCCGATGCCGCTTGTTGGAGGCGGCAGGCAGGTAGGGGTGCCATGCTTGGCCCCCGCCCTTCGCAATGAGCGAATGCCGAAGGATTTTAAGGGACCAAGAAAGGTGCCTAACTACACCCCGGACCTTGAGCCGGCGTCATGGGTTGAGAGTTACGAAATCGCCATGGATATGCTCGATGTAAGTGAAGCAATCTGCGCCAGGTACTTCACAATGATGCTCGAGGGAACGGTGCGTACTTGGTTAAAAAACCTCCCCCCAACTCCATCCAGACTTGGGCTGAATTGAAAGAGCGTTTCATCAAAAACTTCCGAGGAACTTGCAAGTGCCCGATGACAATAGTTGATTTACAGCACTGTGTTCAGCGCCCTGATGAGTTGGCTCACCACTGGACGCGGCGGGTCGCGGAAATCATTCACTCGTCGGTCGGCATCACGGCGGCTCAGGCTGTGCTGATCTTGGAGCAAAACTGCCACTATGAGCCCTTGGTACAGAAGTTGGGACGACTCAAGCGAAAAGTCGAGGATATGGGGGAACTAATGGACACCCTCACTAGGTACGCCGAGGCGGACGACACCAAAGATCCAGGAGAGGATGGCGGCAAGGCCAACTCGCCGAGGAAAGGCGAGTCATCCAAAAATCATACCTGATTTCAGGCACGCGCCTGCCATAATCATGGAGGGAACGGCAAGAGAAGGCACCAGGAAGAATCCTTGGACTTAGTCGCCAACACCAATGCCAACAACGACAACCAGCGCCAGAAGAAGAGGGGTTACAATGGCAAGAAGCCATGCAATTATAACGAGATACTCAAGGGCCCCTGCCCGCACCACACCATGGCGACGGACCGGCGACTCATTCCTGGGAGGACTGTTACGTGATGCGGGAATTTCGGGCGGAGGCAATCAAAAAAGGGCAAAGCGGTGACCCGGACCAACGGCAGGAACAGTTTGGTGCACCTAATCAACGCAAGAACCCGTTCGGCGGCTTCCCCGAACCGGGGGCTCAGGGCGGCTCACAGCCAAGCAGCGGCGAGTATCCAGTGCATAACCAACGGCGGTATAACCTGCCCGGGGTTTTTCAACAGCCACCCCCACAGGGGGCTCCAGAGGGGAAAGATGATAATGGCCGGTTCCACAACAATCCCAAACAATTAAGCAACAGACAATACCACGTCTTCACCACCAATGCCTGCAGGCGTGATAAAAAGGTGAATCACCAAGCGTACAGTGTATCTGAGCCGACACTCCCTAGGTACCTCCACTGGTCCGAGCAGATTATATCATGGAGCAGGGAGGATCACCTGCCCAGAGTTGACAACCCCGGCGACTTAGCGTTTGTCGTGGCTCCTCAAGTCGGGGGATATACCTTATCGAAGGTACTGATGGATGGTGGTAGCAACATCAACATATTATACTTCGACACTTTTCGAAGGATGAACCTGCTGGAGAAAGATTTAATGCCTTCAACCACGGTATTCCACGGAATTGTCCCAGGTAAATCGGCATACCCCATAGGCCGGGTTAAACTCACAGTTGCGTTTGGAACAACATCTAATTACAGGAGTGAGTCGCTTATGTTTGAGGTGGTCAAGTTAAAAAGCCCCTATCATGCATTGTTTGGGCGACCGGCTTACGCCCGTTTCATGGCTCGCCCTTTCTATGTTTACCTTAAACTCAAGATGCCCGGTCCTAAGGGACCCATCACGGTTGATGGTGACAGGAGGATCACAAGAGAGTGTGAAGAAGGGGATGCGGCTTACGCATAAGTCGCTTGCGCTGCAGAAGAGCTCAAATATCACCAGGCCAATGTTGATCCAGCTGATATGTCACCTCTAAAGAAGCCAACAACAGACGCAGAGCCGCCCCTCAAGTTCAAACCAACAGACGACACTAAGATAGTGGATTTCGTCCCTGGCGACTCAACCAAGCAGTTCACTATCGGGGCGGGTCTGGACCCCAAATAGGAAAGCGCGCTCATCGAATTCATCCGTGAGAATCGGGACATCTTCGCATGGAAACCTTCTAACATGCCTGGTGTACCGAGAGAATTCGTTGAGCACCATCTTAATGTTGACCCAAAAGCAAAACCGATTCAACAATATCTTCACAGGTTCAATGAGGAACGACGCAAGGCAATCGGGGAAGAAGTCGCCCGTCTTTTGGCCGCCGGATTCATCATAGAGGTCTTCCACCCCAAATGGTTGGCTAACCCGGTCCTGGTGCTCAAGTAGAATGGTACTTTCCGCATGTGCATTGATTACACAGATCTTAATAGAGCCTGTCCAAAGGACCCTTTCGCCCTTCCCTGTATCGATCAAATCATTGATTCAGTGGCGGGCTGCGAGCGTTTGTGTTTCCTGGACGCTTACTCCGGGTATCACCAAATCAAGATGGTTGTGGAAGATCAGGAGAAGACATCTTTTATAACCCCCTTCGGGGCTTTTTTCTATGTGTCCATGCCATTTGGGATCAAAAGCGCTGGGGCGACTTACCAACATTGCATCCAAAATTGTCTCCGTGGCCAAATCGGACGCAACGTCCACGCTTACGCTGACGACATTGTGGTCAAAACTCACAGGAAGGAGACGCTCTTGGAAGATTTAAGGGAAACTTTTGACAATCTGCGGGTATACCAGATGAAGCTTAATCCCACCAAATGTGTCTTTGGCGTTCCCGCAGGAAAGCTGCTGGGTTTCCTGGTGTCTGAACGCGGTATTGAAGCCAACCCGGATAAAATCGAGGCGATTACTTCGCTTGGGAAACCAGCAAATATCAATCAAGTTCAACGGATGGCGAGTCGTATCGCGGCTCTAAGTCGCTTCATAAGCCGCCTCGGAGAAAAAGCTATTCCCCTTTATCAGTTGCTTAAGAAATCTGACCGTTTTGTTTGGACAGACGAGGCCAATGAAGCTTTTGAAGCCTTGAAGCAGCAGCTGGTCAACCCGCTGGTTTTGGCCGCCCCGACTGAAAAGGAGCCTATGCTTCTGTACGTTGCGGCAAACTCCAAGGCGGTGAGCGTGGCAATGGCCATCGAAAGGAAGGAAGAAGGGAAGGAATATCCGGTGCAACGCCCGGTGTATTTCATTAGTGAGGTGCTAACTCTCTCCAAGCAACGATACTCGCACTGGCAGAAGTTGGTCTATGGGGTCTTTATGGCCAGTCGAAAACTCAAACATTATTTCCAAGATCATCCCATCATGGTGGTTAGCTCCGCTCCTCTCGGAGACATCATCCAAAACCGAGAAGCGACAGGGTGAATCACCAAATGGGCGATCGAACTTGGGCCGCACCACGTGCGATACACCCCTCACACGGCTATCAAGTCTCAGGGCTTGGTTGATTTCGTCAACGATTGGACCGAATTACAGATTCCGGAAGACAGGCCCGACCTCACGTACTGGACTATTTACTTTGATAGCTCTAGGCAATTGGAAGGCTCGGGGGCTCGCGTGGTGCTGATTTCGCCCCAGGGAGATAAATTCTGCTATGTTCTCCGACTCATGTTTCCATGCACCAAGAACACTGTAGAATTCGAAGCCTTGCTTCATGGTTTGCGACTCGCCAAGGAAATGAACCTCATGCGGGTCAGATGTCTCGACGATTCTGATCTGGTGGCTCAACAAGTTTCAGGTACTTGGGATTCTTGGGACCCCCTGATGGCGGCTTACAGAAGGGTTGTGTCTGATGTGGCGGGTCATTTCCATGGCTACCAAGTTGATCATATCGACCGACGCCTTAACGAAGCAGCCGATGCCCTTTCGCGTCTCGGCTCACAGCATAAGACGGTTCCTCCCAATGTCTTTCTGGATACTTTGCATAATCCTTCCGTAAGGTTGCCCACAGAAGAGGAGTTGGCAATACCAGACCCTGAGTCCCAGTTCGTGGCGGCTCTCCGTGTTACGCCGGATTGGGTTCTTCCGTATCTGGCGTATCTCGCCCGAGGCGAGGTACCTTCGGATGAAGTGTTGGCTCGCCAAATTGTTCCTCGAAGCAAATCCATGGTCGTCATCAATGGCGAATTATATAAGCGAAGCACTTCTAGGGTATTCCAACAATGCGTTTCTTCCGAAGAAGGATGTGTGATTCTGAACGACATCCATGCCGAAGATTGTGGGCATCATGCCAGGTCACGCTCCCTGGTTTCAAAGGCGTTTCGTCATGGTTTCTTTTGGTTGACGGCTCATGCAGACGCAGAAGAGATAGTTCGTCGATGTGATGGTTGCCAGCGTTACGGACGACAGGCTCATGTGCCGGCTCAAGAACTAAGGATGATACCTATTACTTGGCCTTTCGCAGTCTGGGGGCTAGACATGGTTAGCCCCTTTAGGATGTCGTCCAATAAGAAAACTCATCTGCTGGTGGCGGTTGATAAATTTACCAAGTGGGTCGAAGCAGAACCTGTTGGTGCTTGTATGCGGAGACAGCGGTCAAGTTCCTGAAAAAATTGATCTTCCGGTTCGGATATCCACACAACATTATTACTGATAATGGTACTAATCTATCACAAGGTGCGATGCAGGAATTTTGCCATCGTGAGCACATCCGGCTTGATGTCTCTGCGGTGGCTCATCCAGAATCTAATGGGCAGGCCGAACAGGCGAATCAGGAAGTATTGCGAGGAATCAAACCCTGACTTATGGTTCCCCTCGAACGCACCCCAGGGTGTTGGGTTGAGGAGTTGCCTTCAGTACTATGGAGCATCCGGACCACCCCAAATCGTTCTACGGGTTTTACTCCCTTTTTCCTGGTATATGGAGCAGAAGCTGTTCTTCCCATTGACATTAGGCATGACTCGCCCAGAGTTGTTGCTTATGTGGAACAGGACAACGAGTTGGCGCGTCAAGATTCTTTGGACGCTTTGGAGGAAGCACGCGATTTGGCTGCCGCTCGATCGGTGATTTATCAGCATGACTTGCGGCGTTACCACAGCCGCCGGGTCAAGAGCCGAACCTTTCAGGAGGGCGACTTAGTGCTTCGATTGATCCAAGATCGCACTGGCATGCATAAGTTATCACCACCATGGGAAGGACCGTTCGTCGTCAGCAAAAGACTTCGCAACGGGTCATACTATCTAGTGGATCTTCGGCCTGATCGGCCAACCACGGAGGCTGAGTCAACTCGCCCCTGGAACATAGCCCACTTGCGGCCTTATTACACTTGAGCTATTTGCTCTACTTTCTGTAAGTTTTTCATTTTTTATGAAGCAATAAAATTGATGCCCACAAGCTTGGGGGCTTTCCTACTATTTCATCTTATTGAAAGTATGGATCTTTTATTTTGCTCTTCAACAAGTCGCCCAAGCATGGACGCTATCCATACAAGAGAGCATAAGTCGCCATGATGCACTTATTACAAAACTGGGTATCGATAAGCCAAAGAGGATCAAAGTCGCTACAAGCGCGCGATTCAAACATAGGCACCTTATATGATTCTGTGGATTAGGCCGGCTTACTTGGGGGCAATTTGTTCTCAAGTCATTTTGTGGTAATAGCGTATATGCTTCTACAATCCTATGACCGGTCTTTCCCCTAATCATAGGTCACTTGGGGGCTTCCTCTCACTGAGATCAGCCTTACTACTCATTTGGCCTGCGAAAAATTACCGCATTACAAATGGTTATACTTGACTGTGTGTTGGCCCAATCGCCATATGGACCCATGAAGTCTTGGCGAGTTACTCCGCTTTATGGACCCTGAACCCGCCTTGGTTAAAACATGTCTAGTACCGGCTAGCGCCCCACATGGAAAATAGAGAAACCATTGGTTCACTGAACCTGCTTCACTGAATCTTGACTCGTGCCTGATCAGCCGGTCTAAATGCTTGAGCTTTTTTATACAAAAAGTCTCCCTCGGGTAGCAGTTGAGTTTACATAACTCGTCCTATCCTGTCGCGACTTGAATGAGCCGAGGAAATTCTTATTTTTTACCTTCCTCGCACTGCCACAAGGTTTTTCAAATTTTTCCGACTCACCTTAACATCTTGAGTCGGTTATTATTTATTATCATCCATTACTCACTGAGATGGTTTCATGTATGTTTTTAAGCCTAACAGGTTGATGATCAAAATCATTATTGCCATAACGGGTCAAGCATCATAAAACGGCCTGAGGGCGGGTCAAGTATCATAAGGCGCCCTGAGGGCGACACAAGGGTTTTAAAAGAAATCACAGAAGAGGGTTGTTTTCTATGAATGACTTATTACATGGCTCTGATGGCCAAATCCGTGAAGGATTACTCTGCTGATGTCCCCGGGTCAGCCTGCTTTGAGCTCTGACCCACTTCAATTTGCAAGTCGCCTAATACCCAGTTACACTTGGATAAGGCGGCAAATTCATCTTCATCGTTCAGAACTGATGAGAGATCCACCTCCAAATCAAAAGGGTTCTTGGGTCAACGCGGAGTCAAGCTGGTTGTCACAAAGGTTGGCGGATTAACTTTCTTATTCTTATCATCATAGGCGGCTTGATACTTTGATAAATCCAAGCTTACTGCAAGCTGAGTCGCCGCCAAGCGGGATTCTTTGACAACGCGTTGGTAATCTTCTTGAGCAAATTCTGACCCGTCGTCCTTGAGCTGGGGAAAGCCTGCTGCTACTTCTTGGGTTTTAATTCTAGAGCATACGCCAAGCACCGACTCAACGTAGTCAGTACCCCTTTTCGGGCAGCTGACCGGGTTAGCTCACCGATCTGAGGCGGAAGGGTAGATAAGCAGCCAAGCATCTTTTTATTGATGTTATGGGCTCCTTGGCACCCATCACTGCTTTCACGGTCAGCATGCTTCCGGTATACAGTTGCTCTATTAAAGTGTAAATCGCCTTCAGCATCAGGACGCAATCATTCTGAAGGTTGGCGGCTCTCGGACCTATATAAGGGATAATGATGGTCAGTAACTTCTTCATACTAAGTTATTTACAAAATGCAAGGTCAGGGTCTTGTTTCTTACCAAAGATAGCTTGTGCCATGTTGGAGATATGTTGCTTTAAGCCGACCAACTCTTGTTGCACGGTTTCCAATTTAGCTTCCGCTTTTTCCGCTCGCTTTACCACGGCGTCTTGATCAGCTTGAGCCTTTTTGAGGGCGGCTTTCAGCTTCTCCAACTCAGATAAGATTATTTCATGTTTTTCTTCTGATTTTGCCCGTGCATCTTGCTGATCGGCTAAATTTTTCTTTAAATCACCAAATGCCGGCTCAGCTTGGGCAAGAGATTCCTGTCAAAATATATTATCAAGGGAAAAGTCTCAGAATTATTGCAAGCAACATTTCTAACACTTGGGGGCTAATGTATAATTTTTTAGACAACTATACAATATCAAGACCCGGCTCATCATTCAACAAGATGACCCGACCCTTGGGGGTTACAGGTCGAAAGATGTCTTCTACTATCAAGACCCGGTTCATCTTTTTACAGATGACCCGGCCCTTGGGGGTTACAGATGACCCGACCCTTGGGGATTATAGGTCGAAAGATTTGTTCTACTATCAAGACCCGGCTCATCTTTTCACATATGACCCGGCCCTTGGGGTTAATGAGGATAATATAGTATGCAGTAAGGCGTACCTCATGTCTGTTCTTCATCATAAGGAGCAGACTTTTTTCCATTTCATAACTCGACTCCAGGCGACTTGCAAAGCCAGAGCAAAGTTCTTCAAATTCAAGATTTTCATATTGGGATAGCTTAGCCTTGGAAATTTCATGTTCAATGGAAGGTTGAGCTGATGATGATACGTGCTTCGACAAAACTGCTGAAGCCGGCTTGGAAAAGCGAGTACGAGTGATGATCACAGCATCTGGATCTTCTGCCGTTTTCAACAGACTCGGTGGATTAGGCATTTCCATGCCTTCCTTGGGCGAATTCAAGAGATCCGCTTGATCTTCAGACTTATCCTTGGCCGGGTGATCCTGAATCGGCGCCGGTTTTTCAATAAGCTCAGGAGCTGTAGTGGAAGTTGACCCGCCAGTTTTCCTCTTCTTCGCTTGTGCCCTAAAAGAAAAGGGGGTGCGCTCAAAAACAGACATTATCATCATCAGGACAATGTAAAGTATTATAAGAACTTACTCTGGAACGCGGATCATCGGCGGAAGGGCTGACATCACTGAGTCGCCCGACGAAGGAGGAGAATTCTGCAAAAATGACACCTCAGGATGTGAGCGAGTTATAAATATGATCCAAAAGGAAATGAAAGGAGATGTTATTAAAATGATACCTCATTTTGCCTCTTCTTAGTTTTCGTTGGTAACCTGGACACCAAGTCTCCAGAATGACTCCGAGTTTTCCCATTGGAAGCATATTGCGTTTTCTTCAAAAGGAAATTAGGATCCAAACAAGCATTTGGGTGAGACATGGGAACTCTCCCACAAATCCGCGTGGCCGGCTTAGGCGGAGGAGAAGATGAGTCGGAGGAAACAGAAATTACCTCTACAGAGTCTTCCTGGCTTTCGGTGTCCTCATTCTACACAAGGGATATGGAGGCGTAAACACAAAACTATAACAATGAATGGCGAGTCAAAGAAGACAGACTTTTACCTCTAAAAGTACGTCGCCGACTTGGGATTCGTCCGTGTCAGACGGCTCAGTAACAGCGACTTTGCCTTTGCCCTTGGATTTCTTCTTTGGGGGCGGCTTGGCTTGCTTCAGGGCCATCTTTTTTGGCCTCTTGGACCAGAATTTGTCGCCTTTCTGAAATGGCATTTTTATTATGAGAATCATAATTCAAGTAAGCCAGAAGGAATAAAGTAAAGGCGAGTTAAGTTCTTTACCTTTGGCGTCGGGTTGATCTTGCAGAATGGTTTAAGACCTATTTGGCCACACTTGGCCAAGGGCTCGCCGGTCAACTTCTTGATGATGGATATAATGTCGTTTTCTGTTAGTGCTGTACGGAAGCAGCACTCGGGATGGTCCAAGGTGCCATCAAACTCACACATTAGGCCTTCCCGACGACTTAAGGGGAGGATGCGCCATTCAACCCAGCAGCGGATCAAATCGATCCCAGTAAGACCGTTGTTTGTCAGAGATCTTAACTCGGATAGCATTGGGATAAAATCTGACTCCTCTTCTTTAGTGAGCTTGTCTCGGAGTTTGAAGTTTGTCGGAAGGCGTTCTTCCCTATAGCCAAGGAGCTTATTCTCACCCTCAGGAGAAGTTTCCTGGCAATAAAACCAAGACTCGCCCCAGCCTTTGGGATGACTTGGCATGGCGAGTGATGGGAATGGACTGTCCCTGCGGCGTTGAACGTTGACGCCTCCAAGTTCCAAGCTAGGGCCATTGGAAAATTCTGTCTGGCGATTCAAATGAAAGAAATACTAGAACAAAGGAACTGATGGTTCCATCCGCAAGTAGGCTTCACAGAACACTTGGAATTGACATAAATTGCTAATCGAGTTAGGTCCTAAGTCTTGGAGGCGGACATTCGTGAAGGTCATGGTGTCTCTGAGGAATTTTGACCCCGGCGGCTTAAATCCCCGTTCGAGGTGCTTAGCAAAAACAACTATTTCCCCTTCCTTCGGGTTGGGAATCTCTTCTCCAAACCCGGAACACCATCCGATAACCTCTTTCAGGTCAAGATTTCCCGTCTTCAGACACTCGTTGAGAAAAGCTTCATCAACTTTGGTCGGGAGCGAATCGGCTTTGAAAACGGTACCCATGCTACAAAGGGAGAGATTACGGGTAAATTAACCCGCCAAGCACTTACTAAGTGGTTAAAAGATCAGTTGACTCGCCGAACATTTGTTAGGCGACCAAAGGAGTTTGTTGACTTGCCAACAAAGGGTCGGGTCAGAATACCAGGGCGATTTATGAATTTCCTATTGCTTAAGAGAGATGGCTCAGAGCTTCAGAGATGTTCGCTAAAATGGTGAAGTATGGATCTACAAACAGGTTTTATACGGCAGGCAGTAACATATAGATCTACAGAGCAGGCAAAAATGAATGAAAAAAGCCTAGATAAAGGAAAACAACCTATGGCTAGGGTGAGAATAGTGAAGCTGATTTGTGGAAAACCTTTTCTAGATCTTCAAACCGAAGCTAGTCAACTAAGAGTATGGTTGATGCTATTGTGCCTACTGTTATCATCATGAACTAACCAGCGGTTATGGAGGCATTCAAGGTGTTCTAAGAAACCGGCGGGCATGAACTTTGAGGAACTAAGATCTGCCTCTAATGGCGGGGGACTGACCTGGTGATGGCGACCGGAGGCAACCGAGGAAGATCCGCGGCGAGTGTCGCGCGTTTGGCGGGCGTCGGGATGCGTCGGATACGGCGGCCGGAGACGGAGGCCTTCGGGCGGCGACGAAGCTCACGGTACTGTCGCGAGGAAGAAGGGGACGATAAGACGGGTAGGTGGAAATGTGCCCTGTCCCTTCCCCCAGCCTATTTATTAGGTCGGGCGCTGGAATCAAGGCGCCACACGCGGGAACAACCAAAGGGATAAAGATTCGCTATGATGGCGCCCAAAATTTTCGGGATATCTGTGTCGAAGGATCCGTTGGGGATTGCGTCATTATCTCTTCCGAGATTAAAGGGATAAGTTGATACCAACAAGAAGTGGTTCGGCGACTTAGGTATCTTCGCAACAGATGGCGGTTCAAGTGTATGATGCATAAAAAGGAGCAGATTGAGTCACCCCTAACTAGGTAAGAACATTGGCGTGAACAGGTTCAAGTCAATCTGGGGCCTAATGTTGGGGATATTATCTGCGGTGTGACCCGCCCTAGTTGGGCTGGGTCACCAAGTGGGCGACTCATCCTTTGGTGGTTTAAGCTTTGGTCCAATAGGCCCAAGAGCTGGATGGCGGTTAAAGATCCCCGTGGAGAACCAATTGTCGGGGAGGATTGCAGTCTTGGAAAGCACGGCGACTTAGAGATAGAAAGAATCATGACTTGTGCGAGGTCAAGGACTCTTGTAAACCCTAAGGGCTCAACCTATATATAAAGGTGAGTCCCAGGGAAGGAGGGGTAGGTTAGAAATCATCGAGTGCTAGGTCAGGCGAGTTACGCCCTCCTTGTAATCGAAACACTATCAATACAACACCAAGCAGGACATAGGCTTTTACCTCCTCACGAGGGGCCGAACCTGGGTAAATCTCTGTCTCGCTCCCGATCAACCCCTTTGAGTAGCCACCAAGGTGCGATGGCTCCAACACTAAGTCCTTTCACGAGGACATCTGCCGTGACAAAATCACGATAGGTATGCCCTAAGTGGCATCCCCTCTTTCTTCTAACAACCATCGGTATTCTACTTGAAACTATATTTTTATTCGTCACATATTATGTGTTTTGCTTGGAGGGTCTTGTATGATATGAGTCTTTGCTTATTTTTCTTTTTTAGTTTGTCATTTTTATACTTGCTAGACACACCTATTTGAGAGAGCCAAAATATGCTATGATTTGTTGGAATTGCTCTATATGCTTCACTTGAATCTTTTAGAGCTATGGAATTGCTCTAGTGCTTCACTTATATCTTTTTGAGCACGATGTGCTTTATCATGTTTGAATAAATCCTCTCATGCTTCACTTAGATCTATTTGAGAGCTAGTAATTTTGAAGAAATTCTCCCATGCTTCACTTAGATTATTTTGAGAGATGAAAAATTGTATGCTCATGATCTTCACTTAAATTATTTGAGCTTGTCAAAAGCAAAAGCAACATATGAAACTAGTTCCAAAGTGATAGATGTTCAAGACGGATATAATAAAAACTTTCATTAAGATCATTGGACAAATTAAACTTGATTCCTTGTAATAGTTTTGAGATGTGATGATAGTGATATGTGAGTCATGTGGATGAGTAATTGTGCTTTAATAAGAATATTGGTGTTAAGGTTTGTGATTCCCTACGCAAGCACGAAAGTCAACAGTTATGCAATTAAATTACATCTTAGTTATGGTGCATTATTCGGTGTTAGTTATGCTCAATGCTTGTTTGCGTGATTTTTCGTTTCTTGGTTGGATGCTTCTCAATCTTTTGCTAGCTTTCACTTGTACTAAACAGGAATACTACTTGTGCATCCACACTCCTTAAATCTAGTTTTGACATATGAGTCCACTATACCTACCTATATGCCGTATCTCCTTATCGATCTAAGCAAATTTGTATGTGCCATTTATAATTTTCAAAATAAATTTCTGTTTTGTGTACCCGTACGAGCTCATGAGGCGGTGAAGGGTGGATTATATTTTTTCATGCTAGATGTGTTATTCTCAAGATGAGTGTTTATTCACTTGTCATTGCATGAGAGTATGGTGGTAAGGGATGCCTAGTCCTGAAATGAAAAAAATGTTATCAAGTAATAAATTCCTTGGAAAGTGTTGGTATGTTGTACCTTGGATACGGCTAGTCGTGAAATGTGAAATAAATGGTGGAAAAGGAATAAACTTTATTTTCTTTTGGGAATCTCCTATTATTTATCTAGCATGGAGAGTATGGGGAACTCTAAGTCGTTGTCGTTGACGGGGAAAGTATATCTCCCAAAATGTTTCATCTCTAAATTTTCCGCTTTGAGCTCTAGCACCTCTACAAATCCCTACTTCCCTCTCCGAAGGACCTTTCTATTTACTTTATGCAATTTTTACGTTGTGTCTCCATTTTTCTTATTAAAAGCACCAACTAGGGGGCACTATGATCGTACTTAAGCATTGGGTGTAGCTAATATGCGAGTGTGTTTCATGATTAGATCAATGATCGAGCATGATGGGCTAGGGTTAACTTTCTTTAGTGTTGATATTTTGAAAGACATGGTTGCTTGTTGATATGCTTGAGTATTAAAGTCTTCATGTAAAAACTAGACTATTGTTTTGAACCATATAAAAGTCCAAATGTCCAAGCTACAAAGAAAAGAATATGCGATGAACATAATAGTGTTGGGGAACGTCGCATGGGAAACAAAAAAAAATTCTACGCGCACACAAGATCTATCCATGGTGATGACCATCTACGAGAGGGGAGAGTGGATCTACATACCCTTGTAGATCGCTAAGCGGAAGCGTATATAACGTAGTTGATGTAGTGGAACATATTCGCGATCCAAATTGCAGCCCGTTCCGCGATCTCATCACGATCCGTCCCGCAATCCCATCACGATCTATCCCGATCGAGTGCCGAACGGACGACACCTCCGTGTTCAGCACACGTACAGCTCGATGACGATCTCCGCCTTCTTGATCCATCAAGAGGGGTGGAGAGGTAGATGAGTTCTCCAGCATGACGACATGGTGGTGGTGTTGGTGAACTAATCCAGCAGGGCTTCGCCAAGCTCTCCTAAATTAATTTGGAGAAGAAAAACACCTAGAGAGAGAAAGGGCAACACGTGGCTAATTAGGGTTAGGGCTGCCCTCAAATCCTCTAGTATATATAGGAGGGAGGGAGGGAGGGAGGGGAGGAGGCAGCCAAAAAACCCTCTAGTGGCTCGGCCGAACTAGGAGGAGGTGGAAGAGTCCATCTCCAATCCTACTCCAAGTAGGATTCCTCTCCTACTTGGAAACCTCCCCTCTTTGTTTTTTTCCTACCCCCACCACTCAGCCGCATGGGCCCCTTGGGGCTGGCTCGGCCAGCCTACTAAGGGCAGGTGTGCCACCCCTAAGGCCCATATGGCCTCCCGACGTGGGTGACCCCTCCCTATGGCCCTCCCGGCATTCCTCGTACACTATCGAAAATACCTGAAACTTTTCCGGTGACCAAAATGGGACTTCCTATATATCAATCTTTACCTCTGGACCATTTCGGAGCTCCTCGTGACGTCCAGGATCTCATCTGGCACTCCGAACAACTTTTGGTTACCAACACACATAACTCAATAATATTGAAACATCAACGAACCTTAAGTGTGCAGACCGTACGGATTCGAGAACTATGTAGACATGACCCGAGACACTCTCTAGTCAATAACCAATAGCGGGGCCTGGATATCCATATTGGCTCGTACATATTCTACGAAGATCTTTATCGGTTGAACCTCTATGTCAAGGATTCAGTTAATCCCGTATGGTGTTCCCTTTGTCCTTCGGTATGTTACTTGCGCGAGATTCGATCGTCAATATCTCTATACCTAGTTCAATCTCGTTACCAGTAAGTCTCTTTTCTCACTCCGTAATACAAGATCCCGTGACTAACTCCTTAGTCACATTGCTTGCAAGGCTTGTTGTGATGTTGTATTACCGAGTGGGCTCCGAGATACCTCTTCGTCATAGAGAGTGAAAAATCCCATTCTTGATCCATGCCAACCCAACAGAAACCTTCGGAGATACCTGTAGAGCACCTTTATAGTCACCCGAATGCGTTGTGACGTTTGATACACACAAGGTATTCCTCCGATGTCCGGGAGTTGCATGATCTCATGGTCATAGGAACAGATACATTGACATGCAGAAAATAGTAGCAATAAACTGACATGATCATATGGTACGTTCATAATTTGGGTCTTGTCGATCACATCATTCTCCTAATGATGTGATCCCATTATCAAGCGACAACACTTGTCTATGCCCAGGAAACCTTGACCATCTTTGATCAACAAGCTAGTCAACTAGAGGCTCACTAGAGACAGTGTGTTGTCTATGTATCCACACATATATTTGAGTTTCCAATCAATACAATTCTAGCATGGATAATAAACGATTATCATGAACAAGGAAATATAATAATAACCAATTTATTATTACCTCTAGCGCATATTTCCATCAGTCTCCCGCCTGCACTAGAGTCCATAATCTAGTTCACATCACTATGTGATTGTAATGAATCTAACACCCATACAGTTCTCTGGTTCGATCATGTCTTGCTTGTGAGAGAGGTTTCTAGTCAATGGGCCCGAAACATTCAGATCCGTGTGTACTTCACAAATCTCTATCTCATACTATAGATCCTTCTACCATGCTTCACTTGGAACAATTCCAAATGACTACTCCACTATACGAATCCGGTTTACTACTTAGAGTTATCTGGATTAGTGTCAAAGCTTGCATCGACGTAACCCTTTATGACGAACTCTTTTATCACCTCCATAATCGAGAAAAAATTCCTTAGTCCACTACTTACTAAGGATAACTTTGACCACTGTCCAGTGATCCATTCCTGGATCACTCTTGTACCCCTTGACAAACTCATGGCAAGGCCCTCATTAGGTGCGGTACAGATCATGGCATACTTTAGAGCCTACGACTAAGGCATAGGGGACGACCTTCGTCCTTTCTCTTTCTTCTGTCGTGGCCGTTCTTTGAGTCTTACTCAAATTTAACACCTTACAACACAGCCAATAAGTCCTTCTTTTACCGATCTATTCTGAACTCCTTCAAAAAACTTGTCAAGGTATGCATTCATTGAAAGTTTTATCAAGCGTCTTGATCTATCTCCATAGATCTTGATGCTCAAAGTTCAAGTAGCTTACTTGAGGTTTTCCTTTGAAAAACACTTTTCAAACAACCCTATATGATTTACATAAATTCTACATCATTTCCGATCAACAATATGTCAACCACACATACTCATCAGAAAATATATAGTGCTCCTACTCACTTTCTTGGAAATACAAGTTTCTCATAAACTTTGTATAAACCCAAAAGCTTTGATCATCTCATCAAAGCATATATTCCAACTCCGAGATGCTTGCTCCAGTCCATAGAAGGATCGCTGGAGCTTGCATACTTGTTAGCACCCTAGGATCGATAAAACCTTCTGGCTGTATCACATACAACCTTTCCTCAAGAAAACTGTCGAGGAAACAATGTTTTGATATCCTATCTGCAAGATTTCATAAATAATGCAGCAACTACTAACATAATTCCAACATACTTTTAGCATCACTACGAATAAGAAAGTCTCATCATAGTCAACTCTTTGAATTTGTCGGAAACACCTTTGTGACAAGTCGTGCTTTCTTAATAGTGACACTTACCATCATCTCCCGTGTTCCTTTTAAAGATCCATTTGTACCTAACAACCTTACGACCATCAAGTAGTTCTTCCAAAGTCTACACTTTATTTTCATACATGGATCCTATCTCGGATTTCATGGCCTTCAGTCATCTTGCCCACGTGGCATGATTTGCATGTCTCAAGTGATTCGAAATCAAGTGAGTCTAAACAATCCATCTGCATCAAGTTTCTTCATGCGTTTATACCAATAGGCATGGTTCGCATGTCTCAAACAATTCAAAAATGAGTGAGTCCAAAGATGCATAACCATGGAACTTCTTCATGCGTTTTATACAAATATGACTCAAGCGAGAGTGCCACAAGTAAGTGGTACTATCATTACTACTTTGTATCTTTTGGCATCAATATTATGAACATGTGTATAACTACGGTCGAGATGCAATAAACATTCATTTTAGATGCAAGACCATTGAAGGTGTTATTCAAGCAAACAGAGTAACCATTATTCTCTTTAAATGAATAACGGTATTGCGATAAACACAATCTAATCATGTCTATGCTCAACGGAAACACCAAATAAAAATTATTTTGGTTCAACACTAATCCCGATGGTAGAGGAAGCGTGCGTTGTTTGATCACATCAACCTTGAAATTACTTCCAACACACATCGTCACCTCACCCTTGCTAGTATCCATTTATTTTGTAGCTATGATTTTGAGTTACTAACACTTAGCAATTGAACCGGTATCTAATACCCCCGGTGCTACTAGGAGTACTAGCAAGGTACACATCAATATCACGTATATCCAATATACTTTTGTCGACTTTGCTAACCTTCTTATCTACCAAGTATCTAGGGTAGTTCCACTTCAGTGATCGTTCCCTCATAATAGAAGCACTTAGTCTTGGGTTTGGGTTCTACTTTGGGTTTCTTCACTAGAGCGGCAACTGGTTTGCCATTCATGAAGTATCCCTTCTTTCCCTTGCCCTTCTCGAAACTAGTGGTTTCACTAACCATCAACAATTGATGCTCCTACTTGATTTTTTACTTTTGCGGTGTCAAACATCGCGAATAACTCAGGGATCATCTTGTGCATCCCTGATATGCTATAGTTCCTCATGAAGCTCCAGTAGCTTGGTGGTAGTGCCTTTGGAGAACTATGTCAATCACTATCTTATCTGGAAGTTCAACTCCCACTCGATTCAAGCGATTGTAGCACCCACACAATCTGAGCACATGCTCAACGATTGAGCTTTTCTCTCTTACTTTGCAGGCAAAGAATATTTTCGGAGGTCTCATACCTATCAACACAGACACAAGCCTGAAATCCTAATTTCAGCTCTTGGAACATCGCATATGCTCCGTGACGTTCAAAACGTCTTGGGCGCCTCAATTCTAAGCTGTTAAGCATTACGCAGTGAACTATCACGTAGTCATCAAAAACGTGTATGTCAAATGTCCGCAACATTCACAGACGACTTTCGAGGGGTAGCACACCGAGCGGTGCATTAAGGACATAAGCCTTCTACGCAGCAATGAGGACAATCCTCGGTTTACAAGCCCAGTCTGCATAATTGCTACTATCATCTTTCAACTAAGTTTTCTCTAGGAACATATAAAAAACAGTGGAGCTATAACGCAAGCTACAACATAATTTGCAAAGATATATTGACTATGATCATGATAATGTAACATCCCAAATTTTGGAATGTTAAAATAATTATTAGAATGATTGTTTGTTTGATTGAGTGATTGAAGCTTGAGTGAAATTTGAAACTTTTTTTTTAAAAAAAACTTTTGAATGAGAGGGAATAAAATGACTTTCCCCTTCTTCGGTATATTCAAATTCAAAAGCAATGAGAGAAGATGACATGACTTCTTCAACTATAATTTTTTTTGAACGGAGTTTGCTTTTGAATCCTTTCAAAATATTTGCCCTTGCTTCTATATTTTTCTTCCCCGATAAAATGCCCCGACAAAATTCTTGCACACAAGAAAGAGTGGAGGAAAATGACCCTCCAAAATGTGAGGCATTTCTGAAATATTTTGAGCCAAGAAGACCCAAGTTTATGGGGAAAATATTTTGCCAAAAGAAAATATAGCATAAGGGATATTTCTGAAAAAAACATTTTTAAAAAGTTTTTATTTTGGTTTTGGAAAAATGATAAACAAATAGGAAATATTTTTCTGAAAATTTCAGTATATAATACCCCTATATCTAGATTTTGTTTTATTTCCTTTTTTTTGTATTTTTCTTTCTGTTTTTAAATAAAATAGAAAATAGGAAAGATTCTTTTTTTTGGAAAGCGCATGGGCGGCATTTAGTGCCCTGGGCCGAATCCCCCCAGCCCGGGATCCCTCTCTCCTTCCAAATCAGTCAACCGACCGAAGCCCCCCCAGCACCCCTCTCCGTGCCAACGGACCCCACCCGACCGAAGCCCCCACCCCTCGATCACCCCCTCCTCTGCGCTCCCTCTCCTTCCTCCCCGCGCCCGATAGCCTCGCCACCATCGCCGGAATCCCCGCCGGATCTTCCTCCCTTTCCCCTCGGTGCCCCCTCTCCCCTATAAAGGCCACGCCCCGGACCCCTCCCCTCGCCCCGTTCCCCCTCCCCGCCGCCCCTGCCCAAGCTCCACCGCCCCTGCCTCGAGCTCGCCGAAGCCGAAACCACCGCCACCCCCTACTCCGCCTCCCCTAGCCACCGAAACCCCCCGACGCCACCCATAACCTCGCCGCCACCCCCGCACTCCATTCCCCTCGCCACCCTCGCCGCCCCCATGCCACCATGCCCCCCTCGCCGGAGTATCGGCCGCCACCAGAAGCTCCAGGAGCTCGAGCTCCATCGCCCCGAGACCCTCTCCGCCACCACCGAACGAAGGAGGAGGAGTTCCTCCACCTCCTGGACTCTCCAGACGCCGCCAGAAACCACCAGAGCCGCGTCCCCGACCACCCTCCTTCTCGGCCATTGCCGGAGTTGTTGCCACTGTAAGCCACCACCCCACCCCTCCGTAGCCGTTGGATTTGGATTGTGCGCGTTAGATTATAACCTACATACCCCTTTGGTTTTTTGGTAAAAACCGAACGGTTTTCTCCACTTGATTTTAGCCAGAGAACTTTTGATTACATAGCGGCCGTTTGTCAGTTTTCTCCGCAGCAAACACCCTTCCAACCAACCAGAACACGCCACGTACCCCCTCCTGTGCACTAGTTAGTTACTCTGTTTTCTCTGTTTAATTCAAAAACAGAGAAAGTTCCAATTTTGTTTGGCTCATAACTTTTGATCCTTAAGTCCAGTGGAGTTGATTCTTTTTCCAGTAGATCACAAGTTTTCTGTAGTTTTTAAAAACATATAATTTGTCTATGTTTGAAATTTTCAAATTTGAAGTAGATCATATTTAGTTTAAACCTTGTTTTGCTTATTATGGGAGTTTAAAAATAGCTTTTAATTTGATTCCTTTTGCTGCTGATCACTAGGGATCTTAGTTATCAGTGGTAAAAGTTTCAGAATTATTTGAGTATTTTAGCTCATTGTTTCTTGTGAAACAATTTCTGTTTCACCTCTTGTAGGATTGTGCCTAATTTACTTTCTTTAGTTGTTTTTAAATTATTTCCTTTTATATTTCAGAAAGATTATGTTTTGTTTCTGTTAGTTACCAGTAGGTTTGCAACAAGTTTTGATTTTATTTTTATTTGTTATCATGAAATCAATTCTAGTTCTCTAATAACTTGCAATTGGTTTCTCCACTGTTTCAAATCCCGTTTGGAAATACTTTCAAATAGTTTTGTGAAAAAAACTTTATTTTATCTTAGTTCCCTGTTATTTAAGTATTTTATTTTCTGTTAGACAAAAACTATTTAGTGTTTGACGTAGTAGAAGACTCCCTAGTCTTATTTGAAGTTTCCTTCGGATTCCTATTTGCTCTCTCTTTTGTTTTGATTGCTAGAATGATTGCTAGTATGAGTGCTTATGTGAATGATATGTTTGTTATATAGATTTCATCGGAGAGTGACGAGTAGTCTATCAAGTTATTTCTCGAGAAATTCTTCTTCGTCAACATCGCCAGGCAAGTCATTTGATCATGTATCACCTATGTTTTATGCATCGAAGTTCTACCATCCTATGCCCAATTGCATGCTCACTAGGTACTTGGAAATTATGGTTACATATTGTAGTATCATGTGGTAGGCACCCAACAACCCCGTTACTAGGCCCGGGACGACAAATTTCATATTGCTATGCTTGAGTAGACGGGATTCTGGTTGAGAGTTTATCACGAGTGATGCGAGGATACTTTAATAACCAAGACGGGTTAAGTCAAGACTTTTCAAGACCTCGTGATGCAATGCAACTCTGGGTGAAGGACGGTTGATCGGCTCCCTGGAGAAACCAGTGGATGACCCGGGATGCTGGAGACGGCCATGACATCCTGAGGAAAGCTTCATCCAGGCTCAAAGAGACGGACGGATATTTTCAAGACCCAAGGCTTACCTGCACAGCCACAAGTCATTATGGGCTCTGGCTTGGTTGGACAACGCGGCGACTCTGGACAGGCGGTGCTAGGAGATGTAGAAGAACGGTAGGATTGGATGGGCACCGACAGGGATTCAGAGGAACCCGTTGAAAGACCATGTTTTGATCATCCGGTCTTCAAACACCCTGAAGTGCGAGGACATACTCGGAGGCGATCAAATCTTGTGGGGAACGTGTGCAAAACTCTGCAGAGTACTCAAACCTAATCGATTACCCGTGTCCACGGTCATGGAAAACTTGAGCCAAAGGAACTGAAGTTATCTGAAATTCTCAACACAAATAATAATATTGATGTGGGTATTATTGACAACATGGGTACGAGAATTGGTTGGTGGAACCATCTCGTTAACAACCAACAATGTAGTAACATTTTTCTTTTAGCCCTCTCTTGATGTAGGAGAAAACTTGCTTTTCGCTAAAAACTTATAGCCCCACCCGCCATATATGCATATAGTATAGATGATTACTTTTCAGCCCTCTCTTATGTGACTTACAGGCATATTCAATATGCTGACCTACACGGCTGCAACGTCTTATGTTGCAGATATTTTTCTTCGACGAGTAAGAGTACGATTCAGGGTTACGGTCTACACTCAACTTGCCGTTGGTGTTTATTGGGACTCCACTCCCTTGACTGCTTCCGCTGAGATATTTAAGGTATATATCAGTTTTACGCTATTTACATGTGATTGCACTTTGATATATACATTGATGTACTGTGTGTGCCAGCATACTGATCCAGGGATGGCACAGAAACACAGAGGCTTGACTCGTTTTGAGTTGGGTCGCTACAGATAATAAGTTCAATTAATCATATTACTTAAGAACTCCCACTCAAATTGACATCCCTCTAGTCATTTGAGTGACCCATGATCCAAATTCACTAACTCAAGTCCGATCATCACGTTAGTTGAGTTAGCTTCAATGCTGAACATCTCTATGTTGATCATATCTACTATATGACTCATGTTCGACCTTTTGGTCTCTTGTGTTCTGAGGCCATGTCTACACATGCTAGGCTCGTCAAGTTTAACCCGAGTGTTCCGCATGTGCAACTGTTTTGCACCCGTTGTATGTGAACGTAGAGTCTATCACACCCGATCATCACGTGGTATCTCGAAACAACGAACTATAGGAGAGCTGCACACTCGGGGAGAACACAATTTTATCTTGAAATTTTAGTGAGGGATCACCTTATAATTCTACTGTCGTCCTAAGAAAAATAAGGTGCATAAAAAGGATTAACATCACATGCAAATCATAAGTGACATGATATGGCCATGAACCTGTACTTCTTGATCTCCATCACCGAAGCACCGACATGATTTCCATTGTCACCGGCGCCACACCATGATCTACATCATTATGCTGCCATCGAGGTTGTCGCGCCACCTATGTTGTTACTACTAAAGCTACTGAACTAGCGATAAAGTAAAGCATCACCGGGCACAAAAATAATTAAAGGCAACCCTTTGGCTCCTGCCGGTTGCCGTAGCATCGACGTGCAAGTCGATATTTAACTATTACAACATGATCATTTCATACATCAAATATATCAGATCATGTCTTTGGCCATATCACATCACAACAAACCATGCAAAAACAAGTTAGACGTCCTCTAATTTGTTGTTGCATGTTTACGTGGCTGCTATGGGTATCTAGTATGAACGCATCTTACTTACGCAAAACCATAACGGTGATATTCAAGTTGCTATTAACCTTCTCCAAGGACCGCCTCGGTAAAATCTAATTCAACTAAAGTTGGAGAAACACACAACTGCTGATGACGAGATGGTGTATATACTTCTCGCACCTCGTTGGTTACCCCAAGTGGAAGGTTGAGATGTAGTCAGCAACAAGTTTTCCCTCACACGGGAACTGTAAGGTTTATCGAACTAGCAGGACTCCTAGAATCAACAAGTAGGTGTCTCTTGTCCTGGTCAGCAGAAGACGTGGACCTACACACACAACAAATAACTTTGCTCCCAACGAGTACAGAGAGGTTGTCAATCTCTTCGGCCTTGTAGTTTGCAAAGGATCAAAACACAAGCGGGAAGGTAATAGTGATTGCAACGGAAAAGTAAATGAAAACGGTAATGACGGAGGTGTAAACCATGATGGTGATATGGACCGGAGTCACATGATGTTCACTAGTGATGTCTCTCTCCCAAAAGACGATAAACAACTATGCTTGGGGTAAACAAATCACAATTGGGCAATTGACAGAATTATGAACGCACCGCAATGCTAATTATGCTACTTGATAGTTAGAGGTTCAATAGTAATGGGCAGTATGCCAGGACAAGTAGACTGTTTATTCATCAACATCTACTTACTAATCATCCACCTCGATATATCTATCCAGAACATCTCTCCGGTATTAAGTTGCGAGCCCCACCCAAAGTGTAAACTCAAAGCAACGGACAACTGCATTAACAAACTATGTGTAAGGTAAACAATCCTTGCAACAGTGGTCACAAGCACCGTTGTTTTCTCCCTGGTGGAAACATCACATCCCCTAGTCTCATGTTTCTATCACTCAAGCTAGACATCGAGGGGCATGAACCCACAATCATGCATAACACTCCCTCTTTGAGTTACAATCTACTACTCGACCAAAGCAATAAATAACAACGGAGAACATGCATGAATCACTAAGGAACATAATATAAAAGGATAATCAAATATATAACTCATAACAATCAGAACATAATCTCATAACCCATCGGATCCCAACAAAACCGAGCATAGCAATAGCAAGAGAATTACGTAGATGCCTTGATCATGTAGGGCAGCTTACAAGGACTAACCATTACACCACAAGATTGGAGAGAAGACATCACATAGCTACTGGTCATGGACTCATGGTCCAAGGAGGACTACTCACGGCACGTCCGGGAAGCGTCCATGGCGGTGGAGAAGCTCCCGGAGGTCAATCCTCCCTCCGGCAGGGTGCCGGGAAGAGGTCTCGTGATGCTCCCGATCTCGAAAGTGCTGCGGTGGCGGAACGATGGAGAAATTCGCGATTCTGGAAGTTGTGGAAGGGTTTCCTCTTGGGACTCTAAATATAGGCCAAAGGAAGGCACCGGAGGAGGTGGGGCCCACCCAGGCAGCCTCGTGGCGCAACCTAGGGCCTGGCCACGTCAGCAGGTTGCCTGGGCAGCCCCTGGCCCCCTCTGGCCCATCTTTGGTGATCTGGAAGCTTTTGTTTCACCGATTTTTTATACATTTTTCCTGGAATTTTTCGGGCTTCGGAAAATTGGGTAAAAGTTCCTGCAAAATAGACATCAACAGATAGAAACTGGCACTGGGTGCAGTGAGTTAGTAGGTTAGTCCAAATATGTGTAAAATGATATAAAAGTGTAGCAAAACATATAACAATGTCACCCAAAAGATCATGGAACAAGCAGAAATTATAGATAAGTTTGGGACGTGTCAACATCCTCAAGCTTAATTTCTGCTCGTCCTCGAGTAGATAAATGATAACACAATAATTTATGTGGTGACATGCTAACACACATATAAGAACTTCAAAATAAAGCAAGTAACATATGCAATTCAAGTCAAGACAATAACAAGCAAGAGTCTATATTTAGTATCGAGTTTAGCAAAGTAAGAACATAAAGGTGCAAGAGCTCTCGTTGTCCGTGACTCGAATGTCTCCAAATGGTGTTTGCGTGCAAGAAGTGGGAGATGTGTCGAGATCATAAAATATATTTTTTAATTGAGAACTCAATCTACTAAACCTCACACTTAGTCTCCTTCGGAATCTTATTTTGACTCATCCCCAGACCACTAGTTAGGCCCAAGTCAAAATGATCCTCTCCCTTTCGACTTTGAGAACTCATGCAATGGATGAGCGTAAGCAAGATATGTTGGCACTTAGGATGGAAAATATAATAATGATGGGGAAGGAAGACAAAAAGGTGTGAAAGGCTCACATCAATAAGGAACACCATAGGCGAGAAAAAGCCAAATGATAGATATGATGTGAGGAGTAGGGATTGCCATATAACGGATGCACATATGAGCTAAGGTGAGCTCTCCAATGGAACTAGTGGGGGTGCATCCAACTTGTTTGCTCATGAAGGCCTAGAGCTCATTTGAGGAGGCTCATCATTGGAATATGCAAACCAAGTTCTATAGTGTAAGGGTCCCCACATAGTCATGCATGAATGATACTGTCTATGTAGTACAAATATAGCAATGGAGTACGAGTGTGGATCTTTCAAAGGAATAGTAGTGTTGCCTCCTTCTTTTTTATCTTTTATTTTTATTTTTTGTGGCCTCTTTGGCTCTTTCTTTTTATCTCTCATTTGTCCTCTTTGGGATCTTTTGTTTGTCCTCTTTGGGATCTTTTCCTGACTTAAGGGCAACACTCTATGTTTTACATGAATAAAAGTAAGATCATCACATTTTATAAGAAGTACTAAACATAAAGACAAGTGAAAACTATCATGATGTAAGCAAATGTATGCCTCTGCCAGTGTAGCAGGATATGTAATGATACCAGCGCGTCATGTAGCAATAATCGGGGCAAGGCCCAACTATCATGCGGCTCTACGATCAAGCAAAAGCATGTATGACATGAAGATCAAGTCATGAAATGGTGGATGTTGCATGGCAATGTATCTCAGAAAGGCTATGGAAATGCCTTAATAGGTAGGTATGGTGGCTGTTTTGAGGAATGATGTAATGAGGCTTATGTATGACAAAGCGTATCATGTCATGGGTTTGGATGCACCGGTGGAGTTTGCACTAACTCTCAATGTGAGAAAGGGCAATGCACGGTACCGAAGAGGTTAGCAAAATATGGATGGTGGAAGTGCCAACAATCGAATACTCACATTAGTCTGAAGAACTCATACACTTATTATTGGTAATTCTCTATCTAGTTAGGAAATTCACAAAGAGACAAGTACCCCGAGGAGGAGTGTTTGGGGGTTTGGTTATCCTTGCGCATCCTCGACTCATCCTAGTGAGAGAGAGGGCACCACGTGGCTAATTAGGGTTAGGCCTGGCCTCAAATCCTCTAGTATATATAGGAGGGAGGGAGGGGAGGAGGCAGGAAAAAAAACCCTCTAGGGGTTCAGCCAAACTAGGAGGAGGTGGAAGAGTCCACCTCCAATCCTACTCCAAGTAGGATTCCTCTCCTACTTGGAAACCTCCCCTCTTTCGCTTTTTTTCCTTCCCCCACCTCTTGGCCACGTGGGCCCCTTGGGGCTGGCTCGGCCATCCCACTAAGGGCTGGTGTGCCACCCCTAAGGCCCATATGGCCTCCCGGCGTGGGCGACCCCTCCCGATGGCCCTCCCGGCATTCCCGGTACACTACCGAAAATACCTGAAACTTTTCCGGTGACCAAAATGGGACTTCCTATATATCATCTTTACCTCCGAACCATTGAAACGTCTCCAACGTATCTATAATTATTAATTGTTCCATGCTATTATATTATCTGTTTTGGGTGTTTTATATGCATTAATATGCTATTTGATATTATTTTTGGGACTAACCTATTAATCTAGATCCTAGTGCGACTTTCTGTTTTTTCCATGTTTTTGAGTTTTGCATGTAAGGAATATTAAACGGAGCCCAAACAGAATAAAATCTCCGGAATGATTTTTCTTGGACCAAGAAACGTGTGAGACTTGGAGAAGGGGCTACGAGACCCACCGGGAGACGATAAGCCTGCAGGTAGCGCCCTAGGGGGCGCCCCTTGGCTTGTGCACTACTGGAAAAACATAATTTGCCGACAACTTTTAGCTTCGTCGTCAGCAAATTCATGGGCTGACGACATAGAGACTTTGCCCTCAGCCAAAAATAATGCTGATGGCATAGGCGCGGCTGACGGCATAGAAAAACTATGCCGTCCGCTTTATCTAAGCCGTTAGCGAGCTGACGACAAAGGAGCAAAAGGCTGACGGCATAGGTTGGCTAACAACATAGGGAGCTTCCCGGTCCCTCGTTCGACCATGTCTTAACGGGAGTCGTCTATGCCGACAGCCAGCTGACGGCAAAGCCTAATGGCTGTCTTTGCCGACAGCGAGCTGACGGCATAGCCCGGTGGTTATTCCCCCGTGCAGGCCACGACCTAACCGCCCTATCCTTTTCTCTCTCACCTCTCACATCTGCTCTCCCGACCCGCCGCCGTCGTCAACCCGCGCCCGCCCCTACTCGCCGGCGGCGCCCCATGCCAGCCCCGCCCCAACCACCTGCCGTCGCCCCGCACCAGGCCCACCCTGACCCGTCGCCATTGCCCCGCCCCGAGGCATCGCCCGAGGCCTCCTCGCCCCGACCCGCCCCACCGCATCCGCCGTCGCCATCCTTGCCCCCACCGCCAACGCCCAGCCGACCGCCCACTCCACCTTCAACCACTTCGCTGCCACCTCATCGGCGTCGGCCGCCTCCTCGCCGGTGAGCTCCTCCTCCCCTTTTTTCTTTCTTTTTAGTTTATTTTTTCTATATTAGTTTGATCTGTTAGTAGTAGATAATAGATTTAGTTAGCAACTATTAGTTAAATTTAGTTAGCAATTAGTAGTGGTAGATTTTTAGTTAAATTTAGTTAGCAATTACTTAGTTGTTAGTATTTAGACAATAGGAATTTTTAGTGGTAGATTTTTAATACTTAGTCAGTATAGAAGTAAAGAGAAGATAAGGAGATGAAAATACTAACAATAATATAAGAAGGAGGAGAAGGAGATGAAGATAAGAAAAAGAAAAGGAAAAGGAAGGAGAAGGAGATTAAGAGAACAAGAAGAAAAGGAAAAGGAGGAAGAAGAAGGGGGAGAAGGAGAGAACAATGAAGAAAAGAAAATAATAAGAAGAAAAGAAATAGAAGAAGAGAAGAGTAACAAAACTTGAATAATAAATTATTAATAATGAAGAAAAAGAAGAAGAAGCGTAAATTATTAACAAAACATAAAGAAAAACAAGAAGAGATGTGAAGAAAAAGAATTATTAGCTTTATAGTAGTCACCTTAATTAGCTTTATACTTTTAATAATGTAGTTATCAATTAGATGTTAGTATTAGTTAGCTTAATTACCGCGAGTTCGTATTTGTGTTGATTGAGTGCATTTAAATGTGCAGTAGCTTCTCCGCGAGGGTTTGGTTTTCGACGACCTCCCCTCCATTCGAAAGTGAGCACATTTGTTAACTCCTCCTCCACCCCCTTTATTTTGCTCTGTTCCGGCCTTCGTGCTGATGACACTATCTAACTAGGTATTTTTAGTATTAAAATGCAAAGTTGTTGCGTAACCAATGTGCGTCTCCCATTCGAAAGGGTTCCTGTTATAAATATGCATGCATTTGCATATTTATAACGGTGATTCTTTCGAATTGTCCAACGTTATCCATGGACAACCCGGGTATGTGTAGATTGGGTCGTTTCCCACGCTTTGCTCCGGATCCCATGCAGAGTTTCGACAGCACCTCCTTGTTGTTCTCCGGGTACACATCCTCTTGGTTAGTTGCCGAGACGTGTATCAGGAGAACAGCGGGGAGGTGCTGCCGAAATTTTGCGTTGGATCGGGAGCAGAGTATGGGGAAATGACCCAATCTACACATACTCGGGTGGGATTAGGACCCATCTTTACCTAGTAGCTGGTAGGTGTGCATGCCGTGCATCCCAATGTATTAACCATGATTGGCCATAATTAATTTAACATACTTGATGAACTGATAATTTATATTGTTTATATGTGGATACTATATAGCTAGCTTGCCAGAATGACTGATCGTGAATGGATGTACACCGGTCACCATAGTCAGAGAGAGATAACCGATGAATGGTTGAGAAAAACCTATGAATTTGTGGAAACGGAATTTTCTAAAGGCCAGCCAAAAACATGGTGCCCCTGCACTAAGTGCAAGAATTATTCGCGATAGACAAAGGATGTAATGGGTAAACACCTGCAGATGCGTGGTTTTATTCCCGGCTATACCTTGTAGACATTTCATGGTGAGTCGGCCCAACGTAACAAAGACGAGGTGTTGCGTCAGTGCACCGATGATTATGGTACAGGGATTGAAGACATGGTGAATGACTTTGATGATGCTCGGAACAAGGATGAAGAGATGGAGGAATCCGCGAAAGCCTTCTATGCCATGTTGGAGTCTTAAAAACGTCCTCTTCACGAGCACACTAAGATTTCTCAGCTAGATGCCATCGCACAAGTAATGGCTCTGAAAGCCCAATTCAACATTGGAAGAGACCTGTTTGACTCAGTGATGACCCTATTTGGGCGCTTTCTACCTGAAGGTCATATTATGCCTTCAAACCTATATGAGTCAGACAAAATCCTTAGTGCACTCAAGATGCCGTATGAGCAGATACATGTTTGTGAGAAAGGATGTGCCTTATTTAGGAAAGAGTATGCGGACGAAACATATTGTCCATTTTGCAAGTCCTCGAGATATGTTGAGGTAGAAAATGGTGAGGGTGAGAAGAAGCAGAGCAAAATCCCCGTGAGTGTCCTATGGTATCTGCCGATCCTACCAAGACTTCAACGACTTTACATGCTCGAAGAAACAACAAAACAGATGACATGGCACAAACATGGAATTAGGAAAGAATTAGATGAACACGGAGTTCCGATGTTGGTACACCCTTGAGATGGTGATGCATGGAAGGCATTCGATAGTATACATAAGGAAAAAGCTAAAGAACCAAGGAATTGTCGAATCGCCATCAGCCTCGATGGGTTCAATCCTTTTGGTATGACGGCTACCCAATATAGTTGCTTGCCTATATTTGTCATTCCCCTCAATCTTCCACCATCATCCATTATGCAAAGAAAGCACATATTTTTGACGTTGATAGTTCCAGGGCCAAACTACCTGGGGAAGAATATGAGTGTGTACATGCAACTGCTGATGGATGACTTGAAAGAAGCTTGGGTGAATGGGGTCAACACATACGACGCAGCTAAGAAAGAGAACTTTCAAATGTATGTTTGGTACCAATACTCGTTGCATGATCTGCCGGCATTTGCGCTTTTCGTTGCCTGGTGTGTGCATGGAAGGTTCCCATGCCCACAATGCAAGATAGCTCTTAAGTTTCATTGGTTGCCGGCGGGTGGGAAGTATTCTTGCTTTGACTTGCATAGACAGTTCTTGCCTATGGACCATCCATTCAGAAAAGAGAATAATAATTTCATGAAAGGTAAAGTTGTCAAACACTCGGCACCACCTGCGTTGACGGGGGGCACAAATTAAGGAACAGTTAAAATCTATGGAGCCTGATCCAAACCGCCCAGGGTATTTCTTGGGTTATAATGAGGAACACGCCTGGACCCACAGGCCATGCATCTGGTATCTCCCCTACTTCGAAGACCTCTTACTTCCACACAACATTGACATGATGCACACTGAAAAGAATATCGCCGAGGCCCTTCTTGGCACATTTTTCGGCACTGATAAGGGCAGAGATAATACAAAGGCTAGAGTTGACCAGAAGACTCTGTGTGATAGGCCATCACTAAACATGCGAGAACCGAAAGGAAGAAAAAATTGGTCCAAACCACCTGCCTGGTACAATCTTGAGAAGGGAGCAATAAGGGAAATCCTCTTGTGGGTGCAAAAAAGTTGTTGTTCCCCGATGGGTATGCTGCGACTCTAGCGAGGAGAGCGAGCATTGAAAAAATGAAAAAATTGGGCTCAAGAGTCATGATTGGCACATATGGCTTGAGCGGATAATGCCGGTGATGTTGCGCGACTATATCCCCGAGGCTGAATGGCTAGTATTGGCCGAGTTGAGCTATTTCTGCCGTGTTCTTTGTGCTAAAGAGTTGTCGCGTGCCGTGATAGATGACATGGAAGAGTTGGCGCCTGAGTTGCTCTGTAAGTTAGAGAAGATTTTTCCACCGGGCTTCTTTAATTTGATGCAACACATGATTTTGCATCTCCCAACCAAGGCAAGATTGGGTGGCCCTGTGCAAAATCGTTGGTGCTACACAACTGAAAGAATGCAGAAGACACTTCGAGGAAAATGTAAAAATAAACGTAGAATTGAAGCATCGATGGTCGAGGCGTTCATTACCGAGGAGGCGGAAAACTTCGTAACATCACACTATGATGCCACTATGCACAGCTTGCATAATCCAAAGCCTCGGTACAATGTGGGCGACCCCAAACGACGTGAATCCAATCTCAGCCTCTTCAAAGGGAAGCTCACACCTTCTGGTGTGGGAAAACCAAAGTTGCTATGCATCGAGGAGTGGCGCACACTAACGATGTATATATTGAACAACTTAACAGAAGTTCGGCCATACACCGAGTAAGTGCTCTATACATTGTTTTGCAACTTTTAACAAGTTTTGTGTCTAACAACTATTATTAATTGATATAGTCGATACGTCGAACAATTCTCGAATGGTGTTGTAATCGAAAAAGAATCCATTCTCGAGTATGAACTTCTTGAAAAGACAGGAGGCGGCTATCCCGGTTTCATCTCTTGGTTCAAAAAAAAAACGGTACCTCCCTTATATATAATAGGTGATTTCCTTTGTTGCTATTACTCATGAGTAACACACCAAATTCTATCTTTTCTTAACTTCTAAGCTAATTCAGATGAGCAAGTCGACGATGAATTGAGACAAATAGCTAATGGTTTTGACTTTAAGGTCCGTACATTTCAAGAATCATGTGGTGTGAGACGTCATACCCGAAACTGCTCTACGTCCACCCTGAACACGGAGGAACAAGAATCACGTGATGATGAGGAAGAAGTGGAAGTAGAAGAGGTTACCAATGCAGATGAGCTATCAATGCTTGATTGGTTACAAAAAGGCCTTCCACATTATGTCACTGAACCCGATGACGATATCAGTCATGACGACACGTGTGATACTGATGATGATTTTGCTTCAATTGACCATGGAGAAGATACAGATGATCCCGACTATTAGTACTTTGTATGCATCCAAAATTGTTGTTTAATTATTCAATTATTAGTTGAATTATTCATGTATTTATTATTGTTCGTTTAATTATTATCCTTGAATTTGTACTAATTATTAACTATTTATTGTTCCAGGTGGTGAGACATGGCAAGCGGGGATAAGTTGAGGATAGCACCTGGGCAGCTACGGAGAACATTGTTGCAGAGCTTTGCCGAGGAGCCCCGTGGGAGACGCGGAGGAAAGAAGAGAGGCAGAGGACGTGGTCGTGGGAGAGGGAGGCTGCCTGATAGGAGCCAGTCGCCACCACCCTCGGCTACTTCTGTCTCAGCCACTTGACCCTTGCAGACGAGGGTGTCACCGGTGCGGGATCCTCCCGTCCAGGAGCAAACACCGATGCAGGGGGCTAAGGCGGAGGCTGAGGAAGAGGTCGAGGCGGAGGCTGAGGGGGCTGAGGCGGAGGCTGAGGGAGAGAGGCGGAGCCCGTCTGCTAGCAAGTCGGTCTACCAACGTGGTATGACACGAGTTCCAGACCGATTGGAGTTGCAGCACATGGCGTTCATTGAGCCAGATGGCGAGAAGTAAGTTGATATATATTGTGTACCTTATATCATTATATTTCACCAAGTAGCTAATGTCTTTGCCTTATCATTATGTAGGGGGTGGGATTACCCGAAGAATACCCGGAATCCAAACTGCCTCCTTGGTGCTTTACTTAGGGAGCACTTCCCCGGGATAGTGCAGTTGCCCGGCGAGGGTATGGTTCCCGAGCCAGGACTCAAGTGGGAGCACTACCAAGCCGCTCTGCTCCCGGAAAACACACACGTGAAAGGTGTTGTTTGCGTGAGCGTGGCCGACAAGGTGTTGGCTGATTTTTGGGTAACTATTATTTTAGCCAATAAAAAGTATACAATGTTATATATTGTTATTTCCTTCCAAACCATTTCACTATTCATCTATGCATCTATATGGCATAATTGTAGAGTTACTTTAGGGTCGCGGAGGGGACGGAGGAGGCGGCCAAGAAGAACCTCATGAAAGAGTGCAAGAGTTTATTGAATAACACGAGGCACAAGCTGCGTGTTAAGGCTGTTCGAGATTGGTACGCCAAGCAAGGGGAGCCGAAGACAAAGACTGAATGTCGAAAGATTTACCTTGATAAGACCGAGTACATGGAGGTATGTACATTCCAAAGATCAATTCTTTAATAGTTTTGTTAGGGCTAGTTAGGTCTATTTAGCTATAATACTTAGTTTCATTCTTCATTAACTTACATTCATAGGTGCCCCCGAGATGGTTGGACGATAAGATGGATTGTTGGGAGATGATAGTGGACAGGTGGTGCACATAGGCTTGGTTGAGCACCCACACTATGGTCAAGGACCGTCGTGCCCAATTGGTTGGTGTGCCACACCACCAGCAATGCCAACATCAAGCAATACGCCAAAAATGGGTATGTGTGCCTTGTTTTGTTTCATCAATAATTCATTCCTTCATGATTTTTGTTGTACTAATTCTTTGTCTTTTCGTGTAGGCCAAACACAATAACCAGCCCGAGCCTCAGGGATACGCCGCGTTTAGCATGGCCCATAAGGGCTCGTACAAGACGGCGAAGGCATATTCTGAGGGGGACGGGCCGTCGGCGTACACAAGCCTGTCCGCCTACAGCAAGATGACGTCTTATTCTGAGGTGGTCAAACAGCTGCGCAGGCCTGACTTTGACCCGAGCCAGAATCCTATCGATCCGGAGGCGTTGATGATCTCTGGTGGCGGTAAGAGTCATGGCACGTTGGCCATGTGTGATGGCTTCGTCCCTATCACTGAGACTCTATCTCAGATCAAGGCGAGGCAAACGAGCTCCGCTCCTGTAATACGGCAACGTGCGAGGCTAGTTGATCTTGCCATCGAGGTTAGTTTTCTTCATTATTTCTTTCGTTCATTTGTCCCTGGATGGATGATGAAAATTCCTTTTGAGGAGTGGTTGCAGGATGCACTTGAGAATGAGAGGGAGGCCACCAGGCTCTTGTTGGAGGAGAGGGACCGAAATACGCAGAGGTTGCTTGAGGAGGAGAGGGCACGCAATAACGCCCATGCGAAGGCCATGCACGACTTCGTTGAGGTAAGTCTGTTATGTGAGAATCAAGGCTATGTGTGAGAAGCAACAAGGCTATTTCTTTGACTCCTCGAAAACTAATTTGCAGGCTACGTGTGAGAAGCAAGGTTTGCCGCCCCCTCCGTCGTTGCCTTCTCTGGTGGGAACGGTGAGTTCCCTTTCAATGACCAACCTTGCACGGTCTTATACCATTGTCTGTCGCCGTGCTAACCACATATTTTAACTCTTGCCTTGTTGCAGCATCATTCCGGAGTTGAATCCCACGATCCCTTTACTTCTCCTGGTGAGAGCCATAGCAACCCAGCGACCAACCGAGATGGTGCTTCTCCTCCGTGACTTGGCATTCGGTAAGTTATTCCTCTCCTTCTTATTCTTCTTATTGTTTAGATCAACTTAGATTATGCCATGCTTTAGTTAGCTTAGTAAATTCTAGTTGATATTAGCCATGCTTTAGTTAGCTTAGTAAATTCTAGTTGATAATTAGCTTACTTACGTAAAAAATTACATAATTAGCTTACTTACTTCAAAAATGACATAATTACTTGATAACACAAAAAATAGCATAATTAATTTACATTAGAGGTCACAAATGACATAATTAGTTGAGGAAGTTTAAGAAGAAACCAGAAGAGAAGAACAAAGAAGAGATGAAGAAATAAGAGAAGAAGAAAGAGGAGAAAAAGATATAATAAGAAGAACAAATCTTCTTATTCTTCCTTTTTCACTTCTTTCTTTTTCTCCATCTTCTTCTTCTTCTTCTTCTTCTTCTTCCACTTCTTCTTCTAATTGCTTAGCTTAATTTAGATAACTTCTTTCTTATTGTATTCTTCTTCTAACTTCTTTCTCATTATGCAGATTTTGATAAAGCAGCATGGCATATGGATGGATGCTCCAGGGACTGTACTCATGTAGTCTTAGATGAACTTTGTAATGCACTTGTATTTGCGGATGCACTTGTGATGCTTTGTAATACTTTGTGATCTTGTTTGCACTTTAATTACATATATTGGTGTTGTTTGCACTTTGTGATGCACTTGTGGTGTTGTTTGCACTCTGTGATGCACTTGTGCTGCTGTTTAGGGCCTGGGCAAATATATATATATTGTTGTTTGTATCTATGTTTTGCAAATGTAGGGAACTAACAGAAAACAAATATAAAAAATAGGGTCTTTGCCTACAACTTACCGACGACAAAGGCTATGCCGTCGGTGGGCTCACGGCAAAGAAGGACACGTGGCGACAGCCTGTGTAACCTCGCAACTGTGAGAACACCAAATTTTCCCAGATTTTTAGCTTTGCCGTCAGCTGTGCTTCGGCTGTGGGCAAAGAGGGGATCCAGGGGACCCAGGTTTTCGGCTTTGCCGTCAGCTGTGCTCCGGCTGTGGGCAAAGAGGGGACCCACATGTCACTGCTGCTAGCATCCCTAAAACGTATGGCCCACCAGAACTTTGCCGTCCGCCAGCGTCCAGCTGACGGCAAAGCCTGCCGTTAACCCTCTAACGGGGCTCGGCTTGCGCTGTTGCCACCATTGCTTTGTGCCGTCAGCCCGTGCCACAAAGCTGATGGCAAAGGCTTTGCCGTCGGTCGATTTGCAGCTGATGGCAAAGAAGGTGATTGCCGATAAAATCGTGGCCGACTCCTTTGCCGACCGCACAGTGACGGCAAAGCCTTTGCTGTCCGTTAAACAGGCCGTTGCCGTCAGCTCTGGCTGTCGGCAAACCAGCAGATTCCAGTAGTGGTGGCCCCCCTTGCAGCTCACCTAACCCTAATCCTTGGCCTATAAATTCCCAGATATTCCCCCATTACCAGAATGATACCAAAAAATACTTTTCCGCCGCCGGGAGCCTCTGTTCCCGTGAGATCCAATCTGGGAGCCTTTTACGGTAATCTGCCTTAGAGGGAATCGATCACCGAGGGCATCTACATCAATTCCATTGCCCCTCCGATGATGCGTGAGTACTTCATCACAGACCTACGGGTCCATAGCTAGTAGCTAGATGGCTTCTTCTCTCTCTTTGTTCTTCAATACCATGTTCTTCATGATCTTCATGGAGATCTATCCGATGTAACACTCTTTTGCGGTGTGTTTGTCGAGATCTGATGAATTGTGGGTTTATGTTCAGATTATCTATGAATATTATTTTAATCTTCTTTGAATTCTTATAAGCATGATTTCATATCTTAGCAAGTCTATTTGAGTTATTGATTTGGTTTGGCTAACAAGATTGGTAATTCTTGCAATGGGAGAAGTGCTTAGTTTTGGGTTCAATCTTGTGGTGTCCTCACCCGGTCACAAAGTAGGTGTAACGAGACACGTATTTCATGTTACCATCGAGGATAAATAGATGGGGTTTTCATCATATTCCTTGAGTTTATCCTTCTACATCATGTCATCCTACCTAATGTGTTACTCTGTTCTTCATGAACTTAATACTCTAGATGAACGCACGAGTCGGTCGATGTGTGGAGTATTAGTAGTAGATGCAGAATTGTTTCAGTCTACTTGGCATAGACGTGATGTCTATATGCATAATCATTGCCTTGGATATCTTCATAATTATTCGCTTTTCTATCAATTGCTCGACGGTAATTTGTTCACCCACCGTATTATTTTTCTTCATGAGAGAAGCCTCTAGTGAAACCTATGGCCCCCGGGGTCTATTTTCCATATTATACTTTTAGATCTATAAACCAAAAATACAAAAAATATACTGCTGCCATTTATTTACTTGTTTTACTTTTAGTTCTAGCAATCTTTTATCTATCTCTAGCAGATCTCATCCTTGCAAATAACCGTGAAGGGATTGACAACCCCTTTTTAGCGTTGGGTGCAAGTGTTTGATTTTTTGTGTAGGTGCGAAGATTGGGGCCTTGCTTGTTCCTCCTACTGGATTGATACCTTGGTTGTCAACAAACCGAGGGAAATACTTATCTACTTTGCTGCATCACCCTTTCCTCTTCAAGGGAAAACCAAGGCAAGCTCAAGAAGTAGCAAGAAGGATTTTTGGTGCTATTGCCGGGGAGGATACATAGCAAGATCAAGCCTACCAAGTACCCATGACAAACTCATATCTTGCATTTACATTATTTTCCTCTATTTTCCTGTCCCCCACTTCACCAATTTGCCGTTTTATTCGCCTTTTCTCACCAGATCTCTTTTTGTCTACTTATGTTACCATGTGCCTTCTATTTGCTTGCATCTTTGCTTGCTAAATTATATTGATATGGATCCTCATACACTTGTTAATCTTTTCAAGAGATCCAATTATGATGAACCAATTGGTAGTGAGTTGAGTGTACTTGATTATCTCCATGAAGTTTTGCTTTAGATTCCTGACTTTGAAAATTGTGATGAAGTGATTCATGATGTTTCCTTGAATGAAAAGCATGATTGCAATGATATTGTTATTAATTCTATTAATATCAGTTGTCCTAATGATATGCAAACCCACAAGCTTGGGGATGCAATATTTGATGAGATTGCCATGACCAGTACTTATTGCAATGATCATGATTGGGGTGATAATGCTTCTTATGATCTTGATAATTTATTTAATACTCTTGATGAATATGATATAGAAAGTGGGTTTGGAAGAGTGTCAACTTTAGGTAAAAAGAATCCCACATATTTGGAGAGTGTTCAATCTTATGAGTTTTTTTTGATAAAAGTGGGTTTGGAGAGGTCATGACTTTACTTAATGTTAATCCCGCTACCTTGGAAGATTGTAAGACCTTTATGCATGTGGATCATGAAAATAATGCTTTATGTGATAGTTATGTTGTTGAATTTATTCATGATGCTACTGAAAATCACTATGAGAGAGGAACATATGCGTTTACATATTGCAGTAATATCAAGTTTCTTCTCTATGTGTTGGAAATTTTGAAGTTATACTTGTTTTGCCTTCCTATGCTAATTGAATCTTGTTCCCATAATTTGTTTGCTCACAAAATCCCTATGCATAGGAAGTGGGTTAGACTTAAATACCCTTTTCATGTGACTCGTGATGCTCTCTTTATGTTTCAATTCTTTACCTTTATGCGAGCATCATTGAAATCATTATGCCTAGCTAGGGGCGTTAAACAATAGCGCCTTTTGGGAGGCAACCCAATTTTATTTTTATACTTTTGTTTTTGATTCTATTTTTGAGATATTCACACATTATTACCAGTGTAATAATTATGTTTTATTGTTTTAATTAGTGTTTGAGCCAAGTAAGACCTTTGGGATGGTCTATGGTGTTTGCAAGTTGGTTTTGCTGAAAAACAGAATTTTTTTCTCTCAGTCCAGGAATTTTGTAAATTCACTGGAACGTGCTTTTGATATGATTTTTTTACACAATATTGATATACTAATTTCCCTAATTTTCCTATTTTTCAGAATTTTTGGAGTTACATAAGTATTCAAAGTTTATAGATTGCTACAGATTGTTCTGTTTTTGACAGAGTCTGTTTTCTTTGTGTTGTTCGCTTATTTTGATGAATCTATGGGTTGTATCGGGTGGTATGAACCATGGAGAAGTTGGAATAAAGTAAATGTTACACCAATATAAATAAAGAATGAGTTCACAATAGTACCTAAAGCGGTGATTTATTTTTCTTATACTAACGGATCTCATGAGTTTTCTGTTGAGTTTTGTGTTGTGAAGTTTTCAAGTTTTGGGTAAAGATTTGATGGACTATGAAATAAGGAGTGGCAAGAGCCTAATCTTGGGGATGCCCAAGGCACCCCAAGCCATATTCAAGGATACCAAAGATCCTAAGCTTGGGGATGCCCTAGAAGGCATCCCCTGTTTCGTCTTCAATCCATTGGTAAATTTACTTGAGGCTATATTTTTATTCACCACATGATATGTGTTTTGCTTGGAGCATCTTGTATGATATGCGTCTTTACTTTTTAGTTTGCCACAATCATCCTTGCTGCACACATATTTTGAGAGACACACGCTGAATCGTGATTTTATTAGAATACTCTATGTGCTTCACTTATATCTTTTGAGCTAGGCAATGTTGCTCTAGTGCTTCACTTATATCTTTTAGAGCACAGTGGTGTTTTATTTTATAGAAATTATTAAACTCTCATACCTCACTTATATTATTTTGAGAGTCTTTTAAACAGCATGGTAATTGGTTTAGGTTATGAATTTAGTCCTAATATAATGGGCATCCAAGAGGGATATAATAAAAACTTTCATATCAGTGCATTGAATATGATGAGAAGTTTGATTCCTTGCATATAGTTTTGAGATATGAAGATGGTAATACGAGAGTCATGCTAGTAAGTAAGTGTGAAATGGAATAAATACTTGTGTTAAAGCTTGTGATTCCCGTAGCATGCATGTATGGTGAACCGTTATGTGATGAAGTCGGAGCATGATTTTTTAATGATTGCCAACCTTTGTGTGGAGGTCGGGATCGCGCGATGGTTAACTCCTACCAACTCTTCCCCTAGGAGCATGATTCTAATACTTTGCTTCAATAACTAATAGGCTTTTGCAATAAGTATGTGAGTTCTTTATGACTAATGTTGAGTTCATGGATTATACGCACTCTCACCCTTCCACCTTTGCTAGCCTCTCTAGTACCGCGCAACTTTCGCCCGTACATTAAACCCACCTTCCTCAAAATAACCACCATATACTTCCTCAAAACAGCCACCATATCTACCTATTATGGCATTTTCATAGCCACTCCGAGATATATTGCCATGCAACACCACCGTCCCATTTTTATGACACACACCATCACTTCCATATTGCTTATAGTCATATTTTGTTCTAGATATAGAGTTGTAATCTTTGAGCTATAAATAAATAAACGTGTGATGATTTGCGTTATTAGAGCATTGTCCCGTGTGAGGAAAGGATAATGGAAGATATGATTCCCTCACAAGTTGGGATGAGTCTCCGGACTTTACAAAAAAAGTAAGAAAAGAGGCCAACGAAGCCCACCAAAAAAAGAGGCCAAAGATGCCCATAAAAATGAGAGAAAGAGAGAAGGGACAATGCTACTGTCTTTTTCCACACATGTGCTTCAAAGTAGCACCATGTTCTTCATAGAGAGTCTCCTATTTTGTCACTTTCATATAACTAGTGGAATTTTCTCTTTTGCACGACCACTTACTTTTCTTTTTGAGATTTCATACACTTATAGCTCTAGTGCATTTGTTGCATGGCAATCCCTACTTACTCACATTGATATCTATTCATGGACATCTCCATAGCCCATTGATACGCCTAGTTTATGTGAGACTATCTTCTCCTCTTTCTTTTTTTTGCAACCTCCACCATATTCTATTTTCACCTATAGTGCTATATCCATGGCTCACGCTCATGTATTGCGTGAGAGTTGAAAAGGTTTGAGAACATAAAAAGTGTGAAACAATTGCTTGACTTTCATCGGGGTTGTGCATGATTTAGATACTTTGTGTGGTGAAGATGGAGCATAACGAGGCCATATGATTTTGTAGGGATAACTTTCTAAGGCCATGTTATTTCGAAAGGACGCAATTGCCTTGTGACTATGCTTGAAGTATTATTGTTTTTATGTCAATATTAGACCTTTGTTTTGAATCTTATGGATCTGAATATTCATGCCACAATAAAGAATATTACATGGATAAATATGTTAGGTAGCATTCCACATCAAAAATTCTATTTTTATCATTTACCTACTCGAGGACGAGCAGGAATTAAGATTGGGGATGCTTGATATGTCTCCAACGTATATATAATTTTTGATTGTTCCATGCTATTATATTATCTATTTTGGATGTTTTATATGCATTAATATGCTATTTTACATTTTTTTGGGGGACTAACCTATTAATCTTGTTCCTAGTGTCAGTTTCTGTTTTTTCCATGTTTTCGAGTATTGCACATAAGGAATATTAAACGGAGTCCAAAGAGAAGAAAATCTCCGGAATGATTTTTCTTGGACCAGAAGAAACCTGCCAGATTCGAGAAGGGGGCACGAGACCTGTGAGGAGATGACAAGCCTGCAGGGCGCGCCCTAGGGGGGCGCCCCCTAGCTTATGGCCCCTGAAGCTCTCCTAACCCTAATCCTTGGTCCATAAATTCCCAAATATTCCCTCATTACCAGAACGAGACAAAAATACTTTTCCACCGTCGGGAGCCTCTGTTCCCGTGAGATCCAATGTGGGAGCCTTTTCCGGTAATTTGCCGGAGAGGGAATCGATCACGGAGGGCATCTACATCAACTCCATTGCCCCTCCGATGATGCATGAGTAGTTCACCACAAACCTACGGGTCCATAGCTAGTAGCTAGATGGCTTCTTCTCTCTCTTTGTTCTTCAATACCACGTTCTTCATGATCTTCGTGGAGATCTATCTGATGTAATACTCTTTTGCAGTGTGTTTATCGAGATCCGATGAATTGTGGGTTTATTTTCAGATTATCTATGAACATTATTTGAATCTTCTTTGAATTCTTTTATGCATGATTTCATATCTTAGCAAGTCTATTCGAGTTATTGATTTGGTTTGCCAACTAGATTGGTAATTCTTGCAATGGGAGAAGTGCTTAGTTTTGGGTTCAATCTCGCGATGTCCTCACCCAGTTACAAAGTAGGGGTAGCGAGGCACGTATTGCATTGTTTCCATCAAGGATAAAAAGATGGGGTTTTCATCATATTGCTTGAGTTTATCCCTATACATCATGTCATCTTACCTAATGCATTACTCTGTTCTTCATGAACTTAATACTCTAGATGCACGCAAGAGTTGGTCGATGTGTGGAGTAATAGTAGTAGATACATAATCGTTTTGGTCTACTTGACACGGACGTGATGCCTATATGCATAATCATTGCCTTGTATATCTTCATAATTATTCGCTTTTCAATCAATTGCTCGACAGTAATTTGTTCACCCACCGTATTATTTTCCTTCATGAGAGAAGCCTCTAGTGAAACCTATGGCCCCCGGGTCTATTTTCCATATTATACTTTCAAATATATAAACCAAAAATACCAAAAATATATTGCTGCCATTTATTTACTTTTGTTTTACTTTTAGTTCTAGCAATCTTTTATCTATCTCTATCAAATCTCATCCTTGCAAATAATCGTGACGGGATTGACGCCCCCTTTTTAGCATTGGGTGTAAGTGTTTGATTGTTTGTGTAGGTGCTAAGATTGGGGCCTTGTTTGTTCCTCCTACTATATTGATACCTTGGTTCTCAATAAACTCAGGGAAATACTTATCTACTTTGCTGCATCACCCTTTCCTCTTTAAGGGAAAACCAATGCAAGCTCAAGAAGTAGCAACCATTCCGGATCTCCTCGTGACGTCCGGGATCTCTTCCGGGACTCCGAACATCTTTCGGTTACCAACACAGATAACTCAATAATACCGAAACGTCAATGAACCTTAAGTGTGCAGACCCTGTGGGTTCGAGAACTATGTAGACATGACCTGAGAAACTCTCCGGTCAATAACCAATAGCAGGACCTGGGTGTCCATATTGGCTTCTACATATTCTACTAAGATCTTTATCGGTTGAACCTCTATGTTAAGGATTCAATTAATCCCGTATGATGTTCCCTTTGTCCTTTGGTATGTTACTTTCCTGAGATTCGGTCGTCAATATCTCCATACCTAGTTCAATATCATTACCGGAAAGTCTCTTTTCTCATTCCATAATAAAAGATCCCGTGACTAACTCCTTAGTCACATTGCTTGCAAGGCTTGTTGTTATGTTGTATTATTGAGTGGGCCCCGAGATACCTCTCCGTCACACGGAGTGACAAATCCAAGTCTTTATCCATGCCAACCCAACAGACACATTCAGAGACACCTATAAAGCACCTTTATAGTCACCCAGTTACGTTTTAACGTTTGATACACACAAGGTATTCCTCGGTGTGCAGGAGTTGCATGATCTCATGGTCATAGGAACAGATACATTGACATGTAGAAAACAGTAGCAGTAAACTGACACGATCATATGCTATGTTCATAGTTTGGGTCTTGTCCGTCACATCATTCTCCTAATAATGTTATCCCATTATCAAGTGACAACATTTGTCTATGTCCAGGAAATGTTGACCATCTTCGATCGACGAGCTAGTCAACTAGAGGCTCACTAGAGACAGTGTGTTGTCTATGTATCGACACATGTATTTGAGTTTCCAATCAATACAATTCTAGCATGGATAATAAACGATTATCATGAACAAGGAAATATAATAATAACCAATTTATTACTCCCTCTAGGGCATATTTACAGTAGATAGACAACATTCCACATCAAAAATTCTGTTTTTACCATTTACCTACTCGAGGACGAGCACGAATTTAGCTTGGGGATGCTGATACGCCTCCAGCGTATCCATAATTTTTTATTGTTGCATGTTGTTATGTTACCATTATTGGATGTTTTACTATCATTTTATAGCAACCTTATATCATTTTTTGGGAATAACCTATTGACATGGTGTCTAGTGCGAGTTGTTGTTTTTTGATTGTTTTTTACTTCGTAGGAAATCAGTACCAAAAGGAGTCCAAACGCTGCAAAAGAATTGGAGAATTTTTCTGGGCCAGAAGACAAATGATGGGCCAAAGAAGTACGAGAGGGGGCTCCGAGGAGAGAACCACCCACATGGTCGCACCAGGGATCCCAGGTGCTCCCTGGTGGGTGGTGTTCTCCTCGGTGGCCTCCTGCACCGTCTCCTCGCCCTATAAATCCCCAATATTCGAGAAACCCTAAAAGAGTCGACGAAAAACAATTCCAGCCGCCGCATGTTCGAGAACCACGAGATTCAACCTAGAGCCCTATTCCGGCACTCTGCCGGAGGGGAACACGATCACGGAGGGGTTCATCATCCTCATTGGTGCCTATCCGATGATGTGTGAGTAGTTCATATTAGACCTACGGGTCCGTGGGAAGTATCTAGATGGCTTATTCTCTCTATTTATCTCAATACAATGCTCTCTTGGAGATCTATTTGATGTAATGCTTTTGTGTGGTGTGTTTGTTGGGATCCGATGAACAATGAGTTTATGATCAGATTTTGCCTTGAATATTATATCCAATCCTGATTATTATAGCCTCGTATTTCTTCTCTGATATTTGGATTTTTTTTGGCAATGCGAAGAGGTTCTTTGTGATGGGTTCGATCTTGCGGTGTCCTTTCCCAGTGATAGAAGGGGAAGCAAGGCACGCATGTATCATTGCTATTAAGGATAAAAAGATGGGGTCTATTTCTACATGAATATATCTTGTCTACATCATGTCATCGTTCTTATTGCATTACTCCGTTTTCCATGAACTTAATACACTAGATGCATGCTGGATAGCGGTCGATGTGTGGAGTAATAGTAGTAGATGCTGGGAGGAGTCTATCTTCTAATCTTGGACGTGATGCCTATATACATGATCATTTTCTTCGATATCGTCATAATTATTTGTTGTTCTATAAATTGCCCAACAGTAATTTGTTCACCCATCGTTGCTATTTTCTTGAGAGAAGCCACTAGTGAAATCTACGGCCCCCGGGTCTACTTCATCATCATATACTTTTAGATCCATATTGCTATTTTCCTTTAACTTTATTTACAACTTTTATTTTCAGATCTATATTATCAAAAACACAAAAATTCCTTGCTCCACCTTTTTGTCACTTCTTTTATTTCGCTTCTACGAGAGATCTATTTATCCAAACTATCATCAAACTATCTATCTTTTTACCCATGAGGGATTGATAACCCCTCTCTTACGTCGGGTTGCAAGTGTTTGTTATTTGTGTGCAGGCGCCATCTACATAGTGCTGCTTGATTCTCCTAGTGGTTTGATATCCTTGGTCTCATCACTGAGGGAAATACCTACCGTTGTTGTACTGCCTCATCCCTTCCTCTTTGGGGAAAAATACCGACGTAGTTCAAGCGACATCAATGTCCTTGATCAAGCTCACACCTTCAAGCAAGCTCAAGATCAAGAGCATGCTCTAGATCAAGACCATGCTCTTGATCAAGACCAAGTTCATGATCAAGATAAATCTCGCAAAGGTGGTAAAGGTCACAAAAAGGTTCCTCCTCAGCCTACCCCCGAGGAGATTCGAGAAAGACGTGCCGCCAGTGATGGTGCCAATCTCATAAAGAATTCTCATGTGTTAGGGAATGTCTATGACAACTTGATGAGAGGGGTAACCACTCGTCGTCAATTAATAAACTTTAGTGCCCATCATTCGTTTGTTTCTTGCATTGAACCCCTAAAGGTACAAGAGGTGCTCGAAGACATGGACTAGGTTGAAGCCATGCATGACGAACTCAACAACTTTGAGCGCAACAAGGTCTCGCGATTGGTGCCATGACCAAAGGAGAACCACAATCTCATCGGAACTAAGTGGATCTTTAAGAACAAGCAAGATGCAGATGGTGTCATCATTCATAACAAGGCAAGATTGGTAGCACAAGGCTACTCCCAAGTCGAGGGTATCGACTATGGTGAAACATTTGCTCGTGTTGCTCGCCTTCAATCTATTCGCATGTTCCTTGCATTCTCTTCACATCATAACATAAAATTATATCACATGTATGTGAAGAGTGAATTTCTTAATGGTACCCTTAAGGAGTTGGTATATGTCAAGCAACCCCGAGGGTTTGAGGATCCTAAGTTCCCCAATCATGTTTACGTTCTCGGTAAGGCATTCTATGGCCTTAAACAAGCCCCACGAGCGTGGTATGAGCACCTTACTGAGATGTTACATGGTCGTGGGTTTGAAATTGGGAAAATTGACCCACTCTTTTTACTAAAAAGGTCAAAGGGAGTTTGTTCATATGCCAACTATACATTGATGATATTATCTTTGGTTCTCCTAACAAAGCTTTTAATGAAGAGTTTTCCACACTAATGACCAAAGAATTTGAGATGTCTATGATGGGAGAGTTGAAGTTTTTCCTTGGATTCGAAGTCAAGCAACGAAGTCAAGGAACCTTCATCAATGAAGCAGAATATACTCAAGACAGCCAAGACAACCAAGGAGCCTTCATCTTGAAGCTCAAGTGGTTCAAGATGGATGATATCAAACCAGCCAAGGCAAACACTCCCATGCATCTCAACTGCCATAGTGACCTTGATCTCAATGGTAAAGTTGCGGATCAAAAGGTATATCACTCTATGATTGGCTCTTTACTTTACCTTTGTGCATCTAGAATTGATATTGTGTTGAGTGTGGAAATTTGTGCATGATTTAAATTAGCACCTAAGGAAAGTCACTATGTGGCTGTCACGCGAATCTTTTGATATTTGGCTCATACCCCAAACTCTGGCTTATGGTATCCCAAAGGTGCTTCATTTGATCTCATAGGATACTCAGATTTGGATTGGGACGGAGACCGTGTGGAGAGGAAGTCAACTTTCGGAGGTTGCCAATTTCTTGGTTGCTCTCTGGTAAGTTGGTATTCCAAGAAACAAAACCGTGTTTCTCTCTCGTCCATTGAGGCCGAGTATGTCATCGGTGCAAGTTGCTATGCTCAGTTACTTTGGATGAGGAAACTTTAAAGGATTACGGTGTCACATGTGACAAAGTGCCTCTTTATTGTGATAATGTAAGTGCAATCTCGATCTCCAACAACCTGGTTCAACACTGCAAGATGAAGCACATTAGTATTCGTCACTGATACGTCTCCAATGTATCTATAATTTTTGATGGTTTCATGCTATTATCTTGTCAAACTTTAGATGTTTTGCACACATTTTATTTATTTTCTAGGACTAACTTATTAACTCAGTGCCAAGTGCCAATTCCTGTTTTTTCCATGTTTTTGACCCCTTTCAGAGGAGATTTTGAAACAGAGTCCAAACGGAACAAAATCCCCGAAAAGATTTTTTTCGTAACGGAAGAAGATCGGGAATCTTGGGAGCCAAGGCAGGGGAGCCTCAGGGGCCCCACAAGCCCCCACCCCACGGCCCACAGGCTTGTGGGCCCCCTGAGCGCCCCCTGACTTAGGGGTTGCGCCTATAAATTCCCTAAAAATCCCAAAAAAATGAGGAGATCATCGAAAGTACTTTTCCGCCGCCGCAAGCTTCTGTCTCCGCAAGATCCCTTCTGGGGCACGTTCTGGTGCCCTGCCGGAGGGGGATTTGGATATGGAGGGCTTCTTCATCAACACCATGACCTCTCCGATGATGCGTGAGTAGTTCACCATAGACCTACGGGTCCATAGCTAGTAGCTAGATGGCTTCTTCTCTCTCTTGGATCTTCAATACAAAGTTCTCCATGATCTTCATGGAGATCTATTCGATGTAATCTTCTTTTCCGGTGTGTTGTCGAGATCCGATGAATTGTGGATTTATGATCAGATTATCTATGAATCTTATTTGAGTTTCTTCTGATCTCTCTTATGCATGATTTCATATCCTTGTAATTCTCTTCGAGTTGTGGGTTTTGCCTGGCCAACTAGATCTATGATTCTTGCAATGGGAGAAGTGCTTGGTTTTGGGTTCATACCGTGCGGTGACCTCACCCAGTGACAGAAGGGGTAGCGAGGCACGCATCGTGTTGTTGCCATCAAGGGTAAAAAGATGGGGTTTTCATCATTGGTTTGAGATTATCCCTCTACATCATGTCATCTTGCTTAAGGCGTTACTCTGTTCGTCATGAACTCAATACACTAGATGCATGCTGGATAGCGGTCGATGTGTGGAGTAATAGTAGTAGATGTAGAAAGTATCGGTCTACTTGTCTCGGACATGATGCCTATATGTATGATCATTGCCTTAGATATCGTCATGACTTTGCGCGGTTCTATCAATTGCTCGACAGTAATTTGTTCACCCACCGTGATATTTGCTATTATGGGAGAAGCCTCTTGTGAACACTATGCCCCCCAGGGTATACTCCACACCATATTTTCAGCCTTACACTTTTCACTTCGTTGCACTTTCCGCCTTCAGATCTCACTTTGCAAACAATCTTGAAGGGATTGACAACCCCTTTGAAGCGTTGGGTGCAAGCTTGTTTGTGTTTGCGCAGGTACTTTGGACTTGACGAGGCCCTCCTTCTGGATCGATACCTTGGTTCTCAAACTGATGGAAATACTTACTGCTCCTGTGCTGCATCACCCTTTCCTCTTCAAGGGAAAAACCGACGCAAACCAGAGAAGTAAGAAGAAGAATTCCTAGCGCCAAGGAAGGACTTTTGTTGCCGCAGCAGAAGAATTTCTGGCACCGTTGCCGGGGAGGATCAAGTCAAGAACTCATCCAAGTAAGTGTCGCAAACTCATCTCTTGCATTTACTTTGTTTGCAGTTGCCTCTCGTTTTCCTCTCCCCCACTTCACCAATTTGCCGTTTTCGCTTGCCTTTTTCGTTCGACTTTTCGATCGCCCTTTTCTCTCGCTTGCTTTCTGTTCGCTTGTGTGCCATGTGCCTTCAATATGCTTGCATCTTTGCTTGCTTAAAATCTATTGATATGGATCCTCATCCACTTGCTAATCTCTTTAAGAGATCTAATTATGTTGATCCAATTGCTAGTGAGTTGAGTGCACTTGTTTATCTTTATGGAGTTTTGCTTGAGATGCATGAATTTGAAAATTGTGAGGAAGAAATTGATGAAGTGATTCACGAGGGCTCCTTGGATGAAAAGCATGATTGCAACGGTTTCACTATAAATTCTATTAGTGACAATCATGCTAAAAATATGCAAAACCCTAAGCTTGGGGATGCTAGTTTTGCTATGTCCACTACTTGTTGCAATGATCATGAGTGGGGCGATGATTTTTCTTATGATCTTGAAATTTGTTTAAGCCTCATGATGAATATGATATTTGCAATATTATTGAAAGTGGGTTTGGAGAAGTCATGACTTTAGTTGATGATAATCCCACTATTTTTGAAGAGCGTCAACTTTGCATGCATGTGGATCATGAAAAGAATATCCTATGTGATAGTTAAATTGTTGAATTCGAATATGATCCCACATGTAATTATTATGAGAGAGGAAAATATGGTGGTAGAAACTTTCATATCACTAAATCACCTCTCGTTATGTTGAGATTGCTATTGTCTCTTTCTTCTTCCTTGCATATGGTAACTATTGGTTGTTTTGACAATCTGTTTTCTTATAAAATGCCTATGCATAGGAAGTATGTTAGACTTAGATGTGATTTTCACATGCTTTATGATGCTCTCGTTGTGCTTCAATTCTTGTCTTTTGTGTGAGCACCATTGAATTATCAATGCCTAGCTAGGGGCATTAAACAATAGCGCTTGTTGGGAGGCAACCCAATGAATTTGTCTTTTTCTTTCTGTTTTTTGCGTCCACACCATCACAATTATGTTGTGATTGTGTTTTTTGTGTTTATTTTTGTGTCTGAGCCAAGCAAATCCTTTATGACTAGTCTTGGTAATGGTTGTTTGATCCTGCTGGAAAAAGACAGAAACTTTTCGCTCACGAGATGCTTTTTCATTTTTATTCAGAAAGAGCTTTTGAGTTGATTCTTTTTTCTGCTGGTTGATATGCCTTTTGCCCAGGCCGTCGTAATTGTTCATATTTCTTGAGGTACCATAAGTATACGAAGTATATAGATTGCTACAGACTGGTCTATTTTTGACAGATTCTGTTTTTGTTGAGTTGGTTGCTTGTTTTGATGAAACTACGGTTAGTATCGGGGGGGTACTAGCCATGGATAAGTGAGAATACAGTAGCCCAACACCAATATAGATGGAATTCAAGTTTGCTACAGTACCAAAAGAAGTGGTAGTTTGTTTTCTTGTGCTAATGTTATCACGAGTGTCTCTTTAAGTTTTGTGTTGTGAAGTTTTCAAGTTTTGGGTGATGTTCTCATGGACAAAGAGATAAGGAGTGGAAAGAGCTCAAGCTTGGGGATGCCCAAGGCATCCCAAGCCAAATTCAAGGACACCAAAAAGCCTAAGCTTGGGGATGCCCCAGGAAGGCATCCCCTCTTTCGTCTTGAATCCATCGGTAACATTACTTGGAGCTATATTTTTATGCACCACATGATATGTGTTTTTGCTTGTAGCGTCTTGTATCGCAGGAGTCTTTTCCTTTTGATGTGTCACAATCATCCTTGCTGCACACCTTTTTGAGAGAGAGATACATGCACTCATCGTGATTTTTGCTAGAATGCTCATAGTGCTTCACTTATATCTTTTGAGGTAGATACTTTTGCTCTATGTGCTTCACTTATATCTTTGAGAGCACGGCGGTGCGTGATTTGGTAGTTGGCTTATGCTATGAAAGTAGTCCCAAAAGTGATAGATACCCAATGAGGATGCAAAAACCTCCATCTTCATGTGCATTGAGTAGAAAGAGAAGTTTTGATTCCTCTCAAATAGTTTTGAGACGTGGATTTGGTAATATTAAGAGCTATGTTAGTAGGGTGCTGTGAATCTAGAAATACTTGTGTTGAAGTTAGTGATTCCCGTAGCATGCACGTATGGTGAACCGCTATGTTAGAAAGTCGGAGCATAATTGATCTATTGATTGTCATCCTTTGTGTTGAGGTTGGGATCACGCAATGGTTAACACCTACCAACCCTTTCCTCCGGAGTATGCGTTTAGCACATTGTTTTGATTACTAATAAAAACTCTCGCAACAAGTATGTGAGTTCTTCATGACTAATGTGAGTCCATGGTATAGATGCACTTTCACCTTCCACCATTGCTAGCCTCTCTAGTGCCGCGCAATTCTCACCGGTGCACAAACCCACCATATTCTTTTCTCAAAACAGCCACCATACCTACCTACTATGGCACTTTCATAGCCATTCCGAGATATATTGTCATGCAACTCCCACCATTCCGTCTCATGACTTGTGCTGTCACTATCATATTGCTTTTGCATGATCGTAAGATAGCTAGCGATATGTTTCAACGTCATACGCCATGCTAGATCGTTGCACATCCCGGTACACTGCCAGCGACATTTCCTATAGAGTCATCACCATTTTGAGGTGTGAGTAAATAAAAGTGTGATGATCATCATTATTAGAGCATTGTCTCATGTGAGGAAATAAAAAAGAGAGGCCAAAGAGCCCAAAAAAACAAAAAAAGAGAAAAAAGAGAGGCCTAAGAGCCCAAATGAAAAAAGAGAGAAAAAGGGAGAAGGGACAATGCTACTATCTTTTTCCACACTTGTGCTTCATGATAGCACCATGTTCTTCATGATTGAGAGCTTCTTGCTTTGTCACTACCATATGCTAGTGGGAATCTTAATTATATAACCTAGCTTGTATATTCCAATGATGGTCTTCCTCAAAATTGCCCTAGGTCTTCGTGAGGAAGCAAGTTGGATGCACACCCACTAGTTTTCCTTTTGAGCTTTCACATACTTATAGCTCTAGTGCATCTCTTGTATGGCAATCCCTACTCAGTCACATTGATATCTATTAATGGGCATCTCCATAGCCTTTTGATATGCCGAGTCAATGTGACCACCTCCTCCTTTTCGTCTCACCACCACCACCACACTCTATTCCACCTATAGTGCTATATCCATGGCTCACACTCATGTATTGCGTGATAGTTATAAAAAGTTTCAGAAAGTAAGAGTGCGAAAACAATTACTTGGCCAATTCCGGGGTTGTGCATGATTTACATTTGTTGTGTGAGGATGATCGAGCATAGCCAGACTATATGATTTTGTAGGGATAACTTTCCTTGGCCTTGTTATTTTGAAAGTTCATGATTACCTTGCTAGTTTGCTTGAAGTATTATTGTTTTCATGTCAATAGCAAACTATTGTTTTGAATCTTACGGATCTGAACATTCATGTCACATGAAAGGAGTTGCAAAGGACAACTATGCTAGGTAGCATTCCACATCAAAAATTCATTCTTTATCACTTCCCTACTCGAGGACGAGCAGGAGTTACGCTTGGGGATGCTTGATACGTCTCCAACGTATCTGTTATTTTTGATGGTTTCATGGTATTATCTTGTCAAAATTTGGATGTTTTGCATGCCTTTTATATATTTTCTCGGACTAACTTATTAACTCAGTGCCAAGTGCGAGTTCCTGTTTTTTCCATGTTTTTGACCCCTTTTAGAGGAGATTTTGAAACAGAGTCCAAACGGAAGAAAATCCCCGAAAAGATTTTTTTCGTAACGGAAGAAGATCGGGAAGCTTGGGAGCCAACGCAGGGGAGCCTCAGGGGCCCCACAAGCCCCCACCCTGCGGCCAGGGGGTAGGCCGAGGCCCACAGGCTTGTGGGCCCCCTGAGCGCCCCCTGACCTAGGGGTTTCGCCTATAAATTCCCTAAAAATCCCCAAAAAATGAGGAGATCATCAAAAGTACTTTTCCGCCGCTGCAAGCTTCTGTCTCCGCAAGATCCCATCTGGGGCACATTCTAGTGCCCTGCCGGAGGGGGGATTCGGATACGGAGGGCTTCTTCATCAACACCACGACCTCTCCGATGATGCGTGAGTAGTTCACCATAGACCTACGGGTCCATAGCTAGTAGCTAGATGGCTTCTTCTCTCTCTTGGATCTTCAATACAAAGTTCTCCATGATCTTCATGGAGATCTATCCGATGTAATCTTCTTTTGCGGTGTGTTTGTCGATATCCGATGAATTGTGGATTTATGATCATATTATTTATGAATCTTTTTTGAGTTTCTTCTGATCTGTCTTATGCATGATTTCATATCCTTGTAATTCTATTAGAGTTGTGGGTTTTGTCTGGCCAACTAGAACTATGATTCTTGCAATGGGAGAAGTGCTTGATTTTGGGTTCATACCGTGCAGTGACCTCACCCAGTGACAGAAGGGGTAGCGAGGCACGCATCGTGTTGTTGCCATCAAGGGTAAAAAGATGGGGTTTTCATGATTGGTTTGATATTGTCCCTCTACATCATGTCATCTTACTTAAGGCGTTACTCTGTTCGTCATGAACTCAATACACTAGATGCATGCTGGATAGCGGTCGATGTGTGGAGTAATAGTAGTAGATGCAGAAAGTATCGGTCTACTTGTCTCGGACATGATGCCTATATGTATGATCATTGCCTTTGATATCGTCATGAATTTGTGCGGTTCTATCAATTGCTCGACAGTAATTTGTTCACCCACCGTGATATTTGCTATTATGAGAGAAGCCTCTAGTGAACACTATGACCCCCAGGGTCTACTCCACACCATATTTTCAGCCATACACTTTTCACTTCGTTGCACTTTCAGCCTTCAGATCTCACTTTGCAAACAATCTTGAAGGGATTGACAACCCCTTTGAAGCGTTGGGTGCAAGCTTGTTTGTGTTTGCGCAGGTACTCTGGACTTGACGAGACCCTCCTTCTGGATCGATACCTTGGTTCTCAAACTGAGGGAAATACTTACTGCTCCTGTGCTGCATCACCCTTTCCTCTTCAAGGGAAAAACCGACGCAAACTAGAGAAGTAAGAAGACGAATTCCTAGCGCCAAGGAAGGACTTTTGTTGCCGTAGCAGTCACCACTTCATCCGAGATCATATCAAGCGTTGGGAAACTGATCTCATTTACCTCAATACTAATGATCAACTTGCAAATATTTTCACGAAGCCATTGAATGAAGCAAGATTTCGCGAGTTAAGGCATGAGCTAAATAACATTGATTTGAGACATGTGAACTAAAAGTAGGCACAACCAACCATTCTCACCATACTATCTTGTTTAGATGTAGGCATGAATTTAGGGGGAGTGTTGTTCTCTCAATGAACTCTCTCCCCCCCTATTATGCATAAATCGATCAAGTCTTTCACAATAGTCATTTTAGATAACACTTGTGCGTCAAAGTCTAGTTTTGGTCATGGGCCCAAGGTTAAAATCTTCGTGGTGCCATACCAATTGACTCAAACATAGATGACTTTGGCCACCGCCCCCTCCTCCTTGAGGCTTTTGCCTCTCGAGAGCGTGCTGCTTTTGCGTTTGTGTCACTACAAGTTTATTTCTCTTTGCTAGTGTTTCTTCACAACTTGGAGTGTCAACATATCCATGACGTGTTTTTATGTCTCATGCCACTTTGTGGTACCAAGAATGATGTTTTTCAACATGTTTTTTTGGTCTATTGGGGTGGTACTACCGGTTCCCTAAGCAGCACTAACGATGCTAAGAGGTAGTATCGCTGGCCACAGTGGTACTACCGCTTAGTTGGCTCCGTGAGGGGGTTATGGGCACAGGAAGGGGTGGTTTCGACTCCCCATACCCATTCATCCCTACTCCTCCTCGTGGGTGTGTGTCTCCATGCAACCCAAGGGCTCTGGTGGCCACCGTAGATCTTCATTTTCGGCCATTCGTTCGCAATTTCAACCGGTGGAACAGATCCCCACCCCTTCCTCTTGCTATGGATACCGGTATTGCCCCCATTCTTCCTGTCGTTTGATCTATTTTCCAGATCTAGGTTTTGAGCAATATGGGTTGTATCCCTCATTTTTAGTCCCGATTTGTGGCATGTGAAGGGTGTGGAAGGTGGCTAGGGTGCAGACGTGATGTTCTTGTAGGAATTTAGTGCTCGTGGCATCTCCGGTAGTATCGGATCCGACCAGTGGTGGTTTTCACCCCATGGTCCCTGCCGTGAGCGATACTACCGCTATTCCGGGCGGTACTACCGCTCATAAGAGGTAGTATCGCTCCTGGCAGCGGTATCACCGCTATGGGCTGGCCTGTCCACTTTATTCCCATTAGTTCATCCCCTCTTTCTCCCGTCTCTTGGTTTCTTCTTATCTTATGCGCCTTGCTTACTCTCGTGTTTTCCTCTAGTTATGTTTTGGATCTTAGGAGGTGGCAGCTCTTCTCATTAGGAGCGTAGGACGAACCCCAACCGTGGAAGCTCTAAGGATCATAGCCATGCCCCTTCCAAGTCCAAAGGGAAGAGCCCTGCTGGCATGCCCTCGAAGTCCCAATCCATGGCCTCTCTTAATGCTAAGGACTTCTGGATGTCCCGCAAGGCCTATCCCTATGGCGAGCCCCAAGAGCCTTCTATGCGCATCCGTCCCTTCTGGAACAGGAAGCAACTGTCGGTCTACAATGACATTCTGAAGCCAAGGGAAAACATGTATGTTCCACATGTTAAATCTGTTGACGTTGATTATTTGAAACTGAATGTCTGGTACTTTGGGACTGTTCTTTCTCTTTGTGAAAAACTGGGCATTCTCAACATTATGCAGTTCAACAAAGACTTCGATGTCGAGATTATTGTTGTCTTCTTTGCCATGGTGCATATGGGAACTGATGAGGACAAGACTTTGACTTGGATGACAAATGTCAGGTTACTTTTCTACTCCCTGGAAGACCTTTATGAACATGCTTGACATTGACGACAAGGGACTCGAGACCCCTCTTGGTTTTCGTCCCCACAAAGAAACTGCCGCCACCCACAAGTAAGCACTTTACAAGTACAATACTGAGAAGATCTCCTCTACAACAGGCAAGTCCACTTGGGTGCTGGAACCATTCTTAGATATCATGCACCACATCTTCCACCACACTTTGTTTCCTCGAGTTGGGAATCTGGATCAGTTCCACTCTTACCTGGTGGATATGCTTCTTTACCGTGAGTTTCATAAGTTAAAGGTTAATGTGAAGTCACTAGATGTTTCTCATGTTATGTGGTCTGAGCTCCGTTCTGTTGTTTCTGAGCGTAAGTGCCCCATCTATGGGCCCTTTCAGATGCATCTGACTGAGAAAACATGGGCAGAAACCTTCCGTGGCGAGTTGTTTGAGGCTCGGGAGCTGGCATCACACAAGGTTGTGCAGCTTCGGTAGAAGGACAAGTGGGCCACTCACACTGCCCCTGAGCAGGATGTGCCAGAAGGCATGGATGAGGATTCTGATGATGAAGAGGTTGATGAGGATTTTGTGGCTGAATATGACACTGCTTCTCGTGTGGTGCCCCCTACTGAAGAACCTTCTTGGGCTAAGAAGCTCAAGGAGAAGATGAAGAAGCTCTTGTGTCTGCAGGCTAAAGGTTAGTACATGGCTAATGCGGCCGAAAATGCGGCTATGAGTCGTCACAAGGCTCTTGGTAGGCATGTTGGTTTAACGATTGAGAGTGGTTCTAAGGACAGACTCACTGATGAGGACACCTGGATTGCTCATCACTGCCCATGGGATTCCGATGTTGAGTTGCCTGGCTCTCCTTGTCCTCCTTGAACCGTTCATCGTAGCTCTAAGTATGGCGAATATTGATGTTTTAGCGTTACCGCCCTTCCTGGATCCTCGTTGTTTTCTGTGTCCCTTTTGGCGTCTTGCTGCCAAAGGGGGAGAGAGTTTGGATTTGCGAGAGTCACGAGTGTTCTTTCGTTGCCCATCTTTTTTCACTCATGAACTCTTTTATCATTTGCTTTGCTTGGAGACTACGTTATGTGGTGTGAGACATATGTTGCTTTTCTTTTTTATGTGTGTGAGACTCTTGTGAGACTACGTCATATGGCGTGAGACATATGCTACCTTGGTTTTTCATATGTCTTAAAGTTAGTGAGATGCTCATCTTGTGCCCTATTGTTAATGCTCACGTCACTTCTTGCAGCTATATTACTTTCAGTTTCCCCCTAAGTGCAAGTAGTATCTGTCTATAAAATATAGGGTGTGTGTTGATCCTAGTGTGTGCACTTTGCATTCCAAAAACATACTGAAATAGTGCCCACATCTAGGGGGGTCGTGTCTATGTTTTGTAGAGAGTGGGGTTTGCATTCTATCTCATGTTTATCTTCTATGCAAATCCCGTGTTGTCATGAATCCACGAAAAAGGGGGAGATTGTAAGGGCATATTTCTACCCTAGTGGTTTTTGAAAGCACAATTGCTCCCTAAGGTGGTTTTGGTAATTGAGCACAACATATGCATCATTGGACTAATGAGTTTATTCAAGTATATTTCAGAAAATTTCAAAGATGCTTTGGCTATAGGATTGTGTGGAGATGCCCCTTTGTTACAAGGAAGGAATATGATTGTCTCAAGCTTCAAGCAAGAAGACTCTACATTTTATATTTGTGAGAAATAACTTTGAATCCATGGGAAAGCCAATACTATTAAAATGGGATAAGGTATTATGATGAATTGGTTGCTCAAGTGCTTAGAGATATCCACCAAATATACTCAACCATTCTCCCACAAAATATATCTGTCCCAAGTCACATAAGAAAAATCGATGCCACCAACATTTCCAACTCGGCCCTACCAAGTTTACACTTAGATAGATCCTATGCCAAACCCACCATGTCGGTACAACAAACATTCCTATCGGTGCCACCAAGATTGTATGACCAACTTTCTGTTGAGGAGATTTCAAGTTTCGGAATTTCCGAGTTTGAAATAGGTCTCATCGAGATTTTGAAACCAGTCTAGGTCATCGTATCGGTACCACCGAGATTCGTATGTTGGTCTCACTGAGAATTCAAAAGTTGCCACATTTAGTGCAACTCGATACCACCGAGATTCATTTCGATGTCACTGAGTTGGGCAATAATATAGTAATGGTTGGATTTTGGGGGATGCCTATATATACCCCTCCACCTACCTCTCATTGGTAGAGGAAGCACTCAGAACACACTTACACTTACTAGATCTATTTTTCTGAGAGAGCCACCTACTCATGTGTTGAGATCAAGAGATTCCACTCCAACCATTTGAACCTTGATTTGTAGCCTCCCCAAGTTGCTTTCCATTCAGATCAATCTCTCCTACCCCTGCCAAATCTGAGAGAGAGTGATTGAGTGTTGAGGAGACTATCTTTTGAAGCACAAGAGCAAGGAGTTCATCGTTATACCACATCTATTACCTTTTAGAGGGTGGTGCCACCTAGATTGGTTAGGTGTCACTTGGGAGCCTCCTACTTCGTGTTGTGTAGTTGAACCAAGATGTTTGTAAGGGCAAGGCGATCGCCTACTTCATGAAGATCTGCCATGAGTGAGGCTAGTCTTGTGTCGACAGAAGCCGTGGTGGAATAAACAAGGCTGCTTCTTTGTGGACCCCTTGTGGGTGGAGCCCTCCGTGGACTCTCGCACCCATTACCCTCCGTGGGTTGAAGTCCCCACTAACATGGACGTATGATAGCGCCACCTATCCGAACCATGCCAAAAATTGCTGTGTCAACCTTTTTGTTTGATCTCCCTACCTTACCATCTACTTTACACTTGCATGTTTTACTTTCCGCTGCTATACTCTTAGATGTGCATGTGTAGGGTGTACTTGACTATTCATAATTGCTAAAACTGGCCCACACTTAAAATTGGGAAAAGGCTAAGTTTTTATCATGTCAAGTAGTCTAATCACCCCCTATAGACATACTTTCGATCCTACAAGTTGTATCAGAGCTTTGGTCTCCATTGCATTGGTTTCACAACCTAGGAGAGTATGGCGTCTAGTGAGGGAAATTATCACCGTAGTTCATTCTTTTCAGTTAATGTTTTAGTTGATTCTTTTTACTTCATTATTTTTGCTATTAGTTTATTCTTTGAGCTAATTGACACTGAAATTGAAAAGCAGTACAAATGGGCTCTGAAAAGGTTGAAAGTTGGCGTAGTTGTTTAGGGTTTAGTTCTCGTAGTTGTTTTAGTTCTCGTAGTCGGTACCTCTTTCACAAAAAACGTCGTTTTCCACTAATAAAAGGAAAAGTGCATTTTCTTTAGAACCAAGTGGTACCAAGTTTAATACATTAGTACACATCACATAAAGTTTAATACATTAATACACATCACATAAAGTTTAATACATTACATAGATTTATATTTCGATCCCTTGCCTATGATCGCTTTGGCGGTAACCATGGAGCATCTTCATTATTTAACGGGATGCTTGGGTCAATTCTCACTCTGAAGGGCAGAATTTCATCAAACTTATTATAATCTGCTCGCATGTCTGTCTTGCTTTTCCCTGAAAGAACTATGTGACGCTTTGGCTCATCGTCCAATGTATTCATTTGCTTTTTTTTCTTTTTTCGTTCTGGAGGACATGTCTTTCACGTAGAAAACCAGAGCCACATCATTGGCTAGGACGAATGGCTCGTCTCTGTAACATCTAATCCAAGAGGGCAGATAGCCTTCTTTGCTTCGTATGTAGTCTCGGGCAATTCGTTATCCTTTGGAAGCTTCGGCTTCAATATTTTCAGTAACTTCTCAAATCCCTTGTCAGATAAATCAGTTTCTGCCTTCCATTTCAACAGTTCCAGTGTGGTACCGAGCTTTGTGCTACCATCTTTGCAATTTGGGTACAACAACTTTTTATGATCCTTTAGCATGGCCTCCAACTTCAGCTTCTCCTTGTCTGTATTGCATTCTCGCTTTGCATCAGAAATGACCCGACCAAGACCATCAGCGGGCTCATCTCATGCCGGTTGTTCTTCACCTCCTTCTTCTTCATTGTCTTCCAATGTAGTATCACCGTATTATTCAGTGAACATATCATAGTTGTCATCATCATCTTCTTCTTCATTGTCTTCCATCCTAACCCCTCTTTCTCCGCGCATGGTCCAACAATAATATCTGGGCGTGAAACCTCTCCGAAGCACGTGGCCTTGAATGGTTTTTGAGCTAGAGTACTCCGTGACGTTTTGACAGTCAACACATGGACACGACATAAAATTATCCACTTTTTTTGCCTCAGCCACATCGATAAATTTATGCAGGCCTGCAATAAATCCGGAACCACGTCGTTCGCCATACATCTATTGCTTCCGTGCATCGATCTGCATCATACATTAATAGTGAAATGACTATCGTACATGGACACATGCAATATTTTTGTATCAATTACAGATGAAAAGAATAAGGTTGCTAACCTTGGTTGAGGATACCATTTTGTGTGAACTTAAGTGTGACTCGGGCATTTCATCAAACACCTCTTGTGCGTAGCAAAGGAAAAAATTCTAGCACCCACCTCCCACACATGCAACCAGAAAAAAATAAGTGGGTGGGGAGGGTTTATTTATAGGCAGGGGAGGGTCACTAGTCCCGGTTCGTAATGTACTCTAAAGTGCGTCGATCACCGTACATCCATTGGCAGTTCATCTGTATTATAAAATTAAGTATATCAAAAAACCATTGCAGAACATCACGAATAGAGAAATGACCAAATTAATACAAGTTCATCATCACACTAAAACCAAAGTATAGTAGTGATCAAATGTTATTATTGCAAAAATAAATACATAAAGTTCTCTCATAAAACAACATACAACTATGTAAAACATTTAAATGCAATAACAAATGCGATCAAAATCACAACTAAGGTAAAAATTGACCCAACAACATAATTATACCAAGCCTCTTTATCAATGGCATATTTTCTAATATTCCTAATCTTCAAGCGCATTGCATCCATCTTGATCTTGTGATCATCGACGGCATCGACAAGATGCAACTCCAGTTCCATATTCTTCTCCTCAATTATTTCAATTTTTTCTTCAAGTAATTGTTTTCTTTTTCAACGAAATTTAACCTGTTGACAAGAGGGTCGGTTGGAATTTCTGTTTCACATACATCCTAGATAAAAACATCCATGTCACGTTGGTCGGCATAATTGTCGTCATAAACACTAAATGAAACAAATAGTAATAAAATAAAATATACCATGTCCAAATCATAGGCCAGACGAGGGCCGACGTGGGCGGATACCAAAACCATCACATTATATAATAACAAAAAATAATAAAAGTAAGTAATTTATACAAGTATCTATCTAAATCATACAAGTAAGATTTTTTTTTAAAAAGAAGATAAGAACAATAGGCTCGCCACAGTGGTGGTGACGATGAGATCGGCGCGGGCGATCGACGGCGGTGAGGACGGGCACGGGACGACACCCTACACATGTGAGACTCTAAGAAGTTAATTTGAGATCAAATTTTGCATCTAAATAAAAAGAACTCCCACATACACTCCTACACTAAAACCCATAAACCACTCTACTTCTAGAGCATTTGAAATGAGCTAAACTAGCAGTGAGAGATGAAAGGATGAAGTAGCTAACCTTTGATAACACTTGTGTAGTTGGTGCACCGCCAAACCTAGACAAATATTGAGGAAAATGGAGCTTGGAGGTCGAGCTTGGAGAGGAAAAAGCTTAAGTGTGGCTCGGGCATTTCATCGAACACCTCATGTGCATGCATAGAAGGGTGGCAACAAGATCATGGCATGCACACCTAGGCCAAAAAATAGAGGAGGGGGTGGGCAGGGTGCGGGTATATATAGGCATCTCTTTGGTCCTGGTTGGTGGCCAGAACCGGGACAAAAGACTAACCATTAGTCCCGGGTCCAGCCCCCAACCGGGACTAATGCTCCGCGACACGCCACGTGTCAGCCGCTGGATCTTTAGTCCCGGTTTTTGGCACGAACCAAGACTAATGTATCGAACCGAACTAGGACTATTGCCCCGCGAGGCCCTGGCAGCTCGAACTGGGACCAATGCCTGGCATTGGTCTCAGTTTTACTTGGACCCGAGGCTAATGGGATTTGGGGCTCCAGCGGAAAGCCTCATTTTCTACTAGTGGTCCATATCCCATTCCCAAGTTTGTTCCTCAAGAGGAGAAGTATGATCCTACTCCTCCCAAGGGAACAAGCTCTCAAGATGGCCTTCTACCGCAAGACCACAATGGCAAGGGAAAGCTTCAAGAGGACATTGACTCATTTGAAGGAGAACCCCAAGCCAAGGTTGAATGGGTTCCCAAGGACACTTCTAGCACTACCTTATCTAGTGCTACCACAACTCCAAGGATCCCCATCAAGTTGATGTGGGTCCCCAAGAGGAAGAACAAGAAAGTTCTTGAGGGGTGACTCCGCCAATGAAATTCACTCTTATTCATTTTGGTAAGAACTATATGCAATCAACTTCAACCATATGTATTAGTTCAAGGAGTGACACATTCCCTTAAAGGTGAGCAAGGGACAAGGTAATTAATGCATCTTTGGACATAACCTCCCATGTATTTCACTCCATGTCCATAGATATCTTTGCATTTGTTCCTTTTGCTTTGGGACTAACCCATGTAGGTGAGAAGAGTAAGAAACAACAAGGATTGCCCCAAAATCAAGATGATCTTCATCAACAATGAGCATCCACCACTAGTACACCTACTTGAAGTCTTCTAGGACAAAACCCAAGGCTAGCTTATCCCTCTTAGGGGGTATGTCAGATCTAGGGGGAGCTTTTATCTAAGATTTGAGTACAAGCGTCTCCTAAATGATGTGAACACATTAATGCATTATGTAAAAGTGGTAACCCCACTTGTGCTTAAACAATGAGTATGACCTATGATCAAGTATTCTTACTTGGCTCCTCAGTCAATATACTCATATATAGATGGCTTTGTCATTGCCAAAGTGCTTGATAGATGCTAGAATGTTTGTGCATGTTCACCATGTTTTTTGACATCTTATTGTGTGAGCATGTTGGTATGCATATCTTGCTCCATTCGAGGATATCCAATTGTTGTTAATTGGCTTTCTATTTATTTTGGCCAATTGGATATACAAGAATGCCTAAGTACCTTACTCTAGCTATCTATGTTTTCTTGTCTCAAATTCTATTCATGCTACATCACGAAATTTGAGCAAGCACTTTAGAGACACTCTGTGTGAGGAGCACTCAGAGATCCATCTCGACAAGGGCTGAATTCCAAAACTTCCCAAAGTGCATCTTGGTGTGATCAACCTCAAAATCTAGGTCTCACCGAAGCTTAAGGTTGATTAGTTTTATTCATCTCGGTGTAAACGAGTTTGGCTTTTCGGCCTCATGAGTTTCTCTGTCAGCTGACAGTTGAGTTACTCGGTGGCACTGAAAATCTCAACTCGGTGTCACCTACGGTGAAGGGATATATATACAGTGGACCCGACAGTTGAAAAATTTCTTCCAACGTCGCATTGCCGTACCCGCTTGGATGTCGTGCCCTAGTCCCCGGACATCATCTCGCCTTCCTCTCTTGCACCTTCGCCAGGAGTCTTTGTCATCGACAGAATCTTCACCGCCGTCGCTGACGTAGCGGATCCACCCCAAATTAGGGTATGGATTCGAATCCCCTTTGCGCACCTATCTGATTCTTGCGCAAAAGGCTATGCCATTATCTGTCCACAGATTGCTACTTGTTCTGTCTAGCAAAAACTTCCTTAGATTAGCGAGCAATGAAGATTTTAGGTTTGATAGTCCGCCATATTGAATGTTGTTGTCACCAAGTTGAAAAAGTTTGTAGTATCAATTGTCATTTTAGGGTTGCTGAGAATGTTCTTAGTGGAACCTAGTTCTTCTTTTTGGTGAAACCGAAAAGGGGTGCCAAGTTTCTGTAAAAGAGAACATGTGTCTTGGTGGCTCCGAAATTTTAAACTTGGTGGAACTGAAATCCAATTGTGCTGAAAGCTAAAACCAAATTTTTTAGAGTTCAAATTTGACAAAATTTCTGCAATTTTGTGATGCTTATATTTTCAAGCTCTTGTATATCGTTTCACAGGGTCAGCTTGTTTGCTTGTGTGCCAGTCTGCCAGTTTGCTTGTCTGTTGGTCTTGCAAGATGTCAGGTTCTGATGATAGTCAGAACAATTTTAGTGAGCCCCATGCTGAATCTGAGTTAGGGACTAGTCCTGAGAGGACCCCTTCTGATCCAGGTACTCCCAGCTCCCATGGCATGCCCAAGCAGCCACCACTTCTAGGAAGAAGCTAAATTCTGATGAAGAAGATTCTAATTTTGTTCATGAAGATTCTGCTCCCTAGAAGCAGAAGGAGAAGTGTGTTGTGAGGAAGGTGGTAAGTAAAGAGTATGCTAAACCTTGTGGAACTAAAAAGCTACGTGTGAAGAGACCCAGGAAGAGGATTGTCCATGTCATTGGTACACAAACCTCCATGTATGAAGATCCAGATGCTGCTGATGATGAGGAGGAAGAAATACCAGCTCAGGTCCCTCCTCCAAAGAAGAAGAAGCTTATGGATGATGCTATGCCATAGAAGCCTTCTGGTCCTTAGAAGTCTTCTGCTCCTAAGAAGCTTGTAGCTCCCAAGAGGACTATAAAGGACATACTTGTAATTGTCAAAGAGAAAGGCACAACTTTGAGAGCCTTTTCTACAGAGGAAGAAGAAGAGGATGCACCTATCCTTATGAAGCTAAGACCTCATCTACCACTTCACAATGAGGCTCATCCAATTGCTAAGGACATGAAGAAGAGGAGAGATGCAGGGTTGAGGAAGCAGAGAGCCACTGATCGCTATGCTGTGAGGAGAAGAACCGCTATTGATCCCCGCTTTCACACAAGGGAACAACAAGATTTTTATGAGAATGTTTTGTTTGATAAGAGTCAAGCATTCAGCGACATGAGATATGTCGACTGGGAATACATTAAAGCCAATGAAGAATTCTTTCCCCATGTGAGAGAAAACTTCAAACTTGTTGACATTGAAGAATTTGTTGGCAGAGAGACGCTTAGTTCTAGACCTTTGAACTGTTTGGTAACTTGTTGCCAAAGGGGGAGAAGTGTATAAATCAATAGGGCTTCGAGAGGGAGAGCTTTTGCACTTTATTTGCTCTCGTTTGGTTTTTCAAAACTTTTGGTCTTTTGGATGACTTTATCCGTTTAGAGGTGTGTTTGATCATACGCTTTGGTTGTTTAATGTTACCACGTTATTACTTTTGAGCTATCTACATGATGATCATTTGCTTGCTTGTTGGTGCTAAGTGCATTTCTATTCATTCATATCATATGCGCACCACCAAGTTATATCTGACATGGAGGAGTAATCCATGATCCTAATCGATTGTGCATTTGCATTCAAATGCAAATTTAAAATAATGCACAAATTTAGGGGGAGCTCTTGCTTTTCACATACTTCTCAAAGTTTGATGGAAACCATTGATTATTTCTTTTGTCGAAGCTTTGATCTATATGTTGTCATCAATTACCAAAAAGGGGGAGAATGAAAGCACAATTGCTCCCTAAGGTGGTTTTGGTAATTGATCACAACATATGCATCATTGGACTAATGAGTTTATTCAAGTATATTTCAGAAAAGTTCAAAGATGCTTTGACTATAGGATTGTGAGGAGATGCGCCTTTGTTTCAAGGAAGGAATAGGATTGGCTCAAGCTTCAAGAAAGGAAACTCTATGTTTTATATTTGTGAGAAATCACTTTGAGTCCATAGGAAAGCCAATACTACTAAAAGGGTATGATGTATTATGATGAATTGGTTGCTCAAGTGGTTAGAGATAGCCACCAAAAATACTTAGCCATTCTCCCACAAAATATATTTTTCCCAAGGCACATAAGCAAAATCTGTGCCACCAACATTTCCAACTCGGCCCTATCGATTTTACACTTAGAGAGATCCTATGCCAAACCCACCATCTCGGTACAACCAACATTCCTATCGATGCCACCGAGATTGTGTGACCAACTTTCTCTTGAGGAGATTTCAAGTTTCGGAATTTCCGAGTTTGAAATCGGTCTCACCGAGATTTGGAAACCAGTCTAGGCCATCGTATCGGTACCACCAAGATTCGTATATCGGTCTCACCAGTAATTCAAAAGTTGCCACATTTAGTGCAACTCGGTACCATCGAGATTCATTTCGGTGTCACCGAGTTGGGCAATAGAGTTGTAACAATTGGATTTTGGGGGATGCCTATATATACCTCTCCACCTACCTATCATTCATAGAGGAAGCACTTAGAACACACTTACACTTGCCAGATCCATTTTTCTGAGAGAGAGCCACCTACTAATGTGTTGAGATCAAGAGATTCCACTCCAACCATTTGAACCTTGATTTCTAGCCTCACCAAGTTGCTTTCCACAAGATCAATCTCTCCTACCCCTGTCAAATCTGAGAGAGTGTGATTGAGTGTTGATGAGACTATCTTTTGAAGCACAAGAGCAAGGAGTTCATCGTTCTACCACATCTATTACCTTTTGGAGGGTGGTGCCTCCTAGATTGGTTAGGTGTCGCTTGGGAGCCTCTTGCCTCGTTTTGTGGAGTTGAACCAAGATGGTTGTAAGGGCAAGGAGATCGCCTACTTTGTGAAGATCTATCATGAGTGAGGCTAGTCATGTGTGGACGGAAGCCGTGGTGGAATATACAAGGCCGCTTCTTTGTGGACCCCTTGTGGGTGGAGCCCTCCATGGACTCTCACAGCCGTTACACTCTGTGGTTTGAAGTCTCCACTAACGTGGACGTACGATAGCGCCACCTATCGGAACCATGCCAAAAATCACCGTGTCAACCTTTGCGTTTGATCTCTCTACCTTACCCTCTACTTTACATTTGCATGTTTTATTTTCCGCTGGTATACTCTTAGATGTGCATGTGTAGGGTGCACTTGACTAGTCACAATTGCTAAAACTGGCCCACACTTAAAATTGGGGAAAGGCTAAGTTTTTATCTTATCAAGTAGTGTAATGACCCCCCTCTAGACATACTTCTGATCCTACAGTTTTGGTGGTTGATGACAATGCTTTTGCGGACTAATTATGTGCACTAAGACTTTTTGGTATTTCTTCATTTGGCACAAAGACGATTCATGCCCCTCGGTGTATTGATATGAAGACGACTTTCTCTTTTCTATTTCATTGTCGGTGGACTTGAGTCGTAGGAAAAGCCGTATTATGAAGAGGGGGTCCGCTTTGTAAAGGTTTGGGTGGAATCATCATGTACACTTTCCTTCTCACCCTCTTTTCCATCTCAATGTTACATCCTTCCTTGGCCGTTCCTGCCCTGAAAAACCCAAGCGGCGCGGTACTACCTGTCGTGGTTTTGTCACGGCAGATGTCCTCCTGAGAGGACTTAGTGATGGGGGCATCGCAACCATGTGGCGACTCATAGGGTTTAGTAGGGAGCAAGAGACGATTTTACCCAGGTTCGGCCCCTCTGATCGAGGTAAAAGCCTATGTCCTGCTCTGCATATATTGATGTGGAAATCGATTACAAGGGTGCGGATTCACATTGCCTAGCTCCCGATTGGTGATAACTTAACTCTATTAGCCCTAGAGACTCGCCTTTATATACAGGTCGAGGCCCTAGGGTTACAAGAGTCCGGATCACATATTATTCGTGACCTGACATATCTCTAACTCACCTTACTTTTATCGCAAGGAAACTTCTCGAAGCCCCTCTTCTATATGGGCCATAAGTCGCCATCTTTATGTCTTGGGCTACAGCCGACTCTTCTGACTTCATGCCTTCTGCTCGATAAGTCATGGCCCATCTTGAACATGAAATATTTGAGCCGCCATCATATTGACCCGACCTCTTAAGGTGGGTCTCATGGCGGGATAATATCCCCAACACTACCTCTTATCACCGGTAGTACCCCTGAAGCCTGTGGTAGTATCGCTTCAGGGAGGAAGTGGCCTAGCTAGAACCGCTGGCTAGTGCCGCTATCCGTGGGTCTCGACACTTTTCGTGTCGGACTGAGCGGTTTCTGGAGCATTAGTGCACAAGAATAGTACTGCCCAGCGGGCGGTAGTACCTCTTGTTACTACTGTGCCAGAAATCATCGGTTCTTCTGGGCCAGGTCCTCTGCGTATTGATGAGCAGATATGGGAGGCGGTACTACCTCTTATCGACGGTATTAGTGCTCATGGCAGTGGTAGTAGAGCTCCTCGTAGCGGTAGTACCGCTTCGGTCGTACTACCGGACTGTGCCTTCCGCTCAGGTCGTTGCCTATATCACGGCGGTAGTACCATGCTACTGCAACAAAAGACCTTCCAATGGCGCCAGAAATAGGCACGTTGATGGGAGAATACTTAACTTAATACTCCTCAGCAACGGCACCAGGAATCCTTCTGCTCTGGCTACGCCTTAAGGGACTTCCTAGGAAAGTATGCAAAGTATTTCCCCCATGGCCTTGGAGCCTTGCGTTGGTGTTCCCTCGAAGCGGAAAGGGTGATGTAGCGTAGCGATGGTAAGTATTTCCCTCAGTTTGAGAACCAAGGTATCAATCCAGTGGAGGAGTATCTCAAGATCCTGCACAAACACAAAAGCTTGCTCCCAACGCTATGAAGGGGTTGTCAATCCTTTATAGATTGTTTGCCAAGTGAGAACTGAAAGCAACAAAGTAACAAAGCAAAGTAAAAGCGGAGGTGTAAACGATGGATGTGAATAGACTCGGGGGCCGTAGTGTTTACTAGTGGCTTCTCTCATGAAAGCAAGTAGACGGCGGGTGAACAAATTACTGTCGAGCAATTGATAGAACCGCGCAAAGTCATGATGATATCTATGGCAATGATTATATCTATAGGCATCACGTCCAAAACAAGTAGACCGATATTTTATGCATCTACTACTATTACTCCACACGTCGACCGGTATCCAACATGCATCTAGTGTATTAAGTCCATAAGAACAGAGTAACGCCTTAAGCAAAATGACATGATGTAGAGGGATAATATCAAACCAATGAGAAAAACCCCATCTTTTTACCCTTGATGGCAACTACTTAATTTGTGCCTTGCTGCCCCTACTGTCACTGGGAAAGGTCACCACATGGCAGAACCAAAACCAAGCACTTCTCCCATTGCAAGAATCATATATCTAGTTGGCCAAACAAAACCCAAGACTCAGAGAGACTTACAAGGATATCAAATCATGCATATAAAAATCAGCAAAGACTCAAATATATATCATAGATAATCTGATCACAAATCCACAATTCATCGGATCTCGACAAACACACCGCCAAAGAAGATTACATCGGATAGATCTCCATGAAGATCATGGAGAACTTTGTATTGAAGATCCAAGAGAAAGAAGTAGCCATCTAGCTACTAACTACGGACCCGTAGGTGTGAAGTGAACTACTCACGAGTCATTGGAGGGGCGATGATGATGATGAAGAAGCCCTTCAACTCCAAAGTCCCCTCCGGCAGGGCGCCGGGAAGGGTCTCAAGATGATATCTCGCAGAGACGGAAGCTTGCGGCGGCGGAAAAGTATTTTCGAGGATCCCCTGATTTTTTGCTGAATTTTTAGGAATATATAGGCCAAGGATCTAGGTCAGGGGGCGGCCAGGGAGGCCACAAGCCCTGACACCGCTGCCTCCCCCTAGTGGCGGAGTGGGAGCTTGTGGGCTCCCTGGAGCCCACCTGGCTTGGCCGAGAAGCCCCCTCATCTTCTTCCGTTCGGGAAAAAATCATTTCGGGGTTTTTATTCCGTTTGGACTCCGTTCCAAAATCAGATCTGAAAAGAGTCAAAAACACAGAAAAAACAGGAACTGACACTTGGCACTGAATTAATAAGTTAGTCCGAAAAAAGATATAAAAGGTACATAAAACATCCAAAGATGACAAGATAACAGTGTGAAACCATCAAAAATTATAGATACGTTTGAGACGTATCAAGCATCCCCAAGCTTAACTCCTGCTCGTCCTCGAGTAGGGAAGTGATAAAGAATGAATTTTTGATGCTTTCATGCTACCTAGCATAGGTGTCCTTTGTAATTCCTCTTATGTGACGTGAATGTTCAGATCCATTAGATTCAAAACAATAGTTTGCTATTGATGTGGAAACAATAATAGTTCAAGCAAACTAGCAGGGTAATCATGAACTTTCAAAATAACAAGGCCAAAAGAAAGTTATCCCTACAAAAGCATATAGTCTAGCTATGCTCTATCATCATTGCACAACGAATTTAAATCATGCACAACCCCGGTATTGGCCAAGTAATTGTTTCACACCTTTACTTTCTCAAACCTTTTCAACTCTCACGCAATACATGAGCGTGAGCCATGGTTATAACACTATAGATGGTGTGGAGTATGGTGGAGGTTGCAAGACAAAAAGGAGAAGATAGTCACATTAACTAGGCATATCAATGAGCTATGGAGATGCTCATCAATAGATATCAATGTGAATGAGTAGGGATTGCCATACAAATGATGCACTAGAGCTACGAGTATGTGAAAGCTCTTAAAGAAAACTAGTGGGTGTGCATCCAACTTGCTTGCTCACGAAGACCTAAGGCAATTTTGAGGAAGCCTATCATTGGAATATACAAGCAAAGTTATATAATGAAACTTTCCCACTAGCTATATGGTGGTGACAAAACGAGAGACTCTCAATCATGAAGATCATGGTGCTTAATATGCACAAGTGTGGAAAAAGTGGTAGCATTGTCCCTTCTCTCTTTTTCTCTCATTTTTTTATTTGGTGGGCTCTTTGGCCTCTTTTTTTCTTTTTTTTTTATATTTTGGTGGGCTTATTTGGCCTATTTTATTTCCTCACATGGGACAATGCTCCATCAATGATGATCATCACACTTACAACTCAAAACTTAGAGCAAATATGACTCTATATGGAATGCCTTCGGTAGTGTACCGTGGCAATGATCTAGCATGGCATAGACATTAGTGGAAACATCATGCTAGCTATCTTATGATCATGTAATTGGAATGTAGACGTGGTGGCACATGTCATGGTGGTAGTTGCATGGCAATATATCTCGGAATGACTTTGAAAAAGCCATAGTAGGTAGGTATGGTCGCTGTTTTGAGGGAGGCTAATGGTGGGTTTTGTGCACCGACGAAAGTTGCACGACACTAAGAAGATAGTGATGGTGGAAGGTGAAAGTCCATCTAAACCATGGACTCAACATTAGTCATGAAGAACACATATACTTGTTGCAAAAGTTCTATTAGTAATCGAAACAAAGCATTCAACGCATACTCCTTGGGGAAGGGTTGGTAGGCATGAACCATCGCGCGATTTCGACCGCCACGCAAAGGATGACAATCAATATACTAATCATGCTCAGATTTCATCACATAGCGGTTCACCATACGTGCATGCTACAGGAATCACTAACTTCAACACAAGTATTTATAGATCCACAACACCTTACTAGCATGACTTTAATATTACCATAACCACAACTCAAAACTAATTGAGATGAATCAAACTTCTCTAACTATTCAATGCACATGAAGGTGGAAGTTTTCGTATCCCTTTGGATAACTACCCCTTTTGAGACTACTTTCAAAGCATAGATCAACTACTAATCCACGCACCGCTGTGCTCTAAATGATATAAGTGAAGCACATAGAGCAAAAGTATCTAGCTCAAAAGATATAAGTGAAGCACATGTGAGCTGAATTGTCTACCAAAAGACATAAGTGAAGCTCGACAAAATCACGGTGTGTGCATGTCTCTCTCTCTAGGTCTGCAGCAAGGATGATTGTGACACAACAAAAATAAAAGACTCCTACGATACAAGACGCTCCAAGGAAAAACACATAACATGTGATGAATAAAAATATAGCCCCAAGTAACGTTACCGATGGATTGAAGACGAGAGAGGGGATGCCTTCCCGGGGCATCCCCAAGATTAGTCTTTTACGGCATCCTTGAATCTCTTGGGGTGCCTTGGGCATCCCCAAGCTTGAGATCTTGCCACTCTTTATCTCTTTGTCCATAAGAACTTCACCCAAAACTTGAAAACTTCACAACACGAAACTTAAACAGAAACTCGTGATAACATTAGTACAAGAAAGCAAACCACCACTTCCTTAGGTACTATAGCAAACTTAAATTCTACTTGTGCTGATGTTGGGTTACTGTAATTTCAATCTTCCATGGCTAATACCCCCCGATACTATCCATAGTTTCATCAAAATAAGCAAACAACACAACAAAAACAAAATCTGTTAACATCAGACCAGTCTGTAGCAATCTGTATATTTCGTATACCTCTGGTATTTCATAAATTCTGAAAAATTATGACAGTCTGAGGAATTTGCGTAGCAATAAGAAGAAAAAATAATCAACTCAAAAGCTCTTACAGGAAAAAAAATGAAAATTCTTTTCTTGAGCAGAAAGTTTCTGTCTTTACAACATGACCAAACGATCATCCCCAAGACTAATCATAACGGTTTTGCTTGGCACAAACGCAAAAAGAAACACAAAAAACACAATCATAACAGAATTATGAAAGTGTAGAAAACACAAAACAGAAATAAAAAGGATAGATTCATTGGGTTGCCTCCCAACATGCGCTTTTGTTTAACACCCTTAGCTAGGCAAAAAGTGATGGAATCACGTATAGTCATATTTGGTGCTCAAACCATAGGTAGTGTGATCATTTATCATCTTAAGATTTTCATATTTATTGGATGACTCACCACTAGCTTTAGGAACAAGAACAGGCTTGGCGGTCTTTTTGAGAGTAAGATTTGGAGTATTTTGCACAGAGGCAAAAGCGGAACCCAAGTTGGTTATGACATCTTCTAATTTGCCAATTCTAGAAGAATCATTAACTATAAGTTCCTTCTCCTTTAAATTTTTCAAAAAGTTTCCCACTTTGTATCTGTACTGAGTAATTTGATTGTGGATCTTTCTATCCAAACCCTCAATAAGTTCAACTGTGGCAATTTTGTTTTCAATAGCGTCAAGCCTTTGCATCACGTGTTCCAAGGTCAAGATAGTTCCATTAACCATGAGCGGGGGTGAGCCTACCAAATTAATGATAGCTCTATAGGAGTCAACGGTATGGCTCCCCAAAAAGTTCCCGCCTACAATGGTATCAAGGATATACCTATTCCAAGGAGAAATTCCAACATAGAAACTGTGAAGGAGGATGGTAGTGGATTGCTTACGAGTAGATCTACTTTGAGCATTACAAATCTTGTACCAAGCGTCCTTCAAATTTTCTTCCTCATTCTGCCTGAAATTGAGAACTTCATTTTCAGGGGTGTCGTTTGGAGTGGTGGGTCTAGCCATTGATGGACTATCTCACACACAAAGGAGCAGGAAGAGAGAGTAAAACGGGCAAAAGAAAACGGCAAGTAAGAAAGGCAAATGAAAACGACAAATGTGAAGTGGGGGAGAGGAAAACGAGAGGCAATTGGCAACAAAAGTAAATGCAAGAGATGAGTTTGTGAGACCTACTTGGATAGATCTTGATTTCTCCTCCCCGACAACGGTGCCAGGAATACTTCTACTACTGCAACAAAAGACCTTCCAATGGCGCCAGAAATAGGCACGTTGACGGGAGAATACTTAACTTGATACTCCTCAGCAACGGCACCAGGAATCCTTCTGCTGCGGCTACGCCTTAAGGGACTTCCTAGGCAAGTATACAAGGATTTCCCCCATGGCGTTGGAGCCTTGCGTTGGTGTTCCCTCGAAGCGGAAAGGGTGATGTAGCGTAGCGGTGCTAAATATTTCCCTCAGTTTGAGAACCAAGGTATCAATCCAGTGGAGGAGTATCTCAAGATCCTGCACAAACACAAAAGCTTGCTCCCAACGCTATGAAGGGGTTGTCAATCCCTTATAGATTGTTTGCCAAGTGAGAACTGAAAGCAACAGAGTAACAAAGCAAAGTAAAAGAGGAGGTGTAAACGATGGATGTGAATAGACCCGGGGGCCGTAGTGTTTACTAGTGGCTTCTCTCATGAAAGCAAGTAGACGGTGGGTGAACAAATTACTGTCAAGCAATTGACATAACCGCGCAAAGTCGTGACGATATCTATGGCAATGATTATATCTATAGGCATCACGTCCAAAACAAGTAGACCGATACTTTCTACATCTACTACTATTACTCCACACGTCGACCACTATCCAACATGCATCTAGTATATTAAGTCCATAAGAACAGAGTAACGCCTTAAGCAAGATGACATGATGTAGAGGGATAATCTCAAACCAATGATGAAAACCCCATATTTTTACCCTCGATGGCAACTACTTAATGTGTGCCTTGCTGCCCCTACTGCCACTGGGAAAGGTCACCACATGGTAGAACCCAAAACCAAGCACTTCTCCCATTGCAAGAATCATCGATCTAGTTGGCCAAACAAAACCGAAGACTCAGAGAGACTTACAAGGATATCAAATCATGCATATAAGAAATCAGCAAAGACTCAAATATATATCATAGATAATCTGATCACAAATACACAATTCATCGGATCTCGACAAACACACCGCCAAAGAAGATTACATAGGATAGATCTCCATGAAGATCATGGAGATCTTTGTATTGAAGATCCAAGAGAGAGAAGAAGCCATCTAGCTACTAACTATGGACCCGTAGGTCTGAAGTGAACTACTCACGAGTCATTGGAGGGGCGATGATGATGATGAAGAAACCCCCCAAGTCCAAAGTCCCCTCCGACAGGGCGCCGGAAAGGGTCTCCAGATGAGATCTCGCGGAAACGGAAGCTTGCGGTGGTGGAAAAGTATTTTCGAGGATCCCCTGATTTTTTGCTGATTTTTTCGGAATATATAGGCCAAGGATCTATGTCACGGGGCGGCCAGGGAGGCCACAAGCCCTGACACCGCCGCCTCCCCTGGTGGCGGAGTGGGAGCTTGTGGGCTCCCTGGAGCCCACATGGCTTGGCCGAGAAGCCCCCTGATCTTCTTCCGTTCGGGAAAAAATAATTTCGGGATTTTTATACTGTTTGGACTCCGTTCCAAAATCAGATCTGAAAAGAGTCAAAAACACAGAAAAACAGGAACTGGCACTTGGCACTGAATTAATAAGTTAGTCCCAAAAAAGATATAAAAGGTACATAAAACATCCAAAGATGACAAGATAACAACGTGAAACCATAAAAAATTATAGATACATTTGAGACGTATCATACCACCCCTCTCTGGAGTGGTGCTACCTCTTATCGTCGGTAGTACTACTCTGATGCGGGCATAACAAGTGGGTAACAGTTGGATTCGTTCCCCCACTATATAAAGGGGTTCTCCTTCCATAAGAATGTTACCCTTTCCAACCCTAAGCTCCATTGTTGCTCCAAGCTCCATTTTTGTCCGATCTCTCTCCCCAGCTAACAAAACTTGTTGATACTCTAGGGTTTGCTTGAGAGGGCATTGATCTACACTTCCACCAAGAGAAATTTGATTCCCCCCACCAATCCCACGCGGATCTTGTTACTCTTGGGTGTTTGAGAACCCTAGATGGTTGAGGTCACCTTGAAGCCATATTCCATTGTGGTGAAGCTTTGTGGTCTCATTGGGAGCATCCAATTTAGTTATTGAGATTGCCCCAACCTTGTTTGTAAAGGTTATTGAGATTGCCCCAACCTTGTTTGTAAAGGTTCGGTCGCCGCCTTCATGGTACCACTAGTGGAATCACGCATCTCGCATTGTGTGAGGGGGTGAGGAGAAACAGTGGCCTTAATAGTATCTTGGGGAGCAATGGGCCTCCACACCGCTCCAACAGAGACGTACTTCCCCTCAAAGGGAGGGAACTTCGAAAACACATCTTCGTCTTCATCGCTTCCACTTGTGGTTACTTCTTACCTTTACTTGTATTTGTTATTTACTTGTTATTCTTGTTGCTAGAATCATATAGGCTCACTTAGTTGCATTTCTAGACAATCTATTTGTTACTAAACTTAATTTGTTTCAGAAAAGCTTAAAAATTCTTACTTGCCTATTTACCTCCTCTAGTCAACCATATCGATCCATTCAACAGGTCCTCGGGCTGGACTTGGAATTTGATGACTTCGTCTTTAGGCTTCAAGGATGTCGATTTTGAGAATTTCACAAGGATGACACCGTCTCTATCGACTTTTGTCCTCATGTCAGACAACTCCTCGACTCGAAAGGCATTTTCTTGGGCCTAAGTTGCAAAAAATTGTGAACTACTTCTCGGTCCTGAGAGACCGTACCGGATTACCGTAGATAGTGGCCCGACATCTTCCACTTTATTTATTCATAGTGAGGCACGACATGAAAGATTTTGAAAGTTGTGCGACCAAGAAACACATGGTAACCACTCCAGAAAGGGATGATGATGAAATTCAAAGCTTCACTATGATAATTGTCGGGAGTCCCAAACACCACATCAAACATGACTCTTTCTATGCACCGAGCCTCCATGCTGAGAACTATACCCTTAAATTTGGTCTTATTGGGTTAAATGCACATTGAGTCGAATTGCATTTTCTTCAGCGTCTCTTTGTAGATGAGATTGAGTGTGTTGACGTCGTCCATCGGTACCTTGTTCATGTGGAAATAATCAATGATAGGGTCGAGCACCAGGGCAGAGATTCCGCCTCGCCGGAGACTTGTCGATTGGTCCCGACGATCAAACGTGATCAGAATATTGGCCATGCATTGTACTTTGGTTGTGCAGGCTCCAGGACATAAACCACCTGGAGTGCGCACTTTCGTTCCTTCTTGGTGGTGTGAGAGTCGTAAATCATGTGTATGTCCTTTGCTTTTTGTGGGAATTTCTTTGACCGGTGTTACCCTACCCAGGCTGGCGCTCGTCCTCATTGTCCTCGTTATGAAGGTTCTGCTTTTTGTGGTTGACATTTCCGGTGTGCAAGGCCTGCTTGATGAGCTAACAATTTAGCTTGGCGTGGGTAGCAGGCTTATTGATTATTCCGGGGTGGATGGCGCATGGCTGATCTTGGATTCTATTCTTTTGCAAATCACGTCTCCTTTTCTTCCCTATAATGTCTTCTCCTTGGCACGCCGCCCTGTCGATGTTGTCGAATTCAACATTGACCTCACCATCCTTAGGGTCGTTGACGCTAGTATGACGCTTGATTCGTCGATTTCGCCTCGACTTCATGTTGTTGTCGCGCACCTCAGATGTTTCAAGGTTGTTGTTGTGGCTATTCTTTTTTGCGAGCCAGTTGTATTCCCTAGCATAGAACTTGGTCATCATGGCCATAAGTGCGGCCATGATTTTCGGCTTGTAATGGTCGAAGACTCTAGAGAGCCTCGTCATACATGTTGCTTCGACATTATCAATAATTTGTTTATCTTGATGTGTTCTTCAATGATTATTTATCCCAATTTGATCATCATGTGTGAGTAATTCGGTAAGTTCATGGGTTGAGGTCTAGCCTTGCAACCCTATGTATTTGTTGGAGGGATCGTTGAAATGACTTTGAACTAATGTCTTGTATGTGTGAAATAAAATTGCATTATAGTTGTCTCTTGTCTCTATCGTGTTATTCCATCCCGCAGGTACGCATGATCGTGGAGTTCAAGCCATGAGGAGGCTAAGGGAAAGGAGACCGAGAAGTTCTATTCTGAACACAAGTGATAGAAATATTTAGTACAGTACTGTGAATCCCATCTATGGGTATACAAGAGGTGTATTCATTAAACGCCCATTACTTTTGTATGATTCTATCTTAATTATTGAGCCAACCCCGTTGTTAGAAGGGATAGAAGGACATTGGTGGAATTGATTGATGTATTATTGAGCCTTGTGGGCGAGTATATATTGAATACAATACCTGGAGGGCAAGACACCTCCTAGAGATAAGATGGAAATAATTCTATCTAACCTCGGACAATCTATACTATCAAATATATCTCTAACACCCCCCCCCCCCCCCCCGCGGTCATAGCGGTAGCATCACGAACAACATGAGCATCACAGACGGTCAGACTAGAGAGAAGAGCAATCGACGGGTTGGCATCCCCCCGACAATCGTAGCAGGAGCATCATAGACGGTGTCGCATTGCAAATGCATTAACTCTAGAGGAAACTGACGAGTTCCTCAAAGGTGATAGCCCTTTATGCCGTTGTCAATGTATTTGAGAGCGTAGGGTGGTGTAGACATGGTCGAGGTAGCCGTGCGAGGGACGCCATGGTCGACGTCGAATCGTGGTGGCCGGTGTCGAGGTAGTTGGCGTGGACTGGGAAGAAAAGCGTTGGCGGCGGCCTGAGGAGGAGGCGGCGATGCCGGTTAGGTTATGAGCGCGGTGATAACCCACACGTATAGGGGATCAATTGTAGCCTTTGTCGATAAGTAAGAGTGTCGAACCCAACAAGGAGCTAAAGGTAGAACAACTATTCCCTCAAGTTCTATCGACCACCGATACAACTCCACGCAAGCTTAATGTTCGCTTTACCTAGAACAAGTATGAAACTAGAAGTACTTTGTAGGCATGATAGGATAGGTTTGCAAGAAAATGAAGTACACGTAAATAAAAACCAGGGGCAGCTAAGATAAAGAAACAACTAAGTTAGTCTTAGTAGATATCTTTTTGTCACAAGAAGGTTATTTGTCCCTAGGCAATCGATAACTAGACCGGTAATCATTATTGCAATTTTATATGAGGGAGATGCATAAGCTAACATACTTTCTCTACTTGGATCATATGCACTTATGATTGGAACTCGAACAAGCATCTGCAACTATTAAAGATCGATAAGGTAAAACCCAACCATAGCATTATAATGCATCAAGTCCTCTTTACTCCCATATGCAACAACCCACCTACTCGGGTTTATGCTTCTGTCACTCAAGCAACCCACCATAGGCATATCATGAACACATTGCAACACCCTACAATGGGGATCCCTCACGCTTGCACGACAGGGAGAGCACCATAGGACAAAACCAATAATAAAATAAGCAACTCAAACCATGATCATCAATCAACGCATAGGACAAAATGGATCTACTCAAACATCATAGGATAGCCATACATCATTAGGAAATAATATATAGCATTGAGAACCATGTTTAAGTAGAGATTACAATGGTGAGAATAGGTGTTGAACCGCTGCATAGAGGGGAAGAGAGTTGGTGATGATGGCGACGAAGTTTTTGGTGTAGATCGTTGTCACGATGATGGCCCCGGCGGTGCTCCGGTATCACCAGGAGAGAGGGGGGAGAGCCACCTCCTTCTTATTCTTCCTTGGCCTCCCCCCTAGATGGGAGGAGGGTTTCCCCTCTGGTCCTTGGCCTCCATGGCAGCGGAGGGGCGAGAGCCCCTCCGAGATTGGATCTCTCTCTCTGTTTCTTTCTGTTTCTGTGTTTGTCTGCGTTTTAGATTCTGGCGTTTCATCGTTTCTTATATTCCTGGAGATGCGTAACTCCTATTGGGCTGAAATTTTAATACAATTTTTATCCATGCAACAAACAAGAACTGGCACTGGGCACTGGATTAATATGTTAGTCCCATAAATAGTATAAAATGTTGCCAAAAGTATATGAATGTTGTAGAATATTGGCATGAAACAATCAAAAATTATAGATACAATAGAGACGTATCATTATACGCAAGTTTAATTCCTGCTCTTCCTCGAGTAGAATAATAAAAAAGATAATTTTTGACGTGGAATGCTACCTAGTATAATCTTGATCATATGATCTAATCATGGCACGAATATTAAGACAAGAGTGATTCAATGCAATAGTCTATCATTTGACATTAAGACAATAATACTTCAATCATACTAATAAAGCAATCATGTCTTCTCAAAATATCATGGCTAAAAGAAAGTTATCCCTACAAAATCATATAGTTTGTCTATGATCCATCTTCATCACACAAAGTATTAAATCATGCACAACCCCGGTTTTAGCCAAGCAATTGTTTCATACTTTAGTATTCTCAAACTTTTTCAACTTTCACGAAATACATGAGCGTGAGCCATGGGTATAACACTAGGTGGAATAGAATATGGTGGAGGTTGTGGAGAAGACAAAAAGAAAGAGATAGTCTCACATCAACTAGGCGTATCAACGGGCTATGGAGATGCCCATCAATAGATATCAATGTGAGTGAGTAGGGATTGCCATGCAATGGATACACTAGAGCTATAAGTGTATGAAAGCTCAAAAAGAAACTAAGTGGGTGTGCATCCAACTCGCTTGCTCATGAAGACCTAGGACAACTTGAGGAAGCCCATCATTGGAATATACAAGCCAAGTTCTCTAATGAAAAGTTCCCACTAGTATATGAAAGTGACAATATAGGAGACTCTCTATCATGAAGATCATTGTGCTACTTTGAAGCACAAGTGTGGAAAAAGGAATAGTGGCATGAGTTTTCTCTCATTCTCTCATTTTTTTATTTTTATTTTCTCCTTTTTTGGTGGCCTTCTTTGGCCTTTCTGGGCTTCTTTGGCCTCTTTTATTTTTCATAAAGTCTGGAGACTCATCCCAACTTGTGAGGGAATCATAGCTTCCATCATCCTTTCCTCACATGGGACAATGCTCTAATAATGATGATGATCACACTTTTATCTACTTACAACTCAAGAATTACAACTCGATACTAGAACAAAATATGACTCTATATGAATGCCTCCGACAGTGTACCGGATGTGCAATGATCTAGTGTAGCAATGATATAAAAATGGACAAGCCATGAAAACATCATGCTAGCTATCTTACGATCATGCAAAGCAATATGACAATGATGGTGCATGTCATAATAAACGGAATTGTGGAAGTTGCATGGCAGTATATCTCAGAATGGATATGGAAATGCCATAATAGGTAGGTATGGTGGCTGTTTCTTTGATAAAGGTATATGGTGGTTGTTTTGAGGAAGGTGGGTTTAATGCACCAGCGAAAGTTGCGCGATACTAGAGAGGCTAGCAAATGTGGAAGGATGAGAGTGCGTATAATCCATGGACTCAACATTAGTCATAAAGAACTCACATACTTATTGCAAAAATTTATTAGTCGTCGAAACAAGGTACTACACGCATGCTCCTAGGGGAAGGGTTGGTAGGAATTAACCATCGCGCCACCTCGAGCTCCACACAAAGGATGAGAATCAATAAATAAATCATGCTCCGACTTCTTCACATAACGTTTCACCATACGTGCATGCTACGGGAATCGCAAACTTTAACACAAATATTTGTACCAATCCACAATTACTCACTACCATGGCTCCAATATCACCATCTTTTTATCGCAAAACTATTGCAAGGAATCAAACATATCATATTCAGTGATCTACAAGTTTTATGTAGGATTCTATGACTAACTACTCTTAACTCTCTAAATAGATATAAGTGAAGCATGAAAGTTTAATTATTTTTACAAAATATACGCCCACGCTCTAACAAATATAAGTGAAGCAAAAGAGGGTTCTAAAAATGGCGGTTTTCTATGTGTAGAGAAACAGGGAATCCAAACTTCAAATGATATAGGTGAAGCACATGAAGCATTCTATAAAGCCATACTCAAAAGATATAAGTGAGGTACAAAGAGCCTTCTATAAATCAACCAAGGACTTTCTCATACCAGCATGGTGCCTTATTAAAATAAAAATATAACGAACACGACGCTCCAAGATTTACGCATATCATGTGACAATAAAAGTATAGCTCCAAGTGAAATTACCGATTGTTGTTAGAAGAAAGAGGGGATGCCTTCCGGGGAATCCCCAAGATTAGTTTCTTGGGAGTCCTTGAATATTACCTTGGGGTGCCACAAGCATCTCCAAGATTAGTCTCTTTCCAGTCCTTATTCCTTCATCCTTCGTGATCTCGCCCAAAACTTGAGAACTTCAATCACACAAAATTAAACAAAACCCTCGTGAGATTCGTTAGTAATAATAAAGCAAATTACAACTGCAAGTACTGTATCCAACCAATTCATATTTTTTTTGCATTGTATCTCCTGTAATATAACTTTTCCAAGACTTATACTATCGATACAATCGATAGTTTCATCAAAACGAGCAAAACAATGCATCAAAAACATAATTTGTCGAAAATAGGACAATATGTAGTAATCTGTACATTCACCATACTTGTGTAACTCTAAAAATTCTGAAAAATTAGGAAAAAATAAAAAAATTGCGTAGCAGTACTGTGTAAACATTTCAGAAACTTTTCACATTCCAGTAAAAAATGTGAATTCATGCACTACGGCCAAAGTTTCTGTTTTTGCACTGCACACACGAAACAAGCAATCTAATCATCCTAAAGGCAAATCTTGGCACATTATTTTTATAATACAATGGATTTATACAAGGGTATAATTATTTTTGTTGAAAAGTTTGTGTAATTAAGACTCACAAGGTTTCCATGGGCATGAACAAAGTTCAAGGCATGCTCCCATTTTAACAATGCTCGTCTCTCTCACTTTCACTTTTCTTTTTGAAAAAGTTTTAGGTTACCCTCTTTTTTTATTTGTTTTTTAAAATAAATAAAAGCACACAACAAAATAAAATGACTCTCTAAAACTTCCGGGTTGTCTCTCTGGCAGCGCTTTCTTTAAAGCCATTAAGCTAGGCATAAAGTGCTCAAGTAATTGATCCACCCGGTTCCCAAGGTATATCAAAGCCAATTTTAATTAAAAATGATTTGTAATTTAGTAGTGAGCACAAAGTAACATATATCACACAACAACGAAGTCTAACTCTCTTCCTATGAATCGACATGTCATAAAAGAACAATTCATGCACACAAAGTAAAGGCCAATACATAGTATAAACAATTTCTTGCAATTTTATCGTATTGGAAACATAGAGAGGCGGAGATGTAGTTCCTCTCTCATAATAATTGCAAGTAGGAGCAGCATGCACATGCATATTGTATCTATCAAAATCATCATGTGTAATAGTAAAAGGAAACCCATCTGTATAATCCTTAATAAGTGCAAACTTCTCCAATATAGTGTAGTTGGGAGAATTCAAAAAATAATAGGACTATCATGTGTGGGTGCAATAACAACAACTTCATTCTTAACATAAGGAACTATAGCAAGTTCATCTCCATAATCATCATTCACATTGGCATCATGGCCACAAGCATAGCAAGCATCAAGTTCATCAAAAAGGGATATTTTAAATGAATCTAAGGGATCATAGCAATTATCGTAACATTCATGCTTCGATAAGCACGAAGGGAAATTAAACAATGTATGAGTTGAAGAGTTACTCTCATTAGAAGGTGGACATGGGTAGCTAATCCGCTCTTCCTCCTTTTTCTCTTCACTCTCCTCCTCATCTTTTTCACCCAATGAGATCACAGTGTCATCAATTTGTCCTTCCATAGATTCCTGCAAAATATTAGTGCAAAACTTTCAGATTTGTAAAGAGTAGCATCATACTTTTCAATCAAATAAGAAATTTCATAGGCACCCTTCAAAGCAATAAATTCTTCAATTTTCTCAATATCATAGTAATTATAAACACCCTTGGCATAAGAAGATACGATTCCATTATCCTTAATCTCACATTGATAGGGAAGGTGTTTTTTAGGGTCTTCAGAACAACAAGTAAAATCATGAATTTCGCATAAATTCCAAGCATAACATTGTAAAGTATTAATATGATGCCATAAAAGTTTCCCTTTTTGAGATAAGTAGTGTCGCACATAATAAGCATGCTCATTTAACGATTTGCCCTCAACTAAGCTAGTTGGGGTTTCAGCACGAGCACAAATGGATCCAAAATGATCCAAGTAATATTCTTCGGTGGTTGATACGCCTCAAACGTATCTATAATTTTTGATGGTTTCACGCTGTTATCTTGTCTTCTTTGGTTGTTTTATGTACCTTTTATATCTTTTTTGGGACTAACTTATTAATTCAGTGCCAAGTGCTAGTTCCTGTTTTTTCCGTGTTTTTGACTCTTTTCAGATCTGATTTTGGACGGAGTCCAAACGGAAGAAAAACCCCGAAATGATTTGTCCTGAACGAAAGAAGACCAGGGGCTTTTGGGCCAAGCCAGGTGGGCTCCAGGGAGCCCACAAGCCCCCACTCCGCCACCAGGGAGGGAGGCGGCGGTGGGCAGGCTTGTGGCCTCCCTGGCCGCCCCTTGACCTAGGTCTTTGGCCTATAAATTCCCAAATATTCCGCCAAAAATCAGGGGAGCCTCGAAAATACTTTTCCGTCGCCGCAAGCTTCCGTTTCCGCGAGATCACATCTCGAGACCCTTCCCGGTGCCCTGCCGGAGGGGACTTTGGAGTTGGAGGGCTTCTTCATCATCATCATCGCCCCTCCAATGACTCGTGAGTAGTTCACTTCAGACCTATGGGTCCGTAGTTAGTAGCTAGATGGCTTCTTCTCTCTCTTGGATCTTCAATACAAAGTTCTCCATCATCTTCATGGAGATCTATCCGATGTAATCTTGTTTGGCGGCATGTTTGTCGAGATCCGATGAATTGTGGATTTGTGATCAGATTATCTATGATATATATTTGAGTCTTTGCTGATTTCTCATATGCATGATTTGATATCCTTGTAAGTCTCTCAAAGTCTTGGGTTTTGTTTGGCCAACTAGATCTATTATTCTTGCAATGGGAGAAGTGCTTGGTTTTGGGTTCTACCATGTGGTGACCTTTCCCAGTGATAGTAGGGGCAGCAAGGCACACATCAAGTAGTTGCCATCAAGGGTAAAAAGATGGGGTTTTTCTCATTGGTTTGATATTATCCCTCTACATCATGTCATTTTGCTTAAGGCGTTACTCTATTCTTATGGACTTAATACACTAGATGCATGCTGGATAGCGGTTGACGTGTGGAGTAATAGTAGTAGATGAAGAAAGTATCGGTGTACTTGTTTCAGACGTGATGCCTATAGAAACAATCATTGCATAGATATCGTCACGACTTTGCGCGGTTCTATCAATTGCTTGACAGTAATTTGTTCACCCACCGTCTACTTGCTTTCATGAGAGAAGCCACTAGTAAACACTATGGCCCCTGGGTCTATTCACATTCATCGTTTACACCTCCGCTTTTACTTTGCTTTGTTACTTTCTTGCTTTCAGTTCTCACTTGGCAAACAATCTATAAGGGATTGACAACCCCTTCATAGCATTGGGAGCAAGTTTTTGTGTTTGTGCAGGATCTTGAGATATTCCTCCACTGGATTGATACCTTGGTTCTCAAACTGAGGGAAGTACTTACCACCGCTATGCTAAATCACCCTTTCCGCTTTGAGGGAACACCAACACAAGGCTTCAAGGCCACGGGGGAAATCCTTTGCATACTTGCCTAGGAAGTCCCTTAAGGCGTAACCGCAGCAGAAGGATCAAGCCAAGTATTCTCCCGTCGACGTGCCTATTTCTGGCGCCATTGGAAGGTCTTTTGTTGCAGTAGCAGAAGTATTTCTAGCGCCGTTCCCGAGGAGGAGAAGTCAAGATCTATCCAAGTAGGTCTCACAAAATCTTCTCTTGCATTCACTTTTGTTGCCAGTTGCCTCTCGTTTTCCTCTCCCCCACTTCACATTTGCCGTTTTCATTCGCCATTCGCCTTCGCCCTTTTCTCTCGGTTGCTTTATGTTCGCTTGTGTGCCATGTGCCCTCAATATGCTTGCATCTTCGCTTGCTGAAAATCTAGTGATATGGATCCTCATCCACTTGCTAGTCTCTTTAAGAGACCCACTCGTGTGGAACAAATTGCTAGTGAGTTGAGGGAAATTGACTATTTCTTTGGAGTTTTGCGTAAGATGCGTGAATCTGAAAATTGTGAGGAAGAAATTCATGAAGTGATTCACGAGGGCTCCTTGGATGAAAAGCATGATTGAATGATTTCACTATAAATCCTATTAGTGACAATCATGCTAAAATTATGCAAAACCCTAAGCTTGGGGATGCTAGTCTTGCTATGACCACTACTTATTGCAATAATCATGATTGGGGTGATGATCTTTCTTATGATCTTGAAAATTTGTTCAAACCTCATGATGAATATGATATTTGCAACAATACTGAAAGTGGGATTGGAGAAGTCATGGCTTTATTTGATGATAATCCCACTATTTTTGAAGAGCGTCAACTTTGCATGCATGTGGATCATGAAAAGAATATCCTATGTGATAGTTACATTGTTGAATTCGAATATGATCCCACATGTAATAGCTATGAGAGAGGAAAATATTGTGGTAGAAACTTTCATGTTACCAAATTACCTCTCGTTATGTGGAGATTGCTATTGTCTCTTTCTTCTTCCTTGCATATGGCAACTATTGGTTGTCTTGACAATCTGTTTTCCTATAAAATGCCTATGCATAGGAAGTATGTTAGACTTAGATGTGATTTTCACATGCTTTAGGATGCTCTCGTTGTGCTTCAATTCTTGTCTTTTGTGAGAGCATCATTGAATGCCTAGCTAAGGGCGTTAAACAAAAGCGCTTGTTGGGAGGCAACCCAACGAATCTATCCCTTTTCTTTCTGTTTTGTATTTTCCACACTTTCATAATTCTGTTATGATTGTGTTTTTTGTGTTTCTTTTTGCGTTTGTTCCAAGCAAAACCGTTATGTTAGTCTTGGGGATGATCGTTTGGTCATGCTGGAAAAGACAGAAACTTTCTGCTCACGAAAAGAATTTTCATTTTTTTTGTAAGAGATTTTGAGTTGATTCTTTTTGCTGCTGATTGCTACGCAAATATTCAGACTATCGTAATTTTTCAGAATTTTGAGGTACCAGAGGTATACGAAATATACAGATTGCTACAGACTAGTCTGCTGTTAACAGATTCTGTTTTTGTTGTCTTGGTTGCTTATTTTGATGAAACTATGGATAGTATCGGGGGGTATTAGACATGGAAGATTGAAAGTAGAGTAACCCAACATCAGCACAAGTATAATTTAAGTTTGCTACAGTACCTAAGGAAGTGGTGGTTTGCTTTCTTGTACTAATGTTATCACGAGTTTCTGTTTAAGTTTTGTGTTGTGAAGTTTTCAAGTTTTGGGTGAAGTTCTTATGGAAAAAGAGATAAAGAGTGGCAAGAGCTCAAGTTTGGGGATGCCCAAGGCACCCCAAGAGATTCAAGGATGCCGTAAAATCCTAAGCTTGGGGATGCCCTGGGAAGGCATCCCCTCTCTCGTCTTCAATCCATCAGTAACGTTACTTGGGGCTATATTTTTGTTCACCACATGTTATGTTTTTTTGCTTGGAGAGTCTTGTATCATAGGAGTCTTTTATTTTTGTTGTGTTACAATCATTCTTGCTGCACACCTAGAGAGAGAGACATGCACACACCGTGATTTTGTTGACCTTCACTTATATCTTTTGGTAGACAATTCAGCTCACATGTGCTTCACTTATATCTTTTGAGCTAGATACTTTTGCTCTATGTGCTTCACTTATATCTTTTAGAGCGCCGCGGTGCGTCGCTTGGTAGTTGATCTATGCTTTGAAAGTAGTCTCAAAAGGGGTAGTTATCCAAAGGGATACGAAAACTTCCACCTTCATGTGCATTGAATAGTTAGAGAAGTTTGATTCATCTCAATTAGTTTTGAGTTGTGGTTATGGTAATATTGAAAGTCATGCTAGTAAGGTGTTGTGGATCTAGAAATACTTGTGTTGAAGTTAGTGATTCCCGTAGCATGCACGTATGGTGAACCGCTATGTGATGAAATCTGAGCATGATTAGTATATTGATTGTCATCCTTTGCATGGCGGTCGGGATCGCGCGATGGTTTATACCTACCAACCCTTCCCCTAGAAGTATGCATTGAAAGTTTTGTTTCGATTACTAATAAAACTTTTGCAACAAGTATATGAGTTCTTCATGACTAATGTTGAGTCCATGGTTTAGATGCACTTTCACCTTCCACCATCACTATCTTCTTAGTGTCGTGCAACTTTCGCCGGTGCACAAAACCCACCATTAGCCTACCTCAAAACAGCCACCATACCTACCTATTATGGCTTTTTTTTTTCAAAGTCATTCCGAGATATATTGCCATGCAACTACCAACATGACATGTGCCACCACGTCTACTTTGCCTTTGCACGATCGTAAGATAGCTAGCATGATGTCTCCATTGATGTCTATTCCATGCTAGATCATTGCCACGGTACACTACCGAGGGCATTCCATATAGAGTCATCGTTGGTCTAAGTTTTGAGTTAAAAGTCTGATGATCATCATTAATGGAGCATTGTCCCATGTGAGGAAATAAAAGAGTCCAAAGAAGCCCATAAAAAAAGAGAGGCCAAAGAGCCCACCAAAAAAAAAATGAGAGAAAAAGAGAGAAGGGACAATGCTACCACTTTTTCCACACTTGTGCTTATTAAAGCACGATGATCTTCATGATTGAGAGTCTCTCGTTTTGTCACCACCATATAGCTAGTGGGAAATTTTTATTACATAACTTGGCTTGTATATTCCAATGATAGGCTTCCTCAAAATTGCCTCAGGTCTTCGTGAGCAAGCAAGTTGGATGCACACCCACTAGTTTTCTATAAGAGCTTTCGCATACTCGTAGCTCTAGTGCATCATTTGTATGGCCATCCCTACTCATTCACATTGATATCTATTGATGAGCATCTCCACAGCTCATTGATATGCCTAGTTAATGTGACTATCTTCTCCTTTTTGTCTTGCAACCTCCACTACATTCCACACCATCTATAGTGCTATTACCATGGCTCACGCTCATTTATTGCGTGAGAGTTGAAAATGTTTGAGAAAGTAAAGGTGTGAAACAATTACTTGGTCAATACCGGGGTTGTGCATGGTTTAAATTCGTTGTGCAATGATGATAGAGCATAGCCAGACTATATGCTTTTGTAGGGATAACTTTCTTTTGGCCTTGTTATTTTGAAAGTTCATGATTAGCTTGGTAGTTTGCTTGAATTATTACTGTTTCCACATCAACAACAAACTATTGTTTTGAATCTAATGGATCTGAACATTCACGTCACATAAGAGGAATTACAAAGGACACCTACGCTAGGTAGCATGAAAGCATCAAAAATTCATTCTTATCACTTCCCTACTCGAGGACGAGCAGGAGTTAAGCTTGGGGATGCTTGATACGTCTCAAACGTATCTATAATTTTTGATGGTTTCACGCTGTTATCTTGTCTTCTTTGGTTGTTTTATGTACCTTTTATATCTTTTTTGGGACTAACTTATTAATTCAGTGCCAAGTGCTAGTTCCTTTTTTTTCCGTGTTTTTGACTCTTTTCAGATGTGATTTTGGAACGGAGTCCAAACGGAAGAAAAACCCCGAAATGAGTTTTTCCCGAAAGGAAGAAGACCAGGGGGCTTTTGGGCCAAGCTAGGTGGGCTCGAGGGAGCCCAGAAGCCCCCACTCCACCACCAGCGGGGAGGCGGCGGTGGGCAGGCTTGTGGCCTCCCTGGCCGCCCCTCACCTAGGTCTTTGGCCTATAAATTCCCAAATATTATGCAAAAAATCAGGGGAGCGTCGAAAATACTTTTCCGCCGCCGCAAGCTTCCGTTTCCGCGAGATCTCATCTGGAGACCCTTCCCGGCGCCCTGCCAGAGGGGACTTTGGAGTTGGAGGGCTTCTTCATCATCATCATCGCCCCTCCAATGACTCGTGAGTAGTTCACTTCAGACCTACGGGTCCGTAGTTAGTAGCTAGATGGCTTCTTCTCTCTCTTGGATCTTCAATACAAAGTTCTCCATGATCTTCATGGAGATCTATCCGATGTAATCTTCTTTGGCGGTGTGTTTGTCGAGATCCGATGAATTGTGGATTTGTGATCAGATTATCTATGATATATATTTGAGTCTTTCCTGATTTCTTATATGCATGATTTTATATCCTTGTAAGTCTCTCCGGGTCTTGGGTTTTGTTTGGCCAACTAGATCTATGCTTCTTGCAATGGGAGAAGTGCTTGGTTTTGGGTTCTACCATGTGGTGACCTTTCCCAGTGACAGTAGGGGCAACAAGGCACACATCAAGTAGTTGCCATCAAGGGTAAAAAGATGGGGTTTTTATCATTGGTTTGAGATTATCCCTCTAGATCATGTCATCTTGCTTAAGGCGTTACTATATTCTTATGGACTTAATACACTAGATGCATGCTGGATAGCGGTCGACGTGTGGAGTAATAGTAGTAGATGCAGAAAGTATCGGTCTACTTGTTTCGGACATGATGCCTATAGAAACAATCATTGCGTAGATATCGTCACGATTTTGCGCGGTTCTATCAATTGCTCGACAGTAATTTGTTCACCCACCGTCTACTTGCTTTCATGAGAGAAGCCACTAGTAAACACTACGACCCCCGGGTCTATTCACATCCATCGTTTACACCTCCGATTTTACTTTGCTTTGTTACTTTGTTGCTTTCAGTTCTCACTTGGCAAACAATCTATAAGGGATTGACAACCCCTTCATAGTGTTGGAGCAAGTTTTTGTGTTTGTGCAGGATCTTGAGACACTCCTCCACTGGGTTGATACTTTGTTCTCAAACTGAGGGAAGTACTTACCACCGCTACGCTACATCGCCCTTTCCGCTTCGAGGGAACACCAACGCAAGGCTTCAAGGCCACGGGGGAAATCCTTTGCATACTTGCCTAGGAAGTCCCTTAAGGCGTAGCCTCAGCAGAAGGATCAAGCCAAGTATTCTCCCGTCGACGTGCCTATTTCTGGCGCCATTGGAAGGTCTTTTGTTGCAGTAGCAGTGGTGCGGAACACTAGTGGATCCTCAAATTTTGGAGTAGCAAGTACATCTAATTTCGTTGGTATTTTACATTTCCTACCCATATCTAAAGATAGAAAACAAGCTAAACATCAAATAAAATCTACTTAGTGATAAAGCAAACAAGCACACATGAGAATATTCACCCCACACTATTGCTCCCTGGCAACGGTGCCAGAAAACGATCTTGATAACCCAAAAGTATAGGGGATTAATTGTAGCCTTTCTCGATAAGTAAGAGTGTCGAACCCAACGAGGAGCTAAAGGTAGCTCAAATATTCCCTCAAGTTCTATTGACCATCGATACAACTCTACGCACGCTTAACATTCGCTTTACCTAGAACAAGTATGAAACTAGAGGTACTTTGTAGGCGTGATAGGATAGGTTTGCAAGAAAATAAAGAACACATAAATAAAAACTATGGGCAACTAAGATAAAGAAACAACTAAGTTAGTCTTAGTAGACATCTTTTTGTCACAAGAACGTTATTTGTCCCTAGGAAATCGATAACTAGATCGGTAATCATTATTGCAATTTTATATGAGGGAGAGGCATAAGCTAACATAATTTTTCTACTTGGATCATATGCACTTATGATTGGAACTCTAGCAAGCATGCACAACTACTAAAGATCATTAAGGTAAAGCCCAACCATAGCATTATAAGGTATCAAGTCTTCTTTACTCCCATATGCAACAACCCACCCACTCGGGTTTCTGTCACTCAAGCAACCCACCATAGGCAAATCATGGACACATTGCAACACCCTGCAACGGGGATACCTCACGCTTGCGCGACACGGAGAGCACCATAGGACGACACCAATAATAAAAGATGCAACTCAAACCAATCATGATCATCAATCAACCCATAGGACAAAACGGATCTACTCAAACATCATAGGATAGCCATACATCATTGGGAAATAATATATAGCGTTGAGCACCATGTTTAAGTAGAGATTAAAGCGGTGAGAAGTGGTGTTGAACCGCTGCATAGAGGGGGAGAGAGTTGGTGATGACGGCGGCGAAGTTGTTGGTGTAGATCGCGGTCACGATGATGGCTCCGACGGTGTTTTGGTGCCATCGGGAGAGAGGGGGAGAGAGCTCCCCTGCTTCTTCTTCTTCCTTGGCCTCCCCCATAGATGGGAGGAGTGTTCCCCCTCTGGTCCTTGGCCTCCATGATGGTGGAGGGGCGAGAGCCCCACAGAGATTGGATCTCCTTCTCTGTCTATTTCTGTTTCTACGTTTTTCTGTGTTTCAGATTCTGGCGATTCACCGTTTCTTATATTCCCGGAGATCCATAACTCCGATTGGGCTGAAGTTTTAACACAATTTTTATCCATGCAACAAACAAGAACTGGCACTGGGCACTGGATTAATATGTTAGTCCCAAAAATAGTATAAAAAGTTGCCAAAAGTATATGAAAGTTGTAGAATATTGGCAAGAAACAATCAAAAATTATAGATACGACGAAGACGTATCACGCGGCAACGGTGCTCAAAGTAGGTGAGGAAGAACCCGACATCGTGACGAAGACTAGCGCAAACTATGGCGTTCCCGCGCCTATAAATGCGGCATGGTGCATACCACATGAAAGTCGACGCACATGGACGACAATGTGGACCATGTGGCGCGACGCTATGGTCCGAAGGGGCGACGCAGTGGTCGCGCGCGGGTCGGGTTGACGGCGACGAAGACCTTAGTGTGGTAGCACAGACTGTGTGCCACACTCGCTATGGCCCGATGAGGTGACATAGCGGCAGCGTGAGGGTCGATGCAGCCACGGGAATGACCTAAAACACACGACCTCGAGGGACGGTGGACCGTGGGCTGCGACACTGCGCTCAAAAAGGCGATGTAGCGACAACACATGGATTGGTGCAACCGTGGAGAAAACCACTTGACGATGACACGTACAGTGTGTCACGCTTGCTATGATTTGATGGACGGACGCAACGACAACGCGGGGGTGTGTGCGACCATGGGACGATGTGAATCTAACGGCCTGAGGCAATGCTGGATTCCGGATCACGACATTAAGAGCATCTACAGTCGGACCCTTCAAATCCGGCCCCTCAAACGAGTGCGCACGTGCCCGGACGCGTCCGCGGACAATGACAGGTCACACCTCAAATATTGCACTCCGCATCCGGACGTTTCATATTAGGATCCTCAAATCCATACAAAAATCATACAAGAAATGAAACCTAGATACTACGTAAAACCTATCTACTCCTCGTCAGAGATGTCGACGATCTTTGTGCCCTCCGACGGATAAATGGTCGCGTGCCACAGCTCCGCCCCCTCCACCCCCTCCAGCTGCGGCCTCCCCGCCTCAATCTCCGCGCCCAGCTCATCGAAGAGGGCGTCGACCTTCGTCTAACTATGATGGATGAGCCGGCGGTTGGCCTCCACCTCGGCCACATCCCGGATGGAATCAAGGATGGCTTGCTGCTCCGCCATCTTGTGACGCCCTCGGCTTAATCGTACGCTAATCATACACGCAAATGCGTACGATCAAACCCAAGGACTCACGGGAAGATATCACAACACAACTCTAGACACAAATAAAACAACATAAGCTTCATATTACAAGCCAGGGGCCTCGAGGGCTAGAATACGAAAGCTCGATAAACACACGAGTCAGCGGAAACAACAAATATCTGAGTACAGACATAAAACATGGGGGTGCCTTAGAGAAGGCTAGCACAAAAGATACAACGATCGAACGAGGCGAGGCCTCCTGCCTGGGAACCTCCTATCTACTCCTGATCATCAGCGGCCTCCACGTAGTAGTAGGCACCGTCGGGGTAGCAGTCGTCGGTGGCGGGGACCTCCATCTCCTGGGCTTCATCATCTGGTCGCAGCAACCGGATCAAGGGAACAAGGGGGAGCAAAGCAGCGATGAGTACTCATCCAAAGTACTCGCAAGTCTTACATCAGAACTGTTCTATTTATGCATCAGTATCAAAGAAGGGGGGGGGTTATATGTGGACTGACTGCAGCAATGCGAGAATAGAGAGGGAAGGCCTAGTCCTATCGAAGACTAGCATCTTCAGGGTCTTGCAGCAATAGACGAGAGTAGAACAGGGGGGGGGGGGGAAACACATTAATAGTCATATTGTTGCAGCAATAATAAAGTGAGGTCACGCCTAAAGATCCTCCCTCGACTCCCTGCGAGGAAGCAATCCCGAGGCAAACTAATTCCAGTTAAGTAACAATTGTAGTTGTATAAGATCGGGGCACAACTCCAAGTCGTCCTGTAACCGTGGACACGGCTATCCGAATAGTTAATTTTCATCCCTGCAGGGGTGCACCACATGTCCCGTCACGCTCGATAACACTCTGGCCGGACATACTTTTCTGGGTCCTGCCCGGCCTCGGAATATCGACACGTCGCAGCCCCACCTAAGACTAATCAGAGAGGCCAGCCCGCCGGTCTAAATCCTAAGCACAAAGGGTTCATGGGCCCAGTTCCCCTTCACGCTCCTGCACGTGGCGTGGGCGGCCGACGTCAGTCCTAGCATCCCTTAATCACAAGCGCGATGCATCTCGGGACCACTCGGGCGCGCGCCGCTACACTGCTGGCATCTGAAAAGCTTCGGCTGATACCGCGACGCCGAGTACCCATAATTCTTCCCGCGTAGCCGGTTAGTGCGAAAAGGTCTCCGACCAACCCAGATCAAATACCCAAATCCATTAGCATTTTAATTAGGCCAACAACACAGTCTCGCGGGAATCCACCCGTCTTACAACTAATCACCGAAGATCCCAGTAACATGGTCGAGTAACTGTGTGGTTGTAACATCGGGGGGAATCCGAGGTATCACCCTCGTTGGATTCCGAACGATGTACCCGTCAAGGTGGGCTTAGAGGAATCACCCTCGGGGGTCCCACACTCGCGGGGTGGCACGACAGAGACGTCATCGGGAATGGTGAAAGAGGAATCACCCTCGATAACCATGACCGACTAACTATACTACAGAGATATCATCAGGAGTACTTAGCGAGGTGTCACCCTCGGTACCCGATAGTATCCCTGTAGCGTCGTACAACGAAGGGGGGGTGAACGTGCTGTGTCGGGTCTGGCTCGTCGATCAGAGATCGAGATTTGGAAACAAGCGGGGCAACTGATCTACGGGGTCAGAGGGGATGACTGCTCCACCTATACTAAGCAGGTTAAAGGTACAGGACTGAAAGTAGCAGTTCATCAAAAACAGGCTATGCATCAGATATAGGAGCTAACTACAACAGTAGCAAAATACTAATGCAAGCAGTAGGAAGAAAGACATAGGCGATATAGGAATGATCAAGAGGGGGTTTGCTTGCCTTGCTGCTCTGCGGCAAAGGACTGATCGGCAGGGTCGTAGATGTACCCGGCAGCAGCGTCAGTCTCGGGGTCTACCGGTAAGAAGAGGGGGAAGAAACAATAAATAATAGCACCGATGCAACACAAAACATGACATGGAAATATGCAGGCTAGACATGAGCTAACGCAGCAACATCCGTCATAGACGGGTCGGAAGAATATCTGACGATATTTTCCCGGGTCTCGGGTTACTACCGGTTATACTGGAAACGATGGAAAAGTTCCATGTTTGATATGCTAAGGACGCGTGACAGACGAACGGGCCGTGTATCCGGGTTCGTCTCGCTTTGCTGATCAACTTTCATGTTGAAAATATTTTGATCTGACTTACGGATTATTTAATATTAATTTTCAAAGGTTTATTAATTATTTAAGAATTAAAAACAGATTTAAAAGATTTAGTAAAATCCTATTATGACATCATCGCGATGTCAGGCTGACATCACATTTGACCGGTCAACTGACCAGCGGGTCCCGAACGTCATCACATTAGGCACAAGTTTTATTTAAGATTAATTATTTATTAATCAGATTAATTCAACGAGGGACCCACGTGTCATACTCTAATTATGTTAATTAATTATTTTAACTAAATATCTATTTATTTATCTATTTTAAGAAAACATTATTTTTAATCATCGCGTGGGGCCTCCCTGTCATTGACAGCGGTGCATTGGCCCCACCGGTAAGTGGCCTAAGGTTATTTCCTCATTTATTTTTATTAGATACTTATCCGTGCAAATACTGTATTCCTCTAAATATCCATATACGCAAATACATACATAATACGGGTATCGAATACATACATACATACATACGGCATCTAATACATCAATTGTTTTTATTTCTTTTTTTCTCAAAACACTCATCTCCCTCTCTCTGTTAACAGAGACAGAGAAGTTCTTTTGCTACTCCACCTAGAAGAACACAAACTTCGAATCCTTCTACCGGAGTCCACCGTCGACGGATCGAGGCCCCGTTTGCCGGAACGGAACCGGGACGGCGAGGAGATCGACATGGTGGGAGGAGCCCGAAGAGGGGCTCACCGACGGTGACGTGACGGCCCGGTGAAGCCGGAGTTCGCACGAAGATGACGGTGGAGACGGCGTGGAGGCGGTGACGGTGACGGTGATGGTGACGTGCCGGCGAGGAGGAACCGGTCGGATGTTCGCCGAGAGGGGCCCCGTGAGGAGGACCCCGGGATGGAGCCGCCGGCGGGATGGGGAGGGCCCCGGCCGCCGGACCTGGAGGGGGGGGGCCGAGGTGGCCGGCGTGGTGGCGGTGGCGCGCCGGCCGGGGAGGGGGGGGGGCTCGCCGTGAGGTGGGGGGGGGGTCGCCGTGAGGTGGGGGGCCGCCGGGTTGGGTGGCCCGGTGGAGGAGGTGGTCGTGGGGTGGGGAGGAGGCCGTGGGGGGAGGAGGCCGGCGGGGGAGAGGGCTGGCCGTCGGGGGGGCTGCCGGCGGGGGGGGGGGGGTCGACGGGAGGTAGGAGGAGGAGGCGACGTGGGAGTTGGGAGAGGAGGGGGGCTCGGCAGGGGAGAGATCTGGGGGAGGAGGCCACGGGAGGAGAGGAGGGAGATCGTGGGGGAGGGGGTGTCGGTGGGTTGGGGAGGGTCACGAGAGGGGAGGGAGAGGTGGCGGCGTGGGGGTGGGGCCCCCCACGAGGGGGGGGCTGGCGGCGGCGCCCAGGGGGGGGGAGGGAGTTGGCGTGGGGGTGGGGTGGCGCTAGGGTTTTGGAGGGTGGGGGTGGTGGCCGGCTGGGCCTTTTGGCCCAGTTGGGCCACGGGGGAGTGAGGGTTGTTTTCAATTTTTTTTGATTAGATTTATTTTGTTTTCTCTTTTCCCTTTTCTTTTTATTATTTCTTTCTTTCAGTTTTCTTTCTTTCTTTTATCATTATTGTTTCTTTAATACTTTCCTCGTTTTTACATATATATTCTTGTAATATTTGCAATGAACTCATAACGTACTCTACTTTTGTTTTCAAATCTGAAATCCGGACAAACTCGAATCAACGCGGGTCTGAGATGGAAATCCGATGACGTGGCATCATTAACGGTTGATCACTGTAGCTTAATTACGATTACTACTGTAGCAAAAGTCGAGGATGTCACAATTCTCCCCTACTAACAAGAATTCTCGTCCCGAGAATTAAGAGGTAGAGGGAAAGAGCCCGGGGTATTCATCACGAAGATGATCCTCGCGTTCCCAAGTGGCTTCATCTTCAGAGTGATTTGACCACTGCACCTTAAGGAACTTAGTGACCTTGCGACGAGTCTTACGTTCAGCTTGGTCGAGAATGCGGACCGGATGCTCTTTATAAGAGAGGTCTTGTTGTAGCTCAAGCATATCGTGATCCACTGCTCGAATAGGGTCCTTGAAGCAGCGACGGAGCTGAGAAACATGGAAGACATCGTGAACCTGAGAAAGGTTCGCCGGCAGTTCCAATTGATAAGCCACTCTTCCACGCCTTTCGAGAACAGTGAAAGGACCAATATAACGAGGAGCTAACTTGCCCTTGATTCCGAAACGGTGTGCACCTCTCATTGGTGTGACACGAAGATAAGCCTTTTCGCCAGGTTGATAGACCATATCTTGATGATGACGGTCATACTGACTCTTCTGACGAGACTGAGCAGCCTTCAGATTCTCATGAATAATGCGGACTTGATCTTCGGCATGTTGAATAATATCCGGACCGAAGAGTGATCGTTCCCCAGTTTCTGACCAATTCAGAGGAGTTCGACACCTTCGCCCATACAATACTTCGAAAGGGGCCATCTTCAGACTAGCTTGATAGCTATTGTTGTACGAGAACTCGGCATACGGGAGAGATTCCTCCCATTTCTTACCGAAAGAAATGACACAAGCTCGAAGCATGTCCTCGAGAATTTGGTTGACTCGTTCAACTTGTCCCTGGGATTGAGGATGAAATGCAGTGCTGAAGGACAGATGAGTCCCCATAGCCTTTTGAAAACTTTCCCAGAATTTTGAAGTAAACAAGCTGCCACGGTCCGAACTGATTACCAACGGAATACCGTGAAGTGAAACAACTCTTGACATATAAAGATCTGCCAGCTGACTAGCATTAATCGTTTCTTTGACGGCCAGGAAATGTGCAACTTTGGACAGTCGATCAATGACGACAAGAATAGCATCATTACCTTTCTGAGACCTGGGAAAACCAGTGACGAAGTCCATTTCAACGTGATCCCATTTCCACTCGGGAATAGAGATAGGTTGCAGAGTTCCAGCAGGCTTTTGGTGTTCTGCTTTGATACGCCGGCATATATCACATTCTGCCACATAGCGTGCAATGTCTTGTTTCATATTGGGCCACCAGAATCTTTGCCGGATGTCTTGGTACATCTTGGTACTACCCGGGTGAATAGACAATGGTGTGTCATGAGCTTCTTCCATCACCTTCCCAGTCATCCTGAGATTTTCCTTCTTATTTGGAACGAATAGGCGACCCTTGAAATACAAGGCACCACCTTCATCAACAGTGAAAAAGGAGGGTTTACCCTTCGCAATATAACTCTTAATCCTGTCGACATCATCGTCAAAGTTTTGTATATTCTTTATGGAGCTCACAAGATCTGGTTCAACCACTAGGTTACTGAGGGAACCCTGATTAACAACACGAAGGTTCATCTTTTGATACTCTTCAGGGGGAGGAACAAGGTAACCCTGAGGAACAATGTGGAGGTTCAGCTTACGGAATTCCTCCTGCAGACGATCGTGAACCTGATGAACCTGGAGGTGGTTGCAGTATGACTTGCGACTTAAGGCATCAGCCATTACGTTAGCCTTGCCAGGGGTATATGATATACTACAGTCAAAATCTGCTATACGCTCCATCCATCTTTGTTGACGCAGGTTCAGCTCCGGTTGAGTGAACAAGTACTTCAGACTTTGATGGTCGGTGTAGATTTCACAGCGATTACCGACAAGGTATTGTCGCCATTCCTTCAATGCATGAATGACTGCGGCAAGCTCGAGATCATGAACTGGGTAGTTCTCTTCATGAGCACGCAGTTGACGCGAAGCATAAGCGATCACCTTGCGATCCTGCATTAGGACACAACCTATTCCTTGACGAGAAGCATCACAGTATATGACGAAATCCCTTTTCGTATCTGGAGGAGCAAGTACTGGAGCAGACGTCAGTTTGTCCTTGAGTGCCTGGAAACTTTCCTGACATTTATCAGTCCATTCATACTTAACACCTTTGTGAAGCAGGTTGGTTAAGGGCTTCGCAATCTTGGAGAAGTTCTCGACGAATCGACGGCAATAGCTGGCGAGTCCGAGAAAACTTCTGACTTGCTTGACATTCTTCGGGGGAGTCCAGTCAAGAATAGCTTGAATTCGTTCGGGGTTGACCGCAATACCATCCTTGGAAATCACATGACCAAGGTAAGTCACTTCGTCTAGCCAGAACTCACATTTGGAATACTTCGCATAGAGTTTATGCTCCCGAAGCTTATCCAGTACAAGACGAAGATGTTCAGCATGCTCTTCTTTGTTCTTCGAAAACACCAGAATATCATCCAGATATACCATGACAAATTTGTCGAGGTAGTCCATGAATATATAATTCATCAGTCGAGAGAAGGTTGCCGGTGCATTGGTTAAGCCGAAGGACATGACGGTGTACTCGTATGATCCATATCGAGTAACAAAGGCGGTCTTTGGAATATCCTCCTTGCGAACACGGATCTGGTGGTATCCCAATCTCAAGTCGAGCTTAGAGAAAACGGTGGAACCAGCAAGTTGATCATACAAATCATTTATCCGAGGGAGAGGATATTTGTTTTGAATAGTGGCCTGGTTGATAGGACGATAGTCTTGAACCAATCGATTTGTCCCATCCTTCTTCTTAACAAAGAGAGAAGGTGCTCCCCAAGCAGAGGAACTCGGACGGATGAAACCCAGACGGAGCGAGTTGTCAATTTCTTGCTTAAGTTCAAGGAGTTCATGTGGTGGCATTTTATAAGGACGCTTGGCAATAGGAGTGGTACCGGGTACCAAGTCAATGACAAACTCGACAGCTCGAGCAGGGGGAATCCCCGGAAGTTCTTCTGGAAAGACATCTTGGAACTATCGGACCACTGGAATGTTTTCAATCCCTTCAAGAGGCGACGCATTTAATGCATTCAAGGCATACAGCCGTGCCTCAGCATTACGGACGAGACGAGCATGGTAGCTTACTAGTTCATCTGAAGGGTGTAGGAGGTGGACGGTTTTGGTGGCACAAACGATCGATGCCGTATGAGCCTTCAACCAGTCCATCCCCAATATGAGATCAATGTTGGATGACTTTAGTAGGATGGGGTTGGCAAGGAATTCTAATCCTTCAATTTCAACTGGAACATGGGGGCAAACCACAGAGGTTCGACATTCGCCCCCAGGGGTGTTTACCACTATCGGGAGGTTCATCTCTTCGCTCCTAATGTCATGCATGTATGCAAAATTTTCCGACATAAAGGAATGCGATGCTCCTGTATCAAACAATACAGAAGCAGGTACTGAGTTAACGAGAAGTGTACCCATCACGGTAGCAGGCTGGTCTTGAGCTTGACCCATATCAATGTTGTTGGCCTGACCACGAACATAAGCAGGCTTAGTGTTGAAGTTGCGGTTCTGGTTGTTGCCACGGCCAGTTGCGGGAAGTGCCAGCTGATTCTGATTCTGCCTGCAGTCTCTAGCACGGTGACCTGGACGGCCACACTTGAAGCACAACCCGTCCTCAGGACGGGAAGGAGGAACTCGAGGCGGTGGAGCTGGAAGCCTCGGCTGCCTAGGTGGTGGAGGAGGCATGCGAGGTGCAGCATAGGACGGCCTCGGAGTAGGAGCAGGTGCATGGTACATGTTGTTGGGAATCCAGATCTTCCGCTTCTGTGCAGATGAGCCCGAAGATGAGCCCATGTCACTGTTGCGCTTGCTGCTATCTTTGTATTCCTGCAGACCAGTCTCAACCTGAATAGCCTTGTTCACGAGGGTGGCGAAATCAGCATAGTCCTGAACGAGGAGTGTCAGCTTGATATCAGGGTGGAGGCCTTCACGGAACTTCTCCTGCCTGCGTGCATCAGTCGCAATGTCTTCTTCAGCATAGCGAGATAATTCCAGAAATTCCCGCTGATAAGCATCCACAGTCTTGTTGCCCTGGACCAAGTTGCGGAACTCACGCTTCTTCCGGTCCATGATTCCCTGGGGAATGTATCGAGCACGGAAAGCAGCCTTGAACTCTGCCCAAGTGATGATAGTTCCATCGGGCTGAGAGCGCCTGTGGCTGTCCCACCATTGAGCAGCGGGACCCTTCAGAAAGTAGGCGGCAAAGTTGACATAGCTCGCCAGGGGCACATTGGCAGACTCTAGCTCATAAGAAATGTCACGGAGCCAGTCATCAGCATCAAGAGGCTGAGTTGAGCTGCGGTAGATCGCAGGGTTGAGACGGCAGAAGTCTTGCAGTGTCACGCCTTGTGGTTGATTCATGTTCGGCCTTTGGAACTGATCCATGAGCCCTTGCATAAACTGGCGGTTCAGCTCAAACTGTTGGATCATCCCCGCCATATACTCACGAGGCGGGGGTGGTGCATCGTTGGCACGGCCACGCGGGCGGCCAGCTGGTCTAACCATCCTGTTAAATATTTAGCAGGGGTAGTTTAGCTTAAAGTAATTGAAAGGCATCGCACGCATTCATGAAGTAACCAAGCATAACGAAAGGGAAATGCGATAGATACTCCATAGTAGTTGAGTTCGACATACAGACCCATACATAAGTTCGATTACAGACTAACGATTAAAAACTCGAAATTTGGCGATAGCCCGGACGCATTTGACGATACCCTGGACTCACTAGGCGGCGCGCAGGCACGCGGTGGAAGAGTACCACAACGAGATGTAGCGATAAGGCTACATCAACGTCGGAGAGGACGAACGAATCCTGGTAGCTGGCGGTGATAGAAGGTAGGGACAGGACCCTGTGTCCCGTTGTGACTCTGGTGACGGTACCGCATCCAGTCGAGGAGCTGAGGTCCAAGTGCAGGGGTTCTACCCCCAACATCAGTCCACTCGAGAGCTGATGGTAGCTCTGTCCTGCTCGGCTCGCGGATGCGCAAAGGGGGATCCCTCGGACAGTGTGATGGCTGCAGCTCTGTCAACGCGTCGTAAAGACGAGCGCGTGTAGCATACAACTCCACAGTCAGAGCTCGGAAAGCACGATCCATTGCCTCAGTGTACTGCACCAAAATCCGCGCGTCGTACCGACGCGTCACGTAGGGGGCGCAGACAGCGACGTAGGAACGGTCGTTGCGCTCCCGAACGTCAGAAGCGTAGGCAGTGAGATCAGACCCAGTCTCATCCCCAGCAGGAGCATGCGGGATGTATCTGAAAGGGCTCTCCTCCAGGTGAGGGTACGCTCCACGGAGTCGGGTGATGGCGATGTAGGCCGCATCGTGGACGGCCATCTCGACCGACACTCCAATACCACAGAACACGTGGCGCTCGAGGGTCTCACCGCCCCTCTGGTCGAAGATGCGAACCTCAGCCTGGTACTGGTACTGGTTGTACTCGCGGAAATCCTCGAACACAGTGTACTCGGGGTACCAGCGATATCCCAGCCTGGTCAGGAGATCGACCAAAATGGCCGGGAACCCAGTCGTCTCGGTGGCCTGTGTCAGGCGCACGTGCTGTCTTGCAGGACGCATCTGAAAATAAGATTGACGGATGTCAATGACAGTGTGTGTAATACATATTCAGGAGAAAAAGAGTAGATAGTCCAGCGCTCCGGATTGATGTGATTCGAGAACCTAATGTTAGAGTTAGTAAAATCTTTGACCCGAAAGAGAAGAGAAAGTAGAGCCCAGAGTATAGGAAAGGAGTAAAAGATACTAATACCACCCAATTGAGATGTGGGCCCGTAAGCCACAACATCAGTGTTAGTAAGTTTTTCAAACACTAGACTCAACTTCGGCCAAGGAGTTGGAAAGGGCGGCTACCTACAGGCAGTTGGCTCTGATACCAACTTGTGACGCCCTCGGCTTAATCGTACGCTAATCATACACGCAAATGCGTACGATCAAACCCAAGGACTCACGGGAAGATATCACAACACAACTCTAGACACAAATAAAACAACATAAGCTTCATATTACAAGCCAGGGGCCTCGAGGGCTAGAATACGAAAGCTCGATAAACACACGAGTCAGCGGAAACAACAAATATCTGAGTACAGACATAAAACATGGGGGTGCCTTAGAGAAGGCTAGCACAAAAGATACAACGATCGAACGAGGCGAGGCCTCCTGCCTGGGAACCTCCTATCTACTCCTGATCATCAGCGGCCTCCACGTAGTAGTAGGCACCGTCGGGGTAGCAGTCGTCGGTGGCGGGGACCTCCATCTCCTGGGCTTCATCATCTGGTCGCAGCAACCGGACCAAGGGAACAAGGGGGAGCAAAGCAGCGGTGAGTACTCATCCAAAGTACTCGCAAGTCTTACATCAGAACTGTTCTATTTATGCATCAGTATCAAAGAAGGGGGGGGGGTTATATGTGGACTGACTGCAGCAATGCGAGAATAGAGAGGGAAGGCCTAGTCCTATCGAAGACTAGCATCTTCAGGGTCTTGCAGCAATAGACGAGAGTAGAACAGGGGGGGGGGGAAACACATTAATAGTCATATTGTTGCAGCAATAATAAAGTGAGGTCACACCTAAAGATCCTCCCTCGACTCCCTGCGAGGAAGCAATCCCGAGGCAAACTAATTCCAGTTAAGTAACAATTGTAGTTGTATAAGATCGGGGCACAACTCCAAGTCGTCCTGTAACCGTGGACACGGCTATCCGAATAGTTAATTTTCATCCCTGCAGGGGTGCACCACATGTCCCGTCACGCTCGATAACACTCTGGCCGGACATACTTTTCTGGGTCCTGCCCGGCCTCGGAATATCGACACGTCGCAGCCCCACCTAAGACTAATCAGAGAGGCCAGCCCGCCGGTCTAAATCCTAAGCACAAAGGGTTCATGGGCCCAGTTCCCCTTCACGCTCCTGCACGTGGCGTGGGCGGCCGACGTCAGTCCTAGCATCCCTTAATCACAAGCGCGATGCATCTCGGGACCACTCGGGCGCGCGCCGCTACACTGCTGGCATCTGAAAAGCTTCGGCTGATACCGCGACGCCGAGTACCCATAATTCTTCCCGCGTAGCCGGTTAGTGCGAAAAGGTCTCCGACCAACCCAGATCAAATACCCAAATCCATTAGCATTTTAATTAGGCCAACAACACAGTCTCGCGGGAATCCACCCGTCTTACAACTAATCACCGAAGATCCCAGTAACATGGTCGAGTAACTGTGTGGTTGTAACATCGGGGGGAATCCGAGGTATCACCCTCGTTGGATTCCGAACGATGTACCCGTCAAGGTGGGCTTAGAGGAATCACCCTCGGGGGTCCCACACTCGCGGGGTGGCACGACAGAGACGTCATCGGGAATGGTGAAAGAGGAATCACCCTCGATAACCATGACCGACTAACTATACTACAGAGATATCATCAGGAGTACTTAGCGAGGTGTCACCCTCGGTACCCGATAGTATCCCTGTAGCGTCGTACAACGAAGGGGGGGTGAACATGCTGTGTCGGGTCTGGCTCGTCGATCAGAGATCGAGATTTGGAAACAAGCGGGGCAACTGATCTACGGGGTCAGAGGGGATGACTGCTCCACCTATACTAAGCAGGTTAAAGGTACAGGACTGAAAGTAGCAGTTCATCAAAAACAGGCTATGCATCAGATATAGGAGCTAACTACAACAGTAGCAAAATACTAATGCAAGCAGTAGGAAGAAAGACATAGGCGATATAGGAATGATCAAGAGGGGGTTTGCTTGCCTTGCTGCTCTGCGGCAAAGGACTGATCGGCAGGGTCGTAGATGTACCCGGCAGCAGCGTCAGTCTCGGGGTCTACCGGTAAGAAGAGGGGGAAGAAACAATAAATAATAGCACCGATGCAACACAAAACATGACATGGAAATATGCAGGCTAGACATGAGCTAACGCAGCAACATCCGTCATAGACGGGTCGGAAGAATATCTGACGATATTTTCCCGGGTCTCGGGTTACTACCGGTTATAGTGGAAACGATGGAAAAGTTCCATGTTTGCTATGCTAGGGACGCGTGACAGACGAACGGGCCGTGTATCCGGGTTCGTCTCGCTTTGCTGATCAACTTTCATGTTGAAAATATTTTGATCTGACTTACGGATTATTTAATATTAATTTTCAAAGGTTTATTAATTATTTAAGAATTAAAAACAGATTTAAAAGATTTAGTAAAATCCTATTATGACATCATCGCGATGTCAGGCTGACATCACATTTGACCGGTCAACTGACCAGCGGGTCCCGAACGTCATAGGCACAAGTTTTATTTAAGATTAATTATTTATTAATCAGATTAATTCAACGAGGGACCCACGTGTCATACTCTAATTATGTTAATTAATTATTTTAACTAAATATCTATTTATTTATCTATTTTAAGAAAACATTATTTTTAATCATCGCGTGGGGCCTCCCTGTCATTGACAGCGGTGCATTGGCCCCACCGGTAAGTGGCCTAAGGTTATTTCCTCATTTATTTTTATTAGATACTTATCCGTGCAAATACTGTATTCCTCTAAATATCCATATACGCAAATACATACATAATACGGGTATCGAATACATACATACATACATACATACGGCATCTAATACATCAATTGTTTTTATTTCTTTTTTTCTCAAAACACTCATCTCCCTCTCTCTGTTAACAGAGACAGAGAAGTTCTTTTGCTACTCCACCTAGAAGAACACAAACTTCGAATCTTTCTACCGGAGTCCACCGTCGACGGATCGAGGCCCCGTTTGCCGGAACGGAACCGGGACGGCGAGGAGATCGACATGGTGGGAGGAGCCCGAAGAGGGGCTCACCGACGGTGACGTGACGGCCCGGTGAAGCCGGAGTTCGCACGAAGATGACGGTGGAGACGGCGTGGAGGCGGTGACGGTGACGGTGATGGTGACGTGCCGGCGAGGAGGAACCGGTCGGATGTTCGCCGAGAGGGGCCCCGTGAGGAGGACCCCCGGGATGGAGCCGCCGGCGGGATGGGGAGGGCCCCGGCCGCCGGACCTGGAGGGGGGGGGCCGAGGTGGCCGGCGTGGTGGCGGTGGCGCGCCGGCCGGGGAGGGGGGGGGCTCGCCGTGAGGTGGGGGGGGGGTCGCCGTGAGGTGGGGGGCCGCCGGGTTGGGTGGCCCGGTGGAGGAGGTGGCCGTGGGGTGGGGAGGAGGCCGTGGGGGGAGGAGGCCGGCGGGGGAGAGGGCTGGCCGGCGGGGGGGCTGCCGGCGGGGGGGGGGGGGGGGGTCGACGGGAGGTAGGAGGAGGAGGCGACGTGGGAGTTGGGAGAGGAGGGGGGCTCGGCAGGGGAGAGATCTGGGGGAGGAGGCCACGGGAGGTGAGGAGGGAGATCGTGGGGGAGGGGGTGTCGGTGGGTTGGGGAGGGTCACGAGAGGGGAGGGAGAGGTGGCGGCGTGGGGGTGGGGCCCCCCACGAGGGGGGGGCTGGCGGCGGCGCCCAGGGGGGGGGGAGGGAGTTGGCGTGGGGGTGGGGTGGCGCTAGGGTTTTGGAGGGTGGGGGTGGTGGCCGGCTGGGCCTTTTGGCCCAGTTGGGCCACGGGGGAGTGAGGGTTGTTTTCAATTATTTTTTTTTGATTAGATTTATTTTGTTTTCTCTTTTCCCTTTTCTTTTTATTATTTCTTTCTTTCAGTTTTCTTTCTTTCTTTTATCATTATTGTTTCTTTAATACTTTCCTCGTTTTTACATATATATTCTTGTAATATTTGCAATGAACTCATAACGTACTCTACTTTTGTTTTCAAATCTGAAATCCGGACAAACTCGAATCAACGCGGGTCTGAGATGGAAATCCGATGACGTGGCATCATTAACGGTTGATCACTGTAGCTTAATTACGATTACTACTGTAGCAAAAGTCGAGGATGTCACACATCTCCCCCGATTGGGCGACGACGAACTCCGCCTCCTCCTTCGCCATGCTCAAGCCGGGAGGCTCCTCCTCCATGGCCTTCAGCTGCTCCTCCTCCTCCGTATCCGGTGTGTCCGGAGGGAGACCCGCAGCAATGCGGGCGGCACGGCGAGCCTGGATCTCTGCCTCGATTTGAAGGCGCCGCTCCGGAGTGAGTTGCACATTGGTGGTGATAAGCCACCGGACCATCCCGACGAAGAGGGAACTGCGAAATGAGTAGGAGGAGGCGGATGTGCTAGGGCCAGGGGGCGCCGGACGGCTTAAATAGCCAGTCCCGACCTCGGGCGGGGAGCCAGAGTGGCGCCACACGGCGCTCACACCGCAGCGACGCCCGAGGCACTCCTCGGAACGTCGGGTTTCCCGGCGAGTCCGCGTGGGGCCAAGTCGTCAGTCCAACGTGGCAGACGTGCAAGGGCTCTTCATATCTGTCCCATATTTGGGCTGAAAATGGAGGGTGCCGGTCAGGACGGACGTTTGAGGCCGATTTAAAAGACCCGTCTGGATTGATTTTTTGTGAACGGATAATGACCGGACGGCTTACGTCGGCTTTTAAGAAGGGTTTAAGAGGTCGAGCTGTAGATGCTTTAAGTTACGAAAGAGTGAGGTAGCCACAACACGCGGTGCCGCCGTAATGAAAACCATGGGACGATGACGTTGCGGCCCCATGGAGAACGCGACAACATCACGTTGCTCGATCGGATGAACGTGTTGTACTCAAAGACATATCTCCATGAATTGGCGCGACGAGCAAGGTCGAGAAGACTCGGACTAACGACTAGGAACAAGCGACGTGTGTCGCGCAGCCGGCTGTGGCAAGAGCACGAAACCTTGGTGTGACGAGTCATGCATGGAGGTAGATCCGCATACACATTTAAGCATCAACTTGTACGAACATGCATGCAGTAACATCAACCCGCACGTGCTTAACAAGACCAGCACGGCACACGTACGTGACCCGCTCACGTGGAACCACACCAGGGCAAATGCGCGATAAGGACATGTATAATGATGCTATCTTAGAAGTGTCACATAGAATAAATGATGAGGTGGAGTAGAGAACTTAAAAAAGGCTTTGCCTTCTCTTATTTAAGAGAAGATAAGAGGTGATCTCTTAGCACAATATATCTCACCATGTTTTTAAAAATAACTAACTATAGAAGGCAAGGCTAAGAGATGATCCATTATAATTTTTTTTATCATCTTTAAATTACATGCAAGATTTAAGATAAGACTGTCTTATCAATGATTGTACATGCCCTTAGCAACACCTCGATTGCGTGGGTGGCCTTGGTCCACGCAGCGAGGGACGACCCCGTCGACCGGTAGACACAAACAGTGTGAGCGACCGCGTAAGTCGATATTTTTTTAGGAAAATATACTTTATTATTCAAAAACGGTTACATCATCCCCTTGAAATTTGAAAAGGAAATTAGAAGGTGCATCTGCCCAAACAAAAAGGTTGTTGGCACATCCTCATCTAGCTAATTCATGAGCTACTGCATTTGACCCTCTAAAACAATGCTCAATGGTAACCTTTCCGAAATCACACAAGATATTTCAACAATCATCTAACACCGACGCTGTTACTATTGAATGACCTTCATTTAGCTTTAATGCGTTTACCACTGTGATGTTATCCATCCTTACCACCAGCTTAGAGCAAGCAACACTTTTAATCTTTCTAATAGTGCACCTGCTTCAGCGGCAACAATATCTGCAACGTGCTCAAGCCTTGTTGTAGAGTCAATAATGAAGTGTCCTTTGTGTTCTCTAACAACTTCTCTACAAGCATCAGAGTTTGTCCCAAGAGAAAAAGATGCATCCACATTTAGCACTACATGCCCTGCTAGGATCGATGACGACTTATTGGTTTTAGCAATAGTAGGGCCCTTCCTACAACACGAGCATAGTTAAGGGCAAGCACAATGATCGCACACGCCGTCCTTCGGGCATCAATTGTTGGGGAGCGTTGCACGGAAAAGAAAAAATTTCCTACGCACACGAACACCTATCATGGTGAAGATCATCTATGAGAAGGAGGTCGGATCCACATACCCTTGTAGATCGCTAAGCGGGAAACGTTAAGAAACACGGTTGATGTAGTGGAACGTCTCCGCGATCCAAATCGCTGCCGTCCCACGATCCGTCCCGATCTATCACCGAACGGGCGGCACCTCCGTGTTCAGCACACGTACAACTCGACGATGATCTCCGCCTTCTTGATCCAACAAGAGGTGGCAGAGAGGTAGATGAGTTCTCCGGCAGCGCGGCGACGTGACGGCGATGGTGGTGGAGCTAGTCCAGCAGGGCTTCGCCTAAGAACCGCTGAAACTAGACTAGAGGAGAAACGGATCTAGAGAGAGGGAAACACATGGCTGATTGTTGTGTCTCAAAAACCCTCAAAACCTCTAGTATATATAGGAGGAGAGGAGAGGAGTCTGCCTTGGCCCCTCCTCCAAGGAGAGGGGTCGGCCGAACCAAAGGAAGAGTCCACCTTCCTTGTGGGAAGGTGGACTACTTTGGGAGGACTCCTCCTTCCCTTCCTTTTAAAGGTCTTGTTCCTTTTATCTCTTCTCCTAGCCGCATGGGCCTTTGAGAGAGGCTTCGGCCAGCGCACCAGGGGCTGGTCCACCTCTTCTCACAGCCCACAAGGCTCTTGGGTCGTCACACCCCTTCCGGTGGTCCCCCGGTACCCTCCCGGCACTCCCGGTACACTACCGATGAGCCCGAAACTTTTCTGGTGACCCAAACAGGACTTCCAATATATAAATATTTACCTCCGGAGCTCCGGTAATGTCCAGGATCTCATTCGGGATTCGGAATAACCTTCGGTCACCAATACCTATAACTCAACTATACCGAAACGTCACCGAACCTTAAGTGTGCAAACCCTGCAGGTTCGAGAACTATGTAGACGTGACCGAGACACTCTCCGGTCAATATCCAATAGCGTGACCTAGACGTTCATATTGGATCCTACATATTCTACGAAGATCTTATCAGTTGAACCTCTTTTTCAAGGATACACACAATCCCGTATATCATTCCCTTTGTCCTTCGGTATGTTACTTGCCCGAGATTCGACCGTCGGTATCGACATACCTATTTTAATCTCATTACCGGCAAGTCTATTTACTCGTTCGGTAATAAAGATCCCGTGACTAACTCTTTAGTCACATTGCTTGCATGGCTTGTTTGTGATGTTGTACTACCCAGTGGGCCCCGAGATACCTCTCCGTCACATGGAGTGACAAATCCCAGTCTTGATCCATGCTAACTCAACGGAGACCTTTAGAGATACATGTAGAGCACCTTTATAGTCACCCAGTAATGTTGCGACGTTTGATACACATAAGGCATTCCTCTGGTGTCAGTGAGCTATATGATCTCATGGTCATAGGAATGTATACTTGACACGCAGAAAACAATAGCAACAAAATAACACAATCATATGCTACATTTATAGTTTGGGTCTTGTCCATCACATCATTCTCCTAATGATATGATCCCGTTATCAAGTGACAACACTTGTCTATGGCCAGGAAACCTTGACCATCTTTGATCAACGAGCTAGTCAACTAGAGGCTCACTAGGGATAATGTGTTGTCTATGTATCCACACATGTATTTGAGTTTCCAATCAATACAATTCTAGCATGGTTAATTAACGATTATTATGAACAAGGAAATATGATAATAACCAATTTATTATTGCCTCTAGGGCATATTTCCAACATCAATTCCTCCTCCCCTTTGACGAATTCTATGTGTTTCCACCATAGGTACCAACATGTTATGCCTATTGAAAGGACGTGGATGTCGCCTAGAGGGGGGGGGGGTGAATAGGCGCTTTAAAATAATTACGGTTTAGGCTTGAAGAAATGCGGAATAAAACTAACGTTTAATTTGTCAAGCACAAAACCTACAACAACTAGGCTCACCTATGTGCACCCACAACTTATGCTAAGCAAGATAAACAACTAAGTGATAGCAAGATATATGACAATAAACAATATGGCTATCACAAAGTAAAGTGCATAATTGTAAAGGGTTCAGGTAAGAGATAACCGAGGTACGCGGAGACGATGATGTATCCCGAAGTTCACACCCTTGCGAATGCTAATCTCCGTTGGAGCGGTGTGGAGGCACAATGCTCCCCAAGATGCCACTAAGGCCACCGTAATCTCCTCACGCTCTCGCACAATGCAAGATGCAGTGATTCCACTAAGGGACCCTTGAAGGCGGTCACCGAACCCGTACAAATGGCAAACCTTGGGGGCGGTCACCAATACCCGTACAAATTGCTCGGGGCAATCTCGACAACCTAATTGGAGACCCCGACGCTTGCCCGGAGCTTTACACCACAATGATTGAGCTCCGAGACACCACCAAGATTCTAGGACGCCAAAGCATCCACGAAGAACAATATCTAGGGTACTAAGTACCAAAGGTAAAGCTTCTCAAACTTCACTTCCACGTATCACCATGGAGAACTCAAACGATGCAACTAATGCAATGGCAAGGGCACACGGAGTGCCCAAGTCCTTCTCACCCAAATCCCACCAAAGCAACTAATGTTAGGGAGGAAAATGAGAGGACGAACGAAGAAGAACACGAAGAACTCCAAGAACTAGACCCAAGGGGTTCCCCTCACTTAGAGGAGAAAGTGATTGATGGAAATGTGGATCTAGATCTCCTCTCTCTTTTCCCTCAAGAACTAGCAAGAATCATTGGAGGGATTGAGCGTTAGCAAGCTCGAAGAAGGTCAACAATGGGGGAAGACACGAGCTAAAGAGATAAGGTTCAATGGGCAAGAAGACCACCTTTTATAGGTGGGAAAAAATCCAACCGTTAAGCCTCACAGCTCGCACAGAGCGGTACTACCGCTCATGGAGCGGTACTAACGCTCGATAGGTTCACCAACCATGCTGAGGCCAAAAAGTATGCAAAAAACAGTCCGACGGAGCGGTAGTAAAAAATTACTACCGCTCCGGGGGCGGTACTACCTCTCCAGGGCCGGTACTACCGCTCGCACTAGGAGCGGTACTACCGCCGGATACTGAAACTGCTGTAACTTTCGCATACGGACTCCGAATTCAACGAAACCAAGTTTGTTGGAAAGCTAACGACATGGGCTAACACAATATTGATAGAAATATCAATAAGAAGCAAGTGAGAAAAGTCCCATAAGAAAATGGTGAGAACCCTTCTTGGAATAAGACCGGTAAAAACTCCCAACATCGAAAACATCATAGAAGATGCATATGGACTCCGTTTTCGATGAACTCGAGCTTGTCATGAATATGAACATAAGCTCTAAAACTCACAAAGAGAAACACCAAACAAGAACCAATAAGTATGATGCAAGGATGCAAATGGTTTGAGCTCTCAACGAATGATACGATCAAGCTACTCACTTGAGACCCCCCCTTGACAGTACGACAATCTATCCTAAAAGAGAAAACCAATCAAGGGCAAACCTATACCTTGCACCTCGTCCTCTTGAGCTAGATGACGATGATCTTGGCTTCCTCAAGATGGACCACCTTTCTTGCTTGCGTTGTCTTGATGAAGACTAGTTGATTGCTCCCCCATACACACTATGGGTGAGCCGCTCTTCACCATATCTTCACAAGTCCATTGCCACCATCCTCCATCACTTGACGTCATCCCCCATGGGTTGTATGAGATATTCCTCTTGCTTGCGTTGGCTTGATGAAGACTAGTTGATTGCTCCCCCATACACACTATGGGTGAGCCGCTCTTCAGCATATCTTCACAAGTCCATTGCCACCATCCTCCATCACTTGACGTCATCATCCATGGGTTGTATGAGATATTCCTCTTGACGCAAGCCCATGGAAACACACCTAACCCCACATAGAACTTTCAAGAAGACCATGGGTTAGTACACAAATACGTACTGGACAATTCTTACCGTACCATGGGATCACTTGATCCCTCTTGGTACATCTTGTACGCTTGGTGTGTTGATCATCTTGATTTACTCTTTGTTTGACGATCTTGATCAACCTTGTGTCTGTAGGACCATTCTTTGGATAATACCTTGAATACCACCTTGTTCATCATATAAACTCCTTGAACCTAACAGATGGACTTCAAGAAGTGCCTATGGACAAATCCTATAAATATAACTTAAGGCAACCATTAGTCTATAGGAATTGTCATCAATTACCAAAACCACATATGGAGATATATGCTCTAACAATCTCCCCCATTTTGGTAATTGATGACAATCACTTCAAGAGAGTTTATATAAGGAAATAAGCATAACCAAGCGCACATATACAAAGCAATAATGCATGCGTGCAAGATGTAAATGCTTACGCAATAAAAGCAAAACCCTCTAAACATATCCAAAGTAAACTCTCTAAACTTCTCCCCCATTGGCATCGATTGCCAAAATGGATGAAAAGTTTAGAAAGCCAATATAGTAGGTGGTCCTCCAAAAAGTGTGCACTTCTCAGCAAATGAGTGCAAAGAAATACACAAATACAATGATAAGTAGTTGGAGGAAAACAAACTATATTGAGGACCCAAAGATTGCAAAAAGAAGGATCGTATGGCACAAAGACATACAAAATAGAAGCAAGCAATCAAAAGATACCATATGGAACAAACAACCACATGGTCCTCCGAACCACATGAATAAAAGATACTATGATAAAACCAAAGGAGTGTTTTATCAAAACTAGAGAAGCTCCCCATGATTTGTGCACTAATAAGAGATTTTTGTATTTGATACAAGCGCACAAAATAGGATCGTTGCTCCCCCAAAATTAATAAAAACACACAACGAGTGCAAGAAGATAGATGAGACAATAAGCATATCACTTGCACACAAAAATGGTTGAGCAAGATGTAAAAGAAGCAACTTAAGAATAGGCTCAACCAAAATAATGTGTGTGAGTCATGGCAAAGCACTTGAGAAGACTAAGATAAGGATGAGCATTACTCATCAACATAGTCTTGATGAAATGAGAAACAAAGTGCAAGACATATCATTCCCACACACACATACTAGAAAATGGGTTCACAAGCTTACTAATAAACAAAATAATAACCAATGCTTGTGACAACCCATGGTGAAGATAGGAAATAAGAACCTTGTCAAGAGGAGGAATACCAATCGAAATGGCAAAACCCTCATCAAGACAAGCATGAGGAAAAATAATATTCAAGGCCAAAGAGTGCATCAAGATGTAGGAAAATAAGATACGCACTCAAGACAAATCCTTTCACGAAGCCACCAAAACTAAAAAAGGAAATGCAACGGTGGACGTGAAAGAAAATAGGATATCAATTAGAGATGTAACTTCTCTCATGTGTAAAAGATTCTAAGTAGAATACAATCATGATGATATATATATCCACAAAGAAGGATGTACACACGAAATGGTTACAAGAAGGAACAAACAAGATATCCAAAAGGAAGCCATAAATATATCAATAAGATCTTTGCTTGGAAGCATAGCACATGGCCTAATATTTTCTTATTGTACAATATGAAATTCCATGCCATGATGCAACCTGGAAAAGAAAAGACAGGTTTGGGCCTTTGCAAGAAATGAATTCATGAAGTAGATACTTGTTACCGAGACAACAATGGATTGATGTAGTAGATAGTTGTTCGTTGATCATCCTAACTTGGCTCCAATAATCAAATGGTCTCAACACCTTCCTTGTAGGTGAGCCGAGCATCCAACGCATCTCCAATTGTTCCTGGAACAACAAAACAAACAAAATGGTACCCAAGCTCATTGGGACCAAATAGTTAGAAAACCAACAATACATAGGACAAACTCCACATACATATGTGCGCAAGGATATGAATTTGAATTTCATGCACACTTTAGCCAATTTATGACAAGGTGGAGTTTCCCCTATATATTGGGTTAAAGAAAGAAAGCAAGCAAAATAAGCTATATATAGTAAATATGCATGCTCAAGGCTTTCAAGAATCAACTCAACACAAAGTTGATAATACACCAAAAGACAAGGTATCAAGTGATAATAAGATACCAAATGAAAACCTATCACTTGAAGGATATCAATTAAAAGATACCTCAAGGAATGAGATATCCATTGACACATGCCAAATAAAAGGAAACAAGATACCAATTGAAGGAAAACAAACACGAGGTATGTAGTTTCCAAAAGAGAGCTAGGTTCCAACAAACCAAACCCTCGACAAATTTTCATGATGGCACAAAGCATCATAAAGAGAAAGACTTGCCTCCCATCAACACACACTTGATGGGGATCAAAAGATTTTATGATGGACGAATAAAGAGAGTGTTCTAAAGAAAATATGATAGCTCCCCCAAGGGATGTGCATTATATAGAATTTGCATTTAAATACAAAATGCAAAAGAGGGGATCATCACTTTCTCTATATCTATAAAAACACTAGACATGTTAAAATAGATCGACAAGAGGCAAGGAAGACAAACGAAACACAAAATCCAATGTAAAGACGATTAGCAATTCCTACCACATGATGGGAATACCAATTGTCAAGGACAAGAAGTATTTTGGAAATGATACTCATTGGTAGATCACAAATATATCCAAGATCATCTTTACCCATAAAACGCAAGCAAATGACACTTGTAGAGCAAACATGCCACCTAGGAACAAGATAATTTACAATATCAACACTAAGTGGCAATACCTCAAATGTACACATTCTCTAGGCTTGTAATATGCACATAGAATATTACTCCCCCATAATGTGATAACCCAACAATATTAACAAGTGGCAAATTAAAACCAACAAGAGATAATTAATGGACCATATAGAATTTGAATTTCTCATGAGTAAGTCATACCACATAGAAACTAGATAATCTTGAAATATCAATCCTAAGTGGTATTCCCCATGTATACACATTTATAGGATTGTGAGGTGTGCAAAGCACATCACTCCCCCACAATGGGATAATCCATTAATCTCTCACAAGAGCCAACAAAGATACAAACAAGATGCAAAAAGGCTCAATACAAGACTCACATGTACATGATATGCAAACCAACATACACATACTCGATTACTCAACATAAGCACGTTGGAAGCACAACATGTACAAACACATGCAAGTTACAAAACCACAACATGCAAAGGGGCAAGCAACTAACAATGTAAACAGTTTAAGTACAATTTACCGTGAGGAGGCACATTGGATATAAGATAGAAACTCGATAATCCAAATGACTTCGCTTGAGAAAATATGGATGATGAAGACCCCTTAATTCTTCATTATGTATCCAAGTCTCTAATGTCCTCCACAAACACATATTGATCAAGTTTGAGTTTGTTGGTCCCCAACCACGTTGGGTCCTAAGAGGCTAGTCACAATAGGCTTGGCAACCCAAATGGTACTTTTCTTGACACCACTTTGAGTACCAACAAACTTGGCAAACACATTGCCAACCTTATCCTTCTCAAGTGAATAGATATCATCAATAATGATTGGCTTGGATAAATTACCTCTCGTGCAAGAAGAAGCGAAGTGACCCTTTTCACGAAATAAGTAGCAACATCTACCCTTTAATTTCTTCCCTATTGATTTCTCAACATGAGGAGTGTTGGCTTGGGTATTCTTGGGAAGGATCCTTTCTTCAACTTGTAGTTGAGTATGTGAGTGCACTTGTGGCCTCTTCCCTTGTTGCTTGTGACTTTGGGACTTCTTCTTTAGTGGGCAAGATCTAACATGGTGCCCTTGAATTTTGCACTTGAAGCAAATAATCTTGGCCGAATTCTTGACTTGTTCTTGGCCCTTCTTCTTGAAGCTTTTGGACTTATTCTTCTTGTTGGAGTTGAATCCAAGTCCATATTTTTCACTTGGGGATTTTTTCCCACACAAGACATTGTTGAGTGTGGACATTCCTTCATGACTCTTTTCCAAGTCTTTCTTCAAGGAAGTGACTTGGCCCTTGAGCTCTTTGATTTCCTCTACATGGTTAGTATCAATACAAGGACTAAGGAAGTATAAGCTTCATTGTTAGAGCAACAAGGCATGGAAAGTAATTCATCACAAGATGTAGCAACATTGTGAGTAGATGAATTACGAGGACTAGCACATGGCAATATAGCTTTTTGACAAAAAAGTAGTGCTATTGTCCACATGAGGCTCACTCAATGTTACCTTGGTAGTAATAGCCTCATGAGATAATCTTAGCACATTATGGGATACTAGAAGATCATCATGAGAGCTTGTGAGCATTACACGACTTTCTTCCAATTTCCCATAATTGCTAGATAGCAACTCGAGTTGAGCCCTTAGCTCAACATTCTCCTTTAAAATGGATCCTTCACAAGAAGTAGAATTAGTAGCACAAGCATCATTATTAACTATAAGAGGAGAAGACAACTTGGCAAGCTCTTTAGCATATGAAGCTTGAAGTTGAGCATGAGACTCGGTGAGTTTATGAGCTAACTCTTAATAGCCTTTGAGCCATTTTCGAGGTGCTCATAGTCCTCAATGAGTTAGCATGTGCAACTTCAAGCTTATCATTTTTAGTTCTAAAATCATTAGCCACCTCGAGAGCTCTATCATGGGATTCCTTTAATCTAGATAATTCTATAACAAAGGTTTCCTCAAGAGATTCCTTGGTGGTTTGTTCATTTTCAAGAGCTTGAGATAGCTCCGCGATCTCGTTAGCGTATTCACGCTCATGACCTTCAATTGTATCAATGGTGGCCTCATGCTCCTAGAGATGAGCTTCCAACTCCTCAATGTATTTATTGCCCTCAGTGGCAATAGACATGAGTTCCAAGAAGTTGGAACAAGCAAGTTTATTCTTATAAAGAGATTTAAAAATCATTTCACCCTTAATTTTTAAGGATGCAATATTATCACTCTCTTCACCATTATTCTCATCCCCATTATCATCAACATCATCATCATGAGATATATTGGGATTCAAAGTAGGAGATACCTTTGAAGCCTTAGCCATAAGGCAAAAGTGAGTCACAATAGATGATGATGTAGGATCCCTTGAAGCATCATGCAAGGCCACATCTTGTTCCATGGAGTGATGAATTTCCTCTTCATTGTTAGCACAACCAATCGAGGAAATATATACATTTTTATCATGGCAACAAGATATAGGAAGCATATCATCATGAGATTTAGTCAAGCAGTTTTTACATGATATGCAAGGACTATCAACACAAGCATGTAGAACATTTAGAGTGCTCGAAGTGTTAATGCCCAAAGATGAAGCATTGCAATAATATAGCGATGAAGGATCATCAAGAATAAACCCACTATCATCGTTGCAATGATCTCCACTACTCACCATATCATTACCTTGTGGCAATCCACATGTAGGTGAAGTATATGACGTTGAGAAGACCACGCGACCGGAGGTGGAGGGAGAACAATCATTCCCACAAATCTAGGACATACCATATTTATCTTGAAGCTTTGTCCACAACTCATGAGCATCCCGGAATGGCATGAGTTGAAATATAACTACATTGCTCAAAGCATCAAAAAGCACATTAGAAGCTTAAGCATTGAGATAAGAGTTTTTCTCATCCTCTAAAGTTATATTTTGAGAATCCTTTGGAGGAGAAAAACCCATATCTACAGTTCGCTCTAAATTCGGGTCGAAGACCCGAAAGTGATTAAGCATGCGAATTACCCAAACATCAAAATTTGGGCCATCGAAACTAAGAGTGTCAGTGAATCCTAAACCCCAAGTCGACATACTTACTCTCTAGGTTGTTAAACCTAATAAAGAGAGACCTAGCTATGATACCAATTGAAAAGACGTGGATGTCGCCTAGTGGGGGGGGGGGTGAATAGGCGCTTTAAAGTAATTATGGTTTAGGCTTGAACAAATACGGAATAAAACTAACGTTTAATTTGTCAAGCACAAAACCTACAAGAACTAGGCTCACCTATGTGCACCCACAACTTATGCTAAGCAAGATAAACAACTAAGTGATAGCAAGATATATGACAATAAACAATATGGCTATCACAAAGTAAAGTGCGTAAGTAAAGGGTCCGGGTAAGAGATAACCGAGGCACACGGAGACGATGAGGTATCCCGAAGTTCAGACCCTTGCGGATGCTAATCTCCGCAAGATGCCACTAAGGCCACCGTAATCTCCTCACGCTCTCGCACAATGCAAGATGTCATGATTCCACTAAGGGACCCTTGAGGGCGGTCACCGAACCCGTACAAATGGCAAACCTTGTGGGCGGTCACCGATACCGGTACAAATTGCTCGGGGCAATCTCCACAACCTAATCGGAGACCCCGGTGCTTTCCCGGAGCATACACCACAATGATTGAGCTCCGAGACACCACCAAGCTTCTAGGATGCCAAATCATCCAGGAAGAACAATATCTAGGGTACTAAGTACCAAAGGTAATAAGCTTCTCAAACTTCACTTCCACGTATCACCGTGGAGAACTCAAACGATGCAACTAATGCAATGGCAAGGGCACACGGAGTGCCCAAGTCCTTCTCTCCCAAATCCCACCAAAGCAACTAATGCTAGGGAGGAAAATGATAGGAAGAACGAAGAAGAACACGAAGAACTCCAAGAACTAGACCCAAGGGGTTCCCCTCACTTAGAGGAGAAAGTGATTGGTGGAAATGTGGATCTAGATCTCCTCTCTCTTTTCCCTCAAGAACTAGCAAGAATCATTGGAGGGATTGAGAGTTAGCAAGATCGAAGAAGGTCAACAATGGGGGAAGAACACAATCTAAAGAGATAAGGTTCAATGGGGAAGAAGACCACCTTTTATAGGTGGGAAAAAATCCAACTGTTAAGCCTCACAGTCCGCATAGAGCGGTACTACCGCTCATGGAGCGGTACTACCGCTCGGTAGGTTCACCAACCATGCTGAGGCCAAAAAGTATGCATAAAACAGTCCGACGGAGCGGTACTACCGCTTCCGGAGCGATAGTAAAAAATTACTACCGCTCCGGGGGCGGTACTACCGCTGGCACCGGGAGCGGTACTACCGCTGGATACTGAAACTGCTGTAACTTTCGCATACGGACTCCGAATTCAACGAAACCAAGTTTGTTGGAAAGCTAACGACATGGGCTAACACAATATTGATAGAAATATAAATAAGAAGAAAGTGAGAAAAGTCCCATAAGAAAATGGTGAGAACCCTTCTTGGAATAAGACAGGTAAAAACTCCCAACATCGAAAACATCATAGAAAATGCATATGGACTCCGTTTTCGATCAACTCGAGCTTGTCATGAAGATGAAAATAATCTCTAATACTCACAAAGAGAAACACCAAACAAGAACCAATAAGTATGATGCAAGGATGCAAATGGTTTGAGCTCTCAACGAATGATACGATCAAGCTACTCACTTGAGACCCCCCCTTGACAGTACGACAATCTATCCTAAAAGAGAAAACCTATCAAGGGCAAACCTATACCTTGAACCTCGTCCTCTTGAGCTAGATGACGATGACCTTGGCTTCCTCAAGATGGACCACCTTTCTTGCTTGCGTTGGCTTGATGAAGACTAGTTGATTGCTCCCCCATACACACTATGGGTGAGCCGCTCTTCACCATATCTTCACAAGTCCATTGCCACCATCCTCCATCACTTGACATCATCGTCCATGGGTTGTATGAGATATTCCTCTTGCTTGCGTTGGCTTGATGAAGACTAGTTGATTTCTGCCCCATACACACTATGGGTGAGCCACTCTTCAGCATATCTTCACAAGTCCATTGCCACCATCCTCCATCACTTGACGTCATCATCCATGGGTTGTATGAGATATTCCTCTTGACGCAAGCCCATGGAAACACACCAAAACCCACATAGAACTCTCGAGAGACCATGGGTTAGTACACAAATACGTACTGGACAATGCTTACCATACCATGGGATCACTTGATCCCTCTCGATACATCTTGTACGCTTTGTGTGTTGATCATCTTGATTTACTCTTTGTCTGACGATCTTGATCAACCTTGTGTCTCTATGACCATTCTTTGGATAATACCTTGAATACCACCTTGGTCATCATATAAACTCCTTGAACCCAACAGATGGACTTCAAGAAGGTCCTATGGACAAATCCTATAAATATAACTTAAGGCAACCATTAGTCCATAGGAATTGTCATCAATTACCAAAACCACATATGGAGATATATGCTCTAACAGCTATCAACTCCGGAAATTCCACGTGGTTAATATAAGGTCTCTGATAATATCCATCGCATAGTAGGAAATCCATAACAGCCGCCGCTGATCGACCTGTTTCAGTAGCAAACCAGATCTCTGAATTGATTCCAAGTGCTTCACATACCGTCCTCGGTCGCATGCATTGAATTACTTATATTATGCGGAACGGACTGAGAAAATTCCATTCTTTGTTAAGTGCCATGCAAGAAAGTCTTCTGCCTCTGCATGAAATATGGGAATCTGTAGGATGCTTTCAGCATCGATGTGCCAAAAATTCTCCGAGATCAGCAGTTCATCCCATTCTCCCGAAATTGGGTCAATTAATTTACAAACCCGGGTAAACACTTGGTTACCAAGTACTATGATGATTTTCCTAGATGCACCATTCTGTATCCAACAATCATTCCATATATTTATCTTTGCCCCGTCTCCCACTCTCCAAATGCACCCTTTCTTGAAGGTTTGGGTACCTGCCCAAATACCCTGCCATACATAAGAGGATCCCTTCTTAAGTTCACAATTTAGAATATCTCCCATGGGGTAATATCTTGCTCTAAGAACACGAGCACACAAAGATCCATAATTGTCAATAAGTCTCCAACACTGTTTAGCTAGCATTGCTAGGTTGAAACCATGAACATCTCTGGAGCCCATTCCCCCTCTCTCCTTTGGCACACACATTTTCCACCAAGCGAACCAGTGCATCTTGCGCTGGTTTTCCCCATCACCCCACCACTATTGCGACATTGCGTCAGTGATCCCCTTGCATATTTTTTCGGGAATTTGAACACACTCATCGAATATGTTGGGATGGCTTGGGCCACCACTTTCAGAAATGCCTCCTTTCCTCCATTGGAGAGAGTTCTCTCTTTCCATCCATTCACCATGGCTTGAATCCTCTTAATAATATGTTTGAAACAGTCTACTCAGTCAACCCTAATCATGGACGCGAGCCCCAAGTATTTACCCGAGAGGGATTCTGTCATTATGTTTAAAATTTGGCATACTTCGGCCTTATCCCCCACGTGTGTGTCCGGACTGAAGAAAATTGAACACTTCACTTCACTCACCAATTGGCCCGAAGCTGCACAATATTCTTCCAAAATCCCACTTAATGTGTTTGCATTGGACACATCAGCTCTCATGAGGATAAGCGAACCATCAGCAAATAATTAGTGGGAAATTTTGGGGAATCTCTACACTTGGACACTATTCAGATTGCAAACTTCCCCCGTAATTAATTAGGGCTGACAAACCCTCGACACATAAGAGAAACAGATAAGGGGAGAGAGTGCCCCCTGTTTCAATCCCCTAGTCGGAGTAAAAGGTGGTGTCTTGTTAGAGTTAAATCGTACCTTGTACTCAACTAAAGTAACACAATACATGACCAACTGGACCCAACTTGCGTCAAATCCCAGCTTGGATAATACTACCTCCACAAAAACCGACTCAACATGATCATATGCTTTGTGCATGTCCAACTTCACTACACAAGTTCCAAATTTTCCTTCCTAACTCTTCTTCATGGTGTGCAAACACTCATAGGCCAGAATTACATTATCAATGATAATACGTCCACGGACAAAAGCACTCTGGGTTTCATTGATTATTTCTGGTAATAGTATCTTCACCCTTGATGACAACATCTTTGAGACCACTTTGTACACCACGTTGCATAAACTGATTGGCCGAAATTGTCTGATCTTGTCGGGATTACCCACTTTGGGAATTAAGACAATAGTGGTAGAGTTCCACCTTCTGGGATAATTCATGAGTTAATGGCCACCAAGAATTCTTTCACCAAAACATCAGCTAAGAGGAGCCAAAATTTCTTGTAAAAAATGCATGTAGACCATCTGGTCCTCACGCTTTCACATCACCTATGCTGAACATGGCCTTTTTTTACCTCTCCTCGGTATAGGGGGCAAGAAGTGATTCATTCATCATGAGGACATCGATACCATTGTTACACCTGCTATACCTACCAGACCAGTTATTAGAGCTCGCGCACGCCAATTGAATTACCAGGTACTTTCATTTCTTGAAAATCCTTCTAATGTTCATGAAATATGATCCTGCCTAAATTGGATACTTTTGTTTTGTTTATGAATGAGGGACCTAGCATTAACAAGGAGGATGGCCATTGGAGAGGGATCAAGCATGGAGGTTAAGGTGCACACGTGGGAAAGAACACGGGAGCTTCAAGTGGTGATTTTTGGACTTTGAAGCCACCATAAGGAAAGCATGAAGGCTTGGACGAAATATACAAGATGTCAATTCATAAATTTCGTCCATAGGTTATTATAGGTGATGCGTCACCTTATTTTTGGGCCACACCCATGTAATTTTGAAATACTCCCACATAGGCTGTTTTTAAAGTCTGTATGTGTGGGGAAATCGAGTTTAGGGTCGTTTTCGGACCCCTCCTCCAAGGGTCATGAAAACCCCTCTCTATTCCCTAATATATACAACCCTTAGGGTAACGTTTAGACTTGGGTTTTGTTTAGATTACAAGTTCTCCATAGTTGCAACTTCACGTCCTTCGTTTGTGTTCTATGACCAAACCAAGACGTCACTAAACCCAATTTCATTAATAAAGCTTTCCTATTTTATTCGCAATATCCAGATTGCTATTTCAGTTTCTTGCTTGTTCTTCGTTTGCGTGAAAGAAACAAACCCTCATGGTCAGGTTGATTGTGCTCCGGCATGGTCAATAACCTCTTGGATTCGGTTTAGCGATTTCTAAGGCGTGACGTCTTTGCACATTCGTAGTCAGATTGTCAAAGTCCACTCCACCAAAAACGATAGCCACCATCTCATCGAAAGACACAGACAACTTCGCCTCTATCAAGTGGTATCAAATTTCCAGGTTTCTCGATGAGATTTTACTATTTTACGTAGTTTAGATTGCATATGTTATTCATACCAATAGTGTTGGGGAACATTGCATGGGTAACAAAATTTTTCCTACGCACACGAAGACCTATCATGGTGATGTCCATCTACGAGAGGTGATTAGATCCACATACCCTTGTAGATCGCTAGGCGGGAAGCGTTAAGAAACGAGGTTGATGTAGTGGTACAACTTCATGATTCAAATCATCATCGTCCCACTATCCGTCCCATGATCCGTTCCGATCTAGCGCCGAACGGACGACACCTCCGTGTTCAACACACGTACAGCTCGATGACGATCTCGAGGTTCTTGATCCAGCAAGAGAGACGGAGAAGTAGATGAGTTCTCCGGCAGCGTGACGACGCTCCGGTGGTGGTGATGATCTACTCCTGCAGGGCGCCGCCCGAGCTCCGTAGAAATCCGATCTAGAGGAAGAACTACGTGGTATAGGTTTGAGTTGCATGTGGCAAAGTTGTGTCTCAAAAGCCCTAAAACCACCAGTATATATAGGAGGAGGGGAGGGGCTAGGCTTGGGGCACAAGGGAGCCCCAAGGGCGCCGGCCGAAGGGAGGAGGTGGACTCCCACCCCAATTCGGTTTGGGGAAGGAGTCCACTCCTTCCTTCCCACCTCCCTCTTTCCTTTTTTTTCCTTTTGGTATTTTTCACTTGTGGTGCCATGGCCCTATTGGGCTGGCCTCACAAGCCCACTAAGGGCTGGTGCGCCACCCTAGGGTCACTGTGCTCACTCCCGGTTGGGTGGGCCTCTCCCGGTGAATACCCGGAACCCATTCGTCACTCCCGGTACACTGCCGGTAAAGCCTGAAACTTTCCGGTGACCAAATGAAACCATCCTATATATCAATCTTCGTTTCCGGACCATTCCGGAAACCCTCGTGACGTCTGTGATCTCATCCGAGACTCTGAACAACCTTCGGTAACCACACATATAACTCAACTATACTAAAACATCATCGAACCTTAAGTGTGCAGACCCTGCGGGTTCGAGAACTGTGTAGACATGGCCCAAGACACTCCCCGGTCAATATCCAATAGCGGGACCTGGATGTCCATATTGGATCCTACATATTCTACGAAGATCTTATCGGTTGAACCTCTCTGCCAAGGATTCATATAATCCCGTATGTCATTCCCTTTGTCATTCGGTATGTTACTTGCCCGAGATTCGATCGTCGGTATCCGTATACCTAGTTCAATCTCGTTACCGGCATGTCTCTTTACTCATTCTGTAATACAAGATCCCATGACTTACACTTAGTCACATTGCTTGCGAGGCTTGTTTGTGATGTTGTATTACCGAGTGGGCCCCAAAATACCTCTCCGTCACACGGAGTGACAAATCCCAATCTTGATCCATACTAACTCAACGGACACCTTCGGAAATACCTGTAGAGCACCTTTAAAGTCACCGAGTTACATTGCGACGTATGATACACACAAGGTATTCCTCCGGTGTCTGTGAGTTATATGATCTCATGGTCATAGAAATGACTACTTGACACACAAAAAACAATAGCAACAAAAGGACACGATCACATGCTACGTTCATAGTTTGGGTCTAGTCCATCACATGATTCTCCTAATGATGTGATCCATTTATCAAGTGACAACACTTGCGTATGGTCAGAAAACCTTAACCATCCTTGATCAACTAGCTAGCCAACTAGAGGCTTGCTAGGGACATTGTTTTGTCTATGTATCCACACATGTATCTATGTTTTCATTCAATACAATTATAGCATGGATAATAAACGATTATCTTGAAACAGGAAATATAATAATAACTATTTTATCATTGCCTCTAGGGCATATTTCCAATATTCCCCCACTTGCACTAGAGTCAATAATCTAGTCCTCACATCGCTATGCGATTTACATTGTAATGAATTTAACACCCATACAGTTCTGGTGTTGATCATGCTTCGCTCGTGGAAGAGGTTTAGTCAGCGGAATTGCTACATTCAGATCCGTGTGCACTTTGCAAATATTTATTTTCTCTCATTCGACATAGTTGCGGATGAGGTTGAAGCGTCGTTTGATGTGTCCAGTCTTCTTGTGAAACTCGGTTCTTTTGCTAAAGCAATGGCACTAGTGTTGTCACAGAATAGAGTTATTGGATTTAGTGCACTCGGCACAACTCCAAGATCTGTCATGGACTGCTTCATCCGGACACCCTCCTTTGCTGCCTCCGAGGAAGCCATGTACTCCGCTTCACATGTAGAATCTGCTACGATGCTTTGCTTGGAACTGCACCAGCTTACCGCACCCCCATTAAGAATAAATACGTATCCGGTTTGAGACTTAGAGTCATCCGGATTAGTGTCAAAGCTTGCATCGACGTAACCCTTTACGACGAGCTCTTCGCCACCTCCATAAAAGAGAAACATTTGCTTAGTCCTTTTCAGGTACTTCAGAATATTCTTGACCGCCGTCCAGTGATCCACTCCTGGATTACTTTGAAACCTTCCTGCCATACTTATGGCCAGGCTGACGTCCGGTCTAGTGCACAACATTGCATACATGATAGAACCTATGGCTTAAGCATAGGGGACGGTACTCATCTTTTCTCTATCTTCCGCAGTTACTCGACACCGAGTCTCACTCAAATTTATACCTTGTAATACTGGCAAGAACCCCTTCTTGGACTGTTCCATTTTGAACTTCTTCAAAACTTCATTAAGGTATGTGCTTTGTGAAAGTCATATCACGCGTCTCGATCTATCCCTATAGATCTTAATGCCTAGAATGTAAGCAACTTCTCCTAGGTCCTTCATAGAGAAACTTTTATTCAAAGTAATCCTTCACGCTCTCCAAAAACTCCACGTTGTTTCCAATCAGCAATATGTCATGCATATATAATATTAGAAACCCCACAGAGCTCCCACTCACTTTCTTGTAAATACAAGATTCTCCAACCACTTGTACAAACCCAAATGCTTTGATCACCTCATTAAAGCACTTATTCCAACTTCGAGATGCTTGCACCAGTCCATAAATGGATCGCTGGAGCTTGCATACTTTGTTAGCATTCTTTGGATCGACAAAAGCTTCGGGTTGCATCATATACAACTCTTCCTTAAGAAAACCATTAAGGAACACCGTTTTGACATCCATCTGCCAGATTTCATAATCGAAAAATACAGCTATTGCTAACATGATTCGGACGGGCTTAAGCATCGCCACTGGTGAGAACGTCTCATCGTAGTCAACTCCTTGAACTTGTGAAAAACCCTTTGCCACAAGTCGAGCTTTATAAACGGTCACATTACCGTTCGCATCCGTCTTCTTCTTAAATAAGCATTTGTTCTGAATAGCCTTGCGGCCTTCAGGTAATACTTCCAAAGTCCACGCTTTGTTTTCGTACATAGATCCTATCTCAGACTTCATGGCCTCCAGCCATTTGTTGGAATCCGGGCCCACCATTGGTTCTTCATAATTCGCAGGTTCATTGTTGTCTAACAACATGATTGATAAGATAGGATTACCGTACCACTCAGGAGTAGTACGTGATCTTGTCGACCTCTGAGGTCCGATAGGAACTTGATCCGAAGTTTCATGATCATCATCATTAACTTCCTCCTCAACCGATGTCGCTTTGACCGAGGTTTCCCCCTGCCCTGCGCCACCATCTAGAGGGATTAAAGGTTCGACAACCTCATCAAGTTCTATCTTCCTCCCACTCAATTCTTTCGAGAGAAACTCCTTCTCAAGAAAAGCTCCATTTTTGGCAACAAACACTTTGCCCTCGGATTAGAGATAGAAGTTGTACCCAACTGTCTCCTTTGGGTAACCTATGAATACACACTTTTCTGCTTTGGGTTCCAGCTTTTCAGGGTGAAGCTTTTTGACATAAGCATCACATCCCCAAACTTTAAGAAACGACAATTTTGTTCTTTTGCCATACCATAGCTCGTATGGTGTCGTCTCAATGGATTTCGATGGTGCCCTATTTAAACTGAATGCAGCTGTCTCTAATGCATAACCCCAAAACGATAACGACAAATCGGTAAGAGACATAATAGATCGCACCATTTCTAACAAAGTACGATTACGACGTTTGGACACGCCATTACGCTATGGTGTTCCAGGCAGTGTTAACTGTGAAACGGTTCCACATTGTCTCAAGTGAGCACCAAACTCGAAACTCAGATATTCACCCCCACGATTAGAACGTAGAAACTTGATCTTCATGTTACGATGTTTTTCAACTTCACTCTGAAATTGCTTGAACTTCTCAAACATTCCAGACTTGTGCTTCATCAAGTAGATGTATCCATACCTACTCAAATCGTCGGTGAAGGTGAGAAAATAATGATATCCGCCGCATGCCTCCACACTCATCAGACCGCACACATCGGTATGCATGATCTCCAACAAGTCACTTGCACGCTCCATTGTTCCGGAGAACGGAGTCTTAGTCATCTTGCCCATGAGGCATGGTTCACACGTATCAAGTGATTCAAAATCAAGTTACTCCAAAAGCCCATCGGAATGGAGTTTCTTCATGCTCTTTACACCAATATGACCCAAGCGACAGTGCCACAAAAACATGGCTCTATCATTGTTAACTCTACATCTTTTGTTCTCAATGTTATGTATATGTGTATCACCACTATCAAGATTCAATATGAACAATCCTCTCACATTGGGTGCATGAGCATAAAAGATATTACTCATAGAAATAGAACAACCATTATTCTCTGACTTAAACGAGTAGCCGTCTCGCAATAAACAAGACCCAGATATGATGTTCATGCTTAACGCAGGCACTAAATAACAATTATTTAAGTTCATAACTAATCCTGATGGTAACAGAAGTGAGACTTTGCCGACGGCGATTGCATCAACCTTGGAACCATTTCCCACGCGCATCGTCACTTCATCCTTCGCCAGCCTTCGTTTATTCCGCAGTTCCTGCTTCGAGTTGCAAATATGAGCAACAGAACCGGTATCAAATACCCACGCACTACTAAGAGAGTTGGTTAAGTACACATCAATAACATGTATATCAAATATACCTGATTTTTCTTTGGCCGCCTTCTTATCAGCCAAATACTTGGGACAATTGCGCTTCTAGTGACCCATTCCCTTGCAATAATAACACTCTGTTTCGGGCTTAGGTCCTGCCTTGGATTTCTTCATCAGATTGGCAACAGGCTTGCCACTCTTCTTAGAGTTACCCTTCTTGCCTTTGTCGTTTCTCTTGAAAGCAGTGGTCTTATTGACCATCAACACTTGATGCTCTTTCCGTAGTTTCGACTCTGCAACTTTTAGCATCGCGAATAACTCGCCGGGTGACTTGTTCATCCCTTGCATGTTATAGTTCAACACAAAGCTCTTATAGTTAGGTGGCAGTGCTTGAAGAATTCTGTCAGTGATAGCCTCTTGCGGGAGTTCAATCCCCAGCTCAGCTAGACGGTTTGAGTACCCATACATTTTGAGCACATGTTCACTGAGAGACGAATTCTCCTCCATCTTGCAAGCATAGAATTTATCAGAGGTCTCATACCTCTCGATCCGGGCGTTCTTCTGAAAGATAAACTTCAACTCCTGGAACATCTCATATGCTCCATGATGCTCAAAGCAACGTTGAAGTCCCGGTTCTAAGCCATACAAGACTGCACATTGAACTACTAAGTAGTCCTCCTTACGTGTTAAGGCGTTCAAAACATCTTGGCTAGATGTAGCGGGTGGTTCATCTCCTAGCACTGCATTAAGGACATAATCCTTCTTCCCAGCTTGCAGGAGCAGCTTTAGATTACGAGTCCAGTGTACAAAGTTGCTTCCATCATCTTTCAACTTAGCTTTCTCAAGGAATGTATTGAAATTCAGGGTTGCTACTGCATGAGCCATTGATCTACAACATAAAATATTGCAAGGTGGACTTAGACCATGTTTAAGATAATTAGAGTTTAACTAATCAAATTACTGATAAACTCCCAATCAAAAAGTACACCTCTCTAGTCATTTGAGTGGTACATGATCCAAATCACTAAGTCAAGTCCGATCATCACGTTAGTTGAGTATAGTTTTAGTGGTAAGCATCTCTATGCTAATCATATCAACTATACGATTGATGCTCTACCTTTCGGTCTCTTGTGTTCCGAGGCCATGTCTGCACATGCTAGGCTCGTCAAGTTTAACCCAAGTATTCCGCGTGTGGAACTGTTTTAAACCCGTTGTATGTGAACATTGATTCTACCACACCGGATCATCACGTGGTGTCTCGAAACGACGAACTGTCGCAACAATGCAAAGTCGAGGAGAAGACAATTTCATCTTGAAATTTTAGTGAGAGATCACCTTATAATGCTACCGTCGTTCTAAGCAAAATAAGGTGCATAACAGGATTAACATCACATGCAATTCATAAGTGACATGATATGGCCATGATCTTTTGCTTCTTGATCTCCATCACCAAAGCACCGACATGTTCTTCTTGTCACCGATGCCACACCATGATCTCCATCATCGTGTCGCCATCGAGGTTGTCGTGCTATCTATGCTATTACTACTAAAGCTACGACCTAGCAATATAGTAAACGCATGTGCAAACACAAACGTTAGTTTAAAGACAACCCTATGGCTCCTGCCGGTTGCCGTAGCATCGACGTGCAAGTCGATATTAACTATTACAACATGATCATATCATACATCCAATATATCACATCACGTCATTGGCCATATCATATCACAAGCATACCCTGCAAAAACAAGTTAGACGTCCTCTAATTTGTTGTTGCATGTTTTACGTGGCTGCTATGGGTATCTAGTATGATCGCATCTTACTTACGCAAAAACCACAACAGAGATTTGCAAATTGCTATTTAACCTCTCTCCAAGGACCTCCTCGGTCAAAACCAATTCAACTAAAGTAGAAGAAACCGACACCCGCCAGTCATCTTTATGCAACGAGTTGCATGTCAGTCGATGAAACCAGTCTCTTGTAAGCGTACGAGTAATGTCGGTCCGGGTCACTTCAATCCAACAATACTGCCGAATCGAGAAAATACTAAGCAGGGCAGAAATCGAACATCAACGCCCACAAAACCTTTTGGTTCTACTCGAGATAACACCTATGCATGAACCTAGCTCAAGATGCCACTGTTGGGGAACGTTGCATGGGAAATAAAAAATTTCCTACGCACATGAATACCTATCATGGTGATATCCATCTACGAGAGGAGATTAGATCCACTTACCCTTGTAGATCTCTAAGAGGGAAGCGTTAAGAAACGCGGTTGATGTAGTGGTACAGCTTCGTGATTCAAATCACCGTCGTCCCACGATCCGTTCCGATCTAGCACCGAGCGGACGACACCTCCTCGTTCAGCACACGTACAGCTCGATGACGATCTCGGCCTTCTTGATCCAGCAAGAGAGACAGAGAAGTAGATGAGTTCTCCAGTAGCAGGATGGTGCACCGGTGGTGGTGATGATCTACTCCTGCAGGGCTCCGCCCAAGCTCCGCAGAAATCTGATCTAGAGGAAGAACTACGCGGTATATATTTGAGTTGCACGTGGCAAAGTTGTGTCTCAAAAGCCCTAAAACCACCAGTATATATAGGAGGAGGGGAGGGGCTAGCCTTGGGGCTCAAGGGATCCCCAAGCGCGCCGGTCGAAGGGAGGAGGTGGACTCCCACCCCAATTCGGTTTGAGGGAAGGAGTCCACTCCTTCCTTCCCACCTCCCTCTTTCCTTTTTTTTCCTTTTGGTATTTTCCACTTGTGGTGCCATGGCCCTATTGGGCTGGCCTCACCAGCCCACTAAGGGCTGGTGCGCCACCCTAGGATAACTGGGCTCACTCCCGGGTGGGTGGGGCCCTCCCGGTGAATACCCGGAACCCATTCGTTACTCCCAGTACACTACCGGTAATGCCCGAAACTTTCCAGTGACCAAATGAAACCATGCTATATATCATCTTTGTTTCCGGACCATTCCAGAAACCCTCGTGACGTCTGTGATCTCATGCGGGACTCCGAACAACCTTCGATAACCACACATATAACTCAACTATACTAAAACATCATCGAACCTTAAGTGTGCAGACCCTGCGAGTTCGAGAACTATGTAGGCATGACCCAAGACACTCCCCGGTCAATATCCAATAGCGGGACCTGGATGTACATATTGGATCCTACAATTCTACGAAGAACTTATGGGTTGGACCTCTGTGCCAAGGATTCATATAATCCCGTATGCCACTCCCTTTGTCCTTTGGTATGTTACTTCCCCGAGATTCGATCGTCGGTATCCGTATACCTATTTCAATCTCTATACCGGCAAGTCTCTTTACTCGTTCTGTAATACAAGATCTCGTGACTTACACTTAGTCACATTGCTTGCAAGGCTTGTTTGTGATGTTGTATTACTGAGTGGGCCCCGAAATACCTCTCCGTCACACGGAGTGACAAATCCCAGTCTTGATCCATACTAATCCAACGGACACCTTCGGAGATATCTGTAGAGCACCTTTATAGTCACCCAGTTACGTCGCGACATTTGATACACACAAGGTATTCCTTCAGTGTCTGTGAGTTATATGATCTCATGGTCATAGAAATGAATACTTGACACGCAGAAAACAATGGCAATAAAATGACACGATCACATGCTACGTTCATAGTTTGGGTCTAGTCCATCACATGATTCTCCTAATGATGTGATCCAGTTATCAAGTGACAACACTTGCGTATGGTCAGAAAACCTTGACCATCCTTGATCAACTTGCTAGCCAACTAGAGGCTTGCTAGGGACATTGTTTTTTCTATGTATCCACACATGGCTCTATATTTTCATTCAATACAATTATAGCATGGATAACAAACGATTATCTTGAAATAGGAAATATAATAATAACTATTTTATCATTGCCTCTAGGGCATATTTCCAACATATAGACCACGCCAAAAAAGCCAAAACAATTTAGGGTTAGTTCATCCTATCCAAACCAATGTGAGCATTTTGCAATGTTTTGTTTGGTATTTTGCTTTGTTGAACTTGCGGTTGCATCGTCGTGTTGAGCTACTGGTTTTAGAGTGTAGTCCTTTAGAGTTTCGGGTTCTATTCACAAGTTGTCATGCCGACGCGGCCCCATCTTCGATCTCGCTGCCACCCACCACTATCATCACCGCTGCCATATAGCATCACACATTATTATAGGCATCATTACCATCTATCCCACCACTTATCTGCCACCAATCCGAATCCTTTACATATTAGGTAGCGTTTCTAGATTCCTTTGTTTTCAGTTTCACGTTTCCTTGCGTGAGTAGTTTTTGAAAAAGAGTCTCACACAGTTTTCACAGCAGTCTTTAGGCCAAAATTTCAGCGGGTGAAAATATTTTTCCCTATCTTGTTTTTAGGCTGTCCAGAGCATTTTGAGACACTTCACATTATATTGATTTTGTCGCAATTTTTGGCCGTCGCAGCCCCAAATCACTCGTGAAAAAAAAGTAAAAACATTTCGTGCCTATCTTGTTTTTAGTCCTTCGGAAGAGTTTTGAGACACTCGCCATTATAGTGATTTTCTGAAAAAGAGCGCAAAAAGGGGAAAAAGAAAATCAGAGTGGTTCTTCCCTTGATTACATGTAGCGTCGTGATTTTTTTGGTGTTCTAGGCTCGCGTCTCTAGTACGGTCTAGCCTAGGACTAGCACGGTACTATCATTGAGCGTCCTTTCAACTTTGCATCTCTGAACTGATTATTGCTGACCCTTTTTGCTACCATATTATAAGCCTTCCCAGCTCCACATACATCTACATCATGTGTTCGACACCATCTGGCAATCGCTCTATCCAAGCTTTGAGGGTTTTGACTACACTGGTTGCCGATCACCACCTGCTGTTGGGTAAGAACTGGTAAGAATTTGAGATTTGCTTGACGGATTTCTGACACACCACCACCACCACCACCACTTCCTAGTCGTGTGTAGGTTCATATTCTTCTGTGTTCCTATTGCTACTAACCATGCTAGGATCACAAGCCAACAAGATCGACTGGGAGAGCCTCACCAACCAGGAGCTTCATGATAAATTTCAGCAAATGATGGCTTACCAGGTACAAGACTTCGTGATCAACCTTGGAGAGGCCATGGATAAGCTAGATGGTTTGGAGAAGACATTTGACACCAATATGGACACCAAGTTCAATGAGGTGCTTGCCCGTCTACCACCACCAGCTGCAGCTTCCGTCCCTCTCCAACAACAACAATAACGACAGCAACGAGGCCCAAATTTTGTGGGACGAGCACGACGTGTCCCTTTCGTCCAAGCACAAAATTCTGGTGTTGTTGCTCCTGCTTCTACTAATGAGGTTTCTGTGGCTGAGAAGAATGAGGATTATGATGGTGATAACGATGATGAGGGACAGGTTGCTCCAAATCAGCACCAGGGACAACAACCACCACCACAAGCACCGGGTCGTCCACATGGATACAATCGCAATGGTAGGGCTGCACCACCCCCTCAGGTACGGGATCATGAACATCCCCCTAAACATAAATTGAATATTCCTACATTTGATGGTAGATATGTTTGTGATATATACCTAACTTGGGAGTTAGAAAGAGAGCAACATTTAACATGCTTACAATTTCCTGAGGATAGACGTTTTGCTGCTGCTGTTTGTTCATTCACTAGTTTTGCTTGTGTTTGATGGTCTGAACATTGTATAATACATCATGCTAATATTCCAAGTACTTGTTCTACTTTAAAAAATGCTATGAGTACTCATTGGGTTCCACTATATTATCAACATGAATTACTTCAAAAATTGCAGCGTTTAAGACAAGGAAAAAGTTGTTGAGGACAATGAAGCTATGCTTGCACGTTTTATGGGTGGATTAACTAGAGATATTCACACTATTTCAGAGTATAAGGAGTATAACACTATCACTCTTTATTCCATCTTGCTTGCAAAGCTGAACGGGAAGTGCAGGATCGACAGGCATTGGCCAGAACTAATTTTTCTGCAGGTCGTACTTCATCATGCACGCCACAGGTCCTGCCGCGGCACCACCTATTTCAGCCACTAACTCTAGCCGAGATAGCAGGAAACAGGCACCTGCCCCACCTTCCACCAAGAGCACACCTTCGGGGCCTGCACACAACGTGTCTTCATCTGTTGCATCCACATGGCAAACACATGAGGTTATATGTCGTCGCTGCTAGGGTGGAGGTCACTATACGAGAGACTGCCCATCCAAGCGTGTGATGATTGTTACTTAGGATGGTGGATATGACTCCACTACTGATTATGATGAGGAGACTTTGGCTCTTCTTGCTAGTGACGAACAGGGCATCAACGATACTGAACAGGAAACACATTACATGGTCGCTAACTATGTCGACAAGTATGAAAGTTTAGTTGCTCAACATGTTTTGAGTGTGCAGGTAATAGAGGTTGAGAAAATCAATGACATAGTTTGTTCCATACAAAGGGAGTTGTGAAGGAATGTTCCGTTGAGGTCATCATCGATGGAGTGAGTGCAACAACTTGGCTAGCATGGAGATGGTGGAGATGGTGGAGAAGTTGTCTCTCACCACCAGTCCACATCCTCATCGTTATGACATCCAATGGTTCAACAACAGTAGCAAGGTTAAGGTAACACGTATTGTCCATGTGCATTTTAGTATTGCTACCTATTCTGATTATGTTGATTGTGATGTAGTACCCATGCAAGCATGCTCTTTTTTTTACTTGGTAGACCATGGCAATTTGATAAAAATTATGTACACCATGGTAGGACAAATCAATATACTCTTGTTCATAAGGATCACAATATAACCTTGCTTCCTATTGATACGTCCCAAACGTATCTATAATTTCTGCTTGTTCCATGATCATTTGGGTGACATTGTTGTCGGTGCACTAAAGACCAGGGTCTCCAGTGCCCCGGACTAGTGCGCGAACACCGGTAGCCACCTCCACAACAGCAAGGCGTGTCATTGGAGCATAGGGCGGAAGCAAGGCTCGGAACCCACCAAGTGCAGATTGCAAGCCCCCGGCAAGCGCCTGCTTGTTGGGAATGAAGAAGAGACCCCGACAGGAGCTCCCCGCCGGGAAGATAGACACTGCCAAGGAGATACCGTCCCGCCAAGGAAGAAGGACTGAGCCCTCGCAAGCCATCCTTGCCGGGAAGATTGACAACGCCTCGACACTCCATCACCTCCCTGCCGAGAGGAACAAGAAGAGATCCCAGCAAGGTAACCCTGCCGGGGAGGAAAAGAAGGCCCGAAAAGAGGCGCGGGCCCAGGACGCCTTCGCATCCTATGAACGCCTTCACCGACAAACACGCCACCGCCGATGCATGGACCACGCGTCCGCTCACACGCCAGTGCAACACCCCGAAGTTGCCACGTGTGGGTACGTGTCCAACTAGGGATGAAAATGGAGTAGAAAATTTTCGTTTTTCCGGAGGAAAAATGAAAATGGAGAGGAAATGTGAAAACGGAAACGAAAATTTGTAAAATAGAAATGGAAATGGAATATTTTATGCGGAAACGGAAACAAAAATGGAACAACGGTTTCCGGTGGAATAGAGGTGGAAACGGAACTTTCCGTTTCCGCGAAGATGAAACTTCCATTTTTATAGGCCTATGGTTGCTTTGTAGCCAACTACCAAACAACACACAAACATAATAATCATAATGGGTCATTTGAGGCTCAATTACCACATACGTACTCAACTAGACCCTATACACAATTGTCGACCACTACTACTATAGTATGCTAGGGTGCCAACATAATCAAATTATTTTTTGCCATTGTAACATTTCATTATATTTTTGGTTTTATGTTTATTTCTACAGGACTCAAGGAGTTTTAAATTTCCGGACAATGTCTAATTATATTTCCGTCTCCGCTCCCTATTCGCTCTCTGTCTGTTTCTGGTAGTATCTGTTTTCATTTTCATTTCCGGGGTTTCTGTATTCGTTTCTGCTTCTGCAAAAAAATATAAAAACAAATCTGATAGCACCCAGTTCCGTCCGTTTCTGCTCCGTTTGCATCCCTATGTCCAACCCCCCTGACGAGGTCAGGAAGTGTGTCGAAGCATTTAATGCACCGCAGTAACACTGTGGCAGGCGGTCGGCACTGTTCCACTCGTGAACACACAGTTCACCCGCCGAGCAATTGTGGTGACCCCTTCGCCTATAAAAGGAGTCCCGAGGCTATGTAGAAAGGACTTTTGGCTTTTTGACCAATCGAAAGGCTGTAAGAGGGACAAATATACTAAAGCAAATAACTAAACACATGCAGGAGTAAGGTTTTACGCACAACATGGCCCGAACCTGGGTAAAAATGACCTTGCCGGGCCCTGACTGTTGGTTCTGCTCTTGCCGCGACCCCTCTCCCCGCCAAACCAGCAAAAGGGGACCATTGAGGCGCCCATAGGTGTCGATCCTTTCACCGACAATTGTTATATGTTTTGCTACACTTTTATATCTTTTTACACATATTTGGACTAACCTACTAACTCAGTGCACCCAGTGCCAGTTTCTGTCCGCTGATGTCTTTTCTGCAGAGGCTTTTACCCAATTTTCTAGAGCCCCAAAAATCCTGAGAAAAATATATAAAAATCAGCGTAACGTAAGCTTCCATATCACCGAAGATGGACCAGAGGGGAGCCAGGGGCTGCCCAGGTGGCCTCCCAGCGTGGCTTTCCCCTGGCCGCGCCCACAGGTCGCCTGGGTGGTGCCCACGGCCTCTGGTACCCTCCTTTGGACTATATTTACCCCTCGGATGGGAAATCCTGATTCCGGAACCCTTTTCTCTAGAAGCAATTCCGATCTCCGCCGCCATCGCCGACAAGTTTTGGGGGATAGACATCCTGTGCCGGTACCCTGCCGTACGGGGAAGTGCCCTCGGATTCATCTCCATCGACGTGCTGCCTCCCTCCATGAAGCGGGAGTAGTTCCTCCTCGGGGCTGAGGCCTTCTACCGTAGCTATGTGGTTAATTCTCTCTCCCATGATGTGATCTTAATTGTGATCATAGGCTATGTTAATCTAGGGTGATCCCATGATGTTTCCCCTTCTTCTATGTGTTGGATTGATGTACCCACTTAATCTTATCAAGTATAATCCCCGAGACCATGGTGATAGCGGTCTATTGGACATGGATTAGAAGTATATTTTCATGAGTGATTTCCTCTTTTGTGAATTGATTGAAGATTGAGAGTCTCTTGGTGCTCGTATTTGACTATCCTTGAGATACGTTATGGTGATTGTGGTACTCTCTTTGTATGGCCGCTATGACATTGGGAAATTCATAGATGAGAACTAGAAACTATGAGGTGTGCTTTTGTAGCCCTACTTAATTCTCATCCTCTCTTGATCACAAAGGAATGACCTCGGAGTACGTCTCCATTGCATGTTTTAGTGGAAATATCATGTGATTAGACTATGTTGATGTTGTTGGGAGTTGCCACTAGTGAAAGTATGAAGCCTAGGCCTTGTTTCTCACCATTGTTACACCGTTTATGCTCACTTTTGTCACTTGCTACCTTGCTGCCATTTTTATTACAGATTTATATTACCTTGCTTTGCCACACCTATCACCCATATTTTACCATCTCTTTGTCAAACTAGTGCACCTATACAATTTACCATTGTATTAGGTGTGTTGGGGGACACAAGAGACTTCTTGTTTCTTAATTGCAGGGTTGCTTGAGAGAGACCATCTTCAACCTCTACTTCCCTGAGTTCGATAAACCTTAGGTCATCCACTTGAGGGAAATTGCTGCTGTCCTACAAACCTCTGCGCTTGGAGGCCCAACATAGTCCACAAGAATAGAAGCGTGCATAGACATCAAGCTATTTCTGGCGCCGTTGCCGGGGAGGTGAGTGCTTGAAGGTATATCCTTAGATCTTGCAATTAAATCTTGTCGTTTATTGTTTTTATTTTCACTAGTTAGGCTTATGGACAACTCTGCTCTTGGTTTGTTGCTTGTGGGAAACTGCCCCACTACTATTGTGTTGGAGAAGCCTCCCCCACCTATGGAAATTGTGCCCTTTAAAATACCAACCGGTATTATTGATTGTGTCTTGGCTAATCGATATGGAGGAGATAGACATCCAGGCAAACACTTGTCATATATTTCACAACTATGCTCCTTATTTAAGCTTGCAGGTATATCGATGGATTTTTTTATGAGAAAGCTATCTCTCTATCATTAAAACATAAGGCTTTGGATTAGTATAGGCTTCTTGATAACTCTCATTTGCTAAACTGGCAAGATCTTATGCCTCTATTTTACTCCAAGTTTTATCCTCTTCATGAAGTCCATGAGAATAGGAATTATGTTTATAATTTCTATCCTCATGATGGAGAGAGCATAGCTAAGGCTTGGGGGAGACTGAAAACTTTAATGCTAAAATGTCCTAACCATGGGCTTCCCAAAGATTATGCTTATGTGGAGAGTAAGAGTACCTTTTTGCATGTGGATCATGGTAACAATGCGTTATGTGATACTTATATTGTTTAGTTTACTCATGATACCACTAAAAAATAATATGAGAAGGGGACATATGCTTATAGATATTTCAATAATATCAAGTTCCCTCTCTTTATGTTGAAGGTTTTGAAGCTGCACTTGTTTTGCCTTCCTATGCTTATTGCTTTGTGCTTCAATGAATTATTCTATTGCAATATTCCTATGCATAGGAAGCATGTTAGACTTAAATGTGTTTGGTATTTTCTTCTTGATGTTCTCTTTTGTTCTACAACTCTTATTCCTACGAGAGCATCATTAAAATGTTAAGCCTATCTTTATGGCTATAAAGAAAGAGCTCTAGGGAGACAACCCTCGTTATCTTTACTTTGAGTTTTTAACTTCAGTTTTTAGTGGTCTCTATGTGTGTTACTATTGTAGAAACATCATTGTATCTTTATTTTTAAGATTTGTGCCAAGTTTTAACCTCCGATTGCAAGAAAGTTCAAAAGTTGTGACATGCTGTCCAGAAACAGATTCTGTCTGCTTGACGGAAACATTAGCCACAAATTACCAGATCATCTTTTTGATCTGAATTTTTTTGAAAGCATGCTCTATATAATTTTATTTCTGGCATTTGTCCTGAGGTTTTTGATCCGAGTTGCAGAAGTACCCCGAAACAATTATTTACTACCTGCTTTTCTGTTTTTCACAAATTCTGCCACGTTTTGCGTTTTCATCATTTTGCAAATCTTAAGCTTGCTTTTCCTTTTCAAAAACCTTTTGGCAATCATGCGAAATAGTAGATTTTCATGAAAATCTTTATTTCCAGTAGGTAATGAATTATTTTATCATTGGTACAAACCACTCTAATTAGCTTATGATCAGTTTCGTATGAAGGGAGTTTTCAAGTATGCGATGAAAGATGATGAAACAAGATCCAGGAGTGTCAAGCGCTCAAGCTTGGGGTTGCCCCCATGCACCGCCAATAAATATTCAAGGAGACTCAAGCGTCTATGCTTGGGGATGCCCCCGTGCATCCCCTTCTCTATCAAGAATCATCAGTTCGTCCATCTCCATGCTATATTTTTATCACTTCATATGTTATGTGCTATACTTGGAGCATCCCGCTCTTTACTTTTTAGTTTGTTTTAGTTTTTCTTGATGTTCATAACAACTCGGAACCTATCCTTCCTTGTTTGGGAGAGAAACACGCTCCATTCCACTCTAAAACACAACATAGGTTTTCATGCTTATCTTTTTTTGTGTGTTCTTTATCTTTACATAGCTGCTGTCATGCTTAGCTCTTAGTTTTCATGCTATATCTTTTTAAGAGCTTTTATTTAGGTTGCTTTTGGAATTATCTTGAGTTATCATGCTTATCTTGTTTAGAGAGTTGGCTCGTTGCACTAGGTTGTGTGTCTTACATGAGTAGGTAACTGAGGTTGCTATTTAAGTATAGTAGCAACTTGCAATAGTTTTGAGGTATTGATTTGAGTAATGTTTGGACTATTGGTACCAAGAGCTTGAGCCTATTAGTGATAGGTGTCGTATTTTGGGAAATCCGTGTGTTTTCAAAAACTAAAAATTAGTTGAGAACTCTAGCTACTAGATTGATTGCTAACCTTTGGAGGGGTTGGAATATATAGAGTACCCTCACGTTACCATGGGTCGAGGATGCACAAGGATAACCAAACCCTCAAACACTCCTCCTAGGGGTACTTGTCTCTTTGTGAATCTCCTAACTAGATAGAGAGTTACTGATAATAAGTGTATGAGTTCTTCGGACTAATGTGAGTATTCGATTGTTGGCACTTCCACCATCCATAATTTGCTAGCCTCTTCGGTACCGTGCATTCCCCTTTCTCATCTTGAGAGTTGGTGCAAACTTCGCCGGTGCATCCAAACACTTGGCATGATACACTCTGTCATCATAAGCCTCATTATATCTTTCCTCAAAACAGCCACCATACCTACCTATTAAGGCATTTCCATAGCCTTTCCGGGATATATTACCATGCAACATCCACCATATCATGACTTGATCTTAATGTCATACATACTTTTTCTTGATCGAGGAGTTGCATGCTAGTTGGGCTTTGCCCTTATTATTGCTACATGATGCGCTAGTATCATTGCATATCCTGCTATACTGCAGAGGCATACATTTGCATACATCATGATAGTTTTCACTTGTCTTTATGTTAAGTACTTCTTATAAAGTGTGATGATCTTTTTTTATTCTTGTAAAACTTAGAGTGTTGCCCTTAAGTGAGGAAAAGATCCCAATGAGGACAAATGAAATGATCCTAAAGAGGACAAATGAGAGATAAATAGAAAGAGCCAAAGAGGCCATACAAAAATAAAAAAAAGAGAAAAAAAGAAAAATAAAAAAGAAATAAAAAGAGAGAAGGGGGCAACACTACTATTCCTTTCGAAATATCCACACTCGTACTCCATTGTTATATTTGTACTACATAGAGATTATCATTCATGCATAACTATGTGGGGACCCTTACACTATAGAACTTGGCTTGTATATTCCAATGATGAGCCTCCTCAAATGAGCTCTAGGTATTCATGAGCAAGCAAGTTGGATGCACCCCCACTAGTTCCATTGGAGAGCTTACCTTAGCTCATATGTGCATCTGTTGCATGGCAATCCCTACTCCTCACATCATATCTATCATTTGGCTTTCTCTCGCCTATGGTTGCCCTAATTGATGTGATCCTTTCACACTTTTTTGTCTTCCTTCCCCATCATTATTCTATTTGCCATCCTAAGTGCCAACATATCTTTCTTGTGCTCATCCATTGCATGAGTGCTCAAAGTCGAAAGGGAGAGGATCATTTTGACCTGTGCCTGACTAGTGGTCTGGGGATGAGTCAAAATAAGATTCTGAAGGAGACCAAGTGTGAAGTTCAGTAGATTGAGTTCTCAATTAAAAATAGATTTATGCTCTAAACCCATCTCCCACTTATTGCACGCAAACACCATTTGGAGACATTCGAGTCACGGACAACGAGAGTTCTTGCACCTTTATGTTCTTACTTTGCTAGTTTCAATACTAGATATAGACTCTTGCTTGTTATTGTCTTGACTTGAATTGCATATAGTACTTGCTTTACTTTGAAGTTCTTACATGTGTATTAGCATGTCACCACAGAAATTATTTGTGTTATCATTTACCTACTCGAGGACGAGCAGGAATGAAGCTTGGGGATGTTGATATGTCCCAAACGTATCTATAATTTCTGCTTGTTCCATGATCTTTTGGGTGACATTGTTATATGTTTTGCTACACTTTTATATCTTTTTACACATATTTGGACTAGCCTACTAACTCAGTGCACCCAGTGCCAGTTTCTGTCTTCTGATGTCTTTTTTGCAGGGGCTTTTACCCAATTTTCGAGAGCCCCAAAAATCCCGAGAAAAATATATAAAAATCAGCGTAACGGAAGCTTCCAGATCATCGAAGATGGGCCAGAGGGGAGCCAGGGGCTGCCCAGGCGGCCTCCCGGCGCGTCCTGCCCCTAACCGAGCCCATAGGTGGCCTGGGTGGGGCCCATTCCCTCTGGTGCCCTCCTTTGCACTATATTTACCCCTCGGACGGGAAATCCTGATTCCAGAACCCTTTTCTCCAGAAGCAATTCCGATCTCCGCCGCCATCGCTGACAAGTTTCGAGGGACAAAATTCCTGTGCCGGCACCCTGCCGGTCGGGGAAGTGCCCCCAGATTCATCTCCATCGATGTTGCTTCCTCCCTCCATGAAGTGGGAGTAGTTCCTCCTCGGTGTTGAGGCCTTCTACCGTAGCTATGTGGTTAATTCTCTCTCCCATGCTACGATCTTGATTGTTATCATAGGCTATGTTAATCTAGGGTGATCCCATGATGTTTCCCCTTCTTCTATGTATTAGATTGATGTACCCACTTGATCTTATCTAGTATAATCCCCGAGACCATGGTGACAGAGGTCTATTGGACATGGATTAGAAGAATATTTTCATGAGTGATTTCCTCTTTTGTGAATTGATTGAAGATTGAGAGTCTCTTGGTGCCTGTCTTTGATTATCCTTGAGATACGTTGTGGTGATTGTGGTACTCGCTTTGGATGGCCGTGGTAACATTGGGAAATCCATAGATGAGAACTATGAACTCTGAGGTGTGCTTTTGTAGCCCTACATAATTCTCGTCCTCTCTTGATCACAAAGGAATGACCTCTGAGTACGTCTCCATTGCATGTTTTAGTGGAAATATTATGTGATTAGACTATGTTAATGTTGTTGGGAGTTGCCACTAGTGAAAGTATGAAGACTAGGCCTTGTTTCCCACCATTGTTACACCGTTTATGCTCACTTTTGTCACTTGCTACCTTGCTGCCATTTTTATTACAAATTTATATTACCTTGCTTTGCCACACCTATCACCCATATTTTACCATCTCTTCGCCGAACTAGTGCACCTATACAATTTACCATTGTATTAGGTGTGTTGGGGACACAAGATACTTCTTGTTTCTAAATTGTAGGGTTGCTTGAGAGAGACCATCTTCAACCTCTACTTTCCTGAGTTCGATAAACCTTAGGTCACCCACTTGAGGGAAATTTGCTTCTCCCTACAAACCTCTACGCTTGGAGGCCCAACATAGTCTACAAGAATAGAAGCATGCATAGACATCACTATGTCTCCTGAACATATTATGAAAGATGCCATTGCTAGATCTAGTAAAGCAAAACAAGAGCTAAATAAGAGTGAAAATCAGATTGTCGCAAAGGAATTTGAGAAACACAATAAGCCTAATAAACCATCATCTAGCGTTGCATATGAAATAAAATTAAAGAGTGGATGATTACTTGCTACTAAATCTGATATTACTGATCTGGATTTTACAACATATATTTGCTATGCTTTTGTGTGCAAAGAGGTATTATTTTCTTTGGAGGATGTGCCTCCCTCTTGGCCTCCTTCTGTCACTAACATTTTGCAAGAGTTCGCTGACGTATTTCCACAAGACGTGCCACCGGGATTACGACCTATTAGAGGGATTGAGAATCACATTGACTTACTTCCCGGTGCATGGCTACCCAATAGTGCGCCATACCATACCAATCCAGAGGAGACGAAGGAGATTATGCATCAAGTACAAGACCTACTAGAAAAAGTTATATATGTGAATACCTTAGTCCTTGTGTTATTCCTATTATTCTAGTGCCAAAAAAGGATGGTACATCGCGAATGTGTGTTGATTGTAGAGGCATCAATAATATTACTATTCATTATCGTCATCCTATTCCTAGGTTAGATGATATGCTTGATGAATTAAGTGGCGCTACCATTTTCTCCAAAGATGATTTGCGTAGTGGATACTATCAAATTTCATATGAAATTGGGAGAAGAATTAAAAACAACATTTAAAACTAAGTTGGGATTATACGAGTGGTTAGTCATGCCTTTTGGGTTAACTAATGCACCTAGCACTTTCATGAGATTAATGAACGAGGTTTTACGTGCTTTCATTAGACAATTTGCGGTCCTCTATTTTGATGATATACTGATTTATAGTAGATATTTGGAGGTACATTTGGAACATTTGTGTGCTGTTTTTATTGCTCTCCGTGATGCACATTTGTTTGGTAACCTTGGGAAGTGCACCTTTTGCATCAACTCGGTATCTTTTCTTGGCTATGTTGTTACTCCACAGGGAATTGAAGTTGTTAAGGCCAAGATTAAAGCTATTGAGAGTTGGCCTCAACCCAAAACGTTCACACAAGTGAGGAGTTTTCTTGGCCTCGCTGGTTTCTATAGGCTTTTTGTGAGAGATTTCAGCACCATTGCTACATCTCTCAATGAGCTTACAAAGAAGGATGTCCTTTTTTGCTTGGGGTACCGCACAGGAAGAAGCCTTCACAGCATTGAAAGATAAGTTAACACATGCTCCTTTACTCTAACTTCCTAGTTTTAATAAGACTTTTGAGCTTGAATGTGATGCTAGTGGAATTACATTAGGAGGTGCGTTATTACAAGATGGTAAACCTGTTGCATACCTTTGTGAAAAATTGCATGGGCCTAGTTTGAATTATTCTACTTATGGTAAAAAATTATATGCTCTTGTTCGGACTTTGGAAACATGGCAACATTATTTATGGCCCAAAGAAGTTTTTATACATTCTAATCATGAATCTTTGAAACATATTAAAATTCAAGAAAAATTAACTGTCGACATGCTAAATGGGTTGAATTCATTGAAACTTTCCCTTATGTCATTAAACACAAGAAGGGTAAAGAAAATGTTATTGCCGATGCATTGTCTCATCGCTGTACTATGCTTTTACAACTTGACTTTAAAATATTTGGTTTGGAGACCATCAAAGATCAATATGTGCATGATGCTGAATTTAAATATGTGTTGCAAAATTGTAAAGAAGGGAAAACATGGAACAAGTTTGTCACTAGTGATGGATTTGTGTTCCGTGCTAACAAGCTATGCACTCCAAATAGCTCTGTTCGTCTTTTGTTTTTGCAGGAGGAGCATGGAGGAGGATTAATGGGTCACTTTGGCGTGAGGAATATAGAGGACGTACTTGCTACACATTTCTTTTGACCAAAGGTGAGACGGGATGTTGAGAATTTTGTTGCTCGCTGCACTACATGTCAAAAAGCTAAGTCCCGACTCAATCCTCATGGTTTATATATGCCTTTGCCAGTACCTAGTGTTCCTTGGGACGATATATCTATGGACTTTGTTTTAGGTTTACCTCAAACAAAGAAGGGGATGATAGCATATTTTTTGTTGTGGATAAATTGGCAAAAATGACATACTTCATACCATGTGATAAAAGTGATGTTGCTGCTAATATTGTTGATTTGTTCTTTAGTGAAATTATTCGCTTGCATGGTGTGCCAAATATAATTGTGTCAGATCATGATGTTAAATTTCTTAGCCACTTTTGGAGATATTTATGGGCTAAGTTGGGGAGTACATTACTTTTTAGTACTACATGTCACCCCAAACTGATGGACAAATTGAAGTAGTCAATAGATCATTGTCTATTATGCTTAGGGCTGTTTTGAAGAATAACTTGAAAATGTGGGAATCATATTGAATTTTCTTATAATCGTTCATTGCATTCTACTACTACGATGTGCCCTTTTAAAATTATGTATGGTTTCATACCTCGTGCACCTATTGATTTGTTGCCTCTTCCATCTTCACAGAAGGTTAATTTTGACGCTAAACAACATGCTGATTTGATATTAAATATGCTTGAGGTAACTAAGGAAAACATTGAGCATATTAATGCTAAATACAAACTTGCTGAGGATAAGGGTAGAAAACATGTTGTCTTTGCACGTGGAGATCTTGTTTAGTTGCATTTGCACAAGGATATATTTCCTGATTTGCACAAGTCAAAGCTAATGCCATGTGCTGATGGTACTTTTAAGGTGTTAGATAAAATAAACGATAATGCATATAAACTTGAGCTGCTTGTAGAGTTTGGGGTTAGTCCCACTTTTGGCGTTGCAGATTTGAAGCCTTATTTGGGTGAGGAAGATGAGCGTCCGTTGAGGACGACTTCAATTAAAGAATGGGAGGATGATGAGGACATCGATAACATTGTTACACCTGATTTACCTACTGGACCAGTTACTAGAGCTCGCGCACGCCAATTGAATTACTAGGTACTTCCGTTTCATGGAAATCTATACTTATACTAATTTGTGGCTCTCTAAAAAATCCCACGTTAATTAAATTTTATGAGCCGTTAATCTGGTGGGAACGAATTATTACGGTGTAGATCGATTCTTGATTTGTTAGATAAAAAATGATTTAAATAATACGAGTTACCATTTATACTTATACTAATTTGTGGCTCTCTAAAAAATCCCACGTTAACTCACATCTAACCAATTATTACCGTTGGATCAAAAAATGAGTAGTTGAGATGACTCTTTTCACGGAAGATTGGATCTCTTCCTTTTTTTGTTTTTCTCTCTCCATGTGGCACTGTTGTCCTTCTCTTGACTTCTATTTACGTCTAGCCTTGAGCCGCCAGATATATTGGTTCTCTCTCTTCTTTTTCTCTCCATCTGGCGATATTGTCCTCCTCTCGACTTCTTTCAAGGTCTAGCCTCCAGCAGCCACGGTCAGCGTAATCTCCTTTTGCTCTTTCTGTTCCATGGTATATTTGGATCTTTGGTCGGTTAAACTTCAAAGATTGATCAAATGCAAGTATAATGAGGGAGGTTAATACATGTGCGTTTAGTCAACCAAGCAAAACTTCTCACAGGGCTGACATGGGCAGGTCATCCTCCTCTGCCTCTTTTCTATCCCATGATCTATGATGATTTTTGGTAGATTAAACAACAAAGATCAATCAAGTGCAAGTTTGATCAGGAAGATTATATAAGTGTGTGTTCAGGCCAACCTTCTCGCATGATGAGCCATGCGCAAGCATCAAGTAGGATCATGTCTGGCTGGAATTAAGTTAGCTTGCATTGCCACACCGCCGTGGCCGTGATCTGGGATGGTACACACGGACGGAACCCAATGAGGCTCCTTCACTGCGAGATGATAACAAAACATATACTTGCAGCCGTTGGTCCCGGGACGACAATTACCTGCCCTACGACCCAGGTGTCATGCTAGGCAGTCCAGGTAGACTTCAAGATCGTGTTAATATTTTCCGGGCGGATATTGAGAGGGCACAACTGTAAGATCTTGCTTCCTGAAACAACAAGTACTCCCTCTTGGATTGTTGTTAGGATTGGTGTCTTATCGCTGGCCAAACATACCAACAAAAGCCCATTATTCATCTCAGTGGATTGTGGCTGACAGTTTGACACTCCCAGGTACTCCCTCCTGCTCAATCGGTGTATATATTTATTTCCGCTTTTTTTAATGGATGATACATGGTATCATGCATGTATTACATGCATGCCTCATGGCTACGTGATCAAATTTATATATCAATAGGTGTACAGATTTATGTACCAATGCTCTCTGTTACTCTCCTATCTGCACGTATACGTGCTAAATTGTGCTTGCTATCTTCCAGTGAAAATTAACACAAACATATAAACCTCCATACAGTAACGGATTTCTACATCTACATCTGTGCTCCATGCAGTTCCGAGGTGCTTCTCTTTTAGTGACATATTGTTTTTGAAATTCGCACGGATGCTGTGTCGGCAAATTTAAGGGAGAGGTCCATTATTTTTATCCCTTCAGAAGTATATTTGGCATGACCTTCATTTGAACAGGCCTGCAAACCCTCTCCCGGGTATGTCGTGTAACTGACAAAAATATACAATCACTCATGTTTTGTAAAAACCAATATGTTTTCCTTATAATTTATAATACATATATATAATTTGGGCCTAATCCTAAGTTATCTATTATTTACAATGCAATTCGGCATATAAAAAATAAGATGTATGCATGGTGTTATTACGTTTGTGATAAACAACAATTTTCACATGTATGTTGTTGTATGTTTAATATTTTCTCCTTATTTTCTTTCATAAAAGAAATTGAGTGCAAACAATGTGTTCCCAGTCTTTTTAAAATTTATCATGCATTCCTTTGTTACTATATAAAAGGAGCACATGGTTAATTACTATATAAAGCATTCCTTTGTTACTATTTGATTGAAAATATCTGTAAACACTAGATATAAGCTGTGCACACATTTGTATTTCCCAGTCACATTCAAATAAAAATGTTTTCTAATAAATTTCGTATTTGTAGGTTGCACAAAAATTATTACTGTTATGGAGTACACATCTACACTTACATTTTTCTGAAACATTAAAATTTAGTTGCTTTCTTTCCTTTTTGAACCTGTCTTAGTGGAGCCATTTAAGGTTCACGCATAGTGTCATGCTATATTAGTGTCACTCGATTTTATGTAGTGGATTTTGATAAGAAACAAGCTTTGGCTCACACCGTTTTTTGTAAGGCAACACGTAGTACTTTGTGATGGGAAATGTATTTACCACTTATAGAGTAAGGTATGTTAATTAAGAATTTAGGTCTCAGGGAGACTACTTTTGTAGAAATATAAACGAATATACTTGCGAATATTTTTATATATGTGTGTAATATCTTTTCCTTCCATTGATATATGTTGCGAGTACAGATCTACAAAACCAGTTCTAAAATAACATATTGAGAGAATACAACATTAGCGAAACGTAATTGGTAAACCAACATATATCTGAATGTAAACTATAGTATGAGAAATTTACTGAAAGCATATATCACTTTGCCACAATATAATATAGCACACAATAAATTAAATAGTTATAGCTTATGTACATCTACATATGAATAAACTAGCCGTGTGGATACACGGGTTGACGACTAGTCCTTCTAATGTTCATGAACATATGATGTTGCCTAAATTAGATACTTTTGTTTTGCTTATGAATGAAGCACCTAGCATGGACAAGGATGATGGCCATTGGAGCGGGATCAAGCATAAAGGGGAAGGTGCACACGCGGGAAAGAACAAGGGAGCTTCTAGTGGTGATTTTCGGACTTTGAAGCCACCATAAGAAAAGCATGAAGGCTTGGACGAAATATACAAGATGCCACTTCATAAATTTAGTCCATAGGCTATTATAGGTGCTACGTCACCTTATTTTTGGGCGATGCCCATGTAATTTCGAAATACTACCACATAGGCTGTTTTTAGAGTCCGTATGTGTGGGGAAACAAAATTTAGGGTCGTTTTCGGACCCCTCATCCAAGGGTCACGAAAATCCCTCTCTATTCCCTCATATATAAAGCCCTTAGGGCACCGTTTAGACTTGGGATTTGTTTAGATTACAAGTTCGCCATACTTGATCGTGCTCCTGCGTGGTCAATAACCTCTCCGAGTTGGTCTAGCCATTGCTAATGCGCGATGTCTTCGCACCTTCGTAGTCGAATCATCAAAGTCTACTCCACCAAAAACGATAGTCACCATCTCATCGAAAAACAGGAACAACTTCGCCTCTATCAATTCATATATCCAGTCACACATATTTTCACATTATTCAAACCATTTAAAGAAGGTGCATTCACTTCCGAAGAGAAAGATGCTGAAAATACTCGCTGATTAGGCTCTTCATTGATTCATTATCCTCCATCCATGTTCCATCATCATCGAGCAAACATCTCATGTGGTTCCTTTTCTTTCTAGCTGAAACAAACTTATTGACAAAATGGTGTTTCGGTCACCAAACTTTAGCGAGTTTGCTCGACTGTGCTGCACCCAGTAAATCTCCTCCTTTTCTAAATTTTCTTCTATTTCAATCAAAAGCTCGTGCTGCCTGTCCGCCATATCGTCAGTGAGAGGGCCCGAACGCAGCCTGTACAACTCCGCCTTGAGCTCCTTTAGACGCTCGTGCGGCGCCTTGAGGATCTCTCGATCCCAGACATGCATATTCGCATGCACGCTGTGTTGGAAATATACCCTAGAGGAAATAATAAAATAATAATAATAATTATATTTCCTATTTCAAGATAAGCGTTCATTATCCATGCTATAATTGTATTGAATGGAAACATAAATGCATGTGTGGATATATAGACAAAACAATGTCCCTAGTGAGTCTCTAGTTGACTAGCCTATTGGTCGAGGATGGTTAAGGTTTCCTAGCCATAGACAAGTGTTGTCACTTGATGACGGGATCACATCATTAGGAGAATGATGTGATGGACAAGACCCAAACTATAAACGTAGCATATGATTGTGTCATTTTGTTGCTATTGTTTTCTGCATGTCAAGTATACATTCCTATGACCATGAGATCATGTAGCTCACTGAGATCATGTAGCTCACTGAGATCATTTAGTCAGTGAGACCGGAGAATATCAAACGTCGCAACATTACTGGGTGACTATAAAGGTGCTCTACAGTTATCTTAGAAGGTGTCAATTGAGTTAGCATGGATCAAGACTGGGATTTGTCACTCTGTGTGACGGAGAGGTATCTTGGGGCCCACTCGGTAATACACCATCACAAACAAGCCTTGCAAGCAATGTGACAAAAGAGTTAGCCACGAGATCTTGTATTACAGAACGAGTAAAGAGACTTGCCGGTAACAAGATTGAAATAGGTATGGCGATACCGATGATCGAATCTCGGGCAAGTAACATACCGAAGGACAAAGGGAATGATATACGTGATTGTGTGAATCCTTGACATAGAGGTTCAACCGATAAGATCTTCGTAGAATATGTAGGATCCACTATGGACGTCCATGTCCCGCTATTGGATGTTGGCCAGAGAGTGTGTCTGTCATGTCTACATAGTTCTCGAACCCGCAGGGTCTGCACACTTAAGGTACGGTGACATTTTCGGTTGAATTATTGGTGTTGTTAATCGAATGTTGTTCGGAGTCCCAGATGAGATCGCGGACGTCACGAGTGTCTCCGAAATGGTCCGAAAATGAAGATTGATATATAGGATTGTTGCATTTGGCTTCCGGAAAGAGTTCGGGCATTACCAGTAAAGTACCGAGAGTGACAAATGGGTTCTGGGGTTTTACCGAGAGGGGCCACCCTCCCGGGAGAGGACCTACTAGGCCCATGGGTGGTGCACCAACCCTTAGTGGGCTGGTGAGGCTAGCCCAATAGGGCTATTTTAGCTGAAGCAAAAATAAAGGAAAGGAAAAAAAAGAGGAGGTGGACAAGAAGGAAATGACTCCTCCACCAAACCGAATTGGAGGAGGAGACCTTCCTCCTTGGCTCGGACGAGCCCTCCTACTTGGAGTAGGAGGCAAGGCAGCCTCAGCCTTGTTCCTCCTATATATAGTGGAGGTTTGAGAGGGTTTTTACACCTCAAGCCTTTGTGCAAACCTCTCTCCCTCACTACTTCGTGACACATCGTAGCTAGATCGGTACGGCACGGCGAAGCCCTGCCAGAGTAGCTCCACCATCATCACCACCATGCCGTCGTGCTACCGGAGAATTTAGCTACCTCTTTGTCTCTCTTGCTGGATCAAGAAGGAGGAGATCGTCATCGAGCTGTACGTGTGCTGAACGCGGAGGTGTCGTCCGTTCGGTGCTAGATCGGGATGGATTGTGGGACGACGGCGATTTGGATTGCGAGGACGTTCCACTACATCAACCATGTTTCTTAATGCTTCCCACTTAGCGATCTACAAGGGTATATGGATCCGATCTCCCTCTCGTAGATGATCATTACCATGATAAGTCTTCTTGTGCGTAGGAAAACTTTTGTTTCCCATGCAATGTTCCCCAAAAGTGGAATCATGAGCTAGGTTCATGCGTATATGATATCTCAAGTAGAACACAAAAGAGTTTGTGGGTGTTGATGTTCAATTTTATGCCCTCCTTAGTATTTTTTTTGATTCGACGGTATTGTTGTATTGAAGCGGCCCGGACCAACCTTACTCGTACGCTTACGAGAGACCGGTTTCATCGACAGACATGCAACTTGTTGCATAAAGATGACTGGCGGGTGTGTGTTTCTTCAACTTTAGTTGAAGCGGATTTGACTGAGGCGTCCTTGGAGAAGGTTAAATAGCAATTTGCATATCACCATTGTGGCTTTGCGTAAGTACGATGCGATCATACTAGATACCCATAATAGCCACGTAAAACATGCAACAACAAATTAGATCTTCTAACTTGTTTTTGCAGGTATGCATGTGATGTGATATGGCCAAAGACATGATATGATATATTGGATGTATGAGATGATCATGTTGTAGTAGTTAAATATCGACTTGCACGTCGATGCTACGACAACCGACATGAGCCATAGGGTTGTCTTTAAACTAACGTTTGTGCTTGCAGATGCGTTTACTATATTGCTAGATGGTAGCTTTAGTAGTAATAGCATAGATAGCACGACAACCTCAATGGCGGCACAATGATGGAGATCATGGTGCGATGCCGGTGACGATGGAGATCATGCCGGTGCTTTGGTGATGGAGATCAAGAAGCACAAAATCATGGCCATATCACGTCACTTATGATTTGCATGTGATGTTAATCCTTTTATGCACCTTATTTTTCTTAGGACGACGGTAGCATTATAAGGTGATCCCTCACTAAAATTTCAAGATAAATTTGTGTTCTCCCCGACTAAGCACTGTTGCGACAGTTCGTCGTGTTGAGACACCACGTGATGATCGGGTGTGATGGACTCAACGTTCAGATACAATGGGTGCAAAACAGTTGCACACGCGGAACACTCGGGTTGAACTTGACGAGCCTAGCATGTACATACATGGCCTCGTGACACAAGAGACCGAAAGGTCGAGCATGAATCATATAGTTGATATGATCAACATGGAGATGTTCACCACTGAAACTATACTCAACTCACGTGATGATCAAACTTGAGTTAGTGAATTTGGGTCATGCGACACTTGAATGACTAGAGGGATGTCTATTTGAGTGGGAGTTTATTAGTAATATGATTAGTGAAACTCAATTGTCTTGAACGTAGTCTAAGTAATCTTTAAAAAAATATGTTGTAGATCAATGGCTCGCGCAGTAGAAACCTTGAATTTTAATACGTTCCTAGAGAAAGCTAAGCTGAAAGATGATGGAAGCAACTTTGTTGACTGGGCTCGCTATCTGAGGCTTATCCTCCAAGATGGACAAAAGCAATATGTGCTTGATGCAATGCTCGGCAATGCACCACCCGCTACGACAGACCAAGATGTTTTGAATGCTTGGCAAGCACGTAAGGATGACTACTCACTAGTTCAATGTGCAGTTTTGTATGGCTTAGAACCGGGACTTCAAAGATGTTTTGAACGTCATGGAGCATATGAGATGTTCCAGGAGTTGAAGTTTATCTTTGAGAAGAATGCCCGGATCGAGAGGTATGAGACCTCCGATAAGTTCTATGCTTGCAAAATGGAGGAGAATTCGTCATTCAGTGAACATGTGCTCAGAATGTCTGGGTACTCTAACCGTCTAACTGAGCCGGGGATTGAACTCCCGCAAGAAGCTATCACTGACAGAATTCTTTAGTCATTGCCACCTAGCTATAAGAGCTTCGTGTTGAACTATAACATGCAAGGGATGAATAAGTCACCCGACGAGTTATTTGCGATGTTGAAAGTCGCTGAGTCAGAAATCCAGAAAGAACATCAAGTGTTCATGGTCAATACGACCACTAGTTTCAAGGAAAACGGCAAAGGCAAGAAGGGTAACTCCACGAAGAGTGGCAAGGCTATTACCCCTCCGACGAAGAAACCCAAGGCTAGGCCTAAGCCGGAAACTGAGTACTACTATTGCAAGGGGACTGGTCATTGGAAGCGTAGCTGCCCCAAGTAACTAACCGATAAGAAGGCGGACAACGCCAAACAAGGTATATATGATATACATGTTATTTATGTGTACCTCACCAGCTCTCGTAGTAGTGCCTAGGTATTTAATACCGGTTCTGTTGCTCACATTTGCAACTCGAAATAGGAACTGCGGAATAAACAAAGACTGGCGAAGGATGAAGTGACGATGCGCGTGGGAAATGGTCCCAAGGTTGATGCCATCACTATCGGCACGGTCTCAATTCAGGTACCATCGAGATTAGTGATGAACTTAAATAATTGTTATTTAGTGCCTATGTTAAGCATGAACATTATAACTGTATCTTGTTTACTGTGAGACGGTTACTCATTAAGTCAGAGAATAATGGTTGTTCTATTTATATGAGTAATATCTTTTATGGTCATGCACCCAATGTGAGGGGTTTGTTCATATTAAATCTTGATTGTGATGACACTCATATCCATAACATTGAGACCAAAAGATCTAGAGTTAAAAATGATAGCGCCGCTCTCTTGTGGCACTGCCGCTTAGGTCATATTGGTGTTAAGCTGTAACATCCCAAATTTTGGAATGTTAATAAAATTATTAGATTGATTGTTTGTTTGTTTGAGTGATTGAAACTTGAGTGAAATTTGAAAACTTTTCAGAACTTTTGAATGAGAGGGAATAAAATGACTTTCCCCTTCTTCGGTAAATTCAAATTCATCCAATTAAAAGCAATGAGAGAAGATGACATGACTTCTTCAACTATAAAGAATTTGAACGGAGTTTTGCATTTGAATTCTTTCAAATAATTGCCCTTGCTTCTTTATTTTTCTTCCCTGAGAAATACCCCGAAAAATAATTTCTTGCAAGCAAGAAAGAGAGGAGGAATATGACCCTCCAATATGACCAGGGGCACTTTTGATATATTTTGAGCCAAGGAAACACAAACTTTGTGGAGAAAATAATTTCAAAAAAAGAAAATAAAGCCTTAGGGATTTTTCTGAAAAAACATTTTTTAAAAGTTTTATTTTGGTGTTGGAAAAATCATAAACGAGTAGGAAATATTTTTTTGAAAATTTTGGTACATAATATCCCATATAAATCTTTTTATTTTGTTTCCTTTTATTATTTTTTCCTTGCTGTTTTAAAAGAAAAACAAAATCAGGAAATCTTCTTTCCTTTTAATAGGAAACCGCCCTAGGGCGTTTTTTTTTCTGGGCCAGATTCCCCCTGGCCGATCCTCCCCACGTACCTCACCCCCCTCTTCCTTTTTCTTTTTTTTTCTTTTTCTTTTCTTTCCTTCCTTCTTCTTCCTCTTTCCTTCTTTCTCCCGTGCCCCTTCCTTCCCCAGCGCACGACCCCTTTCCATGGCGCCACCCCCTAGATCATGGGATCACCCCCCCGATTCTCTCTCCCCCTTCCTTCCACTCGCCCCCTGCCCCTATATAAACGCCGCCCCGAGCCCCCCCGGCCCCTCCTCCCCACGCCACCCCTCGCCCCCACGCACCTCGCTGGAGACCAAGCTCCAGTAGGAAAAATGCCACGCCGCCCCGGCCACTACCGCACCCCCCCGCACCAGCCAACGCCACCGGAGAAACCCCCATCGCCACCGTGCTCCATTTTCCCCCCTAGACCCCCTTCGCCGCCCCACGCCGCTGCACCTCCCCTCGCCGGAGTTCGGCCACCGCAGAAGCTTGAAGAGCTTGAGCCGCTCGCCCCCGACGCTCCCTCGACTCCCCAACACAGCAAACGGACGGAGGAGCCTCTCCGCCATCCTCTGGTGTACTCGGCCTCGCCGGCGACTCGCCGGAGACGCAGCCCCGACCTCGCCACCTTCCTGCCTCGCCGGAGAACCTCCTGCCACGGTGAGCCAGCCCGTGTGAATCCCATCTTTTCCTTAGCCGTTAGATCGTGAGTAAACGGTAGAGATTAGAACACCCGTACTCTTTCGGTCTTTTAAATAAAACCGAAACGGTTTTATTATTCACTTATTAGTTAGCCGGCGTTTTACTTACATAGCGGCCGTTTGCTAGAAAGCCCCGCAGCACACACCACCTAGGCCAACCAGAAGCTGCCACGTGTACCCTGTCCGGTTAGAAATCAGTTTTTCTTTTTCTGTTTTAATTCCAAAACAAAGAAAGTTCCAATATTGTTTTGATCATAACTTTTGATCTAGAGATCCAATGATGTTGATTATTTTTCCAGTAGATCACAATTTTTCTAGAGTTTTTAAAAACATATAATGTGTCTATGTTTGAAATTTTCAAATTTGAATTAGATGAGATTTAGTTTAAACCTTGTTTTGCTTATTCTAGGAGTTTAAAAATAGCTTTTAACTTAATTCTTTTTTCTACTGATCACTAGTGATCTTAATTATCAGTGGTAAGAATTTCAGAATTATTTGAGTATTTTAGCTCATTGTTTCTTGTGAAACGATTTCTATTAGGATTATGACTATATTCTTTCTTTAGTTGTTTTTAAATTATTTTCTTTTATATTTCAAAAAGATTATGTTTTGTTTCTGTTAGTTAACAGTAGGTTTCCAACAAGTTTTGATTTTTATTTTTATTTGTTATCATGAAATCAATTCTAGTTCCCTAATAACTTGCAATTGATTTCTCTACTAGATTAACTCCCATTTGAAAATACTTTCAAATAGTTTTAGGAAACATACTTGATTTTATCTTAGTTAAATTTATATTTTAATTTTCTGTTATTTTACTATTTTAGTGTTTTATTTTCAGTTAGAACAAAAACTATTTAGTGTTTGATGTAGTAAAAGACTCCCTAGTCTTATTTGAAGTTTCCTTCGGATTCTTATTCACTCTCTCTTGTTTTGATTGTTAGAATGATTGCTAGTATGAGTGCTTATGTGAATGATATGGTTGTTATATAGATTTCATCGGAGAGTGACGAGTAGTCTATCAAGTTATTCCTCGAGAACGAACTTCTTCTTCGTCAAAATCGCCAGGCAAGTCACTTTGATCATACTATCACCTATCTTTTATGCATCGTAGTTCTACCATCCTATGCCCAATTGCATGCTGACTAGGTACTTGGAAATTATGGTTACATATTGTAGTATCATGTGGTAGGCACCCAACAACCCCATTACTAGGCCCGGGACGACAAATTTCATATTGCTATGCTTGAGTAGACGGGATTCTGGTTGAGAGTTTATCACGAGTGATGCGAGGATACTTTAATAACCAAGACCAGTTAAGTCAAGACTTTTCAAGACCTCGTGATGCAATGCAACTCTGGGTGAAGGACGGTTGATCGGCTCCCTAGAGAAACCAGTGGATGACCCGGGATGCTGGAGACGGCCATGACATCTTGTGGAAAGCTTCACCCAGGCTCAAAGAGACGGACGGATATTTTCAAGACCCAAGGCTTACCTGCACAGCCACAAGTCATTATGGGCTCTGGCTTGGTTGGACAACGCGGCGACTCTGGACAGGCGGTGCTAGCAGATGTAGAAGAACAGTAGGAATGGATGGGCACCGATAGGGATTCAGAGGGACCCGTTGAAAGACCATGTTTTGATCATCCGGTCTTCAAACACCCTGAAGTGCGAGGACATACACGGAGGCGATCAAATCTTGTGGGGAACGTGTGCAAAACTCTGCAGAGTACTCAAAGCTAATCGATTAGCTGTGTCCACGGTCATGGACAACTTGAGCCAAAGGAACTGAAGTTATCTGGAATTGTCAACACCAATATATATTTGATGAGGGTAATATTGATAACTTGGGTATGAGAACTGGTTGGCGGAACCATCTCATTAACAACCAACAGCGTAGTGATATTTTTCTTTTAGCCCCTCTTGTTGTAGGAGAAAATTTGCTTTACGCTAAAACTTACAACCCCACCTACCATATATGCATATAGTACAGATGATATTTTACCCCCTCTCGTATGTGACTTGCCGGCATATTCAATATGCTGACCTACATGGCTGCAACGTCTTATGTTGCAGATATTTTTCTTTGACGAGTAAGAGTACGATTCAGGGTTATGGTCTACACTCAACTTGCCGTTGGTGTTTATTGGGACTCCACTCCCTTGACTGCTTCCGCTCAGATATTTAAGGTATATATCAGTTTTACGCTATTTACATGTGATTGCACTTTGATATATACATTGATGTACTGTGTGTGCCAGCATACTGATCCAGGGATGGCACAAAAACACAGAGGCTTGACTCGTTTTGAGTCGGGTCGCTACATAAGCGCATGAAGAAACTCCATGCTGATGAACTTTTGGAGTCACTTGATTTTGAATAACTTGACACATGCGAACCATGTCTCATGGGCAAGATGACTAAGACTCCGTTCTCTCGAACAATGGAGAGTGCAAGTGACTTGTTGGAGATCATACATACTGATGTGTGCGGACCAATGAGCATAGAGCCGTGTGGCGGATATTGTTATTTTCTCACCTTCACTAATGATTTGAGTAGGTATGGCTATATCTACTTGATGATGGACAAGTCTGAAACATTTGAAAAGTTCAAACAATTTCAGAGTAAAGTTGAAAATCATCGTAGCAAGAAGATCAAGTTCCTACGATCTGATCGAGGAGGTGAATATCTGGGTTACGAGTTTGGTACTCACTTAAGACAATGTGGAATTGTTCCACAGTTGACACCGCCTGGAACACCACAGCGTAATGGTGTGTTCGAACGTCGTAATCGTACTTTATTAGATATGGTGCATTCTATGATGTCTCTTACCGATTTGCCATTATCATTTTGGGGCTATGCATTGGAGAGAGCTGCATTCACTTTAAATAGGGCACCATCAAAATCTGTTGAGACGCCACCATATGAGCTATGGTATGGCAAGAAGCCAAAGTTGTCGTTTCTTAAAGTTTGGGGATGTGATGCTTATGTCAAAAAGCTTCAGCCTGAAAAGTTGGAACCCAAAGTAGAAGAGTGTGTCTTCATAGGTTATCCAAAAGAGACAGTTGGGTATACCTTCTATCTGAGATCCGATGGCAAAGTGTTTGTCGCTAAGAACAGAGCTTTTCTGTAGCGACCCGACTCAAGACGAGTCAAGCCTCTGTGTTTCTGTGCCATCCCTGGATCAGTATGCTGGCACACACAGTACATCAATGTATATATCAAAGTGCAATCACATGTAAAATAGCGTAAAACTGATATATATACCTTAAATATCTCAGCGGAAGCGGTCAAGGGAGTGGAGTCCCAATAAACACCAACGGCAAGTTGAGTGTAGACCGTAACCCTGGATCTTACTCTTACTCGTCGAAGAAAAATATCTGCAACATAAGACGTTGCAGCCGTGTAGGTCAGCATATTGAATATGCCGACAAGTCACAAAAGAGAGGGGTAAAATGTCTTCTATCTCTACATGCATATTCGGCAGGTGAGGCTATAAGTTTTTGCATAATGCCAATTTTATCCTACAACAAGAGGGGCTAAAAGCAAAATATTACTACAAAAGTTGGTTGTTAACGAGATGGTTCCGCCAACCAGTTCTCGTACCCGAGTTGTCAATAATTACCCTCATCAAATATATTCAATGGTGTTGAGAAATCCAGATAACTCCAGTTCCTTTGGCTCAAGTTGTCCATGACTGTGGACACGGCTAATCGATTAGGTTTGAGTACTCTGCAGAGTTTTGCACACGTTCCCCACAAGATTTGATCGCCTCCGAGTATGTCCTCGCACTTCAGGGTATTTGGAGACCGGATGATCAAAACATGGTCTTTCAACGGGTCCCTCTGAATCCCTGTCGGTGCCCATCCATTCCTACCGTTCTTCTACATCTGCTAGCACCGCCTGTCCAGAGTCGCCGCGTTGTCCAACCAAGCCAGAGCCCATAATGACTTGTGGCTGTGCAGGTAAGCCTTGGGTCTTGAAAATATCCGTCCGTCTCTTTGAGCCTGGGTGAAGCTTTCCGCAAGATGTCATGGCCGTCTCCAGCATCCCGGGTCATCCACTGGTTTCTCTAGGGAGCCGATCAACCGTCCTTCACCTAGAGTTGCATTGCATCACGAGGTCTTGAAAAGTCTTGACTTAACTGGTCTTGGTTATTAAAGTATCCTCGCATCACTCGTGATAAACTCTCAACCAGAATCCCGTCTACTCAAGCATAGCAATATGAAATTTGTCGTCCCGGGCCTAGTAATGGGGTTGTTGGGTGCCTACCACATGATACTACAATATGTAACCATAATTTGCAAGTACCTAGTCAGCATGCAATTGGGCATAGGATGGTAGAACTATGATGCATATAAGATAGGTGATAGTATGATCAAAGTGACTTGCCTGGCGATGTTGACGAAGAAGAAGTTCGTTCTCGAGGAATAACTTGATAGACTACTCGTCACTCTCCGATGAAATCTATATAACAACCATATCATTCACATAAGCACTCATACTAGCAATGATTCTAGCAATCAAAACAAAAGAGAGAGCGAAATAGAATCCGAAAGAAACTTCAAATAAGACTAGGGAGTCTTCTACTACGTCAAACACTAAATGGTTTTGTCTAACAGAAAATAAGAACAAGGAACTCAGATATAAGTTTAACTAAGATAAAATAAAGTATTTTTCACAAAACTATTTGAAAGTATTCCCAAACGAGATTTCAAACAATGCGGAAACCAATTGCAAGTTACTAAGGAACTAGAATTGATTTCGTGAAAACAAATAAATACAAAATATAAACTTGTTGCAAAACTAGTGTTTAACTAACAGAAACAAAACATAATAATCTTTCTGAAATAATAAAGAAAATATTTTAAAACAAAGATAGAAAAGGAATTAGCCGAAATCCTAAAAGAGGTGAAACAGATATTGTTTCACATGAAACAGTGAGCTAAAATACTCAATCAAATCTGAAATTTGTACCACTTATAAATAGGACCACTAGTGATCAGTACCAAAAGGAATCAAATTAAAAGCTTTTTTTAAACTCCTGGTATAGGCAAAACAAGGTTTAAACTAAATCTGATCTAACTTATATTTGAAAATTTTAAACATAGACAAATTATATGTTTTTAAAAACTACAGGAAATTTGTGAGCTACTGGAAAAAGAATCACTATCATTGGACTTCGGGATCAAAAGTTGTGGCCAAAACAAGACAGAAACTTTCTGTTTTTTGCAATTTAGACAGAAAAACTGAAGCTAACTAGTAACTAACAGGGGGTACACGTGGCATGATGTGATAGGCTGCGGAGGGTGTTTGTTGCATCGTTAGTAGCAAACGGCCGAGGGCTAGTAAACTTGCTGGCTAATTGATTAAATGAATTAAAAACCGCCGGTTTTCTACTCTAAACCGAAGGGGTATACTATGATCTAATCTACACCACCTAATAAAGATCTAAGGGCTAACAAAACAAAAGAAAAAAAACAAAGAAGAGGAGGGAGTTACCGTCGCTGGGAGGTTGCTTCCTCGCTGGCTATGGTGGCCGAGGGGCTGGGTCGCCGGTGGGGAAGGGGGAGGGGCCGACGGGGGGGGGGAGTGGTGGAGGGGGGGGGCGAAGGGTGGGGCGGCTCTAGGGAGGGGGTGGTGGCGAGGTGGAGGGAGGGCTGTAAGGGGGGGGGGCGAGGTAGGAAAAACCTGCTGGTGTGCTGCTGCTCGCTGGTGATGGAGATGGGGAGGTGGAGAAGGGGCAGCAGGGGGCGGTGGAGGGGGTGCAGGAGGGTGGCCGAAGGGTGGGGAGGTGGTGGCGGGGTGAGGTGGGCTCCGCAGGGAGGAGTGGTGGAGGAGGCCGACGGTGGTGGAGTTCTCTGGCGAGTTTTTCCGGTGACGACTCCGGCGAGGGGTGCGCGAGCTAGAGGCGAGGAGAGGCGGCGGTTTCAACGGGAATGGAACGAGGAGGACGTGGGGCTTCTTATAGAGGCGACGGGAGAGGCTAGGAGGGAAAGGGCTTCGCGAATCCCGGAGGTGGGGATCTCCTCTCCATGGATGGAAGGTTTCTGTGTGACGTGAGGGAGAGAGAGGTAGGAGATGATCCTCTGTTGGGCCAAATTTGGAAAGCTCTTAATGGGCCACCTCCTATTTCCTAATAAAAGTGATTCTATTCCTATTTTCAAAACTAGGAAACTAAAACGTTAAAAAGGAAATCAAATCAATTCGGAATAAAGAGTTTTTATATATTAAAATTATCAGAAAAATAAAATATAAATGATGGGCATTTTGCCACGGCAAAAATAAAAACTTCAGAAAAAAATTATTTTCACAAAATTGCCTAAAAGATTTATTTTCTTTTTCAAATAATTTTCAAATGATCCTCTAAGTTTGAGGGTTCAAATAACTTTCAAAATGCCCGTGGGTTCGAGGGTCATGTTCCTCCGCTCTAGAATGTATTTCCCGACATTTTGTTGCACGAACAAAACGAATGGAAATGCAAAAGAATTCAATGCAAATATCTCCGTTCAAATTCTTTATAGTTGAAGAAGTCATGTCATCTTCTCTCTTTGCTTTTAGAAGATTGAATTTGAATTCACCGGAGAAGGGGAAAGTCATTTTATTCCCTCTCATTCAAAAGTTTCGAAAGGTTTCAAATTTCACACAAGTTTCAGTCACTCAGCAAACAAACAAACAATCAATCTAATAATCATATTAACATTCCAAAATTTATAATTTTGGGATGTTACAAACTACCACACTTAAAATGAATCTCGTCCTCGAGATTCGAAGAGGCTAGAAAGAAAGGTTAGGGTTTGGGGGTCTTCTAACAAATCCTATCTCCGGCAAGGTGGGATGCTACCACACTTAAAATGAGAGGTACTGGTCCCTCAAAATGCTTTAACGATCCTCTGGGGTTTTGGCAACTGACATCGCACAGTCTTCATATTAAATCCTTTGGTGATGCTCTCCCGTTGATATAAGCTTCTTCCATCACTGGCTCTTCTTAACTGACAGTCTCGTGGTCAATTCTAAATAACATATCGAGGGTTCTCATGGTGGTCTACCATTTGTGGTTATCCTGCAGAGAGAGGGGTCTTGGTTTCATTCTCACCGTAAAATTTCCTATGCGTGACAACAGGTGCCATGTACACGGGCTTTCATCATACCATTCTAAGGCTTAAACAAAAGCTTCAAAGAACGTCGTCTCTCTCTATGGGTAAGTCTCTCAGATTTACCATTCCGAATAGCAAGATAAATGATAAGAGTAAGTCGTCATGGTGATCAATCCATTCCGCACCCAAATCATTTCTCTGTATAAGGTTTAGCGAATCTCGCATTCTAACACTTGGGCATCCTCACAAGCGTTGCAGAATTTCTCTTGTCCACGAACGAAGTTCGGATAATCCATTGGTTCTGCAAGCTGAACGAAACATCTATCGTATCTTCACAACTCTCAGGTTTTCGTATGCTCCTAAGGAAACGTGTGCTGATCCATCATAACTTCTTCCATAAATCATATGCATTTCATAATCAATCCTTTATTACATCCTTAATTTATCCTCAAAAACTCCAATTCAAAAGTACTTTATTACAAATGCTGCCATCCACATTGTTCGGTATGGTCAAGCATTTCTGCCAACTTTATTCATCTGTCTTTCTTGGAGGTACTTTAGTTCCACTCGAACTTTCCGATGTGCTCCTTGAAATCATCCATCTTTTGCTTCATCATGGTGGCCATGAGCTTCATCTCCATCATCTCCGCACGTACTTCACTCAGATATTCCTGGGTATGACGGAGTCTTGCTTCAAGTATTTCTCCGATCTGACGTATGGCTTCCATGGCAGCTTCACGAACAACATCAAAGAAGGTTGCTCGTGGTACACGTGAAATGAAAAAGTATTGCCCCATAGTCTTAGGACAAACTCCTTTCACATGGTGGAGGTGTACTTCCACGTACCAAAGTTCCACTCCATTTTCCATGAATGGGTATCCTTTGTAGACCGCATCTCCTTCAAGATGAACGTGCTTCATCATGTCCTTTAGGATTTTTGGGTAATCATGATCACTGGTCTGGGTCATGATCATTTCTGGGCCCTTGAGGTAGGACTCATAGAGAGTTGCCATCTGTAGGTGTGAGTAAATAGGTACTCAGAGGAATGTATATGTCTCCTTGGTTATGGTACATTCCTACTCAGTGGATCCTGTGGGGTTTACCGATTACTACCACACTTAAATGAATTTTACTCATGCCTGCATAGACCATATTTTCTCATATCCTCATAATTGTTCAGAGATCTTTGTTCAAAGAGAAACAACGCATACAGTTTCAACATAGGCAATCATGAGACAATAAATTCCATTTATTCATGATGTTATTACAATCTCAGGGACTTCTGTTACAAAAAATTTCACTCCATGATCTTATGAAAAACAAGAGTGTTTCGGATTACACTTATTGCCATGGTCAAAACTTAACTACTCCATTCTAGCTTTCTTCCTTTGTGGACACTCGCTGGAAAAATGTCCTGCTTCCTTGCAACAAAAACAAATGATTTCTGACAAGTCTCGAGGCTTCTTAGCTTCTGCTTTTGCTCCTTGGATTCCCGGCTTCCTTCCTAAGCACATGTATTTGTGGTGGCCAAATTTCATACACTTGTAACATCTGACATGACTCAGGTCTTTGTCTGCAGAGATTTGGTTCTTCCGAGGGTACTTGTTCTTCTTTCCGGACTCCTTCATCTTGGCCAGTTCTTCTATTTCAAGTGGATCAAACTCCACTTCTTCCGCCGGGAAGTATCCCAGATACTCTTGGCTTCTCTTCGTGCAGTCCTGGGAATATGTCCTTCTTCTCCACATGAGTAGCATGCGTTGGAGAAAAATCTGGTCAGACCTTGTCCATCAGGGTCTTCAATATTTTCGTTCATCACTGGCTCTTCTAGAATCTTCTTCTTGAGTGTTTCCATCACTGCATCTTTCTGCTGCTTGACAACTTGTTGCACCTTGGGGTAAATGTGACACTGAGCTGGGTAGTGGGTGGTTCCTTCACAAAGGAAACAAGTCACCTGACTACTTGGGCACTCCTTTGCTGGGTGATTTTCTTCACAATGAGTGCATCCATCCTTGTGTTCTTCCTGGGTGTGTCCTATTTCTCCACAGATCTTGCATGCACAAGTCTTCTCCTTCGGATTGTCATAGCACTTCTGAATGAGACGGGATCTTAACAGAGTCTTCTTGAATTCTTCCCAATTTTCTGCTCCACTAAATCCTTGTATGGCATGATGCATTTTCCACCAGATTGCAGCACTTTGGGTGAAGTACTGGAGAGCGTGTTCCACTTCATACTTCCTTGAGATCAAGTTGCTCCCGAAGTGGTTCTCCATGTTCTGAATCCATATCTCAGCTTCCAGTTGGGTCATTGGTCCAGAGACTACAAGTCCAGCTTCATACTCCATCAAGTAGGGTTGAGGTTTTGGGGATGAGACGGGTAAGAGAGGGAGGGAGATACACACAATACAAACAGTATTTTTGAGAATAGATTTTTGTTGTAGCCATCGGAAAACACACACCAATGACGGCTCACAATTCATCGTATCTAACGTGGGTATATAACAGGGGTTTGGACTTCTAATGGTCATATAAATATTCGGACACTTCAGGGTCTTCGAGTTCTTCGGGTCTTGAGAGTCCTCTGTTGGTGTAGCTTCAATTCTTCAAAAGCGTGGTGAAATCCTCTTTACTTTGAAGTAGAACTCTGTTGATTCTTCATGAGGTCGAAGGGGTAAGGGGATTGTATAACTATTTGAGGTGAGAGGGAACATTTGATGAAATCAGAAGAGATGAGAAGTGAAAGGTGTTTTCGAAAATAAGATTTTTGAGAGATCCTATCCTAAGAAATTTTCCAGTTTCTAGGGTCACGTCCTACAGTCAACATGTGCTCTGATACCATATACCATTTCTGTAGCGACCCGACTCAAGACGAGTCAAGCCTCTGTGTTTCTGTGCCATCCCGGGATCACTATGCTGGCACACACAATACATCAATGTATATATCAAAGTGCAATCACATGTAAAATAGCGTAAAACTGATATATATACCTTAAATATCTCAGCGGAAGCGGTCAAGGGAGTGGAGTCCCAATAAACACCAATGGAAAGTTGAGTGTAGACCGTAACCCTGGATTGTACACTTACTCGTCGAAGAAAAATATCTGCAACATAAGACGTTGCAGACGTGTAGGTCCGCATATTGAATATGCCGGCAAGTCACAAAAGAGAGGGGTAAAATGTCTTCTATATCTACATGCATATTTGGCAGGTGGGGCTATAAGTTTTTGCATAAAGCCAATTTTATCCTACAACAAGAGGGGCTAAAAGCAAAATATTACGACAAAAGTTGGTTGTTAACGAGATGGTTCTGCCAACCAGTTCTCGTACCCGAGTTGTCAATAATTACCCTCATCAAACATATTTAATGGTGTTGAGAAATCCAGATAACTCCAGTTCCTTTGGCTCAAGTTGTCCATGACCGTGGACACGGCTAATCGATTAGGTTTGAGTACTCTGCAGAGTTTTGCACACGTTCCCCACAAGATTTGATCGCCTCCGAGTATGTGCTCGCACTTCAGGGTGTTTGAAGACCGGATGATCAAAACATGGTCTTTCAACGGGTCCCTCTGAATCCCTGTCGGTGCCCATCCATTCCTACCGTTCTTCTACATCTACTAGCACCGCCTGTCCAGAGTCGCCGCGTTGTCCAACCAAGCGAGAGCCCATAATGACTTGTGGCTGTGAAGGTAAGCCTTGGGTCTTGAAAATATCCGCCCGTCTCTTTGAGCCTGGGTGAAGCTTTCCGCAGGATGTCATGGCTGTCCCCAGCATCCCGGGCATCCACTGGGTTCTCCAGGGAGCCGATCAACCGTCCTTCACCCAGAGTTGCATTGCGTCCGAGGTCTTGAAAATCTTGTCTTAACCGGTCTTGATTATTTAATCAACCTCGCATCACTTGTGTTATGCACTCAACCGAAATCCCGTCTACTCAAGCATAGCAATATGAACTTTGTCGTCCCGGGGCCAAGTATCGGGGTTGTTGTGTGCCTACCACATGATACTACAGTCTATACTAAAATTTCCAATTACCTAGTCAGCATGCAATTGGGCATAGGATGGTAGAACTACGATCCATAAAACATAGGTGATAGTATGATCAAAGTGACTTGCCTGGTGATGTTGACGAAGAAGAATTTCTCGAGAAATAACTTGATAGACTACTCGTCACTCTCCGATGAAATCTATATAACAAACATATCATTCACATAAGCACTCATACTAGCAATCTTTCTAGCAATCAAAACAAAAGAGAGAGCGAAATAGAATCCGAAAGAAACTTCAAATAAGACTAGGGAGTCTTCTACTACGTCAAACACTAAATGCTTTTGTCTAACAGAAAATAAGAACAAGGAACTAAAATATAAGTTAACTAAGATAAAATAAAGTATTTTTCACGAAACTATTTGAAAGTATTCCCAAACGGGATTTGAAACTATGCGGAAACCAATTGCAAGTTACTAAGGAACTAGAATTGATTTCGTGAAAACAAATAAATATAAAATAAAAACTTGTTGCAAAACTACTGTTTAACTAACAGAAACAAAACATAATAATATTTCTGAAATAATAAAGAAAATATTTTAAAACAAAGATAGAAAAGGAATTAGCCGAAATCCTAAAAGAGGTGAAACAGAAATTGTGTCACATGAAACAGTGAGTTAAATACTCAAACAAATCTAAATTTTTTACCACATATAAGTAGGATCACTAGTGATCAGTACCAGAAGGAATCAAATTAAAATCTATTTTTAAACTCCTGGAATAGGCAAAACAAGGTTTAAACTAAATCTGATCTAACTTATATTTGAAAATTTTAAACATAGACTAACTATATGTTTTTAAAAACTACAGGAAATTTGTGAGCTACTGGAAAAAGAATCACTATCATTGGACTTCGGGATCAAAAGTTGTGGCCAAAACAAAACAGAAACTTTCTGTTTTTTGCAATTTAGATAAAAACACTGAAGCTAACTAGTAACTAACAGGGGGTACACGTGCCATGATGTGATAGGCTGCGGAGGGTGTTTGTTGCATCGTTAGGAACAAACGGCTGAGGGCTAGTAAACTTGCTGGCTAATTGATTAAATGAATTAAAAACCGCCGGTTTTCTACTCTAAACCGAAGGGGTATACTATGATCTAATCTACACCACCTAATAAAGATCTAAGGGTTAACAAAACAAAAGAAAAAAAAACAGAGAAGAGGAGGGAGTTACCGTGGCTGGGAGGTTGCTTCCTCGCTGGCTATGGTGGCCGAGGGGCTGGGTCGCCGGTGGGGAAGGGGGAGGGGCCGGCGGGGGGGAGTGGTGGAGGGGGGGGCGAAGGGTGGGGCGGCTCCAGGGAGGGGGTGGTGGCGAGGTGGAGGGAGGGCTGCAAGGGGGGGGCGAGGTGGGAAAAAACTGTTGGTGTGTTGCTGCTCGCCGGTGATGGAGATGGGGAGGTGGAGAAGGGGCAGCAGGGGGCGGTGGAGGGGGGGTGCAGGAGGGTGGCCGAAGGGTGGGGAGGTGGTGGCGGGGTGAGGTGGGCTCGACAGGGAGGAGTGGTGGAGGAGGCCGACGGTGGTGGAGTTCTCTGGCGAGTTTTTCCGGTGACGACTCTGGCGAGGGGTGCGCGAGCTAGAGGCGAGGAGTGCGCGAGCTAGAGGCGAGGAGAGGCGGCGGTTTCAATGGGAATGGAACGAGGAGGACGTGGGGCTTCTTATAGAGGCGACGGGAGAGGCTAGGAGGGAAAGGGCTTCGCGAATCCCGGAGGTGGGGATCTCCTCTCCATGGATGGAAGGTTTCTGTGTGACGTGAGGGAGAGAGAGGTAGGAGATGATTCTCTGTTGGGCCAAATTTGGAAAGCTCTTAATGGGCCACCTCCTATTTCCTAATAAAAGTGATTCTATTCCTATTTTCAAAACTAGGAAACTAAAACGTTAAAAAGGAAATCAAATCAATTCGGAATACAGAGTTTTTATATATTAAAATTATCAGAAAAAGAAAATATAAATGATGGGCATTTTTCCACGGCAAAAATAAAAACTTCAGAAAAAAATTATTTTCACAAAATTGCCTAAAAGATTTATTTTCTTTTGCAAATAATTTTCAAATGATCCTCTAAGTTTGAGGGTTCAAATAACTTTCAAAATGCCCGTGGGTTCGAGGGTCATGTTCCTCCGCTCTAGAATGTATTTCCCGGCATTTTGTTGCACGAAGAAAACGAATGGAAATGCAAAAGAATTCAATGCAAATATCTGCATTCAAATTCTTTATAGTTGAAGAACTCATGTCATCTTCTCTCTTTGCTTTTAAAAGATTGAATTTGAATTCACCGGAGAAGGGGAAAGTCATTTTATTCCCTCTCATTCAAAAGTTTCGAAAGGTTTCAAATTTCACACAAGTTTCAGTCACTCAGCAAACAAACAAACAATCAATCTAATAATCATATTAACATTCCAAAATTTATAACTTTGGGATGTTACATTTTCTCTAGAAAGAGTTTCTCTCGAAAGAATTGAGTGGGAGGAAGATAGAACTTGATGAGGTTGCAGAACCTCTGCTTCAACAAGATGGTGGCGCAGGGCAGAAATAAATTTCTGTCGAGGCAACACGAGTTGAAGAGGAAGCTAATGATGATGATCATGAAGCTTCAGATTAAATTACTGTCGGACCTCGCAGGTCGAGAAGAGCATGTACTGCTCCTGAGTGGTACGGGAATCCTGTCTTGTCAATCATGTTGTTGGACAATAATGAGCCTGCGAATTATGGATAAGCAGTGGTGGGCCCAGACTCCAACAGATGGTTAGAAGCCATGAAATCTGAGATAGGATCTATGTATGAAAACAAAGTATGGACTTTGGAAGTATTACCTAAAGGTCGCAAGGCTATTCAGAACAAATGGATCTTTAAGAAGATGACAGACGTAGATGGTAATGTGACCGTTTATAAAGCTTGACTTGTGGCAAAGGGTTTTTCACAAGTTCAAGGAGTTGACTACGATGAGACATTCTCACTCGTAGCGATGCTTAAGTCCATCCGAATCATGTTAGCAATAGCTGCATTTTTCGATTATGAAATTTGTTTGATGGATGTCAAAACGGCGTTCCTTAACGGGTTTCTTAAGGAAGAGTTGTATATGATGCAACCCTAATGTTTTGTTGATCCAGAGAATGCTGACAAGGTGTGCAAGCTCCATCGATCCATTTATGGACTGGTGCAAGCTCTCGGAGTTGGAATCAACGCTTTGATGAGGTCATCAAGACGTTTGGGTTTATACAAGTTTTTGGAGAAGCTTCGATTTACAAGAAAGTGAGTGGGAGCTCTATAGTGTTTCTTATATTATATGTGGATGACATATTGCTGATTGAAAACAATGTGGAGTTTTTGGAAAGCGTAAAGGATTACTTGAATAAAAGTTTTTCAATGAAGGACCTAGGAGAAGCTGCTTACGTATTGGGCATAAAGATCTATAGAGATAGGTCAAGGCTCCTAATACCTCTTTCAAATAGCACATACCTTGATAAAGTTTTGAAGAAGTTCAAAATGGAACAATCCAAGAAGGGGTTCTTGTCGGTGTTACAATGTATAAAGTTGAGTAAGACTCAATGTCCAGTAACTGCATAAGATAGAGAAAAGATGAGTGTCGTCCCCTATGCTTCATCCATAGGGTCTATCATGTATGCAATGATGTGCACAAGACCGGATGTTAGCCTGGCCATAAGTATGGCATGCAGGTTCCAAAGTGATCCAGGAGTGGAATATTGGGCGACAGTCAAGAATATTCTGAAGTACATGAAAAGGACTAAGGAAATGTTTCTCGTTTATGGAGGTGACGAAGAGCTCGTCGTAAAGGGTTACGTCAATGCAAGATTTGACACTGATCCGGATGACTCAAAGTCTCAAACCGGATACGTATTTATTCTTAACAGGGGTGCGGTAAGTTGGTGCAGTTCCAAGCAAAGCGTCGTAGCTTATTCTACATGCGAAGCAGAGTACATAGCTGCCTCGCATGCAGCTAAGGAGGGTGTATGGATGAAGCAATTCATGTCAGATCTTGGAGTAGTGCCAAGTGCACTGGATCCAATCAATCTGTTCAATGACAACACTAGTGCCATTGTTGTAGCCAAGGAACCAAAGGACCAGACACATAAAGCGACGCTCCAACGCCATCCGAGATTACATCAAGGAGGAGGACATAAATATTTGCAAAGTGCACACATATCTGAATGTTGCAGATCCGCTGACTAAACCTCTTCCACGAGCAAAGCATGATCAACACCAGAACTGTATGGGTGTTAGATTCATTACATTATAAATCACATAGAGATGTGAGGCTAGATTATTGACTCTAGTGCAAGTGGGAGACTATTGGAAATATGCCCTAGAGGCAATAATAAAATAGTTATTATTATATTTCCTATTTCAAGATAATCGTTTGTTACCCATGCTATAATTGTATTGAATGGAAACATAAATGCATGTGTGGATATATAGACAAAACAATGTCCCTAGTGAGTCTCTAGTTAACTAGCCTATTGGTCGAGGATGGTTAAGGTTTCCTAGCCTTAGCAAGTGTTATCACTTGATGACGGGATCACATCATTAGGAGAATGATGTGATGGACAAGACCCAAACTATAAACGTAGCATATGATCGTGTCATTTTGTTGTTATTGTTTTCCACATGTCCAGTATACATTCCTATGACCCTGAGATCATGTAACTCACTGACACCGGAGGAATGGCTTGTGTGTATCAAATGTCGCAACGTTACTCGGTGACTATAAAGGTGCTCTACACATATCCCCGAAGGTGTCTGTTTTGTTAGCATGGATCAAGACTGGGATTTGTCACTCCGTGTGACGGAGAGGTATCTCGGGGCCCACACGGTAATACAATATCACAAACAAGCCTTGCAAGCAATGTGACTAAAGAGTTAGCCACGGGATCTTGTATTACGGAACAAGTAAAGAGACTTGCGGGTAACAATATTGAAATAGGTATGGCGATACCGATGGTCGAATTTCGGGCAAGTAATATACCGAAGGACAAAGGGAATGATATACAGGGTTGTGTGAATCCTTGATATAGAGGTTCAACCGATAGGATTGATACGTCTCCATCGTATCTACTTTTCCAAACTCTTTTTCCCTTGTTTTGGACTCTAATTTGCATGATTTGAATGGAACTAACCCGGACTGACGCTGTTTCAGCAGAATTGTCATGGTGTTGTTTTTGTGCAGAAATGAAAGTTCTCGGAACGTCCTGAAAATTTACGAAGAATATTTCTGGAAAATATGAAAAATACCTATGCAAAGATCTATCGGAGGGGATGGGCCAGTGGGCCACAAGCCCTTTTGTCGTGGCCCCCCTAGCCGCGGCAACCAAGCTTGTGGGGCCCACGTGGGTCTGCCGCCCCCAACTCCAGCTCTATAAATTCACTTTCGTCCAGAAAAAAATCAAGAGAGAAGATTTCATCGCGTTTGCGATACAGAGTGTAGCGACCTGACTCATGACGAGTCAAGCCTCTGGTGTTTCCGTACCATCCCAAGATCATGCTGGTACACACACAGTACATAATGTATATATTCAAGAGTTCAATCACACAGCTATATTAATCGAAATCTCATAAAGAGTACTTTATTACAATAAGGATTACAATAAAGTGGCTGAAGGCCAACTCATGAGATTATCCAACGAAAACTAGCGGAAGCATCAGGTAGACGAGTCCATCCGACTCCAAGGGCATGTCGCTAAGCGTAGATCGTAGCCTCACTCCTGGTCGGAAAAGTACTCTGCAACATGATACGTTGCAGCCGTGTAGGTCAGCATATTGAATATGCCGGCAAGTCATCAAAGAGAGGAGTAAAATAATAATCAACTATCTCTACATGCATATTTGGCCGGTGGGGCTATGAGTTTTGCATAAAGCCAGTTTTATCCTACAACAAGAGGGGTTGGAAGCAAAATATTACTAATTGTTTGTTGTTAACGAGACGGTTCCACCAACCAATTCTCGTACCCGAATAGTTGTTAACACCCACATTATTAAGTTGTGTCGAGAGTTCACGGGAAATTCAATGCCTTCGGCTCAAGTTGTCCATGACCGTGGACACGGCTAATCGATTAGGTTGGGCACTCTGCAGAGTTTTGCACACGTTTCCCACAAGATTTGATCGCCTCCGGGTTTGAAGACCGGATGATCAAAACATGGTCTTTCAACACCGTGAAGTGCGAGGACAAACCCGGAGGCGATCAAATCTTGTGGGGAACGTGTGCAAAACTCTGCAGAGTGCCCAACCTAATCGATTAGCCGTGTCCACGGTCATGGACAACTTGAGCGGAAGGCATTGAATTTCCCCTGAACTCTCGACACAACTTAATAATGTGGGTGTTAACAACTATTCGGGTACGAGAATTGGTTGGCGGAACCATCTCGTTAACAACAAACAATGTAGTAATATTTTGCTTCCAACCCCTCTTGTTGTAGGATAAAACTGGCTTTATGCAAAACTCATAGCCCCACCGGCCAAATATGCATGTAGAGATAGTTGATTATTATTTTACTCCTCTCTTTGATGACTTGCCGGCATATTCAATATGCTGACCTACACGGCTGCAACGTATCATGTTGCAGAGTACTTTTCCGACCAGGAGTGAGGCTACGATCTACGCTCAGCAACATGCCCTTGGAGTCGGATGGACTTGTCTACCTGATGCTTCCGCTAGTCTTCGTTGGATAATCTCATGAGTTGGCCTTCAGCCACTTTATTGTAATCCTTATTGTAATAAAGTACTCTTTATGAGATTTCGATTAATAAAGCTGTGTGATTGAACTCTTGAATATATACATTATGTACTGTGTGTGTACCAGCATGATCTTGGGATGGTACGGAAACACCAGAGGCTTGACTCGTCTTGAGTCGGGTCGCTACAGAAGTGGTATCAGAGCACACGCTGACCTTAGGACGTAACCTCTAGGAATGGAAAAGCCTTAGGAAGAAAACTATTTTCTCTTATGTCTATAAATCTTCTATTTCCTCTTCTGACCATTTCTGACTTCTCTCCCATTTTCCAATGTTTAGATGGCCACCTTCATCCCTGTTATGTTCACGGAGTTTTGCCAGCCCGATGCCACTATGCCATTCGGAAAGGAGCTGGTGCAGATCACCAAGGATTTTAGGATTGCTCTGCCGACTATCACAGGGAAGCCAACTTCGTCTTACCCGGAGGATTCACGCTACAGGATCGAGGTGCATATTCCCGGAAGGACATTCTAGCCACGCATTGAGCCGATGGATTTCAAGTTCATCGCACCCAATTGGATTCTCGGAAGGGACATGGCGATCCATTGTGCACTCGGACGTATCAAGGAAGAATACAAAGGCTGCCCTATTTCTCCAGACCTATTCACCGTATCCCGGAGAAACGAAGACGGAGATATCATCTCAAGCAAGACCAAGGACGCTCTCTTGTCTTATGCCCAGACCTTGGAGAAGCACAGCGGGACTCTGGAGCATCACGTGATCAAGGACGCCAGGAAAATCAAGCAACTGTCACTCCGCGAGCTTGAGCTTGAAGATGCAGCCCGGGAAGCTCACTATGAGCATGAGCTGGAGGTGAAGGACTTACTGGAGCGGATCGAGAAGCTGAAGACTCGAGTTGCATACCTGGAGGAGGAACTGGACATGGGCAAGAACCTTCATCCCGAAGGAGACGTAGCCCCCTTGATCAGCAACGACGAGGACTATGAAGAAAGCTCCACCGAAGGACCCGTCACCATGCTTTTCTGAGGAGGACACTTAGACTAGACCACCAAATTTACTTTATCGTTATACGTTTTAGGCCGATGTTTAGGATTATCGAATTTTGTATCCTCGTGTGAACCTTTGTGATGATATTGAATAAAATGTGTGGTGTGATACTTGTGTGTTGCATTCATATGGGTAGTGTAACTACTCTTAGACCATTGTTCTATGCTAATCTCACCCCTCTGCAAACATCAGATGCCTCCGAGACGCGCCCCTGAGTCCAACTTTCCGCCGGAACTCACCCAGTTGATCCAGCAACAAAACACCCTGATGCAGCTGATCATCCAGAACCAGAACAACAACAACAACCATCATCCACCCCAGGCTGACAATCTCACCCGTTTTCTGAGGTTGAACCCTCCAACTTTCTCCAGCAGCATTGAGCCCATTGTGGCAGATGATTGGCTCTGCAAGATGGAGCATGAACTTATCACTTCTGGTTGTTCTGAAGCTGAGAAGGTGCGTTTTTCCGCGCATCAACTTGAAGGCCCTGCAGCTGCTTGGTGGGAGAACTACACCACCACTTATCCCATTGCTGGAGTCACTTGGGAGCAATTCAAGCAAGCCTTCCGCACCGCACATGTCTCAGCTGGTGCAATGAGTCTGAAGAAGCGTGAGTTTCGCAACTTACGCCAAGGGAATCGCTCTGTGGCCCAGTACGTCGATGAATTCAGCATGCTCGCCCGTTATGCACCTGGAGATGTGGCCGATGATGCGGCCAAGTAGGAAAAGTTCTTGGAGGGACTCAATGATGAGCTAAGCATTCAGTTGACTGTAACCACCTTCAACAACTACCAGGAGCTGGTTGATAAGGCCCTCATCTTGGAGGGGAAACATTAGCAGATGGAGAACCGCAAGCGAAAGTATGGGGTTGGAAAGTTCAACTCCGGCACTCAGCAGAAGCCTCGCTACACCCCCTATCCAGGGAATACCGGGACTGGATCCGGTAAGTTTGGAGGACACGTTCAGCATAACCACCCAGTGCACAACCATGGAGGCCACAACCATGGAGGAAATGGGAACCACCGCAACAACAACAACTTCATGAATGGTGGTACTGGGACTCAGCAACATTCAGCTCCAGCTCAGAAGGATCTGACTCACATCACTTGCATCAAGTGTCAGAAGACGGGACACTATGCCACTGATTGTCCCCGGAACAAGTAGGGAAATGGAAACGACAACGACAACTCTACAACAAAGAAGCCCAATCCTTTTCCTCGAGCTCAGGTGAACCACATTGATGTTGAAGAGGTCTATGATCAACCCGGTACTATGGTTGGTAAGTTTTTACTAAATTCACATCCAGTATTGGTACTTTTTGATTCTGGTGCAACACATTCATTCATATCAAGGGTAGTTGTGGAAAAGTATAGTTTGCCTACTAGAACCCTCATCCAGCCTATTAAGGTCAGTTCCCCAGGAGGCATGATGACAGCCGGGATAGGATGCCATGCTTTGAGTCTCAACATCGGGAACCATAATTTTCCCACCGACCTCATCGTATTAGAGTCCCAGGGATTGGATGTAATCCTAGGCATGGATTGGTTGGCCAAGTATGAAGGGAATATTGATTGTGCCCTTAAGTCTATTTTGCTTACCACCCCCGAGCAGAAGCGGATTAAGTACGTGTCTCAGCGCCCGACACGGAGTAAGCGAGTAAACTCTCTCACGGGAGTAGTCCAGGAGGAAGTACCGATTGTACAGGAGTACCCAAATGTATTTCCGGAGGAATTGCCGGGCATGCCACCCGATAGAGAGATTGAATTCTTGATTGAGCTATTACCCGGAACAGCCCCGATATCCAAGAGACCCTATCGGATGCCCGCAAATGACTTGATAGAAATCAAGAAGCAAATTAAGGAGTTATTGGACAAAGGGTATATTCGCCCAAGTTCTTCACCTTGGGGAGCCCCAGTGCTCTTGGTTGAAAAGAAGAACAAGTCCTTGAGGATGGTTGTCGATTATCGTGCATTGAACGATGTGACCATCAACAACAAGTACCCCTTGCCGATGATCAATGATCTGTTTGATCAGTTAGTTGGAGCTCGCGTGTTCTCAAAGATCGATCTTCGATCCGGGTATCATCAGTTGAAGATTCGTGAACAGGATATACCCAAGACAGCCTTCACCACTCGGTACGGCTTGTATGAGTACACGGTCATGTCATTTGGACTGACTAATGCTCCGGCATATTTTATGAATCTGATGAACAAGGTATTTATGGAATACTTGGACAAGTTTATCGTGGTGTTCATCGATGACATACTGATATTCTCCAAGAACGAAGAGGAACACAAGGAACATCTGCGTCTAGTTCTGGAGAAGCTTCGAGAGCATAAGCTATATGCAAAGTTCAGCAAATGTGAGTTTTGGTTGAAGGAAGTCGGATTTCTCGGACACGTCATCTCAGGAGAAGGAATAGCAGTGGACCCTGCCAAGGTCGCAGCAGTCACCGAATGGGTAGCACCCACTTCAGTCAAGGAGATCCGCAGTTTCCTCGGACTTGCCGGATATTACCGGAGGTTCATTGAGAATTTCTCAAAGATCGCCAAGCCCATGACAGAGTTGTTGAAGAAAGAATCCAAGTATATTTGGACTGAGGATTGTGAAACCAGTTTTCAAGAGCTGAAGAAACGTCTTGTTACAGCCCCAGTGCTGATATTGCCGAACATTCGGAAGGATTTCCAGGTTTATTGTGACGCTTCTCGTCAAGGACTCGGAGGAGTGCTCATGCAAGAAGGCAAAGTTGTAGCCTATGCATCGAGACAGCTCAGACCTCATGAGTTGAATTATGCCACACATGACTTGGAACTAGCAGCCGTAGTGCACGCTCTCAAGACCTGGAGACATTTCCTGATCGGAAATAGTTGTGATGTTTACACTGATCACAAGAGCCTGAAATATATCTTCACGCAGAAGGAGTTGAACCTCAGACAGAGGCGATGGCTAGAGTTGATCAAGGACTATGACATGAGATTGCATTATCACCCAGGCAAGGCAAATGTTGTAGCTGATGCGTTGAGCCGCAAGAGTTATGTGAACACACTCACAGTGGGAGGATTACCCCAGGAGTTAGTCGATGACCTCCGAGAGCTCAAATTGGAGATAGTTCCAAGAGGATTTGTTGCCACTCTGGAAATTCAGTCTACTTTGACAGAAAAGATCCGCGAAGCACAGAAATCAGACAAGGAGATAGCTGAGATTAAGCAGAAAATGGAAGACGGGAAGGCTAAAGGTTTTCGTGAGGATGAACACGGAACTTTATGGTTTGAGGATCACATCTATGTGCCCAATGATCCCGAACTTAGGAAGTTGATACTTCAGGAGGCCCATGATTCCCCCTACTCAATACACCCCGGCAACACCAAGATGTATCTGGATCTGAAAGAAAGTTTCTGGTGGACAGGATTGAAGAAAGACATTGCCGAGTTGGAGCAATATGTGATGTTTGTCAGCGAGTAAAAGCCGAGCATCAGAAGCCAACAGGTTTGCTCCAACCTCTGCCGATACCCGAGTGGAAATGGGAAAATCTTGGTATGGACTTCATCACAGGATTACCCACGACCCGTTCTGGCTATGATTCTATTTGGGTTGTGGTCGATCGTTTGACCAAGGTAGCTCACTTCATTCCGGTGAAGACTACTTACATGAGTGCCAAGCTGGCCAAGATATATATGACGAGGATCGTATGTCTGCATGGAGTACCGAAGAGCATTGTGTCAGATAGAGGGACTCAGTTCACATCCAAATTTTGGCACCAACTGCATGAAACCTTGGGAACGAGATTGGAGTTCAGTACAACTTTTCACCCGCAGACAGATGGACAGACCGAGAGAGTTAATCAGATTCTGGAGGACATGTTGAGAGCTTGCGCACTAGACTATGGGTCTAGTTGGGATGACAATTTACCGTATGCCGAGTTCTCATACAACAACAGCTACCAGACCAGTCTGAAGATGGCCCCTTTCGAAGCTCTATACGGAAGGAGGTGCAGAACACCGTTGATGTGGGATGGAGTTGGAGACCAACAACTTTTTGGTCCCGACCTTATCCGAGATTCTGAAGAGAAGGTCAAGCTTATTCATGACCGACTCAAGATAGCTCAGTCCAGGCAGAAGAGTTATGCTGACAGCAAACGCAAGGAAGTAACGTACGAAGTGGGAGACCGAGCATATCTTTGGGTGACTCCACTTCGAGGAATCAAGAGATTGGGTGTGAAAGGGAAATTAGCACCTCGTTTCATTGGCCCCTACAAAATTCTTGAGCGTAGAGGCGAAGTTGCATACAAACTGGAACTGCCGGAAGGATTTTCCGGAGTTCATGATGTCTTCCATGTTTCCCAGATGAAGAAATGCCACGCTGAGATGGCCGATGTTCCGTTGAGAGATACAGTGCCCCTAGAGGCCATACAGCTTGACAGTGATCTGACGTATGAGGAGAAACCCGTCAGGATTCTCGAGACTGCCAACAGAGTTACCCGCAGCAAGATCATCAAGTTCTGCAAGGTGTTGTGGAGCCACCACACCGAGGAAGAAGCCACCTGGGAACGAGAAGAGGATCTTCGTCGAGACCACCCGCACCTGTTTTCTAGCCAACCGAATCTCGAGGGCGAGATTCATCTTAAGGTGGGTAGGTTTGTAACATCCCAATTTTCCTAATTGGGAATGTTTTACATTGTAGGTAAGCATCTATGCATTTTGATTGAAATAAATTTAGCACGTGAATTCCTTCGTCTTTTTGATTTGCATTTCCATTTTTCCTTGCACGAGTAATGCCCGGAGAAATACTCTCTTGCACGCAAGAGAGAGAGAGCGGAGGAAAATGACCCTCCAATAGTGCGGGCAAATTTCTGAAATATTTGAGCCAAGAAACCCACAGATTATTTGCAAAAATAATTGCAAAAAGAAATAAAGCATTTTGAGGAATTTCTGAAAAAACATTTTTTTAAATGTTTTTATTTTTGCTTTGGAAAAATGTTATTCGGGTAGAGAATATTTTTCTGATTTTTTGGGTAGAAATTACCCTAGATTAATATTTTGATTTATTTCCTTTTATTTCACTTTTGTTTTCTGTTTCGGAAAAAAGGTTTAAAATAGGAAAGTTAGCCGCCGCCCCCGAGCGCATTATAGGCCATGGGCCAAAATCCCCCCACAACCGGGATCTAAATCCCTAAATGCCGGCCGACCGCCCCTCTCTTCCCCGCCTCCCTCTCTATGGCCGCTGGGCCCCACCAGCCCGAGCCACTCCCCCGTCGGTCACCTTCTCCTTCCTCCTTCCAATTCCCAGACCGAAACCGAGCCCCTCCCCAGGAACCTCGGGATCCTTCCCCGATCCTCTCTCCCCTTCCTTTCTACTCCCCCTCATGGCCTATAAATACCCCGAGCCTCGCCGCCCCCGTTCCCACCCTCGCCGCCACCCTGCCCCATCCCCGCCGTCCGAGCCGTCCCTCGCCGGCAGCAGCACAGCCGCACCTTCGGCTGCCCCTCCTGGGAGCAGCACCCGAGCCGCCCGACGCCCCCGGAGCCCCTTCCCTCGGAGGAGGACCACCCCCGCTGCCGCCTCCCCATCTCTCCACCCCCCGGAGCCCTCCCTCGCCGGCGGCCATCCTCTCCCTCGCCCGAGTAACCTCCACAGCACGGTACACTCCCCCCATCTCTCTGTTCTTTCTTTTGTTTTTCTTTATAGCCCTTAGATCTTAGATGTAGGGTATAGATTAGATCCTATAGTACCCCTTCGGTTTAGAGTAGAAAAACCGGCGGTTTTTAATTCACTTATGTTTTAACTAGCAAGTTTTGTTAGCATCGGCCGTTTGCTCAAAGCGTTGCAACAAACTCCTCCATAGCCTATCGTAGCGTGCCACGTGTACCCCTGCTAGTTTACTAGTTAGCTTCAGTTTTTCTGTCTAAATTGCAAAAAACAGAAAGTTTCTGTTTTGTTTTGGCCACAACTTGTGATCCCGAAGTCCAATGACATTGATTCTTGTTCCAGTAGACTCCAATTTTTCTGTAGTTTTTAAAAACATATAATTTGTCTATGTTTGAAATTTTCAAATATAAGTTAGATCAGATTTAGTTTAAACCTTGTTTTGCCTATTCCAGGAGTTTACAAAATGATTTTGTGTTGATTCTTTTTGCTACTGCTTCCAAGTGACTAAATCTTACTGTGGTAGAAGTTTCAAATTTTGTAAAGTATTGTTACTGGTGTTTTCAACAGAAGCAAGTTTCTGCCATACCTGCGCGTGTTGAACTCCTTTACTTAGGCATTAGCAAATCCTTACTTGTGATGTTATTTTTACTTGTTGCTTGATTGAAGTGCTTATGGTGTGCTTTGTGTTTGTATCGGTAGATCATCCGGAGTGCGAAGCGTGTTACTTAGAAGCGCTCGAGCAAGACAACTATCATCAAGGCAAGTCATTTTTGATCATGTTATTTTACCTATGTTTTCGATGCATGGTAGATCACCTTCTTTGCCCAATTGCATGCTGCCTAGGTACTTGGAAACTTTAGTGTAAGTTGTAGTATCATGTGGTAGGAACAGAACAACCCCGATACTCGGCCCCGGGACGACAATTTTCTTAATGCTATGCTTGAGTAGATGGGTTTCCGGTTGAGTGTATATCACGAGTGATGCGAGGTTGATTAAATAATCAAGACCGCCTAAGACAAGATTTTCAAGACCTCGGACGCAATGCAACTCTGGGTGAAGGACGGTTGATCGGCTCCCTGGAGAACCCAGTGGATGCCCGGGATGCTGGAGAGGCCATGTCATCCTGCGGAAAGCTTCACCCAGGCTCGAAGAGACGGACGGAGACTTCAAGACTCAAGGCTTACCTGCATAGCCACAAGTCATTATGGGCTCTGGCTTGGTTGGACAACGCGGCGACTCTGGACATGCGGTGCTAGCAGATGTAGAAGAACGGTAGGAATGGATGGGCACCGACAGGGATTCAGAGGGACCCGTTGAAAGACCATGTTTTGATCATCCGGTCTTCAAACACCCTGAAGTGCGAGGACAAACCCGGAGGCGATCAAATCTTGTGGGGAACGTGTGCAAAACTCTGCAGAGTGCCCAACCTAATCGATTAGCCGTGTCCATGGTCATGGACAACTTGAGCCGAAGGCATTGAACTTCCCCTGAACTATCGACACAACTTAATAATGATGTGGGTGTTAACAACTATTCGGGCATGAGAATTGGTTGGCGGAATCATCTCGTTAACAACAAACAACGTAGTAATATTTTTGCTTCCAGCCCATCTTGTTGTAGGATAAAACTGGCTTTATGCAAAACTTAGCCCCACTGGCCAAATATGCATGTAGAGATAGTTGATTATTATTTTACTCCTCTCTTTGATGACTTGCCAGCATATTCAATATGCTGACCTACACGGCTGCAACATATCATGTTGCAGAGTACTTTTCCGACCAGGAGTGAGGCTCCGATCTACACTCAGCGACATGCCCTTGGAGTCGGATGGACTCGTCTACCTGATGCTTCCCCTAGTCTTCGTTAGATAATCTCATGAGATGGCCTTCAGCCACTTTATTGTAATCCTTTATTGTAATAAAGTACTCTTTATGAGATTTCGATTAATAAAGCTGTGTGATTGAACTCTTGAATATATACATTATGTACTGTGTGTGGACCAGCATGATCTTGGGATGGTACGGAAACACCAGAGGCTTGACTCGTCTTGAGTCGGGTCGCTACACAAAGGCGCCGCCACATCCTACGAGTTTGTCATCCAATTGAATCACCGACCCATTGCCTACGAGTTTGTCCCACTGCTCCTGTTACTTGTTTCGGTCTGCTGCTGTTCTTGCTTTGCTCTGCTGCTGTTACTAATGTTGCTACCTGCTATTGCTGTCACTACTGCCGTTCCTTGCCACTACTGTTACTAGTTACGCTGCTGCTACCCGCTACAATACTTTTTCGCTCGACGTTGATGGGAAAGAATATTTCCCGTCCACCGGCAACTTACTGGCGCCATTGATACAACCATTAGGAATAGTCTGCCGACAACATATCTTTTCTGGCACCGTTGCTATCATACTACTTTGCTACTGATACTTTGCTTGTAGATACTAATCTTTCAGGTGCGGTTGAATTTGACACATTCAGCTGCTAATACTTGGGAGTATCCTTTCACTTCCTGACGGGCGAATCAACAAATTGGGTTGAATACTCTACCCTCGAAAACTGCCGCGATCCCACACGCTGGTGGGCCATTGCAAGACAATTGCTAATTGTTGAGCAACTGGGAGCAATTCTGGCTCTGTTTCCTCGGAGGCATCAAGTCAGGAACACGTCAACAACATTCTTCTAGTGTCGTTGCCGGGGACTGCTAGCAGCAGCCTTTTTCTGGTGCCGTTGCCGGGGAAGGATTGTTATATTCTCTGAGTCACTTGGGATTTATATCTGCTGATCACTATGAAGAATCTGAAAGATCCAAAAACCAAAGTCTTGCCATCAACTACGAGGGGAGGTAAGGAACTGCCATCTAGCTCTGCACTTGATTCACCTTCAGTTATGAGTAAGTTTGCGACATCACCTCCTCCTAGAAATCTTGATATGTCGCCTATTCTTGATGATGCTTATGATGCTATGCCTCATACTGCTAGAGCTACTATGCCTGATACTGCTAGAGATGCTATGCCTGATACTACTAGAGATGCTATGCCTGATACTGCTAGAGATGCTATGCCTGATACTGCTAGAGATGCTATGCCTGATACTGCTTTGCCTGATGATGCTAGAGATGCTATTTTGCCTGATGATGCTATCCTTGATACTGCTAGAGATACTACTTTGCCTGATGTGCAACTAGGGGTATTCCTTGATGCTCATATTGCTAAAGTTACTGCCAATGCTCGTGATGCTTCTGAAACTGCCGATACTATTTAGATAGAACCTGCTTTTGCTCCTGCTAGATCTAGCTCTCCTAGATATGAATTGCCTGATATACCTGAGGGTTATGTTTTGGAGGGAGAGATAGCTGAGGATTTTCTTGCGTGTAAGGACGCCTATGACGCTGAGAAATTACTTCTCAAGTGGAAGGAAAAATCTCTGAAAGCTAGTATGAAATACGACCCGAAGTTTGCCACTTCACCTATCTTTATCACCGATAAGGATTATGAATTCTCTGTCGATCCCGAGATAATCTCTCTAGTCGAATCTGATCCTTTCCACGGTTATGAGTCTGAGACGGTCGTAGCCCATCTTACCAAACTACACGATATAGCCACCCTTTTCACTAGTGAGGAGAAGATCCGCTACTACTATATCCTTAAGCTGTTTCCTTTCTCTCTAAAGGATGACGCTAAAGCTTGGTTCACTTCTCTTGGTCCTGGATGTGTGAGTAGTCCCCACGATATGGTCTATTACTTCCATGAGAAATATTTCCCAGCCCATAAGAAGCAAGCTGCCTTGCAGGAAATATACAACCTTTTTCAACTCAAAGAAGAGAGTCTCCCACAAGCTTGGGGGAGGCTCATCCAGCTACAGAATGCTTTGCCTGATCACCCTCTTAAGAAGAATGAGATACTTGATATCTTCTATAACGGACTTACCGATGCTTCTAGAGACCACCTAGATAGTTGGGTCGGTTGTGTTTTTAGGGAACGAACTGTAGAACAAGCTGAGACTCTACTGAATAACATCTTGATCAACGATAATGCTTGGACTATTCCCGAACCACCTCCTAAGCCAAATCCGAAGAAAAGATGTATTTTATTCCTCAGTCCCAAAGATATGCAAGAAGCCAAGAAATCTATGCAAGAGAAAGTCATTAGATCTGAAGATGTCAAAAATCTACCACCTATCGAAGAGATCCATGGCCTCGATAACCTGATACAGGTATTAGAAGTAAATTCTCTGCGTAGGTTTGATGAGAGTGATATTCCTTTTGATAAACCTGCTAGCCTATGCTTTGATGAATTTGACAACTTTGTTGCCAAACAACAGAGTTTCAATGATTATGTTAGCAGACATTTGGAACAAAGTACTCGTATGCTTAGTCATTTAAGTGCTTGTGTAGATAGAAATGTCAATGATCTGAAGCTTCTGAGTAAACATGCCTCTATGATTACTACTTAGGTAGAACAAGTACTTAAAGCTCAGAATGACCTGCTCAATGAATTAAATGACAACTCTGTTAGAGTCATTACTAGAGGAGGCAAAATGACTCAGGAACCTTTGTATCCTGAGGGTCAGCCTAAGAGAATTGATCAAGATTCTCAAGGAATTAATGCTGATACACCCAGTCATCCTAAGGAGAAGAAGAAGGATGATAGAAACTTGCATGTTAGTCCACCAAATACTGGCACACCTGAAGAACCAAATGATATTTCCACGTCTGATGCAGAAACACAATCTGGTGATGAACTTGAACCTGGTGACAATATGGACAGCTATGTTCATAATGATGCTCAACCTAGCAATGATAAGGATGTGGAGACTGAACCTACGGTTAATCCTGATAACCCACAACCTAAGAGATATGATAAGAATGACTTCACTGCTAGGAAGCATGGTAAAGAAAGGGAGCCATTGGTTTAGAGACCTATGCCCTTTCCTCCTAAGCCATCCAAGAAAAAGGATGATGAGGATTTTGAGCGCTTTATTGAAATGATAAGACCCGTGTTTCCGCAGATGCGGCTACTTGATATGCTCAAAATGTCTCCGTATGCCAAGTACATGAAAGATATTGTGACCAATAAACGGAAGATACCAGATCTTGAGATCTCCACCATGCTTGCCAATTACACTTTCAAAGGTGGAACTCCTAAGAAACTTGGTGATCCCGGAGTGCCCACCATACCTTGCTGCATAAAAGGAAACTACGTAAGAACTGCCTTATGTGACCTTGGAGCCGGGGTTAGTGTTATGCCTCTCTCTCTTTATCGTAGACTTGAACTGGATAAGTTGACACCCACTGAAATCTCTCTGCAAATGGCCGACAAATCAACTGCTTGCCCTGTCGGCATTTGCGAGGATGTGCCTGTTGTAGTTGCTAACACCACTATCTTAATAGACTTTGTTATCTTGGATATTCCCAAGGACGATGCCATGTCTGTCATCCTCGAAAGACCCTTTTTAAACACTGCAGGGGCTGTTATAGATTGCAACAAAGGCAATGTCACTTTCCATGTCAACGGTAATGAGCATACCGTGCACTTTCCGAAGAAAAGATATCAAGTACATTGCATCAATGCTATCAAAAAAACTCCATCGATTCTTATTGGGAGATTTGAATGCCCTATTCCTCGTGTCAAGATGAAGTATGATTTGCTTATTGGGGAGATTCACATCCCCATTGAGGTAACTTAGTGGCTATTCGAAAATTCTCCGTTCTCTTTTGCGATTCGAGAAAGTTTTGTTATGAGGATTTGATCAACCCCATTGACGGATTTCTTTCGATGACCATGAAATGGATGAATCAAAGAGTCACATACCTCTATTTTAAGTTTTCACTTTCTTTTGCTTAGAAGAAAAATGATAGATTTAGTTTAGTTTTTCCTGTTTTCTGTTTTAGCGTCCCGGAGAAAAATACCCCGAAAATAAAAGTTCTCCGATGGTCCTGAAAATCTAGTATGATTTTTTCTAGAATATTTGAAAAATACTGGGACTAAGAGCTGGCCTGGGAGCCACACCAGTGGGCCACAAGCCCTGTCACCGCGGCCACTCCCTGGTCGCGGCAAGCAAGCTTGTGGGGCCCACAAGGGCCCCCTCCAGTCATTCCAGCTCCCATCCTCTTCCTCTACCTCCAGAAAAAAATCGTTTCGCAGCTCAAACCCGTGTTCTTGCTCATTTGGCTGTGATTTTCGATCTCCTTGCTCAAAGCACCATTCTCCGAACCGTTTTGGGGAAATTACTCCTTGGTAAGTGACTCCTCCGTTGGTCCAATTAGTTTTTGCTCTAGTGCTTTATCCTTCACGTATTCTTGTTACCTTGGTGACCCTGTTCTTGAGCTTGAAATGTTGATTTTAGCTGGTCCCAAGTAGTTTTAGCGCGTGATACGGTCTCTACGCACTAGTAGGAGTACTTGCTACGAGTTGGGTTAATCCTTACTCACTTTTGTTTCGAAGTCTCTAAAAAATTACAGAATTTTTCAGAGTTAGAAAAGGGAAAAGATGAGGAGGTTCTTGAGAGGCTCTTAAAGCCATAACCCCAAGGAGGATGAGAAGAACCACCCCAAGTACGTGGTTCCTCGAGTCACAGAAGTTCGAGCATGCGAGTGGCTAAGTGACGAATTTTTGCGCGCCGCCGGGCTTTATGAAGACTTTTATTACTTGGTGGAGAACGCAGGTCTTACCGCGTTCGTTGAAGATAAGTGCTGACAATACCTCCTCCTCACCAATATTTTCGTTCAAAGCTTCAACTTTTATCCGAGGAAGAATCCTCCCATGGTTGAGTTCATGTTCTACGAAATCCCCCAGTGCATGACACTACAGGATTTTTGCAATGCATGCACATTACCTTATGTTGGGGATATTCATGTTCCTCGTCCACGGGACTTGGAGGATTTCATAGCTACTATTGTTGTTGGAGAGGAGAGAGGAGTGTCTCGCGCTAGAATTGCTAGCATACGTTTTCTTGTGCTTCGGTACTTCTCATTATTCGTGGGAAAATGTTTGATTGGCCGTGGGGAGGCTGGATCACTTAGCTCTCCAGACCTTGCGGTTTTGCGCGAAGGCCTTTATAGCACTAAAACTTATAGCCTAGGTGCTATAGTAGCTCAGCGGTTGAACACAAACCGTTCCAAAGGTGTCGTCTATGGAGGTATCTATGCTGCTCGTCTTGCTAGACACTTTGAGATACCTATTAGACTTCGCGAGGAAGAAGAGATGCTTCTTGCGGAGAAATATCTGGATTATGACAGCATGGTTCGCCATGATTTTCTGGATAGAGATGCTAGTAGAAGGATGATTTATAACCTGGTATTTAGTCAGGGTACTCAAGAGACTATTACTTTGCCTGCTCCTTCTTTGTTCGATCTTCATGCAGGCAGGTACACTATTATGCCCTCGGACATCTACACATATTGGGGCTTAGCCCAACAACAGGTGCCCGTGCCCGAGCCGCCAGTCGAGTACCATACGCCAGTTTATCAGTGGGAGCCAGAGGAGCTCACACAGCAGTGGCATCCACAGTCCGCTCCAGAGTATTCTGGAGCTGGTTATTTCCCACCTTGGGAGTAGACCAAGCTAGGCCAAAAGCCTAAGGTTGGGGGAGTACGTGTTCTCATCGACGTTACATTCATGCTTATGCTTTCACCTTGTTCGTCGGTGTTTACACTTTGCCACTGTATTATCCATGCTAGTTTATTTTCGTTTTCTTGTTTTCTTGTTTTTTGTCCTGTTGAGAAAACCCAAAAATATTTTTCTTTGTTCTTTTTGCTTGTTGGGAGCTTTCCCGTGTAAATAGTTTTCTTTTTCTTTGGCTCAAGGTAGAAGATATTGGTTACAATGTTTAGTGGCTCTCGCATGCATACCTATTTAGCTTTCAAAGAGCCATATTACTTTGTCTTCTCCGTTGTGTTTGCCTATAGATTTCAGCTTAGTCCAATGCACGAGCACTCTTATTATTTTTCACATCGTTCGATCGTGCAAGTGAAAGGCAATAATGATGATATATGATGAAGTGACTGAGACTGGAAAAGCTGGAATGAACTCTATCTATTTTGTTTTTGTAAATATGACTAGCTTGTCGTACCAGATTCAGCTTTGTTGTGAGAGAACCATGTTTGCAATGACAAGTTAGAGATCATATTTTCTGATGCCATTCTTATTTAGCTAGGAGCTTATAATGGTTTGTCTTGAATGCCAACATAGATTTTGAGATGACTATGATGTAGTATGATAGGATGGTATTCTCCTTTGAATGATCAAGTGGCTTGACTTGGCGCATGTTCATGCATGTAGTTGAAACAAAATCAACATAGCCTCTATGATGTTCGTGTTCATGGTGATTTATATCCTGTTCATGCTTGCACTCCATGTTAGTCAATCTCATTGCATTTTGATGACTGTTATCGCTCTCTAGTTGGTCGCTTCCCAGTCTTTTGCTAGCCTTCACTTGTACTAAGTGGAATACTGCTTGTGCATCCACTCCCATAAACCCAAAAGTTTTTCCATGAGATTCCACCAGACCTACCTATTTGCGGTATCTACCTGCCCTTCCAAGTAAATTTGCATGTGCCATTCTTTCAAGAAATAATCTGTTTTGCATGCCCGAACCGCTCATGTGGTGACAGGGGCTATTGGTATCTTCCATGTTAGGCGTGTTATCCTCGACATGTGTTTATTCACTGTAATTCACGAGAAATGGGCCGGTAATTGGAATGCCCAGTTCCACGCTTAAATCGAAAACATAACTATAAAACAAGACTCCCCCCGGATTGATGTTAGTATGGACGGTACCCGAGGATTCGGCTAGCCGTGGAGTGTGATTGATTGGTGGTGGGGGAGTTAAAACTTTACTTTTCTGTTTCGGAACCGCCTATAGCATGAGTAGCGTGGAAGATATTGAGAACTCTTGGTCATTGCATTGACAATGAAAGCATGCCACCCAAAATTATTATCCCTGTTTTCAAAGCTTGAGCTCTGGCACCTCTGCAAATCAATGCTTCCCTCTGCGAAGGGCCTGTCTATTTATTTTCCTGTCAAGTCATCCTCTTTCTATATAAGCACCAATTAGAGAGCACCTCTGTCATTTTTATGCTTTTCTTTTGATTGATATTGAGTATGACTATGACTCGATTTTCGTTGCTATGAATTACAATGTTTAGTCAGCCCTTGATCTTTGAAAGTGCTCTGCATTTATGTTCTGCGGTCTCAGAAAGAGATAGCGAGATACCACCTATTCATATTGCTTCATGCTTGTTTTGATTGAATTGTTGGTATCTGAAACTCATTATTATTTGCTCGCAAGCTGATTATGCCATTGCTATTAGTTTACGTGAGACCTTTGTGTCACTTGCTCATGTGGTTAACTTGTGATCTTGCTGAAATTCTGGTTACGAGTTAGACATAGTTGCAACAACAAGATCAAACAGAGTTTCTCAAAGTTTTTCTTTCTCTTTCAGTTTGCCAACTGAGTTGCTTGAGGACAAGCAAGGTTTTAAGCTTGGGGGAGCTGATACGTCTCCATCGTATCTTCTTTTCCAAACTCTTTTGCCCTTGTTTTGGACTTTAATTTGCATGATTTGAATGGAACTAACCCGGACTGATGCTGTTTTCAGCAGAATTGCCATGGTGTTGTTTTTGTGTAGAAATGAAAGTTCTCGGAATGTCCTGAAAATTTACGGAGAATATTTCTGGAAAATATGAAAAATACCTACACAAAGATCCACCGGAGGGGATGGGACAGTGGGCCACAAGCTCTGTTGCCGCACCCCCTGGCCGCGGCAACCAAGCTTGTGGGGCCCACGTGGGTCTGCCGCCCCCAACTCCAGCTCTATAAATTCACTTTCGTCCAGAAAAAAATCAAGAGAGAAGATTTCATCGCGTTTGCGATACGGAGGCGCCGCCACATCCTGTTCTTCATCTGGAGGTCAGATCTGGAGTCCGTTTTGGGCTCCGAAGAGGGGAAATCGTCGCCATCGTCATCATCAACCTTCTTCCCTCTCCAATTCCATGAAGCTCTTCATCTTTCGTGAGTAATCTATTCGTAGGCTCGCTGGGCGGTGATGAGTACGATGAGATCTATCATGTAATCGAGTTAGTTTTGACGAGGATTGATCACTAGTATCCACTATGTTCTGAGATTGATGTTGCTACTACTTTGCTATGCTTAATGCTTGTCACTAGGGCCCGAGTGCCATGATTTTAGATCTGAAATTATTATGTTGTCACCAATATATGTGTGTTTTAGATCCGATCTTGCAAGTTGTAGTTACCTACTATGTGTTATGACCCGGCAACCCCGGAGTGACAATAACCGGAACCACTCCCGGTGATGACCATAGTTTGAGGAGTTCATGTGTTCACCAAGTGCTAATCCGTTGTTCCGGTTCTTTATTAAATGGAGAACCTTAATATCCCGTAGTATCCTTTTGGACCCCGCTGCCATGGGAGGGATGGACAATAGATGTCATGCAAGTTATTTTCCCTAAGCACATATGACAACACACGGAATGCATGCCTACATCACATTGACGAACGGGACCTAGCCACATATCTCACAGTGTTATAACTGTTGCATGATGAATGTCATCCAAACGAATCACCGACCCATTGCCTACGAGTTTGTCCCACTGCTGCTGTTACTTGTTTTGCTCTTCTGCTGTTACTTGCTTTGCTCTGCTGCTGTTCCTACTGTTGCTACTTGCTACAACTGTCACTACTGCTGTTCCTTGCAACTGCTGTTACTCGTTACGCTGCTGCTATAGGCTACAATACTTTTTCGCTCGAGTTGATGAGAAAGAATATTTCCCGTCCACGGGCAACTTACTGGCGCCATTGATACAATCGTTAGGAATAGTCTGCCGTCAACAGATCGTTTCTGGCACCGTTGCTATCATACTACTTTGCTACTGATACTTTGCTTGCAGATACTAATCTTTCAGGTGCGGTTGAATCTAACACATTCAGCTGCTAATACTTGAGAGTATCCTTTCACTTCCTAACGGGCGAATCAACAAATTGGGTTGAATACTCTACCCTCGAAAACTTTCGCGATCCCACACACTGGTGGGCCATTGCAAGACAATTGCTAATTGTTGTGGAACTGGGAGTAGTTCTGGCTCTGTTGCCGCGGAGGCATCAAGTCAGGAACACGTCAACAACATTCTTCTAGTGTCGTTGCCGGGGACTGCTAGCAGCAAGGATCTTTGTAGAATATGTAGGATCCAATATGGACATCCAGGTCCCGCTATTGGATATTGGCTAGAGAGTGTCTTCGTCATGTCTCCATAGTTCTCGAACCCGCAGATTCTGCACACTTAAGGTTCGATGATTTCGGTATAGTTGAATTATTGATGTTGGTAACCGAATGTTGTTCGAAGTCCCGGATGAGATCCCTGACATCACGAGTGTCTCCGAAATGGTCCGGAAACGAAGATTAATATATAGGATTGTTGTATTTGGCTTCCAGAAATATTTCAGGCAATACCGGTACAGTACCGGGAGTGACGAATGGGTTCCGGGGTTTTACCGGGAGGGGGCACCCACCCGAGAGAGGACCTAATAAGCCCATGGGTGGCGCACCAGCCCTTAGTGGGCTGGTGAGGCCAGCCCAATAGGGCTATTTTGGCTGAAGCAAAAATAAAGGAAAGGAAAGAAAAAAAGAGAGGAGGTGGACAAGAAGGAAAGGACTCCTCCACCAAACCGAATTGGAGGAGGAGACCTTCCTCCTTGGCTCGGCCGAGCCCTCCTACTTGGAGTAGGAGGCAAGGCAGCCTCCCCCTTGTTCCTCCTATATATAGTGGAGGTTTGAGAGGGTTTTTACACCTCAAGCCTTTGTGCAAACCTCTCTCCCTCCACTACTTCGTGACACACCGTAGCTAGATCGGTACGACACGACGAAGCCCTGCCGGAGTAGCTCCACCATCATCACCGCCATGCCATCGTGCTGCCGGAGAATTCAGCTACTTCTTTGTCTCTCTTGCTAGATCAAGAAGGCGGAGATCGTCATCGAGCTGTACGTGTGCTGAACATGGAGGTGCCGTCCATTCTGTGCTAGATCGGGACGAATCGTGGGACGGTGACGATTTGGATTGCGAAGACGTTCCACTACATCAACCACGTTTCTTAATGCTTCCCGCTTAGTGATCTACAAGGGTATGTGGATCCGATCTCCCTCTCATAGATGATCATCAAAATGATAGGTCTTCGTGTGCGTAGGCAATCTTTTGTTTCCCATCCAACATTCCCCAAAACGCTCGCCGTGCGGGCCGCAATGGGCGCAAGAGGGTTTATTCTACCCCATGCGTCCGTTACCAGCTGCACCACGTTCTTCTCCTCAAGCCATCTTGCCTCGAACTACTTATGAAATTGACGCTGCTGCTCGCCCGCCAAATCACCCTCTATATCAATGAAAATTGGTTTGCGATCTGACTTACTGTGTGCTGCATTTGTTACCTTCACATGTGGGCATTAGCCAAGGAATTTCCCATTACACACATCTCGGTCAAGTCGCTCTCGTAGCCTTCTTCTTCGCCAAGTAAGCAGTTCTCATGTATAGCCCATATCTTCGAGTTCACAATCCACTTGAGCATCTCAATTTTTTTGCATCGTTTGCATCGGGCGAGGCGCACCACCCTCCTTTTCGTGGGAGTAAAGGATTTATTTAAAATCACCCACTACCATCCATGGTAGATTAATTTTTTGATACAAGGTACATAGATATCCCCATGATAAATATTTATCTTCCCATTTTGGCTCTCCATAAAATCTCATAAATCTCCAAGTTTCTTTTGGGCCTGCACCAACAATGTCATCAATGAAGTTCTTACTTTTATCCCGAATATGTATGACCACGGGACTACGCCAAAACAGTAGTAAACCTCAACTAGCCCCCACACTTTCCTGCACTTCCATTTTATCCATCTTCAACCTTTTCCTTAGCTTTTCGGCCTTAACAGTATTCAGGTGTGTCTTAGACAGAAAGATAACATCCGGCCCCAATTTCTTCTGGACATCTAGGAGAGCATGCTCTACTGTGACACTAGCCATACCGAGCCAATTCCAGCAAACGAGTTTCATTGAGGTTATTTTCAAAAAACAAGGCGATCAATCAGAACAATCGTGTGTCCAAACCCTATCTCACAAGTAGCGGAATAGACGGAAAACCAAGCTGAACGAACCTTGTTGAGATATCGGTCGGTACTCTAGGACAAAGAAACCGATCGCTGCCGAAGTCAGTGCCGGGATAAAACCTTGTTCGAACCTCCAAAATTCATCAGATCCGATCAGCAGCAGGAACGCCTCGATCGGGTATCGATGTGAATCTCTCGTCAGCGAGTGAGATTGCTGCCAGAGCAAAAACTAAACCCTAAACAAGAGGGTAATACACATACATATATGATTTGGTAGATGTGTTTCAAACCAATCGTGCTCGCGAGCACCATCAGACAGATGTCTGAAACATCGCCCTCCTAGTCGGCTGCGCGTTCACATGATGAAGTGGCTGTCTCGATCCGCCGCTGGCCGGAATATTTCATTCTCCGTTGTACCCACACATAAGTCGATCCTAATCCAGTCAAAAGTCATCATGATCGAGGTTGGAGTATCTTCTTTTTGTGAGGTAAAGGGAGATTTCTATTAACTCAAGGTGGCAAATCAGCCACAACCAGTTTATAATGTGGTTCATACCCAAGCTCAACCAAATAGCAGTGCGAGACGCACTTCTACCATATACAGCAAGAGCATGACTCACTTTATTATGCGAGCGTCTAGTAGTAGTAATCGAAATCTCCCTAGGGTCATCCGCAATCATCTTTGGATGTTCGTGATGAGTACACCCGATTGCGATGGGTCCACCGATTGAGCGCTCAACATCATGACCGCTTCAGCGTTATCCATCTCAACTGCAATGGGGCGGTTCATGCGGTGTATGGCAAGCTCAAGTCCTTCCCTGCACACCGCAAGTTCAGCATTGATGCTATTATCACACATACGTATCTCTCTACTAGCGGTAAATATGATTTCCCCCCTTCCGAGCATAGCACCATGCCGCCCTGGCCTCGCCTATAGCTAGCACGTAGCTATCATCAATATTCAACTTGGTCCATCCAGAGCGTGGTTCCTCCCTGCACAACTCTTCCTTCTGCTTCATGATCCTAATCCAGTCGGAAGTCGTCATGATTGTGGTCGGAGTAGAGACACCAAGAGATGGACACACATTGGCGATACAAACCGATCTTGATCGAAAAACCAAAAAAGAAGCATCGATCAAAACAATCAGCGTTTGACAAAAACCTCAACTAATTGATCTGGAAAAATATCATTTAGGATAGCCGACCAACACAGTTGGCGGGTGAACCCTAGATTCTAGCGTGGCAGCCCCATGTCGATCATAGAGATCGATCGCCCCAAGGGCGGCGTAGTGTGGAAGCGACGACGATGATTAGGGTCTTGGATCGGGTCAGGATGATACCATATTAGAAGGGATAGAAGTGATTGGTGGAATTTATTGATATATTATTGAGACTCGAGGGAAAGTATATATTGAATACAAGATTTGGAGGACAAGACACCTCCTGGAGATAAGATGGAAATAATTCTATCTAATCCCGGGCAATCTCTACTATCAAGTACTCCATCCGTCCCAAAATAAGTGTCTTAGGCTTAATACAACTTTGTACTAGTTCTAGTACAAAGTTGAGACAACTATTTTAGGATACAGGGAGTATATCTCTAACACGTGTGATACGTCTCCAACATATCTATATTTTTTGATTGTTTCATGCTATTATATTATCAATCTTTGATACTTTATATGCAGTTATATGCTATTTTATATATCTTTGGGACTAACCTATTAACCAAGTGTCCAAGGCCAGTTCCTGTTTTTTGCGTGTTTTTGACTTTTTCAGAAAATCAATGCCAAACAGAGTCTAAACAAGATAAAACTTTATGCTGATTTTATCTGGACCAAAGAAGACCCTATATGCTTCTGGAGGAGACCAGAATGCCTACGGGTGAGCGATGAGCTCACACGGCGCACCCTAGGGGGTAGCCCCCCCCCCCCCCCCCCCGAGCTCATTGCCCACCCATACATCATCATCACCTAATTCCATTTCTATAAATTTTCAAATATTCCAAAAAAAACATAGAGCCACACAAAACACTTTTTCTGCCACCGCAAGTCTCTGTTGCACCGCGATCGCATCTAAAGACCTTTTTTGGTACCTTGTCACAGGGGGAATCGATCACGGATGCCTTCTACATCAACCTTTCTACCTCCTTGATGATGTGTGAGTAGTTAACCACAGACCTACGGGTTCATGTCTAGTAGCTAGATGCCTTTTTCTCTCTTTTTGATCTGCAATACCATGTTCTCTGTGATTCCCAGGATGATCTATCCGATGTAATCTTCTTTTGTGGTGTGTTTGTTTGGATCCAATGAATTGTTGGTTTATGATCAGTTTATTCATTGAAAGTAATTGAGTATTTTTTGAACTTTATTATGCATGATAGTTATAGTTTCATATTTCTCTCCGATCTATCTGTTTAGTTTGGCCAAGTAGATTGATTTATCTTGAGTGTGAGTGGTGCGTTGTAGTGGGTTCAATCTTGTTGTGCTCTATATCCTAGTGAAAGAAGGAGACAAGCAAAATATTTGTATTGTTGCCATTGAGTATAAAACGATGGGGTTTATTCATACTGATTGGGTTTACTTTGTCTTCAACATGCCACCTTGCTCCAAACATTACTCTATTTGCATGAACTTAATACGTAGAGAGGAAATCATTGAAGCGCTCTCGGAGTGGTGTAATAGTAGTAGATGCATAATCGTTTTGGTCTACTTGTTTATGGACATGATGCCTATATACATGATCATTGCCGTGAATAACATCATAAATATGTGCTTTTCTGTCCGTTGCCCAACAATAGTTTGTCTACCCACCATATGCTTTGCTTTCGAGACACAAGCCTCTAGTGAAAACTATGGCTCCTCGGTCTATTTAATTGTATTGATAAAAACAAAAAACCTTGTTGTAATTATTTACTTTTACTATTTATGTATCTATCTCTATTAGAATTAATCCTTGCAAGTAACGAGTTCAAGGGGATTGACAACCCTCTTGCCCATGTTGGTTGCAACTGTTTGGTTTTGTGTGTGTAGGTGCTAACAACGAGAGTTTGCCTTGATTCTCCTATTGTTTTGATAAACCCTGAGTCTCACTTCGGGAAATACTTACCGCTACTATATTGCTACACCCTTACTCTTTGCGGAAAAACCAATACAATTCGCAAGTAGCAGAAAGAGTTTCTCGCGTTGTTGCCGTGAATTCATTATGAAATTCTCATGAGTTTCATTCACACAAATTATCATTGACTTGTTCTACTTTTTATTTCCCTTTATATTTTCTTGTTAAAAAATCTAAAACACAAAAATATTTTTATTTGGTTGTTACTTTTCTTGTTGCTTGTACTTCCGAGGATGAGGTGCTTAACTTTAAACAAAGAGAAGGAGAAAGTTTAAAAGATGTTGGTATAGAATTTGCGATGCTTAAAATAGATCAACCCATAAGCAATCTACTATTCTTCTTCTTCACAATTTTTTTATGGATATCACTATTTGGTATAGATTTGTGGTTGATACTATTATTGAAGGTAATTTCTTGTGTAGTAACCCCGTTGATGCTTGTAATGCTAAGGGAAGTTCAGTGAGATCACCACCTATTATTATTAATGAAACAATATTAGCTTTGGAGCATGTTATGCGTTGGCTTGAAAGTATTTAAAATAACATGCATGTTGTTGAGCATATTGAAAACTTAGGCAAAAGAGTCCCTAATGAAGTCAGTAATTTTGGTTCGAAGGTAGCAACTACTTTAAAGATGCTAAAATATAAGGAGCCGATAATTAATGAGGAAATAGAACAAAGTACGCATGGGATTAATAATGTCAGCACACATATCCTAAGCCATAGGAATCCAGCCTATAACACATCACATCACTTTGCGGTCTCACGCACGGTTATCCCCACGCGTGCAACCTTACCTTGGCAAGGACTGTTTGCGTCTTTTGACTCACGCATGCAATTGTGTCGCTAGCATTCCAATGTTAAAGAACATGGAATGTTATAACTAGTTATAAACCCAAGTGGCACATCCGCACAAAGACATGCATACATAACCCAGCAATGTCGGTGTCGGTCATCAGCGTGTGTAGATGAGTCATAGCAAGCTACAAGGACTCCATTACGCCGTGGAACATTAAAGTCATCACTGCACGTAGACGAGTCATAGCAGGCTACATGGACTCCATTACAATGCGAGACATTTCCCTGAAGGGACAGACAAAGCAGCAGACAAGGATACATGTCGGTCAACCAATGTGTCCGGAGCAGTAGCAAGCTACCAAGGCTCAGTGGAATCACAAAGGGGCATTTCCCTGCAAAGAGTACTACTAAATCTACACAACTAGGTGTCCAACCCCATACCTATTGCAGCACATCACACGTACGCATGACATACTCAATATGCATAGACACAACAATGGCATCAGAACATAACTATACAACATCACAACATTTATTTAGAAGGCTCAGAAGAGCCTTGCATAATATGTTCATACAGGTAGGGGTCACATGACCCAACACTCAAGTCATACACACAAAGTCATACAAGCCATGCAGAAGCATTAAAGCTGTCTGAGTACACGCAAATGAAAGGTAAAAGGCATAAACCCTCACTATCTGCAATTCCCTTCGAAGGGGCTAGGTTGTAGCTCGGACACCAGCTACTTGATTTCGTCAACGTCTAGGTAGAACCCACCTGATTGTTCGTGGGTATATTCTACAACAATTATTAAGAAAACATGAGTACAAAAGTACTTAGCAGTAATTTAAATCAGATCTATCTATTCATTCACATGTATCAACAACGGGGTTGTGGAGTTTCATGCACCAAGCCAACTTTGACTCTTGGCTAACCTGTACTACGACTACGAGTACTTTTGAACAAGTTTGAGAAGTCATGCACGAGTCCACTATCTCCACAACAATACACTACCATGGATCCTTTCTCGTCACCCTACGAGAATGCCATCCACGATACTCACACTTGTCTTAATTGTTTTGGAGTATCCATTAAAGTTATCTATGAACAACATGTGTTCCCAAGTAGTCCATATCCGAGGATGCGGCTATTCGAATAGATCATAACCCTGTAGGGGTGTATTTCTTCACACACGCTCTCGCCACTTATTGCCATGTGCACTTGACGCACCTCGGCAACCTTCAAGCGAAAGCCCAGCGAGGGAGTCTGCCACGACCGTTAACCACACTAACACCTAGTCCAGGTTTATCGCCTATTTGATACTAAACCCACACGGAAGTCTGGCCGAAGTTTTTTGCTACGGCCTCAAACGATGTGCGCAGGGTTCCCAAGCCCACCATCCGGGTGTCACTTGGTACACCGTGTAGGAACAAGCCCACCATCCAAGCCCACTCTAACCATAGCAAGCTTTGCAAGGTAAGGCACATCATGGCTCAAGCAATTACCAGGTATGCTAGGTTGCATGGTTTAGCTATTTACTGTGACAATGAGAGGTCATGCAGAGGAATGGGTTCAACTACCGAAGCAATTATCATTTGAATCGATGTGTCCTAATGCAGTAAATGAGAGCAAGAGCGAGAACATGGGATTTTATCAGAATGCTCAAAAGGGGTGCTTGCCTTGTGGATCGATGGAGGCATACACTCCTTCAGTTGGATACTCGTGAGTATTCCGCAGAGTGAAGCCTACCGCAATGAAAATAGATAACAATCAATACACAACAAGTGCAACAATATGATGCATGATCATGACATGACAATTATATGTTGGACGAGCTAATGCATCTATTAATAAATTGGTTGAAGCTGGTTTGAATCAAAGATTCAAATTCCACTTCAAATAATATATTTAAAAATACCCTTTAATTTATTTGACCTGATGAGCAGGTATACCTTGTTCTATCATGCATGAGAATAGCACCAATGGATTCCTTGGATTTTTCTGATATTTTTCATATGTAAATTATTTCAATCTGAGTTAGAGATAATTTTCTATGAATTTTAGAAGTTTTAATCTATTTCTAGAATAAAATTAAACCAGAAATGTGTTACTGCGTCAGCATTGCATTACCATGAGGCCAGCTGGTCAAACGGCCGTTGCAGGTCAGACCTGACATGTGGGGTCCTCATGTCAGTGAATTGTCTTTAAATAGGAATTGTATTTAAACTTCAAACGTAATTAGTGGGACTAGACCCACTATTAGTGACAAATTAGGGTTTTATTAGGCAAATTAATTATTTAACTTAACCAAATTCTAAACAGGGATGGCCCCACGTGCGAGTGACCCATTGGGTCAAACCTGGTGGTTAGCAGGGTCGGGCTCACCGGCGGTTAGCCGTCGGTGGCACCACACACGACGGAGGGGATCGGAATCCCTCCTCCGGCAATGAAATCGACGGTGGATGGCTGTATTCGAACGACCACTCAGCCGCAAGTCTAATGGGAGCAACCCCACGGGCTGGGGTGGACCGGAACGTCGCCAGTGACTAGCTCAGCGATGGAGCTCCTCGGGTCCCTATGGAATCGAGGCCACGACATGGAATCAACCACGGGGAGGAGGGGAATGGGTCCAGAGGCTCAGGACAAACTCGATGGCATGGGAAGCGAGGCCGGGGAGGCACTGGAGACGTCGAATCGATGGCGACGGAGGTCCGAGCCAAGGAGGAAGATGAGGTCGAGGTTGTCGCTCCAAGGGCTCCGACGATGTGTGGCTCGGTGTAGAGGTCGAGTGGGACCAGGCAGAGCTCGTGGAGGGGTCAGGGGGGCTCGAGAATAGCTCTAGCTATGGCGGCGAGATTGCTGGGCGGCGACCATGGCGAGGCAAAGACGAGGGGAGTGAGAAGGGGCGAAAGAGGAGCTGGGATGGATCCAGCCATCTCCTCTAGGGTTACCCCCTCGCCAGCACGACGAAGTAGGCAGCCAGGCAACCAGCTGCGTGCCAAAAGGCACAACGAGCGGCAGCGAGCTTCTCTTATGCCACCGGGAAAGAGGAAGATGACAACGAGGGATGGGTTGGGCCTCCACTTCTAGGTAAGTGGCCTAGGGGTTTTCTCATTTTTTATTTAATTATGTTTTATTCCTGTTTTGTTTATTTCTGACATTGTTTATTTTATTCGGTCAAAAAAGTTTTATACCAAAATGTCTAAAACATTTTATAAATCAAAGTTTGAATATTTTCAAACTCTCACAAAAGTGTCAACAATTTTGGAACAACTTAATAGTTATAGTGCATTTATTGATATTTTCACAGGCTTTGTTAGGTTAATTTAAATGCCAAAAGGGATGTGTAAATAAAAATGCATCCCTAAAATATTGTTGCCAATATTTATGAGAAAGGATGATCATTTTTTCAAGGCCATTTTGGGTTCATTGAAAATCAAATATTTTGGAATTGTTTTATTGATGTGAGGTGCTAGGGTTTCTTATCCCCATTTCAAATTTGAAAAATTTAAACATGGTGCACACTCTAGCCAGGCACAAGGAAAATGAAAACTAGGGATGTGACAACTCACCCCCACTCAAAAGAATCTCGTCCCGAGATTTAGAAGTCGTAGGGAAGAGCGAGGGGTACTCTAGTCGGAGACGGTCCTCCCTTTCCTAGGTTGCTTCATTTTGAGAATGATTTGACCACTGAACCTTGAGAAACTTGATGTTTCGATGTCGACTGGTACGCTCAACTTGATCAAGAATACGAACAAGGTATTCCCGATATGAAAGGTTATCCTGGAGATCAAGCGTTTCATGGTCCACTTCACGGATAGGATCCGAGAAGCAACGCCTGAGTTGCGAGACGTGGGAAACATCATGAACCTTGGAAAGGTGCGGAGGAAGTTCCACTTGGTAGGAAACCTCTCCTTGTTTGACAAGAATGCGAAAGGGACCAATGTAACGAGGAGCCAATTTGCCCTTCATACCAAAACAATGGGTACCCTTCACAGGGCTAACCCGAAGGTAAGCCTTCTCGTCAACTTCAAATTTCATAGCCTTTTGATGGCGATCATATTGGCTCTTTTGACGAGATTGGGCTATTTTCAAGTTTTCACGAATAATGTGAACTTGCTCTTCTGCCTCCTGAATCATATCCGAACCATGAAGTTGCCTCTCTTCGGTTCCCGACCAGTTAAGAGGTTTGCGACACCTTCGTCCATAGAGAACTTCAAAAGGAGCTTTGCCCAAGCTTGACTGATAACTATTGTTATAAGAAAATTTGGCAAACGGAAGACATTTCTCCCAATTCATGCCGAAAGATATAACACAAGCTCTAATCATGTCTTCCATGATTTGATTGACTCGTTCTACTTGACCACTTGATTTAGGATGGAAAACAATGCTATAAGAGAGACGAGTCCCCATGGCATTTTGGAAGCTTTTCGAGAAATGAGAAGTAAAAATGCTTCCACGGTCCAAGTTGATCTCCAAGAAAACACCATGAAGAGACACTATTCAGGAAATATATAACTCCGCTAGTTGACTAGCTGTTATACTCTCTCTAGAAGGAAGAAAATGAGTCACTTTGGATAGATGGTCAATAACCACAAAGATAACATTATTCCCTTTATTGGTCCTGGGAAATCTGGTGATGAAATCCATACCGACTTTATCCCATTTCCATTCAGGTATAGCTAAAGGTTGAATAGTGCCAACACATCTTTGATGATCTACTTTAACATGACGAGAAACATCGCAGTTTCCAACGAACTGAGCAATTTCTCTCTTCATCCTAGTCCACTAGAACCTCTCGCGTAGGTCTTGATACATCTTGGTACTACCAGGATGAATCGTGAGAGGATATTCATGAGCCTCCTTAAGGATCAATCGCCTTAAGTTTCGTACCTTGGGAACCACGAGACCATCCCCAAAGAATTCGACACCTTGGTTATTAATTGTAAAACATCCTGCACTTCTCTTCTTGATGTTTCTCTTGATGCAGGAGATCCCCGAATCAACTTTTTGAGCTTCAATGTCCTGATCCCTAAGAGTAGGTTTCGCCACCAAGGTGGAAAGGAATCCTTGAGAAACAATGTGAACATTTAGCTTCTAAAATTCCTCACGGAGAAGTGGTTGACTTTGTTGTAACATCACATTGTTACAATAAGACTTACGACTTAGTGCATCATCCATGATATTGGCTTTCCCCCGGGGTGTAAGTTATCCCTAAGTCGTAATCTGTAATCCATGATATTGAATGCAATCCATGTTGCCCTATAATACTTGGTAGCTGATACGTCCCAAACGTATCTATAATTTCTGCTTGTTCCAGGATCTTTTGGGTGACATTGTTATATGTTTTGCTACACTTTTATATCATTTTACACATATTTGGACTAACCTACTAACTCAGTGCACCCAGTGCCAGTTTCTGTCTGCTGATGTCTTTTTTGCAGGGGCTTTTACCCAATTTTCCAAAGCCCCTGCAAAACAGAAGCTCCGGGATCACCGAAGGAGGGCCAGAGGGGGGCCAGGGGCCTCCCAGGCGGCCTACTGGTGTGGCCTGGCCCTAGGTCACGCCAGGAGGTCGCCTGGGTTGGGCCCAACTCCTCCGGTGCCCTCCTTTGGCCTATATTTAGTGTTCCGTGAGGAAATCCTCGCAGACTTTCTGGAATCGCGAATTTCTCCATCGTTCCGCCGCCGTAGCGCTTCTGAGATCGGGAGCGTGAGGAGACCTCTTCCCGGCACCCTGTCGGAGGGAGGATTGACCTCCGGGAGCTTCTCCACCACCATGGACGCCTCCCGGATGTGCCATGAGTAGTTTCCCTTGGACCATGAGTCCATGACCAGTAGCTTTGTGATGTCTTCTCTCCAATCTTGTGCTTTAATGGTTAGTCCTTGTGAGCTGCCCTACATGATCAAGGCATCTATGTAATTCTCTTGCTATTGCTATGCTCGGTTTGTTGGGATCCGATGGATTATGAGATTATGTTCAGATTGTTATGAGTTATATATTTGATTATCCTTTTATATTATGTTCCTTAGTGATTCATGCATGTTCTCCATTGCTTTTTATTGCTTTGTCCAAGTAGTAGATCGTAACTCCAAGAGGGAGCGTTATGCATGATTATGGGTACGGGCCCGTCGATGTCTAGCTTGAGTCATAGAAACATGAGAGTAGGGGTTGTGCTTGTTGCCACCAGGGAGAAAACAACAGCGCTTCTGACCAAGGTTGCAAGGATTATTTACCTTACGCATAGTTCGTTAATGCAGTTGTCCGTTGTAGAGTTTACACTTTGGGTGGGGCTCACGACTTAATACCGGAGAGATGTTCTGGATAGAAATCTCAAGGTGGACGATTAGTAAGTAGATGCTGATGAATAGACGATCTACTTGTCTCGGCGTATTGCCCATTACTATTGAACCTCTAACTATAAAGGAGCGTAATTAGCATAGCAGTGCAATCATAGTTTTGTCAATTGCCCAACTGTAATTTGTTTACCCTAGCATAGTTGTTTATCGTGTTTTGGGAGAGAGACATCACTAGTGAACGTCATGTGGCTCCGGTCCATATCACCATCATTGCTTACATCTCCATCATTTACCGCTTTATTTACTTTTCCGTTGCAATCACTATTACCTCCCCGCTTGTGTTTTGATCCTTTGCAAACTACAAGGCCAAAGAGATTGACAACCTCTCTGTACTCGTGGGGAGCAAAGTTATTTGTTGTGTGTGCAGGTCCATGTCTTATGCTAGCGCCAGGGTGGAAGACACCTACTTGTTGAGCCAAGTAGTCCTTATGGTTCGATAAACCTTACAGTCTCCGTGTAAGGTAAATTTGCTGCTAACTACATCTCCACCTTCCACTTGGGGTCCAACGAGGGGCAAGAAGCATATACATCACCTCGTCATCATCCGTCTTTGCCTAAGATTCAAATCCGGTTGGGTGAAGATGTATTTCAGACTTTGGTGATCAGTGTAAATTTTGCAATGATTACCCAAAAGGTAATGTAGCCAGGTTTTTAGTGCATGGATTACAGCTGCAAGCTCTAGATCATGTGTTGGGTAATTATCCTCATGTGGACGCAACTGTAGAGATGCGTAGGCAATCACCTGACAATCTTGCATGAGAATGCAACCTAATCCTTTTTGCGAGGCGTCACAGTAAATAAGAAATTCCTTAGAAAAATCTGGTGGTACCAACATGGGTGCAGAAGTTAGGCGTCTTTTCAGTTCCTGAAAATTGTGCCCGCATTGTGGGGTCCACTTGAACTTCTTATCTTCCTTGAGGAGCTGAGTTAGAGGCTTTGCAACCTTGGAGAAGTTCTCGACGAAGTGGCGACAATAGCTCTCTAGACCAAGAAAACTCCTAACTTGCTTAACCGATTTAAGTTGAGTCCAATCAAGGTCAACTTGAACTCTCTCGTGATTGGCAGCAATACCCTTACCGAAGATTACGTGGCCTAGATAGGTCACTTCTCGCAACCAGAATTCACATTTAGAAAACTTGGCATAAAGGCGATGCTCTCAAAGTTTTATCAATACGAGCCTTAGATGCTGAGCATGTTCTTGTTCTTCTTAGAGTAAATGAGTATATCATCGAGGTAAACTACGACAAATTTATCCAAATACTCCATGAAGATCGAGTTCATCAAGCGAGAGAAATTGGCTGGAGCATTGGTTAAACCGAAGGACATGAGAGTGTACTCGTATTGACCATAACGAGTGACAAAGGCCGTTTTTGGAATGTCCCTGTTCCTGATTTTGATTTGATGGTAGCCCAACCTCAAATCTGTTTTGGAAAAGACTCAAGATCCAGCAAGCTGATCATACAGGTCGTTGATCCTGGGGAGCGAATACTTGTTCTTTATGGTAACCAGATTAACTGGTCGATAATCTACAACCATCCAATCCGTTCCATCCTTCTTCTTGACGAAGAGGACATGTCAAGCCCAAGGATAAGAACTAGGATGGATGAAACCTTTATTCAAAGCCTCATTGAGTTGTTTCTTAAGTTCGGCTAGCTCTATTGGGATAGTTCCTGGGACAAGTTCTATCACAAACTCTACATCCATGTCAGGTGGAATGCATGGCAGTTCTTCTAGAAAGACATCCGCGAAGTCATGGACTATCGGAATATCTTCTAGTGATTTGCTCTCATGATAGTCAACATTAAGTAGGCGACATCCTGGACCACCATATCAATGGTAACCCCCAATCCATAAGACCAATGTATTGGCTCCACATCTCCAAGGTAACCTAGATATACCCTAATAGTACACAGATACTGGCTTTGGTTAAAGTCCCGGTATTGCTCCTCCACTGTATACTCTAGGTACGAGCGGTAACCGGCTACTCTCATCACCCTGACAAACATGGCCGTGTGACCCGATACATCGACACACCTAGTCAAACGGACCACCTGACAAGAAGGACGAGGAGGCATCTAAAATAGAGAATAATGCAAAGGCATTAGAGCTCTAACAAAAATCGGGCAGCATAACAGCTGAAAATGTTCAAAATTAATTTTGAGACATCCTGCAAAAGATTTGATAGCATAACCACTCGACTTTCAAGCTCACAGTTCCATGGTGAACAATTTTACTCACAAAGGAAAAACTTGAAACTAGAGTTGACTTTCAAACAATTTTCCCTAGAAGTCTATGGAGTAGTAATATGTGGTCCTCAGAGATAGATAAGAAGCCTAGTTCTTAATCCCCGTAGAAAAGATGAGGGTTACTCAGAATAGAATGACTTGGGAAGAAGAGAAACAAAAAGAGCCTTACGTTCCCTTCCACAATCAATTCCCTTATATAAATAAAGTTGTTCTAGACTCGACTTCGACCAGTTTGGCTTGGTAATCCTACAATCAGTCAGGCTCTGATACCAACGCTGTCGGGACCCCGATCAAAAGCCATAGGAATCGAGCCTATAACACATCACATCACTTTGTGGTCTCATGCACGGTTATCCCCACGGCTACCACCTTAACTTGGTCGGGACCGTTTTCGTGTTTTGACTCACGTATGCAATCGTGTCGCTAGCATTCGAATGTCAAATTCACATGACTATTATTAACATGACTTATCCCATGTCCTCAGGAACAAAAGTAACTACTCACAAAACATAATCATAATCATGATCAGAGGTGTAATGAATAGCATCAAGGATCTGAACATAAACTCTTCCACCAAGTAATCCAACTAGCATCAACTACAAAGAGTAATCAACACTACTAGCAACCTTACAAGTACCAATCGGAGTCGCGAGATGAAGATTGGTTACAAGAGATGAACTAGGGGTTGGAGAGGAGATGGTGCTGATGAAGATGTTGATGAAGATGCCTCCCCTCGGACGAGAGGAGTGTTGGTGATGACAATGGCGACGATTCCCACCTCCAGGAGGGAAGTTTCCCCGGCAGGATCGTCCTGCCGGAGCTCTAGATTGGATCTGCTCAAGTTCTGCCTCGTGGCGGCGGAGAAACCACGAAAAAGCCCCCTCTTGATTTTTTCCGGACCAGGACGCTTCACATAGCAAAAGAGGGGGGCTAGTGGGCCGTCAGGAGCCCACAAGCCCCCACTCCGCCACCAGGGCGTGGTGTTGTCAGGGCTTGTGGAGCCCTAGCAGCCCCCCTCCGGTAGTTCTTTCGCCCAGTATTTTTTATATAATCCAGAAAAAATCCACGTAACTTTTCAGGGCATTTGGATATGTGCAGAATAGTGGACTAGGATTTTCTCCTTTTCGAGTCTAGAAGTCCAGCTGCCTGAATTCTCCCTCTTCAAATAAACCTTGGAAAATAAGAGAGAAAAGGTATAAATATGGTACCACAAGTAATATAACAGCCCAAAAAGCAATAAATAACAACATGAAAGCATGATGCAAAATGGACGTATCAACTCCCCCAAGCTTAGACCTCGCTTGTCCTCAAGCGAAAATCAAGTTCCATAAACATGTCCATATGTTGAGGGACGAAGGTGTCAATAAAACATAATACGGACATGAGGGCATCATGATCACACATAGAACAGCAATACATCATAAAGATTCTTATGGGAAAGTAAAAATTCCTTCACAAAGCAAAGCATGAAGCAAAAGCCTTACCGAGAAGTAACCAACAATAGTCCATAGTCATTTAAGCAATTGCAGTTTAACAAAACATCAGAAAGAGTCAAATAAGAGCTTGTAAGGCAAACCCACGTACTCAATCATCTCTTTCGTTTTCCACAATTGTTACAACTCACGTGGTACTCATGGTGTCAAAGTTTTAGCTGGACACAGAGAAAGATAGGGGCTTATAGTTTTGCCTCCCAACGGTTTACCTCAAGGATAAAGTCAACAACAATAAAACATAAGCACTCAACTCCATGTTGATATATGAATATAGATCTTTCCCAAACAAGTGACGGTAGCCAAGACAAAGGCAAAAAGGGAATTGGTGATGATCACCATGACTCTTACAAGGGCAAAAAGTAAAGGTACAAGATAGGCCCTTCGCAGAGGGAAGCAGAGGTTGTCATGCGCTTTTGAGGTTTGAATGCGTGTCCTCTTAGTGCGGAGGAATGCCACTTTATATTGCCTTCTGTGATAAAGAACTTTATTATGCAGTCTGTCGCTTTTATGTCTTCCTCATCACAGGTTCGTACAAAGCTTATTTTCCACACACTAATAGATCATACATATTAGAGAGCAATTTTTATTGCTTGCACCGATGACAACTTACTTGAAGGATCTTATTCAATCCATAGGTAGGTATGGTGGACTCTCGTGGCAAAACTGGGTTGGAGGTTTATGGATGCACAAGTAGTATCTCTACTTGGTGCGGTAGTTTTGGCTAATATGAGGTGGAAGCAATCGTCACATTCTAAGGGATCTCTAATCATATAACATTGTTTGGAACCAAGCAAACACAATTCATTATGTTGTCTTCCTTGTCCAACATCTACTCCTAGGCATGTAATAGTTTGGTGAGTGCTCACAATTGTAAAATGTGTCTAAGATGATATATTTATATGTGAACCTCTCTTTCCTTATTACTTCTTATTAATTGCAACAATGAGTAATGTCTATGTTGATTTATTCTCAACAAGTTTCAATCATCATACGTGTCAAAAGTGAAGTTATCACTTTCCATAAGATCGTCTCATGATCTTTCATGCTATCGTTCTTTTCATACTTTTGATCATGGCACAAAGCAAAGCCCTTAACTAAGACACTCTTTATTATATAGCTCGTAAGCTCGAATACATCGGGGGAGAGACCAAAGCAAAAGACTCAAACTAAAAACTAAAGACTTATTCCTCTAAGAGAAGGAATAAAAACCGAAAAGGAAAGAACTAAAACAAAGGTAAAAGCAAAATATATAAAGGTGATACGATACCAGGGCAACTCCCCCAAGCTTGGCAGAAGCCAAGGGAATTGCCCGTAGAAATGCTTAGTTGTATTCCTTTGGTGGTAATGGTGGTGTTGTTGGAGCAGTCTTGACCTTGTCTAATTTCCACTTGAGCAAAAAGTCCTGCTCCCTTAGATTGTCATTCTCCTCCTCAAGTTTCAAAACTCTATGGCAAAGCTCCTGCTTACTCTCCTGCAAGAAACGAGAGGGGATAAACTAGATCTTAGGCTTCTTCCTATGGTCAGGGAGGCTTGACTTCTTGAACTCCACATGGGTGTTTGCAGGTTGAGGTAGAGGAGCCTCCTCTTCATCGGAACTCGTTTGCTCCTTCCCTTTGGGCTCATACTCCTCTTCCTCATCAGTGGTCCATCCATATGGTTCCAAGTCCCCATAGACCTTGGGGTTAGCAAGGTAGTCAGCCACATAGCTCTCTCCCTCTGTATCTTGAGAAGACATCTTGACCTAGATCTGCGGCAGAATAAGCTCGAAACGAAAATAGAGTAAAACTGTGCGATACGGAGATCAAAACCTTGGGGCGACTATATATTGATTTTTTTTCTGGGCCAGAAGGAGTCCTCCGCAAGAAAACGGAATCTCGGAGGCACACGAGGTGCCCACAAGCTTGCCCTCCGCCACCAGGGGGTAGGGGGCGGTGCCAGGGCTTGTGGCTGCCTCGTTCGCTCTCCGGACTGCTTTTTATTTTTCTAATTTTCCAAAAATTCCAAAATGGAAGAAATTTCCTATTGGAAAAGTATCGGAGTCCAATTTCTTACCGAAACAGATACATCTTCGTTTTCAAGGTCTGAAACAGGCTGATAAACATCCCTTATGTACTCCTCTGGAGTTATGACATTGCTGATATTGGTCTCAACATTTATGGGAGTACCAGAGATGTAATGCTTGATTCTTTGCCCATTTACCACTCCAGGAAAATTTTCTTCTGTGTTATTGATTTTGATGGCACCGGAATGATATACTTCCTCGATAACATAGGGACCTTCCCATTTAGAGAGCAGCTTGCCTGCAAAGAATCTCAAACGAGAATTATATAGCAAGACATAATCACTTAATTGAACTCTCGTTTCTGTATTCGTTTGTCGTGCCATCTCTTAACCTTTTCCTTGAACAACCTGGCATTCTCATATGCCTGGGCTCTCCATTCATCTAACGAGCTGATATCAAACAACCGCTTCTCACCGGCAAGTTTGAAATCAAAGTTGAGCTCTTTGATTTCCCAATAAGCTTTGTGTTCCACCTCGAGAGGTAAATGACATGCCCATGGGATTCTTATAAGAAGTCCTATAAGCCCATAGTGCATCGTCAAGTTTGCTAGACCAGTTCTTTCGAGATCTATTGACGGTCTTTTGTAGGATCAACTTTATCTCTCTATTACTCAACTCCACTTGACCACTAGACTGAGGATGATAAGGGGATGCAACTCTATGGTTGACATCATACTTAGCTAGCATCTTGCGGAAAACACCATGAATGAAGTGTGAACCGCCATCAGTCATCAAGTATCTAGAGACTCCAAATCTTGGGAATATGACTTATTTAAGCATCTTAATAGAGGTGTGGTGATCAGCATTTTTAGTGGGGATAGCTTCTACCCACTTAGTAACGTAATCCACAACAACTAAGATGTGAGTATACCCATTGGAACTCGGGAAGCGTCCCATATAATCAAAGCCCCAGACATCAAATGGTCAATGACAAGTGAATAGTTTATAGGCATCTCTTGACGCTTACTGATGTTCCCTATCCTTTGGCATTCGTCACAAGACAAGACAAACTTACGGGAATCCTTGAAGAGAGTGGGCCAATAGAAACCTGATTGCAATACCTTATGAGCAGTTCTATCTCTAGCATGGTGTCCTCCGTAGGCTTCGGAATGACACTTCTGCATGATTTGTCCCTGTTCATGTTCAGGCACACAACGTCTAATAACACCATATACTCCTTCCTTATAAAGTTTAGGATCATCCCAAAAGTAGTGTCTCAAATCAAAGAAGAATTTCTTCTTTTGTTGATAGGTGAAACTAGGTGGTATGTATTTGGCTACGATATAGTTTGCATAATCGGCATACCACGGTGCACTATGTGAAGTGCGGATGACATTTAATTGCTCATCAGGAAAGCTGTCATCAATAGGTAGTGGGTCATCAAGGACATTCTCTAGCCTAGACAAGTTATCTGCTACAGGGTTATGAGCACCCTTTCGGTCAACGACGTGCAAATCAAATTCCTGTAGCAGGAGAACCCATCTGATCAGCCTAGGCTTAGCGTCCTTCTTCTCCATGAGGTACTTAATAGCAGCATGATCAGAGTGAATAGTGACTTCAGAGTCAACTATGTAAGATCTAAACTTTTCACATGCAAACACGACTGCTAAAAATTCCTTCTCCGTAGTGGCATAGTTTCTTTGGGCACTGTCTAGAGTTTTACTAGCGTAGTGAATAACATTCAACTTCTTGTTAACTCTTTGTCCTAGAACAGCACCAACAACATAATCACTAGCGTCACACATGATTTCAAAGGGCAAGTTCCAGTCAGGTGGTTGAACAATAGGTGCAGTTATCAAAGCCTTCTTAAGTATTTCAAAGGCTTCCTCACAATCCTCATCAAAAACAAAAGGAACATCCGTCTGTAAGAGGTTGGTAAGAGGCCTAGAAATCTTAGAGAAGTCTTTAATGAACCTTCTATAGAAACCAACATGACCTAGGAAACTTCGTATACCTCTGATATCTGTGGGGCATGGCATTTTCTCAATTGCATCAACCTTGGCCTTATCAACTTCAATGCCTCTTTCAGAGATTTTGTCTCCTAAGACGATACCTTCATTAACAGTGAAGTGGCACTTCTCCCAATTCAAGATGAGGTTGGTTTCGTCGCATCTCTGTAAGACTCGATCAAGGTTGCTCAGGCAATCATCAAAGGAAGACCCGTAAACGGAGAAGTCATCCATGAAAACCTCGACAATCTTTTCACAAAAGTCAGAGAATATAGCCATCATACATCTTTGGAACGTGGCAGGTGCATTACATAAGCCAAAAGGCATACGTCTATAGGCAAAGGTACCGAAAGGGAAGGTGAAAGTGGTTTTCTCTTGATCAGATTATCCAACAGGTATCTGCGAGAAACCTGAATAACAGTCTAGAAAGAAGAAGTGTGTGTGCTTTGATAGCCTTTCTTGCATTTAGTCGATAAACGACAAAGGATAATGATCTTTCCTGGTTGCCTTGTTCAGTTTCCGGAAGTCTATCACCATTCTATAGCCGGTAATAATCCTTTGTGGGATTAGTTCATCCTTATCATTAGGAATGACGGTGATACCTCCCTTCTTAGGTACACAATGTACTGGACTTACCCAATCACTATGAGCAACAGGATAAATGATTCCTGCTTCCAGAAGCTTTAATATTTCTTTTCTAACGACCTCTTTCATCTTAGGATTTAATCTCCTTTGATGATCAGCAACTCGTTTAAAGTAAGGGTCGGTTTTAATCTTCTGCTGACGTAGAGTAGGACTAATACCCTTAAGATCATCAAGAGTATATCCAATAGCAGCACGGTGCTTCCTCAGAGTTTTTAGTAACTTCTTCTCTTCGCGCTCTGAGAGGAGAGCACTAATAATGACAGGATATATCTCCTTCTCATCAAGATAGGCATACTTAAGAGTCTCCGACAACTGTTTAAGCTCGAACACAGGATCACCCTTTGGTGGGGGAGGATCCCCAAGCAGTTCAACAGGCATATTATTCTTGAGAATAGGATATTGTTCTAAGACAATTTTATCTATATCATATCTCTCCTCCATATGCATATCATTTTCATGCTCAAGCAGATATTGCTCTAAAGGATCCGTAGGAGGTAGGAAAATAGAGGCAAGAGCAATGATTTCATCTCTACCAGACGACTCTCTTTCATGGGTTTGTCTTCCAAACATGGAGAAGTTAAATTCATGAGACACACCCTCGAAACTTACTGTGACAGTCTGCTTAATGCAATCAATGTGAGCATTGACAGTGTTGAGAAAGGGTCTACCGAATAGGATGGGACAAAAGCTATCTTGTGCAGTACCAAGGACGAGGAAATCAGTAGGATACTCCGTGTTACCACACAGGACTTCTACGGCTCACACAATTCCCAGAGGGTAGATAGTGTCTCTATTAGCTAGCGTAATAGTGACATCAATGGGTTCTAACTCAGCAGGTGCAATCTCATCTTTGATTTCATCATATAGAGAACGGGGTATTGCACTAACACTAGCTCCCATATCACATAAACCATGGTAACAGTGATCTCCTATCTTAACAGAAACAACGGGCAGGCCAACTACAGGTCCGTGTTTGTCTTTCGCGTGAGGTTTAGCAATTCTAGCGGAGTCCTCACAGAATTTGATAACTTGCCTTTCTATGTCTTCGGCTAAGAGATCTTTGATAATAGCAACACTAGGTTCAACTCTAATCTCCTCAGGGGTTGCAAGTGATCTAATGTAACCCCTACGTATGACAGTTGGAGCTTTATAATAATCCTTTATCCTAGCAGGGTATGGTGGTTTCTGAGTGTAAGCACAAGGAACAACATGATCACTAAAAGCAATGACTTTCTCCTCAACTAAATTGGTTTTGGCTATGTTGCTTTCTACAGGAGGATGATATTTAAACCACTTCTCTTTCGGAAGATCAACATGAGCAGCAAAAGATTCACATAGAGAAGCTACTATCTCAGAGTCAAGTCCATACTTAGCGCTAAAATCTCTAGAAGTGTTTGTCTCAACAAAAGATTTAACGCAATCAAACTGGAAATTCATACCGGACTCCTTACCTTCCTCCAGCTCCCAATCTTCAGAGTTGCGTTTGATTCTCTCCAATAAATTCCACTAGTGACCAATATCCTTCTTCAAAAAAGAATCGACACAAGAAGTGTCAAGCATGGTACGATCTTCGTCAGAAAGCCGAGCATAAAAGTTTTGAGTGATGATTTCTCTCGAGAGCTCATGATTGGGGCATGAATATAGCATCGATTTAAGCCTCCCCCAAGCTTGATCTATGCTTTCCCTGTCACGAGGCCAAAAGTTATAAATAAAGTTCCGATCACGATGTACTAAATGCATAGGATAGAACTTTTGATGAAATTCCAATTTCAACCGATTGTAGCCCCATGATCCAGTATCATCACATAGCCTATACCATGTAAACACCTTATCCTTCAAAGATAAAGGAAAGACTTTCTTCTTTACCTCATCCTCGGGCAAACCTGCAAGCTTAAATAAACCACAAACTTCATCTACATAGATTAGATGCAAGTCTGGATGTGAAGATCCATCTCCTGTGAAAGGATTAGCCAGCAGTTTCTCAAGCATACCCGAAGGAATTTCATAAAAGATAATTTCAGTAGGTACCTCAGGTTGCGAGCAACCCCTCGTGCTTCCGTTCATGGTGAAGATACCCCGAACAAACTCCTCAAAGGAATAGTTTCCATAGTGACAAGTGACAATAAATTTCAGCACAGTATATAAATGTTTCCTTACCAATTTCCACTTACCAAAGGCGCTTCACTCCCCGGCAACGGTGCCAGAAAAGAGTCTTGATGACCCACAAGTACAGGGGATCAATCGTAGTCCTTTGAATAAGTAAGAGTGTCGAACCCAACGAGGAGCAGAAGGCTCTGATAAATGGATTTCAGCAAGGTAATAACTGCAAGCACTGAAAGTAGCGGTAACAAGTGATTCTGTAGCCAGGTGAAACGTAGCAAGCAAAAAGGAACAAGTAAAAAGTAGTAGCAACGGTGCAGAAAGTGGCCCAATCCCTTTTGTAGCAAGGGACAAGCCTGAACAAAGTCTTATAGGAGGAAAAACGCTCCCGAGGACACACGGGAATTTTTGTGAAGCTAGTTTCATTATGTTCATATGATTCACGTTCGTTACTTTGATAGTTTGATATGTGGGTGGACCGGTGCTTGGGTACTGCCCTTACTTGGACAAGAATCCCACTTATGATTAACCTCTCTCGCAAGAATCCGCAACTACAAAACAAGAATTAAGACAAAGTCTAACCATAGCATTAAACTAGTGGATCCAAATCAGCCCCTCACGAAGCAACGCATAGACTGGCGTTTAAGCCTCTGTCACTCCAGCAACCCATCATCTACTTACTACTCCCCAATGCCTTCCTCTAGGCCCAAATATGGTGAAGTGTTATGTAGTTGACGTTCACATAACACCACTAGAGGAAAAGACAACATACACCATATCGAAATACCGAACGAATATCAAATTCACATGACTATTATTCACATGACTTATCTCATGTCCTCAGGAACAAATGTAACTACTCACAAAACATAATCATAATCATGATCAGAGCTGTAATGAATAGCATCAAGGATCTGATCATAAACTCTTCCACCAAGTAATCCAACTAGCATCAACTACAAAGAGTAATCAACACTACTAGCAACCTTACAAGTACTAATCGGAGTCGCGAGACAAAGATTCGTTACAAGAGATGAACTAGGGGTTGGAGAGGAGATGGTGCTGATGAAGATGTTGATGAAGATGCCTCCCCTCCGACGAGAGGAGTGTTGGTGATGACGATGGTGAAGATTCCCTCCTCCGGGAGGGAAGTTTCCCCGGCAGGATCGTCCTGCCGGAGCTCTAGATTGGATTTGCTGAAGTTCGCCTCATGGCGGCAGCGAAACAACAAAAAAGCTCCCTCTTGATTTTTTCTGGACCAGGACGCTTCATATAGCAAAAGGGGGGGGGGCTAGTGGGCCGTGAGGGAGCCCACAAGCCCCCACTCCGCCACCAGGGGGGTGGCGGTGTCAGGGCTTGTGGAGCCCTGGCAGCCCCCTCCGGTAGTTCTTTCGCCCAGTATTTTTTATATAATCCAGAAAAATCCACGTAACTTTTCACGGCATTTGGAGATGTACAGAATAGTGGACTAGGATTTGCTCCTTTTCCAGTCCAGAATTCCAGCTACCTGAATTCTCCCTCTTCAAATAAACCTTGCAAAATAAGAGAGAAAAGGCATAAATATGGTACCAAAAGTAATATAACAGCCCAAAAAGCAATAAATAACAACATGAAAGCATGATGCTAAATGGACGTATCACGCTCCCCTGCCCTAGCTCTTTGGCCTATAAATTCCCTAAAAATCCAGAAAAAATCAGGGCATCCACTAGAGATCTCAACTGGAGACCCTTCCCGGTGCCCTGCCGGAGGGGAGTTTGGAGTTGGAGGGCTTCTACATCAACATCATCGCCTCTCCAATGACTCGTGAGTAGTCCACTTCAGACCTACGGGTCCGTAGTTAGTAGCTAGATGGCTACTTCTCTCTCTTGGATCTTCAATACAAAGTTCTCCATGATCTTCATGGAGATCTATCTGATGTAATCCTCTTTGGCGGTGTGTTTGTCGAGATCCGATGAATTGTGGATTTGTGATCAGATTATCTATGAATTATATTTGAGTCTTTGCTGATTTCTTATATGCATGATTTGATATCCTTGTAAGTCTCCTCATAGCGTTGGGTGCAAGCTCTTTGTGTTTGTGCGGGTACTTGTGACTTGAACGCTCCTCCTACTGGATTGATACCTTGGTTCTCAAACTGAGGGAAATACTTACCGTCGTTGTGCTACATCACCCTTTCGTCTTCAAGGGAACACCAACGCAAGGCTCCAAGGCCGGGGGGAAATCCTTTGCATATTTGCCAAGGAAGTCCCTATAGGCGTAGCCGTAGCAGCAGGATTCCTCGCGCCGTTGCCAGGGAAGGTCTGTTGTCGCGGTAGCAGAAGGATTTCTGGCGCCGTTGCCGGGGAGGAGGATTGCTTGCCGAGGAAGATGAAGACAAGAATAATATCCCGTCAACACGCCTATTTCTGGCGCCGTTGTCGGGGTGGAGATCTATCCAAGTAGGTGTCACAAACTCATCTCTTGCATTTACCTTTTTTGCCAGTTGCCTCTCGTTTTCCTCTCCCCCACTTCACATTTGCCGTTTTCATTTGCCTTTTCCTTCGCTGTTTCCTTTTGCCTTTTTGCCGTTTTCCTTTGCCGTTTTCTTTTGCCCTTTGCCATTTTCCTTTGCCAGTTTTCTTGCTTGCTTGTGTTCTTGTTGGTTTGTTGAAGTCATCATGGCTGAAAACACCAAACTTTGCGAATTCTCGAGTACCAATAATAATGATTTTATTAGTACTCCAATTGATCCCGCCACTAGTGCGGAATCGTATGAAATCAACACTGCCTTGCTGAATCTTGTTATGAAAGAGAAATTCTCTGGCCTTCCTAGTGAAGATGTCGCATCCCATCTCAATACCTTCATTGAGCTTTGCGATTTGCAAAAGAAAAGAGATGTGGATAATGACGTGATTAAGTTGAATCTTTTTTCCTTTCTCGTTGCGAGATCGCGTAAAAACTTGGTTTTCTTCTTTGCCTAAAAATAGTATCGATTCTTGGGATAAGTGCAAAGATGCTTACATATCCAAGTATTTTCCGCCGGCTAAGATTATCTCCCTACGTAACGATATCATGAATTTCAAGCAACTTGATCATGAACACGTTGCAAAATCTTGGGAGAGGATGAAGTTAATGATTAGAAATTGTCGTGCTCATGGTTTGAGTTTGTGCATGATTATACAAATCTTTCAGGCTGGTTTGAATTTTGCTTCTCGTAATATCTTGGACTCCGCCTCAGGTGGAACGTTCATGGAAATCACGTTAGGAGACGCTACAAAACTCCTAGACAATATCATGACCAACTACTCTCAGTGACACACTGAAAGGTCACCTGCTAGCAAAAAGGTACATGCTATAGAAGAAATTAACTCGCTTACTGCTAAGATGGACGAGTTGATGAATTTGGTTGCTAGTAGAAATGCTCCTTTAGATCCTAATGACATGCCACTATCTTCCTTGATTGAGAGTAGCAACGCTAGTTTAGACGTTACTTTTGTTGGTAGGAACAATTTTGGCAATAACTATGCTTTTAGAGGAAACTATGTTCCTAGGCCTTTTCCTAGTAACTCCCTAACAATTATGGCAATTCCTACAACAAAACTTATGGAAATCACAACAAATTACCCTCTGATTTAGAGAGTAATATCAAAGAGTTCATCAACTCTCAAAAGATTTTCAATGCGTCCATAGAGGAAAAACTACTCAAAATAGACGATTTGGCTAAGAGCGTTGATAAGATGTCTTGTGATATTGATGCTTTGAAAGCTAGATGTGCTCCTCCCAAGGTCAACTTGGATGAAACTTTGAAATCTATGCGTGTCTCCATGAATGAGAGCAAAGAAAGAACCGCCCAAATTCGCGCTAGGCATGAATGGTTTAAAAGGGTGTGTTCTAGTGATGCAAATCACGAAGATCTTAAAGTTCTTGGTGTGACTCCTCTTGAATCTTTGTTTTCGTGTGTCAAACCTATTGATGAAGGGGCTGGATATGAATCCACTTTGGTTGAAAAATGCCCCAATGATTCAGAGTCCACCTATCTTGATGATAAAGGTGTGGAGAGTGGAGTAGAAGAAATCAAAATTTTGGGTAGTAATGAAACTCCCACTTTGGATTTCAAGGAATTCAATTATGATAGTTGCTCCTAGTTTGAATCCATTTCCTTGATGCAATCCGTTGCAAACTCTCCACATGCTTATAGCCAAAGCAAAGCCTTTACCGCACATATCGTAGATGCTATGATGAAATCTCTTGAAGAGAAGCTCGAATTAGAAGTCTCTATACCTAGAAAACTTCATGATGAGTGGGAACCTACAATCAAAATCAAGATCAAAAACTATGAATGCAATGCTTTCTGTGATTTGGGTGCTAGTGTTTCCGCGATTCCAAAGTCTTTATGTGATATTCTTGGTTTTCATGAGATTGAAGAGTGTTCTCTTAATTTGCATCTTTCAGATTCTACTGTCAAGCAACCCATGGGAAGGATCGATGATGTTCTTATTGTTGCAAATAAGAACTATGTACCCGTGGATTTCATTGTACTTGACATAGATTTCAATCCTTCATGTCCCATTATTCTTGGTAGACCTTTCCTAAGGACTATTGGTGCTATCATCGATATGAAGGAAGGGAATATTAGTTTTCAATTGCCCCTAAAGAAGGGCATGGAGCATTTCCCAGAAAGAAAATAAGATTGCCTTATGATTCTATGATGAGGGAAACTTATGGTTTGAGCACCAAAGATGACTATACGTGATTCCATCACCTTTTGCCTAGCTAAGGGCGTTAAACAATAGCGCTTGTTGGGAGGCAACCCAACTAATCTATCCTTTTTCTTTCTGTTTTATGTTTTCCACACTTTCATAATTCTGTTATGATTGTGTTTTTTGTGTTTCTTTTGCGTTTGTGCCAAGTAAAACCGTTATGATTAGTCTTGGGGATGATCGTTTGGTCATGCTGGAAAAGACAGAAACTTTCTGCTCACGAAAAGAATTTTCATTTTTTTTTCTGTAAGAGCTTTTGAGTTGATTATTTTTTCTGCAGATTTCTACACAAATTATTCAGATTGTCGTAATGTTTCAGAATCTTTGAAGTACCATAAGTATACGAAGTATACAAATTGCTATAGACTGGTCTGCTGTTAACAGATTCTGTTTTTGTTGAGTTTGTTCCTTGTTTTGATGAAACTATGGATAGTATCGGGGGGTATTAGCCATGGAAGATTGAAACAGTAACCCAACACCAACATGAGTAGAATTCAAGTTTGCTACAGTACCTAAGGAAGTGGTGGTTTGCTTTCTTATACTAATGTTATCACGAGTTTTTGTTTAAGTTTCGTGTTGTGAAGTTTTCAAGTTTTGGGTGAAGTTCTTATGGACAAAAAGATAAAGAGTGGCAAGAGCTCAAGCTTGGAGATGCCCAAGGCACCCCAAGTTGATTCAAGGATGCCATAAAAACCTATGCTTGGGGATGCCCCGGGAAGGCATCCCCTCTTTCGTCTTCAATCCATCGGTAACGTTACTTGGGGCTATATTTTTATTCACCACATGTTATGTGTTTTGCTTGGAGCATCTTGTATCGTAGGAGTCTTTTATTTTTGTTGTGTCACAATCATCCTTGATGCACACCTAGAGAGATAGAGAAGCACTCACCGTGATTTTGTCGAGCTTCACTTATATCCTTTGGTTAGACAATTTAGCTCACATGTGCTTCACTTATATCTTTTGAGCTAGTTGATTTTGATCTATGTGCTTCACTTATATCTTTTAGAGCACAGCGGTGCGTGGCTTGGTAGTTGATCTATGCTACTAAAGTAGTCTCAAAAGGGGTAGTTATCCAAAGGGATATGTAAACTTCCACCTTCATGTGCATTGAATAGTTAGAGAAGTTTGATTCATCTCAATTAGTTTTGAGTTGTGGTTGTGGTAACATTGAAGTTATATTAGTAATGTGTTGTGGATCTAGAAATACTTGTGTTGAGTTAGTGATTCCCGTAGCATGCACGTATGGTGAACCTCTATGTGATTAAGTCTGAGCATGATTAGTCTATTGATTGTCATCCGTTGTGTGGCGGTCGGGATCGCGTGATGGTTTATACCTACCAACCCTTCCCCTAGGAGTATGCGTTGAATGCTTTGTTTCGATTACTACTAAAACTTTTGCAACAAGTATATGAGTTCTTCATGACTAATGTTGAGTCCAAGTTTTAGATGCACTTTCACCTTCCACCATCACTATCTTCTTTAGTGTCGTGCAACCTTCGCCGGTGCACAAAACCACCCATATATCCTCCCTCAAAAGAGCCACCATACCTACCTACTATGGCTTTTTCAAAGCTATTCCGAGATATATTGCCATACGACTACCGCCATGACATGTGCCACCACTTCTACATTGCCATTGCATGATCATAAGATAGCTATCATGATGTTTCCATTGATGTCTATGCCATGCTAGATCATTGTCACGATACACTACCGAAGGAATTCTATAGGGTCATCATTGCTCTAAGTTTTGAGTTGTAAGTGTGATGATCATCATTGATGGAGCATTGTCCCATGTGAGGAAATAAAAGAGGCCAAATATGCCCACCAAAATAATATATATATATATATATAAAGAGGCCAAAGAGCCCACCAAAAAAATGAGAGAAAAAGAGAGAAGGGACAATGCTACCACCTTTCCACACTTGTGCATATTAAGCACCATGATATTCATGATTGAGAGTCTCTCGTTTTGTCACCACCATATAGCTAGTGGGAAATTTTTATTATATAACTTAGCTTGTATATTCCAATGATAGGCTTCTTCAAAATTGCCTTAGGTCTTCGTGAGCAAGCAAGTTCGATGCACACCCACTAGTTTTCTTTAAGAGCTTTCACATACTCTTAGCTCTAATGCATCAATTGTATGGCAATCCCTACTCATTCGAGTTGATATCTATTGATGAGCATCTCCATAGCTCATTGATATGCCTAGTCCATGTGACCATCTTCTCCTTGTTTGTCTTGCAACCTCCACCACACTCCACACCTCTTATAGTGCTAAAACCATGGCTCACGCTCATGTATTGCGTGAGAGTTGAAAAGGTTTGAGAAAGTAAAAGTGTGAAAACAATTACTTGGCCAATATCAGGGTTGTGCATGACTTGAATTCATTGTGCAAGGATGATAGAGCATAGCCAGACTATATGATTTTGTAGGGATAACTTTCTTTTGGCCTTGTTATTTTCAAAGTTCATGATTACCTTGCTAGTTTGCATGAATTATTATTGTCTCTACGTCAATAGCAAACTATTGTTTTGAATCTAATGGATCTGAACATTCACGTCACATAAGAGGAGTTATAAAGGACATCTATGCTAGGTAGCATGAAACCATCAAAAATTCATGCTTTATCACTTTCCTACTTGAGGACGAGCTGGAGTTAAGCTTTGGGATGCTTGATACGTCTCAAACGTATCTATAATTTTTGATGGTTTCACGCTGTTATCTTGTCAACTTTGGATATTTTGTTTACCTTTTATATTTTTTTGGGACTAACTTATTAATTCAGTGCCAAGTGCCAATTCCTGTTTTTTCTGTGTTTTTGACTCTTTTCAGATCTGATTTTGGAACGGAGTCCAAACGGAATAAAATCCCCGAAATAAATTTTTCCAGAACAGAAAAAGATCGGGAGGCTTGAGGGCCAAGGCAGTGGGCCCACAGGGATCCCACAAGCCCTGTTGCCGCGGCCGGGGGGGGGGGCGCGGCAACCAGGCTTGTGGCCTCCCTGGCGCTCCCTTGCCCTAGCTCTTTGGCCTATAAATTCCCTAAAAATCCAGAAAAAATCAGGGCATCCACGAAAACACTTTTCCGCCGCCGCAAGCTTCCATTTCCGCGAGATCTCATCTGGAGACCCTTCCCGGTACCCTGCCGGAGGGGACTTTGGAGTTGGAGGGCTTCTACATCAATATCATCGCCTCTCCAATGACTCGTGAGTAGTCCACTTCAGACCTACGGGTCCGTAGTTAGTAGCTAGATGGTTCTTCTCTCTCTTGGATCTTCAATACAAAGTTTTCCATGATCTTCTTGGAGATCTATCCGATGTAATCCTCTTTGGCGGTGTGTTTGTCGAGATCTGATGAATTGTGGATTTGTGATCAAATTATCTATGAATTATATTTGAGTCTTTGCTGATTTCTTATATGCATGATTTGATATCCTTGTAAGTCTCTCTGAGTCTTGGGTTTTGTTTGTCCAACTAGATCTATGATTCTTGCAATGGGAGAAGTGCTTGGTTTTGGGTTCATACCGTGTGGTGACCTTTCCCAGTGATAGAAGGGGCAGCAAGGCACGCATCGTGTTGTTGCCATTAAGGGTAACAAGATGGGCTTTTATCGTAGATATGAGATTGTCCATCTACATCATGTCATCTTGCTTAAGGCGTTACTCTGTTCTTTTGGACTTAATACACTAGATGCATGCTGGATAGCGGTCGACGTGTGGAGTAATAGTAGTAGATGCAGAAAGTATCGGTCTACTTGTTTTGGACGTGATGCCTATAGATATAATCATTGCCTTAGATAGCGTCACGACTTTGCGCGGTTCTATCAATTGCTTGACAGTAATTCGTCCAGCCACCGTCTACTTGCTTTCATGAGAGAAGCCACTAGTGAACACTATGGCCCCCGGGTCTATTCACAACTATCGTTTCCACTTTCGCTTTTACTTTGCTTTGTTTACTCTTTGCTTTTAGTTCTCACTTTGCAAACAATCTACAAGGGATTGACAACCCCTTCATAGCGTTGGGTGCAAGCTCTTTGTGTTTGTGAAGGTACTTGTGACTTGAACGCTCCTCCTACTGGATTAATACCTTGGTTCTCAAACTGAGGGAAATACTTACCGCCGTTGTGCTACATCACCCTTTCCTCTTCAAGGGAACACCAACGCAAGGTTCCAAGGCCGCGGGGAAATCCTTTGCATATTTGCCAAGGAAGTCCCTATAGGCATAGCCGTAGCAGCAGGATTCCTGGCGCTGTTGGCAGGGAAGGTCTGTTGTCGCAGTAGCAATGTGGTACTTCAAATTTCAACAAGAACATTGGAAGCGCAATGCTAAATTTTTCTTGATCAATTATCCAAACAGTATGGTATGGTAAACATCATGATTCTTCTTGCCTATTTATCTAAAAGTTTATGTACTTGATGACCTATCATGTATACCATACCCTATTTTTCCTCGGGAATGGTATACTTTAATACTTGTGGGTGTGAACACATTTTCCTTCCCATTGGTCTGTTTGACCTTTCTTGTGGCATAACTTATCTAAGCAGTGTTAAATCCCTGTTTAGGTAAATTTCTCGTAAAAAACTCTGTCAGGAAAATCCTGTTACTATTGTGGATAACATTCTGGTAGCCGCCGGTGGACGAGAACCTTGCCTATTGGTCTGCCTCGTTTGCAACGAGCAGGAAAATGGTTCTAGTCGTCCCCCGCCTTGGTACCGATGTTGTTGCCGACATAACTAGCAGGTTATCATCTGACATGTCTTGCTACCAAGACCGTATAATATGTCATCCCACATGGTGGACCCATAACCCAAAGTTCCACAGGATTGAAACCTGACTCTCTTGTACATCTTTTGACTCCAAAGTATCCTTTGCACTTGGCTTCGTATGGAATTCCAGGGCCATCGTTCACTGGACCGATCACTCTTCGGTCCGTATGATTTTCAACATGTCAAATATCAAGTCCGCATTATTCATGCGAATCTGAAGGCTGCTCAGTTTCGTCAGAAGAGTCAGTATGACCGTCATCATCAAGATATGGTCTATCAACCTGGAGAAAAGGTTTATCTTCGTGTCACACCAATGACAGGTGCACGTCATTTTGGGATCAAGGGCAAGCTAGTTTCTCGCTATATTGGTCCTTTCACTGTTCTCGACAGGCGTGGAAGAGTGGCTTATCAATTGGAACTGCTAGCGAACCTTTCTCGGGTTCATGATGTCTTCCATGTTTCTCAGCTCCGCCGCTGCTTCAAGGATCCTATTCGAGCAGTGGATCATGATATGCTTGAGCTACAACAAGAGCTCTCTTATAAAGAGCATCCGGTCCGCATTCTCGACCAGGCTGAACGTCAGACTCGTCGCAAAGTCACCAAGTTCCTTAAAGTGCAGTGGTCAAATCATTCTGAAGAGGAAGCCACTTGAGAACGTGAGGATCATCTTCGTGATGAATATCCTGAGCTCCTTACACCTACCTCTAAATTCTCGGGTCGAGAATTCTTGTTAGTAGGGGAGAGTTGTGACATCCTCAACTTTTGCTACAGTGATGATTGTAATTAAGATATAATGATCACACACTAATGATGCCACGTCACCGTGATTCCCTATCGTTGATCTCGCGTTAGTTCAAAACAATTCGAATTCGAAATTTAAAAATAAAACCAAACGGGGAAAGTAATCGAATGCGAAAATAAAGATCTCAGCCGAGTTATATAAATTCCCTAATAGATTATAACTATAAATCGGGCATTTTTAGAAATTGTTGAAGCCCTATATATTTAAAAGAGAAGCTATAAAAAACAGAACAAAAGAAAGTATTAAAAATAGTAAAATAATATAAAATAAAATAAATAATAATAATAAAAACAACAACAAATCCCCTGGCCGACATGGCCAAAGTGGCCCAGCCGGCCACACCCACGAGCCCCCCCGCGCAACCCTAGGCGCCGAACAGGTCCTCCTTCGAGTTCCTACCGCGCCGCTAGGGACGAGGGAAGCCCCCTCGCTCCCCCACCTACCCCGCGACGCCCCTGGTCGTGTATCCCCCACGATCCCCTCCAACCGCGCCCGTTCCTCCTACCCATCGCTAGATCTGACGAGGGGATTGAGCCCCTCGTCAGCCCCCTCCCACGACGCGGTCGCCCCTGAATCCCTCCCCTCCCGTCGGTCCCCATCGCTAGCGCCCTGGCCACCACCGTCCCGCTCGTCTACCGCAGGCCGCCGTCGTCCCTCGCTCTCGTCGTCGAGCCTAGCGCTCGTGCCTCCCTCCTCTGCTCTCCCCGACCGCGAGCGTCGGCCTCAACCGAGCCGCCGCCCGTCCCACAACACCATCATCTGGCGGCCCCCTCCTTCTCCGGCCTCCTTTAGCGCCGGAAATCGGCCGGCCCCGGTGCTGACCCCCCCGGATCCCTCCACCGGCCGGTTCCACCGCCGGCCCTCCCTCACCCCGCACCGCGTCGGCGCCTCCGACGCCCCTCGCACCGAAGCTCCTTCACGTCGGAGCTCCTCCTCGGCGGATCCGACGCCACCTCCTCCGCCCCTTCCCGGGAACTCCGGCTACACCGGGCCTTCCCGTCAACGCCGGTGAGCCCTTTTTCGGGCTCCTCCCACCCTCTCCTTCCTTTCCCCGCTCCGGTTCCGTTCCGGCATATATCGTCTCATTCTGGCGCCGAAGATTTTCCTGTAGGTGGAGGTGGAATTGCCTTTGTCTTTGTGTTGACACACAGAGGAGCAGAGAGATAGGTTAGATGGAAATAAAAAGAAAATGGATGTATTAGATGATGTATGTATGTATGTATTGAGTATGTATGCATGTATGTAGAGAAAAGAAAAAGAAAAATAAAAAAAAATATGTTTTTACTAGCAAAATAAATAAATAATTAATTAGATATATTATTTAACTAATTAGTTAATTAATTAAATAGATTAATTTGATAATCTGTTAATTAGGATAATTAAATTATCCTATTAGAGTATGACACATGGGTCCCCCACCAAATTATTCAGATTAATTAATATTAAACCTAATTAAAAGCCGAGATTATGACGGACGGGACCCACTCGTCAGTTGTCCTGTCAACTGCTGATGTCAGCATGACATCATGCTGATGTCATAGTTGCATTTAATCAAATTAATTAAATCTGTTTTTAATTCCTAAATGTCGGATAAAACTTTAAAAATTAATATAAAATAATCCATAAGTCAGATCAAAATATTTTCAACATGAAAGTTGATCAGTAGAACGAGACGAACGAGGATACACGGTCCATTCGTCTGTCACGCGTCCCTAGCATAGCAAACATGGAACTTTTCCATCCTTTTCAGTCTGACCGGTAGTAGCTCGAGACCCGGAAAATATCATCACGTATTCTTCCGACCCGTCTATGACGGATGTTGCTGCCTTAGCTCATGCCTAGTCTGCATATTGCCATGTCATGCTTAGTGTTGCACCTGTTGCTATTATTTATTGTTTCTCCCCCCTCTTCTTACCGGTAGACCCAGAGACTGACGCTGCTGCCGGGTACATCTACGACCCTGCTGACCAACCCTTTGCCGTAGAGTAACAAGGCTAGCAAACCCCCTTGATCATCCCTATATCGCCTATGTGTTTCTTCCTCCTGCTTGCATTAGAATTTTGCTACTGTTGTAGTTAGCTCCTATATCTGATGCATAGCCTATTTTTGATGAACTCCTACTTTCAGTACTGCACCCTTAATCCGCTTAGTATAGGTGGAGCAGTCTTCCCCTGTGACCCCATAGTCCAGTTGCCCCGCTTTGTTTTCAAGTCTCGATCCCCGATCGACAAGCCAGGCCCAACACAACACTTACGCACCCCCTTAGTTGTACGACCCTATAGAGATATTATCGGGTACCGAGGGTGACACCTCGCGAAGTACTCCTAATGATATCTCTGTAGTACAGCTAGTCGGTCGTGGTTATCAAGGGTGATTCCTCTTTCACCATTCCCGACGATGCCTCTGTCGTGCAACCCCTCAAGTGTGGGACCCTCGAGGGTGATTCCTCTAAGTCCACCTTGACGATTACATAGTTTGGAATCCAACGAGGGTGATACCTCGGATTCCCCCCCCCCCCGATGTTACAACCACACAGTTACTTGACCATGTTACTGGGATCGTTGATGAATAGATGTTAGGCGGGTGGATTCCCGCGTGTTTGTGTCGATGACTTAATTAAAATCATAATGGATTTGTGTATTTGATCTGGGTTGGTCGGAAGGCCTTATTACACACTAACCGTCTGCATGGGAAGAATTATGGGTACTCGATGTCACGGTATCAACCCAAGCTCTTCAGACGTCAGCGATGGAGCGGCGCATGCCCGAGTGGTCCCGAGATGCATCGCGCTTGTGATTAAGGGGTGCTAGGACTGCCCTCGGCCGCCCACGCATCATGCAGGAGCGCGGAGGGCAAGTGGGCCCACGAACCCTCTATGCTTAGGAGTTAGACTAGCGGGATGGCCTCTCTGTTGACTCTTAGGTGGGGTTGCGACGTGTCGATATTCCGAGGCCGGGCATGACACAAAAAAGTGTGTCCGGCTAGAGTGTTATCGAGCACGCCGGGGAATATGTTGTTCACCCCTGTAGGGAAGAACTTATCTATTCGAATAGTCGTGTCCACGGTTACAGGACGACTTGGAGTTGTGCCCTGATCTTATACAACTACAATTGTTACTTAACTGGTTTTAGTTGCCCCAGGATTGCTTCCTCGCAAGGAGTCGAGGGAGGATCTCCGGGCCTGACCTCATATTAATATTGCTGCAACAATATGACTAATTGTGTTACACCTGTTCTACTCTCGTCTATTGCTGCAAGACCCTGAAGATGCCAGTCTTCGATAGGACTAGGCATTCTCTCTCTATTCTCGCATTGCTGCAGTCAGTCCACATATAACCACCACCCTTCTTTGATACTGATGCATACTTAGAATAGTTCTGATGTAATACTTGTGAGTACTTTGGATGAGTACACACCGTTGCTTTGCTCCCCCTTTGTCCCCTTGATCCGTTGCTGTGACCAGATGATGGAGCCGAGGAGATGGAGGTTCCTGCCGACGACGACTGCTACCCCGACGGTGCCTACTACTACGTGGAGGCTGATGACCCACAAGTATAGGGGATGTATCGTAGTCCTTTCGATAAGTAAGAGTGTCGAACCCAACGAGGAGCAGAAGGATCTGACAAGTGGTTTTCAGCAAGGTAATATCTGCAAGCACTCAAATTATCGGTAATAAGTAGTTGTGTGGTAAGAAGATTCATAACAAGTAGCAAGTAACAATAGTAACGAAGGTGCAGCAAAATGGCCCAATCCCTTTTGTAGCAAGGGACAAGCCTAGACAAACTCTTATAGGAGGTAAAGCGCTACCGAGGACACACGGGAATTTTTGTGAAGCTAGTTGTCATCATGTTCATATGATTCACGTTCGCTACTTTGATAGTTTGATATGTGGGTGGACCGGCGCTTGGGTACTGCCCTTACTTGGACAAGCAGCCCACTTATGATTAACCCCTCTCGCAAGCATCCGCAACAACGAAAGAAGAATTAAGACAAAGTCTAACCATAGCATTAAACTAGTGGATCCAAGTGAGCCCCTTTCGAAGCAACGCATAAACTAGGGTTTAAGCTTCTGTCACTCTAGCAACCCATCATCTACTTACTACTTCCCAATGCCTTCCTCTAGGCCTAAATAATGGTGAAGTGTTATGTAGTCGACGTTCACATAACACCACTAGAGGAAAACAACATACAACACATCAAATTATCGAACTAATACCAAATTCACATGACTACTTATAGCAAGACTTATCCCATGTCCTCAGGAACAAAAGTAACTACTCACAAAGCATAATCATATTCATGACCAGAGAGGTAATGAGTAGCATCAAGGATCTGAACATATAATCTTCCACCAAGTAATCCAACTAGCATCAACTACAAAGAGTAATTAGCACTACTAACAACCTTACAAGTACCGATCGGAGTCGCGATACGGAGATTGGTTACAAGAGATGAACTAGGGTTTGGAGATGAGATGTTGCTGATGAAAATGTTGATGGTGACAAGTCCCCTCCGATGAGAGGAGTGTTGGTGATGACGATGGCGACGATTTCCCCCTCCGGGAGGGAAGTTTTCCCGGCACGATCGTCCTGCCAGAGCTCTTGATTGGTTTTGCTCAAGTTCCACTTCGTGGCGGCGGCGAATTATCCGAAAAGCCTCCTCCTCATTTTTTCTGGAACGAAACCCTTCTTGTAGCAAAAGAGGGGAGCCAGAGGGCCACCTGGGAGCCTACAAGCCTCCTAGGCGTGGCCAGGGGGAGGCCGCGCCTAGCAGGCTTGTGGCCTCCTGCTGGCGCCCCTCTGGTACTTCTTCGGTCTAGTATTTTTTATAAATCCCAAAAAAATCCTCATTGATTTTCACGGATTTTGGAGTTGCGCAGAATAGGTATCTCAAACTTGCTCCCTTTTCAGGCCAGAATTCCAGCTAGCGGGATTCTCCCTCTTCATGTAAACCTTGCAAAATAAGAGAGAAAAGGCATAAGTATTGTACCGTGAAGTGTAATAACAGCCCAAAAAGCGATAAATATCAACATGAAAGCAAGATGCAAAATGGACGTATCAACTCCCCCAAGCTTAGACCTCGCTTGTCCTCAAGCGAAAGCCGAGATCAATAAACATGCCCACATGTTTAGAGAGAGAGGTGTCGACAAAACAAGATACGAACATGCAGACATCATGATCATAATTAGAACAGCAATACCATCATATAATCTCTCATGCTAAAGTGATAATTCCTTCACAAGGTAAAGTATGGATCAAGAGCCTTACCGAGAATTAACAACCGATAGCCTTTAGTCATTGAAGCAATTGCAATTTATCATAACCTCAGAAAGAGTCAAGTAAGAGCTTGTAAAGCAAATCCACATACTCAATCATCCTTTTGTCTTCTACAATTGCTATAACTCACATGGTACTCATGAGATCAAAGTTTCAGTCGGACAAAGAGAAAGATAGGGGCTTATAGTTTCGCCTCCCAACCATTTACCTCAAGGGTAATGTCAACAATAATAATTCATGAATACTTACCTCCAAGTAGACATATGAATATAGATCTTTCCCTAGCATATGACGTTAGCCAAGAAAAAGGCGAAATAAGGAATTGGTGTAGATCACCATGACTCTTTCATGGGCAAAAAGTAAAGGTACAAGATAGGCCCTTCGTAGAGGGAAGCAGAGGTTGTCATGCACTTTTGAGGTTTGGATGTGTGTCCTCTTACTACGGAGGAACATCACTTTATATTGCCTCCTCTGATAAAGAACTTTATTATGCAGTCTGTCGCTTTTATGTCTTCCTCATCACAGGTTCGTACAAAGCTTATTTTCCACACACTAATAGATCATACATATTAAGGGAGCAATTTTTATTGCTTGCACCAATGACAACTTACTTGAGGGATCTTATTCAGTCCATGGGTAGGTATGGTGGACTCTCATGGCAAAACTGGATTGAAGGTTTATGGATGCACAAGTAGTATCTCTACTTGGTGCGGGAGGTTTGGCTAATATGAGGTACTCCACAAGAATGAAGCAATCGTCACATGCTAATGGATCTCTAGTCATATAACATTGTTCAGAGCCAAGCAAACACAATTCATTATGTTGTCTTCCTTGTCCAACATCTACTTCTAAGCATGTAATAGTTTAGTGAGTGTTCACAATCATAGATGGTGTTAAGGATGATATATTTATATGTGAACCTCTCATTCTTTATCACTTCCTATTAATTGCAACAATGACCAGGGTCTACGTTTGTCTACCCTCAACAAGTTTCAATCATCATTCTTTTTATATGTGAAGCCATCACTTCCCATAAGATCATTGCATGATCTTTCATGCTTTTGTTCTATTATCATTCTTTTGATCATGGCATGAGGCAAGGCCCTTAACTAAGACACTCTTTATTATATGGCTCACGAGTTCGAATACATCGGGGGTGACACAAAGCAAGACTCAAGCCTAAAACACTAAGACCTTTAATCTACTAGAGAAAATAAAACCGAAAAGGAACGAACTAAGAAAAGGTAAAGGCAAAAGATGTGATGGTGATACGATACAGGGGCAACTCCCCCAAGCTTAGCACAAGCCAAGGGGATTCCCCATACCCATGCTCAGTTGTCTTCCTTTGGAGGTGATGGTGGTGGAGTCCTTTGGTCCTTTGATTCCAAAAGGGCCATCAATCTTTGATTTATACCTTGGAGATCTGTGATATGTTTCTCCAGCAAAACAACTTCACGAGTGAGATAAGTATTGCGAGCATGAGTTGTTTCACAAAACCTCAAAAGTTCAATCAAGGATGGAGACAGTAGGTGGAGGTAGGGTTGGAGGAAATCCACTTCTTCAACTTCTTCCTTGTTGAACACAGATTGTACTTCATCCCACGCCTGATTCTTCTCCTTAGTTTTGCCCTTGGCTTCCGTGACCTCCACTCTTTTAAGATCAGCATCTACTTCTTCATAGACTTGAGGAAAAATGTCCCCCCCCGACAGATTCCAGAGACGGCATCCTTGCTCTAAATCTGCGGCAGAAAACAGGCTCGAAACGAAAACAGAGGAAATTTGCATGATACGAGGGTCAGACCTTAGATGAGAATATATAATGATTTTTTGAGACAAGAAGGAGTACTCCACAAGAAAACGGAGTCCGGGAGGCACACGAGGTGGCCACAATCCCCCCAGGCACGGCCAGGGGGTGGCCCGCGTCTCGCAGGCTTGTCACCTCCTCGTGCGCTTTCCGGATTACTTCAAATTTTTCTATTTTTTTAAAAAAATTCCAAAACAGAGAAAAATTTCTACTGGAAAAGTTTTGGAGTCTGTTTACTTACCGAATCACACACCTCTTCGTTTTCGGAGTCTGAAACAGGCTGATAAATATCCCTTAGGTACTCCTCCGGAGTTATGGTATTGATAATATTGCTTTCAACATTTATGGGAGTACCTGAGGTATAATGCTTGATTCTCTGCCCATTTACCACTCTCGGACAATTACCTTCCGTGTTGTTGATCTTGATAGCACCGGAACGATATACTCCCTCAACAATGTAAGGACCTTCCCATTTAGAGAGAAGCTTGCCTGCAAAAAATCTTAAATGAGAATAATATAGCAACACATAATCACCTACATAGAACTCATGCTTTTGTATCCTTTTATCGTGCCACCTCTTAAGCTTTCTTTGAACAACTTGGCATTTTCATATGCCTGAGTTCTCCATTCATCAACCGAGCTAATATCAAATAACCTCTTCTCACCAGCCAGTTTGAAATCAAAGTTGAGCTCTTTGATTGCCCAATAAGCCTTATGCTCTAGCTCAAGAGGTAAATGACATGCTTTACCGTACACCATTTCATATGGAGACATGCCCATGGGATTCTTATAGGCAGTTTTACAAGCCCACAGTGCATCATCGAGCTTCTTAGACCAATTCTTTCTTGACCTATTGACAGTCTTTTGCACAATTAGTTTAATCTCTCTATTGCTTAGCTCTACTTGAGCACTGGACTGAGGGTGATAGGGGGACACAATTCTATGGTTGACATCGTACTTAGCAAGCGTTTTACGGAAAGCACCATGAATGAAATGTGAACCACCGTCGGTCATTAGATATCTAGGGACTCCAAATCTAGGGAAGATAACTTCTTTAAGCATCCTGATAGAGGTGTTGTGATCAGCACTACTAGTGGGGATAGCTTCTACCCACGTAGTGACGTAATCAACAACAACTAGGATGTGAGTATACCCGTTGGATTTTGGAAAAGGTCCCATATAATCAAAGCACCAAACATCAAATGGTTCAATGACAAGTGAATAATTCATAGGCATTTCCTGACGTTTACCGATATTACCTATTCTTTAATATTCATCACAAGACAAGACAAACTTACGGGCATCCTTAAAGAGAGTGGGCCAATAGAAACCTGATTGCAATACCTTGTGTGTAGTTCTATCTCCCGCATGGTGTCCTCCGTAGGCCTCAGAGTGACACTTCTGTAGGATCTATCCCTGTTCATGTTCAGGTACACAACGTCTAATAACACCATCTACTCCTTCCTTATAAAGGTGAGGATCATCCCAGAAGTAATGTCTTAAATCAAAGAAGAATTTATTCTTTTGCTGGTATGTGAAACTAGGTGGTATATATTTGGCAACGATATAGTTTGCATAATCAGCATACCACGGTGTACTATGTGAAGTATTGATGACATTCAATTGCTCATCAAGAAAGCTATCATCAATAGGTTGTGGGTCATCAAGAACATTCTCCAACCTAGACAAGTTATCTGCTACTGGGTTATCAGCACCCTTCCTGTCGACAACATGCAAATCAAATTCTTGTAGCAAGAGAACCCATCTGATAAGTCTAGGTTTAGCGCCTTTCTTCTCCATGAGGTACTTAATAGCAGCATGATCAGTATGAATAGTGACTTTGGAATCAACTATGTAAGATCTGAACTTTTCACATGCAAACACGACTTCTAAAAATCCTTTTTCGTAGTAGCATAGGTCCTTTGGGCACTGTCTAGAGTTTTACTAGCATAGTGAATAACATTCAACTTCTTATCGACTCTTTGCCCTAGGACAGCACCAACAGCATAATCACTAGCATCACACATGATTTCAAAAGGTAAGTTCCAATCAGGTGGTTGAACAATAGGTGCAGTTATCAAAGCCTTCTTAAGTATTTCGAAGTCTTCCTCACAATCATGGTCAAAAACAAAAGGAATATCCTTTTGCAAGAGATTGGTAAGAGGCCTAGAAATTTTAGATAAGTCTTTAATGAACCTTCTATAGAAAACAACATGACCAAGGAAACTTCTTATACCTTTGATATCTATGGGGCATGGCATTTTCTCGATTGCATCAACCTTAGCCTTATCAACTTCAATACCTCTTTCAGAAATTTTATGTCCTAAGACGATGCCTTCATTAACTATAAAGTGGCACTTCTCCCAATTCAAGACAAGATTGGTAGACTTGATCAAGGTTGCTAAGGCAATCATCAAAAGAAGACCCGTAGACGGAGAAGTCATCCATGAAAACCTCAACAATCTTTTCACAAAAGTCATAGAATATAGCCATCATACATCTTTGAAAGGTAGCAGGTGCATTATATAAGACAAAAGGCATACGTCTATAAGCAAAGGTACCGAAAGGGCAGGTGAAAGTGGTTTTCTCCTAATCAGATTGTCCAACAGGTATTTGGGAGAAACCAGAATAACCGTCTAAAAAGCAGAAGTGTGTGTGTTTAGACAGTCTTTCTAGCATTTGGTCGATAAAAGGCAAAGGGTAATGATCTTTCCTAGTGGCTTTATTCAATTTCCTAAAATCGATCACCATCCTATAGCCAGTAATAATCCTGTGTGGGATCAATTCATCCTTATCATTAGGGACAACGGTAATACCTCCCTTCTTAGGGACGCAATGCACCGGACTTACCCAATCACTGTGAGCAACGTGATAGATAATACCTGCTTGCGGGAGCTTTAGTATTTGTTTTCTTACTACCTCTTTCATCTTAGGATTTAATATCCGTTGATGATTAGCAACTGGTTTGGAATCACGATCAATTTTAATCTTGTGTTGGCATAGAGTGGGACTAATGCCCTTAAGATCATCAAGAGTATATCCAATAGCAGCACGGTGCTTCCTCAGAGTTTTTAATAACTTCTTTTCTTCATGCTCTGAGAGGCTAGCACTAATTATAGTAGGATATATCTCTTTTTCATCAAGATAAGCATACTTAAGAGTATCAAGCATCTGTTTAAGCTCGAACGGGCAAATTATTCTTAAGGATAGGATATTATTCTAAGACAACTCTATCTATCTCATCCCTTTCATCCATATGCATATCATTTTCATGCTCAAGCAAGTATTGCTCTAAAGGATCAGTAGGAGGCACGGCAATAGAAGCTTGGGCAATAGTTTCATCCTTACTAGGTAACTCCTTTTCATGAGGTTGTCACCAAACTTGGAGAAACTGAACTCATGTGACACACCTTCAAAGCCAACATTGACAGTTTGCTTCTCACAGTCAATATGAGCATTGAAGGTATTGAGAAAAGGTCTGCCAAATATTATGCGAAAAAAGCTATCTTGTGTGGTAGCAAGAACGAGGAAATCAGTAGGATACTTCGTTTTACCACACAAGACTTCAACATCTCTAACAATTCCCACAGGGCAGATAGTATCTCTATTGGCAAGCTGAATAGTGACATCAATAGGTTCTATCTCAGCAGGTGCATTCTCGTCTTTGATTTTATCATATAAGGATTGAGGTATTGCACTAACACTAGCACCCACATCACATAAACCATGATAAAAATGATCTCCTATCTTAACAGAAACAACAGGTGTGCCAACAACATGCCTATGTTTGTCTCTAGCGTGTGGTTTAGCAATTCTGGCAGCATCTTCACAGGAGTGAATATCATGGCCATCAACATTGTCGGATAGGAGATCTTTGATAATAGAAATGCTAGTTTCAACTCTAATTTTCTCAGGGGGTGTAGGTGTTATAATGTAGCCCCTACGTATCACAGTTGAAGCTTTAGAATGACCCTTTATCCTAACAGGGAAAGGTGGTTTCTCAATGTAAGCACTGGAAACAATAGGATCATTATAGGCCATGACTTTCTCTTCAACTGGATTGGGTTTAACCACATTGACTTCTAAGGGAGGATGATATTTAAACCACTTCTCTTTGGGGAGATCAATATGAGCAGAAAATGATTCACACAATGAAGCTACTATCTCAGGGTCAAGTCCATACTGTATTTGTTTCGACAAAGGATTTAACGCAATCAAACTTGAAATTCATACCTCACTCCTTACCTTTGTCAAGATCCCAATCTTCAGAGTTGAGTTTAATTCTTTCCAATAAATTCCATTTGAAGTCAATATCTCTCTTCATAAAAGAACCGATACAAGAAGTGTCAAGCATGGTGCAATCATCATAAGAAAGCCGAGCATAGAAGTTCTGAATGATAATTTCTCTCGAGAGCTCATGGTTGGGGCATGAATATAACATTGATTTAAGCCTCTCCAAAGCTTGAGCGATGCTTTCTCTGTCACGAGGCCAACAATTATAAATATAATTCCGATCACGATGTACTAGATACATAGGATAAAACTTTTGATGAAATTCCAATTTCAACCGATTGTAGTTCCATGATCCAGTATCATCACATAGCCTATACCATGTCAACGCCTTATCCCTCAAAGATAAGGGAAATAACTTCTTCTTGACCTCATCCTCGGGAAAACCTGCAAGCTTAAATAAACCACAAACTTCATCTACATAGATTAGATGCAAGTCTGGATGTGATGTTCCATCTCGTGTAAAAGGATTAGCCAGCAGTTTCTCAAGCATACACGAAGTAAATTCATAGCAAATATTTTCAGTAGGTGCAGCAATTTGAGGAGCAACTCCTTGTGCTTCCACTCGAGGTGAAGATACCCCGAACAAGCCCCTCAAAGGATTAGTTTCCATAGCAACAAGTCACAATAAATTTCAGCACAAAATAAAAATGTTTCCTTACCAAATTCCACTTACCAAAGGCGCTTCACTCCCCGGCAATGGCGCCAGAAAAGAGTCTTGATGACCCACAAGTATAGGGGATCTATCGTAGTCCTTTCGATAAGTAAGAGTGTCGAACCCAATGAGGAGCAGAAGGATCTAACAAGTGGTTTTCAGTAAGGTAATATCTGCAAGCACTGAAATTATCGGTAACAAGTAGTTGTGTCGTAAGAAGATTCGTAGCAAGTAGCAAGTAACAATAGTAATGAAGGTGCTGAAAAATGGCCTAATCCCTTTTGTAGCAAGGGACAAGCCTGGATAAACTCTTATAGGAGGTAAAGCGCTCCCGAGGACACACGGGAATTTCTGTCAAGCTAGTTTTCATCATGTTCATATGATTCGCGTTCGCTACTTTGATAATTTGATATGTGGGTGTGCTACGTCAACAAAAGTACTTCCCTGGCAATGGTGCCAGAGATCCTTATGTCGTCTCTTGAGCTTGCGTTGGTTTTTCCCTTGAAGAGGAAAGGGTGATGCAGCACAGGAGCAGTAAGTATTTCCCTAAGTTTGAGAACCAAGGTATCAATCCAGTAGGAGAATCTCGTCAAGTCCAGAGTACCTGCGCAAACATAAAAGAGCTTGCACCCAACGCTATGAAGGGGTTGTCAATCCCTTCAAGATTGATTGCAAAATGAGATCTGAAGGCAGAAAGTGCTACGAAGTAAAAAGTGTAAGGCTGAAAATATGGTGTGGAGTAGACCCGGGGGCCATAGTGTTCCATAGTGTTCACTAGAGGCTTCTCTCAAAATAGCAGGTATTACGGTGGGTGAACAAATTACTGTCGAGCAATTGATAGAAACACGCAAAGTCATGACGATATCTAAGGCAATGATAATACATATAGGCATCACGTCTCAGACAAGTAGACCGATAGTTTCTAAAATCTACTACTATTACTCCACACATCGATCGATATCCAGCATGCATCTAGTGTATTGGGTTCATGACGAACAGAGTAACGCCTTAAGCAAGATGCCATGATGTAGAGGGTTAATCTCAAACCAATGATGAAAACCCCATCTTTTTACCCTTGATGGCAACAACACGATGCGTGCCTCGCTACCCCTTCTGTCACTGGGTGAGGTCACCGCATGGTATAAACCCAAAACCAAGCACTTCTCCCATTGCAAGAATCATAGATCTAGTTGGCCAAACAAAACCCACAACTCGAACAGAACTACAAGGATATAAAATCATGCATAAGAGAGATCAGAAGAAACTCAAATAAGATTCATAGATAATCTGATCATAAATTCACAATTCATCGGATCTCGACAAACACACCGCAAAAGAAGATTACATCGGATAGATCTCCATGAAGATCATGGAGAACTTTGTATTGAAGATCCAAGAGAGAGAAGAAGCCATCTAGCTACTAGCTATGGACCCGTAGGTCTATGGTGAACTACTCACGCATCATCGGAGAGGTCATGGTGTTGATGAAGAAGCCCTCCGTATCCGAATCCCCCCTCCGGCAGGGCACCAGAACGTGCCCCGGATGGGATCTTGCGGAGACAGAAGCTTGCGGCGGCGGAAAAGTACTTTCGATGATCTCCTGATTTTTATGGAATTTTAGGGAATATATAGCTGCAAAACCTAGGGCAATGGAGCCTCAGGGAGCCCACAAGCCAGGGGCCGCGGGCTCCCCCCTAGCTGCGCCATGAGGGCTTGTGGGGTCCCTGGTGGGCCCCTGCCCTAATTCTGTGGCTTTCCGATCTTTTTCTATTCCGGAAAAAATCTTTTTGGCAGTTTCATTCCGTTTGGACTCCGTTCAAAATCCTCCTCTGAAAGGGGTCAAAAACATGGAAAAAACAGGAACTGGCACTTGGCACTGAGTTATTAAGTTAGTCCCAAAAAATATATAAAAGGCATACAAAACATCCAAAGTTTGACAAGATAATAGCATGAAACCATCAAAAATTATAGATACGTTGGAGACATATCAAGCATCCCCAAGCTTAACTCCTACTCGTCCTCGAGTAGGGAAGTGATAAAGAATGAATTTTTGATGTGGAATGCTACCTAGCATGTTTGTCCTTTGCAATTTCTTTCATGTGACATGAATGTTCAGATCCGTAAGATTAAAAGAAATAGTTTGCTATTGACATGAAAACAATAATACTTCAAGCAAACTAGCAAGGTAATCATGAACTTTCAAAATAACAAGGCCAAGGAAAGTTATCCCTACAAAATCATATCGTGTGGCTATGCTCCATCATCCTCACACAACTAAAGTAAATCATGCACAACCCCGGTATTGGCCAAGTAATTGTTTTCGCACTCTTACTTTCTCAAACTTTTTATAACTATCACACAATACATGAGCGTGAGCCATGGATATAGCACTATAGGTGGAATAGAGTGTGGTGGTGGCTGTGAGACAAAAAGGAGGATATGGTCACATTGACTCGGCGTATCAAAGGGCTATGGAGATGCCCATGAATAGATATCAATGTGAATGAGTAGGGATTGCCATACAAGGGATGCACTAGAGTTATAAGTATGTGAAAGCTCAAAAGGAGAACTAGTGGGTGTGCATCCAACTTGTTTGCTCACGAAGACCTAGGGCAATTTTGAGGAAGCCCGTCATTGGAATATACAAGCCAAGTTATAAAATGAAGATTCCCACTAGCATATGGTAGTGACAAAGCAAGAAGCTCTCTATCATGAAGAACATGGTGCTATTATGGAGCACAAGTGTGGAAAAAGATAGTAGCATTGTCCCTTCTCTCTTTTTCTCTCTTTTTTTATTTGGGATCTTAGGCCTCTTTTTTTCTCTTTTCTCTTTTTTTTATTTTTGAGCTCTTTGGCCTCTTTTTTTTATTTCCTCACATGGGACAATGCTCTGATAATGATGATCATCACACTTTTATTTACTCATAGCTCAAAGCTTAGAAATGACTCTACAGGAAATGCCTCCGGCACTGTCCCGGGATGTGCAACGATCTAGCTTGGCGTATGACGTTGAAACATCTCGCTAGCTATCTTACGATCATGCAATGGCAATATGGGAGTGACGACACAAGTCATGAGACGGAATGGTGGGAGTTGCATGGCAATATACCTCGGAATGGCTATGAAAATGCCATAGTAGGTAGGTATGGTGGCTGTTTTCAGGAAGGCATATGGTGGGTTTGTGTACCGGCGAGAATTGCGCGGCACTAGAGAGGCTAGCAATGGTGGAAGGTGAAATTGCATATATACCATGGACTCACAATAGTCATAAAGAACTCACATACTTGTTGCGAAAGTTTTTATTAGTAATTGAAACAAAGTGCTAAACACATACTCCTAGGGGAAGGATTGGTAGGTGTTAACCATCGCGCGATCCCGACCTCAACACAAAGGATGACAATCAATAGATCAATTATGCTCCGACTTCCTAACATAGCGGTTCACCGTACGTTCATGCTACGGGAATCACTAACTTCAACACAAGTATTTCTAGATTCACAACACCCTACTAACATAACTCTTAATATTACCAAATCCACGTCTCAAAACTAATTGAGAGGAACCAAGACTTCTCTTTCTACTCAATGCATATGAAGATGGAGGTTTTTGTATCCTCTTTGGGTACCTATCACCTTTGGGACTACTTTCATAGAATAAGCCAACTACCAAATCACGCACCGCTGTGCTCTAAAAGATATAAGTGAACCACACAGAGCAAAATTATCTAGCTCAAAAGATATAAGTGAAGCACTATGAGCATTCTAGAAAAATCACGATGAGTGCATGTCTCTCTCTCTCTCAAAAAGGTGTGCAGCAAGGATGATTGTGACACAACAAAAAGAAAATACTCCTACGATACAATACGCTCCAAGAAAAACACATATCATGTGCTGAATAAAAATATAGCTCCAAGTAATGTTACCGATGGATTGGACACGAATGAGGGGATGCCTTCCCGGGGCATCCCCAAGCTTAGGCTTTTTGGTGTCCTTGAATTTGGATTGGGATGCTTTGGGCATCCCCAAGCTTGAGCTCTTTACACTCCTTATCTCTTTGTCCATGAGAACATCACCCAAAACTTGAAAACATCACAACACAAAACTTAAACAGAAACTCGTGATAACATTAGCACAAGAAAACAAACTACCACCTCTTTCGGTACTGTAGAAATCTTGATTTCTATCTATATTGGTGTTGGGCTAATGTATTCTCACTTTTCCATGGCTAGTACCCCCCGATACTAACCATAGTTTCATCAAAACAAGCAACCAACTCAACAAAAACAGAATCTGTCAAAAACAGACTAGTGTGTAGCAATCTGTATACTTCGTATACTTATGGTACCTCACAAACTCTCAATAATTACGAATGCCTGTGAAAAAGGCTTATCAACCAGTAGAAAAAAGAATCAACTCAAAATCTCTTTTTGAATAAAAATGAAAAATCATATCGTGAGCGAAAAGTTTCTGTCTTTTTTCAGGAGGATCAAACAACCATTACCAAGACTAATCATAAAGGTTTTGCTTGGCTCAAACACAAAAAGAAACAAAAAAAACACTATCACAATAGAATTATGAAAGTGTGGACACAACAAAACAGAAAGAAAAATATAAATTCATTAGGTTGCCTCCCAACAAGCGCTATTGTTTAACGCCCTTAGCTAGGCATAAAAGCCATAGAATCACGTATCGTCGTCTTTGGTGCTCAAACCGTAAGTGGCCCTCATCATGGATTCATAAGGCAATCTTATTTTATTCCTAGGAAAGTGCTCCATGCCCTTCTTTAAAGGAAATTGAAATCTAATATTCCCTTCCTTCATATCGATGATAGTACCGATAGTCCTTAGGAAAGGTCTACCAAGAATAATAGGGCATGTAGGATTGCAACCAATGTCAAGCATAATGAAATCCACGGGTACATAGTTCCTATTTGCAATAATAAGAACATCATTGATCCTTCCCATGGGTTTCTTGACAGTAGAATCCGCAAGATGCAAATTAAGAGAACACTCTTCAATCTAATTAAAACCCAGAACATCACATAAAGACTTTGGAATCGCGGAAACACTAGCACCCAAATCACACAAAGCATTGCATTCATAGTTTTTGATTTTGATTTTGATAGTAGGTTCCCACTCATCATGAAGCTTTCTAGGGATAGAGACTTCTAATTCAGTTTCTCTTCAAGAGATTTTATCATAGCTTTGACGATATGATCGGTAAAAGCCTTGTCTTGGCTATAAGCGTGTGGAGAGTTTAACATGGATTGCATCAAGGAAATGCATTCAATCAAGGAGCAACTATCATAATTGAATTCCTTGAAATCCATTGTAGTAGTTTCATTACTACTCAAAGTTTTAATATCTTATACTCCACTTTCAATGCTTTTAGCATAAAGATAGATGGACTCCGAATCATTGGGGCACTTTTCAACCAAAGTGGATTCATATCCAGACCCATAATCATCAGGTTTGACACAAGAAAACAAAGATTCAATGGGAGTCACACCAAGCACTTTAAGATTTTCGTGATTCTTATCACAAGAACACGCCTTTTTAAGCTATTCATGTCTAGAAGGAATTTGGGCGGTTCTTTCTTTGCTCTCAATCATGGAAACACGCATAACTTTCAAAGTTTCATACATATTGATCTTGGGAGGAGCACATCTAACTTTCAAAGCATCAACATCACTAGACATTCTATCAACGCTCTTAGCCAAATCGTCAATTTTGAGTAGTTTTTCCTCTATGGACGCATTGAATTTTTTTTGTGAGTTGATAAACTCTTTGATATTACTCTCTAGATCAGAGGGTAATCTATTGTAATTTCCATGAGTGTTGTTGTAGTAGTTGCCAAAGTTGTTAGAGGAGTTACTAGGAAAAGGCCTAGGAACATAGTTTCCTCTAAAAGTATTGTTGTTGCCAAAATTATTCCTACCAACAAAATTAACGTCCAAGCTAGCGTTGCTACTCTTAATCAAAGAAGGCAAGGGCATATCATTAGGATCTAAAGGAGCACTTCTACTAGCAACTAAATCCGTTAACTCATCCATCTTAGCACTCAACGAGTTAATTTCTTCTATATCGTGTACCTTCTTACTAGTAGGTGACCTTTCAGTGTGCCACTGAGAGTAGTTCGTCATGATATTGTCTAGGAGCTTTGTGGTCACCCCAAACTTGATTTCCATGAACTTTCAACCTGAGGCGGAGTCCAAGATATTTCTAGAAGCAAAATTCAAGCCAGCGTAAAAGATTTGTATAATCATCCAAAGACTCAAGCCATGAGAGGGACAATTTGTAATCATCAATTTCATTCTCTCCCAAGATTGTGCAACATGTTCATGATCAAGTTGCTTGAAATTCATGATATCATTACGGATAGAGATGATCTTAGCCGGCGGAAAATACTTGGAAATATAAGCATCTTTGCACTTATCCCAAGAATCGGTACTATTTTTGGGCAAAGGAGAAAACCAAGTTTTTGCGCGATCTCGCAACGAGAAAAGGAAAAAGCTTCAACTTAATCACATCATTATCCACATATTTCTTATTTTGCATATCGCAAAGCTCAATGAAGGTATTGAGATGGGATGCGACATCATCACTAGGAAGGCCAGAGAATTGCTCTTTCATAACAAGATTCAGCAAAGCGACATTGATTTCGTATGACTCCGCACTAGTGGCGGGAGCAATCGGAGTACTAATAAAATCATTATTATTAGTATTCGAGAAGTCACAAAGTTTGGTGTTTTTAGTCATGTTGACTTCGGCAAGCAAGCAAGCACACAAGCAAGCAAAGAGCAAGTGAGGAAAAAGGGTGAACGAAAAGGCAAACGAAAAAGGAAAATTGGTGAAGTGGGGGAGAGGAAAACGAGAGGCAACTGGCAAAGAAACTAAATGCAAGAGATGAGTTTGCGACACCTACTTGGATGAGTTCTTGACTTGATCCTCCCCGGCAACGGCGCGAGAAATCCTTCTACTATGTCAACAAAAGTACTTCCCTGGCAATGGTGCCAGAGATCCTTCTGTCGTCTCTTGAGCTTGCGTTGGTTTTTCCCTTGAAGAGGAAAGGGTGATGCAGCACGGGAGGAGTAAGTATTTCCCTCAGTTTGAGAACTAAGGTATCAATCCAGTAGGATAATCTCGTCAAGTCTGGAGTACCTACGCAAACACAAAAGAGCTTGCACCCAACGCTATAAAGGGGTTGTCAATCCCTTCAAGATTGATTGCAAAGTGAGATCTGAAGTCGGAAAGTGCATCGAAGTAAAAACTATAAGGCTGAAAATATGGTGTGGAGTAGACCCGGGGGCCATAGTGTTCACTAGAGGCTACTCTCAAAATAGCAGGTATTACGGTCGGTGAACAAATTACTGTCGAGCAATTGATAGCACCGTGCAATGTCATGACGATATCCAAGGCAATGATCATACATATAGGCATCACGTCCGAGACAAGTAGACCGATACTTTCTACATCTACTACTTTTACTCCACACATCGACCGCTATCCAGCGTGCATCTAGTGTATTGAGTTCCTGGCAAACAGAGTAACGCCTTAAGCAAGATGACATGATGTAGAGGGATAATCTGAAACCAATGATGAAAACCCCATCTTTTTACCCTTGATAGCAACAACACGATGCGTGCCTCGCTACCCCTTATGTCCCTGGTTGAGGTCAGCGCACGGTAAGAACCCAAAACCAAGCACTTCTCCCATTGCAGGAATCATAGATCTAGTTGGCCAAACAAAACCCACAGCTCGAAGAGAATTACAAGGATATGAAATCATGCATAAGAGAGATCAGACGAAACTCAAATAAGATTCATAGATAATCTGATCAGAAATCCACAATTCATCGGATCTCGACAAACACACCGCAAAAGAAGATTACATTGGATAGATCTCCATGAAGATCATGGAGAACTTTGTATTGAAGATCCAAGATAGAGAAGAAGCCATCTAGCTACTAGCTATGGACCCGTAGGTCTATGGTGAACTACTCACGCATCATCGGAGAGGTCATGGTGTTGATGAAGAAGCCCTCCGTATCCGAATCCCCACTCCAGCAAGGCACCAGAATGTGCCCCAGATGGGATCTTGCGGAGACAGAAGCTTGCGGCGGTGGAAAAGTACTTTCGATTATCTCCTAATTTTTTATAGAATTTTAGGGAATATATAGGCCCAAAACCTAGGGCAATGGAGCCTCAGGGAGCCCACAAGCCAGGGGCCGCGGGCTCTCCCCTAGCTGCGCCATGAGGGCTTGTGGGGTCCCTTGTGGGCCCCTGCCCTGGTTCTCCGGCTTTCCGATCTTTTTCTTTTACGGAAAAAAAGTTTTTGGCAGTTTCATTCTGTTTGGACTTCGTTCAAAATCCTCCTATGAAAGGGGTCAAAAACATGGAAAGACAGGAACTGGCACTTGGCACTGAGTTAATAAGTTACTCCCAAAAAATATATAAAAGGCATACAAAACATCCAAAGTTTGACAAGATAATAGCATGAAACCATAAAAAATTATAGATACGTTGGAGACGTATCAGGGTGGACCGGCGCTTGGGTACTGCACTTAATTAGACAAGCATCCCACTTATGATTAACCCCTCTCTCAAGCATCCACAACTACGAAAGAAGAATTTAGACAAAGTCTAACCATAGCATTAAACTAGTGGATCCAAATCATCCCCTTTCGAAGCAACGCATAAACTAGGGTTTAAGATTTTGTCATTCTAGCAACCCATCATCTACTTACTACTTCCCAATGCCTTCCTCTAGGCCCAAATAATGGTGAAGCTTTATGTATTCGACGTTCACATAACACCACTAGAGGAAAAACAACATACAACAAATCAAATTATTGAACGAATACCAAATTCACATGACTACTTATAGCAAGACTTATCCCATGTCCTCAGGAACAAAAGTAACTACTCACAAAGCATAATCATATTCATGACCAGAGAGGTAATGAGTAGCATCAAGGATCTGAACATATAATCTTCCACCAAGTAATCCAACTAGCATCAACTACAAAGAGTAATTAACACTACTAACAACCTTACAAGTACCAATCGGAGTCGCGAGACGGAGATTGGTTACAAGAGGTTAACTAGGGTTTGGAGATGAGATGGTGCTGATGAAGATGTTGATGGTGACGAGTCCCCTCCGATGAGAGGAGTTTTGGTGATGACGATGGCTTGTGGCTTCCTGCTGGCGCCCCTCTAGTACTTCTTCCGCCCAGTATTTTTTATAAATCCCAAAAAAAATCCTCGTTGATTTTCGTGGCTTTTGGAGTTGCGCAGAATAGGTATCTCAAACTTGCTCCCTTTTGAGGCCAGAATTCCAACTGCCGGCATTCTCCCTCTTCATGTAAACCTTGCAAAATAAGAGAGAAAAGTCATAAGTATTGTACCGTGAAGTGTAATAACAGCCCAAAAAGCGATAAATATCAACATCAAAGCAAGATGCAAAATGGACGTATCAGAGGCCGCTGAAGACCAGGAGTAGTTAGGAGGTTCCCAGGCAGGAGGCCTCGCCTCGTTTGATCGTTGTATCTTTTGTGCTAGCCTTTCCGAGGCACCCCATGTTTTATGTCTGTACTCAGATATTGTTGCTTCCGCTGACTCGTGTGTTTATCGAGCTTCTGTATTCTAGACCTTGAGGCCCCTGGCTTGTAATATGAAGCTTGTATGTTTTATTTGTGTCTAGAGTTGTGTTGTGATATCTTCCCACGAGTCCTTGAGTTTGATCATACGCATTTGCGTGTATGATTAGCGTATGATAAAATCGAGGGCGTCACAACAGCCCACCTCTAATGTCAGCGCTACGCATGGCCCCAGCATATGCTACAAATACCAGAAACTACTTGCAACTCCCGGACCAAGTACTTGGCGATTAATAAGTCGAGAGGGTCCATTGGTTTCGGCCCAATGTATGGTAGCATCTAGTATTGGATCACATACACGGAACTCAGTTTCTAAGAATGGTTCCAATGAGATAACCCGCCATGTACTCCTACACAGCCTCTCATCGGTACCTTTACCAAATTAGGTTCAATACTTACCTTTTGTCACCAAAACACATTCATTCACTCCAGTTCATCATCCACATGAAACATGCCTGACACAACTCTAAGCATAGCAAGGTAAGGTGCATCATGGCTCAAGAAACTACCAGGTATGCTGTGAGAGCCCGAGACCGACGTTCCAGAAGATTCACCTTTATTTCCATTTCCGTCGTGTGCTTATTTTTATTTGTTGCATCATCATGTAGTTGCATCATCGCATCATGCATGGCATCTTGCATCGTCTGGAGTGTTGTGCTTCGAGTGATCGCCGAGTTATAGTGCGATAGTAGTTCCCCTCTCTCTCCTCTTGTTTCATTTTGTGGTTTTGCTAAAGTTCCGTTTTAACCCCTTTTGAAAATTCGTCTTCTTTTAAAATGTCCTTTTATTAAATGTGGGGGCAACCCTTGGGTTTTCTTTATTTTTCTCCTTTGGTTTTATTTTAAAACCCTCTCATTTTCTTTTCTCTTTTAAAGGGCTTTTATTTTATTCTTTAAATAAACAGGTTTTGCTTAATTCTTCAAAGGGGTTTGATTTTTATTCTTTTGTAAACGGGTTTTAATTTTAATTCTTCAAAAGGTTTTATTTTATTTCTTTTAAAAATATGCCCAATCTATTTTATAGTTGGGGTATATTTTTCAAGAAGCCCCAAAGCATTTTTTATTTAGTTTAAACCTTTTCTTTTGCGTGTGTGTTCTGTTTTAAAAAAAAGAGTCATGAACCCGAGGAGTAATTCTACATAATACAGGGAGGGCCAGTGCTGATGGTGCTGGTCCAAAACAGAGGACTGTGCGGGGCCACCGCGAGGAAACTCGAGGTTTGGCATTCGTACGCGTAGCTTATCCGTCGTGTCCTGAGAACGATATACGCGGCTCCTATCGGGATTGTCGACACGCCGGGCGGCCTTGCTGGATTTGTTTTACCTTTGACGGAATATCTTGTGCATCGGGATTCCGGTGATGCTTTGGGTAATCTCAGAGTTGAGGTTTTCCACTAAGGAATGCGACGAGATCGCGAGCTTCGTGATTGAGGATTTCTATGCGGCTTGTGGTAATTTGTGATGGACTAGTTGGAGCACCCCTGTAGGGTTAAATCTTTTCGGAAAGCCGTGCCCGTGGTTATGTGGCAACGTGGAAACTTTCTTTAACACTGGTTCTAGATAACTTGAAGTTAATTTAATTAAAATATGCCAACTGTGTGCGTAACCGTGACTGTCTCTTTCGTGAGTTCTTTCTCCGATCGAGGACACGGTGGGGTTATGTCTGACATAGGTAGGTGTTCAGGATCATTCATTTGATCATTCGTAGTTCACGTCCGCTATGCGTAGATCTCCCCCCTCTTATTTCTTGTACTCGTAAGTTTAGCCACCAAATTATATGCTTAGCCGCTGCTGCAACCTCACCACTTAACCTTACCTCACCCATTAAGCTTTGCTAGTCCAGATACCTTTGGAAATGAGATTGCTGAGTCCCCTGTGGCTCACCGATTACTACAACACCGGTTGCAGGTATAGGTAAAGAATACTTGACGCGAGCGCATTGATTGTTCATTTGGAGTTACTTCTTCTTCTTCTTCTTCTTCATCGATCTAGGATGGGTTCCAGGCCGGCAGCCTGGGATAGCAAGGATGGACGTCGTTCTTGTTTTGTCGTTTGTTTTCGTCCGTAGTCGGACCCTGCTCTTACTCTTGATGATTATGTAATGTACTGATGTGACTCTGATGTAGCTTGTGGCGAGTGTAAGCCAATTCTATATATATATCTCTTCTTTTCAGTACATGTACTTGTAACGATATCTATTCTTGCGACACGACGAGATGCGCTTCTATCGCTGACGAGGCCTTCGTGCCAAATTGAGGATAGGGTCGCATCTTGGGCGTGACAAGTACAATCCGGCACGCTGCGGAACTCTATCGAGATGAAGCAAACCGGAAACACAAATCAACACACGGAATTCACCACACGATGCACAACACATATGATGCATGAGCAGCTGAATATATGCAAGTCACGGCATGACAATTCATATAATCAAACACTACACGTTAAGTGAAGTTCAATATGCCACGAGTTGCATATTGACGAAACTCCACGTTTAATTATTTAGTTCTATCCCGATTAGATACACCACAATATTAAATGTTTTCAAACATGGCAAGAGGTGAAGGGTAATTAAACTACCCAACTAGGCATATTAAATGAGGTCGGAAATGACATATAGCATCTCCGAGACGACCTCACATGTTAATTTACAATTCTGTCCACATCTGAACTAACACATTTAATTAGTTGTTAAACAGCAAAACAAATAGGTTCACGTGATTCTACGCGTCATTTCAAGCAACCTACACATAAAGAACATCTCCAACGGAGCTACGGTTCAAAAGATACAAGCACCGCAAGATATGATGGCATGAATGCAATATGTGTGCAACGGCGGTCACGAGCACTTCAAAACATAAAACCAGCAAGAGAAAATGAAACTAGCATGGCAATGATAGTAATGGTATCTGGTGAAATGATCATCTTGCCTGAGATCCCGCTTGGAAGAAGAATGACTCCGTGAAGCAGACGAACCGACGTAGTCGAACAGGTCCTCACATTCCGACACGCTTGCGGAACTCTATCGAGACGGAGCAAACCAGAAACAAACATCAACACAACTATTCACCACAGCCAAAGCAAGACATGATGCACAACCTAATATGATGCATGAACAAATCAAAGATGCAAGGGATGGCATGGCAACTCACCTCACGCAACACTACACATTAAGTGAACCTCGATATGCAACGAGTTGCGTATCGACGAAACTCCACGTTTAATTATTTAATTCACTCCTGATTATTTAACACGCAATATTAAATGTTGTTAACATGGCAAGGGGTGAAGCGATGATCCTACGTGTCATCCTAGTTGGTTTAACTCGCGGAACAAAGAGCGGAGCTACGGCACGACAGACATGCAACACAAGATCATATGCCATGAATGCGTCATGCATGAAAGTCATCACACCACGGCAAGAGGAGAAGAAACATATGTCGCCACGGCGAGTGAGAGGGAACCATGGTGGCAAAACGGAAACGAAGCCACGGCAACGTTCCTATCCCGACAACTCGTCGAGATCTCGTGCCAACGTACTGGGAACGTGTGGGAACGGTAAATAAAGATGGGGTGATCCCGATACCGGGTTCCCATGTGTCGGGCACAACATAAGAGGAAAACATGCAACGGGCAACATACGGTGCAACAAATGATACAACTCATACAACACTACACACAGTCATGACAACGTCTCAATGTTATACCTTCGAAGCGTGCATTTCGGAGGGGTTCGGGTCGTAGCGGACCAACGGTCGTCGTGGAAGTCATGGTCGTCGAGGAACTCGGGTCTCGTTGATGGTAGTCGTACTCGGCGTCGTGGTACATAGTCTTCGGCATCGGTAGTCGATCACGTCTTCGTCGATGTTCGGGGTTCGTCGAGGACGTCGTGGTACTCGGCGAGCTCATCGAAGACCCACAACGGCGGTGATCGTGCACGCGGCGACGACATGCGACACAACAACAACTTCAACTAGCAAAGCGGCACTAGCACTAGCAACAACAACCTAGCTGCATCTAGCAAAGCCAGCAAGGCAGACAGCAACATCACCTGCAGGCAAGCAAGCACAGGCAGCAGCATGATATATCGGCAACAGGGCAACAACAAGCATGCACGTCAGCTAACAACGGCAAGCATTAGCAGGCAAACACGTGCCATGCAACAGCGGCACAACTGCCTAGCAGCAGCAACCTACAACAGCTATTAGCTAGCAAGCAAAAGCAAAAACTAATGGCTACAGACAGCAACTACGCAGCATGAGCAACAACAAGCAAACCACCTAGCAAGCACGGCCAGCAACTAAGCAGCAACAGCACGGCACAGCTATAGCTTGCGGCAACAGCAGGCAGAAACGGCTAAGCAACTAGCCTAGCGTGCAGGCAGCAGCAACACTAAGCAATGGCACCTAAGCACAAGGGCGGCAGCAGCAGCTCAGCCACATCAACAGCACACAGCAGCAGCACGACCAATCGGGCAGGGGACCTCGGGACAGCAGCACCAAGGCTACGCTAGCAGCAACAACAAGAGCTTCGGTAGGGCAAGCAGACCAACAGCAATAGCAAGGCACATCAGCAACCTCAACAGCTTCAGCAGCAACAGCAGACAGCAAGCAGCAAAATGCAGCAGCGGCACAACATTAGCGGCAGCTAACGGCGACGAGCAGTGACAGGAACCAGCAGCAACATCTCGTCAAGAGCAGCAGGGCACCGGCAGGGAACAAGGGCGGCGCGGCGGGGTACCACCATGGCTGCGACGGGACGAGAACCGCGGGGAAGACCGGCGAGGCAGAGGCAGAGTCCATGGAGGGCAGCGCGGCACCGGCGGACTGGGTGGCGACCGGGAGCTTGGCGGCGAACGGGCTCCGGGGAGGCGAGGCCAGCAGCGCGGGCGAGCATGGCGGTGCGCGGGAGGCGCAGGAGACAGCGCGGCGGGCGAACGCCGTGACGGGACGAAAGAGGGAAGCCAGGGCGACGCGGGGCTGCTCGCGCAGAGGAGGAAGGGCGAGGGCGAGCAGCGCGGGGAGAGCTATGTGGCTCGGGCGAGGGAGGCGAGCACAGGGGAGGGCGAGAGGGATCGAGGAGGGGAGGACGACGGCACGTAGGGGAGACGAGAGGGGATCGGGCTGAGGAGGCTGCTCCCTGTGCTAGGGTAGCCAGTTGGGCCTGGGCCGGCTGGCACTAAGGCTGGCCTCTTCCTCTTTCCTCTCTCTTGCTGTTTTTTTTAAAACAGAACACACACGCAAAATAAAAGGTTTAAACTAAATAAAAAAATGCTTTTGGGATTCTTGAAAAATATACCCCAACTATAAAATAGATTAGGAATTTTTTTTAAAAGAAATAAAATAAAAACTTTTGAAGAATTAAGATTAAAATCCGTTAACAAAAGAATAAAAATCAAACCCCTTTGAAGAATTAATTGAAACCTCTTTATTTAAAGAATAAAATAAAAGCCCTTTAAAAGAGAAAATAAAATGAGAGGGTTTTAAAATAAAAACCAAAGGAGAAAAATAAAGAAAACCCAAGGGTTGCCCCCACATTTAATAAAAGGACATTTTAAGAGAAGACAAATTTTTAAAAGGGGTTAAAACGGAACTTTAGCAAAACCACAAAATGAAACAAGAGGAGAGAGAGGGGAACTACTATCACACTATGACTCGGTGATCACTCGAAGCACAACACTCCAAACACCACACGCGACAGACGATGCAAGATGCCATGCATGATGCGATGATGCAACTACATGATGATGCAACAAATAAAAATAAGCACACGACGGAAACGGAAATAAAGGTGAATCTTCCGGAACGTCGGTCTCGGGCTGCCACATATGCTAGGTTGCATGGTTTAGTTATTTACCGTGACGATGAGAGGTCATGCAAAGGAATGGGTTCAACTACCTAAGCAATTAGCATTTGAATCAATGTGTCCTAATGCAGTAAATGAGAGCAAGAGCGAGAACATGGGATTTTATCAGAATGCTCAAAAGGGTTGCTTGCCTTGTGGATCAACAGAGGGATACACTCCTTCAGTTGGATACTCCTTAGTATCCTGCAGAGCGAAGCCTACCGCAAAGCAAATAGGTAACAATCAATACACGACAAGTTCAACAATATGATGCATGATCATGACATGAGAATCATATGTTGTATGAGCTAATACATATATTAATAAGTTGGTTGAAGCTGCTTTGAATCAAATATTCAAATTCCACTCCAAATAAGGTATTTTCAAATGCCCTTTAATTATTTTGACCTCATGAGCAGGTATAAATTGCTCTATTATGCATGATAATAGCAATAATGGAGTCCATGGATTTTTGTGTTAATTTTTCATATATAAATTATTTCAATCTGAGTTACAAATTATTTTCTATGAATATTAGCAGTTTTTATCTATTTTTGGAATTAAATTAAACTAGAAATGTATTACTGCGTCGGCATTGCATCAACATGAGGTGAGCTGGTCAAATGGACATTACACGTCAAACCTGACATGTGGGGTCCTCATGTGAGTGACACAATCTTTAAATAGGAATTAGATTTAAACTTCAAACTTAGTTAGTGGGACTAGACGCACTGTTAGTGACTGATTAGGGGTTTAATTAGGAAATTTAATTAATTTAACTTAACCAAATTTTAAACAGGGCTGGCCCCACCTGCCCGTGACCTAGGGGGTCAAACCTGGTAGTCAGCGGGGTCGGGCTCATCGGCGTTTAGCCGCCGGCAGCACCACACGTGGTAGAGGGGATCGAAATCCCTCCTCCGACGACCAAATCGACATCGGATGGCTGCATTCGAACGACCACTCAGCCGCGAGTCTAATGGGAGCAACCCCGGGGACTGGGGTGGATCGGAACATCGCCGACGACGAGCTCAGCGGTAGAGTTCCTCGGGTCTCGATGGAATCGAGGCCACGACATGGAATCAACCACGGGGAGGAGGGGAATGGGTCCAGAGGCTCATGATGAATCCAACGGCGTCGGAAGCGAGGCCAGGGAGGCACTGGAGCGGCACATCAACGACGACGGTGGTCCGAGCCGAGGAGGACGATGAGGTCGAGGTCGTCGCTCCAAGGGCTCCATCAATGCGTGGCTCGACGTTGAGGACTAGGGGGACCAGGGGGAGCTCGTGGAGGGGTCAGGGGGCTTGGGAACAAATATAGCTATGACAGGGAGCTTGCGGGGCAGCGACCATGCCAAGGCAGAGGCGAGGGGAGAGAGAAGGGGAAAAAGGGAGCTCGGATGGATCCAACCATCTCCTCTAGGGTTATCCCCCTCGCTAGCGTGACGGAGGAGGAAGCGAAGCAGCGAGCTGCATGCCGAAGGCACAACGAGCGCCTGCCAGCTCCACCTCTGCGAGTGGGCACGAGGAAGACGATAGCCAGGGATGGGCCGGCCCTCCACTTCCACGTAAGTGGCCAAGGGGTTTTCTCATTTCTTATTTAATTCTAATTTATTTCTGTTTTGTTTATTTCTGACATTTGTTTTGCTTTATTTGGCCAAAAACATATATCCCAAAATGTGTGAATTTTTTTTATAAATTATAGTTTAAATATTTTCAAACTTTCACTAAAATTTCAACAATTTTGGAGCAACCAAATAATTATAGTGCATTAATTGATATTTTCAAAGGCTTTGTTGGGTAAATTTAATGCCAAAAGGGACGTGTAAAATAAAATGCATCCCTGAAATATCGTTGCCAATATTTATCACAAAGGATGATCATTTTTTGAAGGCCGTTTTGGGTTCATTGAAAATCACATCTTTTAGAATTGTTTTAATTAGGTGAGGTGGTAGGGTTTCTTATTCCACATTTCAAATTTGAAAAATTTAAACATGATGCACACTCTTGCTAGGCACAAAGCAAATGAAAACTAGGGATGTGTTAGATAAGTTGGAGGAAATCATCAATAACTTGAGTTCCACTTTTCTTGCATTAAAACCATTGAGAAAACTCCCCCTAAAAATAAACACAAGGTTATGTATGTTCCTAAGAATAAAATTGCCACATTTTGTTAAAGGGGTGAAGATCTTAAAACGATTAGTGTGCACCCCAAGTTCATTGATATAATAAAAGAATCTATGATTGAAAACAAACCTCCTCACTTTATTTCTAGGAGTGTGCTTATTAATAACTTGTGTGATAAATCTCCTAGAAATAACGTGTGTTCTTATCATACATAATAATCCGTTAAGGGAGTGTGCTTATCATACAAATCATTAAAGATTGTTCTATTTTAGACAAATTTTGGTTCTTGCTTGCATAGTTTGCTTGCTTTGATGATGCAGTGGATTATACCCGGGGGTACAAGTCATGCAGAAGTTATAATATAGTACCTTTTATGCAATAATAGTTAATCAATTTACAACAATACCTAAAGTTTATGATATGTTCATTATACTAATGGATTTAATGAGGTTTGTGTTGAACTGTGTGTGCTGAAGTTTTCAAGTTTTGGGTGAGACAATGATGGATGAAGGAATAAGAAGTGTCAAGACTCTAAGCTTGGGGATTCCCAAGGCACCCCAAGGTAATATTCAAGGAAGACCCAAACATCTAAGCTTAGGGATTCCCCAGATGTCATCCCCTCTTTCGTCTTTAATCTATCGGTATGTCACTTGCACTATAATTTTATTCATCGCATGATATGAGTTTTGTTTGGAGTACCGTGTATTATAGTTTATTTTTCTTTTAGTTTTCCTCAATAATTATTTGCTGGACACACCTTTTGAAAGAGACACATTTTCATCATAATTTGCTAAAATACTCTATGTGCTTCACTTATATCTTTTGAGCTTGGCACTTGTTCTAGTGCTTCACTTATATCTTTTAGAGCATGATGTTGTTCAGATTGTAAAGACATAATTGTACTCTCATGCTTCACTTAAATATTTTTCAGAGTTTAAGAAATAGTGATGGTAATGTGCACATGTTATAAGGCTAGTCCAAAAAGAATAGGTATTGAAGGGGGATATAATAAAAAATCATGTAGCTCACCATATAAGAGAAATGTGGCTTAACTATATTGATGTAATAATATGAAAGGGCATGAGTACATGATCATTGGTTAGTAGAAATATCATTATTAAAGCTTTTTATTTACTTCTCATATAAATATCGGTCATGGAATACTGATGAGTTGTGAGCATTTTTATGTCTGAAATGAAATCACATTGTGTTGTTAGAATCGGGCGCGTGCCATGGTTAACTCCTCCCAAACTCCTCCCTAGGGGCATGCAGTAGTATTTTGCTTCTAGAGAGCTAATGGGCTTTACAATAAGTATATGCATTCTTTTATGACTAATGTGAGTCAATGGATGTATGCACTATTACCTTTCCGCAATTCGCAAGCCTCTTCGGTACCGTGCATTGCCCTTTATCACCTCGAGAGTCGGTGCAAACTTCGCAGGCTCATCCAAACCCTGTGATATGATGCAATCTATCACAAATAAGCCTTCTTATATCTTCCTCAAAACAACCACTGTACCTACCTATTATGGCATTTCCATAGCCATTCTGAGATATATTGCCATGCAACTTCCACTGTTCCTTCACATGACTTGTGTATTCCTCAACATATTGCTTTGCATGGTCATATAGAGCTGACATAGTATTTTTGGTAAAGCCACCGTTCATCCTTATTTACATGTCATGCTAGATCATTGTACATCCTGGTACACTGCCAAAGGCATTCATATAGAGTCATCTTGTTTTGTATCGAGTTGTAATACCATGTTGCAAGTAGATAAAACTGTGATGATCATCATTATTAGAGCATTGTCCCGGTGAGGAAAGGATGATGGAGACTATGATTCCCCCACATGTCGGGATGAGACTCTAGATGAAACAATAGAGAAAATGGGGGAGGATAAATGAGCCCACCATGAAAAAACGAAAGAAGAAAAAAGAGACAAAAAGAGAGAAGGGGCAATGTTTCTACCCATTTTCCACACTTGTGCTTCAAAGCAGGACCATGTTCTTCATATAGAGGGTCTCCAGAGTTGTCATTTTCATATGCTAGTTGGAATTTTTCATTATAGAACTTGGCATGTATATCCCGATGACAGACTTCCTCAAATGCTTGAGGTCTTCATGAGTAAGCAAGTTGGATGCACACCCACCTGTTTCGTTTGAGATTTTATACAGTTATTGCTCTAGTGCATATGTTGCATGGCAATCCCTACTCCCCGCATTGATATTGATTGATGGGCATCTCCATAGCCCGTTGGTCCATCGAGTTGATGCGAAACATTCTTCCACTTTTGACTCTATTCCACCTATATGATATATATCCATCGATCACAACCATGTATTGCGTGAAGTTCAAAATGATGAAGCCCATTGGATATACGATCCAATTGCCTGGTTCGACATCCGGGTGCTCGTGATTTATACTTATGTGGTGAAAACGAAGTCATGCCATGCTAAGATGATAAAATGAGTAGGGGAACATTCTTTAAGGATCGTATATTTTGAGAAAGTAATGAGTATGCTTCTTATGTCATTGATATTATTATGTTGATATTGATTACTTCATCGTTTCTCAATAATTGTACGTGAAAGAGATTACATGTAGGATAGCATGCCACATCAAAATTCTATTTTTATCATTTACCTACTCAAGGACGAGCAGGAGTTTAGCTTGGGAATGTTGGTACGTCTCCAACGTATCTATAAATTTTTATTGTTTCATGCTATTATATTATATATTTTGGATATTTTACATCGAATTATATGCTATTTTATATTTTTATTGGGACTAACCTATTACCCCAGTACCAAGTGCCATTTCCTGTTTTTTGTGTGTTTTTAACTTTTTCAAAAAATCAATACCAAATGGGTTCCAAACACGATAAAACTTTATGGTGGTTTTCTAGACCAAAAGAGACCCTAGAAGCTTTAGGAGGAGACTAGAAGTCATACGTGTGGGAGATGAGCTCACAGGGCGCGCCCTGGGGGTAGGGCGTGCCTACCGAGCTTCTGGCCTATCCGTACATCTTCCTGACCTAATTCCACTTCTATAATTCCACAAAATTTTCAAAACCAACAAAGAGCCACCTCAAAAACGTTTTTTCCATCGCTGCAAGCCTCTGTTCCTGCATGAGGGGGATTTGATCATGGAGGCCTTCTACATGAACCTTTCTACCTCCTTGGTGATATGTGAGTAGTTCACCATAACTAGTAGATAGTTGGCTTCTTATATCTCTTTGATCTTCAATAACATGTTGCCTAAGACCTAGGGAAATTTTGAGGAAGCCCATCATTGGAATATACAAGCCAAGTTATATAATGAAGATTCCCACTAGCATATGGTGGTGACGAAATGAGAGGCTCTCAGTCATGAAGAACATGGTGCTATTATGAAGCACAAGTGTGGAAAAAGATAGTAGCATTGTCCCTTCTCTCTTTTTCTGTCTTCTCTTTTTTAATTTGGGCTCTTGGGCCTCTTTTTTTCTCTTTTCTCCCTTTTTATTGGGCACTTTGGCCTCTTTTTTTATTCCTCACATGGGACAATGCTCTAATGATGATCATCACCCTTTTATTTACTCATAGCTCAAAGCTTAGAACGATGATGACTCTATAGGAAATGCCTCCGGTAGTGTACCGAGATGTGCAACGATCTAGCTTGGCGTATGACTTTGAAACATCTCGCTAGCTATTTTACGATCATGTAGTGGCAATATGAGAGTGACGGCACACGTCATGAGATGGAACAGTGGGAGTTGCATCGCGATATATCTCGGAATGGCTATGAAAATGCCATAGTAGGTAGGTATGGTGGCTGTTTTGAGGAAGGCATATGGTGGGTTTGTGTACCGGCAAAAGTTGCGCGGCACTAGAGAGGCTAGCAATGGTGGAAGGTGAAAGTGCATCTATACCATGGACTCGCATTAGTCATGAAGTACTCACATACTTGTTGCCAAAGTTTTTATTAGTAATCGAGACAAAGTGCTAAACGCATACTCCTAGGGGAAGGGTTGGTAGGTGTTAACCATCGTGCGATCCCGACCTCAACACAAAGGATGACAATCAATAGATCAATTATGCTCCGACTTCCTAACATAGCGGTTCACCATACGTGCATGCTACGGGAATCACAAACTTCAACACAAGTATTTCTAGATTCACAACACCCTACTAACATAACTCTTAATATTACCGAATCCACGTCGCAAAACTAATTGAGAGGAATCAAGACTTCTCTTTCTACTCAATGCACATGAAGATGGAGGTTTTTGTATCCTCTTCGGGTACCTATCACCTTTGGGACTACTTTCATAGCATAAGCCAACTACCAAGTCACGCACCGCCGTGCTCTAAAAGATATAAGTGAAGCACACAGAGCAAAATTATCTAGCTCAAAAGATATAAGTTAAGCACTATGAGCATTCTAGCAAAATCACGATGAGTGCATGTCTCTCTCTCTCAAAAGGGTGTGCAGAAAGGATGATTGTGACACAACAAAAAGAAAAGACTCCTATGATACAAGACGCTCCAAGCAAGACACATATCATGTGGTGAATAAAAATATAGCTCGAAGTAATGTTACCGATGGATTGAAGACGAAAGAGGGGATGCCTTCCCGGGGCATACCCAAGCTTAGGCTTTTTGGTGTCCTTGAATGTGGCTTGGGATGCCTTGGGCATCCCCAAGCTTGAGCTCTTTCCACTCCTTATCTCTTTGTCCATGAGATCATCACCCAAAACTTGAAAACTTCACAACACAAAACTTAAACAGAAACTCGTGATAACATTAGCACAAGAAAACAAACTACCGCCTCTTTTGGTACTGTAGAAAACTTGAATTCTATCTATATTGGTGTTGGGATACTGTATTGTCACTTTTCCATGGCTAGTACGCCCCGATACTAACCATAGTTTCATCAAAACAAGCAACCAACTCAACAAAAACAGAATCTATCAAAAACATACCAGTCTGTAGCAATTTGTATACTTCGTATACTTCTGGTACCTCAAATATTCTGAAAAATTACGACTGCCTGGGCAAAAGGCTTATCAACCAGCAGAAAAAATAATCAACTCCAAAGCTCTTTCTGAATAAAAATGAAAAAGCATCTCATGAGCGAAAAGTTACTGTCTTTTTCCAGCACGATCAAACAACCATTACCAAGACTGGTCATAAAGGTTTTGCTTGGCTCAAAAACAAAAAGATGCACAAAAAAACAAAGTCACAATAGAATTATGAAAGTGTGCTCGCAACAAAACAGAAAGAAAAAGATAAATTCATTGGGTTGCCTAAGAGAGATCAGAAGAAACTCGAATAAGATTCATAGATAATCTGAACATAAATCCGCATTTCATCGGATCTCGACAAACACACCGCAAAAGAAGATTATATCGGATAGATCTCCATGAAGATCATGGAGAACTTTGTATTGAAGATCTAAGAGAGAGAAGAAGCCATCTAGCTACTAGCTATGGACCCGTAGGTCTATGGTGAACTACTCACGCATCATCGGAAAGGTCATGGTGTTGATGAAGAAGCCCTCCGTATCCGAATCCCCCCTTCGGCACGTCACCAGAACGTGCCCCTGATGGGATCTTGTGGAGACAGAAACTTGCGGCAGCGGAAAAGTACTTTCGATGATCTCCTGATTTTTTATGAAATTTTAGGGAATATATAGGCGCAAAACTTAGGGCAAAGGAGCCTCAAGGAGCCCACAAACCAGGGGGCCGCGGGCCCCCTGGCCGCGCCATGAGGGCTTGTGGGGTCCCTGGTGGGCCCCTGCCGTGACTATTCGACTCTCCGATCTTTTTCTGTTACGGAAAAATATTTTTGGCAGTTTCTTTCGGTTTGGACTCCGTTCAAAATCCTCCTTTGAAAGGGGTCAAAAACATGGAAAAGCAGGAACTCGCACTTGGCACTGAGTTAATAAGTTAGTCCCAAAAAATATATAAAAGGTATACAAAACATCCAAAGTTTGAGAAGATAATAGCATGAAACCATCAAACATTATAGATACGTTGGAGACATATCAGTCGCCGGCCGCACCTCTGCTTGCATGCCCTGTTCTTGTCGAGGGGAAGAAGACGGAGATCGGGAGGAGAGAGAAGATGGGGTGGGACCCTCCTGTCAGTGGCTAAGGGCCTGCCCAGCTGGATTAGTGGAGGCGCCAAGCGCCCGGTGCATTTCCCAATCTAGGAAACATATTTCTCAGAAGGCGCCACCAACTGTTCTCTCAGGGACCCGATGGCAATTATTTTAATTACATATTGGTCCTTCTTCTTCAAATGCTTATATCTTTTTGCTCGGGACTCCAATTGAGGTGATTCCAAAGCCCGCGTCTTCGTCTCGTCGAGCTCTCCATGTGGGTATCATTTTCACAAGGTGGCTACACTGTGAAAATGACCCTTTTTCCCTTGTCTCCAATCAGCCCCCTTCGAGAGAGAGCGGTTTCCGGCGATCCTTCCCACGGACTTTCCGCACCTCTTCCGGGAGTATCCTTCGACCCCAGGCAAGCCGACCATCTGATATATGCCCTAAAGAATTGCTCTGTGTTGTTGCAGCATGAATAAATTAATATGCTTGTCATTGTATGCGTAGAAGTGGACTGTATGTGACTCCGACGAACCGTTGCTCGCATTTTCTTCCATGATGGCACAATGCCTGAGTCTGAGCTGCTTTCGGCCGTCCACGGTGGATGCCGACTTTATATTTCTCTTGTCAGCAGCTAGCCCGTGTTCTGAGCTTCTTTTCGGCCGTCGCGGGCAGCTGTTGAATTCTTTTCGTGGCAGTGACCGTATGCTCTGAGTTGTTCTTCGACCGCCTTAGGGAACTGCTACATTCTTCTTATCAACACAGCCTCATGCTCTGAGCTGCTTTCCAGCCGTCTTGAGCTGGGGTTGAGTTATTACGATAATGTCCCAGATCTGTGTTGTAGAGACCGTTCTGGTGGCTACCGGTTTATTTTCCGGTTTATACAAGGGTTCTGAGGGTCTAACTTACAGCTAGAACTTGTAAAGTAATAACGTGCCATTTACATCCCGTATTATTAATAACTCATGGTGATATGGAGATAGGTTGTAGTGGTTTTACCATTGTTGTTTCATACATTGTTATCATCATGTTTAGTTATTATTGATGAACAACCATGCTTAATAGATATGTTGACAAAACCAAACTTGAGTGGGTTGATCTCAAGTCACCTGTCCGGGCTTATCCGTGCAGCCACATTTGCCGCTGTGGGACGGCCTTGACTTGGTCTGATTGCGTGCTCTTTGTCCAGTACCTCCAAAGAGGGAGGGTTATGCATGCGTGCTACCTTGGCCCGGTAGGCGGTGATAACCCTGTGAGCCAGTTGAGTTGTTTTGTGCACACGTCCCCGTTTGGGACAGTTTAGTTTGGCCACAACGATGGCAGGTGTCATGAGGACACAGAGCCACCCAGGGCAGGACTCTGGGGGAGGATGAATGCCGGTGGTACGATGAAAGAGTCACGGGTCAGACAAGTTTCGTTGCAGCAATGCTGGTCCACGCGAATGGGATCACGAGGTGAGTGCTCCATAGTGTGGGTAAAGTGTGCAACCTCTGAAGAGTGTCAAACCAATTTGAATAGCCGAGTCCATGGTATTGGACAGCCGGAGCAGACCTCACTAGGTGGTCAGCCATATTAGTGATAATAATGATGGAAGAGCTCGTCTTGTGCAGACATCGGAAGATTTCCGGTATATGACATATTAGCCATGGGATGGCTATGAGATGAGTGGTCGGAGGACCACATGAGTTGGATTGGATTTGGATCAGATTTATACTGGATCATGAGAATATTCGGAGTATAAATCATTTATCTAATATGCTTTACCTTACCATATTTACTTTAGTAGTTATCTTGCTGGATAATCATGTTATACCATGATAATTAATATTGCTACATAGGTATGCTATAGTGATTAATAGTGCTCCAATATCAAATACATGCTTGAATGCCATAGATTGCTTTGCTTAATGTATATGTTAGTTTTGGTTTGCTTGCGAGTACATTCAAAAGTACCCAGTGGCTTTTAACATGGCCAGGTTCACATAAGGATTCGTCGTCCGTTAGCGAAGAGCTAGTGCGTTCACGGGCTAGGAGCGTAACCGAGTTAGATCCCTGTGGATTGGAGCCGCACCAGGACCATGCTGCCTTAGATAGAGCTTTTCCTGCTTCCATCACCCTTGTAGTTCATCATGTAAAACGCTTATATTCATTAATTGAAATGCACGTGTTCATGATACTTGTTGTAAACATGCATGCCAAAGTGATTTCCTGGGCTGGTGTGCGCAGTGACCGTCCTATAGTGGTAATCAGGCGGAGCGCCACATGATGACTATGCCCGAAGCCTCGAAGCATATTGAAAAATACTTCACCACATGTTACACGAGATGGATATCACAACTTAACAATAGAATTAGGAAATAACCATTTGCAGAACACAACGACCAACGCCATTCAGCGGACATGGTAGCATATTTTGTTGTCGTTCTTCTCCGAGCCAATGAATCCATGTGACTTCTTGTTAAACCAAAGGAATACAATTACCAACCCTTGGAAACCGTGTCAAGAAACAAAATTAGATCCTCACAAATCAAACCTTAGAAGGAGTTCTGTGCAAAGAAAAACTTAGAAGGAGAAGGCGGCATAGTAGAGGAGCAAAGGTTGAAAACCTACAGACCTTGCTCATAGGAAGCGAGGCCGGCCGTTACCATCGTCCACAAGCTAACGATAGTTGAGCAGTCTTATTGGATGTTTTCCTCTCCTGGTCACATTGGATCAGATAAAAGGTCTGGTAAGTTTTGACAGATTGGATCAAACCAAAGTTCCTACTACTTGATGAGAACCAACATGTATAAAATTGATATTAGAGTGACATTGGCACCTAGAATCGCATCTCCAAAGAAGCAACATTTTGCATCGAGCAAGATGTAGAGTAGTATTGATGGTAGGATGGATGAGAGAGGCCGAGGAGCAGATGGAATGGAGATGGCGGCAAAGAACAGGGACAATGACTTAGACTATATGTCAGATGCTAACCAGTAACTGAACTCCACTAATCTTCGTCGTTTTCAATTTCATTAATAGCCCCTAGGAACGGTGATGAACTCCTCCAGCAGATGAGGCGTCGACTTTCATCGCCTGTGTCCCCTCTTCTCCTAGATCGAGCGGCCCCCAAATCACCTGCATCGCACGCGCCGTCTCGATCCTCATAAACCCGTGGACCAATCGCCCGCTCCCGAGCCTCGCCCCAGATGGATCCACGTAGACCGTGCGTCTTCTGTTCGGCTTGATAACGAAAATCTTTTTTTAATGAGTGCAACGACAGATCGCTATGGACCACATGGTTTCATAAATGGACTCCAAGAATCTGCTCAATTTACCAAAGGGCATGGTTTCTGCCTCTCGAGAAGCATCCCATTAGGAAAGCTAGGTCGACAATAAAGAAGTGCGTTGGAGGTGGGTGTATACATTATATCCGATGGCTAGATACTTTCAAATCGCAAAAATGGACGGCCAAAAATGCAAATCACTATGACGACAAGGATTAGGTGCGGTTATACTGCCCTTAATGGGAATTTGAAATAAATTATATATTTGCTTCCCATAATTTTGCTAAACATAAGAAAGTTAAGGTCACGGTTGGTTCTTTCATCGGTTATGCTTCAGTTTGATGGAGCGGATATTGTTGGTTACACCCTGATTATATACCTACTACTTGGGATGATTTGAAACTTGCCATGAGACACACATTCGTTCTTGTTTATTATACTCGTGACATGATGAAAATGTTACAACATTTAAAACAAGGTAGTGACACCGTAACAAAATATTATAATGATTTACCAAACGACCTTGTTGCATTCCTCATTAGAAGAAAGTGAAGAAGATTTTATGGATAGATTTTGGGGAGGATTAAATCGTGATATTTAGGAGATACTAATTCATAAAAAGTGTTATCCTATGGATCGTTTGTTTCGTCTTGCTTGCAAAGTTGAACAGGAAATAAAATGACGTGTTTCCCACAAGGAGAACAAGCGCAAGGTGCATATTTCAAGAGTTGATATGGTTGTTCCTTCAACTACTGGGCGTACGATTACAACCACATCAATTGTTGTGACGGCTAATTCACCTTCATCATGTGACACGTTACCATTGAGAGTGCCTACATCATCTGAGTTGATCATAAGAGGTAATGACAAAGGTAATTATCTTCCACCTCCACATGAGTATGATGAATGCCTTGTCAAAAGCAATGTACCCTGTGATGATCTACCCATTACTTTGGTCACAACACCTATTTTAGAGGACTATATTCATGATTTGACTTTGCCAAGGGATCAAATAACTACAATATCAACAATGTTGAGTGAACCCATTGAATTAACTATTGATGAGAAATAACCATGTGAATCAGTGAATAAGTCAAATTTGCTTCAAATATTTTTTATAAATAATTGTGCCAATGTTTAATCATTTTTATATGACCTCTAACCTTTGTGATGATTCTATGTGAAATGAGTTGTTGCATGTTTGTTTATTTAAGCAAGTTGTAGCATGTAAACTTGAAACAATGAAAGTGTATTCACCAATGTTAGGATGGTTTAATGATGCACATTGTCAATATTTTGATATGAATAAGGACTTCACTTGTATGTGCAAACTAGGTAATATTTTGGCTTTATATTTCATAACATATGAAAGTTACTCATGTACACATGGGTCATATGTGCAAAAAACAAGGAAAGTAAAAAATGAATGACATATACATAAACAACATGTATGCTTTGTCTCTTTTGTTGGCCATATTTCAGATTAAGCAACGCCGAGGACGACTTTGTTTTCAAGCATGGGAGGATGATGAGGACATGGCTACCTTGGATATGAACAAAAGTATTTCATATTTGCATATTTGTGAGGTGATTTCTTATAATGATTATGCATTAATTTATTTATGTTATCTGAAACAAAAATACTTCACATATTTTTACTCCATGCCTAAATGCAGAATTGTCGAACGTTTGCACGAACCATGTCTGAAGATAAAGGAAGAGGAAATGATTAAGTGTTGTTCAAGAAGTCCTCTCACATAAAAGGAAATGATTATGTGTTGTTCAAGAAGTTCTCTCACGTCACTTTTATCCCAAAAGAAGATAAAATCCAAGTCTCTCACGTTGTGGACTCAGATTTGGATAACACAGACATACCTGTCTAAAACGTCAACAAATTTTTCATACGGACTCCAAATTGGGTGTTTTTTTCTTTGAATTTAGATTTTATTTAAGTTCTAGCCTAATTGGAATCACCTTAAAATTCGTTCTGTTGATGGATACATAGACAAAACAATCCGATGTTGCACCAGAACCTAAGTCAAACTACAAGTCCAAAGGTGTTGCATCACCTCCACTTGGGCCCATAGGCCTTGTATGACCTAGGGTTAGTTTTAGGCTGCCTTAGGATGCCCTCCCACCTCCTTGGCCGCCACCCCTTGCTCCTATATAAGTATACCAACCTAGTAACTTTTTTCTTGGGATTTGTTTATTTAAAAGTTAGCCATTAAAACTTCGTGTACTTCATTTGTGTCCAACGACCAGACCAAGACCACTTTCGGATCCCGACCTTATCAATACTTCATATATATATTCGCAATATTCAGATTTATTTTGTTATATTATTGCTTGTTCTTCTTTGCGTGAAGGAAGAGACCTTCATGGTCAGGTTGATCGTGCTCCGGCGTGGTGAATAACCTCTTGGAGTTGTATTAGCAATTGCTAAGGTGCAAGATCGTGCATGTTTGTAGTCAGATCGTCAAAGTCTACTGCACCAAAAACGATAGCCACCATCTCATTGAAAGACAGGGACAACTTCTCCTCTATCAGGTCGCCCCTCCCGCTTTTAGATCGGGTCCCCCTACATGACACACGTTTTGGATGGAGAAGTCCTTAGACCGGGGAGAGGTCACGGAGGTGAAGGAACTCAAAAAGAGGATCTCCATTTTGATGGAGAAAATTGACCTCACCAACGTGATCGAGGTCTTGCTGCATTGCAGTCTTCTCCCCTGCTAGTATCGGCCCATCCCGACATGGGAATATGATCCGGAGGATCCGAATAACTCGACTGGCCATGTGCGGTGCTTTTTTCACACTTCATTCGAGAAGTTGTTTAAGGTGTTATTCAAGTGCAAAATACTTGGCCCGACGAGGAGGAAGACGAAGGCCTTTCCCTCCTCAATATTGCAGGACCGATAAAGTTTTTACCAAATTGTTTAACTTTCCACCCTTCCTTTTCTAATAAGGCACATATTCCTTCCTTCCCTGATACCTGCAGATATGGCTGAAGAAGTTCGGACGGATTAACTGCCCGACGCCTTTGCCCTAGGACGTCATGGGCCCTCAGTTGGCGACCAAGCTGGTTCAGAACTGTATACGACTCCAAGGGAGAAGGAAGAACACAAGAAAGGGAAGAAGAAATTTTGGGAGGGTCTTCGATCGAAAGCCCCCCCCGGATACTAAGTCCGAAGAGACACTGGTTCCCTCTCATATGGACTGAGAGGGAGAGGAAGATGATGAGGAGGTAAGTGACTCCTTCGACACCAGAAATAGAACAGAGTCCGAAGATGCCGAGGGAGATCAAGCTCCCGTTGCCTCGAAGAAACGGCATAGCGCGCCTAGGGCCTTATTTGGTGATATTCCGGATTCGAGCGAGGAATCCACGGATGAGGCACCCGTCACTCTAAGGACCTCAGGGAGAAACCACTAGTGAAAAGGTGTATAGAGAATCTGAATAAACCTTTCCCTCTAATTGTTGTGATTCTAACTAGGCTCATATTTCGTATTACACCCTGCAGCGTGATTTCTTCGTCGATGAGACTTTGGAGGGGGATTTCGTGCCATCCAATCAAGCTGAAAGTAGGACCGGCTCGCGCTACTCACCTCCCCACACAGTTGAGGGGACCAGGAAAGCAGTATCTAGGGAGCTCCCAAGTATCGGATACCATGGTCGGGGTGACGTTATTATAGCCGAAGACAACACTTCGGCCACCGAGGACCAGGAGGATGAACTCCCCCTGGCGGCAAAGATGGAAGTGCCCGAACCCTCTGGACCTCCTCTCATGAAAATTTTGGGGGATCCTTCATATCCGGTGCCAGCGATAGTAGTTTATCCGCTAAGGGAAACTACTATGGCGCACCCAGAGCCATCCATTACAAAGCCACTCTGAACTGGGTGGCCAGAGCTAAGGGAAGAAGGTCTACATGATCCTTCTATTCCACAATTATGCACACTCATCTGAGTACGGTTTTGCAACGGGTGGCTAAGCTAAGGGAAGAATGCCACACTCATCTGAGTACGGTTTTGCAAAGCATTCAGTCCGTTGATAACAGTCTGAAAGGAGCTTTCGACGCACTCTTAGCATGCATCAAGGAAATTCACACAATTTTCTGTTTACAATTATGCACCATCTAAAAGTTTTATCACACCCAGTAGCCTCCAAGCCATGTGTGAGTTTTAGTGACTCATGCACGGGTTAGAATTATTCGGAAACAATGCGTGTAGCCCCAAAGGCTCTGATATGTTGACTAGAAAGCACTTTGACAAAAAAGATATTGAAAGAATCTGAAAATTAGCAAAGTATGTCCTTTTGCAAGCCTACTAATATATAGAAATAGATACCTAGAAATAGAAACAAACTAATATATAGATAATCGAAATTGAAAAGAACTATCTTTTCTATATACTTTCCCCGTTCTATTGCTATCGTGGGCCTTATGCAATTGATCAGATCATATAGATATCCCTTCAACACAACATAGGTGATCGTAAAGATCTCGGATGACTCACCAAACCACGAAGGCATTCAGAATATCGATTCCTATTTGAAGAGTGCCTGACCGCATGGATAAGCTCAGATTCATCCGTCAATTTTGGATCCAATTCGACATTTTTCTTCGGAAATTTCGGGTGCGTCGGCCGCAACCCCCAACTCTCTAGAGTTGGAGGAGATGAACCAGAAACTAAAAGTTTCCGAAGAGGAGCTAGATCGCATCAACAAGCATTTTGAAGATTCTCAAAGTAAGTGTGCTAGCCTTAGCTATCATATTCAATTAATTGTAATTTTTATTTCTAAATGAGTACTTGCCAACTGACTATCACAACTGTTGCTGCCGATGTTGATCGGCTCAAGACCGAGCTGGGCGAAGCCAAACAAGAGGTCGTTGAACAGAGGGCGACAACCATAGAGGCTAAGGCTATGAGTGAAAATCCCGAAGGCCAGGTCAGCGAAGTTCAACACGAACTTAAGGAGGCCATCTCAAAGAATGAGGCCCTTGAGTAGAAAGAAAAGGAAAAATCGACCGAACCGACATCGATCACCGCCGCTCTCCAAGAAGCGCGGATGGAGGCACATTATCTACGGAAGGAGGTTCGTCAAATCTAGCAAATCGTGACCGGTAAGCCATATTTATTGCAATATACCTTAGACAGGCGAATATTTGTATAACTTAATTGAATATGGAGTTCTTCACGTGTGTTTGCCGATCTGCCGAAGAGTGCAGTAGAGGCTAAGAAGTACTATGCTTCTCAGGTGGATGCGACACATGAGAGGCTCTTCTGGGAACAATTCCAGAATCGAGAGCATCCTCAGCTGGCATCTGATTAGTTGAATCAGTTTATGCAGTTGGACAAGATGATCGATCCTGCCATGAAGGATTTGTGCATCACGCTATGGCCAGCCGAACCGTTGCCCAACAACTACTCCAGCTTGGTTTAGAAGCTGATTGCTACATCGCCTTAGATTATCATCTTGAAGTGCTCGGTCTGCATCGAAGGAGCCTCTATGGCTTTTGTGAAAAAATGACACATCTACCGAAGTTAGAGCCCATGAAGATGGTCGCCGCACTTCCGCCGCATGGGAAGGAGTACAGGCACCCTGAAAGGTATTTCACCACTCCTATGGAGGGTTCCTGGGCTACACATGCACTGTGTACTAAGGACATAGTGCTTGATTAGAGGATATTGTCATGTAAAAGTTCTTGTATGATACAATCCCTTTGAGTTTTTGCATGGTAAGCCATGCCTTTAAATTGCAACTCTTGTTTTTGGTTTTTGCACGGTAGACCATCCCTTTGAGTTACATCCACCCGCCAGATTGTAGCGAGGGTGTTTTCAACTTTCACATAGTTACCCTTAGCCAACGTATTGGCACAGTCAAGGCAGTAATGCAGGAGAAAACCACGCAATCCGACCATCTGGCTTTAATGCTTCCATTTAACCAGAAGAGCATGACCATGGGTGCTAAGTAGAACCCTTTCGAAAATTTGTGATATTTGCCTTATACCGTGGTGCAAAAAAAATCTCTAATCACTTGGTGTGAATGACTTCAAACCAATCGCAAGAAGAGATGGACCCGTAGGGGTTCCGTAGTTTGACACTTATCTTCGGATCGTGGACTAGCTCTCGCTCATCGTGCCGATCAACTTTTGGCTTTCTCCACTGAGGTACTTATCCAAACGAAGTGCAAATACAATTGCAGTGGTTCTCCCTTTACCCTTTTAGCCGAATGAGCGAAACATAAATGGGTAAACATAGGAGCAGGGCAACCCAATACTTTACCAAAGACACAATTCGAAACTGATGCATATAACGCAAATCCAAGACGCCACACTCGTGAAATGCCAAATAGTAATGTAACGGTTCGGGCAAAAGGGTGGTTGTTATGACCAAGCCCCCCATTAACTCAGCCATGTGTGTGCAAAAATGAACTTGTGTAAGTGTTCGGGAAGTAGTTCGAGAAAAGTAGGAAGCAAGAAACCATTGCAAATCTCGTAAATAACAAAGAGCGTTCCATACTTTGGAAGAATTATGAATTGTATAATTCAAACTTCACAAGCAGTCGTATATATATATATATATATATATATATATATATATATATATATATATATATATATATATTTCACTTGAGATGGATATTGATGCAACTTTTCGTAAAAGGAGAGAAATTAAAAGAAAGAAACAATTTGATGAGAACCCAGATGATAGAAATACTGCCACACAGTTCGCAGAGGAATCATTTAGAATTAACTATTTTATACGTGTTGTTGATCAAGCAATTTCCTCACTCACAAGGAGATTTGAGCAATATGAAGGTTACGAGAAAATAATTTGTTTCTTACTTACCTCTGAAACATTGCGTTCATTGGATAAGGACAGTTTGAAATCTTCTTGTGTTAATATTGAGGCTAGACTTATGAAGGATAAACAATCTAATATTGATGCAAATGATCTATTTGTTCAGTTGAAGTTTATTCCAAATTTCATGCGAGAAGAAAATATCGGACCTCTTGATATTCTGAATTTTCTAAAGTGGCATGATTGTTTTCCTAATGCAAGTATTGCATATAGATTCATGTTAACCATTCCTGTAACAGTTGCATCGATAGAAAGATGTTTTTCTAAGTCAAAGGTATTGAAGTCCTATATGTGTACTACTATGACACAACAAAGACTCAATGATTTGCTCACAATAGCACTGGGGAGTGAAGTGTAAAACCCACCAGGGTACTCCCAGGAGCACAGGCTTGCCCTGGTGGGTTGTGCCCTTTTCGCGTGTTCGCTCTATAATTACCCATATATTCCAAAAACACTAGGGGAGTCAACGAAAAATTGTTTCAGCCGTCGCAAGTTCCACAACCACGAGATCCAATCTAGAGCCCTTTTCCGGCACTCTGTTTGTGGGGAACACGATCACGGAGGGTTTCATCATCCTCATTGGTGCCTCTCCGATGATGCGTGAGTAGTTCACCTCAGACCTATGGGTCCGTAGGCAGTACCTAGATGGCTTGTTCTCTCTTTGTTTCTCAATACAATGGTCTCTTGGAGATCTATTTTCTGTAATGACTTGGGGCGGTGTGTTTGTTGGGATCAGATGAACTCTGAGTTTATGATCAGATTATATATATATGTATATATATATATACATATATATGTATGAATAACAGAGTACATGGTCGAGGTTTACATAGGATTGGATATGACTACTTTGATGTTTCCTGTAAACACCTTGCTACATGTGTGTGCATTTACTCGTTGGAGGATACTCCTTGGACACGAGGGATCTTCGATGAACAGCTCTTGTGGTCCATGATGGTCTTGAGAATCCATCGATGTGTATGTGTGCTTGACGTTGAGACTAGTCTTCAATGGTACCTGTATATGTTCGAAGACTGTACAACCCATGGTTCGGTTTATCCGAACAGTGAGCCCTATATTATTTATCCTCATAGCTGCCCATGGTATCTTAAGCGGAAAGTTGTGTCTTCAAGGCACATGCTTTTGTAGATACAATGTGCTGCTATGAGGGGTGTATCCCTATTTACCCGCCATGGTATGTGGTTGTAGCAGGGCATGAGCCCGTTCATGCTCCTTGAGGGATACCTTTGGCTTGGGAGTCATGTCACCGACCTATACTTTGGCTTCTAAGGCCGTAGTGTGTTCCTTGGTCCGAAGGGATCATTCAGTGTTACCATTGATTGTAACAACATATTTGGGTCCTAGCATCTTCAGCTTGAGGTATGCATAATGGGGGACGACATTGAACCGATCGAACATCGTATGACCGAGGAGTGCATGGTACCCGTTGTGGAAAGGGACGATATCAAAGATCTAATATTCACTTCGAAAGTTGTTGGGTGAGCTAAACACTACCTCTAGGGTTATTGTGCCTAAACAACGAGCTTCGACACCAAGAATTACTCCTTTGAAGGTGGTTTTGCTGGGTTTTATTCCTGATGGATCAATGCCCATTTTTCGCACTGTGTCCTCGTAAATAGGATTAAGGCTGCTGCCCCCATCCATGAGTACTCGTGTGAGGTGATATCCGTAAATGATGGGATCAAGTACCAAGGTCGCTCACCCCTCATGTCGAATATTGGTGGGGTGGTCCGTGAGATCATAAGTGATCGGACATGCCAACCATGGGTTGTATTTCGGGGTTACCCGCTCAATTGCATATACGTCCCGAAGCACGGGCTTCCTCTCCTTCTTGGGCAGATGGGTGATATAGATCATGTTCATCGTCTTTACTTCAGGGGGGGAATTTCTTTTAGCCCCCGTTGTTCGGGCGACGAGGCTCTTCATCGTCCTCGCCGCGCAGTCTTTTAGCCTGGTCTTCAGCCATGCTTTTACCTTCCGCTTTGAACACCCAAAAATTACGATTGGTGTGCGTAGCAGACTTATTTGGAGTGCCATGTATGTGACAGAGCCTATTGAGTATTTTATCTACTGCGGTCGGCCCGTCCCAGTTTCCCTTATATGGATTCTTCTTGGGTCAAGGCCTGGAATTGCTGAATCTGGCATTGACTGTCGTGTCTTTGTTTTCACCTCCATTGTGCCGATGGTTATTTTTGTTGCGTCGCGGCTTTCCGTTGCCATCCCAGACCGTGGAAGTGCGAGGGTTTGAGGGAGCGTCATGACGGAGGTGAGAGTGTCCATTGTCCTCGGTTGTTCCTGTCCAAGCGTCTGAGAAAGCCATTCATCCCGTATATTGTTGTGGAAGGAAGCTAATGCCTCGGCGTCCGAACAATCAACAATTTGGTTCTTCTTCGCGAGGAATCTATTCTAGAATTGTCGATATGACTCATCATACTGCTAGATTATGTGGCTTAAGTCATCAGACCCAGGTGGCCGAACATAGGTGCCTTGAAAGTTGTCTCGAAAGGCGTCTTCAAGGTCCTCCCAACTCGGGGTAGAGTTTTTTGGGAGGCTGTTCAGCCAGTGCCTAGCCGGTTCTTTGAGCTTAAGTGGTAAGTATTTGATGGCATGGAGATCATCTCCACGGTCCATATGAATATGAAGGAGGAAAGCCTCGATCCACATGGCAAGATCTATTGTACCAATGTACCATTCTATATTAATGGGTTTAAACCCTTCGGGAAACTGATGTCGCATTACCTTGTCCATGAAGCACATTGGGTGAGCGGCTCCCCATATATGAGATCTGTCATGCTAGATATCGGTCGTGGTTTTACCGTGTTGGGTGTCCCAAACTCCATCGTTCTGGTTGGGACGAGCTTGGTATATGTTCTGCCTTGTAGGAGCGCTACTTCCGGATCCGTAAACGGATCTGGTTGATTTGCTTTAGAATGTATTTTCTGTCGCAGATCATACCGATCTATGGTTTGAACCGGTTCCCTTTGCTTGTCCTGTCCTCGAGGAGGGTGGTCCGGTTGATCATCTTGCACCAATCAGGGTGGTGCAAGCTTCAAGGCATCATCTTTGAATCCGGTAGCACACGTGGACGTGGGTAAATCTTGGTTGGGCCCTGTCGGTCCTGTCCGCACCCTTCTTCAGCAGCCAAGACTTTGGTCCATCTTTCATTGATGGAGTCTTGTTCGGCCTTGAGTTGTGTCTGTTTTAGCTTAAGGCTCCGAGTAGTGGCGATGAGCTATTTCCTAAACAATTCCTGGTCTAGTGGATCTTCGAGGATGATAAAGTCCATGGTTCCTTGGCTCTCGTCCTCGTCGATCAGAGCAACGTAGTTGTTGTCTTTGGAGTCGCTGATATCCTTAGGCTGGTATATATCCATGTATCCTAGTAAGCCAGGGTTATATACGGGGTCTGAAAGTTTTGGTGACTCGGTGAGATTTTCCATATCCTCGAGATCTAGGTTTTCCCCTGTGCCTCCATTGCTTTCCTTGCCCTTACGAGCTCTAGGTTTTTTGCGCTAGTGGTGACGTTTGACAGGTTCGTCACTGCTGTTTTTAGCTGGGGTGTCATCGTATATTTTTCCCGTATCACCTTTGTTCCTCGGGGTGGCCACCATATAGACATCATAAGTGGAGGTGGTGGTCCATCGTCCTGTGACGGGAGGGTCTTGTGATGGAATAGCCATGTCCATATCTTTGGCTTCTCGAGAAGAGAAGTCTACCAAATTGGTTAGATCTTTGATGGTCGCGACAAAGTGGGTGGTGGGCGAGGAATAAAGTTCCCTGCACCTAGCTGCAGGGCCGGAAAGGTCGTGGGTAGGAATCGCTCGTCCAAATAGTCATCGGTTCGTGCTTGGGTTTTAGTATCATTTGACCATGAGAAATCCACCGGACTAGCGGTCGAAGCCCTGATGGAACTATATTCCAAGGCTCCGGCGTAGGAAGTGTATTCGGGCGGGATGACCCCCGTGCCCTCGAATTCCATTACCGGATCTTAGCTGAAGGACGAATCAAGGTTAAAATCTATTTTGGACTCTAGAACAAGATCTGAAGTTAAAGCTTTGGATTCTCCGAGGTTTTCGGACATAACCGACACCTCGGAAAATATGAGGTTGCCCCGGGTGTTGGCAACTAATTCCAGCTATCCAAACATAAATTCCTGCCCCAGGGTGATCCCGTTGATCCGCTGATGAGCCGCCTTAAAGTGCGGGGTTGTGCCGAAAGCAGAAGATTGGTCGAATATGAAGATATCTCCGACTTAACGCTGTCGTTGGTGACCAGGTGAGTCATCGAGCCTTTCTGCAATCCCACAACGGAGCTCCCAATGAAAGCACCAATGTCGGTGTCAAAGCCGATCGATCTCAAGCAGGGGGTCCGAACTGTGGATCTAGGGTCGATGGGTAACAGGAGACAATGGGGATGGTGTTTTACCCAGGTTCGGGCCCTCTTGATGGAGGTAAAACCCTACGTCCTGCTCTTGTTGTTATTAATGAGCTAGTACAGAGTACAGAGTTGATCTACTGCGAGATCCATGTTGTGGTCTAAACCCTAATCTTAATAATCTTAACCTATCCTGTGAGCTATGACCCCGTGGCTTATATAGGCGCCAGGGGCGACAAGGTTTACACAAAGTCGGTTACAACATAGAAGGAATATGTCGATGCCTATATCTCCTTGGATTGCATGCCAAGTCTTTGCAAGAGTCCATCTAGAATCCAAGACTTCTATCAGTGGTCGAACAAGCCACAGATTCCGATCCATATGAACAGGTTGGCGGCCCAAGTACCCCACAATCCTGGACTCCCTCACCCTCCGAGGTCGCGCCCTGATGGCTTGTGGGGCCCATGTGGCTCCTCCGACCCTAATTCCAGTCCTATAAAATCACATCTTCGGAGAAAAAGAGAGTTAGAAGTTTTTGTCGCGTTTTATGAGACGGAGTTGGGACTCCGAAGGGGGAGTTTCGTCGTCGTCATCATCACCAACCCTTGTCCATCAACACTGCCATGATGCTCACCACCGGGAATGAGTAATTCCTTTGTAGGATTGTTGGACGGTGGTGGGATTGGATGAGATAGATCACGTAATCCAGTTAAGTTTGATAGGGCTTTATACCTAGTATCCACTATGTTATGAGATTGATGTTACTATGACTTTGCTATGCTTAATGCTTGTCACTAGGGCCCGAGTGCCATGATTTCAGCTCTGAACATATTATGTTTTCCTGAATATATGAGTGATTTGGATCCTATCTTGCAAGTTGTAGTTACCTACTATGTGTTTTTATCCGCATACCCTAAGGTGACAATAATTGGGATTCTTTTTGGTGACTACCATAGTTTGAGGAGTTCATGTATTCAATATGTGTTAATGCTTTGTTCTGGTTCTCTATTAAAAGGAGGCCTTGATATCCTTAAGTTTTCAATACGACCTCGTTGCCACGAAAGGGTAGGACAAACGATGTCATGCAATTTCTTATCGCAAGCACGTATGACTATATACGAAAGACATGCCTACATTCTATTGATGAAATGTAGCTAGTTCTTTGTCGCTCTAGTGTGTAAGTGTTACATGATCAATGTCATCTAAATCATTATCCATCATTGGTCCACGTGCCTATGCTTTACATATACTGAATCTTGATAAATTAATATTGTTGCTCCTACTATCACACCCGCTACTCAATTTCTAGTGTTCCCACTATTACCAAATTGCTACTATCATTGTCACTGTTGCTACTATCATTTTTTGTTCTACTAAATCTTTGTTAGAGAAAGATATCCCAGGTGCAGTTTAATTGACAACTCAACTATTATGGCCAATAAATATTCTTTGGCTCCCCTTGTGTCGAATCAATAAATTTGGTTGAAATACTACACATGAAGACTGTCGCGATCCCCTATACTTGAGGATTATCAAGACCTTTTTCTGGTGCCGTTGCCGGTGAGCATAACTTTATTAATTGTGTTGACTTGAGGATATCCAATTGCCACTATGAGGAACTTGAAATATAATAGAACTAAGATCGTCCCCTCTCGCACGAGAGGAGATAAGGAACTGCCATCTAGCTCTGCTTTTGATCCACCTACTGTTTTGAATCAGCTTGTTAGACCACCGCATGTTGCTCGTTCTCATATGTCACATGGACTTCATGATGCTACTTCTGAAATTAATCATGATACTATTGCTACACATGTTGAAACTGAAATAGTGTCACTGAGTGAATTACTTGATGCTCATATTGCTAGAGCTAGCGAACTTGAAAATGCCGAAACTGATAAAGACTATGAATCACCTGTTACACCTTGTCCTCCTAATAGATATGAATTGCCTTATATATCTGAAGGTTATGTTCTGGATGTTGAGGTAGCTAGGTACTTTCTTGCTTGTAAAGATATAGATGATTTGAAAAGATTACTATGAAAACTTAAAGCAAAATCTATGATGGAGAAAAAGAAACATGATCCTAAATTTGCTACTTCTCCTATATTTGTCACTGATAAGGACTATGAATTTGCTATAGGCCCTTAACTAATTCCTATGGTAGAGTCTCATACTTTCCATGCTTATGAAAATGAAACTATGGTCGAACACCTTAGGAAACTGAATGATATTGCTACTTTGTTCACCAATGATGAAAATATACGCTCCTATTATATCCTTAAGCCTTTTCCTTTCTCGCTGGAAGGCGGGGCCAAGGATTGGTTTCTTTCTCTTGCTACTGGTTGTATGCGTAGTCCCGAGGATATGCTTTATTACTTTTCTGAAAAATATTTTCCTGCTCATAAGAAACAAGCTGCTTTACATGAAATATTTAACTTTGTACAAATTAAAGAAGAGAATTTGTAACATCCCAATTTTCCTAATTGGGAATGTTTTACAATTGTAGCTAAGCATCTATGCATATTGAATGGCAATAAAGATTTGCATTTGAATTCTTTTGCATTTGTTTTCTTCGTGCAAGAAGTGCAGGGAAATAATTTCTTGCAAGCAAGAAAGAGTGGAGGAAAATGACCCTCCAAAATGTGAGGCATTTCTGAAATATTTTGAGCCAAGAAAACCAAAGTTTTATTGAGAAAATGTTTCCAAATAGAAAATAAAGATTTTAACGTTTTTCTGAAAAAACATTTTTTAAAAGTTTTTATTTCCGCCTTGGAAAAATGTTAAACGTGTAGAGATTTTTTTCTGAAATTTTTGGTATATAATACCCTATATTAATTATTTTATTTTGTTTCCTTTTTATTCGTTTTAGTTTCTGTTTTATTAAAAATCTAAAAAAGGGGAAATGTTTTTTTAAAAAGGGAAACCCACCCCGAGCGCATCTTAGCCGGCCCACCAATCCCACTGGCCCGGGATTCCCGTGCGCCCAACCGCAGCCACGCCGCCCCTACCCTCACCCGCTGACCCGTGGGCCCCGCCCGCGCCGACCCCACTCGCAGCGCCGCCCCCACCCGCGCGCACCCCCTTTCTTCTTCCTTCTTCCTCCTTCCTTCGTCTCTCCCTTCTTTCCTTTCTCTGGCCCGACAACCTCGCCGGAGCACCGATCCGAACCCAGATCTCTCTCACCTTCCTCTCCCCGAGCCCCTAGCCCCCTATAAAAGCCGACCCCGAGCCCCCTCGCCCCGTTCCACACCTCGCCGCCCCAGCCCTCGCCCCACGCCGCCCCCACGCGAGCTCGCCGGAGCTCCGAGCTCGGCCGAACCCCGGCCACTCCCCTCACCGCCCCGAGCCTCCCCTCGCCTCGCCGCCGCCGCCGAACGACGGGGGAGAAGCCCTGCAACCTCCCCGACCTCTCAGCCGTCGTCGGAGACCACCGGAGCCGCCTCCCCATCGCCACTTCGCCTCGGCCTCGCCGGATTTTCTCGCCGGAGCACCACCACCCCCCTGTAAGCACCTCTCCTCCTCCTCCACCGTCGGATCTAGAATAGACGCGGTAGAACAGAATACCCGTACCCCTTCGGTTTTTAATTAAAAGTCGAGCCAGTTTTATTTGACTTAATATTAGCCGAGAGGAATTCATTAAGCTTCGGCCGTTTGTTAGATTTCCCCGCAGCAAACGAACCCGCAACCAATCAGGGGCCGCCACGTGTACCCCCTGCCCGTTAGAATCAATTTCTTTTTTTCTATTTAATTCCAAAACAGAGAAAGTTTCAATATTGTTTTGATCATAACTTTGGGTCTAGAGATCCAATGAGGTTGATTCTTTTTCCAGTAGATCACAATTTTTCTGTAGTTTTTAAAAACATATAATTTGACTATGTTTGAAATTTGCACATTTGAATTAGATCAGATTTAGTTTGAACCTTGTTTTGCTTATTCCAGGAGTTTAAAAAATGATTTTTATTTGATTCTTTTTGCTACTGCTTCCTAATGATTATATCTTACTGTGGTATAAGTTTCAAAAAAAATTAAATATTTTTACTTGGGGTTTTAACAGAAACAATTTCTGCCTTAGTGAGGTGAAGTGAATTCTTTCACTTAGGCCATAGCTACTTTATACTTGTGATGTTATTTTACTTGTTGATGATTGTAGTCCTTATGGTGTGTATTTGTTTGTATTTGTAGATCACCCGTAGTGCGAAGCTTGTTACTTAGAAGCGCTCGATCAAGACAACTATCATCAAGGCAAGTCATTTTGATCATACTATCTCCTATGTTTTTCTATGCATGGTAGTTTCATCTTTCTTTGCCCAATTGCATGCTGCGTAGGTACTTGAAAATTTTAGTATAGGTTGTAGTATCATGTGGTAGGCACACAACAACCCCGATACTTGGACCGGGACGACAAATTTCATATTGCTACGCTTGAGTAGACGGGATTTTGGTTGAGTGCATAACACGAGTGATGCGAGGATGATTAAATAACCTAGACCGGTTAAGACAAGATTTTGAAGACCCCGTGAAGAAATGCAACTCTGGGTGAAGGACGGTTTGATGGGCTCCCTGGAGAAACCAGTGGACGACCCCGGGATGCTGGAGACGGCCATGACATCTTGTAGAAAGCTTCACCCAGGCTCGAACAGACGGACGGAGGCTTCAAGACCCAAGGCTTACCTGCACAGCCACAAGTCATTATGGGCTCTGGCTTGGTTGGACAACGCGGCAACTCTGGACAGGTGGTGCTAGCACATGTACAAGAACGGTAGGAATGGATGGGCACCGACAGGGATTCAGAGGGACCCGTTGAAAGACCATGTTTTGATCATCCGGTCTTCAAACACCCCGAAGTGCGAGGACATACTCGGAGGCGATCAAATCTTGTGGGGAACGTGTGCAAAACTCTGCAGAGTGCCCAAACCTAATCGATTAGCCTTGTCCACGGTCATGGACAACTTGAGCCGAAGGCATTGAAATTTCCCTGAAATCTCGACACAACTTAATAATGTTGTGGGAATTATCAACAACTCGGGTACGAGAATTGGTTGGCGGAACCATCTCGTTAACAACAAACAATGTAGTAATATTTTGCTTTCAGCCCTCTCTTGTTGTAGGAGAAAATTTGCTTTATGCTAAAACTTATAGCCCCACCTGCCAAATATGCATGTAGAGATAGTTGGTTATTATTTTTTCCCTCTCTTCGATGACTTGCCGGCATATTCCATATGCTGACCTACACGGCTGCAACGTATCATGTTGCACAGTACTTTTCCGACCAGGAGTGAGGCTACGATCTACGCTCAACGATATCCCTGGAGTCGGATGGACTCGTCTACCTGATGCTTCCGCTAGTCTTTGTTAGATATCTCATGAGATGGCCTTCAGCCACTTTATTGTAATTCATTATTGTAATAAAGTACTAATATGAGATTTCGATTAATAAAGCTGTGTGATTGAACTCTTGATATATACATTGATGTACTGAGTGTGTACCAGCATGATCTTGGGATGGTACGGAAACACCAGAGGCTTGACTCATATTGAGTTGGGTCGCTACAGAATCTCCCTAAAGCTTGGGGGATGCTTCTCCAGTTAATCAGAGATTTGTGTGGTTGTCCACTTAAGAAGAATTAAATTCTTGGTATCTTTTATCATGGACTAATGGATCCTTCTAGGGAATTCCTAGATAGTTGTGTTTTTGCGTTCCCCGGGAAAGAACCATTGAACAAGCTGAAAAGTTATTAAATAATAAATTGCAAAACGCTGATGACTCAACACTTCCTGAACCACCGTGGGAACCTCTTCAAAAGAAGAGAGGTATTCTGTTTCTCATTCCTAAAGATATGCAATAAGCGAAAAGATCTATGAAGGAGAAATGTATTAAAATTGAGGATATCAAGAAATTACCATCGATTGAGGAAATACATGGACTTGATAACGTGACACAGGTAGTAGAGGTAAACTCTGTGTGTTCCTTTACTGAAAATGATATACCTTATGCTAAGACTCTTGATCAATGCATGGATGAATTTGATATTTACGTTGTTAAACAAGAACATTTCAATAACTATGTTAAAGATTAATTGAGAAATAATGCCATGATAATAGACTCCTTAAGTGACTTGATGTTTAGAATTGCTAATGATGTGAAAGGTCTAGGTAAACATGCTTCTATGAAACACACCCAACTGGATCAAGTAGCTAAGTCACAAAATTATTTGCTTGCTGAAATGAATATTAATGATCATGATGTTAGAGTAGTTACTAGGGGAGGTAGAATGACTCAGGAACCTCTTTACCATGAAGGTCACCCTGAAAGAATATAACAACATTCTCACAGAATTAATGATGATACTCCTAGTCCCACTAAGAAGAAAAATAAAAAGAAAAATGATAGGACTCTGCATGCTCCTAGTGAACCTGATATAGAAAAACATGTAAAGCATAAAAATGATGTTTCCGTTTCTCATCCTGAGACACAATATGGTAGAGAATATGAACTTAATGATAATTATAATAATAATATTCATGTAGAATATCCACTAGGTAGTGATAAGGAACCTAATAATTATGTTGATATAGAACTTGCTGAGGGTCTTGATAACCCACCTCCTTAAAATAAACGTTATGATAAGAGAGACTTTGTTGCTAGAAAACATGGAAGGGAAAGAGAACCATGGTCCAAAAACCCATGCCATTTCCTCAAAAGCCTTCCAAAAGTAGGGACGATGAAGATTTTGGACGCTTTGCTAAAATGATTAGACTTGTCTTTTTGCGCACTTGCCTCCGTATGCTAAGTACATGAAAGTTATTATTACCAATAAAAGGAAGATACGTGAAACTGAAATTGCGACCATGCTTGCTAATTATTCTTTTGATGGTGGAGTACCAAAGAAGTTAAAGAAAATACGTTATAACTAATTTATGTGATTTAGGAGCCAGTGTTAGTGTTATGCCTTTATCCCTTTATAAAAGACTTGAATTGAATAAACTTACACGCACGGAGATATCTTTGCAAATGGCTGATAAATCCAATGTTTTACCTATTGGAATTTTCAAGGACATTCCCGTTGTGGTTGCAAATGTTACTATCTTAACAGACTTTGTTATTCTTGATATGCCCGAGGACGACAATATGTGGGTCATCCTTGGTAGACCTTTTCTAAATACTACAGGGGTTATTATTAATTGCAACAAAAGAAATATCACTTTTAATGTCAATGGCAAGCAACATACTGTTCATTCTTCGAAGAAGCAAACTTGGATTAATAATATTAATGTCATTGAGCCTTGTGCCATGGTCATTATTGGATATTTTCAAATCCTTCTACCTACTGCCAAGGAAAAGAAATACTATAATCTCATTGTTGGGGATATGCAAATCCCCATTGAGGTAACCTAGTGATATACACAAATTCTCCAGTTTCATGTTTATCGAAAACGATTGTTAGTAAGACTTGATGAACCTTATTAATGGATCCTTTTTGAAAGATATGTGATTGATGAATTGAGTATTCACAATTCTTTATACCACAAGCTTATCCTGTGCAGTTCTTAGCTCAGAAAAATAAAATGCCTTGGTTTTCTCCCGTTTTTTGAGTTTTCCATGTCATAGAAAAACGACCCAAAAATAAAATGTCTCACGTTGGTACAAAATTTTCACACGATTTTTTCTGGAATATATCAGAATTTTTGGAGTAAAAATTGCAGCAAGGAGGTGCACCTGTGGGCCACAAGCCAACAGGGCGTGCTCCCTATGTCGTGCCCTATTGGCTTGTGGGTCTCACAACCCCCCGCTTTATCCCTTCATCTCAGTGCTTCTCCTACCTCGAGAATTTTTTTCCTATCTCTCTCTCTCTCCCGGTTCTTCCTCTAGAAACTAAATATTTTGATCTCTTTGCTCGGAACTCCATTTCCGAAATTGTTTCGAGGAAATTGTTCCTTAGTATGTGACTCCTCCAGTCCTCCAATTAGTTTTTCCTTAGTGTTATATATTTTACATAAATTTCTTCTCTTGGTGCTATAGAAAATGAGCTTGCATGTTAAATTCTTTAAGTTCCAAATAGAATGAATGCTTAATATAGCCTCTATGTATCCATATGTGTAGTTGCTATCATTCTTGCAAAGTTTTATTGGCATAACTTTGTGGCTCAAAAATTTCAGAAATATGTGCTTAGGAAGGTGAGTTCCTTTATGAGGAGCTCCTCGAGAAGGTTTAATTTGGGTGAATCATCGAGTGAGGGCTCAACACGACAAGCTTACATTGTTCCTCGGGCCAATCAGGTAGTCATGGCTGATGCAAAATTGTGCCGGAGGCCAAGCGATGAGTTCATGAGGGGTGCAGGTACCAAGGAGGAATTTGGTTATATCATTTACAATACCGGCGTCACAGACTTCCTTGCAGATAAGCTCATCAGAGATACTACGTCCTTGAGAATGAAGTGCGAGAGTACAATGCTACATTGGTGGCTTCTCGCTTGGCACACGAGGCGGCAAGGAATGCCCCCACAAACTACCATATCAACCATTTTCCTGATTACCAGTGGTGATCACCAAGATAGTGAAGAGACTAAGCCTGGGGGAGTACGTATTTCTCACCGACATTTTATTCATGTTGATACACTACATACAAACTGTCGGTGTTCATCCTTTTCATTTTATATCCATGTTAGATTTATTTCCCGCTTTCTTCTTCTGTGTTCGAAAATCTTTAGAAAATCCAAAAATATTTCCTGCTTCTTTTAGGTGTTTCTTTTCTATTCAATTAATTGTAATATTAAAAGAAAACCCAAAAGTATTCCTTTTGCTTGTCGGGAGCTTTACCGTGTAAATATTTTTTCTCGTTCTTGTTTTCCCTTAGTTTATTTTGCTTGCTTAAGAAAAACAAAAATTCCAAAAAAATAGTATGCTTCTCTAAATTTCTTTCCTTTTTGATGAGTTCTGAAAGGAGAGGACCAGGATGAAAATGAGGAGTGGCTCTCATATGCATTGTTGTTGATCCAACAAAGAGCCAATATTACCATGTCTTCTCCTTTGTTAAAACTGCCCACAGATTCCAGCTTAGTCCACGGCACCCTTTCCTTTATTATTATCGCACCATTCGGTCATGCAAGTGAAAGGCAATAATGACACGGATAAGGAAACGTGTATGAACTCTTCTTGTTTTTTTTGTAAATACGTTCTTGTTCCATCTTGATTCCGTATATCATGAGTGAACATGTTTATGATCACAATTAGAGATCACAGTTTTTCATGCCATGCCTAATTAGCAAGGGGTAGGTAATGATTTATCTTATGCGTCAAAATGCATTAAAATAGTTATGATGTGATAGGTAGTATGGTATTTACTTCTGAGTAATTCGAGTGGTTTGACATGGTCCATGTGCAAACATGTAGTTGATTCAAAATAATGCAGTCTTCATGATGTTTAAATTCAGAGTGCTCATATCCTACCCATGCTAATGTTCAATGTTAATTATTCACAATACATGCCTATGACCATTTTGCTCTCTAGCTAGTTGATACGTCTCCGTTGTATCTATAATTTTTGAGTGCTCTATGCCAATATTATACAACTTTCACATATTTTTGGCAACATTTTAATGATTTATCAGACTAACATATTGATCCAGTGCAAAGTGTGAGTTCCTGTTAGTTGTATGTTTTTCGTTTCACAGAATACCCATATCAAACGAAGTCCAAATGCGATAAAAATTTACCAAGAATTATTTTGGAATATATGTGATTTTTGGGAAGCAGAATCAATGCACGACATCCACTAGCTACGAGGGCATGACCCATACCCCCTAGCGCGGGGTGGTGCCTAGTGGCCACCTCGTAAGTCGGTTAGGGCTATTCTTCGCGCACAAGAAAGGTAATTTATGGATAATAATTACCTCAAAATTTCAGCCTAGTCGGAGTTATGGATCTCTAGGAATATAGGAAATGGTTAAGGGCAGAAAACAGGAACGCGAAATAGAAGAGAACACAGAGGGAGATCCAATCTTGGAGGTGCTCCTGCCCCTCCACCGCCATGGAGACCATGGACCAGAGGGGGAACTCTCTTACCATCTAGGGGGAGGCCAAGGAAGAAGAAGAAGGAGGGGGACTCTCTATCCCTCTCTCCCGGTGACGCCCGGTGTGTCGGCGGGGCAAGGAGCATGATGACGATCTACATCAACAATCTTGCGACCGTCAACGCCAACTCTCTCCCCCTCTATGAAGTAGTGTAACACCTCTTTTTCTGCTGTAACTGTAGCGACCCGACTCAAGACGAGTCAAGCCTCTGGTGTTTCCGTACCATCCCAAGATCATGCTGGTACACACTCAGTACATAATGTATATATTCAAGAGTTCAATCACACAGCTTTATTAATGAAATCTCATAAAGAGTACTTTATTACAATAAAGGATTACAATAAAGTGGCTGAAGGCCATCTCATGAGATATCTAACGAAGACTAGCGGAAGCATCAGGTAGACGAGTCCATCCGACTCCAAGGGCATGTCGCTGAGCGTAGATCGTAGCCTCACTCCTGGTCAGAAAAGTACTCTGCAACATGATACGTTGCAGCCGTGTAGGTCAGCATATTGAATATGCCGACAAGTCATCAAAGAGAGGAGTAAAATAATAATCAACTATCTCTACATGCATATTTGGCCTGTGGGGCTAAGTTTTGCATAAAGCCAGTTTTATCCTACAACAAGAGGGGTTGGAAGCAAAATATCACCACATTGTTTGTTGTTAACGAGATGGTTCCGCCAACCAATTCTCGTACCCGAATAGTTGTTAACATCCACATCATTATTAAGTTGTGTCGAGGGTTCAGGGGAAATTCAATGCCTTCGGCTCAAGTTGTCCATGATCGCGGACATGGCTAATCGATTAGGTTGGGCACTCTGCAGAGTTTTGCACACGTTCCCCACAAGATTTGATTGCCCCCAGGTTTGTCCTCGCACTTCAGGGTGTTTGAAGATCGGATGATCAAAACATGGTCTTTCAACGGGTCCCTCTGAATCCCTATCGGTGCCCATCCATTCCTACCGTTCTTCTACATCTGCTAGCACCGCCTGTCGAGAGTCGCCGCATTGTCCAACCAAGCCAGAGCCCATAATGACTTGTGGCTGTGCAGGTAAGCCTTGAGTCTTGAAGTCTCCGTCCGTCTCTTCGAGCCTGGGTGAAGCTTTCCGCAGGATGTCATGGCCTCTCCAGCATCCCGGGCATCCACTAGGTTCTCCAGGGAGCCGATCAACCGTCCTTCACCCAGAGTTGCATTGCGTCCGAGGGTCTTGAAAATCTTGTCTTAACCGGTCTTGATTATTTAATCAACCTCGCATCACTCGTGTTATGCACTCAACCGGAAACCCGTCTACTCAAGCATAGCAAATATAAAATTGTCGTCCCGGGGCCAAGTATCGTGGTTGTGGTGTGCCTACCATATGATACTACAACTTATACTAAAGTTTCCAAGTACCTAGGCAGCATGCAATTGGGCAAAGAAAGGTGAACTACCATGCATCGAAAACATAGGAAAATAACATGATCAAAATGACTTGCCTTGATGATAGTTGTCTTGATCGAGCGCTTCTAAGTAACACGCTTCACACTCCGGATGATCTACCGATACAAACACAAAACACACCATAAGCACTACAATCAAGCAACAAGTAAAAATAACATCACAAGTAAGGATTTGCTAAAGCCTAAGTAAAAGAATTCAACACGCGTCACTATGGCAGAAACTTGTTTCTGTTAAAAACACCAGCAAAAATACTTTAAAATTTTTGAAACTTCTACCACAGTAAAATATAATCACTAGGAAGCAGTAGCAAAAATAATCAACTCAAAATCATTTTTTAAACTCCTGGAATAGGCAAAACAAGGTTTAAACTAAATCTGATCTAACTTATATTTGAAAATTTCAAACATATACAAATTATATGTTTTTAAAAACTACAGAAGAATTTGAGTCTACTGGAACAAGAATCAATATCATTGGACTTCGGGATCAAAAGTTATGGCCAAAACAAAACATAAACTTTTGTGTTTTTGCAATTAGACAGAAAAAAGAAGCTAACTAGCTAACTAACAGGGGGGTATACGTGGCGCGCTGTGATAGGCTGCGGGGGTGTTTGTTGCAAGGTTATAAACAAACAGCCGAGGGCTAACAAAACTACTGGCTAACCGTGTTAAGTGAAAAAAACTAGTGCGGTTTTCTGATCTAAACCGAAGAGGTATCCTAATCTAATCTACACCGTAGAATATAGATCTAAGGGCAACGAAGAAAAGAAAAAAAGAACAGAAAGAGGAGGGAGTCTCACCGTGGCAGTGGGAGTCAACTCCAGCGAGGGGTGGGTCACCGGCGAGGGGAGGGGCTCCGGGGGCGGTGGAGGGACGGGGAGGCGGCGGCGGCTGTCCTCCGGCGAGGGGAGGCGTCGGGCGGAGGGGGGAGTGGCTCGGGGTACTGCTCCCAGGGGGTGGCCGAGGTGGTGCTCGGGCTGCTCCGGTGAGGCTGCTGCAGGGGGGCTCGGGGCGGCGGCTCGACGTGGGCAGGGTGGGAACGGGGTGCGGCCGGGCTAGGGGCTATTTATAGGCCGAGGAGGGGGCCGGGGAAGGAAGGAGTAGAGGGATCCAAGAGGATCCCGAGTTCCTGGGAAGCTCGGCTCAGGGTCGGGCAGAAACTACGAAGGAGAGGAGGGAGGCGACCGCGGGAAGAAGGGGTTGGCCAGTGGGCCCCGCGTGGCAGTGGGAGGAGGCGGCTGGGAAAGGAAAGGTCGGCCGAGATCTAAGGGATCCGGTCCCTGGGCTGTGGGGGTGGCGGCCCACAGCTATTAAGAGCTCGGGGCGGTTGCCAAAAAAAAAAGAAACAAGACTTTCCTATTTATATCTTTTCCGAAACAGAAAAACAAAAGTGAAATAAAAAGAAATAGATCAAATATTTAATATAGAGTATTATATACCAAAAAAATCACAAAAATATCCTTTACCCGAATAACATTTTTCCAAAGCAAAAATAAAAACTTCAAAAAAATGTTTTTCAGAAATTCCTTAAAATGCTTTATGTTCTTTTTGCAAATATTTTTGCAAATGATCTTTGGATTTCTTGACTCCAATATTTCAGAAATTGTCCGCACTTTGGAGGGTCATTTTCCTCCGCTCTCTCTCTTGCGTGCAAGAGAGTATTTCCCTGGGCATTTCTCGTGCGAGGAAAAAGATGGAAATGCAAATCAAAAGACGAAAGAATTCAAGTGCCAAATTTATTTCAATCAATATGCATAGATGCTTAGCTACAATGTAAAACATTCCCAATTAGGAAAATTGGGATGTTACAGTAACTCTCTACCTAAACATGGTGCTTAACACTACATACTATTTCCCAATGATATGTTGTTATCCTATGATGTTTGAGTAGATCCGTTTTGTTCTATGGGTTAATTGTGATACAATCTTATTGATATGAGTTGTGTGTTGATATGGTGCTGTCCGAATGTGCCTTCCATGATGTGCACACGTGAAGGATACATGCTGGAGGGTTTGCAATATGTTCGTGATTCGCTTGTAGTGGCTGGCAAGAGTGACAAAGACTTAAACCCGAGTAAACGAGTTGCACGCGTATGGGAGTAAAGAGGACTTGATGTTTAATGCTATGGTTGGGCTTACCTTAATGATTTCTAGTAGTTGCCGACGCTTGCCACAGGTCCAATCGTAAGTGCATATGATGCAAGTACGGAAAGTGTGTTAGCATATGCCTATCCCGCGTTGCAAATCATAAGTATCTATCATGTTATATTCAATTGCCTATGCACAATCTTTCTCTTGCCTTACACAAAAATATTTCTACTAAACAACCCCTAACTTTTATTTACTTGCTCTTTATTTTTCTGCAAAATAGTTTCATACTTGTTCTAGGTAAAGTAAGCATTTGCGCGTGTGGGGTTGTATGAGTGGTCGATAGAAATTAAGAGGATATTATTTCTACCTTTACCTCCTCGTTGGGTTCGACACTCTTACTTATCGAAAAAGGTTACAGACGATCCCCTACACTTGTGGGTTATCAAGACCTTTTTCTGGTGCCATTGCTGGGGAGCAATAGTGTGGGGGTCAATATTCTCGTGTATGCTTGTTTGCTTTAACACTAAGAAGTTTTTATTTTTTGTTCTAAGTTGTTCTCTATCTTTAGTTATGGATATGGAACACGAAATACCAAAAAATTAGGCATACTTGCTACTCATGGAAATGGGGAACCTCCCAAAACCCTCGATGTTCGTTATGTGGAAAATATTAAACACTATTTTGATAATATTGATAAAACCCCATTCAACTTGATAATGGGAGTAACGTTGGATCAACGTGAATACTTTAGGGATTATCGCTTCACTCAAAAACGGAAATTGTTATGGTATCAAATTCATATGTTGCATTGGTATGCTTGGAATTTATGCCAGAGATATGATTATACTTGTTGATCTAGGATGAAGGCTCGACACCTTCCCTTTTAATGTGAATTTAATGATAATGAAACCTTAGCTTCTTATGCTAACGGTATATATGGTTCTTGGGGAATGTTGCATGGGAAACAAAAAATTTCCTACGCACACGCAATACCTATCCATGGTGTAGTGGAACATCTTCGTGATCCAAATCGCAGCCCGTCCCACGATCTCATCACGATCCGTCCCATGATCCCATCACGATCCATCCGATCTAGTGCCGAACGGACGACACCTCCGCTTTCACCACACGTACAGCTCGATGCCGATCCCTGCCTTCTTGATTCAACAAGAGGGGCGGAGAGGTAGATGACTTCTCCAGCATGGCAGCATGGTGGTGGTGGTGGTGGAGCTATTCCAGCAGGGCTTCGCCTAAGCACCCTGAAACTAGACTAGAGGAGAAACAGATCGAGAAAGAGGGCAACACGTGGCTGTTTTTCTGTGTCTCAAAAACCCTCAATACCTCTAGTATATATAGGAGGGAGGGAGGGGAGGAGGCAGCCTCAAACCCTGAAGGTTTTTCCGAAATTGTAGGTGGAGGAGTCCTACTGCAATGCTACTAGGAGTAGGATTCCTCCTTTCCACTTGGAAACCCTTTCCACCTTTTCCACCTTTGGGGTTTATGCCTCTCAAACCTCATGGGCCTTAGTGGGATCTTATGTCAGCCCACTAGGGGCTGGTTTGTCTTCTCCCACAGCCCATAAGGCCCGTCGTGGCGTGACACCCCTCCCGATGGTCCCCGATACCATCCCGGCACTCCCGGTACACTACCGATGAGTCCGAAACTTTTCCAGTGACCAAAACAGGACTTCCTATATATCCATATTTACCCCCAGATCATTCCGGAACTCCTCGTGACATCCGAGATCTCATCCAGAACTCCGAAGAACTTTCGATTACCAACACCTATAACTCAACTATACCGAAGCGTCACTGAACCTTAAGTGCGCAGACCCTGCGGGTTTGAGAACTATGTAGGCATGACCGAGACTCCTCTACGTTCAATAACCAATAGTGGGACCTGGATGCCCATATTGACTCCTACATATTCTATGAAGATATTTATCGGTTCAACCTCTTTGTCAAGGATTCAGTTAATCCCGTATGTTGTTCCCTTTGTCCTTCGGTATGCTACTTGCCCGAGATTAGATCGTCAGTATCTCTATACCTAGTTCAATCTCGTTATTGGCAAGTCTCTTTACTCGTTCCGTAATACAAGATCTCATGGATAAATCCTTAGTCACATTGCTTGAAAGGCTTATTGTGATGTTGTATTACCGAGTGGGCCTCGAGATACCTCTCCGTCATACGGAGTGACTAATCCCAGTCTTGACTCACGCCAACCCAAGAGACACATTCAGAGATACCTGTAGAGCACCTTTGTAGTCAGCCAATTACGTTGCGATGTTTGATACATACAAGGTATTCCTCCAGTGTCCGGGAGTTGCATGATCTCATGGTCATAGGAGCAGATACATTGATATGCAGAAAACAGTAGCAATAAACTGACACGATCATATGATATGTTTATAGTTTGGGTCTTGTGTATCACGTCATTCTCCTAATGATGTGAACCCGTTATCAAGTACCAACACTTGTCTATGGCTAGGAAACCTTAACGATCTTTGATCAACGAGCTAGTCAACTAGAGGCTTACTAGGGACAATGTTTTATCTATGTATCCACACATGTATTTGAGTTTCCAATCAATACAATCATAGCATGGATAATAAACAATTATCATGACCAAGGAAATATAATAATAACCAATTTATTGTTGCCTCTAGGGAATATTTCCAACAGACTCCCACTTGGAACGGCAGGTAGATACCGCACATAGGTAGGTATGGTGGACTCATATGGAACAACTTTGGGTTTATGGAAGTGGATGCACAAGCAGTATTCCCGCTTAGTACAAGTGAAGGCTAGCAAAAGACTGGGAAGCGACCAACTAGAGAGCGACAAAAGTCATCAAAATGCATTGAGATTAACTAACATTGAGTGCAAGTATGAGTCGGACATAAATCACCATGAACAAGAATATCATAGAGGGTATGTTGATTTTGTTTCAACTACATGCGTGAACATGCGCCAAGTCAAGCCACTTGAATTATTCAGAGGAGGATACCATCCTATCATACTACATCATAGTCATCTCAACATTCATGTTGGCAACCAAAGCAAACCATTATAAGCTCCTAGCTAAGTAAGCATGGCATAAGCAACTATGATCTCTAAGTTGTCATTGCAAACATGTTTCTCTCACAACATAGCTGAATCAGGCACAGTCAGCTAGTCATATTTACAAAAACAAAATAGATGGAGTTCATACCAGCTTTTCCAGGCTCAGTCACTTCATCATATATCTTCATTATTGCCTTTCACTTGAATGACCGAATGATTTGAACAATAATAAGCGTGCTCATGCATTGGACTATGTTGGAATCTGCAGGCAAACACAAAGGAGAAGACAAAGTAATATGGCTCTTTGAAAGCTAAACATGTATGCATGCGAGAGCCATTAAACATTGTAACCATTATCTTCTACCTTGACCCAAAGAAAAAGAAAACAATTTACACGGGAAAGCTCCCAACAAGCAAAAGAAGAAAAAGAAAATCTTTTTGGGTTTTACTCAAACTAGACAGACACACGAAAAGAAAATGAGAAAAAGAAAATAAACTAGCATGGATGATACAGTGGCAAAGTGTGAACACCGACGAACAAAGTGAAAGCATAAGCAAGAATGTAAAGTCGGTGAGAAACACGTAGTCCCCCAAGCTTAGGCTTTTGGCCTAAGTCGGTCTACTCCCAAGGAGGGAAATAACCAGCTCCGGGGTACTCCGGAGCGGACTGAGGATGCCACTACTGTGTGAGCTCCTCTGGCTCCCACTGATAAACTGGCGTCTGGTACTCGACTGGCGGCTCAGGCACGGGCACCTGTGGTTGGGCTAAGCCCCAATATGCATCGATGTCCGAGGGCATAATAATGTACCTCCCTACATGAAGATTGAACAAAGAAGGAGCAGGCAAAGTAATAGTCTCATGAGTACCCTGACTAGATACTAGATTATAAATCATCCTTCTATTTATATCTCTATCAAGAAAGTCATGGCGAACCATGCTATCATAATCTAGATATCTGTCTGGAAGAAGAATCTCTTCTTCCTCTTCCAGTCTAATAGGTATCTCAAAGTGTCTCGCAAGACGAGTAGCATAGATACCTCCATAGACAATGCCTTTAGAATGGTTCATGTTCAACCGTTGAGCTACTATAGCGCCCAAGCTATAAGTTTTATCATTATAAAGGGCTTCACGCAAGACCGCAAGGTCTGGGGAACTAAGTCACCCAGCTTTCCCAGAGACCAATCAAACATTTTCCCACAAATAAAGAGAAGTACTGAAGCATGGGAAAATGAATGCTAGCAGATCTAGCGCAAGACACTCTTCTCTCCTATCCTACAACAATTGTATCGATGAAAGCTTCCAAGTCCCGTGGACGAGGTTCATCAATATCCCCAACAAAAGGCAGTTTGCAAACATTGCAAAAATCCTGGAGCGACATGCGCTGGGGGATATCATAAATTTTAAACTCAACCATAGGAGGATTCTTCCTCGGATAGAAGTTAAAGATTTGTACGAAGATATTAGTGAGGAGGAGGTATTGCAGACACTTATCGTCAACGAAGGCGGTAACGCTTGCGTTCTCCACCAAGTGATAAAAGTCCTCATAAATTCCAGCAGCGCGTAAGAACACGTCGCTTGGCCACTCGCACGCTCGAACTTCTGCAACTCGAGGGACCATACACTTGGGCTTCTTCTCACTCCCATCATCCTTGTGGTAATGGCTTGACGAGCCTCTTAAAAACCTCCTCGTCTTTTCCCTTTTCTATCTCTGAAAATTTCGGTATTTTTAGTGACTCTAAGGAAAAGTGAACAAGGCTTAACAAAACTCATAGTAACTACTCCCACAAGTGCCTAGAGGCCATATTACGCATCAAAATTACTTGGGACCAGCTAAAATTAGCATGCAAAGCTCAAGAACATGGTCACCAAGGTAGCAAAAATACGCAAAGTATAAGGCACTAGAGCAAAAACAAATTGGACCAATGGAGGAGTCACTTACCAAGGAGTAATTTCCCCAAAACAGTTCAAAGAATGGTGCTTTGAGCAAAGAGGTCCAAAATCCCAGCAAGAGGAGCAAGAACATGGGTTTGAGCTACGAAATGATTTTTTCTGGAGGTAGGAGAACCAGATGAGATCAAGAATGAGTGGAGGGGGTACCTATGGGCCCCACAAGCCTGGGTGGCGCGGCCAGGGGGGTGCCCGCGCCCCCTGGGCTTGTGGCCCACTTGTGCAGCCCTCAGACAAGCTCTTCGTCTCAGTATTTTTAAAAAAATCCAGAAAAAATCATACTTGATTTTCAGGACGTTCGTAGAACTTTTATTTTCGGGGTACTTTTATACCGGACGCTAAAACAGAAAACAGGGAAAACTAAACTAAATCTATCATTTTTCTTCTAAGCAACCTAAAGTGAAAGCTTGGAACAAAGGTTTGTGACTCCTCGATTAATCCATCTCATGGTCATCGAAAGAAATCCGTCAATGGGGTTGATCAAGTCTCCTCGACAAACCTTTTCGAATCACGAAAGAGAACGGAGAATTTTCGATTAGTCACTAGGTCACCTCAATGGGGATGTGTATATCCCCAACAAGCAAATCATACTTCATCTTCACATGAGGAATAGGGCATTCAAAGCTCCCAATAAGAATTGATGAAGTTTTTTCGATGGCATTGATGCAATGTACTCGATATTATTTCTTCAGAAAGTGCACCTTATGCTCATTACCGTTGACATGCAAACTGACATTGCCTTTGTTGCAATCTATAATAGCCCCTGCAGTGTTTTAAAAGGGTCTTCCGAGGATGACAACCATGGCATCGTCCTCGGGAATATCCAAGATAACAAAGTCTGTTAAGATAGTGACATTGGCAACCACAACAAGCACATCCTCGCAAATGCCGATAGGGAAAGCAGTTGATTTGTCAGCCATTTGCAGAGAGATTTCAGTGGGTGTCAACTTATCCAGTTCAAGTCTATGATAAAGAGAGAGAGCCATAACACTAACACCGGCTCCAAGGTCGCATAACGCAGTTCTAACGTAGTTGCCTTTAATGGAGCAAGGTATAGTGGGCACATCGGGATCACCTAGTTTCTTGGGAGTTCCACCCTTGAAGGTATAATTAGCGAGCATGGTGGAAATCTCAATCTCAGGTATCCTCCTCTTATTAGTCACAATATCTTTCATGTACTTATAGCATACAAAGACATTTTGAGCATATCTATCAGACGCATTTGCAGAAAGACAGGCCTAATCATTTCAACAAAGCGCTCAAAATGCTCATCATCCTTTTTCTTGGATGATTTGGGAGGAAAGGGCATGGGTTTCTCAACCCATGGCTCCCTTTTTTTACCGTGCTTCCTAGGAGCAAAGTCATTCTTATCGTATCTTCTATTCTTAGGCTGTGGGGTATCAAGATCAACAGGTTCAATCTCCACATCCTTTTCATTGCTAGGGTGAGCATCAACATGAACATCACTATTGATATTATCATTAGGCTCATGTTCATCACCAGATTGTGTTTCAGCATCAGAGGCAGAGACATCGTTTGTACTCTCAGGTGTAGCAGCAACAGGGTTGATAGCGTGCAGGTTCCTATCATCTTTCTTCTTCTTCCTAGGATGACTAGGTGCATCAGTGTTAACTCCTTGAGAATCTTGTTCAATTCTCTTCGGATGACCCTCAGGATACAAAGGTTCCTCGGTCATTCTACCGCCTCTAGTGACGACTCTGACAGAATTGTCATTCAACTGATTGAGCAAGTCATTTTGAGCTTTAAGTACTTGTTCTACCTGAGTAGTAACCATAGAGGCATGTTTACTCAGAAGCTTAAGATCATTGATGTTTTTGTCCACACAAGCGCTTAAATGACTAAGCATATGAGCATTCTTTTCCAATTGTCTGCTAACATAATCATTGAAACTCTGTTCGTTGGCAACAAAGTTATCAAATTCATCCAGGCATAAGCTAGCAGATTTATCAAAAGGAATATCACTCTCATCAAACCTACGCAGAGAATTTACTTCTACTACCTGTATCGGGTTATCAAGATCATGGATCTCTTCGATAGGTGGTAGATTTTTGACATCTTTAGATTTAATGCCTTTCTCTCGCATAGATTTCTTGGCTTCTTGCATATCTTCAGGACTGAGGAATAGAATACCTCTTTTCTTCGGAGTTGGCTTAGGAGGTGGTTCGAGAATAGTCCAAGCATTCTCATTGCACAAGATGTTATTCAACATAATCTCAACTTTTTCTACAGTTCGTTCCCTAAAAACACAACCAGCACAAGTATCTAGGTGGTCTCTAGAAGCATCAGTAAGTCCATTATAGAAGATATCAAGTATTTCATTCTTCTCAAGAGGGTGATCAGGCAAAGCATTCAGTAGCTGGATGAGCCTCCCCCAAGCTTGTGGGAGACTCTCTTCTTCAGCTTGAGCAAAGTAGTATATTTCCTGCAAGGCAGCTTGTTTCTTATGGGTAGGGAAATATTTTGCAGAGAAGTAGTAGACCATATCCTGGGGGCTACGCACACAACCAGGAGCAAGAGAAGTGAACCAGGTCTTAGCATCATCCTTTATTGAGAAAGGAAACTGCTTGAGGATATAGTAGTGGCGGATATTTTCCTCACTAGTGAATAGGGCGGCTATATCGTGCAGTTTGGTAAGATGGGCTACAACTGCTTCAGACTTATAACTGTGAAAAGGATCAGATTCGATTAAAGTGATTAACTCAGGGTCGACAGAGAATTCATAATCCTTATCGGTCACAAAGATAGGCGAAGTGGCAAACTTCGGGTCGTATTTCATCCTAGCTTTCAGAGATTTTTCTTTCCACTTGCGCAGTAAATTCTCAACATCATAGCTATCCTTACACGCAAGAAAATCCTCAGCTATCTCTCCCTCCATAACATAGTGCTCAGGCATAACACGCAATTCAGGCATAGGAGAGCTAGTTCTAGCAGACAAAATAACAGGTTCTAGTTCAATAGTATCAGCAATTTCAGAAGTATCATCACATCTAGCAGCAACTCTAGCAATTTGTGCATCAAGGGATGCACCTAGTGGCAAAGTAGTATCAAGCATAGCATCATCAGTCATAGTATCAAGCATAGCATCATAAGGCATAGTATCTAGCATTGCATCATCATAAGCATCATAGGCAGCAGAAGTAGCATCATCAAGCACATGCGACATATCAAGATTTCTAGCTGGAGGTGATGTCGCAAACTTACTCATAACTGAAGGTGAATCAAGTGCACAGCTAGATGGCAGTTCCTTACCTATCCTCGTAGTGGAAGGAGAGACTTTAGTTCTTGGATCTATCGGATTCCTCATAGTGATCAGCAGACGTAAATCCCAAGTGACTCAGAGAATATAGCTGTGCTTCCCCGGCAAGGGCGGCAGAAAATGGTCTTGATAACCCACAAGTGTAGGGGATCGCAACAATTTTCGAGGGTAGAGTATTCAACCCAAATTTATTGATTCGACTCAAGGGGAAGCAAAAGAATATTCGCAAGTATTAGCAGCTGAGTTGTCAATTCAACCACACCTGAAAGATTAGTATCTGCAAGCAAAGTATCAGTACCAAAGTGGTATGATAGCAACAGTGCCAGAAAAAGGTTTGTTGATGGCAGACTATTCCTAACTTGTTGTATCAATGGCACCAGAAAAGTCTTGCAGCAGGTAACAGCAAAGTAGCAAGTAACAGCAGTAGTGACAGCAGTAGCAAGGAACAATAGTAGCGGCAAAGTAACGTAGCAAGGACCAGTAGTAAAAGACTCGTAGGCATTGGATCGGTGATGGATGATTATGCCAGATGTGATTCATCATGTAACAACTATAACACGGAGAGATAAGTAACTAGCTCCCGTTCGTCAATCTAATGTAGGCATGTATTCCGTATGTAGTCATACGTGCTTAGGGAAAAGAACTTGCATAACATCTATTGTCCATCCCTCCCGTGGCAGCGGGGTCCTAATGGAAACTACGGGATATTAAGGTTCTCCTTTTAATAAAGAAGCGGACCAACGCATTAACACTTGGTGAATACATGAACTCCTCATACTATGGTCATCTCCGGGAGTGGTTCCGGCTATTGTCACACCGGGGTTGCCGGGTCATAACACATAGTACGTGACTACAACTTGCAAGATAGGATCTAAATCACACATATATTGGCAACAACATAATAGGTTCAGATCTGAAATCATGGCATTCGGGCCCTAGTGACAAGCATTAAGCATGGCAAAGTAGTAGCAACATCAATCTCAGAACATAGTGGATACTAGGGATCAATCCCCGTCAAAACTAACTCGATTACATGATAGATCTCATCCAACTCATCACCGTCCAACAAGCCTACGATGAGATTACTCACGAATGTTGAAGAGCATCATGGAATTGGCGATGCAGGAAGGTTGATGATGACGATGGCGACGATCTCCCCTCTCTGGAGCCCAGAACGGACTCCAGATCTGCCCTCCAGATGAAGAACAGGAGGTGGCGATGCCTCCGTATCGTAAAACGCCATGAATCATTCTCTCTGATTTTTTTCGGGAGAAATAGAATATATAGACCTGAGATTGGACGCGGTGGAGCCTCGTGTGCCCCACAAGCCTGCCCGGCGTGGCCTGGGGGGTGTGGCCACGCCCCCTGGGCTTGTGGCCCGCTGGCTCACCCCCTCCGGTGGATCTTTGCGCAGGTATTTTTCATTAATTCCAGAAAAATTCTCCGTAAATTTCCAGGTCATTCCGAGAACTTTTATTTCTGCACAAAAACAACACCATGGCAATTCTGCTGAAAACAGCGTTAGTCCGGGTTAGTTACTTTCAAATCATGCAAATTAGAGTCCAAAACCAGGGCAAAAGAGTTCGTAGAAGTAGATACGACGGAGGCGTATCAGGGCGTGACAACCCTCCCGATGGTCCCCGGTACCCTCCTCGCACTCACGATACACTACCGATGAGCAAGAAACTTTTCCAGTGACCAAAACAAGACTTCCTATATATCAATCTTTACCTCCAGATCATTCCGGAGCTCCTTGTGATGTCCGGGATCTCATCCGGGACTCCGCACAACTTTCACTTACCAACACCTATAACTCAACTATACTGAAACGTCACTGAATCTTAAGTGTGTAGACCCTGTGGGTTCGAGAACTATGAAAACATGACCGACGCACCTCTACGTTCAATAACCAATAGCGGTACCTAGATGCCCTAATTGGCTCCTACATATTCTATGAAGATCTTTATCGGTTGAACCTCTATGTCAAGGATTTAGTTAATCCCGTATGATGTTCCCTTTGTCCTTCGGTACGTTACTTGCCCGAGATTTGATCATCGGTATCTCTGTACCTAGTTCAATCTCGTTATCGGCATCTCTTTACTCGTTCTGTAATACAAAATCTCGTGGCTATCTCCTTAGTCACATTTCTTGCAAGGCTTATTGTGATGTTGTATTACCGAGTGGGCCCCGAGATACCTCTCCGTCATACGGAGTGACAAATCCCAGTCTCGATTCATGCCAACAAAATAGACACCTTCGAAGATACCTATAGAGCACCTTTCTAGTTACCCCGTTGCGTTGCGACGTTTGATACACACAAGGTATTCCTCCGGTGTCCGAAAGTTTCATGATCTCATGGTCATAGGAAGAAATACGTTGACATGCAGAAAACAGTAGCAATAAACTGACACGGTCATATGCTATGTTTATAGTTTGGGTCTTGTCTATCACGTGACTCTCCTAATGATGTGATCCCGTTATCAAGTGACAACACTTGTATATGGCTAGGAAACCTTAACCATATTTGATCAATGAGCTAGTGAACTAGAGGCTTACTAGGGACAATGTTTTGTCTATGTATCCACACATGTATTTGAGTTTCCAATCAATACAATTATAGCATGGACAATAAACGATTATCATGGCCAAGGAAATCTAATAATAACCAATTTATTATTGCCTCTAGGGCATATTTCCAACAATGATTACTATGATGTGGAACGAATAGATGAATTTCTTGCTTTTAAGGGTGCTTATGAAATTGAATCTTTGTTTGAGAAGTATGAAAATTATGATGATGGTGTTCACTGACCTGAAAAATTTGATATACTTAAATATCGCTATGACAATTATGAATACAATTACTATATTGATGCATATCTTGAGAAAGACTCCGCTGTCCAAGAAGAGACTAGTATTTTGCAGGAGTCTATGGAAGGAGAAATTGATAAAATTGTGAGCTCATTAGATGAAAAAGATGAGGAGGAGAGCGAAGAACAAAAGGAGGAAGAGTGTATTAGCTACCCGTGCCCACCTTCTATTGAGAGTAACTGTTCAACTCATACATTGTTTAATTTCCCTTCATGCTTACCGAAGGATGAATGCTATGATAATTGTTATGATCCCTTGGATTCTTTTGAAATATCCCTTTTTGAAGAACATGATACTTGCTATGCTTGTGGCCATGATGCCAATATGAATTATGCTTACGGGGTTATGTTAAGCATAAAATTATTTCTATTGCACCCACACATGATAGTCCTATTATATTTTTGAATTCTCCCAACTACACTATCTCGGAGAAGTTTGCAATTATTAAGGATTATAATATGCATGTGCTTGCTACTCCTACTTGCAATTATTATGAGAGAGGAACCAAATGTTCACCTCTCTATGTTTCCAATACGGCAAAATTGCAAGAAACTACTTATGCTATGTATTGGCCTTTACTTTGTCTGAATGAATTGTTATTTTATGAGATGCCAGTGCATAGGAATAGAGTTTGACTTTGTTGTCACATGATATATATCACTTTTTTCTCACTACTTTATTAAAATCATTGTTAACTAAAATTGTCCTTGATATACCTTGGGATCCGGGTGGATCCATTATTTAAGCACCTTATGCCTAGCTAAATGGATTTGAAGAAAGCGCTGCCATGGAGACAACCCGGAAGTTTTTTAGAGTCATTTTATTTGTGCTTCTAAAATATTTGGGAGCAAAAAAAATGTGGTGCACTTAAAACTTTTTCGAAAAGAAAAGTGAAAGTGAGAAGGACGAGCACCGTTGAAGTGGGGGCTAGCCTTGAACTTTGTTCATGCCCATGGAAACATTGTCAATCTTGATTACATAAACTTTTCAAAAACAATAATTTTCGCCTTGTACAAATCCATTTTATTATAATAATAATGTGCCAAGATTTTCCTTTAGGATAATGTGCGGTACAAAAACATAAACATTGGCTGAAGTGCGTGAATTTACATTTTTACTAGTATGTCAAACATTTTCTAAAATTTTACATAGTAAGGGCCTGTTTGGGACTACTCCTCTCCTTAAAATTCAACTCCCCTCTAAAAAAACACAAGCCAAATTGGGTAACTCCACTATTTTCTATTCCGCGGAAAACTAGAATCTAGAGTACAACTTCATGTTTTTTGTGAAGCTCTTTAGGAGGTACTTCAGCAAATATAGAAGCTGAAGTTCGCAGGAAATTACCCACCATTGCCACCAGTAAGTGGATACCCCTTCGTTTTCCCCACCCATCAAATCAGATATATCCTTTCCACCAAATTTTCTCATTCTTGAAGCTGGAGCTAGATGGAAACCAAACACTTTTTTAAAGAGGTACAACTTTTATATGAAAACCTTTCCAAAGTGGATTTGGTCGAGCGGAACTTACATTTATGAAGTAGAGTAGTCCCAAAAAGACCCTAATCCTATGCAAATGGTTTATTTTGCCCTAAATTTTCAGAATTTTTTTAAGTTACATAAGTATGGTCAATGTTCAGATTACTAGAGACTATCCTTTTTTTGACAGATTCTGTTTTTGATGCATTTTTTGCTTGTATTGATGAAAATATCGATTGTATCGATGGTATAAGCCATCGAGAAGTTATATTACGGTATATATAATGCAAAAACAAAATATGAATTGGATTTCAATAGTACTTAAGGTAGTAATTTGCATTATTATAGTAACTGATCTCACGAGTTTTTTCTTAAGTTTTGTTTGGATGAAATGTTCGAAGTTTGAGGAGGTCTCAATATGAGGAGATGGAGGTGAGGCAAGAGTTCAAGCTTGGGGATTCCCAAGGCACCCCAATTAAATATCCAATGAGACTCAAGCATCTAAGCTTGGGGATGCCCCGGAAGGCATCCCATCTTTCTTCAACAAGTATTAGTATGTTTTCATCTTCGTTTCGTTCACGTGACATGCGTACATTATGGAGCGACTTTTGTGTTTAGTTTTCACTTCTATTTTATGCACTGTGCTGGTATGAGATAGTCCATGGTTTATTATATAATGCTCATTGCACTTCACTTATATATTTTTAGTATGGCTTTATATAATGCTTCATGTACTTCACTTATATCATTTGAAGCTTGGATTATGTGTTTCTCTACATATAGAAAACCGTTATTTATAGAATGCTCATGTGCTTCACTTATATTTATTAGAGCATGGTCTTTTGTGGACAGAATGAAACTCTCATGCTTCACTTATATCTATTTAGAGATTCAAAAGGAATTGGTCATTTACATGGTTAGTCATAAATCCTACATAAAACTTGTAGATCACTCAGTATGATATATTTGATTCCATACAATAGTTTTTTGACATTAAGATGGTAATATATGGGTGAACTAGTTGATGATTCTCGATTAGTAAGAATATTGATGTGAAGGTTTGTGATTCCCGAATCATGCACGTATCGACTCTGGTTATGCGGTGAAGTTGGTGTGTAATTTATCCTAGATTGCAATCCTTTGTTGTTATAATCGGAGTCGTGCGATGGTTAACTCCTCCCAACCTTCTCCCTAGGGGCATGCTAGTAGTGCTTTGCTTAGAGAGAGCTAATAAAATCTTGCAATAAGTATGTGAGTTCTTTGTGACTAGTGTGAATCCATGGATATACACACTCTTACCTTTCTGAAATTTGCTAGCCTCTACGGTACCGTGCATTTCCCTTTCTCACCTTGAGAGTCGGTGCAAACTTCACAGGTGCATCCAAACCCCGTGATATGATACATTCTTTCACACATAGGCCTTATTATATCTTCCTCAAAACAGCCACCATACCTACCTATTATGACATTTTCGTAGCCATTCCAAGATATGTTGCCATGCAACTTCCACTTCTTCTGTTTCGATGACTAGAGCATTCATTGTCATATTGCTTTGCATGATCGTGTATGACAATCTATACTAAAATAGAAAAACCTATCAAGGTTAAACCTATACCTTGCACGTCGTCCACTTGAGATAGATGATGACAATCTTGACTTCCTCAAGGTGGACCACTTTTCTTGATTGCATTGGCTTGATGAAGACTAGTTGATTGCTACCCCATACTCACTATGGGTGAGCCAATCTTCAGCACATCCTCACAAGTCCATTGCCACAACAATGGACCGCAAGCTTCAAGCATGATATCTTCGTGATGCTCCACTTGAACTTGCACACCGCAAACTTGATGACGGTTACCACTTGACATCATCCTCCATGGGTTATACGAGATCTTCCTCTTGACTCACACCCATGGAAACAGATATAACCCCACATAGAACTCGCATGAAGACCATGGGTTAGTATATAGAGCATAATGGACCATGCTTACCATGCCATGGGATCACTTGATCCCACTCGGTACATCTTGTTCGCTTTCTGTGTTGATCAACTTGATTCACTGTTTGACTTAGTCTTGATCAACCTTGTCTCTTTATGACCAATCTTTAGATAAAACCTTGAATGCCACCTTTGTCATCATATAAACTCCTTGAAACCAACAGATGGACTTCAGGAAGTGCCTATGGACAAATCCTACAAATATAACTCAAGGCGAACATTAGTCCATATGGATTGTCATCAATTACCAAAACCACATATGGATAAATATGCACTAACACATAGCCCGTTGATACGCCGAGTTGATGCGAGACTTTCTTCTTCAATTTTAGCCCTTTGAAACCTACCACCATATTCTATTCCACTTTTATGCTATATACATGGTTCACACTCATGAATTGAGTGAGTAATAAAAGGCTGAAGCGCGTTAAAAAGTATGATCCAATTGGTTGATTTGGCACCGAGGTGCTTATGATTTATACCTTATGCTAGGAAGACCAAGCATGAAAAGCTATATGATTTTCTAGGTATAACATTCTTCAAGCATTGTTACTTTGAAAGGACATGATTGTTAGCTAGTAAACTTGAGTATGGATGTCTTTTTGTCAAATGATAGACTATTGCGTTGAATCACTTGTATCTTAATATTCATGCCATGATTAGATATATGATCAAGATTGTGCTAGGTACCAATCCACATCAAAAATTATTATTTTTATCATCTACCTACTCGAGGACGAGTAGGAATTAAGCTTGGGGATGCTAATACGTCTCTGTCATATCTATAATTTTTGATTGTTCCATGCCAATATTGGACAAATTTCACATATTTCTGGCAACATTTTATATGATTTATTGCACTAACATATTGATCCAGTGCCAGGTGTTAGTTCATGTTAGTTGCATGTTTTATTTATGACGGATTATTTTCGAATATATGTGATTTTGGAAGGTGGAATCAACGCAAACGGAGGCAAACAACCTCCACTAGGTACCATAGCGCGACCCATACACCCTGGTGCGGGGTGGTGCCTAGTGGCTGCCTTGTAAGTCGGTTGGGGCTCTTCTTAGGGCACAATAAAGCTCATTTACGGATAAAAATACCCTAAAAATTTCAGCCCAATTGGAGTTACGGATCTCTTGGAATTTAAGAAACGGTGAAGGGCTAGAAAATAGGAAAAGGAACAGAAGAGAACAGAGAGGGAGATCCAATTTCTGAGGGGCTCCTGCCCCTCCGCCTCCATGGACGACATGGACTAGAGAGGGAAATCTCCTCCCACCTAGGGGAGGCCAAGGAAGAATAAGAAGGAGGGTCTCTCTCTCCCCCTCTCTGCCGATGGCGTCGAAGTGCCGCCAGGGCACGGAGCATGACGGCAATCTAAATCAACAATCTTGCCGCCGTCAATGCCAATTCTCTCCCCCTCTATACAGTGGTGTGACACCTCTTTTTCTTATGTAACTCTCTAGGTAAATATGGTGCTCAACACTGCATACTATTTCCCAATGATATGTGGTTATCCTATGATGTTTGAGTATATTCTTTTTGTTCTACGGGTTAATTGTGATGCAATGTTATTGATATGAGTTGTGTGTTGATATGGTGTTGCCCTAAGGTGCCTTCCATGATGCACACACGTGAAGGAAACACGCTGGAGGGTTTGCAAAATGTTCATGATTCACTTATAGTGGGTGGCGAGAGTGACAAAATCTTAAACCCCAGTAAGGGAGTTGTGCGCATATGGGAGTAAACAGGACTTGATGTTCAATGATATGGTTGGATTTACGTTAATGATCTTTAGTAGTTGTGGACGCTTGCTAGAGGTCCAATCATAAGTGCATATGACCCAAGTATGAAAAGTGTGTTATAGTTATGCCTCTCCCTCATTACACATTGATACATCTCCAACGTATCTACTTTTCCAAACTCTTTTGCCCTTGTTTTGGACTCTAATTTGCATGATTTGAATGCAACTAACCCGGACTGACGTTGTTTTGAGTAGAATTACCTTGGTGTTATTTTTGTGCAGAAATAAAAGTTATCGGATTAACCTGAAAATTTATGGAGAATGTTTATGGAATTAATAAAAAATAATCGCGAAAGAATCTACCGGACAGGGGCCACCCCGAGGACACACAAGCCTGCAGGGCGCCCCCCCCCCCTACGCCGCGCCCCTGGCTTGTGGGGTTCCTGAGGCTCCCCCGACCTCGTTTCCACTTCTATATATTCCTATCCGGGGAGGAAACGTCAAGCGGAGAGTTCATCGTGTTTTACGATACGAAGCCGCTGCCACCTCCCGTTCTTCCTCGAGAGGGAAGATCTGGAGTCTAATTTGGGCTCCGAAGAGGGGAAATCGACGCCGTCGTCATCACCAACCATCTTTCATCACCAATTTCATGATGCTTTCCATCGTTCGTGAGTAATTCCATTGTAGGCTTGTTGGACGGTGATGGGTTGGATGAGATCTATCATGTAATCGAGTTAGTTTTGTTAGGGTTTGATCGCTAGTATCCATTATGTTGTGAGATTGATGTTTCTATGACTTTGCTATGCTTAATGCTTTTCACTAGGGCCCGAGTGCCATGATTTCATATATGAACCTATTATGTTTTCATGAATATATATGTGTTCTTGATCCTATCTTGCAAGTTATAGACACCTATTACAATTTATGATCCACATCCCCTAGGGTGACAATAACTAGGATTCTTTTCGGTGATTACCATAGTTTGAGGAGTTCATGTATTCAGTAAGTGCTAATGCATTGGTCATGTTCTCTATTAAAAGGAGGCCTTCATATCCCTTAGTTTCCATTAGGACCCCGCTGCCACGGGAGGGCAGGACAAAAGATGTCATGCAAGTTCTTTTCCATAATCACGTATGACTATATATGGAATACATGCCTACATTACATTGATGAATTGGTGCTAGTTCTGTATCACTCTATGTTATGACTGTTGCATGATGAATGCCATCCGACATAATTATCCACCACTAATTCATTGCCTACAAGCTTTCCACATATTGGTCTTTGCTAAGTTACTTTTCCGTTGCTATTGTTACAATCACTACAAAACTGCTACTGTCACGTTGGCACCGTTACCATTACTTCCATACCACTTTGCTAATGAATACTTTGCTGCAGAGATTAAATTTTCCAGGTGTGGTTGAATTGACAACTCAGTTGCTAATTCGCGAGAATATTCTTTGGCTCCCCTTGTGTCAAATCAATAAATGTGGGTCGAATACTCTACCCTTGAAAACTGTTGCGATCCCCTATACTTGTCAGGGAGCGTAGCTTTATTCTCTGAGTCACTTGGAATTTGTATCTGTTGATCACAATGAAGAATCTGAAATACGCTAAAACCAAGATCTACCCCTCAACTACGAGGGCAGGTAAGGAACTTCCATCTAGCTCTGCACTTGATTCATCATCTGTAATGAATAAATTTGCTACACTACCACCTGCTACTGAATCTGATATGTCGCAAGTAATTGATGTTGCTACTTCTGCTATGCATGATACTTATGATGATATTTTGCTTAATACTACTATGCCACTTGCTGAATTTCTTAATGAACAAATTGCTAGAGTGAATGCTGAAACTGATGATATTGAACACTATAATTCACCAGCTACACCTAGCTCTCCTAGATAAGAATTGCCTAATATACCTGAGGGTTATGTTATGGAAGGATAAGTAGCTAGGGACTTTCTTGCTTGTAAGGATAGAGATGATATTAAGAAATTGCTATGCAAGTGCAAGGAAAAATCTTTGAATACTAGAATGCAATATGATCCCAAGTTTGCTACTTCACCTTTCTTTGTTACTGATAAGAATTATGAATTCTCTATCGATCCTGAGATAATTACTTTGGTGGAATCTGATCCTTTTCATGGTTATGAATCTGAAACTATTGTGGCACACCTTACTAAATTAAATGATATAGCCACCCAATATACTCATGAGGAAAAAGTTCATTACTACTATATTCTTAAGTTGTTTCCGTTCTCGTTAAAGGATGATGCTAAGATATGGTTTAATTCTCTTGCTCCTCGTTGTGTGCGTAGTCCCCACGATATGACTTACTACTTCTCTGGAAAATATTTTCTAGCCCATAAGAAACAAGCTTCCTTGCAGGAAATATTTAACTTTGTGCAAATTGAAGAAGAGAGTCTCCCACAAGCTTGGGGAGGTTTCTCCTGTGACTTAATGCTTTGCCTGATCACCCTCTCAAGAAAAATGAAATATTTCATATCTTTTATAATGGACTAACCGATGCTTCTAGGGACCACCTAGATAGTTTTGTTGGTTGTGTTTTCAAGGAACGAAATGTTGAACAAGGTGAACTACTATTGAATAATATATTGAGCAACGATAATTATTGGACTATTCCCGAACCACCTCCAAAACCAACTCCGAAGAAAAGATGTATTCTATTCCCCAGTCCTGAAGATATGCAAGAGGCAGAGAAATCTATGAAATAAAAAGGTATTAAAGCCGAAGATGTTAAGAATCTACCACCTACTGAAGAAATACATGGTCTTGATAACCCGACACACGTAGTAGAGGTAAATTATCTTCACAGATTTGATGAAGGTGACATTCCTTATAATAAGTCTCCTAGCCAATGCTTGGATGAATTTGATAACTTTGTTGTTAAACAAGAAAATTTCAATTCTTATCTTAGTAGACAATTGAAGCATAATGCTTACATGCTTGATCACTTGGGTGATTATATGAGTAGAATTGTCAATGATCTTAGGCTTATTAGTAAACATGCTACCATGGTAACTACTCAAGTAGAACAGGTACTTAAGGCACAAAATGATTTGCTCAATGAGATGATTAGTAAGAACAATGATCATTCGGTTAGAGCTGTGACTAGAGGTGGTAGAATGAATCGGGAACCTTTGTATCCTGAGGGCCATCCTAAGAGAGTTGAGCAAGATTCTTAGAGAGTTAATACTGACGTACTTGGTCCTTCTAATAAAAAGGAAAAGAATGATGATAGTACTTTGCATGTTGCTAGTGTACCTGTTATAGAGTTACATGAAAACCCAATTGATATCTATATTTCTGATGCTGAGACACAATCTCGTGATGAACATGAACCTAGTGATAATATTAATGATGATGTTCCACTACAACATGACCCCACGTATAACAACGCTTTCTCCGTATCTAAAAGTCCATATATGCGTTGCTAGCGTCGTTACCAACGGATTGAGATGTGTTGCCTTATCCAGCGTTGCTAGCGCATAATGCAATGCTTATACGTTCGTTGGTAAAAGGGACCGTTGCAAGAGTACAACACGTAAAACCAACTTCTACAACGCTTTTATACGTTGGTGCATAATGTACAGGAATCCAAATTTGATTGCTAGACAACAGAGAATTCGCAACGCTTCATGTCTTGGTGCAAATAATCATATTATGTATTGTCATCAATTAAATTGATGCTGCATATAATGGTGATAATTAGGTATATCAAGTGAGGAAAAATATATGAGAATACACTCATAAGAGGAAGAAAATATATATCATATAGAACTATTGGATTACAACCAATGGAGATTACACGAGGAACATCATCAAAATGTGATGCATAATCTAATATTTTCTTGACAACAAAACCTAAAGAGAAATCATCCATCAACATCCATACAACTTAACTAAAAGTAACCGAGGAACATCATCCAACATGAGCATCCCAAAACTTTACTAAAACTAAAAGCATCCATCATCATCATCATCATGAACGAGAATATCATCATCATCATACGCATCCATATAATCACCCGTATAACTTTTCAATCTACAAAGAAAATAACAAAAGAAAATGTTAACATACAATGCATTGACATGATGCAAGTAGTGATGAAGGCTGGATATTAGACACGTACAAATGTTGAAGTCCATTCAATCTTTTTTTCTGCATTACCAATAGTATTGTAGTTTTTGCGACTCTGTACCAAATCTTCAGTTTTCACAAGTGCTATATTACATTGCCCAAAATGCATTTTAATTTCAGCACCATGCGGTTTAAATTGAGGATCATAACTAAGAACTGTAGCAAGAGCTACATCCCTGTTATGATTATGAAAAGATACCGGCATGAGTGTTAGTTGTCATTAAAATCCAGATGCCACAATATACGAATAGCTTGTAGAACAACATGGATCAAAAACATTATATGGACAGTAGCCTAAGAGTTGTTGTGCATTCAAGGGCAATGTGAGTGACAATACTACTTCTCTTCTCTTCTCCATTTAATTAGCAAACTGAACAAAAACAATTTTAGTCATCTCAAACTGAACCAAAACATTTAGATAGTTGGTTTCAGTCATCCAATAGGAAACAAGTGAACCTACAAGTGCTCACCACACTTTGAAACAAACTTACAGCCCCAAATCCACTGAAACGAATTTAGATGGTCATCACAAGCTTAGAGATCCATTGCTAATTCTGTACAGCTCCATTCAAACTGTTTTGTCTCAAAAGATTTATTTATTGCTAAATAAATTGCTAAAGCCTACAACCCCAAAATCCTATAAATTTTCATCGACAACAGCATAGAACCAAGCATGGATCAATGGTCATGGACGCAATGAGCAGTAATACAATAGCGAGAGGGAGAGTGTATACCTGCCATGTCATCATACATGAATTGCTCCATGGTGCCCCCTGCATCAAGTTAGTGCGTGCAGGTGCAAAGCCAAGGGAAAAAGGTTATAGTGTTTCATGCATGTCTAGAACATCACAACACAAGTAAAGCTTCATCAAGTTCCATTCCTACTTAATAAACGAAGAGAAAGCTATATTCCTCCCGTCATATGTGTCCTAGTTACTATCTTTGCAACTTTACATCTAGCTCAATGAATTTATCCCCGAGTTAGTTAGACTACTCATCAACTAGTGCGTCTAGGCGGGCTAGATAATTTTAGTCTGCCATGTATAACTAGAACATTTTTATGTAAGAAAAGAATTAGAACCATAAATTGTAAAAGAAGCATACTTTTAAGTAATTGAGCAATATTACATGTGATACTATGTTTGCTTCCATGTGGCTGAAATAAATTTATTTTAATAAAGGCATTCATACATACTATGTATCATTCCTATAAGTAAAATTTCCAAGTTATAATTTATATGTAAAAGTTTGGGACCGGGGTTAGTAAATACACACAGGATATTAGTCAATATTGTGATTTCCTTTGATTACATAGCAGGAGTCTAAATCTTGTGAGCTCCTAAAATTAGATGTCTAGGAACCCCAAATGGATCCCAACCTTTAGTGAGTTCTGTTAAAAAAGGAAACCACACTTTCTAGTTAACAAATAAAAAGTAAAGCTAATGTACATGAATATATGTCTAATATAAATCTTCATTAAGAAATGTTTTCTTAGATAAACATGTACATCACTCAAATCTTCTACATAAGAAACACATCCAATGATTATGTTAAGTCACCTATAAACATTAAAAATGAAATGGTTGGCTGAAAGGAGTGGTGCAGCACTACTTTTTGAAACTTCGATTATGTGGTGTTGCTGGAGGCGACCATAGCTGCAGACGAACCCAGCCGGATGCTTTCACTCCCTACAACACAATCGAGTTAAGAGGAGTACTCATCAATACATGCGTACACGACAGATTTTTTTCTTGATAAAGAAATAGTGATCAAGTCCATTGCATGGTTCTTTCTTGTGTTATGAGCTTAAAGGATGGAAAATAGACCACAAATCACAACGTCGCCATTTCCTTCACTCGACAGCCTTGCTGCCGAAGACGCCCGCGGCCGCCTAATCTGCTTCAAACTGCCGTTGTTACACCTCCGCTGCCACATGAACCATCGTTAGATTGATTTAGCCTGAAACAATATATGTTGGCCATGGTCAAAACCTGAAACAGGAGAATACTAAATATTGGAAAAGAAAATGATTGGGGCCTTGGCGATATACACTGTAATAATTAGACCCTAACCTGATTTTTAACTATACCTAGGTGTTTGTTGTACTAATTGCCTCAAACACACTGGATATTGCGTAGATGAGCTTCAGAATCGCTAGATGTAGTTCAGCCTGTCGGTCATTATCAGGGATTGGCAAGTGGTAAGTAGAAATTCCCAGCTAGACTCAAGTGAAGCAGAGCATGATGGAAGAAAGAGAAATTGGGAAAAGAGAAGCGTCCCTGCTCACCACGGCGGCGCGATCTCGATGATGGTTGTATCCGCAGTTCTCCCTGTAGTCGTAGTCCCCCGTGCTAAGGTAGAAGACGCAGTTGGTTGCAGGGTAGTGATAATGAGGGGCGGCACGCCGGGATGCAGGGTATCGGGGGTGATAACGAGGTCCGGCGCACTGGGATGGAGGGTTACAGGGGAGTGGTGACGAGGGATGGCACGCTGGGATGGACGGTTGCAGCGGAGTGGTGAGGGGCGGTGTGCAGACTGTAGCGGCGGATGATCTCAGGCTAGTGGTGAGGAACGTACTCCTGTATGCACGTAGGTCGAGGGGTGGCTGCCGATGTGGGAAGATCGAGAGGAATGGGAGGAGGCTGGGGCAGGAAACGATCTAGGTTAATCGTGGAAACCAACTTGGGCCAGGAAAACAGGCTGGGTTAGTGTGTTGGGCTTTACTTTGAGTTGTGGTTGGCTACAATCTATGTACCGTGAGTTTTAAGTTTGCAACGTATATGCTACAATGCATATATGTGTATCTACCGTGAATTTTGCAACCTATAGTCATAATGTTGTACAATATGTGTTGCTTTATAGGGGTTATCCTTGTAGTGTTCATGTCGATGCTCAACCTAGTAATAATAATGATGTGGAGATTGAACCTGCTATTGATCTTGATAACCCACAATCTAGGAATAAGAGATATGATAAAAGAGATTTTATTGCTAGGAAGCATGGTAGAGAAAGAGAACCATGGGTTCAGAAACCCATGCCCTTTCCTCCTAAACCATCCAAGAAAAAGGATGATGAGGATTTTGAGCACTTTGTTGAAATGTTGAGACCTGTCTTCTTACGTATATGCTTAACTGATATTCTAAAAATGTCTCCTTATGCTAACTATATAAAAGATATTGTTACAAATAAAAGAAAGATACCTAAATCTGCGATTTCCACCATGCTTGCTAATTATAATTTTATGGGTGGAATACCAAAGAAACTAGGAGATCTTGGAGTACCTACTATACCTTGTTCTATTAAACGAAATTATGTTAAAACTGCTTTATGTGACCTCGGAGTTGTTGTTAGTGTTATGTTGTTCTCTTTATATCATAGACTTGATTTGAATAAGTTGACACCTACTGAAATCTCTCGGCAAACGGCTGATAAATCAACTGCTTTACCCATCGGTATTTGTGAGGATTTGCCTGTTGTGGTTGCAAATGTTACTATCCTAACGGACTTTGTTATTCTTGGTATTCCCGAGGACATCAGTTTGTCGATCATCCTTGGTAGACCCTTTCTGAATACTGCAGGGGCTGTTATTGACTGCAACAAAGGCAATGTCACTTTTCATGTTAATGGTAATGAGCATATGGTACACTTTCCGAAGAAACAACTTCAAGGCCATAGTATCAACTCCATTGAAAATTTTCCAACGTTTACTATTGGATACTTTGAATTCCCTCTCCCTACTGTCGAGAAGAAATATGATATACTTGTTGTTGGGGACATGCACATCTCCATTTAGGTAACCTAGTGTTATTCGAAAATTCTCCGGTTCCATGTCATTCGAAAAAAGTTTGTCAATAGGACTTGATCAACCTTATTGATGGATTCTTTTTGACGGACATGAGATGTTTGAATTCAGAAAGCACAACCCTCTGTACCCAACTTTTATTTTCTGTTCCTGTGTTTCAATTTAGTAAATATGCTATTATTTCTCTGTTTTTCCGTTTTATCCGTGCAATAGAAAAAATGACCTGAAAATAAAAGTTCTCAGAACGCCATGAAAATTTAGTATGATTTTTTCTGGAATATTTAAGAACTTTTGGCACTAAGAATATATCACGGGACTACACCAGTGGGCCACAAGCCTACAGGGCACGACCACCCCCTGGGTGCGCCCCCTGGCTTGTGGGTCCCACATGGGGCCCTTCACTTATTCTAGGACTCATCCACTCCGTCTTCCTCCAGAAAAATTCCCACCATTGCTCAAACCCGTGTTTTAGCTCATCTTGTTGCCATTTTCAATCTCCATGCTCAAAGCTCCATTTGCAAACCTATTTTAGGGGATTGTTCGTTGGTATGTGACTCCTCCAATGGTCCAAAGTCTTGCTTCTTTGGTGACCTTGTTCTTGAGCTTGCATGTCCAATTTGCAGGGTCCCAAGTAGTTTTTATGCATGATATAGCTTCTAGTCACTTGAGGGAGTAATTGCTATAAGTTTTCATTGAGTTTTGTGCATTTTTATTTGGATTCACTAAAAATTTCACATTTGTTTTTCAGATAAAGAAAAGATGAGGACATTGTTGACAGGCTCTTAAAGCAAGGGTTTTAAAGAAAATGAAAATGAGAAGCCTAGATACAATATTCCTCGCACCGTAGAAGTTCGGCCATGTGAATGGCCAAGTGAGTCATTCTTGAGGGCAGCCGGAATTTATGAAGATCTCTACTATCTAGCAGAAAATGCAGGCATCAGTGACTTCCTCAATGATAAGTGTGACCAATATCTCCTACTTACTAATACCTTCGTGCAAAATTTTCACTTCTATCACAGGAAGAATCCTCCCATGATGTGCCTAAGGAAATGTCACTTTACATTTTTTGCAATGTTCGCAAAATACCTTTTAAGGGCAGCATCAGTGAATCACGTCATAGAGACATGGAGGATTTTATTTCTGAAATCACTATAGGGGAAGAGAGAGGGGTGTCAAAGGCAAGAGAGGCTAGCGTACATCTTTCATGTTCTACGTTATTATTCATTATTTGCAGGGAGATGTTTAGTTGGTCGTGGCGACAGTCGAAGCGTCAGTGCTCCCGACCTTGCTATTCCGCGCCATGCTTTATTTGCTGATAGAACTTTTAATCTGGGCGCTATAGTGGCTCAATGGTTGAACTTAAACCGATCGAAAGGCCCTATATTCGGAGGTATCTATGCATCTCGTTTAGCTAAGCACTTTGAGATACCTTTTAGGCTTGACGAGGAGGAGGGAATGCTACTTCATATAAGGTATCTAGATTACGATAGGATGGTAGCACATGATTTTATTAAGAAAGACAATGATAAGAGGCTGCTTTATAACTTAGTATTTAGGCCCTGTTTGGAACCACAATAGATTATGATAATCTGAATTATGAAGGTAGATTATATAATCTGGTTTATAAAAATAATCCAGGTGAACATTTTTGGAGGTCAGATTATATAAACTGTAATTCAGGTTTTACATTGCATAATGACCTGTCTGCCCTTTGTTTTTTTAAAAAGAGAAGGGTGGCGGTGGTAGGAATGTAATTATCTCAAACTTTACAAGGGTAATGGGTCATTAGCAATCCATAATCTGATTTTAGCTAGTGTAGAGTAGATTATGAGTTTTTAGTAATCTGTTCATCTAGTTTTTATAATCTACACTATAATCTGCCCTGTTTGGAGACATAATAGATTATAAAAACTGGATTATATAATCTGGGAGGTTCCAAACAGGGCCTTAGTTAGGGTACTTGTGAGATTATTACTTTGCGTGCTTCCTATTTGTTCGATATCCATTCAGGCAGGTACACCATTATGCCCGAGGACATTTCCAAATATTGGGGCCTGTCGCAACCCCCAGCACCTCAGCCTGCACCAGCCCTCGATCCGATGAGGTTCCAGTTTTTCAGTGGGAGCCACAGGAGCTCGCAAACCAATGGAACCCTCGGTATCCTCCGGAGTGTCCAGGAGAGGATTACTTCTAGCCATGTCCTTAGGCCAACTTAGGCTAAAAACCTAAGCTTGGGGAGTACGTATTTCTCACAGACATTACATTTATGTTCACACACTCATTCCAGTTGTTAGTGTTCATACTTTTTCTTGTACCATCCATGGTAGTTTATTTCTTCCTTTTTTCCTTCTTGTGAGTTTCATTAACCTTAAGAAAATCCAAAATAATTTAGTTCTATCTTTACCTCTTAGTTTGTTTAAGTTGTAGTGATAAAAGAAAACCCAAAAAGATTTTTCATTCTTATTTTTCTTGTTGGGGGCTTTCCCTGTAAATAGTTTTTCTTCTTCTTTGGGTCGTAAGGACAAGACCATGATGACATGTTGAGTGGCTCTCATATTCATTATCGTTTATCTAGTAGAGAATCCATACTACCTTGTCTTCTCCTTTGAGTTATTGCTTGCAGATTCCAGCTTAGTCCAATGCACGTGCATTCTTATTATTATTTTCCACATCGTTCGTCCATGCAAGTGAAAGGAAATAATGACGATATATGATGAAGTTACGGAGATGGAGAAAAGTTGGTATGAACTCAACTTATTTTATTTTTGTAAATATGATTGGCTCATCGTTCTGGATTTAGCTCGTTATGGATTGAACATGTTTGTAATGACAATTAGAGATTATGGTTACTTATGCCATGCTTAATTAGCATGGAGTGATAATGGTTTGTCTTGAGTGCCAACATGCATATTAAAATGGTTGTGATGTAGTATGATAATATGGTATCCTCCTCCGAATGATTTGAGTGGCTTGACTTGGCACATGTTCAGACATGTAGTTGAAACAAAACCAACATAGCCTCTACGATGTTTATGTTCATGGTGATTTATATCCTACTCATACTTGCACTCAATGTTGGTTAATCTCAAAGCATTTTTATGACTGTTGTCGCTCTCTAGTTGGTCGCTTCCCAGTCTCTTGCTAGCCTGCACTTGTACTAAGCGGGAATATTGCTTGTGCATCCATTTCCATAAACCGAAAGTTATTCCATATAAGTCCACCATACCTACCTATATGCAGTATTTACCTGCCGTTCCAAGTAAATTTGCATGTGCCATACTCTAAACCTTCAAATTAATATTCTATTTTGTATGCTTGAATCGCTCGTGTAGGGACTAGGGGTTGTCAGTATCTTCCATGCTAGGTGGGTTATTCTCAAGATATGTGTTGATTCACTATCATTCACGAGAAAGTGGCTGGTAATCGGGATGCCCAGTTCCATGCTCAAAAGTCAAATCAAATATAATGAAACAAAACTCCCTGAGGATTGTTATTTATATGAACAGTACCCGTGGATTTGGCCCGCCGTGGAGTGTGATCGATTGGTGGAGGGGGAGTAAAAACTTTACTATTCTGTTTGGGAACCGCCTATAATGTATTTAGCATGGAAGATATTGAGATCTCTTAGTTGTTATGTTGAAAATGAAAGCATACCACCCAAAATTTTGATTCATCCCTGTTTTAAAAGCTCGAGCTCTGGCACCTCTCCAAATCAATGCTTCCCTCTACGAAGGGCCTATCTATTTTACTTTATTTTTGAGTCATCCTCTTCCTATAAGAGGACACCACTTAGAGAGCACATCCGTCATTTGTATGATTTGTTATTAATTGATATTGATTATGAGTATGACTGGATCTCTTTTACCATGAAGTACAATGTCCAGTCAGTCCTTGTTCTTCAGAGGTGCTTTGCATTTATGTTTTGGGGTGTGAGAAAGGGCTACCGAGATACCAGTTTAACATATTGCATTATGATTGTTTTGATTAAATTGTTGTCATCCGAGACTTATTATTATTGCTCTCTAGTTGATTATGCCATTGATATAAGCAAATATGAGACCTAAATATTATTGTGAATATGGTTAGTCTATAATCTGAGTTGAAAATCTGAACATAAGTTAGACATATTTACAACAACAAGATCAAATAGAGTTTGTAAAACTTTTTCTGTATCAATTTTAGTTTATCAACTAAATTGCTTGAAGACAAGCAAAGGTTAAATTGATACAGAGCTTGGGGAGTTGATATGTCTCCAACATATCTACTTTTCCAAACTCTTTTGCCCTTATTTTGGACTCTAATTTGCATGATTTGAATGGAACTTACCCGGACAGAAGCTGTTTTCAGCAGAATTGCCTTGGTGTTATTTTTGTGCAGAAATAAAAGTTCTCGGATTGACCTAAAAATTTACTGGAACGTTTATGGAATTAATAAAAATACTGATGAAAGAATCTAACGGAGAGGGCCACCCCCTGGCCACAAGTCTGCAGGGCGCCCCCTAGGCTGTGCCCCTGGCTTGTGGGGGTTCCTGAGGCTCCACCGACCTCATTTCCACTTCTATACATTCCTATCCGGGGAGAAAAAAATCAAGGAGAAGAGTTTATCGTGTTTTACTATACGGAGCCACCGCCACCTTGTGAGCTTTTCATCGTTACAAAACTGCTACTAAATACTTTGATGCAGATATTAAGTTTTTCAGGTGTGGTTGAATTGAAAACTCAACTGCTAATCCTCGAGAATATTCTTTGGCTCTCCTTGAGTCGAATCAATAAATTTTGGGTTGAATAGTATACCCTCAAAAACTGTTGTGATCCCCTGTACTTGTGGGTTATCACACATCATAAGTATCTATCATGTTGTATTCAATTACCTACGGACAATCTTTATCATGCATTGCACCAAAAACTTTCTACTAAAGAGCCCTAACTTTTATTTACTTGCTCTTTATTTTCCCGCAAAATAATTTCATACTTGTTCTAGGTAAAGAAAGCATTTGCGCGCGTAGAGTTGTATCAGTGGTCCATAGAACTTGAGAGAATATTAATTCTAACTTTAGATCCTCATTGGTTTGACACTCTGACTTATTGAAAAGGCTACAAACGATCCCCTACACTTGTCGGTTATCACTAGTCGCTTCTCAACCTATTTCTATCCTTCGCGCGTACTAAGCAGGAATGCTTCTTGCGCATCTAATATCCTCAAACCAAGTTATTCCACATGAGTCCACCATACCTACTTATATGCGATATTACCTTGGCGTTCCAAGTAAATTTGTGTGTGACCCCTCTAAATATTCAAACAAACAGGTGTTTTGTGCACTCGTACCGCTCATGCAGCAATGGGACAATTAATATCTTCCATGCTAAGTAATCTACTCTCAGGAGGGCGTTTATTAGCCGTCATTGCATGAGAGAGGTTGGTAACAAGGGTGCCCAGTCCTACTAAATCAAAATTAAATTAAAACAAAACTCCTTGCGAAAGTTGATATGTTGGAGGGAACCCATGAATTTGGCTAGCCATGGTTGTGTGTGGATGGTGGATAGGATTAATCCTTTACAATTCTGTTTGGGAACCACCAATAATGAGTTTAGCATGGAAGATAGCGAAAACCTTTGTCGTAATGTTGATAGTAAAGAACACCACTCAAAAACTATATTTCTAACCCTACGTTAATACTTGAGCTCTGGCACCTCTGCGAATCAATGCTTCCCTCTACGAAGGGCCTATCTTTTTTTACTTTTGTGTTGAGTCATCACCCTCTTACTAAAAGCACCATACCAGAGAGCACTATTGTTATTCTTATGCATTGAATCTAGTTAATGTTGAATGAGAGCATGTATGGATCTTTCTTGCCCTGAATTATAATGTCTAGTCATTGCATAAAACTCAGAGGTGCTCTGCATTTATTTTTTGCAGTCTGAGAAAGGGCTAGCAAAATACCATGTTGTTATATTATATCGTGATTGTTTTGACAAATTGTTGGTATGTGAGATATCTTATTATTGCTTGCTAGTTGGTTATGTATTGCTATGATTGAATATGATGCTTAATTGTTATCCTGGGTATGATTACTTATGATTTATGTTAAAAAATTGAACACTAGCTAAGCATGTGTATAACGACGAGAACAAAAGAGTTTGTAATAGTTTTCTCTATCACTTTTAGTTCATCAACTGAATTGTTTGAGGACAAGAAATGAGTTAATCTTGGGGGAGTTGATATGTCTCCAACGTATCTACTTTTCCAAACACTTTTGCTTTGGTTTTAACCTCTAATTTGCATGATTTGAATGAAACTAACCCGAACTAACGTTGTTTTCAGCAGAACTACCTTGTTTTTATTTGTTGTGCAGAAATATAAGTTCTCAGAATCGTATGAAACTTATTGTGAATTATTTCTAGGATTTATAAGGAATTATGGAGCGAAGACGTGTCGGAGAAGGTGTAACAGGGGGCACAAGCCAACAAGGTGTGCCCCCAAGGTCGCACCCAGATGGCTTGTGGGGCCCACGTGGCTCCTCCAACCCTAATTCCAATCATGTGAAATCACATCTTCGGAGAGAAAAATCAGAGAGAAGTTTTCATCGCATTTGATGAGATGGGGCCACCACCATCGCCCGTTCTTCCTCCAGGGGGCTGATGTGGAGTCCGTTTGGGGCTCCACAAAGGGGGATTCGACACCGTCGTCATCACCAACCCTTCTTCATCAACACTGCAATGATGCTTACCACCAAGAGTGAGTAATTCCTTTGTAGGCTTACTAGGCAGTGGTGGTATTGGATTAGATAGATCACGTAATCGAGTTAAGTTTGATAGGGCTTGATCCCTAGTATGCACTATGTTCTAAGATTGATGTTACTATGACTTCGCTATGCTTAATGCTTTTCACTAGGACCCCACTGTTGTGATTTCATATCTGAACCTATTATGTTTTCGTGAATATAAGAGTGATTTGGATCCCTTCTTGCAAGTTGTCGTTACCTACTATGTGTTTTGATCCGCATACCCCAAGGTGACAACAATGGGGATTCTTTCCGGTGATTATCATAGTTTGAGGAGTTCATGTATTCACTTTGTGTTAATGTTTTGTTATAGTTCTCTATGAAAAGGAGGCCTTAATATAACTTAGTTTCCAATAGGACCCCACTACCATGGGAGGGTGGGACAAAAGATGTCATGCAAGTTCTTATCGCAAGCATGTATGACTATGTACAATATACATGCCTACGTTATATTGATGAATTGGAGCTAGTTCTGTGTCGCCCTAGTATGTAGCTATACATGATCAATGTCATCTAAATCATTATCCATCGCTGATCCACGTGCATATTCTTTACATATATTGAATCTTGCTAAGTTACTATTGTTGCTGCTATTGTCACACCTGCTACTCAATTGCTACGGTTACTACTGTTACCAAATTGCTACTATCACTGCCACTATTACTACTATCATTTGCTGTGCTACTAAATTTTTTCTGGGAGAGATATCCCAAGTGCGATTGAATTTACAACTCAACCGTCATAGACAATAAATATTCTTTGGCTCGACTTGTGTCGAATAATTAAATTGGCGTGAAATACTACCCGTGAAGACTGTCAAGATCCCCTATACTTGTGGGTTATCATTATTTCAACCCAATTTATTGATTCGACACAAGGGGAGCCAAAGGATATTTACGATACTTAGCAATTGAGTTGTTAATTCAACCACGCCTAGAAATATATCTTTGCGGAGCAGAGTATTTAGTAGCACAACAAATTGGTAGTTTTTGTAGTAGCGGTAACTGTCGGGGATATAACCCCGAGGTATAACCCGCCGTTTGGGACGGGTTAAATCATGGGCGTATTAGGAAGCGTATACTCGATGGGCCGTAGAGATGACAAGCAAGCCAGAAGACTTACCAAGTAAACTACCCAGCGGCCTAGTACACGAAGATGACAGCTCTAGACTCACGAGCTGGTCGGCCTCCTGCATGCCGCGGACGACATTCTCCCACATCTCTTTGGTGTCTTGGACAGTGTAGCTCCTCTTCTCCTAGGCCTCCTCATTCTGCTTCCGGCCCAGCTTGACGGCCGCCTAGAGCTGGTGCCATCCGACGGCCAAGTTCAGGAGCTCAGCCACAAGGTGAGCCTCCCCCGCTTGGAGGTGAGCCTCGAGCTCATCGAGGGAAGCACGGGTGTTGTTGAAGGCACGACACGTTACCAGGGCACTGTTGTTGATCCTTTAGAGAACCAGGTACGGGCGCGCCCCAGCACCACTTCGTGAGACGGCTGCCCGGGAAGTCTCTACGGAGGCCTCCTCCTCAGCATGCTCCTTACCTTTGGCGAGGACCACGCGCCAGCCATGTGTTGGGGGCTCGGAGTGGCCTCCTCCTCGCCCTGTTACAACGACGTGTGCGGGGGGCTCGCTGCAGCCCTTGGTGGGTATCACCCCCCCCCCCCCTCTGACGGGCATGTGGTTTTTCCTGGGGTCTACCTAGATATCCACCTCCATATTGGAGGCACCCTCAGTGTTGGGCACCTATGGAGGAACATCTCCCTCCCCAGGTGGAGGAGGCAAATCTTTGCATGGAGCAGAAGGCACCTTGCGCTCCTCCTCCTTCGAGGCGCGCCTTGCCTTGGCTTCCGTCCGGTGGGCAACTTCTTCGTGTCATGTAGGGCCTCGAGGGGGCATAGAGGCCTCCCCAATAGGTGCCATGGGTGAGGGCGCCACTGATGTGGTGGCCCTCTACTTCTTTTGTGCGAGCGCTGTGTGGAATCAGCGACTTAGCCCCCCCCCCACCGATTCTAGGCACATCAAGAAGAAATAAAAAGACAAGTCAACGAACTTACTCATTAGTGGCGGTCCAGTGCCTCCTCTTTGAGAGGGTTCTAGAGCAGCTGATACCGCTACTCTGAGGGTCCCCACCATAGCTTCCTCCATAGGGCGCTCCACAAGGCCTGCTGGAGACCGCGCCAGCCCCTTTTGTTGGCCCGTTTCCTTCTAGGGCCTGGAGGCCCCTCAACCTCCCCGTTGCACGGTCTTCAACTTCCACCACCTCGTCACCCTCCTACTCCATACACATGGAGGGGGCGACCATGAACTAGCTGAGGGGGATGTTGTCGTCGTTGTTGTCATTGCTGGTCGCCAACACCACAATGAGGTGACTTGGCATGCTGTCACACCCTATTTTTCACCACCAATGTTTTGAGTTGCAAAAATCAGGGCTTGTTAAAACTTTTTCAAATGATGTTGGGAATGCCATGAATGCCTTGTATGATTGTATGCTTGTTGCTTGCTGAACCAAACCCATGGCTAAATCATTTATTTATTTAAAATGAATTTCCAAAACTCTTTTCTTTGACATCAGATCACCTCTACCTTGCTTGGGTTACACTACTAGCTCATGATGTCTAGTAGTACTCCCAACCAAAGTTGGTGATCTGAACTCAAATACTATTATGTTTTGCCAAAAACATTATTTAATGATTTAAAACATTATTTTTCTATTTTAAATACATGTCTCTTTCTAACGCCAAAAATGATATTCCCATAAGGAAAAATGATTCTCTGCCTTAGAAAATTCTGAGTAAATTCATGCAAACTCAGAAGGACATATATTTTCCATACATAACATTTTCAACCCTATTTTATATTATAATTATTTGAGTAAAACCTGAAAACCATTTCTGTCTGTTTTAACCTTTTGAGATATTTCCAAAGGAAATATTCTCAATAAAATCCCATTAAATTACAGGAGCCTCCCCAAGCCATATTTGGTGCCCACATAAACTCTCACCTTGGTGCAAGGTGGGGAAGGTCATCAAATGAGCCTAAAACCCTCTCTGTCCATAATTGAGTTGGAACAACTCTACATAGAAAAGTTTGTCCAATGGGGCTGAAACTTTGCAGGAGTGTTTTGCACCTCAAATGACGACTCCACACCAAAAATGAGATTTGCTAGACTCTGTTTAGTCACACTCCCTTTGGAGAAGACAGATCTGGCCATTTTCATGCACTTTCAAGTTTACAAAGCTAAACTTGTGCAATGGAGCTCAAAATTGGTGGAAGCCTCTACTTTAACCCCAAGACCAAATCTGTTAAGTGGCAGTTCCAGTGGTGGAGTGGAAGCACCCCAAACCACTGTCGAACACCTTTTGACAGCAAGGTAAAAACCCACCTAGCCAGTGCTTTACCCCATGTCAAAGCCTCAAACTTGTTGTATTACTGCATCAGACCAACCTTAACACCCAGTCAACTAGCCCCTCCCCAGTTCAAAGCACAAGTGACAAAAACTCCAATTTGTGCCACAGATCAGAACTGGCAGCACTAGTAAACCATGTCCCCCTTGACCAGCCGGTGCTCTCACTAGCACACAACGTCTAGATACACTCCCAGCAACACCCAGGACATGAGGGACACGTCTGAAGTGTCCTAGAGCGCACCAGCATGCCGTGGCATGCCAAAACTGCGCTCTGGACGCACTACAGGGAGCAACCGAGAAGGGGACGACGCTCCCGGCCGGTTCCAACCTCCGTCGAAGTGTGCAAGACCTCCCCCGATAACCCCTCAGTGTAAAGCAGCCGCCAGGGACCCTCCTCCCCCGGGCTAGAGCTCGGCCGACGCGTGCCCGCGCGCACCCGACTCGGCCGAGCATGCACGGACGCTACGGCTCGACCCCACGCTCTCTCCCTCTGCGGCCGATGCTTCAGAGCGTCCTAAACCACGTCCGGAGACTATGGTTTCGCAGCCAGCTCCTCACTGTGCACACACGCGCGCCACGATGAGTCACCGGCGCACCGAGTTCGGCTCACCGTCGCTAGCCTATAAATAGGGCCCCCGGCGCCTCAGCAGCCCTCCAACAACCTCTCCACGACCACTAGCTCCCCCCTAGCCACCCAATTGAGCTCGCAGAGCCCCGATACTCGAGATCGACCGAGGCCCCTCTGCCTCAGAGCTCCGGTCGATCTCCGGTTACGCGCCGGCTCCTGCGACACTCGACCCACCAGAACACTCCCCTCGACACCAGGAACCTTTTCCCCAACAGCCCCGAGCTTTTCTGTGCCCCTAGCTATCAGTTCAACCACCTCCCGAAACTCCTCAGCCATGGCCACCTCGTCGCCGACGACTCCAAGCCTCTACGGCGCTGTCCCGACCACCTACAGGTAGGCGGAGGCATGTTGAACCTACTCCTGCCCTTAGCTAGGCCCATGGACGACGGTAGCCTTGTCGGCGTTCGTCTCCTCCTCTCTGGCTGGATGTAGGGGAAGAACCCGACAGGTGGGCTCCACCTGTCGGCGTCCTGGAGCTGCCCCACGCGCAGCCACTGCTGCTGACTCCACGGGCCCGCACGCCAGGTTCAAACCTGGCGCGCGCATGCCTGGCAGCCTGCTGGCTGGCTGGACCAGCCTACTTCCCAGGCCAGGCTTTGGCCTTTTCTTTTATTTTTAAAACCTGAGACTAAATGATTTTTTTAAAAATAACTATCCAGTGGAAAAATATGATTCTTCCACTCATATTTTTCTAAAAATGAGTAGTATTTGATTCTACCATTGTTGATATTTTTCAAAAGCAGAATCTGTTTTATAACAATATAAAGGCATTAAAAGCAATAATTTGCTTCTGTTTTGTATTTATTAAAAATGCTTTGCTAGTAAAAACAGAGAGAAGATATTTTTCAAAGTAACAACCTGATTTTTACCAAGACTTGCAACATTTTTAAAAGTGGTTTGTGATCTGTTTTTGTGTGCGCTATTTCTTATTTATTCTATTCTCGACGATAGAATTACCGAGTGACGAAGGATTCAGAGCGGAAGACCTCGAAGAGCCAGGATACTTAGCTGACCAAGGCAAGCAACCCTTTGACCATGACCATGACTTAAGCATATGAATTGATGCATGCTAGAATAGCAAGTACTTTTCTGGTGCATGTGATCACAATGCTGGTTCATCATTGGTGTGATGGTACTGAAGGCTTTTTCGAAGCACTTGCATGATAGTGATGTTATACATATGGCTCCTCGGAGCACAAGCATGATGAACTTGACCCTACCATGAGGATCATGCTACTGTCATGCTGACTTGTAGAGTTATAGAATCATTGCATTGAGCTTGACCCTACCCCTTGAGGGTGATGTTAATACCATGTTGACAAGTAAAGATAGAGCATATTATCATGAGCATGATGATGAGTTAAATCATGAGTTTATAAAAACCCTGTCGGGTGCCACTAATGCCCGAGGGTGATGATGAGTTGGTGATCACTTTTGGCGAAGTGATGCACCGGTGTTTTTGTGTGAGTATGGTTTCGGAAAGGGGATTAATTTATGATGTGTCGACCGTCCCAACCTTACCAGTACGACCACGATACCCCTTTATGGGACGGGGCTTTGTTGATTACTCTGGTCGGTACTAGCAAAGAGCCACATTACTAGTGGCGGGAGTGATTGTTGCCACTCTCGTGATGGGGTCGTGCGAGGTAGGACGACTATGCCATTATTATGAGTTCCAGGGACACCATTGGTCCCCGCATGGTTGATATTGTCCAGAGTCGGTGCTCGTAAGACGTACAACATGTGGGTTGGGTACCAATTGAGTGGACCTCTTTGTCTAGTATCGTCAGGGGAAAGATGATGATCGGGTACTTACCTCGGGTATATGTGATATACCGCGAGTCGTGGATGACATGAAAGTTTCCCGGATCTTGTGGGTCCAGCGTACTACCTCTGCAGAGTGTAAACTATTCGAATAGCCGTGTCCACGGTCAAGGACAGTTGGGTAATCCTGCTTAAACTACGTCCTGATATTTCTGCATAAACCAAGTGTGTGTGAGTGTGTGTGTTGGTGTTAAAAAGGTGTTGTTACAATAACAATAATATGACCAAGTTCGATGGCTTGGCATATAGGGTAAACCCGGATGGTTTAGCCCTCATTGATACATTGAAGTTATGACAAGTCTGATGACTTGGCATCTAGGGTGAACCCGGATGGTTCAACCCTTAGCAGATATGTTGATATCTGTAACATGTTCTTCAAAAGTAATTCTTTAGCTTGATGCATATACATGATCATTCCACCTAGATGAGTTACACTAAAGATGCATGATATTGTTATCCTTCACTTTCATTGTTCATATCATGGGCTGTTTGCGAGTACATTCAAAAGTACTCATTGGCTTGCCACTGGTTATAATATTGACCAGACAAGGAAGGACCGGAGTTTGGCGACGAGTACATCTTCGGAGACAGACCTCCGAGCTAGGACGCTTCCAAGTCAGAATGCTTGTCGGTGTAGGCTTGATGGCATGGGCACCTGCTTAGCCCTTACCGCTACCCGTTGTACCCGCTTTATTTGGCCTTAGGCCTTGTTTGTGAACCTGACCCTTCGGTTATGTGATGTAATATTTGGTATTTGGATGTAAGACTCTATTATTCAGTATCTGTGTTCTGTGAGCATTGATCCTTGGGATCACTGGGCACAGCGATGTCGACTCACCAGTCTGGGTCCCCACAGAACTGGTATCACAGCCATCCTGACTATAGGAAGCATTAGGTGGCATGGACGTTAGCCGGAAACGATTAGTACCCCAGCCTTACACTTTGCACCTAAAACCTTCTGATTTTCTCTCTCTCCTATATCTTGTAGATGGCTGCCGTACCTGAGACGTTTCTGGAGACTGGCTTTCCCCTACTTCTGGTGGATAGTCTCGAGAAGTGCCACATACGCCGCACGCCCATCTTCCTCTACCACGAGCACTGGGTCAACGCCGACACCAAGGAATATCACGTGGACGTGATAGTGAAGGCTAATGACACCCCGACTAGGTTGTTCTTTGAAGGACCACAAATGGGAGAACTAATGCTGACAGTGGAGACAGCCGCACGAGAGGCGCTCGTACGTCTCCGCGATATCCTTCCTGAGATGGCTGAAGAACCCGCTACTCACCACCTACCTTTTCTTAAGGACGGAGTGGACAGGAGTTGGACGCTCACCCCATCGTCTGAGGACGGGATGCCATTAAGGTTTCAGACCTACTTCAGTCTCTCATCCGACACCCTGACGCACCGTCTGGTTAAGGAATCAACAAAGCTTCGCCAAGAACTACACCAAGTCAAGGGCCTACTTCACACCGAGAAGATGAAGAGTCGCAAGATGAAGAAAGAAGGCACACCTGAAGGGAGGGACGGTACTGCTACCAGGGGTGGTGTGCTACCGATTCGGGCCGTTCCTCTTCAGAGTCGCCGCCTGACAGCGGAAGAATATATTGAGCTCTTCGCCGTCTCACCTAAGAGATGCCGTGATGTGCGGATTCTTTCTTCCACTCCCATGAAGGAAGAAGACACCGACGAAGACGAAGATCCTGCCGAACCCACTTTTGAGATAGAGCAGTCCACCGCATAGGATTTCAGCGTAGGCAACTAGGAGTACCCCTGAGCATAGGGTATCCATGTATCTGATCTTTTAAATTATGAGTGTGTATGGAGTAAGCCGCATGTGCCTTAGACAGCCTGTACGCGACTATGTTACTTTTTTTCAATGAATGCAAATTCCATTTTCAAGACGTTGATTTTAAAAACTCGCACTAGCACATTTGGACCCCCTCTTACTAGAGCGAACCCTTGTGGTTTCAAGGAAGGCGGATTTTTGAACTGTCTGTTTCCATGACAGGATGGTGAATGCAACTCGCAACAGCACCTTCGGCAACCCCGGCACCGCCTCCTCAGGTTAGTCGTAGGGAACCGAAGGAGAAGCTCACGCTGGAGATCACCATGAGCAGCATGGCAATGTTCCTCCGCCACCTCCTCCCAAGAACTTGACTATGGCTCAGTTCCTTCATGCTCTTCGTGAGGAACGTCAAGCCAAGAATGCCGCCATTCAGCAGCTGGCTCAAGTCCTAGTGAACAACCCGCCGCAGAACGGGAATGGCAATGGCCGCTCTACTCTCTCAGAGTTTATGCGGACTACGCCTCCCATATTCACGGAGACGACTGAACCATTAGATGCCAATGAATGGATTCGCACTATTGAAGACCTCCTTGCGCTGGTCAAGTGCACCGACGAACGTGAGAAGGTCCTTTATGCTTCTCGCTGTCTCGGAGGCATCGCGAGGGCTTGGTGGGATGGTTTCCAGATCATGCGAGATGGACAAGTCATCACTTGGGAAATGTTCAAGGAAGGGTTCCGCACAGCTCATATTCTGCCCGGAATGATGACCATCAAGAAGCGGGAATTCGGAGCCTTGAGGCAAGGCAGTGGAACTATTAAGGAGTATCTGCAGAAGTTTAACCTCTTGTCGAGGTATGCCCCTGATGATGTTAACACTGAGGCCGCTAAGGTGGAACGCTTCATGGAAGGATTGCAGCAGTCCCTGCAATGCTAGTTGGTAGTTTGCGACTGCAAAACCTTCAGCGACCTGGTTAACAAGGCACTTATGCTGGAAGACAAGCGTCGTGCAATGGACGACACCCGCAAGCGCAAGATGATAGGCAGTGGAGGACCCACTAATGCAAGACCAAGACCATGGCAGTCGACACCCGCGAGGCCCAACTATCATCAGGAGCAGTACAAGACACCGGTGTTCCGTGAGAATTATCAGCCTCAAGTCAACACCAAGCCAGTTTCCAACCCGCCGAACAACAGTGGAGTCAAGACCAACTCTCCGGGTCAGGTCACCTCTTTTGGGTGTGGTCAAACCGGGCACTATTCCAGGCAGTGTCCCAACAAGAAGCCCGATGCACCGCGTCCCAATGCACCCACCCCAGGTCAATGAGCACCAGGAAGACACCAAGTTCCCCGCAATTAGTAGTTCAACAGCAAGGGGCGGGTCAATCACATCACCGCCAAAGAGGCGCAGGAAGACTCGGACTACATTCTGGGTACGTTCCTCGTCAACTCCACCCCAGCTACAGTGTTGTTTGATTGTGGTGCTTCGCACTCTTTTGTTACTCAAAGGTTTGCGGAGAAGTGTGGTTTAAAACCCACTCTGCTTCACGGGCAGATGGCAATTCAAACCCCGGGAGCAGTGTTGAGGTCGAATCTAGGGTGTAGAAAGGTCGAGATAGTTATCAATGGGACGAGCTTCTTGGTAGACCTCATTGTGCTCAAGTCGCAAGGCTTAGAAGTAATTCTCGGCATGGATTGGCTGGCCAAGCACCAGAGTCTCTATGACTATGCCAACAGGGCCATTACCATGACAAGCGACCAAGGGCTCAAGGTCAAGTATGTCTCTGAGCGGGTATCAGCTCAAGTACCTCGAATCAACAGCCTATCCGAGGTAGAGCTCGACCAAGTGCCAGTAGTCTGTGAGTACCCGGACGTCTTTCCTGACGAGCTACCCGGAATGCCTCCGGACCGAGACATCGAGTTCATCATCGAGCTCATGCCTGGGTCAAGGCCTATTTCTAAGAAGCCTTACAGGATGGGATCCGAGGAGCTAGCAGAGCTGAAAAAACAGCTGGAGGAGCAACTCAGGAAAGGATTCATCCGTCCAAGTGCGTCACCTTGGGGATCACCTGTTCTGTTTGTATCAAAGAAGGATGGTACCATTCGACTCTGCGTCGATTACCGTTCTCTCAACGAAGTCACAATCAAGAACAAGTACCCGCTTCCCAAGATAGAAGACCTGTTTGATCAGTTAAATGGAGCTAAGGTATTTTCCAAGATCGATCTTCGATCCGGATATTACTAGTTGAAGATTCGACCCGGGGACATACCCAAGGCTGCATTCGTGACCCGATACGGTATCTATGAGTGCACAGTCATGCCCTTCGGATTGACAAATGCCCCAGCTTACTTCATGTACTTCATGAACAAGGTTTTCATGGAGTATTTAGATAAGTTTGTCATCGTATTCATCGATGACATTCTAATCTTCTCAAAATCCTAAGAAGAACATGAGCAACACTTGAGGATAGTTCTGGGAAAGCTCCAAGAGCACCAACTGTATGCCAAGTTCAGCAAGTGTCAATTTTGGCTGAACGAAGTTGGATTTTTGGGTCATATCATGAGGGGAAGCGGATTGGCAGTAGATCCATCCAAGATTTCCACAGTGGCCAACTTGGAATCGCCAAGGGACGTGAAGGATTTCAGGAGTTTCCTCGGACTCGCGGGATACTACTGCAAGTTCGTAGAGGGATTCTCCAGCATCGCTGGACCTATGACTCAGCTTTTGAAGAAAGGTCGGAAGTTCGAGTGCACACCGGCATGTGAAGCAAGCTTCCAAGAGTTGAAGAAAAGACTGACTACCACCCCGGTGCTAGCTACCCCGGACATCAACAAGGAGTTTGTGATTTACTGTGATGCCTCCGGAACCGGACTCGGTGGAGTCGTAATGCAAGATGGCAGAGTCGTGGCGTACTTGTCACGGCAACTGCGTCCGCATGAGGAGAACTACGCAACCCATGATCTCGAGTTAGCAGCCGTAGTGCATGCCTTGAAGACATGGCGACGTTACCTTCTGGGGAAGCGATGTGAAATATACACGGACCACAAGAGTCTGAAATATATTTTCACCCAAAGGGAGCTGAATATGAGGCAACAAAGATGGCTTGAGTTAATCAAGGATTATGACCTCAGCAATCAGTACCACCCCGGTAAGGCTAATGTGGTAGCCGATGCTTTAAGCCGGAAAGCCGGCACCTTGAACGTCATGCTCAAGGAACGGTTGCTCGCCTTGTATGAAGAGATGGAAAGCTTCGGATTGGAGTTGGTCGGACCAGGATACCTGGCCAGCCTCGAAGTCAAACCAACTCTGGCCGATGATATCAAGGAAGCCCAGAAGGGGCACAGGATTATTGAAGGCCTCAAGATGAAGATTTGGGAAGGCAAGGCCCCAGGGTTCTCGATCAATTATAAAGCAGTGGTGTGGTATGGAGAACGCTTATGCGTCCCCAACAATGCCGAACTCAAGGACTTGATCCTACAAGAGTCTCACGACACGCCATACTCCATCCATCCCGGTGGTACCAAGATGTATCAAGACCTCCGAGAACGATTCTGGTAGCATGGCATGAGGAGAGAAATAGGCTCCTACGTCGCTAAGTGTGATGTATGCCAGCGGGTCAAGGCTGAGCATCAATGACCTGCTCGGCTGCTACAACCTATTCAAGTGCCAGAATGGAAGTGGGACAAGGTCGGCATGGACTTCATTACCGGACTACCCCGGTCAAGCAGGGGTCATGACTCCATATGGGTCATCGTCGACCACTTAAATAAGGTGTCTCATTTCATTCCGGTCAACACCACCTATGGGGGAGACAAGTTGGCTAGCCTCTACATTGAGCGCATCGTTAGCCTTCATGGAGTTCCTAAGGAGATTGTGTCCGACCGCGACACGCAATTCACCTCAAGATTCTGGAAGAAGTTTCAAGAAGCTCTTGGAACCAAACTCTCTTTCAGCACGGCTTCCCACCCGCAGACGGGCGGACAGACCGAGAGGGTGAACCAGATACTCGAGGACATGCTCCGTGCATGTGTCCTGGCCCAGGGTGCCAAGTGGGAAGACTGTCTGTCGTTTGCTGAGTTCTCATATAACAACAGCTACCAGTCTAGTCTTCAAATGGCCCCATTCGAAGTGATATATGGACGGAAGTGCCGCACCCCTCTCAATTGGTCCGAAACCGGAGAGGGACTAGTTTTTGGTTGAGAACTGTTGCAGGAAGCGGAAAGAAAGGTGCAGCTAAGTCGCGAGAGAAGAGCTATGCGGACTCTCACCGCAAGAATGTGGAGTTCATTCCCGGAGATCGGGTGTACCTGCGCCTTACGCCTCTCAAGGGAACCAAGCGTTTCCACGTCAAGGGGAAGCTATCCCCAAGGTTTATTGGACCCTCCAAGATCACGGCAAGGCGCGGGGAAGTGGCTTATCAGTTGGAGCTACCCCCAGAACTTTCGGGTGTGCACAACGTGTTCCACGTGTCACAACTCCGGAAGTGCTTACAAGTGCCGAACCGTTCCGATCATTGCAAGGACATTGACCACCAAGATGTCGACCTTCAACCAGACCTTACCTATCGCGAGAAGCCGATTCGCGTTCTGGATGAAGCAGAGCGTTGCACCAGAAGCCGCACCATCAAGTATTTCGAGGTTCAGTGGAGCAACCATACCGAAGCAGAAGCAACATGGAAACGTGAAGGCTATCTCCGATCAAAATTTCTAGAGCTATTTAACGCCTAGCTTAGAAATCTCGGGGACGCGATTCTTGTAAGAGGGATAGGTCTGTCACACCCTGTTTTTCACCACCAATGATTTGAGTTGCAAAAATCAGGGCTTGTTAAAACTTTTTCAAATGATGTTCTGAATGCCATGAATGCCTTGTACAATTGTATGCTTGTTGCTTGTTGAACCAAACCCATGGCTAAATCATTTATTTATTTAAAATGAATTTCCAAAACTCTTTTCTTTGACATCAGATCACCTCTACCTTGCTTGGGTTACACTACTTGCTCATGATGTCTAGTAGTACTCCCAACCAAAGTTGGTGATCTGAACTCAAATACTATTATGTTTTGCCAAAAACATTATTTAACGATTTAAAACATTATTTTTCTATTTTAAATACATGTCTGTTTCTAAGGCCAGAAATGATATTCCCACAAGGAAAAATGCTTCCCGCCTTAGAAAATTCTGAGCAAATTGATGGAAACTCAGAAGGACATATATTTTCCATACATAACATTTTAAACCCTATTTTATATTATAATTATTTGAGTAAAACCCTGAAAACCATTTACGTCTGTTTTAACCTTTTGAGATATTTCCAAAGGAAATATTCTCAATAAAATCTCATTAAATTACAGGAGCCTCCCCAAGCCATATTTGGTGCCCACGTAAACTCTCACCTTGATCCAAGGTTGGGAAGGTCACCAAATGAGCCTAAAACCCTCTCTGTCCATAATAGAGTTGGAACAACTCTGCATAGCAAAGTTTGTCCAATGGGGCTCAAACTTTGCAGGAGTGTTTTGCACCTCAAATGAGGACTCCATCCCAAAAATGAGATTTTCTAGACTCTGTTTAGTCACACTCCCTTTGGAGAAGACATATCTGGCCATTTTCATGCATTTCAAGTTTACAAAGCTAAACTTGTGCAATGGAGCTCAAGATTGGTCGAAGCCTCTACTTTAACCCCAAGACCAAATCTGTTAAGTGGCAGTTCCAGTGGTGGAGTGGAAGCACCCCAAACCACTGTCGAACACCTTCTGACAGCAAGGTAAAAATCCACCTAGCCGGTGTTTTACCCCATGTCAGAGCCTCAAACTTGTTGTATTAGTGCATCAGACCAACCTTAACACCCAGTCATCTGGCCCCTCCCCAGTTCAAAGCACAAGTGACAAAAACTCCAATTTGTGCCACAGATCAGGACTGTCAGCACTAGTAAACCTTGTCCCCCTTGACCAGCCGGTGCTCTCACTAGCACACAACGGCTAGATACACTCCCAACAACACCCAGGACATGAGGGACACGTCTGAAGTGCCCCAGAGCGTGCCAGCATGCCGTGGCATGCCAAAACTGTGCTCTGGACACGCTACAGGGAGCAACCGAGAAGGGGACGACACTCCCGGCCGGTTCCAACCTCCCCCGAAGTGTCCAAGACCTCCCCCGATAACCCCTCAGTGTAAATCAGCCGCCAGGGACCCTCCTCCCCCGCACTAGAGCTCGGGCGATGCGTGCACGCACGCACCCGACTCCGCCGAGCATGCACGGACGTTGTAGCTCGACCCCACGCTCTCTCCCTCCGCGGTCGAAGCTTCTGAGCGTCCTAAACCACGTCCGGAGACCGTGGTTTCGCAGCCACCTCCTCACTGTCCACACACGCGTGCCGCGGTGAGTCCCCGGCGCACAGAGTTCGGCTCACCGTCGCTAGCCTATAAATAGGCCCCCTGGCGCCTCAGAACCCCTCCAACAGCCTCTGCACGACCACTAGCTCCCCCCTAGCCACCCAATCGAGCTCACAAAGCCCCGATACTCGAGATCGACCGAGGCCCCTCTGCCTCGGAGCTCTGGTCGATCTCCGATTACGCGCCGGCTCCTACAACACTCGACCCACCAGAACACTCCCCTTGAAACCAGGAACCTTTTCCCCAACGGCCCCGAGCTTTTTCGTGCCCCTAGCTACTAGTTCAACCACCTCCCGAAACTCCTCCGCCAGAGCCACCTCGTCGCCGGCGACTCCAAGCCTCTCCGACGCTGTCCTGACCACCTACAGGTAGGTGGAGGCATGCTGAACCCATTCCTGCCCTTAGCTAGGCCCATGAACAACGGTAGCCTCGCCGGCGGTCGTCTCCTCCTCTCTGGCTGGAGGTAGGGGAAGAACCCGACAGGTGGGCTCCACCTGTCGGTGTCCTGGAGCTGCCCCGCGCGCAGCCACTTCCGCTGACTCCACGGGCCTGCACGTCCGGTTCAAACCTGGCACGCGCGCGCCTGGCTGCCTGCTGGCAGGCTGGGCCGGCCTGCTTCCCAGGCCAGGCTTTCGCCTTTTCTTTTATTTTTAAAACCTAAGACAAAATGATTTTTGTAAAAATAACTATCAAGTGGAAAATTATGATTCTTCCACTAATATTTTTCTAAAAATGAGTAGTATTTGATTCTGTCATTGTTGATATTTTTCAAAAGCAGAATTAGTTTTATAACAATATAAAGGCATTAAAAGCAATAATTTGCGTCTGTTTTGTATTTATTAAAAGTGCTTTGCTAGTAAAAACAAAGAGAAGATATTTTTCAAAGTAACAACCTGATTTTTACCAAGACTTGCAACATTTTTAGAAGTGGTTTGTGATCTGTTTTTGTGTTAGCTATTTCTTATTTATTCTATTCTCGACGATAGAATTACCGAGTGACGAAGGATTTGGAGCAGAAGACCTCGAAGACCCAGGATACTTAGCTGACCAAGGCAAGCAACCCTTTGACCATGACTTAAGCATATGAATTGATGCATGCTAGAATAGCAAGTACTTTTCCGATGCATGTGATCACAATGCCGGTTCATCATTGGTGTGATGGTACTGAAGGCTTGTTCGAAGCACTTGCATGATAGTGATGTTATACATATGGCTCCTTGGAGCACGAGCATGATGAGCTTCACCCTACCATGAGGATCATGCTACTGTCATGCTGACTAGTAGAGTTATAGAATCATTGCATTGAGCTTGACCCTACCCCTTGAGGGTGATGTTAATACCATGTTGACAAGTAAAGATAGAGCATATTATCATGATCATGATGATGAGTTAAATCAAGAGTTTATAAAAACCCCGTCGGGTGCCACTAATGCCCGAGGGTGATGATGAGTTGGTGATTGCTTTTGGTGAAGTGATGCACCGGTGTTTTTGTGTGAGTATGGTTTCGGAAAGGGGATAAATTTATGATGTGTCAACCGTCCCAACGTTACCAGTACGACCACGATACCCCTTTATGGGACGGGGCTTTGTTGATTACTCTGGTCGGTACTAGCAAAGAGCCACATTACTAGTGGCGGGAGTGATTGTCATCACTCTCGTGATGGGGTCGTGCCAGGTAGGACGACTATGCCATAATTATGAGTCCCAGGCACACCATTGGTCCCCGCATGGTTGATACTGTCCAAAGTCGGTGCTCGTAAGACGTACAACATGTGGGTTGGGTACCAATCGAGTGGACCTCTTTGTCTAGTATCGTCAGGGGAAAGATGATGATCGGGTACTTACCTCGGGTATATGTGATATACCGCGAGTCGTGGATGACACGGAAGTTTCCCGGATCTCGTGGGTCCAGCGTACTACCTTTGTAGAGTGTAAACTATTCGAATAGGCGTGTCCACTGTCAAGGACAATTGGGTAATCGTGCTTAAACTACGTCCTGATATTTCCGCAAAAACCAAGTGTGTGTGAGTGTGTGTGTTGGTGTTAAAAAGGTGTTTTTACGATAACAATAATATGACCAAGTTCGATGACTTGGCATATAGGGTAAACCCGGATGGTTTAGCCCTCATTGATACATTGAGGTTATGACAAGTTTGATGACTTCGCATCTAGGGTGAACCCGGATGGTTCAACCCTTAGCAGATATGTTGATATCTGTAACCTGTTCTTCAAAAGTAATTCTTTAGCTTCATGCATATACATGATCATTCCACCCAGATGAGTTACACTAAAGATGCATGATACTGTTATCCTTCACTTTCATTGTTCATGTCATGGGCTGTTTGCGAGTACATTCAAAAGTAGTCATTGGCTTGCCACTGGTTATAATATTGACCAGACAAGGAAGGACCGGAGTTTGGCGGCGAGTACGTCTTCGGAGACGGACCTGCGCTATAGGACGCTTCCAAGTCAGAATGCCTGTCGATGTAGGCTTGATGGCATGGGCACCCGCTTAGCCCTTATGAGTTTCCGCTACCCGTTGTACCCGCTTTATTTGTCCTTAAGCCCTGTTTGTGAACCTGGCCCTTCGGTCATGTGATGTAATATTTGGTATTTGGATATAAGAATCTATTATTCAGTATCTATGTTCAGTGAGCATTGATCCTTGGGATCACTCGGCACGGCGATCTCGACTCACCAGTCGGGGTCCCCACACATGCGCCCCCTGCTGCCACCAGCGTCAACGCGAGAGGAGGGCCTAGCATCCTAAGATCCCCCTCCCATGGGAATCATGAGGAAGGGGTTGTCACAGAACCCCTCCTGCCCTTCAGGGATTAATCCCCATCTGTCAAAGGCCGACATCGAAACCCAGAGCAACTCTCCGTCGCCGCACACAAAGAAGGGCTCCACCCTAGTTAGCAGGTCTGCCGGCAAGCCTTAAGCAAAGAGGACCTGCATGATCACTTTTGGAAATATGCCCTAGAGGCAATAATAAAATAATTATTATTATATTTCCTTGTTCATGATAATTGTTTATTATCCATGCTTAGAATTGTATTGATTGTAAACTAAATACATGTGTGGATACATAGACAACACACCTTCCCTAATGAGCCTCTAAAGGACTAGCTCGTTGATCAAAGATGGTCAAGGTTTCCTGGCCATAGACATCAGTTGTCATTTCATGAGGGCATCACATCATTAGGAGAATGATGTGAAGGACAAGACCCGAACTATGAACATAGCATATGATCGTCTCAGTTTATTGCTATTGTTTTCTGCATGTTAATTATCTGTTCCTATGAGCATGAGATCATGCAACTCCTAGACACCGGAGGAATACCTTGTGTGTATCAAACGTCACAATGTAACTGGGTGACTATAAAGGTGCTCTACAGGTATATCCGAGGGTGTCTGTTGGGTTGGCATGGATCGAAACTGGGATTTGTCACTCCGTATGACAGAGAGGTATCTCTAGGGCCCACTCGGTAATACAACATCACAACAAGCTTGCAAGCAATATGACTAAATAGTTAGGCACGGGATATTGGATTATGGAATGAGTAAAGAGACTTGCCGGTAACGAGATTGAACTAGGTATAGAGATACCGACGATTGAATATCGAGCAAGTAACATACCGATGGACAAAGGGAACATCATAGGGGATTAATTGAATCCTTGACATCGTGGTTCCACTGATAAAGATATTCATAGAATATGTAGGAATAAATATGGGCATCCAGGTCCCACTATTGGTTATTGACCGGAGAGTGTCTCGGTCATGTATGCATAGTTTTCGAACCCGCGGGGTCTGCACACTTAAGGTTCAGTGACGTTTCAGTATAATTGAGTTATGTATGTTGGTGAACTAAGGTTGTTTGGTGTCTCGGAAGAGAACTTGGACGTCATGAGAAGTTCTAGAATGGTCCGGAGACGAAGATTGATATATAGGAAAGAGGTATATAGGTTCCGGAAGAGTTTCAGGTATTACCGGTAAGGTATCGGGAGTGACGAATGGGTTTTGAGGGTTCACCAGGGGAGGCCACTCACCCCGGGGGGGCACATAGGCCTAAGAGGTGGCGCACCACCCCCTGGTGGGCTTGGCGGCCAGCCCCTATGGTCCTATGCGCCCAAGTGTGGAATTGCGGGATCCGAATTGGAGGAGGACTCCTTCTTGCGCACCACCTCCCCAATTGGTGGAGGACTCCTCCTCTTGGGGGCCGCCGACTGACCCTAGGGGATCCCTAGGGTTCCACCCCTTCCCCTCCCTCCTATATATATTGAAGAGGAGAGAAGGTCCCGCACCCCCTAAGCCACGGCGCAACTCTCTCTCCCTCCCTCTAGTTCGTTTCTCCTCTAGATCAATTCGGTAGTGAACGACGAAGCCCTGCCGGATCAACTCCACCACCACCACCTCTCCGCCCCCTCCTTCTATATCAAGAAGGCGGAGATTGTCATCGAGCTGTACGTGTGGTGAACGCGGAGGTGCCATCTGTTCGGCACCAGATCATGGTTGGATCACGGGACGGCTTGCGATTTGGACCGCAAAGACATTCCACTACATCAACCGTGTTTCTTAACGCTTCCCGCTTAGCGATCTACTAGGGTATGTGGATCCGATCTCTCCTCTCGTAGATGGTCATCACCATGGATAGATTTTTGTATGTGCGTAGGAAATATTTTGTTTCCCATGCAACATTCCCCATCAATTGCTTCCAACACCAACGTCTACAGGGTTTCAGCGCACAAACTAGTCCGGTCCTTGAGCCCTCGTATTCCCAGGCCGGGTGCGAACGCTTGTGGAGAGGGCGATGCAGAGAAGCATGAACTTCCATGCCACCATGAAGCTTTTGAGTCCTACTGCCTGAAGCTCCTACAGTCGGGTGATGATAGGCCCGAGCTAGGCATCCTCCATCTTGGAGTTCTCCCAGCCTTAACACTTTATCACATGCCCTACATCAGCGTGAAAAAGGGACTGTACCGGCCCACCTCCAGCTAGATCCAACATGCGTGGAGGTTCTCCACCTTCTTGAGCATCACCATGTCGATGAACCACTCTGACATGTGGTCCACCATGCGGAAGGAGGCGCACCCCATGGTCGACCCCTCCTTGCACTCATGCTGTAGAAGGTGTGGAAGAGGGCCAATGAGGACATCACCCCCCAAAATTCCCTTGCAGAGGTAGGCGAAGGTGGCAAGGAGGAAGACGGAGTTGGGATGGAGATGGAGCATGTGGATTTGGTAGTGCTCCAGAGCTGCGCTAAAGAAGTCTGAAAATGGAGGGAGCAAACCTCCAATGATGCAGAGGAAGAAGAAGGGGAACATCGTTGCCGACAGTTCCCTGGCCAGCATCAAGCTCGGCAAAATCTTGATGGCCCCATGCTCATTTTGAGCATTTTCTGTTAGAGGGATGAGCTTCTCCAGCCCTACTTAGTTTTTGATGGTGGAGGGTAACAACACTGGCTCCACCTGCACCCGATGGCAATGAAGCTCCTCTTCGGTGCCATGGCGGTGGAGAAGTAGTTGCAGAGAAGGAGAGGAGTGAGCGCTGCATGCACAAGGAAGGAGAAGTAGCGCGCAAGGGAGGCGTCTGGTTGAAGGCAAGCAATGATGGTTTCGCCCGACGTGCGAGGCAGTTTTAACAAAGATGTGTAGTTACTGAGGCATCATGGGATAAGTGGGTACGTCCTGTTCCATCAAGGTCGACACACGTCATCTACTGGCCCGACAGTTCGTTAGGACCCGCGATGCTTCGATCCTCATTGTTTCGCGCTCCACTCGCGGAACATGTCCGCCACGGGCCCGGTGGCTACTGTCGGTCCAGTGGAACTAGGGTACCACGTCCCATCTATTGTCGACCCAGCCGCCCACGCGAAGAAGGCCCAGTGCGGTACTTAGCCCATTTGCTCCGGCTCCCCAAGGATCCACCTCTCTCTCAAAGGGACCCACCAGACGCTCGTCCACAAGCAACAAGAGGACTCGCAAGGACTTGAAAGTGCGTTATATCGACTAGTGGGGGTGAATAGGAGATTTTTAGAATTTGATTGCTGAGGAAATTCCTTTTGAGGAAATTCCTCACTGATGAATAATTTGCAGCGGAACAACAAAGCATCAGGGGTGCAAAGTATCACGACAACACTTTTCAAGACGAGGAATATGAAAAACAGTTTGCACAGTACGCAGGCACAGAGTAAGCAGGTGATGATTAACTCGCGTGAAGAATTTGATGTTGAGGAAATTCAGAGGAAGTCTTCAACAAATTCTTCAAACAGAGACAATGAAAGTTTTCAACATACAATATTGAGGAATTAAAAGAGTTGAAGAAATAGAACTCGTATCATAGTGAAGACAGTGGTTGATGACCCAGTTCCAACTGCTGTGACAGTTGTACATATGGTTTGGAGCGGCTTGGTATTCAAACAAAAAGACACACAGTCCCGAGACACACAGTCCCTTCCGTATTCTCCTTGAGCGAAGGACACACAATCCTCACTCAAATCTCGTGGTAAGTCTTCAGGGCATACTTACAAACCCTCACAAACTCGGTCACCCGAGGATCCACAATTGACTGCTCGATTGCTCTAGACCATGAGGCAAGCAATGATGGTTTCGCCCGGCGTGCGAGGCAGTTTTAACAAAGATGTGTAGTTACTGAGGCATCATGGGATATGTGGGTACGTCCTATTCCATCACGGTCGACACACGTCATCTACTGGCCCGACAGTTCGTTAGGACCCGCGGCGCTTCGACCATCATTGTTTCTCGCTCCACTCGCGGACCATGTCCGCCACGGGCCCGGTGGCTACTGTCGGTCCAGTGGAACTAGGGTACCACGTCCCATCTATTGTCAACCTAGCCGCCCACGTGAAGAAGGCCCACTATGGTACTTAGCCCAATTGCTCTTGCTCCCCAAAGATCCACCTCTCTCTCAAAGAGTCCCACCAGACGCTCGTCCACGAGCAACAAGAGGCCTCGCAAGGTCTTGAAAGTGCGTTATATCGACTAGTGGGGGTGAATATGAGATTTTTAGAATTTCATCACTGCGGAAATTCCTTTTGAGGAAATTCCTCAATGATGAATAACTTGCAGCGGAACAATAAAGGATCAGGGGTGCAAAGTATCACGACAACAGTTTTGAAGATGAGGAATATGAAAAACAGTTTGCATAGTACGCAGGCACAGAGTAAGCAGGTGATGATTAACTCGCGTGAAGAATTTGAGGTTGAGGAAATTCAGAGGAAGTCTTCCACAAATTCTTCAAACATATACAATGAAATTCTTCAACATACAATATTGAGGAATTAAAAGAGTTGAAGAAATAGAACCCGTATCATAGTGAAGACAGTGGTTGATGACCATGTTCCAACTGCTGTGACAGTTGTACATATGGTTTGGAGCGGCTTGGTATTCAAACCAAAAGACACACAGTCCCGAAACACAGAGTCCCTTCTGTATTCTCCTTGAGCAAAGGACACACAATCCTCACTCAACTCTCGTGGTAAGTGTTCAGGGCAGACTTACAAACCCTCACAAACTCGGTCACCCGGTGATACACAATTGACTGTTGGATTGCTCTAGACCATGACACCTATCCGTCTGGAGGATGCGCAGTCCTCAAAGGTAAAAGGCCTCAGTTCCACACAAGAACAAATTCTTCAATGATGCTCAATCACTTGGTTTTGGTTTGGGGTTTGGTGTTTAGGGTATTTCCTCACTGATGATTTACTCTCGAAGACTCTGAGGAATTTGGATTGCTCCCAATGACAAGTGTCAGTTTCTCGCAGAGCAGCCAACCAACTAATGGTTGTGGCGGCGGCTATTTATAGCCTGGGAGCATCCCGACATGATTTGACATTAATGCCCTTAAATAATATGACCGTTGGTGTGGATAAGTTCGGTGATGTGGCACGAATTGCAGCCACGGTTGGGACACTCAACTGTAATAGTCCTCATGTCTCTCATATTCCTCACTTGAGGCTTTTGGTAGGATTAGGCTTGGGTTGAGCATCATGAGGAAATTCATTCCAAAGTGTTACCTTGACCCCCTTTAACAGTACGGTGTTCCTATGACTCAAGATTGAAGAAAATAAAACAGAAAGAATAAATCTTCAGGCTTCAAAGTCTTCAAACTGATTTTCTTCAGGAGACACTGAATTCCTCATCTTCAGTATCTTCATGAGGAATATGAATTTCATCGCAATTTCTTCGCGATCCAAATCTTCAGCCGCAGATATACACTTTTAGGGGTCGATATTCATTGTATAACTCAAACTCCTCAGCGACCTATAGATCATGTGTACACTCATGAACACATTAGATACTTAACCTATAAGTCTTCAAACCAGCAAAATCACTAAGGGCACTAGATGCACTTACAATCTCCCCCTTTTTGGTGGTTGATGACAATTAGGTTAAGTTTTCAACGGGGATAAAAATATGAAGTGTAAATACTCAGTTGAGGAATTTGATATCAAGATACTCAGAGACTCCACCTGAAGATGTGCATACTTTGAGGAATTTGCTTGTCACGGCAAATGCACATTGATGATTTATATGATGGAGATCTCCCCCTGTATCTTGCAAATCATGCATACATTTGACATATAACATGAGGAATTTTAGAATGCATAATGACAAATGGTATCTGATGAATTTCAACATGCGTGCATTAAAATTATGAGGAATAAGCATGCAAAGAAAAACGTTCAAAAGCGTCAGAGTACCATCGGGCTTAAGTTACAACTCATTACTAAAACACTTCAGAAGAGCCAAGAGTTTGTAACTTAATAAAGTTCATAAGCCCCAAAACATATCTCGCGTGAAGACTAACACTCAGATTTCTCCCCCTTTGTCATCAAGTGACGAAAAGGGACTAAACTAAGGACTAACACCCCGTGAAGACTTTCACTTCTTGGCTGATGAAGAAGACGCGTGGGGATTCTTGGGGACGGGCTTCCTCCTTGGGCCAGTGGCAGTGACTTCTGGTTCTTCATCAGATTTTGCAGTGCGGAATGAAGAAAAGGAACTGTCATGAAGGTCTAGAACTAGAATTGGCTTGAATTTCCTCTTGGGAGGCCACGACCAGTCGAAGTCCTGAGTAAACTCCAATTCATCAAGTTCTTCTTGAGTCTTCAGATGAGCCAGAGTGGCCCAGGTGCGATCAAAAACCTCATGAAGATAGTAGTGATTTTTCTTCACTGTATTCTAAGTCTCATTGAGGGTTTTCATAATGGCACTGAATTGACGTTTGACCCATTTGTGATTGCGATCGACCTTCTAATGAAGAGTGAGGAGTAGTTCTCTGTTAGTCATCACCCTTGGGCCAACTGTGCTAGGCGGCTCATGAGTTTCAGTATCATCCCATGAGGAATATGCATCTGGTTCACGAAACTGGCCATGAAGGGGCCGACTTCCTTCATCGATGACAAATTTTCCTTTTCCTTCAACAGGCTCAAAAGTCTTCTTGTTGACTCTGATAGGAGGCATATATCCAAAGTGATTGTTGAAATCAGCATGATAGTTGATGCCTGACCTGCGTCTGATGAATCTCATGATTCATGGAGCGTAAATCTTCAGGTCGAAGAGTGACATAGCATTGTCAGCCTGAGTCCTGAGGAAGAAATCGTGAATGTTTATTGGGATGCCATGGATGATGTTGAAGAGGATATTCTTCATGATGCCCACAACATCTTCTTCATCATCATGGCCCTTGATTGGGGCGATGACACTACACAGAATTCTGTAGACAGTCCTATGTTCATACTTCTAGTATTGAACCAGAAAAGTTGTTCTTGGAGGTTGATCCTTGGCCAAAGGCTTCATGAGGACTTCCATCAGCTTGTTTGGCAATTCCTGTTCATCATACATCTTCACATCATGTTCTGAGGGAATTGAAACTTGAAGCACTCACAACAGCTCATTAGCAGGGGCTTTGTAGTGTGTGTGCTGAGTCATCCAGTCCAGCACCCAAGTGTTGATATCCGTTGGGTCTCCAGAGATGTGCAAAGTAGCATAAAACTAAAGAATGATATCACTGTTCCAGTCACAGATATCAGTGCAGAGAGGCAGCAGTCCAGCTTCAGGAAGAACGTTGAGGACTGGGGCGAAACAAGTAATTTCTTCCAACTCAACATGAGGAATATGCCTGTGCTGAAATATTTTGTTTCTTCCACGGAGCACTGAGGCATAGTAGTTTAACTGAGTCCTTGTCCAAAACTTCCTCTGCGTGATGCAAAGCTTGTCATATGGATTGTCGTCGATGAAATACATTCGTTCTTCATAGAATGCTTCCTTCTGAAACTTTGGCCTCTTTGAAAAAGGCTGATTTTGCACCGGTCGAAGATTATGCTGCTTCTCTTGAGGAGATACTATCATTGCAGTCTCAGTGTTGACTACAACAATAGCAGTTTCAGTATTGGGTGCAGGAGCATTTTCGTCAACATGTACCTCAGGTTGAGGATTTCCCTCGGGTTGAGGATTTTCCTCGGGCTGAGGATTTTCTTCTGGGTTTTCCTCAACTTAAGGAATTTTCTTGCAGAGGAGGAAAAATCTTCAGCTGTTGCAGCTGATCCATGAGCAGGTTCATCAGGCGTCTTGAGAGGAATCAAGGACTAAGGAATATCATCAATTTGAATTTCCTCATCTATGGTTTCTTCAGACTCAGCATCTTTCATTTCCTCATCAATCGGAATCTCCTCATCTTTTTCAGGAATGTCATAGTCAATTCTGAAGGGAATCATAGTGTATGATGGAGCTATCTTCGGAGACACAACATCCAGTGGAGCAGTTTCATCAAGTGTTTTAGGCGCTTGGCCTCTGATGATTCTGGGTTTAAAGAATCTTTTCTTTTCTTTGCTTATTTCTCAGCAGCCTTGGTTTTTTTCACGTCTGATGTAGAAGGAACCATTTTCTTCACCTTTGAGGACTGAGGTAAAGGAATTTTCTCTTCAGGAGCTGGTACAGTATCAGTCCTGGCAGTTTCCTCAGCTGAAGCATTTTCTTCAGCTGGAGCAGATTCATCAGCTAGCACAGATTCATCAGCTGGAACGCCTTTAGGTATTTCCTCAATTCCCGGTTCATCAGCACAACTTTCTTGAGGCATTTCCTAAGCAGGAGGTTCTTCTTCTTCATCTTCCTCAGTGAGCTGAACAGAGTAGCTGGTCTCAGGCTGCTTTGGTTTTGCTAGAGGAGCAACTTTCTTGTTGTATTCATCAACAACATTAGTAACAAACTTGTTGAAATTTGACTTCACACTTTGACGGTCAGATAGTTTTGAGTACTTATCAGTCAAAGTCTTCAGTTCAGCATGGGTGGACACAAGATCTTCAGGCGTTAGGCTGAGAGATTCTGCCTGAGGAATTTCTCCTTCTTCAGCTTTGCAACCTTTGCTTGCTTGGCTTGCGTCTCTTTCCATTTGGCCTCATTGATGAATGTGGCCACCATATGACTGATTCCTAGGGGAAGCTTCAAATCATCAATGGGTGTGTTTGGGTCATCATACCAGACATTGATGTAGTCCAGCAGAACCTTTGGATCCATTGCAAGAGGAATTGAGCTGCCTGAAGCTTGTGCAACACGTTCCTGCTTGTTCGTGATGATGGCTTGAAGAGTTTCATCATCAAATTCATCACTTCCTTCCGATGCAGAAGGGACATTGATGACTTTTCTTGGACTAGGCCTGACACCCCTTCTAGCAGTCATTTTAGTCTTCAGAGGTGTAGGTGAAGACTTTGTCCCTGAGCTTGTGGCAGAAGATACTGAGGAGCTGGAGTGAGCAGGCTGATGCTTGACAATCTTCTTGAGTTGAGGCTTTGAAGCCTGTGTGGTTGCTGAGGGTTTTGGAGCTGGAGCAGCCTTGTGAGGCAATTGCTCTTTAGGCTTTGAAGCCTTTGGTTTCTGTGGCACAGTCTTCACTTGAGGAATAGCTGTACTAGAAGCTCAGCAGCAGACGAGGTGGCTCCATTGGCAGCAACAGATTCCTAATTAAATTTCCTCACTGCAGCTTCAACTTTCTTCTGAAGTTTAGACAAGTGTTTGTCTTCCTCCTCAGGATAATCATCAACAATGTTGATGCTTGAAGGGTGTGCTACTTGATGATCACCGAGAGGAGGCATTTTGCAAGGTGGCTCGATGGCGAATTTCTTCGCATACTTGGGAGTGATGAAGCGATATTCCTTCCACTCCTTAGTCCACCTGTGTTGTATCTTTTGAAGCCTGATTTTCGTCTTCGCCATAGGTTTTGCTCATCTGGCGTACAATAGTCAAGGTATATATCCCGAGGGATATCAATTGCAGTGTTCTGTTCTAGTTTCTTTCCACCCTTTTTCTTTCTGTCATCTTCCATTTTCTTCAGCTCAGGCTTTTGCTGAGGAATTTGCATTCTTTAGGATTCTGATGACACTAGCAGATTTTCTGCGAGGAATGCTGCAAATGAGTTAAGTTGATGAGAACCTAGATATTCATTAGCTGACATTTTGTATGTGTGAACAGAGTATAGGTGCGAGGAATTTGGAGAGGTCATATGCGTTCTCAGATTTGATTTTTTTAAAGTTGAGGAATTTGGCCAGTGGGTTGCGGAATTTGTCTAAGCAGTCTGATCTCGGGTTCCAGAGTTGTGCAGATTCGAAAATTTGCACAATAGAGGAATCACGTGAAGAATTTTAGTGGCTTAGTGAAATTCATCAAGTGTTTGAGGAATAGAGTGTGCGAAGCTGATAGACATAGAGGAAAAAGAGATTTCTTGAATCTAAGGTAAAATAGTAGATCGAAAGGGACAGTAAAAATAGGATTTTATTTACCTTATATAGCAAGCATGAAGAACATAGACAACAACAGTAGATGCTCTTCGCTTCGAGTCTGCTGCGCCCTAACTTGGCGGCAGAGGACAACTACGGCGGCGGCGGATGTAGATGTTCCGCTTCCAGCATGAGTTCGGCGACGGAGAGGTCGAGGCAGTGAAGCTGTTCGTCGCCGGCGACGAGATTTCTAGCGGCGGCCCTAGCTTTTGCTTGAGGCGAACAGAAGGTCGAGAGAGAACAAAGAGTTTGGACACAAGGGGTAAGGACGTATTTATAGCTCAGGTGAAAACTGTTCGGCCAAAACTTTCGGACCGAACTGCCCATGCACATTCATCTCTGCACGACACGTGTAGCTTGAGATTAAAGTTGTGGAGATCGTGCTTATCTGATCGTGGGAAGTGGGGATCAGTTACTGTGTAACGATTGAAAAATCATTTTTGAAGATTTGAGGATTTCGTTGCAAAGTCCTCAGCTGACAAGGACAGAGTGAGGATTTTGAACAAACCTTCAAGTAGAACACATATGAAGAATTGAATAGACTGAGTGAGTATAGCATAGAGGGGAGTAGGGTCCGATCACATTCACTTAGATGAAATATCAAGTTGAAACAATAGCTATAAGTGAATGTTGTTGAGGACTTTGAAATCACATTCTATATATATTGATCTATGCAACTGAAAATCATCAAGTATTTTGAGGATTTTGAATATTTGAAAAACTTGAGGATTTTGTGACAAAGTGTCAGGTTGATGAATTTCAACTTTGAAGAAAAAAAACTTGAAGAATTTCAAAGTTGGTTGGTGGCGTGACCCATCGTATAAGAATGATGATTTCAGGCGCCACGTACAATTGTTGTAGGGCCCTAAGAATCACATTCTTCATTGATTTCCTCACACTAAGAGTGATATTCTTCATTGATTGAAGAAAATCGATTCTTCATGCGTTGCACATCTAAGTCATCAATTTTGCATAAGTGTTAGTATGTGTGCATGTTTTTACAAAACATTTGAAGATTCTAAGATATTTAGATCACACCGCAACTTGTAAAACCTTTTCTCATCCAAGGGCTTAGTGAAAATATCTGCTAGTTGATCATCAGTCTTCAGATGGTCGATGAGGATATTGCCCTTGAGGACATGGTCCCGAAGAAAATGATGAAGAATCTGGATGTGCTTAGTCTTCGAATGTTGTACTGGGTTGTATGCAATCTTGATTGCACTCTCATTGTCGCAGTAGAGATGCACATTCTTCATTTTGATGTCGTAGTCCCTGAGGGTTTGGTTCATCCACAACAATTGAGCACAGCATGATCCAACAACAATGTACTCAGCTTCGGAAGTGGAGAGAGAAACACAGTTCTCCTTCTTTGAGGACCAGCAGACTAATGATCTTCCGAGGAAATGACAAGTGCCAGAAGTTGACTTGCAATCCACACGGTCACCAGCATAGTCAGAATCAGAATATCCCACAAGATGAAGATTTTACCCTTGGGGTACCATAATCCTAGTGTTGGTGTGTGAGCTAAGTATCGAAGAATATGCTTCACAGCCTTATGGTGTGATTCCTTCGGTTTTTCTTGAAAATTTGCACACATGCAAGCACTAAGCAATATATCTTTCCTAGATGCACACAAATATAGTAAAGAGCCAATCATTGAGCGATATACCTATTGATCGAATTATTTAGCATTTTCGTCAGTGCAGAGGTGGTCGTTGGTTGGCATGGGAGTCTTGGTGCCTTTGCGTTCATGCATGTCGAATTTCCTCAGAACATCCTTGAGGTATTTCTCCTGTGATATGAATATCCCATTGCGTTGTTGATGAATTTGAAAACCTAAGAAAAATTTCAGCTCCCCCATCATAGACATCTGATATTCTTCACTCATCATGTAAACAAATTCATCACTGTAACTTTTGTTAGTACAACCAAATATGATTTCATCGACATATATTTAACACACAAATAGTTCATTGTCATAAGAGTTTGTGAAAAGAGTTGGATCGAGAGAACCAGGTTTGAAGCCTTTCTTCATGAGGAATTCCTTCAATGTATCATACCACGCTCGAGGGGCTTGCTTGAGGCCATAGACTACTTTTTTGAATCTGAAGACTTTGTCTGGATTCTTCGGATCCTCAAAACCTGGGGGCTGAGCAACATATACTTCTTCCTCAAGCTTACCAATGAGGAATGCACTTTTCACATCCATTTGATATAAGATAATGTTATGATGATTAGCATAAGAAAGCAGTATTTGAATAGCTTCAAGTCTAGCAACAGGTGCAAAAGTTTCATTGACATCAATTCCTTCAACCTCTGTGTAGCCTTGGGCTACAAGTCGTGCCTTATTCCTCACCACTTGACCATCCTCATCTTGCTTGTTTCGGAAAATCCACTTGGTGTCGATGATATTGTGCTTGCGATGATCTAGTCGTTTGACGAGCTCCCACACGTCGTTTAGCTTGAATTGAAGAAGTTCGTCTTGCATGGATTGAATCCACTCAGGTTCCATGAAAGCCTCAACAACTTTTGAGAGTTCTGTGGTAGACACAAAGGAAGAATGCCCGCATAAGTTAACTAAGTGTGAAGTTTTTGAGCGAGTGAGAGGACCTAGCGCGTTGATGTCATCGAGGATTTTTCAAGTTCTACTTCATTTGCAATCCTCGGATGAGCTGGTTGAGGATTTCGGCTGGGCTGAGGAATTTTTTCCGGAGCAATTTCCTCACGACCATCTTCTTGATTTTCATCAATGCTGGGAGTGATTTCTTCAGCAATTTCCTCAGTAGGAACAATGTCTTAAGTAGCTTTGAGCTTGATTGCTTCCTTTGGAGACAATTTATCTGGATCAGGAGGCAATTGCTCTCTTTGCGAGCCATTAGTTTCATCGAATCGCACATCTACAGTTTCAACAACCTTGTTGTGATAGTTGTTGAAGACTCTGTAGGTGTGTGATTCTTTTCCATAACCGAGCATAAAACCCTCATGTGCTTTAGGTGCAAACTTTGAGCTATGGTGAGGATCTCTAATCCAGCATTTTGCACCGAAGACTTTGAAATAACTTACATTGAGTTTCTTGTCAGTGAGGAGTTCATATGAAGTTTTCTTGAGGAATTTGTGAAGATATACCATGTTGATGATATGGCAAGCAGTATTGATTGCTTCAGGCCAGAAACAACGAGGAGTCTCATATCTTCAAGCATGGTTCGTGCCATCTCAACCAGAGTCCTGTACTTTCTTTTGACGACACCATTCTGCTGAGGAGTATAAGGAGCAGACAATCGTGAGTAATACCAAGTTCATCAAGATAATCATCAAGACCAGTGTTTTTGAATTCTGTTCCATTATCACTCCTGATGTGTTTGATCTTGACGCCGAAGTTCGTCGAGGCCCTTGAGGAAAATCGTTTGAAGACTTGCTGCACTTCAGTTTTATACAGAATGATATGCACCCAAGTATATCTAGAGTAATCATCAACTATAACAAAGTCGTATAGAGATGCTGAATTTGTTAGAGTGGCATAATGAGTAGGTCCAAATAAATCCATGTGAAGCAATTCAAATGGACGATTAGTAGTCATGATAGTCTTCGAGGGATGTTTGGATCTGCTCATTTTTCCAGACTCACAAGCACCGTAGAGGTGGTCCTTGAGGAATTTTACTGATTCGATGCCCATGACATGCTTCTTCTTCGCCAACGTGTGCAATTTCCTCATGCCTGCATGACCAAGTCTTCGATGCCATAGCCAGCCTTCTGAGGTTTTTTCTAACAAGCAGGTGGCTGGTTGAGGACCTGTAGAGAAATCAACAATGTACAAATCCCCTCTTCTAACACCTTCGAAGACTTTGGATCTGTCAGATTCCATGATGACAACACATCTATGATTTCCAAAGATAACAACCATATCAAGATCACAAAGCATTGAGACTGACATGAGGTTAACTCCAAGGGATTCAACAAGCATCACTTTGTCCATGTGCATGTCCTTAGAAATAGCCACTTTGCCAAGTCCCAATACCTTGCTTTCACCTTTTGTCAGCATAAGCGATTTGCTTCAGTGGTGATGGAGTCGGTGGCATATTCATTAGCAAGCTTTTGTCACCAGTCATGTGGTGTGTGCAGCCACTATCAAGAACCCATTCAATACTCTTGGGTTTGCCATCCTGCAGATGAATTAGTATAGCTTACCATCTCATATGCTTAAGACTTGAAGAATATCATATCAATTTCATCAGATAGGAATTTCATCATAAACAGTAATTTTGAGGACCTGTGAAATGTTTTCATTTCATCAATGTTAGCTTGCGTCCTATCGAGCATTTTCCTCAGGTCTCCAGAAAATTCTTCAGATGATGATTTTCATCTGGAGACCTCTCCTGCAGAAGCGATTAGTTCAATTTCTTCACCACCCAGATCTCAAGGGGTGGTAAAGAGTTCATCATCGTGCGAGTACCATATGAGAAAGGGGGCATTGAATCTAATGCACTTCTCTTTACAGTAGGGGGGTTAGGGTACTCAAATGAATAGGCACAGAAGTTCTTTGAGGATTTATGAACATATTGATTTGAATAGTAATGCTCATATTAATATCCCTCGTAATTTCCCTGCATATTAGAAGCATTAGCGCGGGTACGAGCATAGTTTTGACCAGTTGACGATTTTGATCCTCTTGAAGACTTTGGTCCTCATGAGGAATTTGATCTGGGGATCAAATTCTTCACAGATGGTGTCATGAGGACATTCAACTGAAGATTTTCAAGGCAACTTTTGGGGACCCAGATTTTCCTCACGGGTGGTCCATTCCTGCAGTTATTTCCAACATATCGAGCAAATACTTTACCAGATTGATTTTTGAACAGTTTATAGTTGGAGTCAATTGACTCATCTGAGGAATAGGATAATTCACATGCAAAGCCTGTTAGATTGGATGGATCAATAGGAGGCCCTTTAGTAGTAACCCATGAGGTTCTGCTCAGGTTTCCAGTATGATCCATCGGCATTCAGTTTCCTTTCAAAGGCAATTCCTTCTTTCCTTGGGTTCTTGTTCAAAATCTACTTTTTGAGCACATCGCAAAAGGGTTTGGTGCCCTTTGAGACTTTTGTACATGCCTGTCACACACAATTCCTTCAGACCTGCATTTTCATCAGTAACATTTGTGGTTTCCTCAAGTGAGGAATTTGATACCACGTGAGCAGTTGAAGAATTTGTAGCAATAGAAGCATTTGATGATTCTGGTGAAGAATTGGCAGTTTCACGTTCGATGCATTTAAGACATGGAGGAAAGAATTCAACCTGAGCGGCACTGATCTGTTGAGCGAGTAATGAATCATTTTCCATTCGAATATCATCATGAGACATCCTCGGCTTCTCAAGATCAAGTTTCCTTTGAAGGAATTCATAGGAAAGTTTCTCATGATCAGCGAGGAGTGTGCATTGACGATCTTGAAGATTATCAAATCTGGACTGAAGACTTTTCATATCTTCAGTGAGGATTTGGGTAAGATACATTTCATCATTCAATAGGTCATCGCTTCTGTCTAGCAGTTTCTAAAGCTTTTCAAGGCAGTTTGTTGGTTAGTTGCAATGATAGCAAGTTTACTGTAACTGGGTTTTTTATAATCATCAGGTTCACTGTCACTTCAATCAGAGGAGGAGGTATCATTCAGTACCTTTGAACCTTTTACCATGAAGCAATAGGTTGGAGCTAAGTCATCAGCATAGTCATCAGTGTGGATGGAGTTGTCATTTTCTTCAAGGTTGAAGATTGACTTGCTGACAAATGTGGTAGCTAGTGCAAGACTAGCATGTCCAGATTCTGAGTCTTCTTTAGATCCCTCCTCGTCATCATATTCCTTAGATTCTGCCTCAGAATCCATTTCCTTGCCAATAAGTGCCCGAGCCTTTCTGAAACTAGTCTTCTTCTGCGATGAGGACTGTGAGGATGAGGATTTTGAAGATTTCTTCTTTTTCTTCGAGTCATCAGAACTTTCATCCTTGTATTTCTTCTTCTTTGATTCATACACCCAACGAGGAAAATCAGCAATATAGTGACCTGATTTCTTGCATTTGTGGCACGTTCTTTTCTTGTAGTCCTCAGATGAAGATTCTGATTTACTCATATCTCGTCTTGAAGATTTACCAAACTGGACACGTCTTGTAAACTTCTGGAATTTCCTCACGAGCATTGCAAGATCCTGTCAAAGTTCTTCAGGATCACCAATGTTGCAATCCGAGTCTTCTTCTTTAGATGAGGAAATTGCTTTGGCCTTCAGTGCACGAGGTTTAGAATAACTTGGTCCATATAGGTGTCTCTTTTCTTCATGTTGGAATTCATGAGTATTGGGTCTTTCGAGTATATGAGCAGGATCAAGCATCTTGTAGTCTGGTCTTTCTTGAATCATCAGAACCAGTGTATCAAATGATGAATCCAAGGATCTTAGCAGTTTCTTCACAACTTCATGGTCAGTAATATCTCGAGCTCCACGTGCTTGCAGTTAATTTGATATGTCAGTGAGGCGATCAAAGGTATCTTGGCAGCTTTCATTGTCAAGCCTCTTGAAGCGATTGCGAAGAACATCAACACGAGAGTCACGCTGAGTTGATACTCCTTCATTTACTTTGGGCAGCCTTTCCCAGATTAGTTTTGCTGAGCCCAAAGCACTCACTCTGCCATACTGACCTTTGCTCACTTGGCCACAAATGATATTCTTCGCTTGAGAATCAAGTTGCTTGAATTTCTTCACATCAGCGACACAGACAGTAGCAGTGATGAGAGGAACACCATGTTCCACAATATACCAGAGATCATTGTCCGTAGCTTGTAGATGCATCTGCATCTTGGTCTTCCAGAAGGGAAAGTACTTTCCTTCGAAAGTAGGACATCATGCAGTAACCTTGATCGCGCCTGCACTCAACATAACTAAAACTCCATCTGGTTAAACCAAAATCACACAAAACAAGGGAGTACCTTGCTCTGCTACCAATTGAAAGTGCGTTATATAGACTAGAGGGGTGGTGAATAGGAGATTTTTAGAATTTCATCGCTGAGGAAATTCCTTTTAAGGAAATTCGTCACTAATGAATAACTTGGAGCGGAATAACAAAAGATCAGGGGTGCAAAGTATCACTACAGTAGTTTTCAAGATGATGAATATGAAAAACAGTTTGCACAGTACGCAGGCACAGAGTAAGCAGGTGATGATTAACTCGCGTGAAGAATTTGAGGTTGAGGAAATTCAGAGAAAGTCTTCAACAAATTCTTCAAACATAGACAATGAAAGTCTTCAACATACAATATTGAGGAATTGAAAGAGTTGAAGAAATAGAACCCCTATCACAGTGAAGACAGTGGTTGATGACCCAGTTCCAACTGCTGTGACAGTTGTACATCTGGTTTGGAGCGGCTTGGTATTGAAACCAAAATACACACAGTCCCGAGACACACATTCCCTACCATATTCTCCTTGAGCAAAGGACACACAGTCCTCACTCAACTCTCGTGGTAAGTCTTCACGGAAGACTTCCAAACCCTCACAAACTCGGTCACCCGGCGATCCACAATTGACTGCTGGATTGCTCTAGACTATGACGCCTATCCGTCTGGAGGATGCACAGTCCTCAAAGGTAAAAGGCCTCAGTTCCACACAAGAACAAATTCTTCAGTGATGCTCAATCACTTGATTTTGGTTTGGGGTTTGGTGTTTGGGGTATTTCCTCACTGATGATTTACTCTCCAAGACTGAGGAATTTGGGTTGCTCTCAATGACAAGTTTCAGTTTCTCGCGGAGCAGCCAACCAACTAATGGTTGTGGGTGGCGACTATTTATAGCCTGGGAGCATCCCGACATGATTTGACATTAATGCCCTTAAATAATATGACCGTTGGTGTGGATAAGATCGGTGATGTGGCGCAAATTGCGGCAACGGTCGGGACCCTCAACTGTGAGAGTCCTCATGTCTCTCATATTCCTCAATTGAGGCTTTTGGTAGGATTAGGCTTGGGTTGAGCATCATGAGGAAATTCATTCCAAAGTGTTACCACGACCCCCTTTAATAGTACGGTGTTCCTATGACTCAAGAGTGAAGACAATAAAACAGAAAGAATAAATCTTCACGCTTCAAAGTCTTCGAACTGATTTTCTTCAGGACACACCGAATTCCTCATATTCAATATCTTCATGAGGAATATCAATTTCATCGCAATTTCTTCGCGATCCAAATCTTCAGCCGAAGATATACATTTTTAGGGGTCGATATTCATCGTATAACTCAAAGTCCTCAGCGACTTATAGATCCTGTGTACACTCATGAACACATTAGATACTTAACTTATAAGTCTTCAAACCACCAAAATCACTAAGGGCGCTAGATGCATTTATAGGTCTCCCCTACGAGGCTGCTTCTCGCGAGGCCCTCTTTTTGGACGGGCCATGCAATACTAACCATACAATGGTCTGCCTGCCACGTGGGTGACATACAGAGCCAGCAGAGGAGGCAACACCGGCGCCAGCGGGCGCCACAGAAGAATCTTTCACCTTTGTGATAAAAGTAGTGTTTGCAGTTGTCCCTCTCGAAGGCGAGTCCCAAGACTTACCAGATTTGTGCAAGGATACCAAGGTGACACCGATCGCCAGAAGGGACATCTCCGACGAGCCCATGATCACGTCATGGACAATGCCTTTGGTAGGATGAAGACCACCTTTGTCAAGGAAGACTCCATGCTTGCCCCCTTGAATTTCCACCCCGTGGTCGCCCTTTTCCCACTAATGTTTTGGGAAGAGAGACCCATGGCAAGGATAAGAGGGGCAGACGACCACTTTAGGAGAAAACGAATGAGTGAGTCCCCATTTCCTCCTCGGAAGAAGGCTTCTTCTTCCTCGTAGCTTGTGACAATTGTGCAACCCAACAGAGAAAACACGCAAAGCAGGAGTTGGGTTTTACACCGCAAGGTGACCCGAACCTGGGTAAACTTCGGTGTCCTTCTTGTGATGTGTGTGCATGTCTTGGTCGTAGGAGAGAGGCGAGGTTGTAGGTGCACCCAACTCCCTAGTGTTCGAACTGGGTTCTTGAGAAGTTTTCCCATGCACAAAATCAATCTCCGACACATTGCATTCATTCTTATCATTAAAGGAACTCATATTAAATATTTTGTTAAATTCTTCCTTTAACAATTGATCACAATTACCGGAATCCATATTTTGCAATCATTCTCATCATTCAAGGAACTCACATTAAACATTTTGTTAAATTCTTCCTTTAACAATTGAGCAAAATTATGAGAATCCATATTTCTGAAAAGACATCATATAGATGAAGCATTTGATGCAACATCACTTCCAATTTTTATAATTTGCTTTTATAAACCAAATTAGTGATAGACCAAGAAACCTAAAGATTTATTTGCAAGATCTAAAGATATATCTTCAAGCACTCACCTCCCTGACAACGGCGCCAGAAATAACATCATGTCTACTATGCAACTTTATTCTTGTAGACTCTCTTGGGCCTCCAAGCATAGTGTTTTGTAGGACAGCATCAAATGTCCCTCAATTGGATGACCTTAGGTTTATCGATCCACGTGTGGTGTAGGATGAAGATGGTCCCTCTCAAACAACCCTGAAACAAAATACAAGAAATCTCTTGTGTCCCTAACATAACCAATACAATGTAAAATTGTATAGGTGCACTAATTCGGCGAAGAGATGGTGATACAAGTGTATTATGGATAGTAGATATAGTTTTTTAATATGAAATAATAAAAACAAAAAGTGAACAAGTGAAAAGAGAAAGCACAAACGGTATTGCAATGCTTGGAAACAAGGCCAAGGGTTCATACTTTCACTAGTGCAATCTCCCAAGATCACTAACATAATTGAATCACATAACAATCACTCAATGTACGATAAAAATCACTCCAAAGTTCTTATCAATAGCGGAGAACATAAGATGAAATTTCTGTAGGTAACAAAACCACCTCAAAATTATCTTTCCAATCAATATAATGAGCCATCCCTAAATGTCACAAACAACCCTAGAGATCGTACTACAGTAACATCATATGATACACATCAATCAACTCTAATGTCAACTAGATACTCCCATATCACAAAGAGTATCCGCGAGTTAATTATTTGATATGTATCAAACAAATTCATATTCATAATGTTCAGTCCAACACAAAGAACCTCAAAGAGTATAACTCAATTTATCACAACAAAGATAGAGAGGGAAGAACACCATATGATTCAACTATATTAACAAACCTCATGGTACATCAAGATCGTGTCCTATCGAGACCATGAGATAGAGAGAGAGAGATCAAGCACATAGCTGCTCATACATACCCTCGGCACTTACGGTGAACTACTCCCTCCCAGTCATGGAGACTGTCGGGATGATGAGATGGCCTTCGACAGGGCGCGAAAAAGGGCTCCGGATGAGATCACTTCGGAACAGAGCCTTGAGGCGGTGGATTAAAAGTTCTAGGTGAAGTTTTAGTGGTTTTGTAAGTGCATCTAGTGCCCCTTAGTGATTTTGGTGGTTTGAAGACTTATAGGTTAAGTATCTAATGTGTTTGTGAGTGTACACAGGATCTATAAGTCATTGAGGAGTTTGAGATATTTGAAGAATATCGACCCCTAAAAATATATGTCTTCAGTTGAAGAGATTGGTCTGAAGCTGAAGAAATGAATCGCGAGGAATCTGCGATGAAATTGATATTCCTCATTAAGATACTGATATTGAGAAGTCCGGCGGTTCCTGAAGAAAAACACTCTGAAGAACTGAAGCATGAAGATTTATACTTTCTGTTTTACTTTCTTCGCATTTGAGTAATAGGAACATCGTACTGTTAAAGGGGGTCGAAGTTACACTATGGAATGAATTTCCTCATGATGCTCAACCCAAGCCTAATCCTACCAAAAGCCTCAAAGTGAGGAATATGAGTGACATGAGGACTCTTACAGTTGAGGGTTCCGACCGTTTCGATAGCCATGCCAAGTCACTGGTCTTATCCACTCCAACATATTACTTAAGGGCATTAGTGTCAAATCATGTTGGGATGCTCCCAGGCTATAAATAGCCACCCCCCACAACCACTAGCTGGTTGGCTGCTCCGTTAGAAACTGACACTTGTCATAAGAGCAACCCAATTCCTCAGAGCCTTCGAGAGTAATTCATCAGTGAGGAAATACACCATCCACTGAAACCACAAACCAAACCTAGTGATTGAGCATCACTGAAGAAGTTGTTCCTGTGTGGGACTGAAGCCTTTTACCTTTGAGGACTGTGCATCCTCCAGACGGTTAGGCGTCATGGTCTAGAGCTTACCAGCAGTCAATTGTGGATCGCCGGGCAACCAAGTTTGTGAGGGTTTGGAAGTCTGCCCTGAAGACTTACCACGAGTGTTGGGCGAGGACTGTGTGTCCTTAGATCAAGGAGAATACGGTAGGGACTGTGTGTCCCGGGACTGGGTGTCCTTTGGTTTCAATACCAAGCCGCTCCAAACCAGATGTACAATTGTCACAGCAGTTGGAACTGGGTCATCAACGACTGTCTTCACTGAGGAACGGGTTCTAATTCCTCAACTCCTTACTTTCCCCGTATTATGTGTTGATGATTTTCACTGTGACTGTTTGAAGAATTTGCTGAAGACTTTCTCTGAATTTTCTCAACCCCAAATTCTTCACGTCAGTTAATCCTCATCTGAATTCTGCGTGCCTGCTTACTGTGCAATCTGTTTTCACATTCTTCACTCTGAAAAACTGCTGTTGTGAAACTTTGCACTTCTGATCCTTTAGTGTTTCCGCTGTAAGTTAGTCATCAGTGAGGAATTTCCTCAAAAGGAATTTCCTCAGTGATGAAATTCTAAAAATCTCCTATTCACCCCCCCTCTAGTCGATATAACGCACTTTTAATTGGTATCAGAGCAAGGTACTCCCTTGTTCTGTGTGATTTTGGTTTAACAATGTGGAGTTTTAGTTATGTCGACTGCAGGCATGTTTAAGGTGACTGCAACATGTCCTACCTACGAAGGAAAGAACTTTCCCTTCTGGAAGAACAAAATGCAAATGCATCTACAAGCTATTGATAATGATCTCTTGTATATTGTGGAAAATGGCGTCCCCATCATCTCCGCCAGTGTCACTGCGGCTGATGTGAAGAAATTCAAGCAACTCGATTCTCAAGCGTAGAACATCATCTGTGGCCATCTGAGCCCAGGCCAGTTTGGAAGAGTAAGTGCTTTGGGCTCTGCAACACTGATCTGGGAGAGACTATGCAAGGTAAACGAAGGAGTATCAACCCAGCGTGACTCTCGTGTTGATATTCTTCGCAATCTCTTCAATCGCTTCAAGAGACATGACAATGAAAGCTGCCAAGACACCTTTGATCGCCTCACTGACATATCAAATGAACAGCAAGCACTAGAAGCTCGAGACATCACCGATCACGAAGTTTTGAAGAAACTCCTGAGATCTTTGGATTCTTCATTTGATACTTTAGTTTTGATGATTCAAGAAAGACCAGACTACAAGATGCTTGATCCAGCTGATATACTTGAAAGGCTAAATACTCATGAATTCCAGCTAGAAGAAAAGAGAGATCTATATGGACAAAGCTATTCCAGACCACGTGCACTGAAGGCTAGAGCAATTTCCTCATCTGAAGAAGAAGACACAGATGACAACATTTGTGACCCTGAAGAATTTGGACAGGAGCTTGCAATGCTCATGAGGAAATTCCGGAGATTTACACGACGTGGCCAGTTCGGTAAATCTTCAAGAAGAGACATGAGGGAATCAGAATCTTCTTCTGAGGACTACAAGAAACGAACCTGTCACAAGTGCAAGAAATCAGGTCATTACATTGCTGATTGTCCCCGTTGGGGAAAGGAACCAAAGAAGAAGAAATACAAGGATGAAAGTTGTGATGACTCGAAGAAGAAGATCAAATCTTCAAAATCCTCATCTTGAAAGCCCTCATCACACAAGAAGACTAGTTTCAGAAAGGCTCGGGCACTTATTGGCAAGGAAATGGACTCCGAGGCAGAATCAGAGGAATGTGATGAAGAAGAGGGTTCTGATGAAGACTCAGAATACGGAGAGGCTAGTCTCGCACTGGCAACCACTTTCGTCAACAAGTCAATCTTCAATCTTGAAGAAAATGATTGCACCATCCATACTGATGACTATGCTGATGACTTCGCTCCAACCTATTGCTTCATGGAAAAGGGTTCGAAGGTACCAAATAATGCCTCCTCCTCTGATTCAAGTGACTGTGAACCTACTGATTATAAGAAACCCAGTTACAGTAAACTTGCTATCATTGCCACTAAACAACAAACTACTCTGGAAAAGCTTCAGAAACTGATAGATAAAAGTGGTGATCTGTTGAATGATGAAATGAACCTTACCCAAATCCTCACTGATGATGTGAAAAGTCTCCAGTCTAGATTTGATAATCTTTAGGATCGTTATGATACACTCCTCACTGATCATGAGAAGCTTTCCTATGAATTTCTTCAAAGGAAGCTTGATCTTGAGAAGCTGAGGATGTCTCATGATGATCTTCGTATGGAAAATGATTCATTACTAGCTCAACAGATCAGCGCTGGTCAAGTTGAATTTATTCCTCCATGTCTTAAATGCATTGAACGCGAAACTGCTAATTCCTCACCAGAATCATCAAATGCTACCATTGCTACAAATTCTTCAACTGCACCTGTTGTGTCTATTTCCTCACTTGAGGAAAACACAAATGTTACTGATGAAAATGCAGGGTTGAAGGAATTGTACATGACAGGAATATACAAAAGACTCAAAGGACATCAAACCCGTTGTGATGTGCTCAAAAAGCAGATCTTGAACAGGAACCCGAGGAAAGAAGGAATTGCCTTTGAGAGGAAATTAAATGCTGATGGATCTTATTGGAAACCTGAGCAGTATCCCAAAACCTCATGGGTTGCTACTACTGGGCCTCCTTTTGATCCATCTAATCTAACTGGCTTTTCATGTGAATTTTCCTATTCCTCTGATGAGTCATTTGACTCCAACTATAAACTGTTCAAAAATCAATCTAGTGAAGCATTTGCTCGATATGTTGGAACTAACTGCAGGAATGGCCCTCCTCTGAGGAAAATCTGGGTTCCAAAAGTTGTCTTGAAAATCTTCAGGTGAATGTCCTCATGACACCACCACCGAAGAATCTGAACCCCGGATCAAATTCCTCAGGAGGACCAAAGTCTTCAAGAGGATCAAAATCCTCAACTGGTCAAAACTATGCTCGTACCCGTGCTAATGCGTCTAACGTGCAGGGAAACTACAAGGAATATGAATATGAGCGTTACTCTTCAAATCATTATGTTCATAAATCCTCTAACCAGTTCTCTGCATATTCATATGAGTACTTTAACCCCCCCTACTGTTAAGAGAAGTGCATTGGCTTCAATGCCACCTTTCTCATATGGTGCTCGCAGGATGATGAATGCTTTGCCACCCCTTCAGATGTGGGTGGTGAAGAAATCGAACTAATCACTTCTGCAGGTCAGATCTCCAGATGAAAATCATCATCTGAAGAATTTGCTGGAGACGTGAGGAAATGCTTGATAGGACGCAAGCTAATGATTGAAGAAATATAAATACTTCACACGTCCTTACGTTTCTGTTATGATGAAAGTACTGATATGATGAAATTAGTATCATATTCCTCAAATCTCAAGCATATGAGATGGTAAGCTGTACTAATTCATCTGTAGGATGACAAACCCAAGAATACTGAGTGGGTTCTTGATAGTGGCTGCACACATCACATGACTGATGATAAAAGCTTACTGATGAATATGCCACTAACTCCGTCACCTCTGAAGCAAATCACATATGCTGACAAAGGTAAAAGCAAGGTATTGGGACTTGGCAAAGTGGCTATTTCCAAGGATAGGCATATGGACAAAGTGATGCTAGTTGAATCCCTTGGTTTTAACCTTATGTCAGTCTCGATGCTTTGTGATCTTGATATGATTGTTATCTTTGGTAGATATAGATGTGTAGTCATCATGGAATCTGACAGATCCAAAGTCTTCGAAGGTGTAAGAAGAGGGGATTTGTGCATTGTTGATTTCTCTACAGGTCCTCAACCAGCCACTTGCTTACTAGCAAAAACCTCAGAAGGATGGCTGTGGCACCGAAGACTAGGTCATGCAGGTATGAGGAATTTGCACACGCTCGCGAAGAAGAAGCATGTCATCGGCATTGAATCAGTCAAATTCCTCAAGGATCATCTCTGCGGTGCTTGTGAATCTGGGAAAATGACCAGATCCAAGCATCCCTCTAAGACTATCATGACCACTACACTTCCATTCGAATTTCTTCATATGAATTTATTTGGACCTACTCACTATGCCACACTAACCAATGCAGCATCTTTATATGGCTTCGTCATAGTTGATGATTATTCCAGATATACTTGGGTGCATATCATAGTGTATAAAACTGAAGTGCAGGAAATCTTCAAACGATTTTCTTCAAGGGCCTCGATGAACTTTGGCATCAAGATCAAACATATCAGGAGTGCTAATGGAACTGAGTTCAAAAAATCTGGTCTTGATGATTATCTTGATGAACTTGGTATTACTCATGAATTATCTGCTCCTTATACTCCTCAGCAGAATGGTGTCATCGAAAGGAAGAACAGGACTCTGGTTGAAATGGCAAGAACTATGCTTGAAGAATATCAGACTCCTCGTCGCTTTTGGCCTGAAGCAATCAACACTGCATGCCATATCATCAACAGGGTATATCTTCACAAATTCCTCAAGAAAACCTCATATGAACTCCTCACTGACAAGAAACCCAATGTAAGTTATTTCAAAGTCTTCGGTGTAAAATGTTGGATTAGAGATCCTCACCATAGCTCAAAATTTGCACCTAAGGCACATGAAGGTTTATGCTCGGTTATGGAAAGGACTCGCACACTTACAAAGTCTTCAACAAATATCACAACAAAGTTGTTGAGACTATAGATGTGCGGTTCGATGAAACTAATGGCTCGCAAAGAGAGCAATTGCCTTCTGATCCAGATAAGCTGTCTCCTGAGGAAGCAATAAAGCTCAAGCCTACTGAAGACATTGTCCCCACTGAGGAAATTGGTGAAGAAACGATCCCCGTCACTGATAAAAATCAAGAAGATGCTCCTGAGGAAATTGCACCAGCACCACTTCCTCAGCCCAGACAAAATCCTCAACCAGCTCATGTGAGGATTGCAAATGAAGTAGATGTTGACAAAATCCTCAACGACATCAACGCGCCAGGTCCTCTCACTCACTCAAAAGCTTCACACTTAGTTAACTTTTGCGGGCATTTTTCCTTTGTATCCATCACAGCACCCTCAAAAGTTGTTGAGGCTTTTCTGGAACCGGAGTGGATCCAAGCTATGCAAGAGGAACTTCTTCAATTCAAGCTGAATGACGTATGGGAGCTCGTCAAATGACCAGATCCTCGCAAGCACAACATCATCGGCACCAAGTGGATTTTCTGAAACAAGCAAGATGAGGACGGTCAAGTGGTGAGGAACAAGGCACGACTTGTAGCCCAAGGCTACACCCAGGTTGAAGGAATAGATTTCGATGAAACTTTTGCACCTGTTGCTAGACTTGAAGCTATTGGAATACTACTTGCTTATGCTAATCATCATAACATGATTTTATATCAAATGGACGTGAAAAGTGCATTCCTCAATGGTAAGCTTGAGGAAGAAGTATATGTTGCTCAGCCCCCAGGTTTTGAGGATCCAAAGAATCCAAACAAAGTCTTCAGACTCAAAAAGGCTCTTTATGGTCTCAAGCAAGCCCCTCGGGCATGGTACGATACATTGAAGGAATTCCTCACGAAGAAAGGCTTCAAACCTGATTCACTCGATCCAACTCTTTTCACAAAATCCTATGATAATGAGCTATTTGTATGTCAAATATATGTCGATGATATCATATTTGGCTGTACTGACAAACGATACAGTGATGAATTTGCCTACATGATGAGTGAAGAATAGCAGATGCCCATGATGGGGGAGCTGAAATTCTTCTTAGGTCTTCAAATTCGTCAACAAAGCAATGGAATCTTCATATCACAGGAGAAATACCTCAAGGATGTTCTGAGGAAATTCGACATGCATGAATGCAAAGGTGCCAAGACTCCAATGCCTACCAACGGCCACCTCGGCACTGATGAAAATGGTAAAGACTTCGATCAACAGGTATATCATTCTATGATTGGCTCTTTATTGTATCTATGTGCATCTAGGCCAGATATAATGCTTAGTGTTTGCATGTGTGTATGTTTTCAAGAAAAACCGAAGGAATCACACCATAAGGCTGGGAAACATATTCTTCGATACTTAGCTCACACACCAACACTAGGATTATGGTATCCCAAGGGCTCCAATCTTCATCTGGTAGGGTATTCTGATTCTGACTATGCTGGTGACCGTGTGGATCGCAAGTCAACTTCTGGCACATGCCATTTCCTCGGAAGATCACTAGTTTGCTGGTCCTCAAAGAAGCAGAACTGCGTATCACTCTCCACTGCCGAAGCTGAGTACATTGCTGCTGGTTCTTGTTGTGCTCAATTGCTATGGATGAAGCAAACCCTCAAGGACTACGACATCAACATGAAGAATGTGCCTCTCTACTGTGACAATGAGAGTGCTATCAAGATTGCATACAACCCAGTACAGCACTCGAAGACCAAGCACATCCAGAGTCGTCATCATTTTCTTCGGGACCATGTCCTCAAGGGGAATATCCTCATCGACCATGTGAAGACTAATGATCAATTAGCAGATATCTTCACTAAGCCCTTGGATGAGAAAAGGTTTTGCAAGTTGCGGTGTGAGCTAAATATCTTAGAATCTTCAAATGTTTTGTAAAAACATGCACACATCCTAACACTTATGCAAAGTTGATGACTTAGATGTGCAACACATGATGAATCGATTTTCTTCAACAAATGAATAATGTCACTCTGAATGTGAAGAAATTAACAAAGAAATTGATTCTCAGGGCCCTACGACAATTGTACGCGGCGTCTGTAATCAACATTCTTATATGGTGGGTCACGCCACCGCCCGAAGTGAAATTCCTCAAGTTGATTTTCTTCAAATGTTCTATTTCCTCAAAATGTGTTTTTCTTCAAACAGTTGTTCTTCATTGTGATGATTTATCAAAAAATCTTCAAAAACACTTGATGACTTTCGTTTGACTAGATAGACTGTGATTTCAAGTCCTCAACAGCATTCACTTATTGTTATTTCTTCAAGTTGATATTTCTGCTAAGTGAATGTGATCGGACCCTACTTTCCCTCTATGCTATACTCATCCAGTCTATTCAATTCTTCATATGCATTCTACTTGAAACCTTGATCAAGATACTCGCTGCGTCCTTGTCAGCTGATGATTTTGTAACGAAAATCCTCAAATCTTCAAAAAGTTGTTTCTTTAAGACACAGTAACTGAACCCCACTTCCCACGATCGGATAACCACGATCTCCACTATCTCCACCGCATCGTACGAGAGCTACACGTGTCCTGCAGAGACGTAGAGGCAAGGGTTGTTTGGTCCAAAATTCTCGCGCCAACAGTAACTTTTGGCTATAAATATGTCCTTATCCCCCTCGGCATACTCTTCTTCGCTCCATCGCTCTCCTGCCACAGCATACACCACCGAACTCTAGCACCACCGCTGGTAGTCTCGTCGCCGGTGAGGAAGAGCTTCACTGCCTCGACTTCTCCGTCGCCGGAACCACGCCGGAGTCAGACCATCTTCGTCCGCCGCCGCCGTAGACGTCCTCTGTCGCCGGGTTAGGGTGCATTGGACACGTGACCGAAGAGCTTCTCCACACACACCTTTCTGTGTTCTTCGTACGCACCTTCCAGGGTAAATATATCCCATTTTTACAGCAAGTTAGATCTAAAATTTTACATCTTCTATGTGAAATCTGTTTTTCCTCAAGAAATGATAAGCACTTGATTCCTCAAACACTGCTTATCACCACATCATTGATGAATTATGCTACGCATCTAAGATTTTCATGAGATTCCTCAATTGTGCGAATTTTTGGATCTGCACAACTCTGGAACCCAAGAACAGTATGCTTAGGCAAATTCCTCAACCACTGGTTATATTCCTCAAACTGTCAAACTTTTTCATTTTCTTCAAATCTGAGAACGCATATGACCTCTCCAAATTCCTCGCAACTATACTCTGTTCACAGGGACACACATGTCAGCTGATGAATCTCTCGGTTCTCATCACATTAACTCATTTGCAGCATTTCTGGAAGAAACTCTTCAAGTCTCATCAGAATCCTCAAGAGTTCAATCTCATCAGCAAAATCCTCAACTGAAGAAAATGGAGGAAGACAGAAAACAGAAGGGAGGAAAGAAACTTGAGCAAAACACAGCAGTGGATATCCTTGAGGATATTTACTTGGACTATTGCACGCCTGATGAACATGAGACAATGGCTAAGAAAAAGATACGGGTGCAGAAGATAGAACGTCGATGGGCGAAGGAATGGAACGAATACAGGTTTGTGACTCCCAAATATGCGAAGAAATTCGCTCTGAAGCCCCCTGGCAGAAGGGCCCCACCTGAGGATCATCAAGTAGCACATCGCTCAAGCCTCATGACTATTGATGACTATCCAGATGAGAAAGAAAAGCATCTGGCTAAGCTCAAAAAGCAGGCAGAAGCTGCAGTGAGGAAATTCAATGAATCCTCAGCTACTGCCTCAGCTGCTGCTACTTCCTGTGCCGCAGAAACCTCTGGCTCAAAAATTCCTCAAATTCAGTCTGTGCCATCAAAGCCAAGGGCTCCAAAGCCTCAAGAGAAGTCTGCTCAGGCTTCAGTCACAAAACCTTCAGCACCAAAACCTTCAACGCCAAAACCATCAGTGCCAAAGCCCTCAGTACCAATCTCCTCAGCTCCAAAATCCTCAGCTCCACCTCCAAAGCCTCAAGAGAAACCAGTACAGAAGCAAGTCATGAAGCCTATGACCGCCAGCTCCAGCTCCTCACTCCCAGCTGCAACCAGCTCGGAGGCAAAGTCTTCAACACCTCTTGCGAAGACTTTGGTAACTGCTGAACGTGCAACTCTGCCCAGCCCCAGCAAAATCATCACCGTCCCGTCTGCATCAGAGGGAAGTGATGAATTTGATGATGAAACCCTGCAAGCCATCATTAGAAACAAGCAAGAAAGAGTAGTTCAAGCATCAGGCAGTGCCATTCCTCTAGAAATGGACCCCAAGGTCCTCCTTGACTACATCAACATCTGGTATGAGGACCCAAACACTCCAGTTGATGATTTGAAGCTTCCGCCTGGCATAAGCCACATGGTGACCACTTTCATCAATGAAGCCAAGTGGAAAGAACAGCGGGCCAGGCAGGCCAAAGTTGCAAAGATTAAAAAGGAGAAATTCCTCAAGCAGAATCTCCTCAAAATGACTCCTGATGCACTGGTATCAACACAGACAGAGCTGAAGAAATTGACTGACAAGTACGCCAAGCTGTCAGATCGTAAAAGCCTCAAGAGCAATTTCATCAAGCTCGCCACTAGTGCTGTTGATGACTACAATAAGAAGGCTGCACCCCCAGCACCAACTCCTCAGCCCTTGATTGAGGAGCCAGCAGATGAATCTCCTCATGATGAGGAAACTCCTCAAGCTGAGGAAGTACACCAAGAGAGCCGTGTTGATGAACCGACTATTGAAGAAATCATCATGGAAACTCCAGCTGATGAGACTGCTCCTGACCCAGTTGCCTCATCAAAGCAGGCTGATGACTCTGTTCCAGCTGGTTCCTCAATACCAGCTGAAGAATCTGTAGAGAGAACCCGTTCACCAAAAGCTTCAAAGGTGAAGAAGATGATTCCGTCTGCATCAGACGTGAAGAAAACAAGGGCTGCTGAAAAGGAAGCCAAAAAGAGAAAGGCCTCCTCAGCAGAAGAAGAAACAGAGGCAAAGCGCCTCAAAGCACTTGAAGAAACTGCTCCTCTGGACCCTGTGCCCCTGAATGTCGCTCCTTCCTATGAAATGGTCATCATTGATGATCTAGCAAAAAAGGCATATGAGGAAATGAAAGATGCCGCCTCTGAGGAACACACTGACGAGGAAATTTAGATAGACGACAGTCCTCAGCCTTTCATTCCTCAAAAAGACAATGTTCAAGCATCAGCTGCACCAGCTGATGAAACTGCCTCTGCCACCAAGTCAGCTGAGGAAAAACAAACTGAAAATCCTCAAGCTGATGAAATTCATCACTCTGAGCAGAATCCTCAAGATGAGGAACAGGCTGATCCAACTCCTCCAACTGAGCAAGAAGAAGAAATTCCTCAGCCTGAAGCACAGCCAGAGCAAGCTCCTCAGCCTGATGCCCAGCAAGCACCACCTCTTCAGCCTGAAGTACCAACTGCTGCAATTCCTCACCCTGAGGAAAATGCTGAGGAGAATGCACGTGAACAAGACAATGCATTCGCCGTGCTCAACCCAGAGACTGGCATTGTTGTCTCCCCTCCTGTTCCTCAGCAAAATCTTCAGCCAGTTCAGCATCAGCCATTCTCCAAGCGTCCAAAGTTTCAAAAGGAAAATTTCTTTGAAGAACGCATGTACTTCATTGGAGAGAACCCCTATGACAAGCCTCAAATGAGGCATCTGAAGTTTTGGACTAGGACTCAGATGAATTACTATGCCTCTGTGCTATGTGAACGAAACAAGATATTCCAGCATAGGCATATTCCTCATGTTGAACTTGAAGCAATACCGTGCCTGGAGCCAGTCCTCAGTGTACTCCATGATGCAGGTTTATTCCCAATGTGCTCCGGCATATCTGACTGGAACAGCGAGCTAATTCTTCAGTTCTATGCCACTCTTCACATATCTAGCAACCCTGAAGACATTAACACATGGGTGTTTAATTGGATGTCCCAAAACACTCACTACAAGGCTCCTGCTACTGAACTCCTCAGAGAACTGCGCGTACCAATTCCCTCAGATGAGGCTGTGAAGCTTTATGGTGAGCGTGAGCTGCCAAATGGAATGATGGAAGTCCTCATGAAGCCTTTGGCTGAAGGAAAATCTCCGAGAACAACCTTCCTCGTCCACGAGCTCAAGTACACATCCAGGTCTGTCTATAGAATCCTCTGGAATGTGCTCGCGCCGATCAAAGGCCATGATGATGAAGAAGATGTTGTAGGCCTGATGAAGAATATCCTATTTAACATCATTCATGGTATTCCTATCAACATCCATGATTTCTTCTTGAGGACTTTGGCCGACAATGCTATGTGTCCTTTTGATCACAAGATATATGCCCCATGGATCATGAGATTCATCAGGACAAGGACAGGCATCAACTTCCACGCTGATTTCCAAAACCATATGGGTTATATGCCTCCTATCCGGGTCAACAAGAAGACTTTTGAGTCCATTGAAGGAAAAGGCAAATCTGTGATTGAAGAAGGCAGTAGGCCCCTTGATGGCCAGTTCAGAGAGCCAGAAGCTTATTCTTCATGGGATGATACTGAGACTCGTCCGGCAAGCCCCGTTCCTCCTCGCGTGATGAATACCAGAGAGCTCCTCCTCAGTCTTCACCAGAAGGTGGATCGCAACCACAAATGGGTCAAACGCCAGTTTGGTGCCATTGTGAAAACCCTCACTGAAACACAGAACTCTGTGAAGCTCAACCATCACTATCTGCATGAGGTTTTCGATCGCACATGGGCTACACTTGCACATCTGAAGACTTAGACTGAGCTTGAAGAAATGGACTTTGAGCGAGACTTTGAATGGTCGTGGCCTCCCAAGAAGAAGTTCAGGCCTATTCCAGTGCTAGACCTTGAAGACAACTCCTTTTCTTCATTCCGCACTACTGAAACTGATGAAGACCAGCTCGACACTGCTACCGGTCCAAGGAAGAAGACTACTCCCAAGAAGCATCACGGCTCTTCCTCAACCGCCAAGAAGTGAAGTCTTCACGGGCGTTAGTCCTCAGTTTGTCCCTTTTTGTCACTTGATGACAAAGGGGGAGAAACTTGAGAGTTAGTCTTCAAGCGGGATATTTTTGGGGCTTATGAACTATATTTAAGTTACAAACTCTTAGCTCTTCTGAAGTTTTTATGTAATGAGTTGTAACTTAAGCCCGATGGTACTCTGACGCTTTTGAACGTTTTTCTTCGCATGCTTATTCCTCAAGCTTTAATGCACGCATGCTGGAATTCGTCTAATACCATTTGTCATCATGCATCTTCATATTCTTCATATGATATGTTACTTGTATGCATGATTTACAAGACTCGGGGGGAGATCTCCATGATATAAATCATCAATGTGCATTTGCTGTAAAAAGCAAAATCCTCAAGATTTGCACATCTTCAGGGGGAGTCTCTCTGAATCTTGATTTCAAATTCCTCAAATGAGTATTTAAACTTCATATTTTTTATCCCTGTTGAAGACTTAACCTAATTGTCATCAACCACCAAAAAGGGGGAGATTGTAAGTGCATCTAGTGCCCCTTAGTGATTTTGGTGGTTTGAAGACTTATAGGTTAAGTATCTAATGTGTTTGTGAGTGTACACAGGATCTATAAGTCATTGAGGAGTTTGAGATATTTGAAGAATATCGACCCCTACAAATATATGTCTTCAGTTGAAGAGATTGGTCTGAAGCTGAAGAAATGAATCACAAGGAATCTGTGATGAAATTGATATTCCTCATGAAGATACTGATATTGAGAACTCCGGCGGTTCCTGAAGAAAAACACTCTGAAGAATTGAAGCATGAAGATTTACACTTTCTGTTTTACTTTCTTCACATTCGAGTAATAGGAACATCGTACTGTTAAAGGGGGTCGAAGTTACACTATGGAATGAATTTCCTTATGATGCTCAACCCAAGCCTAATCCTACCAAAAGCCTCAAAGTGAGGAATATGAGTGACATGAGGACTCTCACAGTTGAGGGTTCCGACCGTTTCGATAGCCACGCCAAGTCACTAGTCTTATCCACTCCAACGGTCATATTACTTAAGGGCATTAGTGTCAAATCATGTCGGGATGCTCCCAGGCTATAAATAGCCACCCCCCAAAACCACTAGCTGGTTGGCTGCTCCATTAGAAACTGACACTTGTCATAAGAGCAACCCAATTCCTCAGAGCCTTCGAGAGTAATTCATCAGTGAGGAAATACACCATCCACCGAAACCACAAACCAAACCTAGTGATTGAGCATCACTGAAGAAGTTGTTCCTGTGTGGGACTGAAGCCTTTTACCTTTGAGGATTGTGCATCCTCCAGACGGTTAGGCGTCATGGTCTAGAGCTTTCCAGTAGTCAATTGTGGATCGCCGGGTGACCAAGTTTGTGAGGGTTTGGAAGTCTGCCCTGAAGACTTACCACGAGTGTTGGGCGAGGACTGTGTGTCCTTAGCTCAAGGAGAATACGGTAGGGACTGTGTGTCCCGGGACTGTGTGTCCTTTGGTTTCAATACCAAGCCGCTCCAAACCAAATGTACAACTGCCACAGCAGTTGGAACTGGGTCATCAACGACTGTCTTCACTGAGGAACGGGTTCTAATTCCTCAACTCCTTACTTTCCCCGTATTATGTGTTGATGATTTTCACTATGACTGTTTGAAGAATTTGCTGAAGACTTTCTCTGAATTTCCTCAACCCAAATTTTTCACGTCAGTTAATCCTCACTTGAATTCTGCGTGCGTGCTTACTGTGCAATCTGTTTTCACATTCTTCACTCTGAAAAACTGTTGTTGTGAAACTTTGCACTTCTGATCCTTTACTGTTTCCACTGTATGTTAGTCATCAGTGAGGAATTTCCTCAAAAGGAATTTCCTCAGCGATGAAATTCTAAAAATCTCCTATTCACCCCCCCTCTAGTCGATATAACGCACTTTCAGGTTTCCCAATATATAATAATTTTTAGCTTAGGAATCACGCCAAGAGGGGTCATAGGGGGTCCACAAGGGGGCAAGATGCCCCCTACCCCCATAGGATGCACCCCATGCCTTGTGGAGCCCCAATAGGTATTTTGGTACTCCCCCAAAGATCCATGGGTCTCTTATGTTTTAGAAAAAACATCAAAAGAATTCATCACTTTTGGATTGAGTTTGGTATGGATTTGTTGGAAAACCAAAAACCTGCACAAAAGAATGATTGGCACTTGGCACCGGATTAATATGTTTGTCCATGAAAATAATATAAAAATGCACCAAAACCATATAGAATCATTGCAAACATGGCATGAATACTTCATAAATTATAGATACGTTGGATACGTATGAAATCACTAATGATGTGCATGCCTTAGATGGAAGAACTAAGAGCATGGATGCACATGATGCTAAGATTGTAGTGAGTCAAACTTTGATTCTTCCCAAGTTTACATGTAAACCGGAACCTCACCTAGTTTAGGATGTCAAAACATTGATAAGTGGCAAAGAAAATGCCGAGGAACATAATAGGAGCCATATACCAAAATATACTTATTTAGTTGCAAACTTCATGAACATTTTGACATTTAAACACCCACTATGTGAAGTATCAAATGGTGAAGCGTATAACTGCTTTGATGATCATGTTGCAGCTAAAAACATGATTTGGATGATGAAATGAAAAATTATATGATAAGCTACCCGATAAATAAGAGGATATCTTAGAGCCCACTCTTGAAATTGAGATCGGTTTAAATAATTTTAACGCTTTATGTGATTTAGGTGCTAGTGTCTCCACTATCCCTAAATCCTTGGATGATCGTCTCAATCTTGGTCCTTTTGTCAATGCCAAATTAAATTAAACATGGCCAATTCTATCTTTACATAAGCACTGGGGATTAAGCATGGAGTAGTAATTCATATCAATGATTGCCTTGTTATAGTTGATATACATGAGGATCCTATGGTACCTATCATTCGAAGTAGGGCATTTCTTAGAACCATAAAAGTTATTATCAATGTGTTTGAGGGAAATGTAAGACTTTTTCGAGTCATTTTCCAATGAAAAAGAAAATGAAGATGTAAACCGAAGAAGGCATCATCATTAATGCTCAAAGCTACGAGCTTGGCATATTTGGACCCAAGTGATCATCACTATAGTTGATCTAACCGACCAAAAACAAGCACTTCGAGGGAGGCAAACCACACACGTAGTAGAAGAGTAAGTTTTTTTTAAGTCTTGTTTGTTGCAATAAAGAGAGTGTTGAAGTTTGATGTTATGGAGGAAAAGTCGAGTAAAATATGTGCTAATGAGGTCAAATATGTGCAAAGTTCCTATGTATCATATGGGCGTCTAAATGTGTGCAATAAATATGTGTGCTATGTCCAAGAGTTCTGAAGATAAAAGAATTTCCAGAAGCAACAGAGGCTAAGACGGTGTCTCGTAGGACCGTGGAAAAAATATATATGTGTTGTGTGCCAACGAAAAGCAATAGAGGAAAGCGAATCAAAGACGGTGTGTCATACGAATGCATGCACTCGTACACGTTGTCATACTACCCTTCGTCAAAACAAAGATAATAGAGTAATAGCATGTGGGATGTATTCAAGTGGGAGTAAGTCTTGATAGTTAAAATAAAGATTTTTTTTCTAGCGGGTAAAATAATTTAATAATCTTTGTTCTGTTTAATCTGAATAACCAAGACTAGTCGTTTGACTAGTTTTTTAAAGAAACCGATGTTAACTAAGAATAATCATGCACAAGAGAAAATATCTAGAAAGACTTGGGCCTTGAGAAAAAATGTAGAGAAGAGGATGTTAGAAATATTAAACATGTTAGTGTTAATTTTAATAGACTCTATAGTCATTGTGGATAAAATTGTCGTGGCGAATTTAGTTGAAAGGTGAATGAGATTATGCCAAAATCCGTGTTGTATATTTTTACAGGACACTCCAGCCTTTCGATGGTGCCATGGCTTGCATGTTATGCGCGTTTACGTATGAAAATGTGGCTTCGTTGCCTTTTTGATGTTATGCTGAGACTCTGCTGGCCAATGGCCCACCGCCAGCAGGCAAGTCCTGGTACGATAGAGCGGTTCCACGGGTATGGGTGCCTTCGACGTGCACGTCCTCTCGAGGGAAGTGTCGGACATGATTCCCAATAAGATCAGGTTCCACAACATCGGAGGACCCAATGAATACGCTCGCTTGGATGGTTGGGATCCATCTCCCCGCACCAGGCACCTTGTCAGGGGAGGGGAAAATAAAGGACATATCCCAAGACAAATCTTTCCCTTGTCGAAGACTCAAACTCCTCCAGGCGCCCACACCATTGAGACAATAAGTTTTCTGGAGGCCGAGGGAACCCCCTTTCGATGCTACTGACACTAACCCTATTAGGAACTCAGTGTGGATCTCTCAGCTGGTGGCTAGATATCTCATATTGGAGTAATAGTCTCAAGTACAAGCCGATTACAAGGAACAAGGGGAATCGGGAGAGAGGGAAGGAGTGCCACCACCGCCTGGCCTTGGTCGACGCCTAGATGTCTCTGCCTTCCTTGACTTGGACCTTAAGTAGACCACGCCCTGGGTTTCACTTGGTCCACTCGGGCCTGCTGGTCCTGGAGTTTGGCTTGGGGACGCGTCGCGGGCGCTCGTCTCGTCCCACCGTGTCGCTTGGTGGGATCGACATGTTAGGGGCGCTGACATCCCCCCTCCTTGGGAAGAGGCTTGACCCCAATCATCAACATGAGGAAACCGAGCGTGGAGTGATGCCTTCTCCTCCTAGGTGGTGTCGATGGACTCGCCCATCGACCAGCATACCTTAACATGTTCCGTCATGGCGCGTCTGCAGGACTTCGATTGGCAGCGCCAACAGGTCCACATCGATGGGCACAGAAGTTGATACCTTTGTACCTAGAAGGAGAGAACAGCATAGCAACGATACATGAAAGACTGGGTGGATTGTAGTGTCAGGTGGGAGCTAAATCTTGTACGCCACATCATTGATCTTGGCGATGAAGGGAAAAGACCCGAAGAATTTGAAGTATAGCTTGTGGTTGGCGCATGGTGCCACCGAAGTATGAATGTACGGTTGGAGCTTGAGAAATAGCTTGTCGCCCACCTCAAACTGCCTCCACGACTGCTTCTTCTCAGCTAGGGTCTTCATGCATTGGCTGGCATGGTTCAAATGTTGCTACAATAGATCTTGAATCACAATGCATTCCTCGAGCCAATTTGGAGAGCTGGGACCGAGCACGAGGAGGAGCTAGTAATACCCAGTGTCTCGGTTCATGGCCGTAGAGAGATTTGAAGGGAGTCATGCCAATTGCTAAATGATGGGTGGAGTTGTATCAGAACTGTGCCAGAGGTATCCAATAGCTCCATCACCGAGGGCAAGAGTGTGTGAAACAACGAAGGTAGGTTTCTAGACACTGGTTAACTCGCTCTATTTGCCCGCCCATTTGAGGATGATTAGTGTGATCAACGCCAACTCCGAACCAGCATGCTTTAACAACTCCTGCCATAAGTGGCAGGTGAAGACTCGGTCTCAATTGAGAGGATGGCCCCGGGTAGACTGTGGAGCTTGTAAATCTGGTTCATGTAGAGTGAGGTCACCTTGGATGTTGTGTACGGATGGACCAGTGGCAAGAAATGTGCAAACTTTGTTCGCTTGTCAATGATGACCAGGAGACACTTGAATCGCCCTGATTGTGGAAGACCATCCACAAAGTCCATAGTGATCATTTGCCAAGGAGTTGAAGGAATGGGAAGTGGTGTAAGCAGACTTGGGCGAGCTGCGCGGTCGGGTTTTGCTTGTTGACAGATGGAGCAACATTGCACACAGTTGTGAATATTGCCTTCATCTTGGGCCTCAAAATAGACGAAGGACACGCCGGTAGGTGGCTGGAATACCTCAGTGGCCGCCCATGGGGCTGTCATGGAATGCATCAATGGTCCGCTGTTGGAGTCATGCCGCGCCTCCGAACCAGATGCGCCCATGGAAGTGCAACACTCCTTGGGTTAGAGAGAAGCGCTCCTTGGGATCTGGTCTGATGGCTAACTATTCGAGAAGTCATTGCGCTTGGGGATTGGAGTTCTAGTTGTTGATGACATCATCCAACCAGGTCGGTTGACATGAGGTCACGGTGAAGAGCACTTCATCAAGTGCTGCGCGAGAGAGAGCATCAGCTGCTGAATTCTCGGATCCTTTTTTGTACCGGATGGTGTATTAGAGTCCCCAAGAGTTTGGTGAAGGCTTTTTGCTGCCATGGGGTTGAGAGTCGTTGCTCCTCGAGATGAATCAAACACTTCTAGTTAGTGTAAATGATAAACTCGCCATGCTGCAGGTATGGCCGACATTGGTCCACTACGACCATGATTGTGAGGTACTCTTTTTCACATGTAGACAGTCCATGATAGCCCAGAGAGAGTGCCTTGCTCGTGAATGCGATGGGGTCCCCATTTTGCTGGAGCACCGCACCAATACCCTGGTCACTAGCATCGGTTTTGATGTAGAATGACCTTGAGAAATCAGGAAGGGGAGGACTGGAGATGACACTAATTGATGCTTCAGTAGTTGGAATGCAGTGTGTGTAGCTTGTGTCCACACAAATGGAACACCCTTTTTCAAAAGTTGGAAGAGCGTTTTAGAAATCACTCCGAAGTTACGGACAAATCTTCTGTAGTACCCAGCCAGGCCCAGGAAACTGCGAACCGCTTTGACAGTAGTTGGTGTCTTCGAGTTAGTCACTCCTTGAACCTTTTCTGGTTCCGTTGCCACACCTTGAGCACTGATGACATGGCCGAGATAAGATAGTTGCTGTTGTCCAAATGAGCACTTGCTCAGTTTTACCTTCCAGTGGTCTCTGCGGAGTAGTTCAAGAATTTGTCGCAAATGATCAATATGCTCTTCAAGGGTTTTGCTGAAAATTAGAATGTCATCAAAGAAAACGAGCACGCAGTGATGCAGCAATGGTTTCAGAGTAGTATACATTGCGTCATAGGGTGTTGCAGGTCCTCCAGCCAGGCCGAAAGAGATCACCAAGAACTCAAAGTGCCCTGAGTGTGTTTGGAAAGCAGTTTTATATTCTTCGCCCTCTGCCAATTGGATCTGATGGTAACCAGTCCGGAGAAAAAGTTTAGAAAACCACCGCACACCATGTAGTTCATCAAGCAGCTCTTCAATGATGGGTACGAGGAACTTGGCCACACAAGTAAGGGCATTGAGATGGTGGTAATCAATGCATAACCTCCATGTGCCATCTTTTTTCTTGACCAGAATTACTGGAGATGCAAATAGGATCGAGCTGCGTTGAATAATGCGTGTGCTCAGCAGTTTTTCAATTTGATGCTCAATTTCATCCCTGTGCTTCGGTTTGTGAAGATATGGTCTAATGTGGACTAGCTGAGCTCCTGGAATGAAAGGTATTCTATGGTCACAAGCACGATGGGTGGCAAGCTAGCTGGTTCCCCAAATACATCGTCAAATTCTACTATCACTGCTTGAATACAGTCAGGTGTCTCCGAGACAAAATCTTCCCCCTCTCCTATTGAATAGATATGCACCATGTAAGCCACTAAGTTATTGTTGCACACCCCTTGCAGTTACAAGCTATTGATAATGAGGCATTCTGTCGATTCTGCATCATACCCTGTAGAGTGATAACACCTTGCGGAGAAGGAATTTCTATGGTCTTGGTCTTCCAATAGACGGTCATTGGGTTGTGCTCCTACATCCAGTCCATCCCTAGAATTGTCTCGTAGACCCCCACCTTGAGCACTTTCATATAGGTGGTGAACACATGACCTTGCGAACACCAGGACCATTGGCGAATCATTGAGGAGCAGATGAGTTCTCCTCCATCAGCGACACACACATTGTAAGTTTTTGGAAGTGCTTCCACGCCCTCGAGTAAGGTTGCAAGAGAGTTGTTGACAAATGAAGTCGAACTGCCGGAGTCGACCAACATCAATACTTCCTTGCCATGGATCCATGCTTGTAACTGGAATGCCTTGGATGCAGGGCCGGCTCTGACCCTAGGCGACCTTGGGCAACGCCCAAGGGCCCATGTTTGGGGGGGGGCATCATTAGATATGTTACATATGTATACGTGCAGCCTCGGCCTCGTCTCCTGCTCCCATCGACGCCTCGTCTCCTGATCACGTAGCCGCCTCGGCCTCCTGTCGGCGCTAGCGCCTCGTCTCCTGGGCGGGCTCCCGATCAGCCGATCTGGTCGCGTGCAGCTCTGGCCGCTTGCCTGCGTGGACCGTGGAAGAGCAGCCGAGCAGGCCTGTCCGCCTGAAGCCTGAAGCCTGAGACGGCTCCTGAGAGGCTGAGACGAGGAGGCTAGGATGCGTTGATTTCTCTCCTTGAGCACACCCAGGCGCCCACTGAGACGGCTCCTGCCTAGCCTGAAGCCTGATCGGCTGATCGAAGGTAGTGTGGACTGAACTGTGGACGAAGACAGAAGACAGCTGCATCTGAATATCTGCAGGAATATCTGATCAGGACCCTGCATCGGGACCAGGACATCTGGTAGCCTATTCGCCCTCCTCCTCATCTGCCTGTATGATTTATCAATTATCATCTGAGCCTAGTGCCCTAATTCTTTTGATCAGTTATTCACTTGAGCTGATAATTCTATGAAAATTGCAACCTTAGGTCAGGTGTTCGTTTTGCAATGCCGCCGAAACACAAGTCCGGTTCTGAGAAAAGGAAACAAAAAAAGAAAGAGAATGAACTCATTGAATCAGAAAAAGGTGCTCTAAAAAGATATTTTCCGGTGGTAACTAATGTTCATAGTCAAAGGCAAGAATCTGAACCCGGAAAAGATGATGATCTTAATTCAAATGACGATTCATTGGATGATAGTAAGTAATTAAATAGTGTCAATTTTTTTTGTAGAAGTAAGTAAGTAACTAACAACAAATTGTTGTATTTAAATGCAGATATCGATATTGATGTTAATGAGAATGAGGATAATACAGGAGAGGAAAATTTGCAGCCTTCGCCTAATGCTCGGAATGGTGATGAACAAGATGATTCTCTATTATCTATATATGATCCTAGGACATGGGATAATCTTGACAATCGCAAAAGGGATATTTTAATTGAAAAGGGTCCGGTGAGAGAATTGGGCCTGGAGTTCCCTGATCTTGAAGGTAGACGTTTTTCATATGCTTACTATTCTAGAAAATTAGCTAATAAAGAGGTTATGGATAGAAAGTGGTTGGTTTACTCTAAAGAGTTGGACAAAGTTTTTTGTTTTGTCTGCAAGTTGTTCAAATCAAACCAGAGCAGGTCTTTGCTAGCATCTGATGGATTAAGGGACTGGAAGCGTCTCAGTGGAAGACTCCAAGAACATGAGAGTAGTATAGAGCATTTAACAAACATGAACACATGGAATGATGTAAGGTTGAGGTTAAGAAATAATCAAACACTTGATGATGACATGCAGCGGGAGGTTGCAAAGGAAAAAGAGCGGTGGAGACAGGTTTTGCTAAGAATAATTTCTGCAGTGAAGTTTCTTGCAAAACGTAATTTGGCATTTCGAGGAACAAATGATAAGTTGTATGAAGAAAATAATGGTAATTTTCTGGGCACGGTTTAAATGATTGCTGAATTCGATCCTGTGATGCAAGAACATATTAGGCGCATTCAAAGTAAAGAAATACATCATCATTATCTTGGCCACACTATTCAGAATGAGTTGATTTCTCTCCTTGGTGACGCCGTGAAAAAGGTTATCTTACGCACCATAAAGGATGCCAAGTATTTCTCTATTATATTGGACTGTACCCCGGATGTGAGCCATGAAGAGCAAATGACACTAATTGTGCGTTGTGTCAATATGTCAGGTAACATTCCGAGAGTGGAGGAATTTTTCCTAGAGTTCTTAAAGGTTGATGACACATCAGGATTGGGTCTTTTTAATGTATTGATAGATGCATTGGATTCTCTTGATTTAAATGTTGCTGATGTGAGAGGGCAAGGTTATGACAATGGCTCCAACATGAAGGGAAAAAATCAAGGTGTTCAGACTCGGTTCCTTCAAGTTAACCCCAAAGCATTATATATGCCATGTGCATGTCATAGTTTGAATCTCACTCTTTGCGATATGGCGAAATCTTGCGAACAAGCTATTTCATTTTTTGGTATTATACAACGTATATACGTACTGTTTGCACGTTCTACTAAAAGGTGGAAGATTTTGCTTGATAATGTTCCAAATCTGACTCTTAAACCTTTATCTAATACTCGTTGGGAGAGTAGAATAAAGAGCGTGCAACCTATAAGGTATCAAACTGCACAAGTAAGATCAACTTTGAAGGAACTAGAGAAGTCTTCTACGGATGATCCAACTGCAGTAAGTGATGCTCAATCTTTGTTCAGTGCACTTGGGAAATTTGAGACTTTAGTTGGTATGGTTATTTGGCATGATATTCTATTTTCTGTCAATATGGTGAGCAAAAAGTTACAGGAAAAAATTATGTGCATCGATGCTACTCTCAAACACATTGAAGGAGTCATTTTATATTTTGAGAAGTACAGAGATGAAGGCTTCTATTCTAGTATTAAGAGTGGCAAAGTCATTGCAGAAAATATGGACATAGAGCCAAAATTTCGTACAAAACGTCAAAGTAAAAGGAAGAGGCATTTTGATGAAATCAATGATGTAGATGAAGATCCACAACTGTCAGCTATTGAATCTTTCAGAGTTACTTACTTCCTTGTCATTGTTGGCACTGCAATTGCTTCATTGACTAGTCGATTTGAGCAACTGAAGGCATTTGAAAAGGTGTTTGGTTTCTAGTTCAACTCAAACAATCTAAAGTCCTTGGACGATAGTAATCTACGAAAATCTTGCGCTACTTTTGCTGAAACTTTTACTCACAAAAAGTCACATGATGTTGATCTTGATGATTTTTTCTCCGAGTTAAAAGTGTTGCAAATAACTTTGCCAGATGATTTGATGTCAGCACCAGAGATTCTTTAATTTGTTACAGCTGTAGACTGCTATCTAAATGTATCTGTTGCCCATCGGATCCTCTTAACTGTACCAGTGACCGTAGCCTCGGCTGAAAGAAGTTTCTCTAAATTAAAACTGCTGAAAAATTGTTTGAGGTCAACTATGTTACAAGACAGATTGAATGGCTTGGCTATGTGTTGTATTGAGAAGGATGTCTTGGACAAAACTGATCTTCATACTCTCATCAATGATTTTGCATCTAGAAATGCCCGAAGAAGATTTTTTGTAAAGCACTGAAGTATTATTTTTCATGAACTCATATGAACTTCGTTCTTATTTGAGGTAATTAAACTAGCAGCGAATATTATTTCTTAAATTTTGCTACTCTTAATAATGTATGGTCGGATATAATTTTTTATATTTTGTGTTTATATTTCTATAGATGCATACATATATTATCCATAGGGTTCATTTTTTAACTTTGTCCAAGGGCCCCGAAAAATATAGAGCCGGCCCTGCTTGGCTGAAAGGCCCCCTGACAGCGTCGGGCGAGAGATGGCCACGACTGTGTCGTGTGACTGCTAAGCTAGCGGAGGTGACGCCAGCTGAACAAAGTCAGCACTGTCATCAAGACCAAACAGTTCCAGCAGTTCTTCCACAATGTGAAGTTGCACATATGTGGGGCAGACGTGCTCATGGCCCCAACATTCTCCACATTTGAAAGACAGCCCCCGAGTGCGCGTGTAATCATGCAGTGCTTTGACCTTGGAGTTATCCGCACGTGCATTTTCCACCCCACAGTGATCCACTACCGGTGTTGACGAAGAGGCGGGAGGTGGGCGTCGCGGATGTGGCAAGGGCAACAAAGTGCCTGCCTGTAGGAGTGTGTCATTGCCGCGCGGCGTGACCCATTGCTGGTGCAGAGGCTGCGCCGAGTCGCTGACTTCCTGTTGCAACAGTGCGAGAGAGCGTGTCATGTCCAGATCAGGTGGACGCTGTATGAGGACCACCGCTCGAATGTCCGCCGGCAGTCCCCTGACAAACCGAGTCAGATAGAAGAATGGGTGAATTGAATCCGAATATGATGATAAATGATTAACAATCACTTTGAAATGTTCAATGTAATTCGTTACTAAATACGTTTGGCGGACAGTATAAAACTGTCAGTTGAGCAACTGATGCCTATCTCGGCCAAAATTGCTCAGAACAGAGTTGTAAATGTTTCCCAATCAAATTCTGTGTGGCGGTTTTGGAGAGATTGCAGCCAATTGGATGCAGATCCAGAGAAATTGAGCGCCGCCATGGGCACCCAAAAAGTGGAGTGAATTCCAAACATAGCAAAATATTGTTCACAGAGAGTTTTCAATAGTTTGGGATTCTCTCGTGTGAACTGCGGAAACGCAACCGAAGGGTGAGATTGACCCAAACCGTTGAGCAGCTCACTTGCGTGAGACAAGGGGAAGGAAGGAGCACGGGCGATTGGAGATGAGACAGACCAGTGCCCGGGAGTGGTACTCGCGGCGCGGCCACCACCTGCTCCCGGTGAAGAGTGGCGTCGTCGTGGTCCGTGATACGTCTTCAACGTATCTAATTTTCCAAACTCTTTTGTCCTTGTTTTGGAGTCTAATTTGCGTGATTTAAATGTAACTAACCCGGACTCACGTTGTTTTCAACAGAATTTCCTTGGTGTTATTTTTGTGCAGAAATAAAAGTTTTCGGATTGACCTGAAAATTTACGAAGAATATTGGAGAAAGAATCAACCGGAGAGGGACCACCACCGGAGAGGGACCACCACCAGGTTACAAGCCTGCACGGCGCGACCCCCCTAGGGCGCGCTGATGACCCACACGTATATGGGGACAATTATAGCCTTTTTGATAAGTAAGAGTATCGAACCCAACGAGGAGCAGAAGGAAATGACAAGTGGTTTTCACCAAGGTAATGTCTGCAAGTGCTAAAATTGTAAGTGATGGAGTAGTTTGATAGCAAGATAATATGTAACGAGCAAGTAACGATAGTAGAATCAAAAGTGCAACAATGTAGCCCAATCCTTTTGAGGCAAAGGATAGGCCAAAACATTCTCTTAAGATAAGCAACGTGTTCTTGAGGGTACACGGGAATTTCATCTAGTCACTTTCATCATGTTGGCTTAATTCGTGTTCGATACTTTGATAATTTGGCATGTAGTTGGACCGGTGTTTAGGTGATGTTCTTACTTGAACAAACCTCTTACTTATGATTAACTCTCCCGCAAGCATTCACAACTACGAGAAAAGTATTAAGAATAAATTCTAACCATAACATTAAACTTTTGGATCAAATCGGACCCTTACAGAATAGCGCATAAGCTAGGGTTTAAGCTTCTGTCACTCTCGAGACCCATCATCTAATATCTACTCCAGAATGCATTCCCTTAGGCCCAAATATGGTGAAGTGTCATGTAGTCGACGTTCACACGACACCATTAAGGAAAGCACAACATACATATCATCAAAATATCGAACACATATCAAGTTCACATGTTTACTTGCAACATGATTCCTCCCGTGACCTCAAGAACAAAAGTAACAACTCACAAATGATAATCCTGCTCAAGATCAGAGGGGTATTAAATAGCATAATGGATCTGAACATATAATATTCCACCAAATAAACCATATAATAATCAACTACAAGATGTAATCAACACTACTAGTCACCCGCAATAACCAATCTATAGTTCTGGTACAAAGATTGAATACAAGAGATGAACTAGGGTTTGAGAGGAGTTGGTGATGTTGAAGATGTTGATGAAGATAGCCCTGCCAAAGAGGGTAGAGTTTTTGGTGATGATGATGACGATAATTTCCCCATCCGGGAGGGGTTCTGTCGGGGGGGCAAAAGTGCTCCTGCCCAAGTTCCGCCTCGAGACGGCGGCGCTTCGTCCCGAAAGTCCTCTCTTCCTTTTTTCTAGGCCAAAATGACTTATATACCAGAAGATGGGCCTGGGTGAGCACAACCCACCGGGGCGCGCCTGGGCTCCCTGGCTCGCCCAGGTGGGTTGTGCCCACCTGGTGGGCCCCTCTGGTACTTATTTGCTCCAATATTAGTCAAATATTCCATAAACATTCCTTGTAAAGTTTCAGCTCATTTGGAGTTGTGCAGAATAGGTAGCCTGACGTAGCTTTTTCAAGTCCAGATTTCGAGCTGCCAGAATTCTCCCCCATTGTATATACCTTGCATATTATGAGAGAAAAGGCATTAGAATTACTCCAAAAAGCATTATTATACAATAAAACAACATGAATAAGAGTAGGAAAACTTGATGCAAAATGGACGTATCAACTCCCTCAAGCGAAAACGAAAATCGAGAAACATGTCCACATGCTTAGAGAGAGAGAGGTGCCGATAAAAATAAAAATACGGACATAGCAGCCTCATGTAACTTATTATAACAACAAAAAACTATAACATAAAACTTTTATCATCGAACTTTTATCATAGGCTTCTCATGAACAAGTGACAATTCATCACAACATCTAAGTATAAAGCATAAACTCTATTGGAAACCAACAAACTATGTTCGCAGTCAACTTTGCAACTACAATTCATCATCTTTTCAAGAAGGGTCACATATCGGAGCCTTTAGGAAAGTCCACATACTAAACCATCATTTAGTCTTCTATAATTTCTAACACTCACCGCGTACACATGAGCAAACATTTCAAGCAGACACATAGAAAGATAGGGGCTTATAGTTTCGCCTCCCAACGAATTCACCTCAAGGGTGATGTCAACAATAATAACTCTTGATACCCATATTCAACTGGATATATGTGCCTAGATCTTTCCTCACCACATGATGCTTGCCAAAGGAGAAAATAAAAAGGAATAGAGAGAAAAACTTTGACTCTTGCATGAAAGTAAATACATAAAAGTAAAAGATAGGCCCTTCACAGAGGGAAGCACAGGTTGGCATGCGCTTTTTGTTTGTATGCCCAACCCCTTAGTGCAAGAGAACATCACGTTATATTGCCCATTGTGATGGCAACCTTTATTATGCAGTCTGTCGCTTTTATTCTTCACAATCACAAGTTTGTGCAACGCTCAATTTTCCCTTACACTAAATAATCTTACACTTTTAGAAGCGATTTTTATTGCCCTTTTTGCACTGATGACAACTTACTGGAAGGATCTTACTCGATCCATAGGTAGGTATGGTGGACTCTCAAACAAGATTTTGGTTTAAAGGTTTTGGATGCACAAGTAGTATCTCTACTTAGTGCGGAGTTTTTGGCTAGCAAAGATAGGGGCAAGCACCACATGTTGAAGGATCCATGACAATATAACTTCTTTGCGAATATGAACAAACATAATTCATTACGTTGTCTTCCTTGTCCAACATCAATAATTTTGGTATATAATATTTTGATGGGTGCTCATAGTCACAAAAGATTTCCAGGATAGTTTATTTGCATGTGAATCTTCTCTTCCCTTATTAATTCTTTCATGAGTTGCATCATTGACCAATGCTATGTTTATCAATCTAGAATACAATTTTCTACTTATACTTTTCCTTATGTAATGTCATCACTTACCATAAGATTATCATACGATATTTTTCATTTATTTCCTTTCTTTTTATTGGAAGAAGAAACTAAAGAAGGCAAAACTCAAACTAAACTTTATTATATATCTCGCACACGATTGCATAGATTGATCACTAAGCAAACTCTTGGAAAGAAAGGATCGAACTAAAATTTATTCATCTAAAGCAAAACATAACCATGGATTGAACTAAGAAAAGTAAAGGCAAAAGATAGTGGAGATGATACGATACCGGGGCAACTCCCCCAAGCTTGGCGAAAGCCAAGGGGAGTGCCCATACCCGATACTCAATTTTCTTTTGGTGATGAAGAAGGAGCTGGTGGTGATTGATACATCTCCATCGTATCTAGTTTTCCAAACTCTTTTGCCCTTGTTTTGGACTCTAATTTCCATGATTTGAATGGAACTAACCTGGACAGACGCTGTTTTCAGCAGAATTGCCTTGGTGTTATTTTTGTGCAGAAATCAAAGTTCTCCAAACGTCCTGAAAATTTATGGGGAGCGGTTTTGGAAAATAAGAAAAATATCTACGCCAAGTTCCACCTCAGGGGGTGGGCCAGTGGGCCACAAGCCCTGGCTCCGCCACCGCCCCCCTGGTGGCGGTGGGCAGGCTTGTGGGGACCACACGGCTCTGCCGCCCCCAATATCAGGTCTATAAGATCCCTTTCGTCCCAGAAAAAATAAAAAGAGAAGTTTTCGTCTCGTTTGCGATACGGAGCCGCCGCCACCACCTGTTCTTCATCTGGAGGGAAGATCTGCAGTCCGTCTTGGGCTTCGGAGAGGGGAAATCGTCGCCATCGTCATCATCAACCTTCTTCCCTCTCCAATTCCATGAAGCTCTTCGTCGTCCGTGAGTAATCTATTCGTAGGCTCGCTGGACGGTGATGAGTAGGATGAGATCTATCATGTAATCGAGATAGTTTTGATGGGGATTGATCCCTAGTATCCACTATGTTCTGAGATTGATGTTGCTACTACTTTTCCATGCTTAATGCTTGTCACTAGGGCCCGAGTGCCATGATTTCAGATCTGAAATTATTATGTTGTCACCAATATATGTGTGTTTTAGATCCGATCTTGCGAGTTGTAGTTACCTACTATGTGTTATGATCCGGCAACCCCAGAGTGACAATAACCGGAACCACTCCCGGTGATGAGCATAGTTTGAGGAGTTCATGTGTTCACCAAGTGGTAATACGTTGGTTCGGTTCTTTATTAAAATAAGAACCTTAATATCCCATAGTTTCCTTTTGGACCCCGCCGCCACGGGAGGGATGGACAATAGATGTCATGCAAGTTCTTTTCCCTAAGCACGTATGACGACACACGGAATGCATGCCTACATCACATTGACGAATGGGAGCTAGCCACATATCTCTCCGTGTTATAACTGTTGCATGATGAATATCAACCAAACAAATCACCGACCCATTGCCTACGAGTTTGTCCTACTGCTTATGTTACTTGTCTTGCTCTGCTGCTACTGTTGCTACTACTCTCGCTTGCTGCTGTTACTACTGTTGCTCCTGTTGTTACTTGTCTTGGTCTGTTGCTACTGTTGCTACTACTGTTGCTACTTGCTACTACTGTCACTATCGATGTTCCTTGCCACTGTCGTTACTCGCTACCTTGGTGTTACTACTTTGCTTGCAGATACTAATCTTTCAGGTGTGGTTGAATCTGACAAATTCAACTACTAATACTCGAGAGTATTCTCTCACCTCCTGTTTTGGCGATCAACAAATTTGGGTCGAATACTCTACCCTTGAAAACTGCTACGATCCCACGCGCTGGTGGGCGTCAACAACATTCTTGTAGTTTCGATTGCCGGAGAGTGCTAGCAGCATTCTTCTGGTGCCGTTACAAGGGGAAGAATAGTTGACATCAAGAATTTTTCTGATGCCGTTGCAGGGGAAGGTTTGTTGTCATAAGCATTCGTCTAGCCATCGCCAGAGATTGCAATCAGCATTTTTCTGGCGTCGTTGCCGGGGAGGTATTTCTATATTCTCTGAGTCACTTAGGATTTATATCTGCTGATCACTATAAAGAATCTGAAGGATCCGAAGACCAAAGTCTTGCCCTCAACTATGAGGGGAGGTTAGGAATTGCCATCTAGCTCTACACTTGATTCACCTTCAGTTATGAGTAAGTTTGCGACATCACCTCCTCTAGAAATCTTGATATGTCACCTTTGCTTGATGATGCTTATGATGCTACTGCTAGAGATGCTATGCTTGATACTATGCCTAATGATACTATGCTTGATACTATGCCTGATACTATGCCTGATACTGCTAGAGATGCTATGCCTGATACTGCTAGAGATACTATGCCTGATACTCCTTTGCCTGATGATGCTATGCTTGATACTGCTAGAGATACTCCTTTGCCTGATGTTCCACTAGGAGTGTTCCTTGATGCTCATATTGCTAGAGTTACTGCCAATGCTCGTGATGCTTCTGATACTGCCGATACTATTGAGATAGAACCTGCTTTTGCTCCTGCTAGATCTAGCTCTCCTAGATATGAATTGCCTGATATAGCTAAGGGTTATGTAATAGAGGGAGAGATAGCTAAGGATTTTCTTGCGTGTAAGGATGCCTATGACGCTGAGAAATTACTTCTCAAGTGGAAGTAAAATTCTCGGGAAGTTAGGATGAAATACGACCCGAAGTTTGCCACTTCACCTATCTTTGTCACCGATAAGGATTATGAATTCTCTATCGATCCTGAGATAATCTCTCTAGTCGAATCTGATCCTTTTCACGGTTATGAGTGTGAGACGGTCGTAGCCCATCTTGCCAAACTACACGATATAGCCACCCTTTTCACTAATGAGGAGAAGATCCACCACTACTATATCCTTAAGATGTTTCCTTTCTCTCTAAAGGATGATGCTATAGCCTGGTTCACGTCTCTTGCTCCTGGATGTGTGAGTAGTCCCCAGGATATGGTCTATTACTTCTGTGAGAAATATTTCCCTGCCCATAAGAAGCAAGCTGCCTTGCAGGAAATATACAACTTTGCTCAACTCCGAGAAGAGAGTCTTCCACTAGCTTGGGGGAGGCTCGTCCAGCTACAAAATGCTTTGCCTGATCACCCTCTTAAGAAGAACGAGATACTTGATATCCTCTATAACGGACTTACCGATGCCTCTAGAGACCACCTAGATAGTTGTGTCGGTTGTGTTTTTAGGGAACAAACTGTAGAACAAGCTGAGACCCTATTGAATAACATCTTGATCAACGATAATGCTTGGACTATTCCCGAACCACCTCCTAAGCCAACTCCAAAGAAAAGAGGTATTCTATTCCTCAGTCCCGAAGATATGCAAGAAGCCAAGAAATCTATGCAAGAGAAAGGCATTAGATCTGAAGATGTCGAAATCTACCACCTATCAAAGAGATCGATGGTCTCGATAACCCGATACAGGTAGTAGAAGTGAATTCTCTGCGTAGGTTTGATGAGAGTGATATTCCTTTTGGCAAACCTCCTAGCCTATGCTTTGATGAATTTGACAACTTTGTTGCCAAACAACAGAGTTTCGATGATTATGTTAGCAGACATTTAGAACAAAGTACTCGTATGCTTAGCCATTTAAGTGCTTGTGTAGACAGAAATGTCACTGATCTGAAACTTCTGAGTAAACATGCCTCTATGATTACTACTCAGGTAGAACAAGTACTTAAAGCTCAGAATGACCTGCTCAATGAATTAAATGACAACTCTGTCAGAGTCATTACTAGAGGAGGCAAAATGACTCAGGAACCTTTGTATCCTGAAGGTCATCCTAAGAGAATTGATCAAGATTATCAAGGAATCAATGCTGATAAACCCAGTTATCGTAAGGAGAAGAAGAAGGATGATAGAAACCTACATGCCAGTTCACCAAATACCGTTACACCGGAAGAACCTAATGATATTTCTGCGTCTGATGCAGAAGCACAATCTGGTGATGAACATGAACCTGGTGACAATATGGACAGTGATGTTCATAATAATGCTCAACCTAGCAATGATGAGGATGTGGAGATTGAACCTACGGTTAATCCTGATAACCCACAACCTAACAAATATGATAAGAATGACTTCACTCCTAGGAAGCATGGTAAAGAAAGGGAGCCATGGGTTCAGATACCTATGCCCTTCCCTCCTAAGCCATCCAAGAAAAAGGATGATGAGGATTTTGAGCGCTTCGTTGAGATGATAAGACCCATCTTTCTGCAGATGCGGTTAATTGATATCCCAAGATGTCTCCGTATGCCAAGTACATGAAAGATATCGTGACTAATAAATGGAAGATACCAGATCTTGAGATCTACACCATGCTTGCCAATTACACTTTCAAAGGTGGAACTCCTAAGAAACTTGGTTATCCTGGAGTGCCCACTATATGTTGCTCCATTAAAGGAAACTACGTAAGAACTGCCTTATGTGACCTTGGAGCCGGTGTTAGTGTTATGCCGCTTTCTCTTTATTGTAGACTTGAATTGGATAAGTTGACACCCACTGAAATTTCACTGCAAATGGCCGACAAATCAACTGCTTTCCTTATCGACATTTGCGAGGATGTGCCTGTTGTGGTTGCTAACACCACTATCTTAACAGACTTTGCTATCTTGGATATTCCTGAGGACGATGCCATGGCTGTCATCCTCGGAACACCCTTTTTAAACATTGCAGGGGCTGTTATAGATTGCAACAAAGGCAATGTCACTTTCCATGTCAACGGTAATGAGCATACCGTGCACTTTCCGAAGAAACGATATCAAGTACATTGCATCAATGCTATCGAAAAGACTTCATCGATTCTTATTGGGATCTTTGAATGCCCTATTCCTCGTGTCAAGATGAAGTATGATTTTCTTGTTGGGGAGATACATATCCCCATTGAGGTGACTTAGTGGCTATTCGAAAATTCTCCGTTCTCTTTTGCGATTCGAGAAGGTTTTGTCATGAGGACTTGATCAACCCCATTGACGGATTTCTTACGATGACCATGAAATGGATGAATCAGAGAGTCACATACCTCTGTTTTCAGCTTTCATTTTCTGTTGGTTAGAAGAAAAATGATAGAATTAGTTTAGCTTTTCCTGTTTTCTGTTTTAGCGTCCCGGAGAAAAATACCTTGAAAATAAAAGTTCTCCGATGGTCTTGAAAATTTAGTATGATTTTTTCTGGAATTTTTGAAAATTACTGGTCCTGAGAACTGGTCTGGGGGCCAGACCAGTGGGCCACAAGCCCTGCCACCGCCACCTACCCCCTAGTAGCGGAGTGCAAGCTTGTGGGGCCCACAGGGACCCCCTCCACTCATTCCAGCTCCCAGCCTCTTCTTCCACCTCCAGAAAAAATTGTTTCGCAGCTCAAACCCGTGTTCTTGCTCATTTGGCTGTGATTTTCGATCTCCTTGCTCAAAGCACCATTCTCCGAACCGTTTTGGGGAAATTACTCCTTGGTAAGTGACTCCTCCATTAGTCCAATTAGTTTTTGCTCTAGTGCTTTATCCTTCGCGTATTCCTGCTACCTTGGTGACCCTGTTCTTGAGCTAGAAATGTTGATTTTAGCTGGTCCCAAGTAGTTTTAGCGCATGATACGGTCTCTAGGCACTAGTAGGAGTAGTTGCTACAAGTTGGGTTAATCCTTGTTCACTTTTCTTTCGAAGTCTCTAAAAATTTCAGAATTTTTCAGAGCTAGAAAAAGGAAAAGATGAGGAGGTTCTCGAGAGGCTCTTCAAGCCGTAACCCCAAGGAGGATGAGAAGAACCACCCCAAGTACGTAGTCCCTCGAGTCACAGAAGTTTGAGCGTGCGAGTGGCCAAGTGATGAATTTTTGCGCGCCACCTGACTTTATGAAGACTTTTATTACTTGGTAGAGAATGCAGGTCTTACTGCGTTCGTTGAAGATAAGTGCTCACAATACCTCCTCCTCACCAATATTTTCATTCAAAGCTTCAACTTTTATCCGAGGAAGAATCATCCCACGGTTTAGTTCATGATATACGATGTCCCCCAGTGCATGACGTTGCAGGATTTTTGCAATGTATGCAAATTACCTTATGTTGGGGATATCCGTGACCCTCGTCCACGGGACTTGGAGGATTTCATTGGTTCTGTTGCTGTTGGAGAGGAGAGAGGAGTGTCTCATGCTAGAATTGCTAGCATACATTTTCCTGTGCTTTGGTACTTCTCATTATTTGTGGGAAAATGTTTGATTGGCCGTGGGGAGGTTGGATCACTTAGTTCTCCAGACCTTGCGGTTTTGCGCGAAGGCCTTTATAACGATAAGACTTATAGCTTGGGCGCTATAGTAGCTCAACAGTTGAACCTGAACCGTTCTAAAGGTGTTGTCTATGGAGGTATCTATGCTACCCGTCTTGCCACACACTTTGAGATACCCATTAGACTGGGAGAGGAAGGAGAGATGCTTCTCCTTGAGAAATATCTGGATTATGAAAGCATGGTTCGCCATGATTTTCTGGATAGAGATGCTAGTAGACGGATGATTTATAACCTGGTATTTAGTCAGGGTACTCGAGAGACTATTACTTTGCCTGCTTCTTCTTTGTTCGATCTTCATGCAGGCAGGTACAATATTATGCCCGCGGACATCTGCGCATATTGGGGCTTGGCCCAACCACAGGCGCCCGTGCCTGAGCCGCCAGTCGAGTACCAGACGCCAGTTTTGTTGGGGAATGTCGCATGGGAAACAAAAAATTTCCTACGCGCACGAAGAACTATCATGGTGATGTCCATCTACGAGAGGGGATGTATGATCTACGTACCCTTGTAGACCGTACAGCAGAAGCGTTAGTGAACGCGGTTGATGTAGTGGAACGTCCTCATGTCCCTCGATCCGCCCCGCGAACTATCCCGCGATCAGTCCCACGATCTAGTGCCGAACGGACGGCACCTCCGTGTTCAGCACACGTACAACTCGACGATGATCTCGGCCTTCTTTATCCAGCAAGAGATACGGAGAGTTAGAAGAGTTCTCCGGCAGCGTGACGGCGCTCCGGAGGTTGGTGATGATCTTGTGTTTGCAGGGCTCCGCCCGAGCTCCGCAGAAACGCGATCTAGAGGTAAAACTGTGGAGATATGTGGTCGGGCTGCCGTGGCAAAGTTGTCTCAAATCAGCCCTAAAACCCCACTATATATAGGAGGAGGAGGGGGAAGCCTTGCCTTGGGGTCCAAGGACTCCCAAGGGGGTCGGCCGAACCAAGGGGGAAGGTCTCCCCCCCCAAACCAAGTCCCACTTGGTTTGGAAGGTGGAGTCCTTCTTCCCTTTCCCACCTCCTCCTTTTTTTTTCTTTTCTCTTTGATTTTTCTTCCAATGCGCATAGGGCCCTTTTGGGCTGTCCCACCAGCCCACTAAGGACTGGTGCGGCACCCCCAATGCCTATGGGCTTCCCCGGGGTGGGTTGCCCCCCCGGTGAACTCCCGGAACCCACTCGTCATTCCCGGTACATTCCCGGTAACTCCGAAAACCTTCCGGTAATCAAATGAGGTCAACCTATATATCAATCTTCGTTTACGGACCATTCCGGAAACCCTCGCGACGTCCGTGATCTCATCCGGGACTCCGAACAACATTCGGTAACCAACATATAACTCAAATACACATAAAACAACGTCGAACCTTAAGTGTGCAGACTCTGCGGGTTCGAGAACTATGTAGACATGACCCGAGAGACTCCTCGGTCAATATCCAATAGCGGGAACTGGACGCCCATATTGGATCCTACATATTCTACGAAGATCTTATCGTTTGAACCTCGGTGCCAAGGATTCATATAATCCCGTATGTCATTCCCTTTGTCCTTCGGTATGTTACTTGCCCGAGATTCGATCGTCAGTATCCGCATACCTATTTCAATCTCGTTTACCGGCAAGTCTCTTTACTCGTTCCGTAATACAAGATCCCGCAACTTACACTAAGTCACATTGCTTGCAAGGCTTGTGTGTGATGTTCTATTACCGAGTGGGCCCCGAGATACCTCTCCGTCACACGGAGTGACAAATCCCAGTCTCGATCCATACTAACTCAACGAACACCTTCAGAGATACTTGTAGATCATCTTTATAGTCACCCAGTTACGTTACGACGTTTGATACACACAAAGTATTCCTCCGGTGTTAGTGAGTTATATGATCTCATGGTCATAGGAACAAATACTTGACACGCAGAAAACAGTAGCAATAAAATGATACGATCAACATGCTACGTCTATTAGTTTGGGTCTAGTCCATCACGTGATTCTCCTAATGACGTGATCCAGTTATCAAGCAACAACACCTTGTTCATAATCAGAAGACACTGACCATCGTTGATCAACTGACTAGCCAACTAGATGCTTGCTAGGGACAGTGTTTTGTCTATGTATCCACACATGTATATAAGTCTTCATTCAATACAATTATAGCATGGATAATAAACGATTATCTTGATACAGGAATTATAATAATAACTATATTTATTATTGCCTCTAGGGCATAATTCCAACAGTCTCCCACTTGCACTAGAGTCAATAATCTAGCCCTCACATCATCATGCGAATTACATTGTAATAAATCTAACACCCATACAGTTCTGGTGTTGATCATGCTTTGCCCGTGGAAGAGGTTTAGTCAGCGGGTCTGCTACATTCAGATTCATGTGCACTTTGCATACATTTACGTCCTCCCCTTCGACGTAGTCGCGGATGAGGTTGAAGCGTCGTTTGATGTGTCTGGACTTCTTGTGAAACCATGGTTCCTTTGCTAGGGCAATGGCACCCGTGTTGTCACAGAACAAGGTTATTGGATTCAGTGCGCTTGGCACCACTCCAAGATCCGTCATGAACTACTTCATCCACACCACCCTCCTTAGCCACCTCCGAGGCAGCCATGTACTCCGCTTCACATGTAGAATCTGCTACGACGCTCTGCTTGGAACTGCACCAGCTTACCGCACCCCCATTAAGAATAAATACGTATCCGGTTTGTGACTTAGAGTCGTCCGGATCTGTGTCAAAGCTTGCATCGACGTAACCTTTTACGGCGAGCTCTTCGTCACCTCCATACACGGGAAACATCTCCTTAGTCCTTTTCAGGTACTTCAGGATATTCTTGACCCCCGTCCAGTGATCCACTCCTGGATTACTCTGGAACCTACCTGCCATACTTATGGCCAGGCTAACGTCCGGTCGAGTGCACAGCATTACATACATGATAGAACCTATGGCTGAAGTATAGGGGACGGAGCGCATATGCTCTCTATCTTCATCAGTTGCTGGGCACTGAGTCTTACTCAATCTCGTACCTTGTAAAACTGGCAAGAACCCTTTCTTGGACTGTTCCATTTTGAACTTCTTCAAAACTTTATCAAGGTATGTGCTTTGTGAAAGTCCTATCAGGCATTTTGATCTATCCCTGTAGATCTTAATGCCTAGAATGTAAGCAGCTTCTCCTAGGTCCTTCACAGAGAAACTTTTATTCAAGTAATCCTTTATGCTCTCCAAAAACTCTACATTGTTTCCAATCAGCAATTTGTCATCCACATATAATATTAGAAACACCACAGAGCTCCCACTCACTTTCTTGTAAATACAAGATTCTCCAACCACTTGTATAAACCCAAATTCTTTGATCACCTCATCAAAGCGTTTGTTCCAACTCCGAGATGCTTGCACCAGTCCATAAATGGATCGCTAGAGCTTGCACACCTTGTTAGCATTCTTAGGATCGAAAAAACCTTCGGGTTGCATCATGTACAACTCTTCCTTAAGGAAACCGTTAAGGAACGCCGTTTTGACATCTATCTGCCAGATTTCATAATCGAAAAATGCAGCTATTGCTAACATGATTCTGACGGACTTAAGCATCACTACAGGTGAGAATGTCTCATTGTAGTCAACTCCTTGAACTTGTGAAAAACCCTTTGCCACAAGTCGAGCTTTATAAACGGTCACATTGCCGTCAGCGTCCGTCTTCCTCTTAAAGATCCATTTGTTCTGAATAGCCTTGTGGCCCTCAGGCAGTACTTCCAAAGTCCACACTTTGTTCTCATACATGGATCCTATCTCGTACTTCATGACTTCTAGCCATTTGTTGGAATCTGGGCCCACCATTGCTTCTTCATAACTTGCAGGTTCATTGTTGTCTAACAACATGATTGATAAGACGGGATTACCGTACCACTCTAGAGCAGCACGTGGTCTCGTCGACCTGCGTGGTTCGACAGAAACTTGAACCGGAGTTTCATGATCATCATCATTAACTTCCTCCTCAACCGGCGTCGCAATGACAGAGGTTTCCCCTTGCCCTGCGCCACCATCCAGAGGGATGAGAGGTTCGACAACCTCGTCAAGGTCTATCTTCCTCCCACTCAATTCTCTCGAGAGAAACTCCTTCTCGAGAAAAGCTCCGTTTTTAGCAACAAACACTTTGCCCTCGGATTTGAGATAGAAGGTGTACCCAACTGTCTCTTTTGGGTAACCTATGAAGATGCACTTTTCCGCTTTGGGTTCCAGCTTTTCAGGCTGAAGCTTTTTGACATAAGCATCACATCCCCAAACTTTAAGAAACGACAACTTTGGCCTTTTGCCATACCACAGTTCGTATGGTGTCGTCTCAACGGATTTTGATGGTGCCCTATTTAAAGTGAATGCAGCTATTTCTAATGAATAACCCCAAAATGATAATGACAAATCAGTAAGAGACATCATAGATTGCACCATCTCTAATAAAGTACGATTACGACGTTCGGACACACCATTATGCTGTGGTGTTCTAGGCGGTGTCAAATGTGAAACAATTCCACATTGTCTTAAGTGAGCACCAAACTCGAAACTCAGATATTCACCCCCACGATCAGACCGTAGGAATTTGATCTTCTTGTTACGATGATTTTCAACTTCACTCTGAAATTGCTTGAACTTTTCAAATGTTTCAGACTTGTGCTTCATTAAGTAGACATAACCATATCTACTCAAATCGTCAGTGAAGGTGAGAAAATAACGATATCCGCCGCGTGCCTCTACGCTCATCGGACCACACACATCGGTATGTATGATTTCCAACAAGTCACTTGCACGCTCCATTGTTCCGGAGAACGGAGTTTTAGTCATCTTGCCCATGCGGCATGGTTCGCATGTGTCAAGTGAATCAAAGTCAAGTGACTCCAAAAGTCCATCGGCATGGAGTTTCTTCATGCACTTTACACCAATATGACCTAAGCAGTAGTGCCACAAAAATATGGCGCTATCATTGTTAGCTCTAACTCTTTTGGTCTCAATGTTATGTATGTGTGTATCACTATCAAGATTCAATATGAACAATCCTCTCACATTGGGTGCATGACCATAAAAGATGTTACTCATAGAAATAGAACAACCATTATTCTCCGACTTAAAAGAGTAACCGTCTCGCAATAAACAAGATCCAGATATAATGTTCATGCTCAACGCAGGCACTAAATAACAATGATTCAAGTTCATAACTAATCCTGATGGTAACTGAAGTGAAACTGTGCCGACGGCGATTGCATCAACCTTGGAACCATTTCCTATGCGCATCGTCACTTCATCTTTCGCCAACCTTCGTCTATTCCGCAGTTCCTGTTTCGAGTTGCAAATATGAGCAAGAGAACCGGTATCGAATACCCAGGCACTACTATGAGAGACGGTTAAGTACACATCAATAACAATTATATCAAATATACCTGATTTTTCTTTGGCCGCCTTCTTATCAGCCAGATACTTGGGGCAATTGCGCTTCCAGTGACCCATACCCTTGCAATAGTAACACTCTGTTTCAGGCTTAGGTCCACCTTTGGGTTTCTTCGTCGGATTGGCAACAGGCTTGCCGCTCTTCTTTGAATTACCCTTCTTGCCTTTGCCGTTTCTCTTGAAACTAGTGGTCTTATTCACCATCAACACTTGATGCTCTTTACGGAGTTCAGACTCTGCGACTTTCAGCATCGCAAAAAACTCGCCGGGAGACTTGTTCATCCCTTGCATGTTGTAGTTCAACACAAAGCCTTTATAGCTTGGCGGCAGTGATTGAAGGATTCTGTCAGTGATAGCTTCTTGCGGGAGTTCAATCCCCAGCTCAGCTAGACGGTTTGAGTACCCAGACATTTTGAGCACATGTTCACTGACAGACGAGTTCTCCTCCATCTTGCAAGCATAGAATTTATCGGAGGTCTCATACCTCTCGATCCGGGCGTTCTTCTGAAAGATAAACTTCAACTCTTGGAACATCTCAAATGCTCCATGACGCTCAAAGCGATGTTGAAGTTCCGGTTCTAAGCCATACAAGACTGCACATTGAACTACTGAGTAGTCCTCCTTACGTGCTAACCAAGCGTTCTTAACATCCTGATCAGCCGTAGCGGGTGGTTCATCTCCTAGCGTAGCATTAAGGACATAATCCTTCTTCCCAGCTTGTAAGATTAGCTTAAGATTACGAGCCGAGTCTACAAAGTTGCTTCCATCATCTTTCAACTTAGCTTTCTCTAGGAACGTATTAAAATTCAGGGTGACTGTCGCGTGAGCCATGATCTACAACACAAATATATTCAAAGTGGACTTAGACTATGTTCAAGATAATTAGAGTTTAACTTAATAAAATTACTCGCTAAACTCCCACTCAAAAAGTACATCTCTCTAGTCATTTGAGTGGTTCATGATCCACTTACACTAGCTCAAGTCCGATCATCACGTGAGTTGAGCATAGTTTCAGTGGTAAGCATCCCCATTCTAATCATATCATCTATATGATTCATGATCGACCTTTCAGTCTCATGTGTTCCGAGGCCATGTCTGCACATGCTAGGCTCGTCAAGCTTAACCCGAGTGTTCCGCGTGCGCAACTGTTTTGCACCCGTTGTATGTGAACGTTGAGTCTATCACACCCGACCATCACGTGGTGTCTCGAAACGACGAACTATAGCAACGATGCACAGTCGGGGAGAACACAATTTCGTCTTGAAATTTTAGTGAGAGATCACCTCATAATGCTACCGTCGTTCTAAGAAAAATAAGGTGCATAAAAGGATTAACATCACATGCAATTCATAAGTGACATGATATGGCCATCATTACGTGCTCCTTGATCTCCATCACCAAAGCACCGACACGATCTTCTTGTCACCGGCGCCACACCTTGATCTCCATCAATGTGTCGCCATCGGGGTTGTCGTGCTACTCATGCTATTACTACTAAAGCTACATCCTAGGAAAATAGTAAACGCATCTGCAAGCACAAACATTAGTTATAAAGACAACCCTATGGCTCGTGCCGGTTGCCGTACCATCGACGTGCAAGTCGATATTATCTATTACAACATGATCATCTCATACATCCAATATATCACATCACAAGCATACCCTGCAAAAACAAGTTAGACGTCCTCTAATTTTGTTGTTGCATGTTTTACGTGGTGACCATGGGTATCTAGTAGGATCGCATCTTACTTACGCAAACACCACAACGAAGATATATGAGTTGCTATTTAACCTCATCCAAGGACCTCCTCGGTCAAATCCGATTCAACTAAAGTTGGGGAAACTGACACCCGCCAGTCATCTTTGAGCAACGGAGTTACTCGTAGCGATGAAACCAGTCTCTCGTAAGCGTACGAGTAATGTCGGTCCGAGCTGCTTCGATCCAACAATACCGCAGAATCAAGAAAATACTAAGGAGGGCAGCAAAACGCACATCACCGCCCACAAAAACTTTTGTGTTCTACTCGAGAAGACATCTACGCATGAACCTAGCTCATGATGCCACTGTTGGGGAACGTCGCATGGGAAACAAAAAATTTCCTACGCGCACGAAGACCTATCATGGTGATGTCCATCTATGAGAGGGGATGTGTGATCTACGTACCCTTGTAGACCATACAACAGAAGCGTTAGTGAACGTGGTTGATGTAGTGGAACGTCCTCACGTCCCTCGATCCGCCCCGCGAACTATACCGCGATCAGTCCCACGATCTAGTGCCGAACGAACGGCACCTCCGCTTTCAGCACACGTACAGCTCGACGATGATCTCGGCCTTCTTGATCCAGCAAGACAGACAGAGAGGTAGAAGAGTTCTCCGGCAGCGTGACGATGCTCCGGAGGTTGGTGATGATCTTGTGTCAGCAGGGCTCCGCCCGAGCTCCGCAGAAACGCGATCTAGAGGTAAAACCGTGGAGATATGTGGTCGGGATGCCGTGGCAAAGTTGTCTCAAATCAGCCCTAAAACCCCACTATATATAGGAGGAGGAGGGGGGAGCCTTGCCTTGGGGTCCAAGGACTCCCAAGGGGGTCAGCCGAACCAAGGGGGAAGGTCTCCCCCCCCTAAACCGAGTCCCACTTGGTTTGGAAGGTGGAGTCCTTCTTCCCTTTCCCACCTCCTCCTTTTTTTTCTTTTCTTTTTGATTTTTCTTCCAATGCGCATAGGGCCCTTTTGGGCTGTCCCACCAGCCCACTAAGGACTGGTGCGGCACCCCCAATGCCTATGGGCTTCCCCGGGGTGGGTTGCCCCACGGTGAACTCCCGGAACCCATTCGTCATTCCCGGTACATTCCCGGTAACTCCGAAAACCTTCCGGTAATCAAATGAGGTCATCCTATATATCAATCTTCGTTTCCGGACCATTCCGGAAACCCTCGTACGTCCGTGATCTCATCCGGGACTCCGAACAACATTCGGTAACCAACCATATAACTCAAATACGCATAAAACAACGTCGAACCTTAAGTGTGCAGCCCCTGCGGGTTCGAGAACTATGTAGACATGACCCGAGAGAATCCTCGGTCAATATCCAATAGCGGGACCTGGACGCCCATATTGGATCCTACATATTCTACGAAGATCTTATCGTTTGAACCTCAGTGCCAAGGATTCATATAATCCCGTATGTCATTCCCTTTGTCCTTCGGTATGTTACTTCCCCGAGATTCGATCGTCAGTATCCGCATACCTATTTCAATCTCGTTTACCGGCAAGTCTCTTTACTCGGTCCGTAATACAAGATCCCGCAACTTACACTATGTCACATTGCTTGCAAGGCTTGTGTGTGATGTTGTATTACCGAGTGGGCCCCGAGATACCTCTCCGTCACACGGAGTGACAAATCGCAGTCTCGATCCATACTAACTCAACGAACACCTTCGGAGATACCTGTAGAGCATCTTTATAGTCACCAAGTTACGTTGCGACGTTTGATACACACAAAGTATTCCTCCGGTGTTAGTGAGTTATATGATCTCATGGTCATAGGAACAAATTCTTGACACGCAGAAAACAGTAGCAATAAAATGACACGATCAACATGCTACGTCTATTAGTTTGGGTCTAGTCCATCCCGTGATTCTCCTAATGACGTGATCCAGTTATCAAGCAACAACACCTTGTTCATAATCAGAAGACACTGACCATCGTTGATCAACTGACTAACCAACTAGAGGCTTGCTAGGGACAGTGTTTTGTCTATGTATCCACACTAACCAACGATTATCTCGATACAGGAATTATAATAATAACTATATTTATTATTGCCTCTAGGGCATAATTCCAACAAGTTTATCAATGGGAGCCAGAGGAGCTCACACATCAGTGGCATCCACAGTCTGCTCCGGAGTATCCTTGAGCTGGTGATTTCCCACCATGGGAGTAGACCAAGCTAGGCCAAAAGCCTAATCTTGGGGGAGTACGTGTTCTCACCGACTTTAAATTCATGCTTATGCTTTCACTTTGTTAGCGGGTGTTTACACTTTGCCACTGTATTATCCATGCTAGTTTATTTTCATTTTCTTGTTTTCTTGTTTTGTGTCCTTTTGAGAAAACCCAAAAGATTTTTCTTTCTTATTTTGCTTGTTCGGAGCTTTCCTGTGTAAATAGTTTTCTTTTTCTTCGGGTCAAGGTAGAAGGTATTGGTTACAATGTTTAGTGGTTCTTGCATGCTTACTTGTTTAGCTTTCAAAGAGCCATATTACTTTGTCTTCTCCTTTGTGTTTGCCTGCAGATTCAGCTTAGTCCAATGCTCTTATTATTGTACACATCGTTCGATCGTGCAAATCAAAGGCAATAATGATGATATATGATGAAGTGACTGAGACTGAAAAGCTGGTATGAACTATATCTATTTTGTTTTTGTAAATATGACTAGCTTGTCGACCCAGATTTAGCTTTGTTGTGAGAGAACCATGTTTGCAATGTCAACTTAGATATCATAGTTTCTGATGCCATGCTTATTTAGCTGAGAGCTTATAATGGTTTGTCTTGAATGCCAACATAGATTTTGAGATGACTATGATGTAGTATGATAGGATGGTATTCTCCTTTGAATGTTTCAAGTGGCTTGACTTGGCGCATGTTCATGCATGTAGTTGAAACAAAATCAACATAGCCTCTATGATGTTCCTGTTCATGGTGATTTATATCCTGTTCATGCTTGCATTTAATGTTAGTCAAACTCATTGCATCTTGATGACTGTTGTCGCTCTCTAGTTGGTCGCTTCCCAGTCTATTGCCAGCCTTCACTTGTACTAAGCAGAATACTGCTTGTGCATCCACTTCCATAAACCCAAAAGTTTTTCCATGACAGTCCACCATACCTACCTATTTGCGGTATCTACCTGCCGTTCCAAGTAAATTTGCATGTGCCATTCTCTAAACCTTCAAGAAATAATCTGTTTTGCATGCCCGAACCGCTCATGTGGTGACAGGGGGCTATTGGTATCTTCCATGCTAGGAGTGTTATCCTCGACATGTGTTTATTCACTGTCATTCACGAGAAAGGGGTCGGTAATTGGAATGCCCAGTTCCACTCTTAAATCGAAAACATAACTGTAAAACAAGACTCCCCCTCGGATTGATGTTAGTATGGACGGTACCCGAGGATTCGGCTAGCCTTGGAGTGTGATTGATTGGTGGTGGGGGAGTTAAGACTTTACTTTTCTGTCTGGGAACTGCCTATAGCATGAGTATCATGGAAGATATTGAGAACTCTTGGTCATTGCGTTGACAATGAAAGCATGCCACCCAAAATTATTATCTCTGTTTTCAAAGCTTGAGCTCTGGCACCTCTGCAAATCAATGCTTCCCTCTGCGAAGGGCCTGTCTATTTATTTTCCGGTCGAGACATCCTCCTCTTATATAAGCACCAATTAGAGAGCACCTTTGTCATTTTTATGCTTTGCTTTTGATTGATATTGAGTATGACTATGACTGGATCTTCGCTGCTATGAATTACAATGTTTAGTCGGCCCTTGATCTTTGAAAGTTCTCTGCATTTATGTTTTGCGGTCTCAGCAAGAGCTAGTGAGATACCACCTATTCATATTGCTTCATGCTTGTTTTGATTGAAGTGTTGGTATTTGAAACTCATTATTATTTGCTTGTTAGCTGATTGTGCCATTGATATTAGTTGACCGTGAGACCTTTGTGTCATTTTCTTATGTGGTTAACTTGTGATCTTGCTGAAATTCTGGTTATGAGTTAGACATAGTTGCAACAACAAGATCAAACAGAGTTTTTCAAAGTTTTTCTTTCTCTCTCAGTTTGTCAACTGAGTTGCTTGAGGACAAGCAAGGTTTTAAGCTTGGGGGAGTTGATACGCCTCCATCGTATCAACTTTTCCAAACTCTTTTGCCCTTGTTTTGGACTCTAATTTGCATGATTTGAATGGAACTAACCTGGACTGACGTTGTTTTCAGCAGAATTGCCTTGGTGCTATTTTTGTGCAGAAATCAAAGTTCTCCAAACGTCCTGAAAATTTACGGGGAGCAGTTTTGGAAAATAAGAAAAATATATGCGCCAAGTTCCACCTCAGGGGGTGGGCCAGTGGGCCACAAGCCCTGGCTCCGCCACCACCACTGCTGGTGGCGGTGGGCAGACTTGTGGGGCCCACACGGCTCAGCCGCCCCCAATCTCAGGTCTATAAGATCCCTTTCGTCCCAGAAAAAATAAAAAGAGAAGTTTTCGTCGCGTTTGCGATACGGAGCCGCCGCCACCACCTGTTCTTCATCTGGAGGGCAGATCTGGAGTCCGTCTTGGGCTCCGGAGAGGGGAAATCGTCGCCATCGTCATCATCAACCTTCTTCCCTCTCCAATTCCATGAAGCTCTTCGTCGTTCGTGAGTGATCTATTCGTAGGCTCGCTGGGCGGTGATGAGTAGGATGAGATCTATCATGTAATCAAGTTAGTTTCGATGGGGATTGATCCCTAGTATCCACTATGTTCTGAGGTTGATGTTGATACTACTTTGCCATGCTTAATGCTTGTCACTAGGGCCTGAGTGCCATGATTTCAGATCTGAAATTATAATGTTGTCACCAATATATGTGTGTTTTAGATCCAATCTTGCAAGTTGTAGTTACCTACTATGTGTTATGATCCGGCAACCACGGAGTGACAATAACCGGAACCACTCCCGGTGATAACCATAGTTTGAGGAGTTTATGTGTTCACCAAGTGCTAATGCGTTGGTCCGGTTCTTTATTAAAAGGAGAACCTTAATATCTCGTAGTTTTCTTTTGGACCCCGCTGCCATGGGAGGGATGGACAATAGATGTCATGCTAGTTCTTTTCCCTAAGCACGTATGGCGACACAAGGAATGCATGCCTACATCACATTGACGAACGGGAGCTAGCCACATATCTCTCCGTGTTATAACTGTTGCATGATGAATATCAACCAAACAAATCATCGACCCATTGCCTACGAGTTTGTCCTACTGCTGCTGTTACTTGTCTTGCTCTGCTGCTACTGTTGCTACTACTGTCGCTTGCTGCTGTTACTACTGTTGCTGCTGCTGTTACTTGTCTTGCTCTGTTGCTACTGCTGCTACTACTGTTGCTACTTGCAACTGCTGTCAGTACATCTGTTCCTTCCCACTCCCGTTACTCGATACGTTGCTGTTACTACTTTGCTTGCAGATACTAATCTTTCAAGTGTGGTTGAATCTGACAAATTCAACTGCTAATACTCGAGAGTATTCTCTCACCTCCTGTTTTGGCGATCAACAAATTTGGGTCGAATACTCTACCCTCGAAAACTGCTACGATCCCACGCGCTGGTGGGCGTCAACAACATTCTTCTAGTTTTGATTGCCAGAGAGTGCTAGTAGCATTCTTCTGGTGCCGTTACAAGGGGAAGAACAGTTGACATCAGTGATGAAGTAGAAGCAATCTTGTCCTCCGGTTTCCATGGCAGAGGCTCACCATCATAAGAGGAAGAGTGAGTCTCTCGGATCCTGCAACTGGCAGCCAAACTCATACCTTTAAACCTTGCATCATATTCAAAGACTTGGCTTTGAAGGTCGTGGATTTGGCTATGGAGGAAGTTGATTTGCTCATTAAGGGAGAAGACGATGTCTGTCGTGGGTATAAGTCTGACAGTAGATGTGTAGGGTACGAAAGGATGGGCAGAGCCTTAGCTACGGCGAGGTTGTATGAGTTCAGGACCCTCTATGGTGGAGGTAAAAGCCCTACGTCTCAGTGCTCTTGGGAGCATGATGTCGTGTGGAATATGGATCACAGTGAAATGCTAACCCCTGCACCAGTGGGAAAGGGCGGCTTATATAGAGTGCGCTGCCCTTCACAACGGTTCGGTGCACAGGGGTGGTGTAGTGGCGAATAAATGTCTACGTTACAGGTGACGTATGCCTTAAATACTAATAATGGTACATGAAAACGTATGACCGTTGCCCTCCAGGGGGGTTACGAGGTAGAGAGTGGAATCCAGTCGGTAAGTTTGATACGTTCCGAATGCTCATCTCCGACTGGATGATGGAGGAATCGTCACCGACTGGATGATGGGAAGTCCTTAATTCAGTCGGAACTGACTAAGTGCCTTGTCCCTTATGAAGGGTAGTCCTTGGGTAGGACCTATAGGGCAGTCCTATGACCCTACCCTGGGGCTATAACCCCATCATTAGTCCCCGAATGGATCGGGGTTGGAACGACGAGGCGATGCTTGGAGTACATATCCGACTGGTATGGATGCGACTTTGGCGTTGCTTGCCTCGATCCATTTTATCCTCTCGACCAGTGATCCGGGTGGATATGTTTGTGAAACGAACCGTCAGAGACCGAGTGCTTCCGCGGAATCTTTTGACGTGACCGGTCAACTGACAGCAGTGGATTTTCGGGGATCCTCAAATTTCGATTGCCGCGTGCTCAGTGGGGGTGACGACATCGTCATCGAGTAGTTTCTGCCGCCTCGACTACCGCACCTTCATATCCTCCACTAATATCGCAGCAGCCGATCGGGGGATAAGATTTCGGGGCCACCTGCTAGTGACCCAGTCGGAACCTTATTTAAACCTCCCCAGTGAGGGTTTCTCCTTGCGCTCGCGTGATAACTCGCACTCGCCCCGCTTCTCCCGTGGCTTCCTGAGCACCCCAAGCTTCTTCCTTCCTCTCCTCCCCCACGGATCTGCAGCCTCCACCATGACGAAGGGGCAGACGAGCAAGCTCGAGGCGCAGAAGAAGAAGAAGGCGGCGGCTCCTGCTCAGTGGCGACAACGGGCACTGCCGGCGGGTTGGATCCAGGGGGATTTCCTCCCCTCCACGGTGACAACAAACGACATGCTGGAGCTGGTGGAGCAAGGTATGATCGAGAACAAGTCGTGGAGGCTGCTGGCGGAGGGCGAGACGGAGCTGGCGCCCCAGGAGGGGGAGCGCGTCTTGCTGCTCAGTCACGTGTACCGAGGCTTCTCTCTGCCTCCTCATCCCTTCTTCAGAGGTATCATGAACCACTTCGGGGCGCAGCTCCACCATTTTCCTCCCAACGCAATAGCTCATCTTTCTGCCTTCGTCGTGCTTTGTGAGTGCTTTATCGGTTGTCCTCCCCATTGGGGGCTCTTTAAGTACATCTTCTCCACTAGATCCCAAACCATCAAAAGACTTAGCCAGTCGGACGACAAAACTCATATCCTCCAGCTCTGCGGAGGCTTAGGCTTCCAGAAGAAAAATAAAAGTAGCTATCCCCATCTTCAGTTGTCTGAGTCCGTTAGGAACTGGCAGTCGACTTGATTCTACTGCGAGGATGTCGCTTGTCCGAATGCCGCAACTGGACTGCCACCTTTGAGCCTAGACCGACCGGCTCCGCCCAGGCAACTTGCGCTCACGAAGATGGAAAAGATCCAGATTCAGCCTCTAGTCGAAGCGCTGATAGATGTCGTCCGCAAGGGAGTCACCGGCATAGATTTGCTGGAGATTTTTCTGGGTCGGCGCATCCAGCCTTTGCAAGCTCGACACCACGCCATGTGGCACTACACGGGGCCTGAGGACTCCACTCGGACTCACCCCGAATGCGCGACCGGGGAGGTTGTGACGGCGTGGGTCCGCAGCATCACAGGCGCCTGCGATAACCCCAGAGGAGCCCGGCGAGTGAAACCCCGGAGGAGCCTGGCGAGTGAAGCCCTTCCGCGCTGACAACCCTCCTCCGAATGAGGTGTGTATATGTTGTCGAGTTCTTACAATTCTCTTAGATTTATCGCTTTTTCTTGTATCACTATCTGACGTCTGATGTTGTCGACTGTATCTCGTGCAGGCGTGGACTAACCGGTTTTCTCCTGTCTCGAACGGGAATCCGGCTGAGGAAGAGGAAGGCAGCCAGGAGGGCAGCGTGGAGAGCGTCGAGTACGTCTCCGACAGTGGGGAGACGGAGGAGGAGTCCGAAGAGGAGGAGGGGGAAGATGGGGAGCAGAGCTCGCCACCCCCACCACCAGAGCCTCGAACTAAGAGTCGTCACGAACCCGTGACTCCGTCGGCTCCTCCAGCGGCCCCGAGTGCCCCGCCAGCTCCTCCCATGGTTCCGAGTGCCTTGCCAGCTACTCCCGTGGTTCCAAGTGCTCGGAGCACAAAGAAGACCAGGGATGCTTCTGCTGAGCCCGCGTGCCAACCTTCCAAGGTGGCCAAACCGAGTGGATCCAAGCCTTGGAAGGCTTTGCCTCGGATGAGGATCGTCGTTCCCGTTGCCTCATCGTAAGTGTCTTGTTCTCCTATCTTCTTTCAGTATTTGATTGAACTCATGCTTATTGGTCGAGTGGATTTTACTCGACAGAGCTGCTACCTCCGCCACTTCTCCGCCACGCCAGGAAGACGATCCCATGGATACAGACAACGTTGCCACATCCCAGGAAGGTACGTCGTGACGACTCCGAGAGCTTACATTATTGTTTTGAGAATTCTGTCTTTGATCTTGCCCTTTTTTCTATGGTCTCACGTCGTTCAGTCGGGCTTCCTTCAGAGGTGATTCATCTGGAGGAGGACGACCAGAAGAGGTCCGGGCAAGCTTCGGTGCCTGTCCTTGAGGTTGTTCCATCTGCTACCGCTCCCGCCATGGACGCGTCGCCAACCGAGACGATGCCGTCGACTGAAACGGTGCTCATCGCGGCTGAACCGACTGGAGCAGGACTTGGGATGCCCAAGGAGTCTCTTTTCGTGCCAGGTCCGTCGACCGTCCAGTACGACGCCCAACGCCTCGTGGAAGATCAAGTGGGAGCTGCCAAGGAGGCCATGGTGCAGGTGGAGTTGATGGCGGGTGATGCCAAGAGTGCGTACAACTCCATCACATCTTTGTACAAGCGAAGCTTGGAACTCCGGGACGATATCCGAGTAAGTGCACTAGTAAGTATTTGCTTTCCTCTTGTAACCCTCTGGGTGTTTAAGCGATATACTCGGATACAGTAGGATTATTTTGCAGTGGGTTCACTCTGAGTGAACCCAGTGGGTGTAGTCCCCGAGACTTCTGTCGAGTGCTTGCACCGACAGTTGTCTTTATATACATTTTCTTTGACTTTATCGGATCAAAACTAATCTGTCCGAATGGTACCGGTGGGGGCACTCCGAGTGCACCTACTGGAAGTAGTCCCCGAGAGTAATTTTACTCAGGTAGGGTAGTAGTAGCCTCGTAGGCTTGTTTTTTGTTATGTAGCTCAATAGGGCGGACCTGTTCGAGCTTCATGCCAGTGGGGTCACTCTTAGTGAACCCACTGGGTGTAGTCCCCGAGACCGCTGTCGACTGCTTGCGTCGGCAGGGATCTGAAGAACTTTGAGCTTTTATTGTTTTCCTTGTTGAATTTGTCTGATCTTCTCTTCGCGCTGATTTGCAGAAGACTTGCGAGATGGGATCAGCGTACAACGCTCTGAAGGTTTAAAAGGGTCAGCTTGCTACGGAACTAGAGGCAGCTGTGCATGACTTAGCTGGCGTGAAGGGTGCTCTTGCTGAACGAGAGAAGTCCTTGGAGGAGTCCCGTGAGGCAAACAAGGCATTGGTGGCCGAAATTGAGAAAATGGGGAAACAAAGAACTGACCTAATGGGTCAGATGAAGGTGATGAACAGTCGGTGCATATCACAGGAGAAGTACGTCAGTGACTGGGCAAGGAAGATGATTGCGCTTCTCGGTGGTATGTTTTTTTTGAGTGCTTCTTGACTTTGTATTTCATGCTGCAATTACTTTCTACTCGTCTTGTCTTTGCAGATTTTTGTATGGACGCTGAGGCTGAAGCAGCTGACATTGAGCGGTCGGTTATTCTGAACGTTCCGCTCGGCGACGACGCCAATCGATACATGCTCCGAGCGCACATTCGCCTTGGCAGAGTGGGACATTTCATCAGCCGCCTGAGAGAAGTTGTCGGCCGAATCGACAAGGAGCTGTGGCCCGAAGACGAGTACCGACGGGAGATAGAAGGGTTGATGACTCGGCTGGAGGACGTCCCGAACTGAGTGCACGCGTGGAAGAAGTCTGCTGCTCGCTGTGGTGCGGACGTGGCACTGTCGCTGGTCCGAGTGCACTGCAAGCAAGCTCGCGAAGAGAAGCTGAAGGTGTTGCAGGTCGCCAACACCAAGAAGCTTCGATTCGAAGATTTCATGGAGACCTTCCTTGAGACCGCCACTCACATCGCAGACGGGATCGACCTTGACACGTTTGTGGAGCCTGCCAGTCCCAGTGCCAGTCCTGACGACGCTTAAATTTTTTTACCTCGGTATGCCGAGTGGTATTTGTATCAAACTTTGGCCACTGCTGTTGGCCGTCACATTCGTGGTTCGGTGTGGATAAGCTTGATCTACACCGAGCCGACTATCGTTGAACCAACTTTGAATTCGAATCGAATATTTTGCTCTTCTTTCGTGAAATTTTTTTTTGACATGATTTTGGCTCGTGGTTTCTTGGTGAAGCCAATGGTAAACATGCGGAGCATGTAGTTGTCAGTTGTCTTCACATCTGCATGAGCCTCAATGAGGGTCTGCTACGCCTCCGAGTGGATCTTTAGGATACACTCGAAGGAAGCTTTTTACTTAGGCGATTCATGATCGCAGCTAAGTCTGCGAGCGCGAATGTAAGGTCGCACTCGGAGCGAGTTGCTACTCATGTAATTGTCAGTTGTCTTCACATCTACATGAGCCTCAATGAGGGTATGCTAAGCCTCCGAGTGGATCTCTAGGATACACTCGAAGGTAGCTTTTTTACTTAGGTGATTGATGATCGCAGCAAAGTCCCCGAGCGCGACGTTTAGTGCACAGTCGAAGAAAATTTGTACTTAGGCGATTCTGGATCGCAGCTAAGTCCCCGAGTGCGACGTTTAGTGCACACTCGGAGAAAGTTAGTACTTAGGCGATTCTGGATCGCAGCTGAGTCCCCCAGTGCGACGTTTAGTGCACACTCGGAGAAAATTAATACTTAGGCGATTCTGGACCGCAGCTAAGTCCCCAAGTGCGAAGTTTAGTGCACACTCGGAGAAAATTAGTACTTAGGCGATTCTGGATCGCGGCTAAGTCCCCGAGTGCGATGTTTAGTGCACACTTGGAGAAAGTTAGTACTTAGGCGATTCTGGATCGCAGCTAAGTCCCCGAGTGCGACGTTTAGTGCACACTCGGAGAAAATTAGTACTTAGGCGATTCGGGATCACAACTAAGTCCCCGAGTGCGATGTTTAGTGCACACTCGGAGAAAATTAGTACTTAGGCGATTCTGGATCGTAGCTAAGTCCCCGAGTGCGACGTTTAGCGCACACTCAGAGAAAATTAGTACTTAGGTGATTCTGGATCGCAGCTAAGTCCCCGAGTGCGACGTTTAGTGCACACTTGGAGAAAGTTTGTACTTAGGCAATTCTGGATCGCAGCTAAGTTCCCGAGTGTGACGTTTAGTGCACACTCGGAGAAAGTTAGTACTTAGGCGATTCTGGATCGCAGCTAAGTCCTCGAGTGCGACGTTTAGTGCACACTCGGAGAAAGTTTGTACTTAGGCGATTCTGGATCGCAGCTAAGTCCCCGAGTGCGACGTTTAGTGCACACTCGGAGAAAGTTAGTACTTAGGCGATTCTGGATCGCAGCTAAGTCCCCCAGTGCGACGTTTAGTGCACACTCGGAGAAAGTTTGTACTTAGGCGATTCTGGATCGCAGCTAAGTTTTTTTTTGAGATAGGAGTCTGCCAACGCGGAAGAATTTTGAGTCTGCAAAAACTCAATCTGCTTTGTATTACTTCAATGATACTTGTTCTTTACATTGCTCCAGTCGGTGGTCACGTGTAGAAGAGCTTCAGGAGATCTCCATTCCATGCTCGCGGCTCATCCGTTTCCCTGTCGAGGTTGTAGAGTCGATATGCTCCATTGTTCAGCACCTTGGAGATGATGAAGGGTCCTTCCCACGCGGGAGCCAACATGTGAGGTCTCTCCTGATCCACTCAGAGCACCAGGTCGCCTGCTTGGAATGTACAACTCCTGACGTGCCGCGCGTGAAATCGCCGCATATCTTGTTGATAAATGGTTGAGCTTGTCAGTGCCATCTCGCACTCCTCTTCTAGAAGATCCACTCCGTCTTGCCTGGCTTGCTCTGCTTCGGCTTCGGAAAAGAGTTTGACTCGTGGAGCGTTGTGAAGCAAGTCACTCGGAAGGACTGCCTCTGCTCTGTAGACGAGGAAGAACGGGGATCGCGCTGTAGATCTATTTGGAGTTGTGCGGAGGCCCCACAACACCAAGGCAGCTCGATGACCCATGCGCCGACAGCATGTCCAACTTCTCGCAGGAGTCGAGGCTTCAACCCTTGAAGAATAAGTCCATTCGCCCTCTCTGCTTGTCCGTTTGTTTGGGAATGCGCCACAGATGCAAAATCCACTCGGATACCTTGGCCTGTACAGAAACCTTTGAATCTGTCCGAGTCAAAGTTTGTGCCATTGTCAGTGATTACGCTGTGCGGTACCCCGAATCTGGAGATGATGTCCCTGACAAACTTGATGGCCGTAAGGGCGTCGAGCTTCTTGATGGGTTTGGCTTCAATCCACTTGGTGAACTTGTCGACTGCCACCAACAGATGTGTGAATCGCCCTTGGCCTGTCCTTAATGGACCGACTGTATCTAATCCCCACACCGCAAACGGCTAGACAAGAGGGATTGTCTTCAGCGCGGATGTTGGCTTGTGAGACTTGTTCGAGTAGAATTGACAGCCTTCGCATCAGTCGACCATTTCCTTCGCCATTTCATTCGCCTGCAACCAGAAGAAACCAGCTCTGAATGCTTTGGCGACGATTTCTCTTGAGGAGGCATGATGACCACAGGTTCCCGAGTGAATTTCCTCCAGGATTAACTGTCCCTCCTCAGGGGAGATGCATCGTTGAAGGACGCCTGAAACACTTTCTTTGTACAACTGGCCATCAATGACGGTGAACGACTTCGACCTGCGGACGATCTGCCTGGCTTGGACCTCATCTTCTGGTAATTCTTGCCTTAGGATGTACGCAATTAACGGCGCAGTCCACTCGGGGATGACAACGAGAATCTCCATGATCAGATCAACCACAGCGGGGACCTCGACTTCAGTCGGATCTGTCGAGCTCTTTGGTTGTACTGGTTCCTCTGTGAAAGGATCTTCTTTAACTGAGGGAAGGTGAAGGTGCTCGAGGCAGACGTCACTCGGGACTGGTCTCCGAGTGGATCCAAGTTTCGCCAATTCATCAGCTGCTTGGTTTTTCAGTTGCGGAACATGGTGGAGTTCCAGACCTTCAAACTTTTTCTCGAGCTTCCTCACCGCTTTGCAGTATGTGGTCATGGTGGGGTTCCTTACGTCCCACTCCTTCATCACTTGATTAACCACCAAATCTGAATCGCCATAGACTATCAGGCGACGGACGCCGAGTGCGATGGCCATGCGCAATCCATAAAGGAGAGCTTCATACTCTGCCTCGTTGTTGGAGGAATCGAAGTGTATCTGCAACAAATACTTGAGTTTGTCACCTTTTGGCGATATGATCACAACGCCAGCGCCGGAGCCATTCAACATCTTGGACCCATCGAAGAACATTGTCCAATGAGCCGAGTAGATGTGAGTCGGTTGCTGTTGTTCTACCCATTCTGCTATGAAGTCAGCCAGAGCTTGAGACTTTATAGCTTTCTTGGCCTCAAACTTGATGTCACAGTATAACATCTCCATTGCCCACTTCGCCACTCGGCCCGATGCGTCCCGATTGTGGAGGATTTCCGACAACGGAGCATCAGAAACGACAAACACCGAGTGGTCTTGGAAATAATGAGCCACCTTCTTCGCAGTCATGTAAATCCCGTAAATAAGTTTTTGATAGTGGGGATACCTCTGCTTGGAAGGAGTCAGGTCTTCGGAGACATAATACACTAGCCGCTGAACCTTGTATGCTCTGCCTTCTTCTTCGCGTTCGACTGTGAGAACAGTGCTAACGACTTGATTTGTAGCCACGATGTACAGAAGAAGGGGTTCTTTACTGAGCGGAGCAATAAAAACCGCTGGGTGGAAAGTAGGCCTTTGAGGTCGTCGAATGCGATTTGGGCTTCGTCTGTCCACTCAAAAGTATCTGATTTCTTCATGAGTTGGTACAGAGGTAGTGCCTTCTCGCCGAGTCGACTGACAAACCTGCTCAAAGCCGCTAGGCAACCTGTGAGCCTTTGAACATTGTGTATTCTGACCGGCCGCTCCATTCGGACGGCGGTCCCGATCTTTTCGGGGTTGACATCGTTCCCTCGTTCGGAAATGAAGAAACTGAGTAACTTTCCGCTGGGAACACCGAATGAACACTTGGCTGGGTTGAGCTTGATATCGTACCTACGAAGGTTGGCGAATGTTTCTGCCAAGTCAGTCAGCAGGTCGGAACCTCTGCGTGAATTGACTATGATATCATCCATATACGCCTCCACATTTCGACCGATCTGGTCAAGGAGGCATTTTTGGATCATGCGCATAAAAGTTGCCCCTGCATTCTACAAACCAAATGGCATAGTGATGTAGCAGAAGCACCCGAATGGGGTGATGAAGGCTGTTTTTAATTCATCAGGGCCATACAGACGGATCTGATGATAGCCCGAGTAGGCATCAAGGAATGACAAACGCCCGCAACCCGCAGTCGAATCGACAATTTGATCAATGCGGGGGAGCGGGAAATGGTCTTTCGGACAGACCTTATTGAGATGCTTGAAGTCGATGCACATTCGGAGATACTTGTCCTTCTTGGGCACCATAACAACATTGGCGAGCCACTCGGAGTGGTGTACCTCGCGAATGAAGTTGGCTGCCAAAAGTTTAGCCACCTCCTCTCCGATTGCCTTCCTCTTGTGCGGAGCGGACCGATGCAAGCGTTTTCGGACAGGCCGAGCAGCAGGATCCACATGCAATCAGTACTCAGCCAACTCCCTGGGTACACCTGGCATGTCAGCGGGCTTCCATGCGAAAATGTCCCAGTTCTCACGGAGGAATTGGATGAGCTCGGCTTCCTATTTTGGATCGAGGGTGGTGGAGATGTTCGTCGGGGCAGCGGTATCGTCCATCGGATGGATGCTGACCTTCTTCGTTTCTCCCGCCGACTGGAATGCGGAGTCCGAAGCTGGCTTCTTCGAACGCATCAAGTCAGCGGGGTCGACTGTCTTCTTGTACTTGTCGAGCTCGAGGACAGCCATCTGCTGATCGGCGATCCTCGACCCCTGCTGTAGACACTCCTCGGCCCGCTGCCGATTGCCTGTGACAGTGATCACACCTTTGGGACCTGGCATCTTCAGCTTCAGGTACACGTAACATGGACGGGCCATGAAACGCGCATACGCCGGACGGCCCAGAATCGCGTGGTATGCACTCTGGAAGTCCAGCACCTCGAACGTCAGCTTTTCCTTGCGGAAGTTCTTGTCGGAGCCGAAAACGACGTCCAACACGATCTGGCCGAGTGACTTGTCCTTTCGTCCAGGGACGAATCCGTGGAACTGCATGCTGCTCTCGCTAAGTCGGGACATCGGAATGCCCATCCCCTTGAGAGTGTCGGCATACATGATGTTCAAGCCGCTGCCGCCGTCCATGAGGACTTTGCGCAGTCGGACTCCTTCCACCACCGGGTCGACGACCAGAGCCTGCCTCCCTGGGGTGGGTACGTGTGCTGGATGATCCGACTGGTCAAAGGTGATCGCAGTCTGAGACCATTTGAGGAATGTGGGGTTGGTTGGGGTGGCCATGTTCACCTCCCTGTTCACCAGCTTCAGTCGACTCTTGCTTTCCACGTCAGCAAAAATCATCAGTGTTGCATGGACTTGGGGGAACGGATCCTCCTTGTCCTCCTCATCCTGTTCATTGTCCTTTTCACTCGGCTGCCCTTTGCCGAACCCCTGGATCAGGAGGCGACATTGCCGAGTGGTATGCTTCGGAAATATGGCGTTGCCTTCTTCATCCATCTTCGTGTGGATTGGACATGGCTGGTCCAGGATGTGGTTTCTGAACTGCTTCTTCTTGGGGGTGAACTGAGCCTTCCCGTTGCCCTTGAACTTGGCATTGGTAACGGCTGCGGCCTCTGCCTGCGGAGTGGACGGTGCTTTCTGCTTCTGCTTCCGAGTGCTGTTTCCATCTCCATCGGCGACCGCTTTATGCTTGCCGCTATGAATGCGGTCCTCTTCTTCGCCATTTGCATAGCGTGCCGCTATCTCCATCATCTTGCTCATGGAGATGTCGCCTGTCCGACCGAACTTCAGGTACAGATCTCTGTACCGCACGCCTGTCTTGAAGGCGTAGACTGCTTAGTGCTCTGTGACGTTCTCCACCGTGTGGTAGAGGGTTGTCCAACGCTGGATGAAATCGCGCAGGGGCTCATTCTGCATCTGGACACAGTGCTGGAGCTCCACGAGACCAGCAGGGCGTTTGCACGTCCCCTTGAAGGTCCTGATGAAGACTCGGGCCAGATCTGCGCAGCTGTAGATGCTTGAAGGAGCCAACTGGTTCAGCCACGCTCGTGCCGAGCCGTCGAGCATCAGGGGGAGATGTTTCATGGCGACCTGGTCGTCCCCACCATCGATCTGGACTTCTACTCGGTAGTCGTCCAATCACGTTTCTGGCTTGGATTCTCCTATAAACTTGCTGATCCCCGTTGCCAATCGGAAGTTGGGAGGGATGTCAGCCGAACGGATGGCCCGACTGAAACACTGTGGGCCAGAGACGATGGTCCTGCTTCCACTCGGACGGTCTCTATCGTGACCATCACGGTGGGCTTGGCTCCTGTCGACCTTCCTCTGGGCGATGTATCCTCTTGCGTCGGGCCTTGGATCATAAGTGTCACCGACCAAACGGCGAGAATCATGATGTCAGGGCCCGTAGGGCCCACCCTGCGGAGGGGTGCGTGAACGGCGATGATCTTAGGGATTCATGGAACGGCTGCCTCCTCTGTGTCGCTGATGAGAATCGGGGCTGAAAACTAACCGATGCGTGTTCGCGTGAACAGAACTATTGTGCATCCTGTTGTGCGACTGGGAGACCGCCGAATTCTGCTGCTGCACCGTGTGCAATAGGGCACGAATCTGCTCGATCCCTCTGCCAGCCTCTGAATCAGTCGGCTGGAGGGAATTGGCTATCTTGGCGGCGGCAGCCAGGTTGAGGAAGGGTGTGCGGAACACCTCCACATTGCTTTGACGAGTGCGCCGCCTGGCAGAACGGCGGGGCTGACGGCGAGCGCTGGATCTTTCGCCGACCTCTTGCTCGTTTCGACCGGTTTGGCGGGGACTTTCATGGGAATTGGCCATGTGCACTTCGGCTGCAGGCCCGCGACCCAAGTACTCGGAAGGCAACTCAGTCGGAACCGAGTCCGAAAGCTGGGACGGCGGCGGAACTACAACCGATTCGAGGACCGCTACTTGTGAAGACGCGTTCTGGCGCGCCTGGGCATGTTGCACCCAACACTGGAGCCGCGGACGGTGAGACCGCTTGTTGCGGCGCGTGATGGGGGCGAAGGTCGACACCGGAGCTGACTGCTGGAGAAGAAGGATGCCACAGGCGCCGGCACGGAAGTGCGTAGCCCCGCGACTAGGGAGCACCTCGACGTCGAGAGGGGCATCCCGAAGCCATGTCGAATCGTCGATGATGAAGGAGAGAGCGCCAAAGAGGATCTCATGACCCATGCACAAATCTCCACCGGATGACATGATGAAAAGATGTAGTCGCAAACTCGCCGGAAGTCGCTTCGACGGCTGCCCCACGGTGGGCGCCAACTATCGTGGGTATAAGTCTGACAGTAGATGTGTAGGGTACGAAAGGATGGGCAGAGCCTTAGCTACGGCGAGGTTGTATGAGTTTAGGCCCCTCTACGGTGGAGGTAAAAGCCCTACGTCTCAGTGCTCTTGGGAGCTTGATGTCAAGTGGAATATGGATTACAGTGAAATGCTAACCCCTGGACCAGTGGGAAAGGGCGGCTTATATAGAGTGCGCTGCCCTTCACAACGGTTCGGTGCACAGGGGTGGTGTAGTGGCGAATAAATGCCTACGTTACAGGTAACGTATGCCTTAAATGCTAATAATGGTACATGAAAACGTATGACCGTTGCCCTCCAGGGGGGTTACGAGGTACAGAGTGGAATCCAGTCGGTAAGTTTGATACGTTCCGAATGCTCATCTCCGACTGGATGATGGAGGAATCGTCACCGACTGGATGATGGGAAGTCCTTAGTTCAGTTGGAACTGACTAAGGGCCTTGTCCCTTATGAAGGGTAGTCCTTGGGTAGGACCTATAGGGCAGGCCTATGACCCTACCCTGGGGCTATAACCCCATCAATGTCCTTCATGGACTTGCCATCCACCTTGAGATCACGGGTGTAGTCCGCGATCATGAGGTGATTGGCATTGAGCCCACGTTCCACCATCCCCTTGGACCGGAAGACCTCCTGCTCCATAGCTTCAAGCCTAACCTCCACGGATCCAGTCCCCTTGGGCCCTTGCACATCGCGGATGTGCAGCACCCCTTCACGCATCTGGATAGGTTGAGCGTGTTGTATCACTTCCTTCAGATATGGGTTGATGACGTTGTCGAAGAACTTGTCCTTGGTGGAGCTTGAAGCGGCCATGGTGGATTGGATCTGACAGAAAACAACAAGAAAAGAAACTAGGAGATTTCTCCGTGATACAGAGGTCAACAGGTTCGGGGGTATATAAAGATTTTTTTATCTTGGGGAACAAGCAGAACAGAAGAAAAACGGAATCCGGAAAGTACCCGAGGTGGGCACAACCCATCGGGGCACATCTAGCTTGTGCCCACGAGGGTCACTTTCCTGGAAGTTTCTTATTTTCCTAATTTTTAAATATTCCAAAACTGACAAAAATTATTTTTGCGGATTTTTCGGAGTCCTCTTACTTACCGTATCACGTACCTCCCTTTTTCACAATTTTGGAGTGTACCAGAAGGTTTCTTTAATGTGTTCTTCCAGTGTAATAGTTTGGATAATATTGCTTTCAACATTAATGGGCGTACATGCGATATAATGTTTTATTCATTGCCCATTGATAACCTTTGTGTCAGTACCTTCAGCATTATTTATTTTGATAGCTCCGGATCGATAGACCTCCTCGATAACATAGGGTCCTTCCCATTTGGAGAGGAGTTTCCTGCAAAGAAGCTGAAATGAGAGTTGTACAAAAGAACATATTCTCCAAATTTGAACTCATGCTTTTGGATTTTTTTTAATGCCATCTTTTATCTTTTTCTTTAAATAACTTTGCATTTTCATAAGCTTGGGTTCTCCATTCATCTCATGAGCTCATATCAAATAACCTCTTTTGACCAGGAAGTTTGAAATCATAGTTGGTTTTTTTGATTGCCCAATACACTTTATGTTCTAACTCAACAAGCAAATGACAAGCTTTTCCATAATTATTTTTATAAGGACACATACTCATAGAATTTTTATATGTTGTTCTATAAGCCCAAAGTGCATCATCTAATTTCTTAGACCAATTCTTCCGGGACCTATTGACAGTCTTTTGTAAGATTAGTTTTATTTCTCTATTGCTAAGTTCAACTTGACCAATAGACTGAGGATGATAAGGTGATGCGATTCTATGGTTAACATCATACGTAGCAAGCATTTTACGGAAAGCACCATGAATAAAGTGTGAACCACCATCAGTCATTAAATATCCAGGGACTCCAAACCTTGGGAAAATAATTTCCTTAAGCATTTTAATAGAGGTGTTGTGATCAACACTACTAGTTTGAATAGCTTCTAACCACTTAGTAACATAATCAACAGCAACCAAAATATGTGTATACCCATTAGAGGAAGGAAAAGGTCCCATGAAATCAAATCCCCAAACATCAAATGGTTCAACAACAAGTGAATAATTCATAGGCATTTCTTGACGCTTACCGATATTACCTATTCTTTGAAATTCATCACAATATGAGACAAACTTACGGGCATCCTTGAAGAGAGTAGGACAATAAAAACCAGATCGCAATACGTTATGAGCGGTTCTGTCTCCCGCGTGATGCCCTCCATAATCTTCGGAGTGACATTTCCGTAGGATTTTTTTCTATTCATGCTCGGGTACACAACGTCTAATAATACCATCTACTCCTTTATCAAGATGTGGGTCATCCCAAAAGTAATGCCATAAATCATAGAAGAATTTTTCTTTTGTTGGTATGTCAATCTAGGTGGTATGTATTTAGCAACAATATAAGTAGCATAATCAGCATACCAAGGTGTACTATTAGAAACATTTATTGCAGCTAATTGTTCATCAGGAAAGCTATCATTAATAGGTTGTGGGTCATCAAGAATATTTTCAAGCCTAGACAAGTTCTCCGCTCCTTTCCTATCAGTGATATGCAAATCAAATTCTTGTAACAGGAGAACCCACCTAATGAGACTAGGTTTAGCATCTTTATTTTCCATAAGATATTTAATAGCAGCATGATCGGTGCGAACAATAACTTTAGAATCAACAATGTAAAATCTGAATTTATCACAAGCAAACACTACTTCTAAGATTGTTTTTCAGTAGTAGCATAATTTCGTTGAGCACTGTCTAGAGTTTTACTAGCATAATGGATAACATTCAATTTCTTATCAACTCTTTGTCCTAGAACAACACCAACATCATAATCACTAGCATCACACATAAACTCAAAAGGCAAGTTCAAATCAGGTGGTTGAACAACAAGTGCAGTAATTAAGGCTTTCTTTATTGTTTCGAAGGCTTCCAAACAATCATCATCAAACACAAAAGGAATATCCTTTTGCAAAAGATTTGTAAGAGGCCTAGAAATTTAGATAAGTCTTTGATAAACCTCCTATGGAAACCAACATGACCAAGGAAACTACAAATACCTTTGATATCTTTAGGACATGGCATTTTCTCAATTGCATCAACCTTGGCTTTGTCCACCTCAATGCCTCTTTCAGAAATTATATGGCTCAAAACAATAGCTTTGTTATCCATAAAGTGGCACTTTTCCTAATTCAAGACAAGATTTGTGTGTTCACATCTCTGCAAAACTCAATCAAGATTGCTTAAATAATCATCAAAAGACTTCCCATATATAGAAAAGTCATCCATGAAAACCTCAACAATCTTTTCACAGAAATCCGATAATATAGAAGTCATATGTCTTTGAAAGGTAGCAGGTGCATTACATAAACCAAAAGGCATGCATCTATAAGCATAAGTTCCAAAAGGACAAGTAAAAGTGGTATTTTCTTGATCAGGTTGTGAAACATGTATTTGTGAAAAAACAGAATATCCATCAAGAAAGAAAAAATGTGTGTGCTTAGATAGTCTTTCTAACATTTGATTAATAAAAGGCAGAGGGTAAAGATATTTTCTAGTTGCTTTGTTTAATTTTCTAAAATAAATTACCAGTTTATAGCCTGTGACAATACTTTGTGGAATAAGTTCATTCTTATCATTAGGAACAACAGTAATACCTCCCTTCTTAGGGACACAATGACGAGGACTTACACATCTATATCAGCTATAGGATAGATTATACCTGCTTCCAGAAGTTTCAGTATTTCCATTTTAACCACTTCTTTCATCTTCGGATTTAACCGACGTTGGTGATCAACAATGGGTTTAGCATCAGGCTCCATATTAATCTTGTGCTCACATAGAGTGGGACTAATGCCCTTAAGATCATCAAGAGTATATCCAATAGCAGCTCGGTGCTTCCTTAGAACTTTCAACAATCTTTCTTCATGTTCTGAGAGGTTACCACTAATAATAACAGGATATATCTTTTTCTCATCAAGATAAGAATATTTCAAAGTGTCTAGCAGTTGTTTTAATTCAAACACAGGATCACCTTTAGGTGGAGGGGGACCTCCTAGAGTTTCAATAGGCAAATTGTGTTTAAGCAGAGGTTGTTGTTCGAAAAAGATTCTATCTATTTCATTTCTTTCACGCATATGCAAATCATTTTCGTGGTCTAGAAAATATTGTTCTAAAGGATCGGTAAGGGGTACAACAATAGAAGCAAGACCAATTATTTCATCCTTACTAGGCAAATCTTTCTTATGTGGTTGTCTACTAAACTTGCAAAAGTTAAATTCATGAGATTCATCACCAAATCTAACACCGAAAGTTTGTTTCTTACAATCTATTTTGGCATTGACGGTGTTCAAGAAAGGTCTACCAAAGATAATGGGACAAAAGTCATCTTGTGGGGAGCCAAGAACAAGAAAATCAGCAGTGTATTTTATCTTCCCACACAAGACTTCAACATCTCTGAGAATCCCAATTGGTGATATACTTTCTCTATTGGCAAGTTTAATAGTAACATCTATGTCTTCTATTTCAGCAGGTGCTATTTCATTCTTAATATCTTCACATAAGGAAAATGGAATAGCACTCACACTAGCACCTAGGTCACATAACCCATGATAACAGTGATCTCCTATCTTAACTGAGACAACACGCATGCCAACAACTGGTCTATGTTTATCTTTTTTATCCGGTTTGGCAATTCGAGAAGCTTCATCACAGAAGTAAACAACATGCCCATCGATATTATCGACCAATAGATCTTTAAAAATAACAACACTAGGTTCAACTTTGATTTGTTCAGCTAGTTTGGGTGTGCTGACATAAATTTTGTTAACCACGGTTGAAGCTTTAGTATGTTCTTTCATCCTAACAGGAAATGTGGGTTTTCAATACAAGCAGTGGGAACAACTGGATCAACATTGTAAATGATAGTTTCTACTTTAGCTTTTACCGGTTCTTTAATTTCTTATTTAATAGGTGGGTGATACTTAAACCACTTCTCCTTAGGGAGATCAACATGAGTAGCAAAAGATTCACAAAAGGAAACTACTATCTCAGAGTCAAGTCCATATTTAGTGCTAAACTTTTCAACAACATGGGTATTCATAAAAGATTTAACACAATCAAACATAGGTTCAATACCTCACTCTTTGCCTTCGTCGATTTCCCAATATTCAGAGTTGCGTTTAATTGTTTCTAAAAGATCCCACCAGAATTCAATAGTCTTCTTCATAAAAGAACGAGTACAAGAAGTATCGAGCACGGATAGATCATTACGAGAAAGTCGAGCATAAATTTTTTGAATAATAATTTCTCTTGAGAGCTCATGATTGGGGCATGAATATAACATTGAATTAATCCTCCCCCAAGCTATAGCAACACTTTATCCTCCACGAGGCCAAAAATTATATATATAATTCCGATCACGATGAACTAGATGCATAGGATAAAAGTTTTGATGGAATTCCAATTTCAACCGATTCCAGTTCCAAGATCCAATATCATCGCATAGCCTATACCATGTCAATGCTTTTCCCTTCAAAGATAAAGGTAAAACCTTCTTCTTAGCTTCATCTCCGGCAAACCTGCAAGCTTAAACAATCCACAAATGTCATCCACATGTATCAAGTGCATATCAGGATGTTCGGTTCCCTCTCCTTCATAAGGATTAGCTAGCAGTTTTTCTACCATACCCGAAGGAATTTCGTATTCAATATTTTTAGTAGGTGCATTAGGTTGAAGGGCAACTAATTGTGCTTCCGGTCGAGGTGAAGATACCCCGAACAAACCCCTCAAAGGATTGTTTTCCATAGTAGCAAGTGACAAGAAATTTTAGCATGTAGTAATAATGTTTCCTTACCAATTTCCACTTACCAAGAGCGCTTCACTCCCTGGCAATGGTGTCAGAAAATAGCCTTGATGACCCACAAGTATATGGGGTAAATTGTAGCCTTTTCGATAAGTAAGAGTGTCGAACCCAACGAGGAGCAGAAGGAAATGACAAGTGGTTTTCACCAAGGTAATTTGTGCAAGTGCTAATATTGTAAGTAGTGGAGTAGTTTGATAGCAAGATAATTTGTAATGAGCAAGTAAGATAGTAGTAAAAAAAGTGCAACAAGGTATCTCAACCCTTTTGAGGCAAAGGACAGGCCAAAACGGTCTCTTATGATAAGTAAAGTGTTCTTGAGGGGACACGGGAATTTCATCTAGTCACTTTCATCATGTTGGCTTAATTCGTGTTCGCTACTTTGATAATTTGGTATGTGGGTGTACCAGTGCTTACGTGTTGTTCTTACTTGAACAAGCCTCCTACTTATGATTAACCCTCTCGCAAGCATCCGCAACTATGAGAAAAGTATTAAGAATAAATTCTAACCATAACATTAAACTTTTGGATCCAATCGGTACCTTACGGAAGAACGCATAAACTAGGGTTTAAGCTTCTGTGACTCTCGCAACCCATCATCTAATAAGTACTCCACAATGCATTCCCTTAGGCCCAAATATGGTGAAGTGTCATGTAGTCGACGTTCACATGAAACCACTAAGGTAATCACAACGTATATATCATCAAAATATCGAACACATATCAAGTTCACATGATTACTTGCACCATGATTTCTCTCATGACCTCAAGAACAAAAGTAACTACTTACAAATGATAATCATGCTCAAGATCAGAGGGGTATTAAATAGCATAATGGATCTAAACATATAATCTTCCACCAAATAAAGCATATAGTAATCAACTACAGGATGTAATCAACACTACTAGTCACCCACAAGCACCAATCTATAGTTCTGGTACAAAGATTGAACACAAGAGATGAACTAGGGTTTGAGAGGAGTTGGTGTTGTTGAATATGTTGATGAAGATATCCCTCCCCAAGATGGGAGAGTTGTTGGTCATGATGATGACGATGATTTCCCCCTCTGGGAGGAAAGTTCCCCCGGCAGAATCGCTCCACCGGAGGGCAAAAGTGCTCCTGCCCAAGTTCTGCCTCAAGACGGCGGCGCTTCATCCTGAAAGTCCTCTCTTCCTTTTTTTCTACTTCAAAATGACTTATATACCAGAAGAGGGACACCGGAGGTGGGCTGGGGTGAGCACAACCCACCGTGGCGCGCCTGGGCTCCCTGGCTCGCCCAGGTGGGTTGTGCCCACCTGGTGGGGCCCTCTGGTACTTATTTTCTCTAATATTCCTCAAATATTCCATAAAAATCCTCGTAAAGTTTCACCTCATTTGGAGTTGTGTAGAATAGGTAGCCTGACGTAGCTTTTTCATGTCCAAATTTCCAGCTACCAGAATTCTACCCCTTTGTGTATACCTTTCATATCATCAGAGAAAAGGCATTAGAATTACTCCAAAAAGCATTATTATACAATAAAGCAACATAAATAACAGTAGGAAAACATGATGCAAAATGGGTGTATAATGCGCCCCCTGGCTTGTGGGGCCCCTGTGGCTTCTCTGACCTCGTTTCCACTTCTATATATTCCTATTCGGGGAGAAAAAACCAGAAAGAAGAGTTCATTGCATTTTATGATACGGAGCCGCTGCCACCTCCTGTTCTTCCTTGGGAGGGCAGATCTGGAGTCTGATTTGGGCTCCGGAGAGGGGAAATCAACGCCGTCGTCATCATCAACCATCCTTCATCACAAATTTCATGATGCCCTCCGCCGTTTGAGGAGTTCATGTATTCACTAAGTGATAATGCTTTGGTCCGATTCTCTATTAAAAGGAGGCCTTAATATCCCTTATTGTCCATTAGGGCCCCGCCCTCACGGGAGGGTAGGATAAAAGATGTCACGCAAGTTCTTTTCCATAAGCACGTATGACTATATATTAAATACATGCCTACATTACATTGATGAATTGGAGCTAGTTCTGTATCACCCTATGTTATGACTGTTGCATGATGAATGCCATCCGACATAATTATCCATCACTCATCCATTGCATACAAGCTTTCCACATATTGATCTTTGCTAAGTTACTTTTCCGTTGCTATTGTTACAATCACTACAAAACTGCTACTCTCATGTTTGTCACCGTTACCATTACTTCCATACTACTTTGATACTAAATACTTTGTTGTGGACATTAAGTCTTTCAGGTGTGGTTGAATTGACAACTCAGCTACTAATACTCGAGAATATTCTTTGGCTCCCCTTGAGTCGAATCAATAAATTTGGGTTGAATACTCTACCCTCGAAAAATGTTGTGATCCCCTATAGTTGTGGGTTATCAAGACCATTTTCTCGCGCCGTTGCCGGGGAGCATAGCTTTATTCACTGAGTCACTTGGAATTTATATCAGTTGATCACAATGAAGAATCTGAAAGACGCTAAAACCAAGATATACCCCTCAACTACGAGGATAGGTAAGGAACTACCATCCAGCTCCACACTTGATTCACCGTCTGTTATGAGTAAATTTGTGACACCACCACCTGCTATTGAATCTAATATGTCGTAAATAATTGAGGATGCTACTCCTGCTATGCATGTTGCTTATGATGATACTTTGCTTGATACTGTTGTTCCACTTGGTTAATTTCTTGATGAACAAATTGCTAGAGTGAATCCTGAAACTGATGATATTTCTGAATCTAATGAAATTATTGAAACTGAACAGTATTATGCACCCACTAGACCTAGCTCTCCTAGATATGTATTGCCTAATATACCTAAGGGTTATGTTATGGAAGGAGAAGTAGCTAGGGACTTTCTTGCTCATAAGGATAGAGATGATCTTAATAAATTGATATCAATTGGAAGGAAAAATCTCTGAACGCTAGAATGCAATATGATCCCAAGTTTGCTACTTCACCCATCTTATTACTGCTAAGGATTATGAATTCTCTGTCGATCCTGAGTTAATTACTTTGGCGGAATCTGATCCTTTCCATGGTTATGAATCTGAAACTCCTGTGGCACACCTTACTAAATTGAATGATATAGCCACCCCATTTACCCATGAGGAAAAAAATCATTATTAATTTCTTCTTACGTTGTTTCCATTCTCATTAAAGGGAGATGCTAAGATATGGTTTAATTCTATTGCTCCTGATTGTGTGCCTGGTCCCCAGGATATGATTTACTACTTCTACGAAAAATATTTTCCTGCCCATAAGAAACAAGCTGCCTTGCAGGAAATATTAATTTGGTGCGGATTGAAGAAGAGAGTCTCCCACAAGCTTGGGGGAGGCTTCTCCAGTTACTTAATGCTTTGCCCGATCACCCTCTCAAGAACAATGTAATACTTGATACCTTTTATAATGGACAAACCGATGCTTCTAGGGACCACCTAGATAGTTGTTCTGGTTGTGTTTTCAGGGAACGAACTATTGAACAAGCCGAACTACTATTGAATAAAATATTGAGCAATGATAATGATTGGACTATTCCCCAACCACCTCCAAAACCCACTCCGAAGAAAAGAGGTATCCTATTCCTCAGTCCTAAAGATATCCAAGAAGCAAAGAAATTTATGAAAGGAATCGGTATTAAAGATGAAGATGTTAAGAAGCTACCATCTATTAAACAAATATATGGACTTGATAACTCGACACAGGTAGTTGAGGTAAATTCTCTTCGTAGATTTGATGAAGGTGATATTCCTTATAATAAGTCTACTAGCTAATGCTTGGATGAATTTGATAACAATTTCGATGCTTATGTTAGTAGAAAATTGAAACATAATGCTTTGCTTGATCGTTTGGGTGATTATATGAGTAGAACTGTTAATGACCTTAGGCTTATTAGTAAACATGCTTCCATGGTAACTACTCAAGTAGAACAGGTACTTAAGGCACAATATGATTTGCTCAATGAGTTGATTAGTAAGAATAATGATAATTCTGTTAGAGTTGTGACTAGAGGTGGTAGAATGACTCAGGAACCTTTGTATCCTGAGGGCCATCCTAAAATAATTGAGCAAAATTCCCAGAGAATTAATACTGATGCACCTGGTCATTCTAATAAAAGGAAAAAAGAATGACGATAGGACTTTGCATGCTGCGAGTGAACCTGTTATAAATTCACATGAAAACCCAAATGACATCTCTATTTCTGATGCTGAGACACAATCTCGTGATGAACATGAACCTAGTGATAATATTAATGATGATGTTCATGTCCATGCTCAACCTAGTAATGATAATGATGTGGAGATTGAACCCGTTGTTGATCTTGATAACCCACAACCTAGGAATAGGAGATATGATAAAAGAGATTTTATTGCTAGGAAGCATGGTAGAGAAAGATAACCATGGGTTCAGAAACCCATGCACTTTCCTCCTAAATCATCCAAGACCATGGGTTTACTAAATCAACTCAACGCTTTGTTGAAATGTTGAGACATGTCTTTTTACGTATGCGCTTAACTGATATTCCGAAAATGTCTCCTTATGCTTTCTATTTATACTTTTAAGGGTGGAATACCAAAGAAACTAGGAGATCCTGGAGTACCTACTATACCATGCTCTATTAAAGGAAATTATGTTAAAACCGCTTTATGTGACCTCGGAGCTGGTGTCAGTGTTATGTCGTTCTCCTTATATCGTAGACTTGATTTGAATAAGTTGACACCTACTGAAATCTCTCTACAAATGTCTGATAAATCAACTGCTTTACCCATCAGTATTTCTGAGGATGTGAGTGTTGTGGTTGCAAACGTTACTCTCCTAATGGACTTTGTTATTCTTGATATTCCCGAGGACGACGGTTTGTCGATCATCCTTGGTAGACCCTTTCTGAATACTGCAAGGGCTATTATTGACTGCAGCAAAGGCAATGTCACTTTTCATGCTAAAGGTAATGAGCATATGGTACACTTTCCAAAGAAACAACCTCAAGTTCATTGTATCAACTCCATTGAAAAAAATTCAACGTTTACTATTCGAGACTTTGAATTCCCTCTCCCTACTGTCAAAAAGAAATATGATATACTTATTGTTGGGGACATTCATATCCCCATTAAGGTAACCTAGTGTTATTTGAAATTTCTTTGGTTCCATGTCATTCGAAAAAAGTTTGCCAATAAGACTTGATCAACCTTATTGATGGATTCTTTTTGACGGGCATGAGAGGGATGAATTTAGAAAGCACAACCTTCTGTACCAAACTTTTATTTTCTATTCCTTAGTTTCAATTTAGTAAAAATGCTATTATTTCTCTGTTTTCCGTTTTATCCGTTTAATAGAAAAATGACCTGAAAATAAAAATTCTCAAAACGCCCTGAAAATTTAGTATGATTTTTTTTGGAATATTTAAGAATTTTTGGTAATAAGAACACATCATGGGCTTCCATAGTGGGCCACAAGCCTGCAGGGCGCGGCCACCCCCCTGGGCATGCCCCTGGCTTGTGGGTCCCATGTGGGGCCCCTTCCCTTATTCCAACACCCATCCACTGTCTTCCTCAAGAAAAAATCCCACCATTGCACAAATTTGTGCTTTAGCTCATCTTGCCTCCATTTTCGATCTCCTTGCTCAACGCTCCATTTGCAAAACTATTTTAGGGCATTGTTCATCGGTATGTGACTCCTCCAGTGGTCCAATTAGTTTTTGTTCTGGTGCTTTATATGTTGCAATTTTTTGTTGTTGTCGTGACCTTGTTCTTGAGCTTGCAGGTCAAATTTGCAGGGCCCCAAGTAGTCTTGATGCATGATATAGTTTCTAGGCACTTGTGGGAGTAGTTGCTACAAGTTTTGATTGAGCTTTGTTCACCCTTATTTAGAGTCACTAAAAATTTCAGAATTGTTTATCAGAGAAATAAAAATTTTAAGGAAAATATACCAAGGTGGTTCCCCGAGCAAGAAGACCCCGAGACCCGCGATACGCGAGCCCGACTTTGAACCACCGAGGGAAGCTCAAGTGCAGCCTTGTGAATGGCCGTCGGATCCATTCATGGTATAGGATGGATTCAAGGAAGAGTTTTACGCGTACATACGAAATGTTGGCCTTGAAGATTTTTTTTAGAGCAATGCAAGCAATGTTATCAACTCACTGATTCCTTCGTGCAGAAATTTGCATTTTTGTCCAGGCGTAATACGCATTCCCTTCTATTTAATCTTTATGATAAATTTTATACTATGGACCTAGAGGATTTTAACCATGCATGCAAAATTCCACAATGGGGTAGCCATAGTGATCCTCACAAAACTGAATATAATGATTTTTGTTGCTAGCATCACTGTGGGAGAGACTAGAAATATTACACATGCTACCTTTGGGAGCATTCACTTTCCTGCCATACATTATCTTGCTCTCTTCATAGGTAGATGTTTTAACGGTAAACATGAGCATTGCCACCTTTGTGTACCTGACCTTAGTATTCTTAAGAGTGCGGGCATGGGTGATAGACGATATAACTTGGGAGCTATTATTGCTAGGAGGCTACATAAAAATGCTAAGGATGGAGATTGCTTTGGTGGAATTTATGCTACCTGTGTAGCTAATTATATTGGGATACCTATAAGGGACAATGATATTGAGTTACCGCTTGATTTTCTTGATTATGAGGCTATGGTGCGCTACCCGTTTCTTAAGATAAATGAACAACCCCTCATATACCTACTAATTTTTTATAGACATCATGTTGTCCATATTACCTTTCCTGCTCCTGCCTTCTTTAAATTTCACGAAAAATGGAGGTACTTTATAACTAGAGAGGAGGCAGACGAGTATGAGAGAGAGGAGAAAGCTGCTCATCTCTACGCTAAAGTCGTTCATGCAGCAGCCACCGCGGCCTAGTACAACCCTAACTGTGACTTTGGGTATTATCTGGGCCAGCCATGGCCTTAGACCAACTTAGGCCAAAAGCCTACGCTTGGGGGAGTACGTATTTCTCACCGACATTACATTCATGTTCACACACTCATTCCAGTTGTCGGTGTTCATACTTTTTCATTGTACGATCCGTGGTAGTTCATTTCTTGTTTTTGTTTTCTTCTTGGGTGTTTCATTAACCTTGAGAAAATCCAAAAAAAATAGTTCTAGCTTTACCTTCTAGTTTGTTCAAGTTGTAGTGTTAAGAAGAAAACCCATAAATACTTTTCATTCTTCTTTTGCTTGTTTGGGGCTTTCCCGTGTAAATAGTTTTTCTTCCTTCTTTGGGTCGGAAGGAGAAGACCATGATGACATGCTGAGTGGCTCTCATATGAATTATTGTTTATCTATTAGAGAGCCCATATTAGCTTGTCATGTCTTTTCAGTATTTCTTGCAGATTCCAGCTTAGTCTAATGCACGTCCACTCTTATTATTATTATTCTTCACACTGTTCGGTCGTGCAAGTGAAAGGCAATAATGACAATATATGATGAAGTGACGTAGGTGGTGAAAAGCTGGTATGAACTCGACATATATTTTTTTAAATATGATTAGTTCATCATTCTGGATTCAGCTCGTTATGGACTGAACATGTTTGCAATGACAATTAGATATTATAGCTACTTATACCATTCTTAATTAGCTAGGAGTGAATAATGATTTGTCTTGAGTGCCAACATACATATTAAAATGGTTGTGATGTAGTATGATAGAATGGTATCCTCCTCCGAATGATTCGAGTGGCTTGACTTGGCACATGTTCACGCATATAGTTGAAACAAAACAAATATAGCCTCCACGATGTTTACGTTCATGGTGATTTATATCCTACTCATACTTGCACTCAATGTTGGTTAATCTTCAAGCATTTTTATGACAGTTGTCGCTCTCTAGTTGGTCGCTTCCCAGTCTCTTGCTAGCCTCCACTTGTACTAAGCAGGAATATTGCCTGTGCATCCATTTCCATAAACCCAAAGTTGTTCCATATGAGTGCACCATACCTACCTATATGCGGTATTTACCTGTCGTCCCAAATAAATTTGCATGTGCCATAGTCTAAACCTTCAAATAAATATTATGTTTTGTATGCCCGAATCGCTCATGTAGTGACTAGGGGCTGTCAGCATCTTCCATGCTAGGTGGGTTATTCTCAAGATATGTGTTGATTCACTATCATTCACGAGAAAGTGGTTAGTAATCGGGATGCCCAGTTCCATGCTCAGAAGTCAAATCAAAAAAATAATGAAACAAAACTCCCCCAGGATTGTTGTTTGTATGGACAATACCCGTGGATTCGGCCCGCCGTGGAGTGTGATCGATTGGTGGAGGGGGAGTAAAAACTTTACTATTCTATTTGGGAACCACCTATAATGTATCTAGCATGGAAGATATTGAGATCTCTTAGTTGTTATGTTGACAATGAAAGCATACCGCCCAAAATCCTGATTCATCCCTGTTTTAAAAGCTCGAGCTCTGGCACCTCTGTAAATCAATGCTTCCCTCCACGAAGGGCCTATCTATTTTACTTTACTATTGAGTCATCCTGTTCTTATAAAAAGGCACCAGTTAGAGAGAATCTCCATCATTTGTATGCTTTGTTATTAATTGATATTGATTATGAGTATGACTGGATCTTTTTTACCATGAATTACAATGTCTAGTCAGTCCTTGTTCTTCGGAGGTGCTTTGCATTTATGTTTTGCGGTCTAAGAAAGGGCTAGCGAGATACCGTTTATCATAGTTTATTTTGATTGTTTTGATAAAATTGTTGTCATACGAGACTTATTATTATTGCTCTGTAGTCAATTATTCCATTGATATAAGTAAATGTGAGACCTAAATATTATTGTGAATGTGGTTAGTCTATAATCCTAGCTTAATATCTGAACATCAGTTAGGCATATTTACAGTAGCAAGATCAAACAGAGTTTGTAAAAGTTTTTCTTTATCACTTTCAGTTTATCAATTGAACTGCTTGAGGACAAGCAAAGTTTTAAGCTTGGGGGAGTTGATACACCTCCAATGTATCTACTTTTCCAAACTCTTTTGCCCTTGTTTTGGACTCTAATTTGCGTGATTTGAATGGAACTAACCCGACTAACGTTGTTTTCAGCACAATTGCCTTGGTGTTACTTTTGGGTAGCAATAAAAGTTCTGTGGTTGACCTAAAAATTTACTGAGAATATTTTCATAATTAATAAAAAATATTGGAGAAAGAATCAACCGGAGAGGGGCCACCACCAGGCCACAAGCCTGCAGGGCGCCCCCCTAGGGCGCGACCCTGACTTGTGGGGCCTCTGTGGCTCCCCCGACCTCGTTTCCACTTCTATATATTCCTATTTTGGGAGAAAAAATCACAGAGAAGATTTCATCACATTTTACGATATGGAGCCGCCGCCACCTCCTGTTCTTCCTCGGGAGGGCAGATCTCGAGTCTGATTTGGGCTCTACAGAGGGGAAATCGACACCGTCACCATCATCAACCATCCTTCATCACCAATTTCATGATGCTCTCCGCCATTCGTGAGTAATTTCATCGTAGTCTTGCTAGATGGTGATGGGTTGGATGATATCTATCATGTAGTCGAGTTAGTTTTGTTAGGGTTTGATCCCTAGTATCCACTATGTTCTTAGATTGATGTTGCTATGACTTTGCTATGCTTAATGCTTGTCACTACGGCCTGAGTTCCATGATTTCAGATATGAACCTATTATGTTTTCATGAATATATATGTGTTGTTGATCCTATCTTGTAAGTTGTAGACACCTATTACGAGTTATGATCAGCATCCCCCAGGATGACAATAACTCGGGTTCTTTCCGGTGATTACCGTAGTTTGAGGAGCTCATGTATTTACTAAGTGCTAATGCTTTGGTCCGGTTCTCTATTGAAAGGAGGCCTTAGTATCCCTTAGTTTCCATTAGGTCCCCGCTGTCACGGGATGGTAGGACAAAATAAGCCATGCAAGTTCTTTTCCATAAGCATGTATGACTATATATGGAATACATGCCTACATTACATTGATGATTTGGAGCTAGTTTTGTATCACCCTATGTTATTGTTGGAAATATTCCCTAGAGGCAATGATAAAATAGTTATTATTATATTTCCTATTTCAAGATAATCGTTTATTATCCATGCTATAGTTGTATTGAATGAAAACATTAATGCATGCGTGGATATATAGACAAAACTATGTCCCTAGTAAGCCTCTAGTTGACTAGCCAGTTGATCAAGGATGGTTAAGGTTTTCTGACCATATACAAGTGTTGTCACTTCATGACTCGATCACATCATTGGGAGAATGATGTGATAGACAAGACACAAACTATAAACGTATCATGTGATCGTGTCATTTTGTTGCTATTGTTTTCTGCGTGTCAACTATTCATTCCTATGACCATGAGATCATGTAACTCAGTGACACCGGAGGAATGCCTTGTGTGAATCAAACGTCGCAACGTTACTGGGTGACTATAAAGGTACTCTACAGGCATCTCTGAAGGTGTCCGTTGCGTTAGCATGGATCAAGACTGGGATTTGTCACTCCGTGTGACGGAGAGGTATCTCAGGGCCCACTCGGTAATACAACATCACATATAAGCCTTGCAAGCAATGTGACTAAAGAGTTAGTCACGGGATCTTGTATTACGGAACGACTAAAGAGACATGTCGGTAATGAGATTGAAATAGGTATAGGGATACCGACGATCAAATCCCGGGCAAGTAACATACCGAAGGACAAAGGGAATTGTCGGGACCCCGATCCTAAGCCATAGGAATCCAGCCTGTAACACATTGCATCCCTTTGCGGTCTCACGCACGGTTAACCCCACGGCTGCCACCTTACCTTAGGCGGGACCGTTTGTGCCTTTTGACTCACATATGGAATTGTGTCGCTTGCATTCCAATGTCAAAGAACCCGGGTCGACATGACTAGTCATAAAGTCAAGTGGCTCAACTGTACAGAGAAAGGCATACATAACCCAGCAAAGCTGGTGTCGGTCATCAACGAGTGTAGACGAGTCGTAGCAAGCTATTAGGACTCCATTACACCGCGTGACATTTCCCCGTAGGGATAGACACAACAAATAAGAAGGATACATGCCGGTCAACCAATGTGTCCGGAGCAGTAGTGAACTACAAAGGCTCGGTGGAAGCACAAAGGGGCATTTCTGTGTATAGAGAGCTAATAAGGGCATATGACTAGTTGTCGAACCCCATACATATCACACCACATCACACGTACGCATGACATACTCGCTATGCATAGATACAACAATGGCATCACAACAATAACCATATAACATCACAACATTTAATTATAAGACTCGGAATAGCCTTGCATAATAAATTCATACAGGTAGGGGTCACATGACCCGACCCTCAAGTTATACAAACAAAGTGATACAAGCCATGCGGAAGCATTAAAGCTGTCTGAGTACAGACATATGAAAGGAAAAGGCATAAAGCCTGACTATCTACAGATCCCTTCTGAATGGGGCCAGGTCGTAGCTGGGACACCAGCTACTCGTCATCATCGACGTCTAGGTAGAACCCACCTGATGGCTCGTGGGTGTCTTTTGCAACATTTATTAAACAGACATGAGTACAAGTTACTCAGGAAGACTTTGGAACGATCTATCTACTCATGCACATGTATCAGTAAAGGGGGGTTGTGAGGTTTCATGCAGCAAGCCAGCTTTGACTCTTGGCTAGCCTATACTACAACTTTAATTGTTTTGAACGACTTTGATATGTCGTACACGAGTCTACTACCACCACAACAATAACTATCATGGATTCCTTCCCGTTTCCCTACGGGAATGCCATACATGATACTCACACTTATCTTGATACTTTTATGACTAGCCATTAAAGTTATCTATGAACAACATATGTCTCCAAGTAGTCCATATCCACGGATGCGGCTATTCGAATAGATCATAACCCTGCAGGGGTGTACTTCTTCATACACGCTTTCGCCACTTATCACCATGTCCACTTTATGCACCTCGGTAACCTTCAGGCGGAAGCCCAGCGACGGAGTCGGCCATGACCATTAACCACACTAATACCTAGTCCAGGTTTATCGCCTATTTGAGAGTGAACCCGCACGGAAGTCCGGCCGAAGTTTCCCCTACGGCCCCAAATGATGTGTGCAGGGTTCCCAAGCCCACCATCCGGGTGCCACTGCCTACCGCGTCATAGCCCACCTCTAAGTTCAGCACTATGCACGGCCTCGAGCATGACTATAAACACCAGAAACAACTTGCAACTCCTGGACCGAGTACTAGGTGATTAATAAGTCGAGCAGGGTCATATTTCAGGGCCCAGCATGTGGTAGTAGCTAGTCTTAGATTACATACACGGAACTCAGTTCCTAAGGACGGTTCCAATGAAACAACCCGCCATGTACTCCTATATAGCCTTTCATCGGTACTTTTACCAAATCAGGTTCTACACTTATTGTTTTGTCATTAGAACACATTCTTCCATTCCTGTTCATCACCCAGATGAAACAGACCTGCCACAACTCTAAGAATAGCAAGCATAGCAGGATAAGACACATCATGGCTCAAGCAACTACCAGGTATGCTAGGTTGCAAGGTTTAGCAATTTACTATGACAAATGACAGGTCATTCAAAGGAATGGGTTTAGCTACCGAAGTAAAACATTTGAAGCATTTTGTCCTAATGCAATAAGTGAGAGCAGGAGATTAGCGGAAGGATACGCTCCTTCAGACGGATACTCCTAGGTATCCTATGGAGCGGAGCCTACCGTAACAAACAGTAAAAATAAATACACAACAAGTGCGACAATATGATGCATGATCATGGCATGAGAAGAGTATGATGGATGAGAAAATGCATTTGCAAATGATTTGGTTTGAAGCTGGTTTGAAACATGGTTTCAAATGTCACTTCAAATAATCATTTCCAAAAACTTCTTTAATTCATTTGACCTGATGCTTAGTTTACTTGTTCTATCGTGCATGAAAATAGCACCATTGGATTCTTTGGATTTTTCTAATCATTTTTTACAGATAAATTATTTTAATATGAGTTGCAGATTATTTTCTATGAATTTTTGTAGTTTTGAACTTATTCTGGAATTGTTTTAATTCAGAATTGGAATTACTGCATCAGCATGACATCAGCAGGTCAATCTGGCCGTTGCAAGTCAAACCTCACTAGTGGGACCCACTGGTCAGTGTCTCTGGCTTAAAATCATAATAGAATTAAGTTAATTACCTAATTAGCAGTGACTGGCCCACATGTGAGTGTGTGATTAACAATTAATAAATTAATTATTTCTGTTTAGGTTAATCCTAATTAACCAGAGGCTGGCCCCACCTGTCATTGGCTTAGGGGGTTGAACCCACCGGGGTGAGGTCGAACTCACCGGCGGCGAACCTCCAGTGACACCAGAAACGGTGGAGGGCATCGGAAATGCATCTCCGATGACCATTCAAGCGGCGGAAGGGCTTAAACAATCGGCCACTCGATCACAAGCACGATGGAGCAAACCCCACGGGCTGGGATGGCCGAAATTGGTGCCGGCGACGAGCTTGGCGGCGACCGAAGCTCGGGCCTCGTCGAGGTCATCGCTACGGGGCTCAACACGTGCGGGGCTTGGCTCCTACGTCACATACTCGACGAGCTGAAGCTGATGTTGGCCTCGGAAGGACCAACCGATCACCGGAGTGTTACCGGTGACGAGCTCCCGCGGCGGATCTCGTCGGGCTCCGGTGGAATCGGGGCTAGAGATCGGGAACGAGGGGGGAAGCACGGGAATGGGTTCCTCAGCTCATAGTGAGGGCATAGGCGACGAGAGCTGGCTCGGGGACGGCCTGGAGACGACGAATCAACGACGGCGAGCTTGGTTGCCGAAGGTTGAAGACGACGGCGATCTGGCGTCTCGGGAGCCCTCGGCGTTGTGTCGCTTGCTGGGGAGCTTCAAGTCATCTCATTGGAGCTTCTGCGCGGCTCCAAGGCAGGGACGGACAGCCGGAACAAGTTGGCGACGGTGAGCTTGCACGGCGGCCATGGCGGCAGAGAGAAGAAAGAGAGGGAGAGCGAATGGTGAGAAGAGAGCGATGGGGCAGCTTCGGGTAAGATTATCCCCTGCGCCAGCACGATGAGGGAGGCAAGCAAACACGCAGCTGCGTGCTCCAACGAGGGGAAGCGGCGGCCACCTCCTCCTCTGGCTACTGGTAGAGGTGGAAGACGACAGGAGGGAGTTGGGCTGGGCCTGGGCGGCACGTAAGCTCTTTCTCCAATTTTATTTTTATTTATTTTCTGTTTTACAATTCTGACATTTGTTTTATTTATTTTTGGCTCCAAACTATTCCCTAAATTGCTGAATATATTTGTGGGATGATATTTGGAATAATTCCGAGCTCCACAAAATGTTTCAACATTTTATAACATCCTGAAATATTTATAACTAACTGTTCGGGTATTATCAGTGGATTTTGTGGATTAATTAAAATGCCAAAGGTGTTTTTAAAATAATATCCACCCCTGTAATATTGTTTCCAATATTTAACAAAAAAGATGAACATTTTTAAGGCCATTTTGGGTTCATTGAATTTTCACTTTATTTGAATTGGGTTGAATAAGTGAGATGCTAGGGTTTCTTCAATCCCCACTTAAATTTTAATGCAAAAATAAAACACGACGCACAATCTTGCTAAACACCAATAAGTATTCTAGGGATGTGACAAAAGTGGCCACCTAACTCATCTTCATCGTCGGGCATTAGTGGCACCCGACGGGTTTTCATAAATCTGATTTATACCAACAACATGCTCATGCTATTTAATCTAGAATTACTTGTCAACATGATACTAGCATGATCCTCAAAGGTGGTAGGATCAAGCTTAATGATCATATGCAACGGAAATTCTTGCTATCTTAATATGCAATATAACATATGCTAAGTCATGGTCAAAGGGCTGCTTGCCTTTGTTCAAATAAGCCCTGAGGGTCTTCGAGGACTTCCACTCCGACTCCAAGTACTCCGTCTACCCGCCAAGTATCGTCGGAAACAACCACGGTAAGCCACACAGCAGGCAGAAATAAAAGTGCCACATAAATAGAAGTTATATTTTTCTTGGACCTCTCTAGTCTTAAGAAAAATACCTGAAGCTTGCCATAGGAGGTTTGGATCACCAGGGATTTCTGAATGGAGGAAAGGAGGAGAAGGGGATTCTTTATGAAGCCCAGAGAAACTATTAGGATAAAAATGAGTGAAGGCACTCATTTCATAGAGAACAACTTTAGAAATATTTAGGAAGTTGTTTCACTGGATTTGGAGTTGAAATGAATATTCTAGGAATTTTCTAATCGGGAATAAATAGCAATAGGAAGCTATTTATTTAATGCAACAAAATAAAGCCTCACAAAAATGTTGACCAAGGCTTAAAAAATGGGGCATGATATTAGAAGGCTCTGGAATTTGGAATCACTCCATTTGGAGTTGATTGGAAACCTATAATAATTTACAAGGTGGTACTTGGAATATCCAGATTTGGATTTAAATCAAAACACCACATAAAGGTTGCTTGGAAAAATGTGCATGGCACATATTTGGATAGCCATGAATTTTTGGAACGTGGAGGAGTTTGAATCAACTAATTTGGACTTAAAATGAATTTTATATGGATTTTTGGAGTTAATCAAAATAGGAAAAGTGAAAAGGGGATCAACCTCGGGGGTTATTTTGCTCCCAGGAGGCTAGATAGGCCTACTGGCTGGCCCAGCAGCTCGGGCCGCCAGCGAAGGGACACGCCGAAGGCGGTTTTCGCTAGTCCGCCTTCGCCAGAGGGTGGCGCACTCCCACGGAGGTGCGACCACTAGAGGCAGTCGGCCTGGCCCAGCTCACTGACAGGGAGTCCCGCCTTCAGGGTCATCCTCTTCCTCATGCCGACACGGAGGAACCGCGGAGGGAGGGAGGTAGCCGCACGGGCGGCGAGCCTCCAGCCATCCCCTGCCCAAGTGAGAGCACCGGCGGGCTCGGGAGACCGTGCCGCCCCCATTCCCAAACAAGGCGCGTGCGGAGAGGCTGCAAGGAGAGCCGGCGGTGGCGGCTGTGGGGAGACCGATGCCCTCTCTATTTTCGGCATCGGCAACGAAGGGAGGGAGCCGGAGGTGCTCGGGAGGAGCAGCGCCGGCTAGGAGGAACCCCAGGGGAAGCTAGAGGCGAGGGGAAACCCCCCTGGTTGGCCCGACTTGAGCGAAGACCCCTGGTGGGCTTCGGCCATGGCATGCCAGCAGGAGGAGGAGCGCTTGGGGAGAGAGCAGGGACCCAAAAAGGGGAGCCTGGGATGTTCACAAGGGGAAGCAAGAGAGACTCGGGAAAAGGGGAGATAAGAGAGTTAGAGGAAGGAAGAGAGCTTGGAAGCTCTCAGGAGAATCCCTGTGCAGGGGTGCCACATGCTCCAGAGGAAGCTTGGAAGGTAGCTGGCAATGGGATGTGATTTGAATGGTCAAGAGAAGGCTCTGAGACATACTGAGACATCTTGGACCAGCTAGAAATGGACTAGTGGAAGGAGACAAAGTGCAGAGCACCATTTCTGCACTGCAGGGTGGTGGTCACCACACCACTTGGTGTCCTGGGCCACCCTTTGGTCAGGCCAAGGTGTCAAACATGCAAGGCATGCAGGCCACAAGGCACTGGTGAAGTTTGGCCCCAAGTGGAGCTGGTTTGAATAGGTTTTCACTGGTGTTAAGTTTGCAGCAGCGAACTTAGGGCTACTAATGAAGGCACTAAGAGGAGAGATAATGGGGAAAAGCATGTCTAGCAGCCTTAGGCATGGAAGGACTACATTTCTGCAAAGTTTCAGCTCAAGCAAGGGAGGGTAGCTAGTACTTGCTGTACAAAGCTACTTTTCAGCCACAAATCAACTTGAGGATGTTCTGCTCATTTTCTCCACATGAGCATGCCATCTCTTGGCTTGAAACAATGCCTTGGGATGCTAGGAACCCTCTACTATGCTGCTGGACACATCGATATCAATAATCTGAACATGCGGTCCGGCGTGGTCACCTCAAGAGTGCCACTTATTGGTGCATATGCGTTCTACGAAAATGTTGGAGAAAGGAAAATTGCAAAACCTGGTTGCTAGTCGTACCTGGTGCTCCGCACCCTCTCCGGTTGATAGGTGGGCCCAAGGGCCGCCGTCAGCCTCTTCTTCTTCTTTCCTGAGTGAGTCACATGTGCTACCTCCACTTGCGGTGCCTAGGGTGTAGGGTGTCCGGGGCCGACCTACGATGGTGCGGGGTGAGCTAACTGCCGGCGCAGCGAGCAGTCACCTCGCGGGCTTGGGCATGTCAACACTGCTCTGGGATTCCTAGCGAGCACCGACGACCGAGTGGCAAGCGGGGATGCTGGCCTCGCTATTGGCTCTCCGAGCTTGGCTATAAATTGGGTAGGGAGTCCTTCTCGTTATCCCACCCGACCTCGTTCCTTGCTGCTGCTCGTGTCCTCTTCTTCCTTCTTCTTCTCCTTGCAGGTGCTCGAGGAGGGATGCCAATGGCGGACGAGACCCCGGGGTGGCTCATAATCTTCCTGTCCGGGATGATGGCGTTGCTGATCGGGGTCTCGATGTTGTACTGCGCAATCGTCCATGATGATCGTCATGATGCCGTCCCCCGCATGGCAGCTCTCCGCGATGGTAGGGTTCATGACGATTAGGCATCTGCTCAGTGTACGTGTGGTGTTAGTGTGCTAGTGGTGTCTCCGCATATAAATACATGTGCGGTTTCTTCTTACAAAGGAACCGTGGTGCGTCATTGTGGCAAGTGGTTAGGTGTTGATGTGTGTGTGGCTGTGAACGCTGTCGTGGTTCGCATGGAGGTTGCTCCCGGTGCGTTTGTCCTTGCTGGTATTATTGTCCTGCATGTCGTAGTCGGCGTAGTTGACGTTGGAGCTGCAATAAAATGTGGTGTTTCTTCTGCGTCGTCGTGGCTCGTTGATCATGCTGATGCTTCACCATGCTTGCGGAGACTGTCTTCGGTTGCTGGAGGGTTGTAGTCTGCGGAGTCTGTGGCTCATCTAAACAGGACTAAGGCATTCATCCTCTTACTGGCGAATGAGAATGTCATTCACGAGGACAACATCATATCTTTCACAAGCATCTCGTAAGCGCAGTGCTCACAAGACAGGTGAGGGGAACGTGATCTTGCTATGGGAAGGTACTGGCCAGATTCCACCGACTTAGAGTCGTTTTCTATGGTCGTAATCCATCCATCTTGTAGCTCGGTGAAGCTTAGGGTCTCAAGGAACTTAGGATGTTGGTGAACAGTTATTATCTTATCTCTAAGCACATTCCTTAGATGCCAATAGTTCGACCTCTAACTTGGGACAACATCAACCTATTTCAGCAAAGATACCATCTCACATGGGTCATCTCCACACTACTCATGCTAATCAACTCCAGGGTAGAGGGGAGAACTAAACCCAAACACTACAAGTACGGCATAGCTATGATGTACACGCATTCCTAAGCAAGAACCTCAGGGAGGCATACAAGCTTCTCAGATTGAATTTAAGACACCACAAATCCAAATGTCCAGTTAGATCATTCAGTGGACAGGGTACTGCATTGCTATATTAAGGAAACACACAGTATACCAATCCAATATCTTGCTTCCTTTCTATGAATCCGACCAAGTGATCCATCAATCTAATCAATCATGACTCGACCCATCATTCCTACAAATCCAATATGTATGGGGTCCTACAAAATTGCTTAGAGTTCTCATAATCCGCAATTTACTGCAAGGTTTATGTCACAGTATATCCACCAATTTCCAATATCATTTGCATCTAATCTCCAAGGCTAGTTCACATAGGTTCGTAAATCAATTTGACAACTCCAAGTATACGCACTCATATACACCAAGAAACATGGTATCACGATTAAGATCATCAGGCTAAATCCAATTCACTCCGAACTATGTGGCCTCATATATCATCAATAGGTTGTCAGTCTACCTATTTAAATCCAATCACAAGTCTAATAAGAACTCTTGCTTGATACTCCAAGTCATTTTGGTAAAAACAGCAAATCATGCCAACTATATTCTAAAGTCATGTATACCACCAAGAATTTATTGTTCGCGGTCATAATCGTCCTACTAAATCCAGCCTTAATCCAGCAATATGTAGATTATGCTACTATATCAACTTGTTCCACCAAGTTCGTCTACCTTTGTAGGGTCTTATGATCCACCAAGATAATCTAGCTGTATCTTCAAGACAACTATCATTATTTCATCAATCTCTAGAATAATACTCTATATCTGAAAACGGTCTTACTTATGGCATCAGCATTATGGGGCTAGCTTAAGATTTAAGGATACTTCTTCACTGCGGTCACTTGTTCCTTTAACAACACGGTGTTAAGCGGGGTTCGTCAGGGATCTACGGGTGTTCTGGAAAATCCGTGCATTAGACACGTGACCAGAAAATTGAGTCGAAGAAGGCTTGCGGGTTGGTCTGGTCTAGAATGGTTTTCCGATCTAGAGGGAGAGCAAAACTCCTACGGGTTGCGTGTGGTTAAGCATAGTACAAAAAATGTCTTTAGTATCAGTCGTCCTTCGAAGTGGATCCTTGGTGCATCTGGTCTTGCCGGTCTTCAGTTGTCGAGAGGGGTGAGAGAGAGAGAGAGAGAGAGTAGCACAGAGGGGAGTGTCTAAGGGGTTTTAGTGTAATCAAACAAGCGTTGGAAAGTCAACTCAAACAAGTGCCAAATCATTCCGAACATCAAAATAAGGCAGGTGATATAACCGCATGCTTGTTGCTTAAGAAAAAGTGCGACTTATACCAAATCACAAACAACAAAACAACCAACACTCAACATGGTCCATCCGAACCATTTCACGGACTCGACTTCGCATAGGGGATTTACGACTCATCCTACCCTAGGGTTCTCGGACTCGTCAGTTGTGCTTGCTTCATGCACCGGGGAGGAGTCCGCTAAGTCTTTTGGACCTTCTCATGGTGTTGCCACGTCTCTTGTTGTTGCTCGCCGAACGTCTCGGGTTGAGTTGAAAGAATCATTGATGACTTTTGGTCTCAGGAGTCGCAGACGAAGGTAGTTCTTCATTGCTGTCATTGACAGGGTCTTCTGTTGTCTTCATGATCCTGTCATCGTCTTCTTGTCTTCTGAGGCTTCGAGAGTCTCAAGTGGACATCTTCATGCATCGATATTTGCAAGACATGATAGAGTTATGATCTGTCAATCATACTAATTGCGATATGGACACCTAGAGCGGGGGATGAAGAGAACCGTTTTCCTGCTCACTAAGGTGAGGCAGCCCAAATGGCGAGGTTCTCATCCACCGGTGGTGGTCGACACAATCCTTATTATTGACATGGTCGCTCTATTAGTGATGCAGATCATGGCTTGCATATATTACGTCCAGATTATCGTAGGTGTAAGTGGCATCACTCTGGAATAGTGCCGGGGTGCTTCCATCTTCTAAGCCTCGAGGTTCTTGTTCCTCTTGGAGGTTCTTCTGTTAGTGTTGTGCGGTCGTAGAGTTTTCATCTTTGTCCTTCCGCACAGGGGTGATTGCTTGGAATGGTTGCTTCCTTCCAAGTTGATCAAGAGGATTTTAAGTAATCCCATGGTCAGGAATAAGGTTGCTAGCGGCTATTTGCAAGTTTGAAGATGCAGACGAGGGATGTCAAGAAAATAAGAGTGGGAGTGCTAAGGCAAAACCTTGCTTCCTTTGAATCTTTAGGAGAGGTGAGAAACATACAGGTTTGTAAATACTTTTGAAAAGTCTGGAAAGCAGTTTTATCCTAATTAACATCGGTCCTAACTAAGGGCTTCCCACAGTCAGGATGGCTCTGATACCAGCTGTGTGGGGACCCCGACTTATGAGTCGAGATCGCTGAATGATCATGCTCAGTGATCCCAGAGACCAATGCTCACCGAACACACAGAAACTGAATAATAAGAGTCTTACATCCATATGTACCGTTTGTTACAATAAATGACCATTGCGGTTGAGTCTTACATATATAGGGCCTTGAAGGCCAACACACCAAACTGGACCAATAGCGGAATTATTGGTTAAAAATCATGAACCATGCCATGAGCCTTAACCTACACGCATTCTAACTAGGAAACATCCTAGCTCGCAAGAACGTCACTGAGTTACTCTTCACCATATCCTGTTCTTTCATACCTGGTCAATGAAATAACCTGTGGCAAGCCAATGAGTACTTTTGATTGTACTCGCAAAGAGCCCATGATATGAACAATGGAAGTGAAGTATAACAATAACATGCATCTTTGGTGGAATTCATTTTGTGGGATGGTCATGAATGTGCATCAAGTTAAAGAACTACTTCTGAAGAATAGGTTACAGATATCAATATATCTGTCAAGGGCTAAACCATCCGGGTTCACCCTATATGCCAAGTCACCAAACTTGGTCATATCGCTACTTTCATAATAACTCCTTTTTCATCAATACTCACACACACTTAGTTTATGCGGAAACAACTGGACGTAGTTTAAGCAGGATTACCCAACTGTCCTTGACCATGGACACGGCTATTCGAATAGTTTTACACTCTGCAGAGGTAGTACGCTGGAGCCATGAGATCTAGGAAACTTCCGTGACATCCATGACTCGCGGTATATGACATACCTGAGGTAAGTACCTGATCAATGCCTTTCCCCTGACGATACTAGACAAAGAGTTCCACTCGATTGGTACCCATCCCACATGTTGTACGTCTTACGAGCATCAACTCTGGACTGTACCAACCATGCGGGGACCAACTGTGTGCCTGGAGCTCATAAAAATGGCATAGTCGCCCTACCTGACACGACCCCATCACGAGAGTGACCACATATCACTCCCGCCACTAGTAATGTGGCTCTTTGCTAGCACCGACCAGAGTAATCAACACAGCCCCGTCCCATAAGGGGTGACGTGGTCGTACATGTAAGGTTAGGACGGTCGACACATCATAAATCTAATCTGATTTCTGAAACCGTACTCATACAAATACCCGGTGCACCACTTCACCAAAAGTGGCCACCTAACTCATCATCACCCTCGGGAATTAGTGGCACCCAACGGGTTTTCATAAATTTGATTTATACCAACAACATGCTCATGCTATTTACTCTAGCATTACTTGTCAACATGATACTTGCATGATCCTCAAAGGTGGTAGGATCAAGCTTAATGCATGTGCTCCGGAGGAGCCATCGGTAACATCACCTTAGTGATTTACCGGCACTTATGATCATATGCAACGGAAATTCTTGCTATCTTAACATGCAATATAATATATGCTCAGTCATGGTCAAATGGTTGCTTGCTTTTTTTCACATAAGCCCTCGAGGTCTTCGAGGTCTTCCGCTCCAACTCCGAGTACTCTATCTACCCGCCAACTATCATCGGAAACAACCACGGTAAGCCACACAACAGGCAGAAATAAAAGTGCCACATAAATAGAAGTTATATTTTTCTTGGACCTCGCTGGTCTTAAGAAAAATACCTGAAGCTTGCCATAGGAGGTTTGGATCACTAGGAATTTCTCATGGAGGAAAGGAGGAGAAGGGGATTCTTTCTGAAGCCCACAGAAACTATTAGGATAAAAATGAGTGAAGGCACTCATTTAACAGAGAACAAGTTTACAAATATTTAGGAAGTTGTTTCACTTGATTTGGAGTTGAAATGAATATTCTAGGAATTTTCTAATCTGGAGTAAATAGCAATAGGAAGCTATTTATTCAATGCAACAGAATAAAGCCTGACAAAAATGGTGACCAAGGCTTCAAAAATAGGGCATGATATTAATAGGCTCTGGAATTTGGAATCACTCCATTTGGAGTTGATTGGAAACCTATAAGAATTTACAAAGGTGGTGCTTGGAATATCCAGATTTTGGATTTAAATAACAACACCATAGAAATGTTGCTTGGAGAAATGTGCATGGCACATATTTGGATAGTCGTGAATTTTTGGAACCTGCGGGAGTTTGAATCAAATAATATGGAGTTAAAATGAATTTTATATGGAATTTTGGAGTTATTGAAAATAGGAAAAAAGAGAAAAGGGGATCAACCTTGGGGGCTTTGTTTTGCGCCCTGGGCGCTAGATAGGCCTTCGAGCCGGCCCAGCAGCTCGGGCCGGCCCAACAACTCGAGCCGCCAGCGAAGGGACACGCCGAAGGCGGTTTTCTCTAGTGCGCCTTCGCCGCAGGGTGGCGCACTCCCACGGAGGCGCGACCACTAGAGGTAGTCGGCCTGGCCTAGCTCATTGATAGGGGGTCCCCCGTGCAGGGTCATCCTCTTCCTCATGCCGGCACGAAGGAACAGCGGAGGGAGGGAGCTAGCCGCACGGGTGTCGCTCCACCGGCCATCCCCTTCCCAGGTGAGAGCACCGGCGGACTCGGGGGACCGCGCCGCCCCCATTCCTAAACAAGGCGCCCTCAAAGAAGCTGCAAGGGGAGCCGACAACGGTAGCTACGAGGAGACCGACGAACTCTCTGGTTTCGGCATGGGCAGCGAAGGGAGGGAGCCGGAGGTGCTCGGGAGGAGCAGCGCCAGCTAGGAGGAACCCTAGGGGAAGCTAGAGACGAGGGGAAACCCCCCAGGTTGGCCCGGCTTGAGCGAAGACCCCTGGTGGGCTTCGGCCAAGGCATGGCAGGAGGAGGAGGAGGGCTTGTGGAGAGAGCAGGGGCTCAAAAAGGGGAGCCTGGGATGTTCACAAGGAAGGGGAAGCAAGAGAGACTCGGGAAAACGGGAGATAAGAGAGTTAGAGGAAGGAAGAGAGCTTGGAAGCTCTCGGGACCATCCTTGTGCTGGGGTGCCACATGCTCTAAGGGGAGCTTGGAAGCTAGCTGGCGATGGGAAGTGATTTGAATGGTCAAGAGAAGGCTCCGAGACATACTAAGACATCTTAGACCAGCTAGAAATGGACCAGAGGAAGGAGACAAAGTGCACAACACCATTTCTGCACTCTAGGGTGGTGGTCACCGCACCACTTGGTGTCCTGGAACACCCTTTGGCCAGGCCAAGGTGTCAAACATGCAAGGCATGCAGGCCAGAAGGCAATGGTGAAGTTTGGCCCCAAGTGGAGCTGGTTTGAATAGGTTTTGACTAGTGTTAAGTTTGCAGCACCAAACTTAGGGCTACTAATGAGGGCACTAACAGGAGAGATAATGGGGAAAAAGCATGTCTAGGAGCCTTAGGCATGGAAGGATTACATTTCTGCAAAGTTTCAGCTCAAGCAAGGGAGGGTAGCTAGTACTTGATGTACAAAGCTACTTTTCAGCCACTAATCAAGTTGAGGATGTGCTGCTCATTTTCTCCACATGAGCATGCCATCTCTTGGCTTGAAACAATGCCTTGGGATGCTAGGAACCCTCTGGCAAGAGGTGAGGGCTTTGGCTTAGACAGAAGTGGGGCAAGAGGGGTAAAGATGGTGATTCCAAGGGTAAAATGTGAAGTAGTTACATGGAGCCTCTCTCCTATAATTTACCAGTGGCCATGGAAATGTTATTGGAGGTAAAATGTAACTATGTGAAGCTGTGGTAGAAAGTGGAGCTCAAGGGTTAAATTGGAAGGGGCCAAAGTAGCAAATAAAGTGAATGCACACAAGGTGTTTGATGAGGGGCAGAGCAAACAGATGGACTTCAATGGATATGAAACTTAACAGGATCAAATAATAAATGAAAATAAGCTTGGACACCAAATTTGGGATTTGTTGGAGAAGGTCTCCAATGTAGACTTGGAAAACCATTGAAATGAGCAGAAATGGCTTTCTGCTTACAATTCCGTTCAAATCAATTCCCGCAAATCCAATATTTGGTGTGGGGTATTATTTGAGCATGAAGGCATGCACAGAAAGTTTGGGGTCAATTGGAGAAACTTTATAATGTAAAGTTCCCCAAGTTCAGAAATCAACACACAGGGTTTTGAGGGGCTTGGGACAAGTTCCTATATTCTCCTTGATGCACCACTTGGTGTGGATGCATTATTGGAGTATCAGAACATGTCCACCAAAGTTGAGCACAATTGGAGACACTTGACAATGTAGAGTTGCTCAAATTTGAATCTGGAAAGATAGGGTTTTAGAATAATTAGGGGTGTGAAAACAACTTGGATTGAGATGAAACTTGGCAAGATCATCAAACATATCATAGGTGACATGCTGGAATTTTACTGGAATTTATTGAGAATATTTCTTATAGAAATATTCCAAAAGATTGGAATAGGCATGAATGGTTTTGGAGGGGTTTGCCCAATATTTTGAATAGGACCATGTGTTGAAACTCATATATATGGAATATATATGCCCACTGAGTTTCCCTAAATTTTCTCAAATGTTTTGAAAGCAATAAAAATAACTTTCCTTCATAAGAGACCATTTATAGCCTCACAGAAAGGCATTTAAATAAAATGATAAATTAACTTTTAAAATATTAATACTGTGGTTTTTGGAAGACACTTTTATAATAGGTTTTAAATAAAATAATTGGTGCAAAATAAATTCCCTAATTTGAGGACTTGTAGTCCAAACCTCATCTTAGGGGTTTTGAAAGCTTGATTCAAAGAAATGCATTTTGGTAAAAATAATATTTGGTAAAAATAGTTTCTGGTCCTAAACACATGGCATGATCATTAGGTACGGGAACATGGCTAAGGAGGTGAGTTGGAGAATAACAAGAATTTTTGAGAACCAACACAATCATACCAGCAAGCAAGCAAACAACAGTCACTTCAAGCATCACAAGCTTTCACAAATTTTTTAAATTGGTCCTAATTTTTGAAATAAGTTAATTAGTTAGGAAAGCTAAACACACGGTGTTACATTCTCGGTATGAAAGGTTATCCTGGAGATCAAGCGTTTCGTGGTCCACTTCACGGATGGGATCCGAGAAGCAACGCGTGAGTTGCGAGACGTGGAAAACATCATGAACATTGGAAAGATACAGAGGAAGTTCCAATTGGTAGGCAACTTCTCCTTGTTTGGCATGAATGCGAAAAGGACAAATGTAAGGAGGAGCCAGTTTTCCTTTGATACCGAACCGATGGGTACCCTTCAAAGGTGTAACCCGAAGATAAGCTTTCTCGTCAACTTCAAAGGTCACAGCCTTATGATGACGATCATATTGGCTCTTTTGATGAGATTGGGCTGTTTTCAACTTTTCACGAATAATGCAAACCTTCTCTTCTGCTTCCTGGATCATATCCGTACCAAAGAGTTGCCTCTCTCCGGTTTCTGACCAATTAAGAGGTGTTCGATATCTTCGTCCATAGATAACTTCAAAAGGGGCTTTGCCCAAGCTTGATTGATAACTATTGTTATTAGCAAATTCGGCGAATGGAAGACACTTTTCCCAATTCCCACCGAACGATATAATACAAGCTCGAAGCATATCTTCTAGGATTTGATTGACTCTTTCTACTTGACCACTTGATTGAGGATGGAAAGCAGTGCTAAAGGAGAGGTGGGTCCCCATGGCATTTTGAAAGCTTTCCTAGAAACGAGAAGGAAAAATTCTTCCACGGTCTGAACTAATCTCCAAAGTAACACCATGAAGAGACACTATTCAAGAAATATATAACTCTTCTAGCTGACAAGCTGTTATACTCTCACGAACTGGAAGAAAATGAGCTACTTTGGACAGACGGTCAATGACCACAAAGATAGCATTATTCCCTTTCTTGGTCCTGGGAAATCCGGTGATGAAATCCATACTAACTTTATCCCATTTCCATTCAGGAATAGCTAAAGGTTGAAAGGTGCCAGCAGGCCTTTGATGTTCTGCTTTAACTCGACCACAAACGTCCCAGTTCGCAACAAACTCGACAATTTCATTCTTCATCCTAGTCCACAAGAACCTCTGGCGTAGGTCCTGATACATTTTAGTACTACCAAGATGAATCGTGAGAGGGGATTCATGAGCATCCTTAAGGATCAACTCCCGCAAATGTTGATTCTTAGGAACCACTAAATGGTTCTGGAAGAACACACCATCTTGATCATTCATAGAGAATTCCTTAGCATTCCCGCTAGTAATATTCTCCTTGATCCGTGATATACCCTTATCACGCTTTTGGCCAGTTATGATTTGATCCCTAAGAGTTGGTTTCGCCACCAGGGTAGAAAGGAATCCTTGAGGAACAATGTGGAGGTTCAACTTCCGAAATTCCTCATAGAGACGTGGTTGACCTTGTTGTAACATCAGATTGTTACAATAAGACTTACGACTTAGTGCATCAGCCATGACATTGGCATTCCCCGGGGTGTAAGTTATCCCTAAGTCATAATCTGTGATTAACTCGACCCACCGTCTTTGCCTGAGATTCAAATCTGGCTGGGTGAAGATATATTTCAGACTTTGGTGATCAGTGAAAATTTCGCAACGATTACCAAGAAGGTAATGTCGCCAGGTTTTTAGTGCATGGACTATAGCTGCAAGCTCAAGATCATGTGTGGGATAGTTATCCTCATGTGGACGCAACTGTCGAGATGCGTATGCAATCACATGACGATCCCTTATGAGAATGCAACCTAATCCTTGTCTCTAGGCATCGCAATAGATAACATAGTCCTTGGAGAAATCTGGTGGTACCAACACACGTGCGGAAGTCAGGCGTCTTTTCAGTTCCTAGAAACTATGCTCACACTATGGTGTCCACTCAAACTTTTTATCTTTCTTGAGGAGTTCAGTTAGAGGCTTTGCAACCTTGGAGAAGTTCTTGACAAAGAAGCGACAATAGCTCGCTAGACCAAGAAAACTCCTAACTTGCTTAACCGATTCAGGTTGAGTCCATTCAAGGACGGCTTGAACTATCTCGGGATGGACAACGATACCTTTACCAGAGATTACGTGGCTTAGATAGGTCACTTCTGGTAACCAAAATTCAAATTCTGAAAACTTGGCATAAACGCGATGCCCTTGAAATTCCATCAATACCAACCTTAGATGCTCGGCATGTTCTTGTTCGTTCTTCGAGTAGATGAGAATATCATCGAGGTATACCACGACAAATTTATCCTGGTGCTCCATGAAGATCGGATTCATCAAGCGAGAGAAGGTGGCTGAGGCATTGGATAAACCGAAGGACATGACGGTGTACTCGTATTGGCCATAACAAGTGACAAAGGCCGTTTTTGGAATGTCCTCGTTCTTGATCTTGATTTGATGGTATCCCAACCTCAAATCCATCTTGGAGAAGACTTAGGATCCAGCGAGCTGATCATACAGATCGTTGATCCTAGGGAGCAGATACTTGTTCCTTATGGTGACTAGATTAACCGGTCGATAATCTACAACCATCCGATTTGTTCCATCCTTCTTCTTGACGAAGAGAATGGGAAAAGCCCAAGGAGAAGAGCTAGGCCGTATGAAACCTTTATTCAAGGCCTCATCTAGTTGTTTCTTCAGTTCGACTAGCTCTAAGGGTGCCATCTTATAGGGTCTTTTGGCTATTGGGAAAGTTCCCGGAATAAGATCTATCACAAACTCTACATCCCTGTCAGGTGGAATTCCTCGCAGTTCTTCTGAAAAAACAGCTGCAAAGACACGGACTACCACAATGTCTTCAAGTTCTGGAAGAGGACTATCATTGAGGGAATAGGTCGGCATTTGGCAACTCGAGTTGAGACATTAACTATCTCACCTGATGGATGTGTAAGCTGAACATTCCTAGAATGGATATCAATCTTGGCGTAATGAGCTGACATCCAGTCCATACCCAAGATGATATTGATATCTAAGGATTTAAGGGCTATCAATGATGCTAGAAAATCTAGCATGTCCACTAGAATTTCATTGTCATAACTTATCCTAGAAGTCTGCCATTTACTGCGAGGAGTTTGAACCACTAATGGAATTGGCATATCACAAAAGGACATGTTATGCAACTGCGCATAACTTTAGGAAATGAAGGAATGAGATGACCGAGTATCAAAAAGAACAGACGCTGGGTGACAATTTACAAGGAGTGTACCCAAGATGACGTCGGGATCCTCTTCAGCTTCTTGTGCTGAAACATAATTCACGCGGACACGCGCATGAGTTGGCTTCACATAATATGCCTTGCCCGGATTGCCTTGCCCAACAGACTTCCCAGATTGCTTGGCGGCGCTATTCTGAGGACACTCACGCGAATAGTTACCTGGTTCTCCACACTTGCAACAGATCACTTGATTGGCACGTGGTGCAGCATTGGTAGCTGGACCACCATAGGTTTTGGCTGGAGGGTTGGTCTGATTTGCCTGAGGCGCCAGATAGGATTGCCTAGGGGTATATCTTGGCGGCAAAGAACTATTCGGGACCCACACCCGACGCTTCTGAAATGCTGAACCAGATGAGGAGCCAGAATCACGAGAGTGCTTCTTTGTTGCTTCAAAGTCGGTACGACCAGTCTCAGCACTGATCGCCTTGTTGACAAGACCTTGGAAACTGGTACATTCATGAAGGCGCACATCACGACGAAGTTCAGGGATCAGTCCCTTGCGGAACCTTGCTTGCTTCTTGGCATCAGTTGACACCTCTTCAGTTGCATAGCGAGCGAGATTTCCAAACTCACGGTTGTATGCGTCTACGGTCAACTTTCCCTGAGTTAAGGCACATAACTCCTCTCTCTTGCGGTCCATCAAACCCTCTGGAATGTGATGCAGAGGAAAGCTACGCTGAAATCAGCCCAGGTGGTTGCTGGTCCGGCACGACGCATAGCTTCATAATTCTCCCACCATAGATTGGCGGGGCCTTCCAGAAAGTAAGCAGCGGATGTCACCTTGTCATCCTTAGCAACGTTGGGAGAACGTTTCTTGTGTGATATACTGCACAACCAATCATCAGCGTCGAAAGAATCGACGGAATGATGAAACTTGGGTGGATTGAGCTTCAGAAAGTTATTGAGGGACACCAAGCCATTTCACGGCTGACGAGCCGTATTCTGCTCAATACTCTCTAATAGATGGTTGGTTTATCTTTTGTTCCTTTCTGCCTCTAGCATAACCTCCGCCAGAGAGGGCGGGTGAGGCAGGTTTTCCTGAGCTGCTTTACTACCCTCTCCGTGCTCATGGCTAGGGGCACGGTTGTCCCTGGTGAACACCATCCTCTTAAACAAACTCACATCTTAGACTAGATCAACATCAATACTAGCTATGTATTAAGAATGCACTAAACAACATGGAATGCAGAAATGAACATCAGAACAACATGGTAACAAGAAAACTGCTATGTATACACCATGGTTCATACACACCATAACATAGTTTAGTACAACCTCAAACTAAAGAGCAAACTACTGAAAAGATGATACTACTCATCATACGCTTTCCAAGCTTCCTATACATTATTTATCTATGCCTCCGGAACTCATCTCACAACATAGTCATATTCCACCGAACACACACGACTGTGGAAATATAACTGCTACAATACTACTGTTCCACTCACGAACTCAAGCATCCGCATACAACATCTCATACAAGTTTCCTCCATGCTAGGAGCTGAACATGCGGATCAGGAAACACTCTGGCCTGAGATCCCTGGGAACCGTCAGGACACGGATGTGGCTCGGTCCCCTGACTAGTGGAAACAGAGGTCCACGAAGAGGGGTGACACCTCCAATAGCAGGCCAGTCAACATGAGCTGGCAAATGAGTCCTAACTGAATTCAACATCTCCATGTCTCCGTAGCCTGTCTGAACTACAGGTGCCAGCTGTGTCAAAGCTGTCCACAGACGGGCATGAGTAGCATAAATCTCCATACGAAGAGCACGAGCATCTCGGTCTCTATTCTGTAACATCTTAGTGGTAACCTGCCGCAGCGGATCCTCCAAAGAAGAATCAAAGTAGACTCCACTGAGATAGCCTTCTTCTCTTGGCTGAGAAGCTCGAACATAATAGAACTCGGAATTCTGCAGCTGTGCATGTCTTGCTCTCATGATGGTCAACATTGAATAGGCGGCATCCTGAACCGCCATGTCAATGGTAACGCCCAATCGATAAGACCAATGGATCGGCTCCTCGGCTCTCGGGTAATCTGGGTATACCCTAACAGTGCACATGTATTGACTCTGGTTGAAATCCCGGTACTGCTCCTCCACTGTATACTCTGGGTACCAGCGGTAACCGGCTTCTGACATTATCCTGACCAACATGGTCGTGTGACCCAGTACATCGACACACCTGGTCAAACGGACCACTTGACGAGAAGAACAGGAAGGCATCTAAAATAGAGAATAATGCAAAGGCATTAGAGCAGTGGAAATGAAATTGGGCAGCATAACAGTTGTAAATGCTCAAAAACATTTTTGAGACATCCCATAAAAGATTGGATAGCATAACCACTCAACTGTCAAATTCAAATTCCATGGTCAACAAATACTTATTTTTTCCTCGGAACAAAAAGAAAACTCGGATTGACTCTCGAACCGTTTCCCTACAATCTATAAGTTAGTAACACGCGATCCTGAGAGATATATAAGAAACCTAGTTCTTAATCCCTGTAAAAAGATGAGGATGACCATAATAGAATGACTTGAGAAGAGAAGCAAGAGCCTTACGTTCCCTTCCACAAACAATTCCCTTACATATAACTAAAGCAATTATAGACTCGACTTCGACCTGTTTGGCTTGGTAATCCTACAGTCAGTCAGGCTCTGATACCAACGTTGTAGGGACACCGATCCTAAGCCATAGGAATCCATCCTGTAACACATCACATTCCTTTGCGGTATCACGCATGGTTAACCCCACGACTGCCACCTTACCTTAGCCGGGACCGTTTGCGCCTTTTGACTCATGTATCCAATTGTGTCGCTAGCATTCCAATGTCAAAGAACCCGGGTCAACATGACTAGTCATAAACTCAAGTGGCTCAACTGTACAGAGACATGCATACATATCCCAGCAAAGCAGGTGTCGGTCATCAGCGAGTGTAGACGAGTCGTAGCAAGTACAAGGACTCCATTACACCGTGTGACATTTCCCTGTAGGGACAGACACAACAATTAAGAAGGATACATGCTGGTAAACCAATGTTTCCGGAGCAGTAGCGAACTACCAAGGCTTGGTGGAAGCACAAAGGGGCATTTCTCTGTATAGAGAGCTACTAAGGGCATACGACTAGGTGTTGAACCCCATATATATCACAGCACATCACATGTATGCATGACATACTCGATATGCATAGATACAACAATGGCATCACAACATAACCATATAACATCACAACATATATTTAGAAGACTCGGAAGAGCCTTGCATAATAAGTTCATACAAGTAGGGGTCACATGACCCGACACGCAAGTTATACAAACAAAGTCATAAAAGCCATACGGAAGCATTAAAGCTATGTGAGTACAGATATATGAAAGGAAAAGGCATAAAGCCTCACTATCTATAGATCCCTTCTGAAAGGGGCCAGGTCATAGCTGGGACACCAGCTATTCATAATCATTGACGTCTAGGTAGAACCCACATGATTGCTCGTGGGTGTCTTCTGCAGCATGTATTAAACAAACATGAGTACAAGGTACTCAACAAGACTTTGGAATAGATCTATCTACTCGTGCACATGTATTAATAAAGGGGGGGTTGTGGAGTTTCATGCAGCAAGCCAACTTTGACTCTTGGCTAGCCTATACTACAACTTTAATTGTTTTGAACAAATTTGATAAGTCGTACACGAGTCCACTACCACCACAACAATACACTATCATAGATTCATTCCCGTTTCCCTACGGGAATGCCATACATGATACTCACACTTATCTTGATACTTTTATGAGTAGCCATTAAAGTTATCTATGAACAACATATGTCTCCAAGTAGTCCATATCCACGGACGCGGCTATTCGAATAGATCATAACCCTGCAGGGGTGTACTTCTTCACACACGCTTTCGCCACTTATCGCCATGTGCACTTTATGCACCTCGGCAACCTTCAGGCGGAAGCCCGGCAAGGGAGTCGGCCACGACCGTTAACCACACTAATACCTAGTCCAAGTTTATCGCCTATTTGAGAGTGAACCCGCACGAAAGTCCAGTCGAAGTTTCCGCTACGGCCCCAAGCGATGTGCACAGGGTTTCTAAGCCCACCATCCTTGTGCCACTTGGTACACCGTGCCACTTCCTACCGCGTCATAGCCCACCTCTAAGGTCAGCACTATGCACGGCCTCCAGCATGACTATAAACACTAGAAACTACTTGCAACTCCTGGACCGAGTACTAGGCGATTAATTAGTCGAGCGGGGTCATATTTCAGGGCCCAGCATGTGGTAGTACCTAGTCTTGGATTACATACATGGAACTCAGTTCCTAAGGACGGTTCCAATGAAACAACCCGCCATGTACTCCTACATAGCCTTTCATCGCTACCTTTACCAAATCAGGTTCTACACATATTCTGTTGTCATTAGAACACATTCTTCCATTCCTGTTCATCACCCAGATGAAGCAAACATGACACAACTCTAAGCATAGCAAGCATAACAGGATAAGACACATCATGGCTCAAGCAACTACGAGGTATGCTAGGTTGCAAGGTTTAGCTATTGACTGTGACAATGACAGGTCATGCAAAGGAATGGGTTCAGCTACCGAAGTAAAACATTCGAAGCATTTTGTCGTAATGCAATAAGTGAGAGCAGGTGCGGGAACATGGGAATTTATCGGGATGATAAAAAATGTTGCTTGCCTTGAAGATCAGTGGAAGGATATGCTCCTTCAGACGGATACTCCTCGGTATCCTCTCAAGAGGAGCCTACGGTAACAAATAGTAAAAAAATCAATACACAGCAAGTGCGACAATATGATGCATGATCATGGCATGACACGAGTATGATGGATGAGAAAATTCATATGCAAATGATTTGGTTTGAAGCTGGTTTGAAACATGGTTTCAAATGTCACTTCAAATAATCATTTCCATAAACTTCTTTTAATTTATTTGGCCTCATGGTTAGTATAACTTGTTCTATCATGCATCAAAATAGCACCATTGGATTCTTTGGTTTTTTCTGATCATTTTTCATACATAAATTAATTTAATCTGAGTTACAGATTATTTTCTATGAATTTTTGAAGTTTTGAACTTATTCTGGAATTGTTTTAATTCAGAATTGGAATTACTGCATCAGCCTTTCATCAGCAGGTCAATGTGGCCGTTGCAAGTCAAACCTGACCAGTGGGACCCACTAGTCAGTGTCTCTGGATTAAAATCATAATAGAATTTAGTTAGTTAGCTAATTAGAAGTGACTGGACCACATGTCAGTGTGTGATTAACAATTAATAAATTATTTATTTTTGTTTAGGTTAATCCTAATTAACCAGAGGCTGGCCCCACCTGTCATAGGCTCAGGGGGGTTGAACCCACCAGGTCGAACTCACCGGCGGCGAGCCTCCAATGACACTAGAAACGGCGGAGGGCATCGGAAATGAATCTCCGGTGACCATTCGAGCGGCGGAAGGGCTTAAACTATCGGCCACTCGATCGCAAGCACGATGGAGCAAACCCCACGGCCTGGGGTGGCCGGAATCGGCGCCGGCGACGAGCTTGGCGACGGCCGAAGCTCGGGCCTCGTCGAAGTCATCGCTATGGGGCTCAACACATGCGGGGCTTGGCTCCTACGACACCTACTCGACGAGCTGAAGCTGATGATGCCATCGGAAGGACTAACCGATTACCGAAGCATCACCGGCGACGAGCTGCCGCGGCATATCTCATCGGGATCCAGTGGAATCGGGGCTAGAGCTCGGGAATGAGGGGGAAAGCATGGGAATGGGTTCCTCAGCTCACAGAGAGGGCAGACGCGATGAGAGCTGGCTCAGGGACGGCCTGGAGACGACGAATCGACGACGACGAGCTTTGTGGTTGATACGTCTCCAACGTATCTATAATTTTTGATGGTTTCATGCTATTATCTTGTCAAACTTTGGATGTTTTGTATGCCTTTTATATATTTTTTGGGACTAACTTATTAACTCAGTGCCAAGTGCCCGTTCCTGTTTTTTCCGTGTTTTTGACCTTTTTCAGAGGAAGATGTGAAACGGGGTCCAAACGGAATAAGATCCCCGAAAATATTTTTTTCCGAAACAAAATAAGATCGGGAAACGTGAGAACCAAGGCAGAGGGTCCCCAGGGACCCCACAAGCCCTCTAGCTCCGGCTAGGGGGGAGGCCGGGCCTCACGATCTTGTGGGCCCCCTGGACCTCCTCTGCCCTAGGTTTTGCGCCTATATATTCCCTGAAATCCCAGAAAAAATCAGGAGATCATCGAAAGTACTTTTCCACCACCGCAAGCATCTGTCTCCGCAAGATCCCATCTGGGGCATGTTCTGGTGCCCTGCTGGAGGGGGGATTCGGAGATGGAGGGCTTCTTAATCAACACCATGACCTCTCCAATGATGCGTGAGTAGTTCACCATAGACCTACGGGTCCATAGCTAGTAGCTAGATGGCTTCTTCTCTCTCTTGGATCTTCAATACAAAGTTCTCCACGATCTTCATGGAGATCTATCTGATGTAATCTTCTTTTGCGGTGTGTTTCTCGAGATCCGATGAATTGTGGATTTATGATGAGATTATCTATGAATCTTATTTGAGTTTCTTCTGATCTCTCTTATGCATGATTTCGTATCCATCTAATTCTCTTCGAGTTGTGGGTTTTGTTTGGCCGACTAGATCTATGATTCTTGCAATGGGAGAAGTGCTTGGTTTTGGGTTCATACCATGCGGTGACCTCACCAAGTGACAGAAGGGGTAGCGAGGAACGCATCATGTTGTTGCCATCAAGGGTAAAAAGATGGGGTTTTCATCATTGGTTTGGGATTATCCCTCTACATCATGTCATCTTGCTTAAGGCGTTACTCTGTTCATCATGAACTCAATACACTAGATGCATGCTCGATAGCGGTCGATGTGTGGAGTAATAGTAATAGTATAGATGCAGAAAGTATCGGTCTACTTGTCTCGGACGTGATGCCTATATGTATGATCATTGCCTTAGATATCATCATGACTTTGCGCGGTTCTATCAATTGCTCGACAGTAATTTGTTCACCCACCGTAATATTTTAGAGAATCCTCTAGTGAACGCTATGGCCCCCGGGTCTACTCCAGACCATATTTTCAGCCTTACACTTTTACTTCGTTGCACTTTCCGCCTTCAGATCTCACTTTGCAATCAATCTTGAAGTGATTGACAACCCCTTTGTAGTGTTGGGTGCAAGCTCTTTGTGTTTGTGCAGGTACTCTGGACTTGACGAGATTCTCCTACTGGATTGATACCTTGGTTCTCAAACTGAGGGAAATACTTACTGCTCCTGTGCTGCATTGCCGTTTCCTCTTCAAGGGAAAAACCAACGCAAGCCCAAGAGACGACAAAAGGATATCTAGCACCACTACCGAGGAAGAACTTTTCTTGCCGTAGCAGTGGTCGATGGTTCAAGACGACAGCGATCTCGCGTCTCGGGAGCTCTCAGTGTTCTGTGGCTTGCTGGGGAGCTTCAGGTAGTCTCGGCGGAGCTTCTGCGTGGCTCAAAGGCAGGGACAGACGACCGGAGCGAGCTGACGACGGTGAGGTTGCACGGCGGCCATGGCGGCACAGAGAAGAAAGAGAGGGAGAGTGAATGGCGAGGACAGAGCGATGGGGACGGCTTCGGGGAAGCTTATCCCCTGTGCCAGCATGACGAGGGAGGCAAACAAGCACGTAAATGTGTGCTGCAACAACGAGAAGCGGCAGCCACCTCCTCCTCTGCCTATTGGCAGAGGTGGAAGACGACAGGAGGGAGTTGGGTTGGGCCTGGGCGACAGGTAAGCTCTTTCTCCCATTTTATTTTTATTTGTTTTCTGTTTTACAATTCTGACATTTGTTTTACTTATTTTTGGCTCCAAACTATTTCCTAAATTGCTGATATATTTGTGGGGTGATATTTGGAATAATTCCAAGCTCCGCAAAATGTTTCAACATTTTATAACATCCTCAAAATTTATAACTAATTGTTTGGGTATTATCAGTGGCTTTTGTGGATTAATTAAAATGCCAAAAGATGTTTTTAAAATAATATCCACCCGTGTAATATTCTTTCCAATATTTAAGAGAAAAGTTGAACATGTTTTAAGGCCATTTTGGGTTCACTGAATTTTCACATTAATTGAATTGGGTTGAATAAGTGAGATGCTAGGGTTTCTTCAATCCCCACTTCAATTTTAATGCAAAAATAAAACATGAGGCACCATCTTGCTAAACACCAATAAGAATTCTAGGGATGTGACAGGAATAGTATACGGGATTATAAGAACCCTTGGCACAGAGGTTCAACTGATAAGATCTTCGTATAATATGTAGAATCCAATATGGACATCCAGGTCCCGCTATTGGATATTGACCGGGGAGTGTCTCAGGTCATGTGTGCATAGTTCTCGAACCCGTAGGGTCTGCACACTTAAGGTTCGGTGACGTTTTGGTATAGTTGAGTTATAGGTGCTGGTGACCTAAGTTTTGTTTGAAGTCCCGGATGAGATCACGGGCGTCGCGAGGGTTTCTGGAATGGTTCAGAAATGAAGATTGATATATAGGATTGTTTCATCTGGCTTCCGGAAAGATTTCGGGCATTGTCGGCACTTTATCGGGAGTGACGAGTGGGTTCCGGTTTTACTGGGAGGGGCCACCCACCTGGGAGAGAACGTAAAAGGCCCATGGGTGGCGCACCAGCCCTTAGTGGGATCGTGAGGCCAGCTCAATGGAGCTGTTTCGGCCAAGGGAAAAATTCAAAGGAGCAAAAAAAGGAGGTGGGAAGGAAAGAAGGAAGGGACTCCACCTTCCAAACCAAATTGGAGTTGGAGTCCCTCCTCCTCCCTTCGGCCGACGCCCTTGGGGCTCCCTTGAGTCTCAAGGATAGCCCCTCCCCTCCTCCTATATATACTAGAGGTTTTAGGGTTTTTGAGACATAACTTTGCCACGTGCAACCCTAAACCTCTACTTCGTAGTTCTTCCTCTAGATTGGATTTGTGCGGACCTCGGGCGGAGACCTGTAGGAATAGATCATCACCATCACCGGCGCGTCGTCACGCTGTCGGAGAACTCATCTACTTCCTCGTATCTCTTGCTGGATCAAGAAGGCGGAGATCGTCATCAAGTTGTACGTCTGCTGAACACGGAGGTGCCGTCCGTTCGGTTCTACATCGGGACGGATCGTGGGACGATGGTGATCTACAAGGGTATGTGGATCCGATCTCCCTCTCGTAGATGAACATCACCATGTTAGGTCTTCGCATGCGTATTAAATTTTTTGTTTCCCATGCAACATTCCCCAACAGTGGCATCATGAGCTAGGTTCATCCGTAGATGGAATCTCGGGTAGAACACAAAAGTTTTTGTGGGTGTTGATGTTTGATTTTCTGCCCTCCTTAGTCTTTTCTCGATTCAGCGGCATTGTTGGGTTGAAGCGTCCCGGACAAACCTTACTCATACGCTTACGAGAGACCGGTTACATCGACTAACATGCAAGTTGTTGCATAAAGATGACTGGCGGGTTTATGTTTCTTCAACTTTAGTTGAATCGGATTTGACCGAGGCGGTCGTTGGAGAGAGGTTAAATAGCAATTTGCACATCACCGTTGTGGTTTTGCGTAAGTAAGATGCGATCATACTAGATACCCATAGCAGCCACGTAAAACATGCAACAAAAAATTAGAGGATGTCTAACTTGTTTTTGCAGGGTATGCATGTGATGTGATTTGGCCAAAGACATGATGTGATATATTGGATGTATGAGATGATCATGTTGTAATAGTTAAATATCGACTTGCACGTCGATGTTACGGCAACCGGCAGGAGCCATATGGTTGTCTTTAAACTAACGTTTGTGTTTGCAGATGCATTTAGTGTATTGCTAGGTTGTAGCTTTAGTAGTGATAGCATAGATAGCACGACAACCTCGATGGCGGCACAATGATGGATATCATGGTGCGGCCCCGGTGACGATGAAGATCATGCCGGTGCTTTGGTGATGGAGATCAAGAAGCACGAGATCATGGCCATATCATGTCACTTATGAATTGCATGTCATGTTAATCCTTTTATGCACCTTATCTTGCTTAGAACGACGGTAGCATTATAAGGTGATCCCTCACTAAAATTTCAAGATAAAATTGTGTTCTCCCCGACTATGCACTGTTGCGACAGTTCGTCGTTTCGAGACACCACATGATGATCGGGTGTGATAGACTCAACGTTCACATACAACGGCTGCAAAAAAGTTGCACACGTGGAACACTCGGGTTAAATTTGACGAGCCTAGCATGTACAGACATGGTCTCGGAACACAAGAGACCGAAAGGTCAAGCATGAATCGTATGGTTGATATGATTAACATAGAGATGTTTACCACTGAAACTACACTCAACGCACGTGATGATCGGACTTGAGTTAGTGAATTTGGATCATGCCACACTCAAATAACTAGAGGGATGTCTATTTGAGTGGGAGTTTATTAGTAATATGATTAGATAAACTCTAATTGTCTTGAACATAGTCTAAGTAAACTTTGCAATATTTTTATGTTGTAGATCAGTGGCTCGCGCATTAGTAACCCTGAATTTCAATACGTTCCTAGATAAAGCTAAGCTGAAAGATGATGGTAGCAACTTTGTAGACTGGGCTCGTAATCTGAGGCTTATCCTACAAGATGGGCAAAAGAATTATGTCCTTGATGCAACACTAGGAGATGAACCAACCACTACGGTTGATCATGATGTTTTGAATGTTTAGCAAGCGCGTAAGGAGGACTACTCAGTAGTTCAGTGTGCAGTCTTGTATGGTTTAGAACGGGGACTTGAACGACGCTTGAACTTCATGGAGCGTATGAGATGTTCCAGGAGTTGAAGTTTATCTTTGAGAAGAATGCCCAGATCGAGAGGTATGAGACCTCCGATAAATGATAAGCTTCGTCTGTCAGTGAACATGTGCTCAAAATGTCTGGGTACTCAAACCGTCTAGCTGAGGTGGAGATTGAACTCCCGCAAGAGGCTATCACTGAAAGAATTCTTCAATCACTGTCACCTAGCTACAAGAGTTTTGGGTTGACCTATAACATGCAAGGGATGAATAAGTCACCCGGTGTGTTACTTGCGATGCTGAAAGTCGCGGAGTCAGAAATCCGGAAAGAACATCAAGTGTTGATGGTCAATAAGACCACTAGTTTCAAGAAAAGTGGCAAAGGCAATAAGGGTAACTCCAAAAATAGCAGCAAAACTGTTGCCCCTCCGATGAAGAAACCCAAGGCTGGACCTAAGCCGGAAACTAAGTGCTATTATTGCAAGGGGATGGCTCACTGGAAGCGCAACTACCCCCAAGTATTTGGCTGATAAGAAGGCGGCCAACACCAAACCAGGTATATGTGATACACATGTTATTGATGTGTACCTAACCAACTCTCATAGTAATGCATGGGTATTTGCTACCGGTTCTATTGCTCACATTTGCAACTCGAAGCAGGAACTGCAGAATAAATGAAGGCTGGCGAAGGATGAAGTGACGATGCACGTGGGAAATGGTTCCATGGTTGATGCAATCACCGCCGGCACGGTCTCACTTCAGTTACCATCGGGATTAGTTATGAATTTAAATAATTGTTATTTAGTGCATGTGTTAAGCATGAACATTATATCTGGATCTTGTTTATTGCGAGACGGTTACTCTTTTAAGTCAGAGAATAATGGTTCTCGAACCCGCAGGGTGTGCACACTTAAGGTTCGGTGACGTTTTGGTATAGTTGAGTTATAGGTGCTGGTGACCAAAGTTTTGTTCAGAGTCTCGGATGAGATCAGAGACATCACGAGGATTTCTGGAATGGTCCGGAAACAAAGATTGATATATAGGATTCTTTCATTTGCCGGCACTGTACCGGGAGTGACGAATGGGTTCTGGGTTTTACCGGGAGGGGCCACCCAGCCGGGAGAGAACCTAAAAGTCCCATGGGTGGTGCACCAGCCCTTAGTGTGCTGCTGAGGCCAGCCCAATGGGGTTGTTTCGGCCAAGTGAAAAAATCAAAGGAGAAAGAAAAAAAGGAGGTGGGAAGGAAGGAAGGTACTCCACCTTCCAAACCGAATTGGAGTAGAAGTCCCTCCTCCTCCCTTCGGCCGAGGCCCTTGGGGCTCCCTTGAGTCTCAAGGCTAGCCCCTCCCCTCCTCCTATATATACTAGAGGTTTTACGGTTTTTGAGACACAAGTTTGCCAGGTGCAACCCTAAACCTCTTCTTCGTAGTTCTTCCTCTAGATTCGATTTCTGCGGAGCTCGGGTGGAGCCCTACAGGAATAGATCATCACCATCACCGGCGCGCTATCACGCTGCCGGAGAACTCATATACTTACCCGTCTCTCTTGATGGATCAAGAAGGCAGAGATCGTCATCGAGTTGTACGTGTGCTGAACGCGGAGGTGTCGTCCGTTCGGTGCTAGATCGGGACGGGTCGTGCGACGACGGTGATTTGAATCACGAAGTTGTTCCACTACATCAACCGCGTTTCTTAACGCTTCCCGCTTAGAATTCTACAAGGGTATGCGGATCCGATGTCCCTCTCGTAGATGAACATCACCATGATAGATCTTCGTGTGCGTAGGAAATTTTTTGTTTCCCATGCAACGTTCCCCAACAGTTATGACTGTTGCATGATGAATGCCATCTGACATAATTATCCATCACTGATCCATTGCCTACGAGCTTTCCACATATTGATCTTTGCAAAGTTACTTTTCCGTTGCTATTGTTACAATCACTAGAAAACTTCTACTATCACGTTTGCCACCGTTATTGTTACTTCCATACTACTTTGCTACTAAATACTTTGTTGCGGATATTAAGTCTTTCAGGTGTGGTTGAATTGACAACTCAGTTGCTAATACTTGAGAATATTCTTTGGCAGCCCTTGAGTCGAATCAATAAATTTGGGTTGAATACTCTACCATCGAAAACTATTGCGAACCCCTATACTTGTGGGTTATCAGTCCACAGACCCGTGGGGCAGCTCCTGCGCGCTAGGATCGGTACCGTTGAGGCCACCGCCCGCTGCGATGGAGGGATCGAGACGTAGGGCCATGATAGTTGCCGCACTGGACGCTGCCGTCGCAGACACACACCCTTGTTGTAGATCGGCTACCACGACACCGAGATCAGAGACCAAACACTCCACATCGGGTCGCCACGAGAACATGTCGTCGATATTGGCGATGTTGGCGCAGATGGCTCCTGTGTTGTTGTGGAGCTCAAGGTGGAAATCGTCCATGGAGGACGTGATCTTCTCCATGTAGTCCTTCATTGTGGGATCCATGGCCTCGATTTGAGCCCGAGCTTGTCGGAGACAGTGAGTTTCTACGAATTGCGCCAACGCGTGCGGGTGGAAGGGGTGGTGGTTGTGTGTGATACCAAATGTTAGGAACTCGGTTTGGATCTCTCAACTGGTGGCTAGATATCTTAGATTGGAGCAATAGTCTCAAGTACAAGCCGATTACAAGGAAGAATGAAGGGAATCGAGAGAGAGGGAAGGAGTGTCGCCGCCTAGCCGTGATCCACGCTTGGATGTCTCTACCTTCCTTGACTTGAACTTTAAGTAGACCGTGTTGTGAGCTTCACTTGGTCCACGCGGGCCCGTTGGTACTGGAGTTGGGTTTGGGGACGCGACGTGGGCTCTCATCTTGTCCCGCTGTGCCGGTTGGTGGGACCGGCATGTGGGCGACGCTGACAAACCCACAACTTGCTTCCCTCGCGTGTGGAGTAACGGTGACTGGAGTTTGGAGTGGCGTGTCGTGCAGCGAGAAATTGAGGTAGTACCAAACTATGTGACCCTAAAGCATGCATGTCTCGCGACGGCCTTGGCTTGCCGGTGGCGGATCTTGTCGACATTCTCTTATGTAGGCTTGATCTGCTTGCTTAGGTGGGAAATCTTCGCGTCCATGCATCAAACTTGGACACAAGGTCATCGACGACACGTGAATCTGCTCCGCGTTCTCCCTCATAACCGCAAGGACCAAATTGGTCTGCGCTAAGGCAAGGGCGGCTTCAAAGGCGCCATCACGGCTCACTTTTAATTCAACGAACCTCGCTTAGAATTTTGTGTGAATGAAATTGTACCACTCAACCAAGATATTGAGAGACAACAAATGAAAATTTAACACTACTGATACATATTGTGAGGACTTTGGGTGTAGATCTCACGAGATCAGTAGGAAAAAGAGGATGAGAGGGAGAGAACCACATGGGCAGAGAGAAATGAGCAAGAGACCACGCAGCCGCATCTCTCATCAACGAGGATGATAGCCACACATTCTTCCGGACCATGGGCGTGCTCGACGCGGCCAGGACAGTTGAATCGGTGGTGTGCATCAACACGAGAACAGCGACGCAGTCGCGATTCTCGTGCTAGATAAGATGAATCCTCAACCGGCGGCTGAGGCAAACAATGACATGATGGACATGGATGGTGCGGTATTGCGGTGGTCGCCTTGGTCGAACCAACTTTCCTGATGGTGCCATGGATGTACGTGGTTCCACAGGACGGGGATATCGACGAGAGCATCCACTGACCGTGCTTGTTGAGCATGATAATCACATATATTAGTACGATTATGTTTGTTATTTCCTAGTTTATCTCCCGATCCTCTCTTTGTATAGTGGATATGATTGAGATATTTCTGCACATGTACTTTATATATGCTAAGGCATACCGTCCCCTCCTAGACCTAATCGCTTCTGCTACAACCGCGCATGTGACGCCACTACTTCTCCTAGCCGCTGTTGCACAGTAGTTGTCGCCGCCCACCCGACCACCGCAGCCCTCCTCCCATCGTCGCTCGCCTCGCCCACGCACCCCCATCATGTACTTACTCTCCGGATAGAACCCCTTTGCCGGTCCCGATACTGTCTCCTCCGAGGACATCCGCAACATCAAAATTCACGAGCACGTTCCCATATGTATCTCTCAAGACAACTCCGCCTACTACATATGGAAGACCTACTTCAACCTCGTCTTCCGTTTGTACCACCTTCAGGAGCACATCGACGGCTCCGTCGACCCGAAGGCCATGAAGCACGATGCCGAGTGGTCGGCCGTCGAGGCTACTCTCTTCTTGTCGGGGGGATAACCCCGGGGTAGGCTCATCAAGCCTATTCCTTCATTTCCGGCCCAATGAACATGAACGTATACAAATTACCAAGGACCAAGTCTTCTGGCCAGCTAGGCATCACCTACAGGCTGGAGGACGAGGCGGCCATCCTTCTGGCCGGCTAGAGTCAAGGCGGCCTCCTCTTCTGAGCCGGCCTGGTCCCGCCAACCGGACTAGGGAGGAGGCGGCCGCACTTAAGCCGGCTAGCCAAGCAGGCTAGCCGGCCGAAGATCACAGGTCACATCAGATCGTAGGTCAGGATAAGACCTCACGATTAAAGGTAGCTACGCATCAGCAAAGGTACCGGATCGGGGAACCCGGTAGGTACGAGCGTCGGCGGCCACGCCACTGACCTACCCCGGCTCTGATCCATCACCTAGCATAGTGTCGGACCGTCACACTCCCACTCCATTACTACACTCGGCGTGGGGAACAGTGGAGGCGGCCGTACTACCTGCCCATGAAGAATCTCGCGGGGCGACGCTTGGCGTACAGCGCGTGCTCGGCGTCAACCTTACGCGAGAGCCTCATTGGCCAGCCGGCGGGTCCCACGGGCAATCGAGACCATGCAGCTGGCGGGCCCCTCAAGCGACAAGACAAGACTCTTGTGGGCCCCTGGCCAGCCGGCGAGGCTGCTAGCCGGGTCCCACACTTGTATCCTTTATCCATATTGTAGGCTGGCGGGTTCCTCTATAAAACCCCCCGGTCGCCCTCCATGCAAGGGGGCCGATCATTCACCAATCATACAACACAGCACCTTCACCAACCACAGAGAAAGAGGCAGAGACGAGTCGGCTACTCCCCTCTTCCTCCTCCCAACACAGCTCCAGGAGCGACATTGTACTCCGTTCATATACATCAAACACTCCGGCAGGATTAGGGGTATTATCTCTACGGAGAGCCCTGAACCTGGGTACATCGTGCGTCCCATGCGTGTACCAAACTCATTCCCAGCATCCACCTTTGTCCCTTCGGTTCTCACCGACTTTAGCCTACCTATGGCATATGTTGTGAGTATTCACCGACACTTCTGCTGGTTCTTCCAAACCATCTCAAAGGATCTCTTCTATACGGTGGTCCAGGATGACGATCATGCCTACTCCATCTGGACAAAGCTCAACAAGCTCTTCACGGACAACCGCCTTCAGCGCCTCGTCTTCCTCCAGCAAGAATTCTTCGGCTGTCACCAAAAGAACTCCTCCCTGGAGGACTTTTGTGTGCGCCTCATGCGCCTCTGCGATGAGCTCCACGACATCGGCGAGAAGGTCTCCTCTGACCTCCTAAGCACCCTTGTCATCACCTTCAATGAAGAATTCTCCAACGCTGCCGCCAACCTCACGGTCATCCCTGACCTGGCTTTTCCCAAGGTTGTTGCATACTTAAAATTGGAGGAACGTCGGATGAAGCAGCTGAAGCTTCGGGCCGTCCACATGGCCCTCACCGCTAGCACCTCGCACGCCGCCCCTTCACCTCGCCTTTGCAGCAACCGGCATCGTCGGTGCTCGCATTGTCATTCCCGTTCCCATAGCGGGGCACCGACACCGCCCTCTCCCGTCAATCGCGGCGGCCACCTGATGACGAGTTGATGGATACACTTCTCGCCCCCCGTTGCTTACCCCAATGGAAGGTGGAGATCTAATCAGCAACAGATTTCCCTTACACGGGGGCTGTAAGGTTTATCGAACCAGGAGGACTCCGAGGATCAACAAGTAGGTGTCCGCTGCTCTGGCGCTAGCAGAAGACGTGGACCAGCACACACAACAAATAACTTTGCTCCCAACGAGTACATAGAGGTTATCAATCTATCCGGCCTTGTAGTTTGCAAAGGATCAAAACACAAGCGGGAATAGTGATAGTGATTGCAACGGAAAAGTAAATGAAAGCACTAAATGGTGGAGGTGTAAACAATAGTGGTAATTTTGACCAGAGTCCCATGATATTCACTAGTGATGTCTCTCTCCCGAAAGACGATAAACAACCATGCATGGGTAAACAAATTACAGCTGGGCAATTGACAGAATTATAAACGCACACCAATGCTAATCATGCTACTAGAAAGTTAGAGGCTCAAAAGTAATGGGCAGTACACCAATACAAGTGCAATGTTTATTCATCAGCATCTACTTACTAATCATTCACCTTGAGATATCTATCCAGAACATCTCGCTGGTATTAAGTTGCGAGCTCCACCCGAAGTGTAAACTCAAAGCAACGGACAACTGCATTAATGAACTTTGTGTAAGGTAAACAATTCTTGCAAGCGTGGTCAAGAGCACCATTGTTTTCTCCCTTGTGACAACAGCACATTCCCTAGTCTCATGTTTCTCTCACTCAAGCTAGACATCAGGGGGTATGAACCCACAATCATGCATAACGCTCCCTCTTGTAGTTACAATCTACTACTCGGCCAAAGCAATAAAGAGCAACAGAGAACTTGCATGAATCACTAAAGAACATAATATAAAATGATAATCAAATATATAACTCATCAAAATCTGAACATAATATCATAATTCATCGGATCCCAGCAATCCAAGCATAGCAATAGCAGAAAAATTACATAGATGCCTTGATCATGTAGGGCAGCTCACAAGGGCTAAACATTGAAGCACAAGATTGGAGAGAAGACATCACATAGCTACTGGTCATGGACTCATGGTCCAAGGAGGAGTACTCACGGCACGCCCGGGAAGCATCCATGGTGGTGGAGAAGCTCTCGGAGGTCAATCCTCCCTCCGGCAGGGTGCCAGATAGAGTTCTTTTGCGTTGCGGTGGAGGAATGATGGAGAAATTCGCGATTCTGGATATGATGGAAGGGTTTCCTATTGGATAGGTAAATATAGGCCGAAGGATGGCACCAGAGGTGTGGGCCCCACCTAGGCGACCTGGTGGCACGACCAGGGGGTGGGCCGCACAGGGAGGCTGACTGGGCGAGCCCTAGCCCCCCTATGGCCCACCTTTGGTGCTCGTGAAGCTTCCGTCATGCTGATTTTTATATATTTTTCTCGGGATTTTTGGCACTGTGTAAATTGGGGTAAAATTCCCTGCGAAAAATACATCAGCAGACATAAATTGGCACTGGGTGCACTGAGTTAGTAGGTTAGTCGAAACATGTGTAAAAAGGTATGAAAGTGTAGCAAAACATATAACAATGTCACCCAAAAGATCATGGAACAAACATAAATTATAGATACGTTTGGGACGTATCAACATCCCCAAGCTTAATTCCTGCTCGTCCTCGAGTAGGTAAACGATAACACAAATAATTTCTCTGGTGGCATGCTAACACACATATAAGAACTTCAAAGTAAAGGAAGTAAGATAAGTAGTTCAAGTCAAGGCAATAACAAGCAAGAGTCTATATTTAGTATTGAAAATAACAAAGTAAGAACATAAAGGTGCAAGACCTCTCACTGTCCGTGACTCGAATGTCTCCAAATGGTGTTTTCGTGCAAGAAGTGGGAGATGGATTTAGAGCATAAAAATATTTGGTAGTTTAATTGAGAACTCAATCTACTAAAACTTCACACTTGGTCTCCTTCGGAATCTTATTTTGACTCATCCCCGGACCACTAGTCAGGCACAAGTCAAAATGATCCTCTCCCATTCGACTTTGAGCACTCAGGCAATGGATGAGCGCAAGCAAGATATGTTGGAACTTAGGATGGCAAAGAGAATAATGATGGGGAAGGAAGAAAAAAAGGTGTGGAAGGCTCACATCAATGAGGACAACCATAGGCGAGAGAAAGCCAAATGATACATATGATGTGAGGAGTAGGGATTTCCATGCAACGGATGCACATATGAGCTAAGGTAAGCTCTCCAATGGAACTAGTGGGGTGCATCCAACTTGCTTGCTCATTAAGACCTAGAGCTCATTTGAGGAGGCTCGTCATTGGAATATAGAAGCCAAGTTCTATAGTGTAAGGGTCCCCACATAGTTATGCATGAATTATAATCTCTATGGAGTACAAATATAACAATGAAGTACGAGTGTGGGTCTTTCAAAAGGAATAGTAGTGTTGCCCCCTTCTCTCTTTTTCTTTCTTTTTTTCTTTTTCTTTCTTTATTATTTTATTTTTGTGGCCTCTTTGGCTCTTTCTATTTATCTCCCATTTGTCTTATTTGGGATCTTTTCATGTGTCCTCTTTGGGATCTTTTAATTTCTCCACTTTGGGATCTTTTACTCACTTAAGGGCAACACTCTATGTTTTACAAGAATAAAAAAGAAGAACTTCACACTTTATAAGAAGTATTCAACATAAAGACAAATGAAAACTATCATGATGTATGCAAATGTATGCCTCTGCGAGTGTAGCAGGATATGCAATGAAACTAGCGCGTCATGTAGCAATAATAAGGGCGAGGCCCAACTAGCATGCGGCTCCTCGATCAAGCAAAAGCATCTATGACATGAAGATCAAGTCATGAGATGGTGGATGTTGCATGGCAATGTATCTTGGAAAGGCTATGGAAATGCCTTAATGGGTAGGTATGGTGGCTGTTTTATGGAAGGATATAATGAGGCTTATGATGACACAGCGTATCATGCCAAGGGTTTGGATGCACCACCGAAGTGTGCACCAACTCTCAAGATAAGAAAGGGCAATGCACGGTACCGAAGAGGCTAGCAAAATATGGATGGTGGAAGTGCCAACAATCGAATACTCGCATTAGTCCGAAGAACTCATGCACTTATTATTGGTAACTCTCTATCTAGTTAGGAGATTCACAAAGAGACAAGTACCCCGAGGAGGAGTGTTTGGGGGTTTTGTTATCCTTGCGCATCCTCGACCCGTGATAACATGAGGGTACTCTATATATTCCAACCCCTCCAGAGGTTAGCGATCCATCTAGTAGCTAGAGTTCTCAACTAATTTTTTTGGTTTTGTTAATACACACGGATTTCCCAAAATAAGGCACCTATCACTAATAGGATCAAGCTCTTGGAACCAATAATCCAAAGATTATTCAATCAATACCTCAAAACTATTGCAAGTTACTACTATGCTTAAATCGCAACCTCAATTACCTACTCATGCAAGACACACAACTCAGTGCAACAAGCGAACTCTCTAGCAAGATAAGCATGATAACTCAAGAGAGTTCCAAAAGCAACCTAAATAAAAGCTCTTAAAAGATAAAGCATGAAAACTAAGAGCTAAGCATGACAACAGCTATGAAAAGATAAAGAACACACAAAAAGAATAAGCATGAAAACCTATGTTGTGTTCTAGGTTGGAGTGGAGCGTGTTTCTCTCCCAAACAAATAAGGCTAGGTTCCAACTTGTTATGAACAGAAAGCTAAACTAAAGCAAACTGAAAAGTAAAAAAGCGGGACACTCCAACCATAGCACATAACATATGAAGTGATAAAAATATAGCATGGAGAAGGATGAATTGACCATTGTTGATGGAGAAGGGGATGCACGGGGGCATCCCCAAGCTTAGACGCTTGAGTCTCCTTGATTATTTCTTGGGGTGCATGGGGGCAACCCCAAGCTTGAGCGCTTGACACTCATGGATCTTCTTTCATCATCTTCCATCGCATACTTGAAAACTCCCTTCATACGAAACTCATCATAAGCTAAGTAGAGTGGTTAGTGCCCATAATAAAATAATATATTCTCTACTGGAAATAAATATTTTAATGAAAAGCTACTGTTTATCAAGATTTCCAAAAGGTTTTTGCAAAGAAAAACCAAGCTTAAGTTTTGCAAAACGATGAAAACGCAAAACGTGGCAGAATCTGTGAAAACAGAACAGCAGGTAGTAAATAATTGTTTCGGGGCACTTGTGCGACTCAAATGAAAAAACTCAGAACATACGCCAGAAATATAATTATATAGAGCATATTTTCAAAGCATTTCAGATCAAAAAGATGATCTGGTATTTTTTGGCGAATTTTTCTGTCAAGCAGACAGAATCTGTTTCTCGACAGCATGTCACAACTTTTGAACTTTCTTGCAATCGGAGGCTAAAAATTGGCAGAAAGCTTGAAAATAAAGATACAATGATGTTGCTACAGTAATAAAAAGCATCAAGACCACTAGAACTAGAAGTAAAAACAAATTGGGTTGCCTCCCATCAAGCGCTTTCTTTTATGCCTTTGAGCTAGGCATGATGCAAAAAGATCAAGTATTATCAACTCCAAAAGAATAACGTGCCCAAATAACAGACTCATAAGGTAACTTAATCTTCTTTTGAGGGAAGTGTTCCATTCCCTTTTTAAGGGGAAATTGGAATCTAATGGTCCCTTCTTTTATGTCAATGATAGCACCAACAATGCAGAGAAGAGGACGTCCCAAAATAATTGGACACGAGGGATCACACTCAATGTCCATAATAAGATAATCAACGGGGATATAATTATCATTGACAACAATAAGCACAATATCAATTCTCCCTAAAGGTTTCTTTATGGAAGAATCCACAAGACGAACATCAAAAGAACATTAATCATAAGGTTTCAAATCAAGCATATCATACATTCTTTTGGGCATAACGGAGGCACTAGCTCCAACATCACAAAAATCAAAGCAAGAGATATTATTCAATTTAATCTTGACCATAGGATCCCAACCATCTTCTAGTTTTCTAGGAATAGAAGTCTCTAGCTTGAGCTTCTCCTCCCTAGCTTTGGTAAGAGCATTGGTAATATGCTCAGTGAAGGCATTATTAAGTGTACTAGTGTGATGGTCTTTAGCCATTCTTTGCAAAAAAAAGTGATAACTTCGGAAAGACTACAATTATCAAAATCAAGATTACTACCATTAATTAAAGTGGTGGTGATGTCATCTAAGCTCATTCTTTTGGTAGTCTCTAAGATCAAAGGACCTTCTTGTCCTAAAGTTGAGGTATTAGCATCACCATTAATAGGTCCATTGGATCTAGGGATGTGATGGGTGCTAAAAGTTTTGAGATCCTCAACAACTTGTATAGTAGCAAGGTTAGTGTGTGTAGGAAGGCCCTTAATCCTATTTTCCTCTTCTTGAGATACAACCACTTTTGGTTTGGCCGCCATTTGATTTATCAAAGTGGCTTGGGTGTGATACATATTGGAAACTTGGGTCTCCGTGGTGGTGAGTCTAGTGTGGAGATTGGAAATCTCACTATTCAAGCTCTCAAGTTGTCTTTCCATGTTTTGCAAAATAGAAGAATGTTCATCTAATTTTCTAGAGAAGGCCTTGTTTTGTTCATATTGGGAGTCCATATAGTTCTTTGTAGGCTTCTCTATCTCTAGAATTTTTCAGAACTAGGCATTTGTCTATCATTAGGAGTGTCACTATAGGTGTTGCTATTCCCATAGTCGTTGGATGGGAACGGTCTAGGATTGCTACCAAAATTATTCCTATAGGCATTATTATTAAAGTTGTTCCCAGAGATAAAATTAACATCAACTTTCTATCTTTATTGAGCAACCGAAGAATTTAAAGGAACATCATGAGGATCAATAGGAGCTTTCTTAGTAAGTAAAGACATGATCATGTCAACCTTATCATTAAGGGAGGAGATCTCCTTAATAGAGTTTACCTTCCTACCTGTTGGAGCTCTCTCGGTGTGCCATTGAGAATAATTTGTCATCATCTCGTCCAATAGTTTCGTGGCAGCACCAAGTGTAGTTGACACAAAGGTTCCTCCCACGGCCGAGTCCAACAGATTGCGCGAGGTAAAGTTCAATCCTGCATAGAAAGTTTGGATAACCATCCAAGTTGTCAAACCATGTGTAGGGCAATTCTTAACAAGAGATTTCATACGTTCCAAAGCTTGGGAAACGTGTTCGTTATCAAGTTGCCTAAACTTCATAATGTTACTTCTTAACTGGATAATCTTAGCAGGCGGGCAATACTTCCCAATAAAAGCATCTTTGAACTTATTCCAAGAATCTATGCTATTCATAGGAAAAGATTGAAGCCACACTTTAGCTCCTGCTCTCAAGGAGAAAGGAAAAAGCTTAAGTTTAACAATATCACCATCTACTTCTTTGTACTTTTGCATATCACAAATCTCAACAAAATTATTCAAGTGTAAAGCGACATCATCTACAGCATCGGAGAATCGATCTTTCATAACAAGGTTCAGTAAAGCAGGTTTAATCTCATAGGAAGTCGCCCTAGAGGCGGGAGCAGCAATAGGAGTGCAGATAAAGTCATTGTTGTTGTGACTAGTGAAGTCACACAACTTGGTGTTTTCAGTGGAACCCATAGCAGCAGCAACGAGCAAGAACGAAGCAACTATTTTTTTGTGGTTTTTGGTATAAGAATCTAAAGCAAAAACTAGAAAGAAAACTAACAAGACTAAAAGCAAAGGTAAAAGATAGTGTGCAACTCCCTTATCTTGAAGACTGGAGTCCCCGGCATCAGCGCCAGAAATTTGCTTGATGAAGAGTTGATGGATATACTTCTCGCCCCTCGTTGGTTCCCCCAAGTGGAAGGTGGAGATGTAGTGAGCAGCAGATTTCCCTTACACGGGGACTGTAAGGTTTATCGAATCAGGAGGACTCCAAGGATCAACAAGTAGGTGGCTGCTGCTCTGGCACTAGCAGAAGACGTGGACCTGCAGACACAACAAATAACTTTGCTCCAAATTAGTAAAGAGAGGTTGTCAATCTCTCCAGGCTTGTAGTTTGCAAAGGATCAAAACACAAGCGGGAATAGTGATAGTGATTGCAACGGAAAAGTAAATAAAAACATTAAACGATGGAGGTGTAAACAATGGTGGTAATATGGACCAGAGTCCCATGATGTTCACTAGTAATGTTTATCTCCCAAAAGACGATAAACAACTATGCGTGGGTAAGAAAATTAGAACTCGGCAATTGACAGAATTATAAACGCACCGCAATGCTAATCATGCTACTAGAAAGTTAGAGGCTCAAAAGTAATGGGCAGTACGCCAAGACAAGTGGACCCTTTATTCATTAGCATCCACTTACTAATCATCCACCTTGATATATATCTATCCAGAACATCTCGCTGGTATTAAGTTGCGAGCCACACCCAAAGTATAAACTCAAAGCAATGGACAACTGCATTAACGAACTTTGCGTAAGGTAAACAATCCTTGCAACCGTGGTAACGAACACCATTGTTTTCTCCCTGGTGAAACAAAATATCCCCTAGTCTCATGTTTGTGTCACTCAAGCTAGACATCAGGGGGCATGAACCCACAATCATGCATAACGCTCCTTCTTGGAGTTACAATCTACTACTCGCCCAAAGCAATAAAGAGCAACGGAGAACATGCATGAATCACTAAAGAACATAATACGAAAGGATAATAAAATATATAACTCATCAAAATCTCAACATAATCTCATAATCCATCGGATCCCAGCAAACCAAGCATAGAAATAGCAGGAAAATTACATAGATGCCTTGATCATGTAGGGCAGCTCACAAGGGCTAAACATTGAAGCACAAGATTGGATACAAGACATCACATAGCTACTGGTCATGGACTCATGGTACAAGGACGACTACTCACGGCACATCCAGGAAGTGTCCATGGTGGTGGAGAAGCTCGTGGAAAGGTGCCGGGAAGAGGTGTTCTGGCGCTCCCAATCTCGGAGCACTGCAGCGGTGGAGCGATGGAGAAAATTGCGATTCTAGATATGATGGAAGGGTTTCCTATCGGAGAGGTAAATATAGGCCGAATGAGGGCACCAGAGGGCATGGGCCCCACCCAGGAGATCTGGTGGCGCGGCCAGCGGGTGGGCCGTGCAGGGAGGCTGCCTAGGCGAGCCGTGGCTCCCCTCTGCCCCCACCTTTGGTGCTCGTGAAGCTTTCGTCATGCTGACTTTTATATATTTTTATCGGGATTTTTCGGACTGTGTAAATTGGGGTAGAAGTCCCTGCAAAAAAGACATCAGCAGACAAAAACTAGCACTGGGTGCACTGAGTTAGTAGGTTAGTCCAAATATGTGTAAAAAGGCATGAAAGTGTAGTAAAACATATAACAATGTCACCCAAAACATCATGGAACAAACATAAATTATTGGTATGTTTGAGACGTACCATCGCCTCGGCAAGGGCAAGGGACGGGAGCGGGCGCCCGCCCCGGGTGGTTCGCTCGGTTCAACTACCAGCAGCAGCGCATGCCACTGTGGTCCTACGGGCACAACCCATGGACCGTCGTCGTCCATTCCTACTACATGTCGGTTCCTTGCGGGCTCGCCCCCGGCATCCTTGGTGCTCGTCTGGTTCAGCATCAGTCCTACCTTGTGGCGCCCCAGCAGTTTACAACGCCACCACCACCCGCGCCACCACAATAATTTGGGGCATACCTGGCTCTGGTGGCCCCGCCCCACCAACAGGCTGGCAGCCCCTACTTCAACCCGGCCCCTCCACAGCTCCTGCCTGCGCCATGGGACCCGGCTCTGCTCGCCGCGCTACACTCCGCCCTCACTCCAAACATCTACTCTGGTGGTGGAGATTGGTGTATGGACACCAGGGCTACCGCCCATATGACCTCCTCGGTTGGTAACCTCGCTACTTCTTTCCCTATCAATACATCTACCTGCATCATCGTCGGTGACAGCTCCTCTCTTCCCATTACACATATTGGTCATACCTATTTTCCCTCTAATTCTACTCCCATCAATATGTCTGATGTTCTTGTTTATCCAGAAATCATTAAAAACCTTGTTTCTATTCACTGTCTTGCTCGTGAAAATCCTCTCACCATTGAATTTGACGAATGTGGTTGTTCTGTGAAGGACGCTCGTACCTGGATGATTCTGCACCAATGTGACAACCTCGATGATCTCTACCTCGTCGACTCTTCAGCTCCTACCTTGGTCGCTCCTGTCGCTTTCTTCGCTGGTGTGGATCTTTGGCACGCTCGTGTGGGACATCCCAAACCCGCTGCACTTCATCACATTCTTAGAAGTTTCTCTTTCACTTGTAATAAAGTAGACCACCATACTTGTCATGCTTGATGTCTTGGTAAACACGTGTGTATACCTTTTAGTGCATCTACCACAGTTGCATCTTACCCTTTTCAGTCGATTCATAGTGAAGTTTTGACCTCATCTATCGCAAGTAACATCGGCTATCTTTATTATCTGGTCATATTAAATGATTTCTCTCACTATGTGTGGACTTTTCCTTTATGGAAAAAATCTGATGTGCTCTCTACAATTACATACTTTTTCTCATATGTCGCCACGCAGTTTTGTTGTTCCATACTTGCCTTTCAAACTGACAATGGGAAAGAGTTTGACAATCTCGCCTTTTGGAATTTTCTCGCCACTCAGGGTACTATATTTCGTCTAACTTGTCCTCATACATCCCAGCAAAACAAGCGGGCAGAATGTGTACATTGCACTCAAAATGATTGCATACGTACGCTCTCGTTTCATGCCAATATCCCGGCATGTTTCTCGCCGGACGCTCTTGCCACAGCGGGAGACTATCTTGACTTGATCTTCCCCGGCAATGGCACTAGAAATTCCTTTTGATGTCTGCTAGAACTACATCGGTATTTCCCCAAAGAGGAAGGGATGATGCAGCATATCGACAGTAGGTATTTCCCTCATTGATGAGACCAAGGTTATGAAACCAGTAAGAGAACCTCCTCACACCATGTAAACAGCACCTGCACACAAATAACAATTACTCGCAACCCGACGTGTTAAAGGGGTTGTAAAACCCTTTCGGGTACGACCCCTCAAGATAGGCAAATAACGTGAGGTAAAAGTGGTAGATAGGATAAATAGATTGCGGAACAAATAAATTGCAGCAAGGTATTTTTGTATTTTTGGTCTAATATATCCGAAAATAAAAGAAAAGGAAAATAGATCGCCAAGGCAAATATGATGAAAAGAGACACGAGGGACGTAGGTTTCACTAGTGGCTTCTCTCGAGAAAAATAGCCAATGCTGGGAAAACAATTACTGTTGGGAAATTGATAGAACTTAAAATAATCATGACGATATCCACGAAATGATCATTATATAGGCGTCACGTCCAAGATTAGTAGACCGACTCATGCCTGCATCTACTACTATTACTCCACACATTGACCGCTATCCAGCATGCATCTAGTGTATTAAGTTCATGGGAAAACAGAGTCATGCAATAAGAACGATGACATGATGTAGACAAGATCTATTTATGTAGAAATAGACCCCATCTTGTTATCGTTAATAGCAACGATACATACGTGTTGTTTCCCTTTCTGTCACTGGGATCAAGCACCTTAAGATGGAACCCATCACAAAGCACCTCTTCCCATTGCAAGATAAATAGATCAAGTTGGCCAAACAAAACCCAAATATCGGAGAAGAAATATGTGGCTATAATCAATCACACATATAAGAGATCAAAGAAGACTCAAATAACTTACATGGACAAAAACATAGATTTGATCATAAACTCAAAGTTAATCGGATCCCACCAAACACACCGCAAAAAGACTTACATCATATGGATCTCCAAGAGACCATTGTATTGATAATCAAGAGAGAGAGAGAGAGAGAGGAAGCCATCTAGCTACTAACTACCGACCCGTAGGTCGACAAAGAACTACTCACGCATCATCGGAGAGGCACCAATGAACATGATGAAACCCTCCGTGATAGTGTCTAGATTGGATCTAGTGTTTCTAGACTCTACGGCCCTGGAATTGATTTTGTCCCCCTCCTTAGGGTTTCTGCAATATTGGGGTATTTATAGAGGAAAGAGGCGGTGTGAGAGGCCAACGAGGAGGGCACAACCCACCGGGGCGAGTCTAGGCCCCCAGGCGCGCCCTGGTGGGTTGTGCTCCCACCAGAGCTCCCCTCAGGTGCGTTCCTGGCCCACTGGATGTCTTCTGGCCCAAAAACATCCACAAAATGTTTCGCTACGTTTGGACTCCGTTTGGTATTTACTTCCTGCGATGTAAAAAACATGCAGAAAATAGCAACTGGCATTGGGCACTAGGTCAATAGGTTAGTACCATAAATGATATAAAATGACTATAAAATGATTGTAAAACATCCAAGAATGATAATATAACATCATGGAACAATCAAAAATTATAGACACATTGGAGATGTATCAGTTCACCATAGACCTACGGGTCCATAGTTAGTACCTAGATGGCTTCTTCTCTCTCTTTGATCTTCAATACCATTTTCTTCATGATCTTCCTGGAGATCTATCCAATGTAATACTCTTTTGCGGTGTGTTTGTCGAGATCCGATGAATTGTGAGTTTATGTTCAGATTATCTATGAATATTATGTGAGTCTCTTCTAAATTCTTATACGCATGATTTCATATCTTTGCAAGTCTCTTCGAGTTATTGGTTTGGTTTGGCCAACTAGATTGGTAATTCTTGCAATGGTAGAAGTGCTTAGTTTTGGGTTCAATCTTGTGGTGTCCTTGCCCAGTGACAGTAGGGGTAGTGAGGCACGTATTGTATTGTTGCCATCAAGGGTAAAAAGATGGGGTTTTCATCATATTGCTTGAGTTTATCCATCTACATCGTGTCATCTTACTTAAGGCGTTACTGTGTTCTTCATGAACTTAATACAATAGATGCAGGCAGGACTCGGTAGATGTGTGGAGTAATAGTAGTAGATCCAGAATTATTTCGGTCTACTTGATACGGACGTGATGCCTATGTTGGGGAACGTCGCATGGGAAACAAAAAATTTCTTACGCACACGAAGACATATCATGGTGATGTCCATCTACGAATGGGATATTCGATCTACGTACCCTTGTAGACCGTACAGCAGAAGCGTTAGTGAACGCGATTGATGTAGTGGAACGTCATTACGTCCCTCGATCCGCCCCGCGAACCGTCCCGCGATCAGTCCCACGATCTACTGCCGAACGGACGGCACCTCCGTGTTCAGCATACGTACAGCTCGACGATGATCTTGGCCTTCTTGATCCATCAAAAGAGACGGAGAGGTAGATGAGTTCTCCGTCAGCGTGACGGCGCTCCGGATGTTGGTGGTGATCTTATCTCAGCAGGGCTCCGCCCGAGCTCCGCAGAAATGCGATCTACAGGTAAAACCATGGAGATATGTGGTCGGGCTGTCGTGGCAAAGTTGTGTCAAATCAGCCCTAAAACCTCTGTATATATTGGGGGAAGAGGGGGAGCCTTGCCTTGGGGTCCAAGGACCCCCAAGGACTTCGGCCGAGCCAAGGGGGGCAACCCTCCCCTTCCAAACCGAGTCCAACTAGGTTTGGAAGGAGGAGTCCTTCCCCCTTTTCCCACCTCCTCTTTTTTTCTTCTCTCTTTGATTTTCTTCCTATGGCGCATAGGGCCTTCTTGGGCTGTCCCACCAGCCCACTAAGGGCTGGTGCGCCACCCCCAAGGCCTATGGGCTTCCCCGGGGTGGGTTCCCCCCCCCCCCCGGTGAACACCCAGAACCCATTCATCATTCCCGGTACATTCCCGGTAACTCCGAAAACCTTCCCGTAATCAAATGAGGTCATCCTATATATCAATCTTCGTTTCCGGACCATTCCGGAGACCCTCGTGACGTCCGTGATCTCATCCGGGACTCCGAACAACATTCGGTAACCAACCATATAACTCAAATACGCATAAAACAACGTCGAACCTTAAGTGTGCAGACCCTGCGGGTTCGAGAACTATGTAGACATGACCCGAGAGACTCCTCGGTCAATATCCAATAGCGGGACCTGGATGCCCATATTGGGTCCTACATATTCTACGAAGATCTTATCGTTTGAACCTCAGTGCCAAGGATTCATATAATCCCGTATGTCATTCCCTTTGTCCTTCGGTATGTTACTTGCCTGAGATTCGATCGTCAGTATCTGCATACCTATTTCAATCTCGTTTACCGGCAAGTCTCTTTACTCGTTCCGTAATACAAGATCCCGTAACTTACACTAAGTCACATTGCTTGCAAGGCTTGTGTGTGATGTTGTATTACCGAGTGGGCCCCGAGATACCTCTCCGTCACACGGAGTGACAAATCCCAGTCTCGATCCATACTAACTCAACGAACACCTTCAGAGATACCTGTAGAGCATCTTTATATTCACCCAGTTACGTTGCGACGTTTGATACACACAAAGTATTCCTCCAGTGTCAGTGAGTTATATGATCTCATGGTCATAGGAACAAATACTTGACAAGTAGAAAACAGTAGCAACAAAATGACACAATCAAAATGCTACGTCTATTAGTTTGGGTCTAGTCCATCACGTGATTCTCCTAATGACGTGATCCACTTATCAAGCAACAACACCTTGTTCATAATCAGAAGCCACTGACTATCTTTGATCAACTGGCTAGCCAACTAGAGGCTTGCTAGGGACAATGTTTTGTCTATGTATCCACACATGTATATAAGTCTTCTTTAAATACAATTATAGCATGGATAATAAACGATTATCTTGATACAGGAATTATAATAATAACTATATTTATTATTGCCTCTAGGGCATAATTCCAACAGTCTCCCACTTGCACTAGAGTCAATAATCTAGCCCTCACATCATCATGCGAATTATATTGTAATAAATCTAACACCCATACAGTTCTGGTGTTGATCATGCTTTGCCCGTGGAAGAGGTTTAGTCAGCGGGTCTGCTACATTCAGATCCGTGCGCACTTTGCATATATTTACGTCCTCCCCTTCGACGTAGTCGCGGATGAGGTTGAAGCGTCGTTTGATGTGTCTGGATTTCTTGTGAAACCGTGGTTCCTTTGCTAGGGCAATGGCACCCGTGTTGTCACAGAACAAGGTTATTGGATTCAGTGCGCTTGGCACCACTCCAAGATCCGTCATGAACTGCTTCATCCAGACACCCTCCTTAGCCGCCTCCGAGGCAGCCATGTACTCCGCTTCACATGTAGAATCTGCTACGACGCTTTGCTTGGAACTGCACCAGCTTACCGCACCCCCATTAAGAATAAATACGTATCCGGTTTGCGACTTAGAGTCGTCCGGATTTGTGTCAAAGCTTGCATCGACGTAACCTTTTACGGCGAGCTCTTCGTCACCTCCACACACGAGAAACATCTCCTTAGTCTTTTTCAGGTACTTCAGGATATTCTTGACCGCCGTCCAGTGATCCACTCCTGGATTACTCTGGAACCTACCTGCCATACTTATGGCCAGGCTAACGTCCGGTCTAGTGCACAGCATTGCATACATGATAGACCCTATGGCTGAAGCATAGGGGACAGTGCTCATATGATCTCTATCCTCATCAGTTCCTGGGCACTGAGTCTTTCTTGGACTGTTCCTTTTGGAACCTCTTCAAAACTTTGTCAAGGTATGTGCTTTGTGAAAGTCCTATCAGGCGTTTTGATCTATCCCTGTAGATCTTAATGCCTAGAATGTAAGCATCTTCTCCTAGGTCCTTCATAGAGAAACTTTTATTCAAGTAATCCTTTGTGCTCTCCAAAAACTCTATGTATTTTCCAATCAGCAATATGTCATCCACATATAATATTAGAAACGCCAGAGAGCTCCCACTCACTTTCTTGTAAATACAAGATTCTCCAACCACTTGTATAAACCCAAATACTTTGATCACCTCATCAAAGCGTTTGTTCCAACTCCGAGATGCTTGCACCAGTCCATAAATGGATCGCTGGAGCTTGCACACCTTGTTAGCATTCTTAGGATCGACAAAACCTTCGGGTTGCATCATATACAACTCTTCCTTAAGGAAACCGTTAAGGAACGCCGTTTTGACATCCATCTGCCAGATTTCATAATCGAAAAATGCAGCTATTGCTAACATGATTCTGACGGACTTAAGCATCGCTACGGGTGAGAATGTCTCATCGTAGTCAACTCCTTGAACTTGTGAAAAACCCTTTGCCACAAGTCGAGCTTTATAAACGGTCACATTGCCGTCAGCGTCCGTCTTCCTCTTAAAAATCCATTTGTTCTGAATAGCCTTGCGGCCCTCAGGTAGTACTTCCAAAGTCCAAACTTTGTTCTCATACATGGATCCTATCTCGGACTTCATGGCTTCTAGCCATTTGTTGGAATCTGGGCCTACCATTGCTTCTTCATAATTTGCAGGTTCATTGTTGTCTAACAACATGATTGACAAGACGGGATTACCATACCACTCTGGAGCAGCACGTGGTCTCATCGACCTGTGTGGTTCGACAGAAACTTGAACCGGAGTTTCATGATCATCATCATTAACTTCCTCCTCAACCGACGTCGCAACGACAGAGGTTTCCCCTTGCCCTGCGCCACCATCTAGAGGGATGAGAGGTTCGACAACCTCATCAAGTTCTATCTTCCTCCCACTCAATTCTCTCGAGAGAAACTCCTTCTCGAGAAAAGCTCCGTTTTTAGCAACAAACACTTTGCCCTCGGATTTGAGATAGAAGGTGTACCCAACTGTCTCTTTTGGGTAACCTATGAAGATGCACTTTTCCGCTTTGGGTTCTAGCTTTTCAGGCTGAAGCTTTTTGACATAAGCATCACATCCCCAAACCTTAAGAAACGACAACTTTGGCCTTTTGCCATACCACAGTTCGTATAGTGTCGTCTCAACGGATTTTGATGGTGCCCTATTTAAAGTGAATGCAGCTGTTTCTAATGCATAACCCCAAAATGATAACGGCAAATCGGTGAGAGACATCATAGATTGCACCATCTCTAATAAAGTACGATTACGACGTTCGGACACACCATTACGTTGTGGTGTTCCAGGCGGTGTCAATTGTGAAACAATTCCACATTGTCTTAAGTGAGCACCAAACTCGAAACTCAGATATTCACCCCCACGATCAGACCGTAGGAACTTGATCTTCTTGTTACGATGATTTTCAACTTCACTCTGAAATTGTTTGAACTTTTGAAATGTTTCAGACTTGTGCTTCATTAAGTAGACATAACCATATCTACTCAAATCGTTAGTGAAGGTGAGAAAATAACGATATCCGCCGCGTGCCTCCATGCTCATCGGACCGCACACATCGGTATGTATGATTTCCAACAAGTCACTTGCACGCTCCATTGTTCCGGAGAACGGAGTTTTAGTCATCTTGCCCATGAGGCATGGTTCGCACGTGTCAAGTGAATCAAAGTCAAATGACTCCAAAAGTCCATCGGCATGGAGTTTCTTCATGCGCTTTACACCAATATGACCTAAGCGGCAGTGCCACAAAAATATGGCGCTATCATTGTTAACTTTAACTCTTTTGGTCTCAATGTTATGTATGTGTGTATCACTGTCAAGATTCAATATGAACAATCCTCTCACATTGGGTGCATGACCATAAAAGATGTTACTCATAGAAATAGAACAACCATTATTCTTTGACTTAAAAGAGTAACCGTCTCGCAATAAACAAGATCCAGATATAATGTTCATGCTCAACGCAGGCACTAAACAACAATGTTTCAAGTTCATAACTAATCTCGATGGTAACTAAAGTGAAACTGTGCCGACGGCAATTGCATCAACCTTGGAACCATTTCCTACGCGCATCGTCACTTCATCTTTCGCCAGCCTTCGTCTATTCCGCAGTTCCTGTTTCGAGTTGCAAATATGAGCAACAAAACCGGTATCGAATACCCAAGCACTACTACGAGAGCCGGTTAAGTACACATCAATAAAATGTATATCAAATATACCTGATTTTTCTTTGGCCGCCTTCTTATCAGCCAGATACTTGGGGCAATTGCGCTTCCAGTGACCCATACCCTTGCAATCTGTTTCAGGCTTAGGTCCAGCTTTGGGTTTCTTCGTCGGATTGGCAACAAGCTTGCCGCTCTTCTTTGAATTACCCTTCTTGCCTTTGCCGTTTCTCTTGAAACTAGTGGTCTTATTCACCATCAACACTTGATGCTCTTTATGGAGTTCAGACTCCGCGACTTTCAGCATCGCAAACAACTCGCCGGGAGACTTGTTCATCCCTTGCATGTTGTAGTTCAACACAAAGCCTTTATAGCTTGGCGGCAGTGATTGAAGGATTCTGTCAGTGATAGCCTCTTGCGGGAGTTCAATTCCCAGCTCAGCTAGACGGTTTGAGTACCCAGACATTTTGACCACATGTTCACTGACAGACGAGTTCTCCTCCATCTTGCAAGCATAGAATTTATCGGAGGTCTCATACCTCTCGATCCGGGCGTTCTTCTGAAAGATAAACTTCAACTCCTGGAACATCTCAAATGCTCCATGACGCTCAAAGAGACGTTGAAGTCCCGGTTCTAAGCCATACAAGACTGCACATTGAACTACTGAGTATTCCTCCTTATGTGCTAACCAAGCGTTCTTAACATCCTGGTCAGCCGTAGCGGGTGGTTCATCTCCTAGCGCAGCATTAAGGACATAATCCTTCTTCCCAGGTTGTAAGATTAGCTTAAGATTATGACCCCATTCTACAAAGTTGCTTCCATCATCTTTCAACTTAGCTTTCTCTAGGAACGTATTAAAATTCAGGGTGACTGTCACGTGAGCCATCATCTACAACACAAATATATTCAAAGTGGACTTAGACTATGTTCAAGATAATTAGAGTTTAACTTAATCACATTACTCGCTAAACTCCCACTCAAAAAAGTACATCTCTCTAGTCATTTGAGTGGTTCATGATCCACTTACACTAGCTCAAGTCCGATCATCACGTGAGTTGAGTATAGTTTCAGTGGTAAGCATCCCTATGCTAATCATATCATTTATATGATTCATGATCGACCTTTCGGTCTCATGTGTTCCGAGGCCATGTCTGCACATGCTAGGCTCGTCAAGCTTAACCCGAGTGTTCCGCGTGCGCAACTGTTTTGCACCCGTTGTATGTGAATTTGAGTCTATCACACCCGATCATCACGTGGTGTCTCGAAATGACTGTAGCAATGGTGCACAGTCGGGGAGAACACAATTTCGTCTTGAAATTTTTAGTGAGAGATCACCTCATAATGCTACCATCGTTCTAAGCAAAATAAGGTGCATAAAAGGATTAACATCACATGCAATTCATAAGTGACATGATATGGCCATCATCACGTGCTCCTTGATCTCCATCACCAAAGCACCGGCACGATCTTCTTGTCACCGGCGCCACACCATGATCTCCATCAACGTGTCGCCATCTGGGTTGTCGTGCTACTCATGCTATTACTACTAAAGCTACATCCTAGCAAAATAGTAAACGCATCTGCAAGCACAAACGTTAGTATAAAGACAACCCTATGGCTCGTGCCGGTTGCTGTACCATCGACGTGCAAGTCGATATTATCTATTACAACATGATCATCTCATACATCCAATATATCACATCACATCGTTGGCCATATCACATCACAAGCATACCCTGCAAAAAACAAGTTAGACGTCCTCTAATTTTGTTATTGCATGTTTTACGTGGTGACCATGGGTATCTAGTAGGATCGCATCTTACTTACGCAAACACCACAACGGAGATATATGAGTTGCTATTTAACCTCATCCAAGGACCTCCTCGGTCAAATCCGATTCAACTAAAGTTGGAGAAACTGACACTTGCGAGTCATCTTTGAGCAACGGGGTTACTCGTAGCGATGAAACCAGTCTCTCGTAAGCGTACGAGTAATGTCGGTCCAAGCCGCTTCAATCCAACAATACCGCGGAATCAAGAAAAGACTAAGGAGGGCAGCAAAACGCACATCACCGCCCACAAAAACTTTTGTGTTCTACTCGAGAAGACATCTACGCATGAACCTAGCTCATGATGCCACTGTTGGGGAACGTCGCATGGGAAACAACAAATTTCTTACGCACACGAAGACCTATCATGGTGATGTCCATCTACGAGAGGGGATATTCGATCTACGTACCCTTGTAGACCGTACAGCAGAAGCGTTACTAAAGGCGGTTGATGTAGTGGAACGTTCTCACGTCCCTTGATCCGCCCCGCGAACCGTCCCGCGATCAGTCCCATGATCTAGTGTCGAACGGACGGCACCTTCGCGTTTAGCACACGTACAGCTCGACGATGATCTCGGCCTTCTTGATCCAGCAAGAGAGACGGAGAGGTAGATGAGTTCTCCGGCAGCGTGACGGCGCTCCGGAGGTTGGTGGTGATCTTATCTCAGCAGGGCTCCGCCCGAGCTCCGCAAAAACGGGATATAGAGGTAAAACCGTGGAGATATGTGGTCGGGCTGCTGTGGCAAAGTTGTGTCAAATCAGCCCTAAAACCTCCGTATATATAGGGGGAAGAGGGGGAGCCTTGCCTTGGGGTCCAAGGACCCCCAAGGACTTCGGCCGAGCCAAGGGGGGCAACCCTCCCCTTCCAAACCGAGTCCAACTAGGTTTGGAAGGAGGAGTCCTTCTCCCTTTTCCCACCTCCTCTTTTTTTTCTTCTCTCTTTGATTTTCTTCCTATGGCGCATAGGGCCTTCTTGGGCTGTCCCACCAGCCCACTAAGGGCAGGTGCGCCACCCCCAAGGCCTATGGGCTTCCCCGGCGTGGGTCCCCCCCCCCGGTGAACAGCCGGAACCCATTAGTCATTCCCGGTACATTCCCGGTAACTCCAAAAACTTTCCGGTAATCAAATGAGGTCATCCTATATATCAATCTTCGTTTCCGGACCATTCCGTAAACCCTCGTGACGTCCGTGATCTCATCCGGGACTCCGAACAACATTCGGTAACCAACCATATAACTCAAATACGCATAAAACAACGTCGAACCTTAAGTGTGCAGACCATGCGGGTTCGAGAACTATGTATACATGACCCGAGAGACTCCTCGGTCAATATCCAATAGCGGGACCTGGATGCCCATATTGGATCCTACATATTCTACGAAGATCTTATCGTTTGAACCTCAGTGCGAAGGATTCATATAATCCCGTATGTCATTCCCTTTGTTCTTCGGTATGTTACTTGACCGAGATTCGATCGTCAGTATCCGCATAGCTATTTCAATCTCGTTTACCGGCAAGTCTCTTTACTCGTTCCATAATACAAGATCCCGTAACTTACACTAAGTCACATTGCTTGCAAGGCTTGTGTGTGATGTTGTATTACCGAGTGGGCCCCGAGATACCTCTCCGTCACACGGAGTGACAAATCCCAGTCTCGATCCATACTAACTCAACGAACACCTTCGGAGATACCTGTAGAGCATCTTTATAGTCACCCAGTTACGTTGCGATGTTTGATACACATAAAGTATTCCTCTGGTGTCAGTGAGTTATATGATCTCATGGTCATAGGAACAAATACTTGACACAAAAAAAACAGTAGCAACAAAATGAGATGATCAACATGCTACGTCTATTAGTTTGGGTCTAGTCCATCACGTGATTCTCCTAATGACGTGATCCAGTTATCAAGCAACAACACCTTGTTCATAATCAGAAGACACTGACTATCTTTGATCAACTGGCTAGCCAACTAGAGGCTTGCTAGGAACAGTGTTTTGTATATGTATCCACACATGTATATAAGTCTTCATTCAAAACAATTATAGCATGGATAATAAATGATTATCTTGATACAGGAATTATAATAATAACTATATTTATTATTGCCTCTAGGGCATAATTCCAACAGCCTATATGCATAATCATTGCCTTAGATATCTTCATAATTATTTGCTTTTCTATCAATTGCTCGACAGTAATTTGTTCACCCACCGTATTATTTTCCTTTATGAGAGAATGCTCTAGTGAAACCTATGGCCCCGGGGTCTATTTTCCATATTTACTTTTGTTTCCGCAATATTTTATATCTATCTCCATCAGATCTCATCCTTGCAAATGACTCTGAAGGGATTGACAACCACTTTATAGCGTTGGGTGCAAGTGTTTGATTCTTTATGTAGGTACTTGTGATAGCCTCGCTTATTAGGGATAACAGACTACTCATATCAATAAGGAATTCCTTCTTTTTCGGGAACCCATTCGAATAGAACTCCCAGGTTAAGCATGCTCGACTTGGAGTAGTTCTAGGATGGGTGACCGACCGAGAAGTTGATCCCGGGTGCGCATGAGTGGGGACAAAGTGTGCAGAAAAGACTAGTATTGATTTGTGGGGCCAGTCTAGATCTCGCAGGAGTAAGGACCGCCGGCGGGTGTGTCCGGGCCGATATAAGTTGGTAACAGAGCCGACCCTCGCGGTTAGACGGATGTTTGCGGATAGGTGTGTGGTCATGTTGTTCGTGACGTTTGTGACCCGTCGTGGCACACTGCATGTCACAAGTACTAGACTAGAAGCACATACTTTTGGGCCAAGAGGCAACACTCGTGTGGCTAGGGATGATAGACTACCCATATCAATAAGAAATTCCTTCTTTTCTGGGAGCCCATTCGAATAGAAATCCCAGGTTAAGCATGCTCGACTTGGAGTAGTTATAGGATGGGTGACAGACCGGGAAGTTGATCCCGGGTGCGCATGAGTGATGACAAAGTATGCAGAAAGACGAGTACTGATATGTGGGGCCAGTCTAGATCCCGCCAGGAGTAACGACCGCCAGCGGGCTGTATCACCCTTTCCTCTTCAAGGGAAAACCAACACAAGCTCAAGAGGTAGAAAGAAGGATTTCTGGCGCCGTTGCCGGGGAGATCACGCCTACCAAGTACCCATCACAAACTCATCTCTTTCATTTACTTTATTTTCCATTTGCCTCTTGTTTTCCTCTCCCCCACTTCTAAAACGATTTTCAGAAAATACCAAAAAGATTTGCCTTTTTATTCGCCCTTTTTCCTTTCATCTTTTTGTTTGGTTTCTTGTGTGCTAGATTGCTTGCTTTGTCATGATGGCTCAAGAGAATACCAAGTTATGTGACTTTTCCACTACTAATAATAATGATTTTATTTGTAGTTCGATTGCTCCCGCCACTAGTGTGGAATCTTGTGAAATTATTGCTACTTTGCTGAATCTTGTTATGAAAGAACAATTTTCTGACCTTCCTAGTGAAGATGTCGCATCCCATCTAAATAATTTCGTTGAGTTGTGTGATATGCAAAAGAAGAAAGATGTGGATAATGAAATTGTTAAACTGAAGCTTTTTCCTTTCTTAGTACGAGATCATGCTAAAACTTGGTTTTCATATTTACCTAAAAATAGTATTGATTCATGGAATAAGTGTGAAGATGCTTTTATTTCCAAATACTTTCCGCCCGCTAAGATTATCTCCCTTAGGAACGATATAATGAATTTTAAGAAACTTGATCATGAGCATGTTGCACAATCTTGGGAGAGGATGAAACTTATGATTAGGAATTGCCCCGTGATACGTCCCATACGTATCCATAATTTCTGCTTGTTCCATGATCTTTTGGGTGACATTGTTATATGCTTTGCTACACTTTTATATCATCTTACACATATTTAAAACTCAGTGCACCCAGTGCCAGTTTTTATCTGCTGATATCTTTTTTGTGGGGGCTTTTACCCAATTTTCAGAAGCCCAAAAAATCCAGAAAAATATATTAAAAAATCAGCAAAACAGAAGCTTCAGGATCACCGAAGGAGGGCCAGAGGGGGGCCAGGGGCCTCCCAGGCGGCCTGCTGGCGTGGCCTAGCCCTAGGCCGCGCCAGGAGGTCGCCTGGGTGGGCCCCACTTCCTTCGACCTCCTTTGGCTTATATTTAGTGTTCCATGAGGAAACCCTCGCAGTCTTTCTGGAATCGAGAATTTCTCCATCGTTCCACCGCAGCAGCGCTTCCGCGATCGGGAGCGTCAGGAGACCTCTTCCCGGCACCCTGCCGGAGGGAGGATCGACCTTCGGCAGCTTCTCCACCACAATGGACACCTCCCGGATGTGTTGTGAGTAGTTTCCCTCGGACCATGAATCCATGACTAGTAGCTATGTGACGTCTTATCTCCAATCTTGTGCTTCAATGGTTAGTCCTTGTGATTTTCCCTACATGACCAAGGCATCTATGTAATTCTCTTGCTATTGCTATGCTCGGTTTGTTGGGATCCGATGGATTATGATATTAGGTTCAGATTGTTATGAGTTATATATTTGATTATCCTTTTTATATTATGTTCCTTAGTGATTCTTGCATGTTCTCCGTTGATTTTTATTGCTTTGGCCAAGTAGTAGATCGTAACTCCAAGAGGGAGCGTTATGCATTATTGTGGGTTCGAGCCCCTCGATGTCTAGCTTGAGTGACAGAAACATGAGACTAGGGGATGTGCTTGTTGCCACCAAGGAGAAAACAACGGTGCTTGTGACCAAGGTTGCAAGGATTGTTTACCTTACACATAGTTCGTCAATGCAGTTGTCCGTTGCTTTGAGTCTACACTTTGGGTGGGGCTCGCAACTTAATACCGGAGAGATGTTCTGGATAGAAATCTCAAGGTGGATGATTAGTAAGTAGATGCTGATGAATAAACGATCTACTTGTCTTGGCGTATTGCCCATTACTATTGAACCTCATAATATCAAGGAGCATAATTAGCATTGCGGTGCGATCATAATTCTGTCAATTGCCCAAGTGTGATTTGTTTACCCTAACGTAGTTGTTTATCTTCTTTTGGGAGAGAGACATCACTAGTGAACGTCATGTGACTCCAGTCCATATCACCATCATTGCGTACACCTCCACCATTTCCGTTTTATTTACTTTTTCCATTGCAATCACTATTACCTTCCTGCTTGTGTTTTGATCCTTTGCAAACTACAAGGCCGGAGAGATTGACAACCTCTGTGTACTCGTGGGGAGCAAAGTTATTTGTTGTGTGTGCAGGTCCACGTCTTCTGCTAGCGCCAGGGTGGAAGACACCTACTTGTTGAGCTTAGGAATCCTCCTGGTTCGATAAACCTTACAGTCTCCGTGTAAGGGAAATTTGCTGCTGACTACATCTCCACCTTCCACTTGGGGTCCAACGAGGGGCAAGAAGCATACATATCACCTCGTCATCAAGCGAATTTATGGCGCCGTTGCGGGGGACTCCACTCTTCAAGATAGGGGAGTTGCACACTATCTTTTACCTTTGCTTTTTAGTCTTGTTAGTTTGCTTTCTATCTTTTGCTTTAGAGTCCTATACCCAAAACCACAAAAAAATTAGTTGCTTTGTTCTTGCTTGTTGCTGCTGCTATGGGTTCCACTGAGAACACCAAGTTGTGTGACTTCACTAGTCACAACAACAATGACTTTATCTGCACTCCTATTGCTTCTCCCACCACTGGAGCCACGTCCCATGAGATTAAACTTGCTTTGCTGAACCTAGTTATGAAAGATCAATTATCTGCACTCCTATTGCTGCTCCCGCCACTTGAGATGATGATGCTTTACACTTGAACAATTTTGTTGAGCTCTGTGATATGCAAAAATATAAAGAAGTAGATGGTGATATTGTTAAACTTAAGCTTTTTCCTTTCTCCTTGAGAGGAGGAGCTAAAGTGTGGCTTCAATCTTTGCCTAGGAATAGCATAGATTCTTGGGGTAAGTGCAAAGATGCTTTTATTGGGAAGTATTACCCGCCTGGTAAGATCATCCAGTTGAGAAGTAACATTATGAATTTTAGACAACTCGATAATGAAAATGTTGCTCAAGCTTGGGAACGTATGAAATCTCTTGTTAAAAATTGCCCTACTCATGGTTTGACTACTTGGATGGTTATCCAAACTTTCTATGCAGGATTGAACTTTACCTCGCGCAATCTGTTAAACTCGGTCGCGGAAGGAACCTTTATGTCAACTACACTTGGTGCTGCCACAAAACTATTGGATGAGATGATGACAAATTATTCTCAATGGCACACAGACAGAGCTCCAACAGGTAGGAAGGTAAACTTTGTTGAGGAGATTTCCTCCCTTAATGATAAGGTTGACATGATCATGACTCTACTTACTAAGCAAGCTCCTATTGATCCTCATGATGTTCCTTTAAATTCTTTGGTTGCTCAAGAAAGAGAGCAAGTGGATGTTAATTTTATTTCTAGGAACAACTTCAATAACAATGCCTATAGGAGTAATTTTGGTAGCAATCCTAGACCGTTGCCATCCAAGAACTATGGGAATAACGACACTCCTAATGATAGAAGATTACCTAGTTATGAGAAACTTTTAGAGATAGAAAAGGCTACAGAGAATTATAAGCACACCCAATATGAACAAAACAAAGTCTTCTCTAGACAATTAGATGACCATACTTCTATTTTGCAAAACATTGGAAGGCAATTTGAGAGCCTGAATAGTGAGATTTCAAACCTCCAAACTAGACTTACCACCATGGAGACCCAAGTTTCCAATATGTCTCACACACAGGGCACCTTGATAAATCAAATGGCAGCCAAACCCGAAGTGATTGTACCTCAAGAAGAGGAAGAGAGAATTAAGACCCTTCATACACACACTACCATCGCTACTATACAAATTGTTGAGGATCTCTAAACTTTTAGCACCCATCGCACTCCTAGTCCAAGTGGACCGACTAATGGTGATGCCAATACTTCTACTATAGGACAAGAAGGTCCTATGAATTTAGAGACTACCAAAAGAATGAGCCTAAATGACATTACTACCACTTTAATTAATGGTAGTAACCTTGATTTTGACAATTGTAGTCTCTCCGAAGTCATCACCTTTTTGCAAAAAATGGCTAAAGACCCCCACACTAGCACACTCAATATTTCCTTCATCGAGCATATTACCAATGCTCTTATCAAAGCTAGGGAGGAGAATCTCAAGATAGAGACTTATATTCCTAGGAAGTTAGAAGATGGTTGGGATCCCATGGTCAAAATTAAATTGAATAATATCTCTTGCTTTGCTTTGTGTGATGTTGGAGCTAGTGCGTCCGTTATGCCCAAAAGAATGTATGATATGCTTGATTGGAAACCTTATGATCCATGTTATTTTGGTGTTAGTCTTGTCGATTCTTCCATAAAGAAACCTTTAGGGAGAATTGATTCTGTACTTATTATTGTCAATGATAATTATGTCCTCGTTGATTTTCTTATTATGGACATTGAATGTGATCCTTCATGTCCAATTATTTTGGGACGTCCTTTTCTCGGCACCGTTGGTGCTATCATTGACATGAGAGAGGGAATCAATGAATTGCAATTTCCTCTTAAAAAGGGAATGTAACACTTTCCTAGAAATAAGATTAAGTTAGCTTATGAGTCCGTTACACGGGCAAGCTATTCTTTTGGAGTTGATAACACTTGATCTTCTTGCATTATGCCAAGCTCAAAGGCATAAAAGAAAGCGGTTGTTAGGAGACAACCCAAGATGTTTTTACTTTCTGTTTTAGTGGTCTTTATGTGTGTTACTAATGTAGCAACACCATTGTATCTTTATTTTTATGCTTTGTGCCAAGTTATGGCCTCCGATTGCAAGAAAGTTCAAACATTGTGACATGCTGTCCAGAAACAGATTTTGTCTGCTTGACGGAAAAGATTGCCAAAAATCACAAGATCATCTTTTTGATATGAATTTTTTTGACCGCATGCTATATATAATTGTCTTTCTGGCATATGTTCTATGTTTTTTGATTTGAGTTGTAGAAATGCCATGAATAAATTATTTACTACATGTTGTTCTGTTTTTCATAGATTCTGCCATGTTTTGTGTTTTCAATGTTTTGTGAATCCTACGCTTGCTTTTTATTTGCAAAAATCTTTTGGAATTCATGAGAAGCAGTATGTTCTCATGAGAATCTTTATTTAGGACAGGTATTGAATTATTTTATTAAGGGAACTAACTACTCTAATCAGCTTATGATGAGTTTTGTATGAAGGAAGTTTTCAAGTATTGCGACGGGAGAGATGATGAAAGAAGATAAAGGAGTGCCAAACGCTCAAGCTTGGGGATGCCCCCGTGCATTCCAAGAAATATTCAAGGAGACTCAAGCGTCTAATCTTGGGGATGCTCCCGTGCATCCCCTTCTCTATCAACAATCATCAGGTCGTCCATCCCCATACTATATTTTTATCACTTCATATGATATGTGCTATGCTTGGAGTGTACCGCTATTTACTTTTTAGTTTGTTTTAGTTTTGCTTGCTGTTCATAACAAGTCAGAACCTAGCCTACCTTGTTTGGGAGAGAGACACGCTCCATTCCACTCTAGAACACAACATAGGTATTGATTTCATGCTTATTCTTTTTGTGTGTTCTTCATCTTTTCGTAGCTATTGTCATGCTTGGCTCTTAGTTTTCATGCTTATCTTCTTAAGGGCTTTTATTTAGGTTAATTTTGGAACTATATTGAGTTATCATGCTTATCTTGTTTAGAGAGTTGGCTTGTTGCACTGAGTTGTGTGTCTTGCATAAGTAGGTAACTGAGGTTGCTATTTAACTATAGCAGTAACTTGCAATAGTTTTGAGGTATTTATTTGAGTAATGTTTGGACTATTGGTGCCAAGATCTTGAGCCTATTTTGGGAAATCCATGTGTTTTTTAAATATTAAAAATTAGTTGAGAACTCTAGCTACTAAATTAAACGCTAACCTCTGGAGGGGTTGGAATTTATAGAGTACCTTCACGTTACCATGAATTGAGGATGCGCAAGGATAACCAAACCCCCAAACATTACTCCTCGGGGTACTTTTATTTTTGTGAATTTCCTAACTAGATAGAGAGTTACCAATAATAAGTATATGAGTTCTTCAGACTAATGTGAGTATTCGATTGTTGGCACTTCCACCATCCATATTTTGCTAGCCTCTTCAGTACCGTGCATTGCCCTTTCTCACATTGAGAGTTGGTGCAAACTCCGCCCGTGCATCCAAACCCATGACGTGATACGATCTATCATACATAAGCCTCATTATGTATTTCCTCAAAACAGCCACCATACCTACGTATTAAGGCATTTCCATAGCCTTTCCGAGATACATTGCCATGTAACATCCATCATCTCATGACTTGATCTTCATGTCATACATGCATTTGCTTGATCATAGAGACGCATGCTAGTTGGGCCTTGCCCTCATTACTGCTACATGACGCGCTAGTATCATTGCATATCCTACTACACTGTGAGAGGCATACATTTGCATACATCATGATAGTTTTCACTTATCTTTATGTTGAGTACTTCTTATAAAGTGTGATGATTTTTCTTTGTGTTCACGTAAAATATAGAGTGTTGCCCTTAAGTGAGGAAAAGATCCCAAAGAGGACAAACAAAAGATCCCAAACAGGACAAATGAGAGATAAAAGAGAGAGCCAAAGAGGCCACAAAAAAGAGAAAAAAGAGAAAAATAAAAAGGAAAAAAGAGAGAAGGGGGCAACACTACTATTCCTTTTGAAAGATTCACACTCGTACTCCATTACTATATTGGTACTACATAGAGATTATCATTCATGCATAACTATGTGGGGATCCTTACACTATAGAACTTGGTTTTCATATTCCAATGATGATCCTCCTCAAATGAGCTCTAGGTATTCATGAGCAAACAAGTTGGATGAACCCCCACTATTTCCATTGGAGATCTTACCTTAGGTCATATGTGCATCCGTTACATGGCAATCCCTACTCCTCACATCATATCTATCATTTGGCTTTCTCTCGCCTATGGTTGTCCTCATTGATGTGAGCCTTTCACACCTTTTTGTCTTATTTCCCCATCATTATTCTATTTGCCATCCTATGTGCCAACATACCTTGCTTACGCTCATCCATTGCACGAGTGCTCAAAATCGAAAGGGGAAGGATCATTTGGACTTGTGCCTGACAAGTGGTGTGGGGATGAGTCAAAATAAGATTCCAAAGCAGACTAAGTGTGAGGTTTAGTAGATTGAGTTCTCAATTAAAACAAATATTTTATATCTGAACCCATCTCCCACTTCTTGCATGCAAACACCATTTGGAGACATTCGAGTCACGGACAGTGAGAGCTCTTGCACCTTTATGTTCTTACTTTGCTAAATTCAATACTAGATATAGACTCTTGCTTGTTATTGTCTTGACTTGAATTGCATATCTCACTTGCTTTTCTTTGAAGTTCTTATATGTGTGTTATCATATCACCATGGAAATTATTGTGTTATCATTTATCTACTCGAGGAAAAGCAGAAATTAAGCTTGGGGATGCTGATACCTCCCAAACATATCTATAATTTCTGCTTGTTCCATGATCTTTTGGGTGACATTGTTATATGTTTTGCTACACTTTCATATCATTTTACACATATTTGGACTAACCTACTAAGTCAGTGCACCCAGTGCCAGTTTCTGTGTGCTGATCTCTTTTTTGCATGGGCTTTTACCCAATTTTACGAAGCCCGAAAATCCCAGAAAAATATATAAAAAATCAGCGAAACAGAAGCTTTGTGATCACCAAAGGAGCGATAGAGGGGGGACAGTGGCCTCCCAGGAGACCTGATGGCACGGCCTGGCCCTGGGTGGGTCCCACCTCCTCCGGTGCCCTCCTTTGGCCTATATTTAGAGTCCTGAGAGGAAACACTCGCAGACTTTATGGAATCACAAATTTATCCATTGTTCCGCCGCCGCAGCGCTTCCGAGATCGGGAGCGTCACAAGACCTCTTCTCAACACCCTGTCGGAGGGAGGGTTGACCTCCGGGAGCTTCTCCACCACCATGGACGCCTTCGGGATGTGCCATGAGTAGTTTCCCTTGGGCCATGAGTCCATGACCAGCAGCTATGTGATGTCTTCTCTCCAATCTTGTGCTTCAATGGTTAGTCCTTGTGAGCTGCCCTACATGATCAAGGCATCTATGTAATTCTCTTGCTATTGCTATGCTCGGTTTGTTGGGATCCGATGAATTATGAGATCATGTTCAGATTGTTATGAGTTATATATTTGATTATCCTTTTATATTATGTTCCTTAGTGATTCTTGCATGTTCTCCGTTGCTTTTTATTGCTTTGGACAAGTAGTAGATCGTAACTCCAAGAGGGAGCACTATGCATGATTGTGGGTTCGGGCCCCTCGATGTCTATCTTGAGTGACAGAAACATGAGACTAGGGGATGTGCTTGTTGCCACCAGGGAGAAAACAACGGTGCTTGTGACCAAGGTTGCAAGAATTGTTTACCTTACACATAGTTCGTTAATGCAGTTGTCCGTTGCTTTGAGTTTACACTTTGGGTGGGGCTCACAACTTAATACCGGAGAGATGTTTTGTATAGATATCTCAAGGTGGATGATTAGCAAGTAGATGTTGATGAATAAACGGTCTACTTGTCTCGGCGTATTGCCCGTTACTATTGAACATCATACTATCAAGGAGCATAATTAGCACTGCGGTGCGATCATAATTATGTCAATTGCCCAACTGTGATTTGTTTGCCCTAGCATAGTTGTTTATTGTCTTTTGGGAGAGAGACATCACTATTGAACGCCATGTGAATCCGGTCCATATCACCATCATTGCTTACACCTCCACCATTTACCGTTTTATTTACTTTTCCGTTGCAATCACTATTACCTTCGCGCTTGTGTTTTGATCCTTTGCAAACTTCAAGGTCCGAGAGATTGACAACCTCTCTATACTCATTGGGAGCAAAGTTATTTGTTGTGTGTGCACGTCCCCGTCTTCTGCTAGCGCCGGGGTGGAAGACACCTACTTGTTGAGCCTAGGAGTCCTCCTGGTTCGATAAACCTTACAGTCTCCGTGTAAGGGAAATTTGCTGCTGACTACATCTCCGCCCTCCACTTGGGGTCCAACAAGGGGCGAGAATCATATACATCACCTAGTCGTCACCCCGCGCATGGTTTGAGTTTATGGATGATTATAAAAAAATGCGGGATTGAATTTTCCTTCTAGAAATCATTTAGATTCCACCGCGGGTGGTACTTCTATGGAAATCACGTTAGGAGAAGCTACTAAACTCCTAGATAATATTATGGCTAATTACTCTCAATGGCATACCAAAAGATCTCCTACTAGTAAAAAAGTGCATGCTATGGAAGAAATAAATACTTTGAATGGAAAGATGGATGAACTAATGAAATTTTTTGCTAGTAATAGCTCCCCTATTGATCCCAATGATATGCCTTTGTCTTCTTTGATTGGAAATAATAATGAATCTATTGATGTGAATTTTGTTGGTAGGAACAATTTTGGCAATAACGCGTGTAGAGGTAATTTTAATCCTAGGCCGTTTCCTAGTAATTCCTCTAATAATTATGGTACTTCCTACAACAATTCTTATGTAAATTATAATAAGATGGCCCCTCATCTTAAGAAGAATACTAAAGATTTCATTAGCTCTCAAAAAGGTTTCAGAGTTATGAATGAAGAAAAATTGCTCAAGATTGATGATTTGGCTAGGAACGTTGATAGAATTTCTCTTGAGATTGATTCTTTCAAAATTAGATCTATTCCACCCAAGCATGATATTAATGAGTTTTTAAAAGCTATGAGAATTTCTATTGATGAGTGTAAGGAAAGAACCGCTAGAATACGTGCTAAGCGTGAATGGCTTGAAAAGATGTTTTCTAGTGATAATAATGATGAAGATCTTCAAGTAATTGGTGTGATACCTATTGAATCTTTTTTTTCTAGTATAAATCTTGAAAAGGATGGGACTAGAGATGAGTCAACTGTAGTTAAAAGGCGTCCCAATGATTTGGAGTTTTTAGATCGTAATGATAAGATTGATTAAAGTGGGATGGAGAAGGTCAAAATATTAAATAGCAATGAGCCCACTCTTTCGGATTTCAAGGACTTTAATTATGATAATTGCTCTTTGATTGATTGTGTTTCCTTGTTACAATCCATGTTAAATGCTCTGCATGCTTATAGTCAAAATAAACCTTTTACTAAACATATTGTGGATGACATGATGAAATCTTTTGAAGAAAAACTTGAGTTAGAAGTTTCTATACTTAGAAAGATTTATGATGAGTGGGAACCTACAATTAAAATTAAAATTAAGGATTATGAATGACATGTTTTGTGTGATTTGGGTGCAAGCGTTTCCATGATTCCAAAAACTTTATGTGATGTGCTAGGAATTCGTGATTTGATGATTGCTCTTTATATTTGCACCTAGTGGATTCTACAATTAAGAAACCTGCGGGGAGGATTAATAATGTTTTTATTGTTGCAAATAGGAACTATGTGCCCATAGATTTCATTGTTCTTGATATAGATTGCAATCCTACATGTCCTATTATTCTTGGTAGACCTTTCCTTAGAACAGTTGGTGCAATTATTGATATGAAGGAAGGTAATATTAGATTCCAATTTCCATTAAGGAAAGACAGGGAGCACTTTCCTAGAAAAAATATAAGATTACCTTATGAATCTATTATTAGAGCTACCTATGGATTGCATACCAAAGATGATAATACCTAGATCTATTGCATTATGCCTAGCTAGGGGCGTTAAACAATAGAGCTTATTGGGAGGCAACCCAATTTTATTTGTTTTGATTTTGTTTTTGTTTTTGTTTATGAGTGCTGCACACATTATTACCTCTGCGATAATTGTGTTTTCTTGTTTTAATTAGTGTTTGAGCCAAGTTAGACCTTTGGGATGGTCTATGGTGTTTGCAAGTTGATTTTTCTGAAAAATAGAAACTTTCGCTCTCAGTACAGGAATTTTATAAATTCACTAGAACGTGCTTTTGATATGAATTTTTTACACAATATTGGCTTAAAAATTGCCCAGATATTCCTAGTTTTTTCGAATTTTTGGAGTTACAAAAATATCCGAAGTAAACAGATTGCTACAGACTCTTCTGTTTTTTACAGATTCAATTTTCTTTGTGTTGTTTGCTTATTTTGATGAATCTATGGGTTGTATCGGTGGGTATGAACCATGGAGAAGTTAGATTGCGGTAAATATTACATCAACATAAATAAATAATGAGTTCATAACATTACCTAAGTGGTGATTTATTTTTCTTATACTAACGGATCTCATGAGTTTTTTGTTGAGTTTTGTGTTGTGAAGTTTTCAAGTGTTGAGATTTGATGGACTACGGAATAAGGACTGTTAAGAGCCTAAGCTTGGGGATGCCCAAGGCACCCCAACCCATATTCAAGGATACAAAAGAGCCTAAGCTTTGGGATGCTCTGGAAGGCATCCCCTCTTTCGTCTTCAATCCATCGGTAAATTTACTTGAGGCTATATTTTTATTCACCACATGATATGTGTTTTGCTTGGAGCGTCTTGTATGATATGAGTCTTTACTATTTAGTTTTCCACAATCATACTTGTTGCACACATCTTTTGAAAGAGAGACACGCTGAATCATGAATTTATCAGAATACTCTTTGTGCTTCACTTATATCCTTTGAGCTAGGCAATGTTGCTCTGGTACTTCACTTATATCTTTGAGAGTGGGGCGGTGTTCTGTTTTATAGAAATTATTAAACTCTCGTACTTCACTTATATTATTTTGAGAGTTCTTTAAACATCATGGTAATTGGTTTAGGTTATGAATTTAGTCCTAATATAATAGGCATCCAAGAGGGATATAATAAAAACTTTCATATTAAGTGCATTGAATATGATGAGAAGTTTGATTCCTTGTATATAGTTTTGAGATGTGAAGATGGTAATATGAGAGTCATGCTTGTAAGTAATTTTGAATTAAAAGAAATACTTGTGTTAAAGCTTGTGATTCCCGTAGTATGCACGTATGGTGAACCGTTATCTGATGAAGTCGGAGCATCATTTGTTTAATGATTGTCAATCTTTGTGTGGAGGTCAGGATCACGAGATGGTTAACTCCTACCAACCCTTCCCCTAGGAGCATGCATCTAATACTTTTCTTTGATAACTAATAGGCTTTTGCAATAAGTATGTGAGTTCTTTTATGACTAAAGTTGAGTTCATGGATTATACGCACTCTCACCCTTCCAAATTTGCTAGCCTCTCTAGTACCGCGCAACTTTTGTCGGTACATTAAACCCACTTCCTCAAAACAGCCACCATATATTTTCCTCCAAACAGCCACCATATCTACCTACTATGGCATTTTCATAGCCATTCCGAGTTATATTGACATGCAACACAACTGTCTAGTTTTTATGACACGCACCATCACTTTCATATTGCTTATAGAGTCATACTTTGTTCTAGATATCAAGTTGTAATCTTTTAGGTTGTAAGCAAATAAAAGTGTGATGATTTGCATTATTGGAGCATTATCCCATGTGAGAAAAAGGATTATGGAAGTTATGATTCCGTCACAAGTTGGGATGAGTCTCCGGACTTTAAAAAAAATAAAAGAGGCCAGTGAAGCCCATAAAAAAATAAAAGAGGCCAAAGAAGCCCATCCAATGAAAGAAAGAGAAAGCAAAAATGAGAGAAAGAGAGAAGGGAAAATGTTACTATCTTTTTCCACACTTGTGCTTCAAAGTAGCACCATTTCTTCATAGAGAGTCTCCTATTTTGTCACTTTCATATAACTAGTGGTATTACATCTTTTGCACAACCACTTAGTTTTCTTTTTGAGCTTTCATACACTTATAGCTCTAGTGCATTTGTTGCATGGAAATCCCTACTCACGAACATTAATATATATTGATGGGCTTCTCCATAGCATGTTGATATGCCTAGTTGATGTGAGACTGTCTTCTTCCTTTCTTTTTGCAACCTCCACCACATTCTATTCCACCTATAGTGCTATATCCATGACTCACACTCATGTATTGTGTGAGAGTTGAAAAGGTTTGAGAACATAAAAGGTGTGAACAATTACTTGATTTTCACCGGGATTGTGCATGATTTAGACACTTTGTGTGGTGAAGGTGGATCATAGCCAGACCATATGATTTTGTAGGGATAACTTTCGAAGACCATGTTATTTTGAAAGGAAGCCATTACCTTACTAGTATGCTTGAAGTATTATTGTTTTTGTGTCAATATTAGACTTTTGTTTTGAGTCTTATGGATCTCAATATTCATGCCACAATAGAAAATATTACATGGATAAATATGTTAGGTAGTATTCCACATCAAAAAATCTGTTTTTATCATTTACCTACTCGAGGACGAGCAGGAACTAAGCTTGGGGATGTTGATACGTCTCCAACGTATCTATAATTCTTTATTGGTCCATGTTGGTATATTATCTGTTTTGGATGTTTTATATGCATTAATATGCTCTTTTACATTATTTTTGGGACTAACCTATTAATCTAGAGCCTAGTGCCAGTTTTTTTTTCCACGTTTTTGAATATTGCAGATAAGGAATATTAAATGGATTCCAAACAGAACAAAATCTCCGGAAAGATTTTTCTTGGACCAGAAGACACCCAGGAGACTTGGAGTAGGGGGCAAGGCACTTGCCGGGAGGCCATAAGCCTGTAGGGTGCGCCCTGGGGGTGGCCGCGCCCCTGGCTTGTGGACCCCCTGGAGGTCTCCTAACCCTATTTCTTGGCCTATAAATTCCCAAATATTCCCGTATCGCCAGAAAGAATGAACAAAAATACTTTTCCGCCGCTGGGAGCCTCTGTTCCCGAGAGATCCAATCTGGGAGCCTTTTTCGATAATCTGTCGGAGAGGAAATTGATCACGGAGGGCATCTACATCAACTCCATTGCCCCTCCGATGAAGTGTCAGTAGTTCACCACAGACCTACGGGTCCATAGTTAGTAGCTAGATGGCTTCTTATCTCTCTTTGATCTTCAATACCATGTTCTTCATGATCTTCAAGGCGATCTATCCAATATAATACTCTTTTCCAGTGTGTTTGTCGAGATCCGATGAATTCTGAGTTTATGTCGAGATTATCTATGAATATTATTTGAGTCTCTTCTGAATTCTTATATGCATGATTTCTTATCTTTGCAGGTCTCTTCGAGTTATTGGCTGGTTTGGCCAACTAGATTGGTAATTCTTGCAATGAGAGAAGTGCTTAGTTCTGGGCTCAATCTTGTGATGTCCTCACCCAGTGACAGTAGGGGTAACGAAGCACGTATTGTATTGTTGCCATCAAGGATAAAAACATGGGGTTTTCATCATATTGTTTGAGTTTATCTCTTTACATCATGTCATCTTACTTAAGGCGTTACTTTGTTCTTCACGAACTTAATACTCTAGATACACGCAGGAGTCGGTCGATGTGTGGAGTAATAGTAGTAGATGCAGAATCGTTTCGGTCTACTTGATATGGACGTAATGCCTATATGCATAATCGTTGCCTTAGATGTCTTCATAATTATTTGCTTTTCTATCAATTGCTCGACAGTAATTTGTTCACCCTCCTTTATTAGAGAAGCTTCAAGTGAAACCTATGGCCCCCGGGTCTATTTTCCATATTATATTTTCAGATCTATGAACCAAAAATACTTTCCTGCAATTTATTTACTTTTATTTCCGCAATATTTTATATCTATCTCTATCATATTTCAACCTTGCAAATAACTCTGAAAGGATTGACAACCCCTTTATAGCGTTGGGTCCAAGTGTTTGATTATTTGTGTAGGTACTACCATTGGGGCCTTGCCTGTTCCTCCTACTGGATTGATACCTTGGTTCTCAACAAACTGAGGGAAATACTTATCTACTTCGCTGCATCATCCTTTCCTCTTCAAGGGAAAACCAACGCAAGCTCAAGAGGTAGCAGCCATCCCTCCAACACCAAGACCTACCAGTGCTATGATCTCGTCTCTCATAGGGTGATCACTTCGAGGCATGTATACTTTGACGAAAAAGTGTTTCCTTTTCAGCAGGTTCCTCTTGCTGATGCACCGACTTCGTCAACAACACCACCTCCGGGCAGGTCTAGTCCGCCACCATCGGTCCCTCATGGGGGATCCCCGTGCCAGGCTCCACTCCCCTCTCGTGCGAGCTCAGCAGGCTCATGAGGGGATGCCGCAGGTCCGGTCGCCGATGCTGCCTCCGAAGCGGAATCGGATGACTGGATCATGGGGGGCACTACTTCAACCCCGCCCTCGACTTCCTCAGGTCCAGTCTCCCAGCTCCCTCGCTAGACCTCGTTCACACGCCTCCGGTCGGCATCACGACTTGATCGCGTGCTAGCGCTCTTCTGCCAAGCACTCGCTATCCGTCTGAGCAGTACTTGTGCACGGCGTCGACTTTGCCCCTCACACCGTCGTTGGTACCTTCCTTGGTTTGAGTGGCTCTTTGCGACCCTAATTGACTCGCCGCCATGGAATTAGAGTTTGATGTGCTACAATGCAATCACACGTGGCAACTCATCCCATCTCCTAGTCATGCTAACATCATTAGCGGGAAGTGGGTGTTTCGCCACAAACATTGCTCCTGGCGGTACCCTGGAGCGGTACAAAGCTTGATGGGTGGTTCGCGGCTTTTGGCAACATGCCAGCATGGACTTCACCCACATCTCCGCCATAGTCGTCAAGACGGGCACGATCTGCACTGTCCTCTATCTTGAGGTTTCTCGGGCCTGGCCCGTGCATCAGTTGGACGTCTCTAACGCATTTCTTCACGGCCATCTCCCCGAGCAGGTCTACTGTGAGCAGCCTACTCGGTTCGTCGACGCTACTCATACGAATCATGTGTGCCTGCTAGTTGGAAATATGCCCTAGAGGCAATAATAAATTGGTTATTATTATATTTCCTTGTTCATGATAATCGTTTATTATCCATGCTAGGATTGTATTGATTGGAAACTCAAATACATGTGTGGATACATAGACAACACACTGTCCCTAGTGAGCCTCTAGTTAACTAGCTCGTTGATCAAAGATGGTCAAGTTTTCCTGGCGATAGGCAAGTGTTGTCACTTGATAACGGGATCACATCATTAGGAGAATGATGTGATGGACAAGACCCAAAACTATGAACGTAGCATATGATCATGTCAGTTTATTGCTACTGTTTTCTGCATGTCAATGTATCTCTTTTTGTGACCATGAGATCATGCAACTCCTGGACACTGGAGGAATACCTTGTGGGTTATTAAACGTCGCAACGTAACTGGGTGACTATAAAGGTGCTCTACAGGTATCTCCAAATATGTGTGTTGGGTTGGCATGGATCAAGACAGGGATTTGTCACTCCGTGAGATGGAGAGGTATCTCGGGGCCCACTCGGTAATGCAACATCAAAACAAGCCTTGCAAGCAATGTGACTAAGGAGTTAGTTACACGATCTTGTATTATGGAACGAGTAAAGAGACTTGCCGGTAATGAGATTGATCTAGGTATGGAGATACCGACGATCGAATCTCACGCAAGTAACATACCGAAGAAAAAAGGGAACAACATACGGGATTAACTGAATCCTTGACATAGAGGTTCAACCGATAGAGATCTTTGTAGAATATGTGGGAGCCAATATGGACATCCAGGTCCTGCTATTGGTTATTGACCGGAGAGTGTCTCAGGTCATGTCTGCATAGTTCTCGAACCCGCAGGGTCTGCACACTTAAGGTTTGGTGACGTTTCGGTATAGTTGAGTTATATGTGTTGGTGACCGAAGTTTTGTTCGGAATCCCGGATGAGATCCCAAACGTCACGAGGAGTTCCGAAATGGTCCGGAAATGAAGATTGATATATATAGGAAGTCTTGTTTTGGTCATCGAAAAAGTTTCTGGCCCATCGGCAATGTACCGGGAGTGTCGGGAGGGTGCCAGGGGACCACCGGGAGAGGTGTGACAACCCAAGATGCTCAAGTGCTATGAGAGGAGGTGGATCAGCCCTTGGTGGGCTGGCCTAAGTCTCTCTCAAGGGCCCATGCGAAAAGATTAAAGGAAAAAATCAAAAAGGACAAATTAGGAAGGAGTCCTAATAGAATTCCACCTCCCTTGTGGGAGGTGGATTCCTCCCTTGTGGGTTCGGCCGAAGTGCCTTGGATTGGAGGCCAAGGCTTCCTCCTCTCCTCTCCTCTTCCTATATATACTAGAGGTTTAGGGCTTTTTGAGACACAACTTTTTGACGTGCAACCCTAAACCTCTACTTTGTAGTTCTTCCTCTATATCAGATTTCTGCGGTGCTTAGGCGAAGCCCTGCAGGAATAGATCACCACCACCACCGGCGCGTCGTCACGCTGCCAGGGAACTCATCTACATCCCCGTCTCTCTTGCTGGATCAAGAAGGCGGAGATCGTCATCGAGCTATACGTGTGCGGAACGTGGAGGTGTCGTCCGTTCGGCACTTGATCGAGACGGATTGTGGGACGGATCTTGAAACGGTTCGTGGGACGGTTCGTGGGATGGATTGTGAAGACGTACCACTACATCAACCGCGTTTATTAACGCTTCCGCTTAGCGATCTACAAGGGTATGTGGATCCGATCTCCCTCTCGTAGATGATCATCACCATGATAGGTCTTCGTGTGCATAGAATTTTTTTGTTTCCCATGCAACTTTCCCCAACAGTGGCATCATGAGCAAAGTTCATGCATCGATGATATCTCGAGTAGAACACAAAAGAGTTTGTGAGCGTTGATGTTTGACTTGCTGCCCTCCTTAGTCTTTTCTTGATTCGGCGGTATTGTCGGATTGAAGCGGCCCAGACCAACCTTACTCGTACGCTTACGAGAGACCGTTTTCATCGACTAACATGCAACTTGTTGCATAAAGATGAATGGAGGGTGTGTCGTGGTTTTGTCACGGCAGATGTCCTCGTGAAAGGACTTAGTACTGGAGCCATCGCACCTTGGTGGCGACTCGAAGGGGTTAAGCGGGAGAGACACGGCGATTTACCCAGGTTCGGCCCCTCGTGAGGAGGTAAAAGCCTACGTCCTGCTTTGGTTTGTATTGATGTGATTTTGATTACAAGGAGGGCATGACTCGCCAAACCAGCACTCGATGATTTCTAACTTGCCCTCTTCTTCCCTGGGACTTGCCTTTATATACAGGTGAACCTCTAGCGTTTACAAGGGTACTTTCCTTCCTACAAATCGTGACCCCTGCGGTCTCTAAGTCGCCGTCCTTCAAAGCTTGGAGACCTTCCGGAAATTATAAACCGCCATACAACCTTGGTCTGGCCAGGCCAAGGCCCAAACCACGCTCAGGTGAATTGCCTGATTTGGTGACCCGGCCCAACTAGGGCGGGTTATTAACAGGTAATATCCCCAACATTAGGCCCCAGATTGACTTGAACTCTTTTCACGCCAATATTTTTGCTCAATTAAAGGCGATTCATCCTTCATTCTTCTCTATTCATCAGAAACTTTAACCCGCCATCTGGCGCATAAAATCTTTAAGTCGCCAAACCATTTCTCGTCGGCATCTTCTTATCCCTTGAATTCCGGGAAGACTGACATAATCCCAACGGATCCTGGGGTATCGTTATCCCAAAATTTTCGAAGCGCCATTATAGCGAATCTTTTTATCCCCCGGCGGTTCCTGCTCACGGCGCCTCGATTCCAGCGCCCGCCCTGTTAAATAGGTGGGGGGGACAGGACTGGCGCTTCCCACCTACCAGTCTCATCAATCTCCTCCCCATTATGACAGCGAGGAAACCTTACCGCCTTCCGAGGGCTCCGCCGCTGACCGCACTTCCTGTCGTCGCCCGAAAGCTTCGGCGCCGCCCATAGATCTTCACCGCCGTCAAGCTTCATACCGCGGCCGATCTGCTCGCCGCCATTGACCACCGCATCACCATCGACCACCTCGCTGTTTTTCCAAGCACTCCGTCGCCGCCGAAGATCTCTATGCTCGACAAGACTTTCATGCTTCTCCAACAGCCTCCGTCGCCGTCGACTACTTCCGACCGAAAGCATCAGGTTAGGCCACCACCCATTTAAGAACAGATCCCATCCTTGTTCGAAATTCCAACATCGCCATGTTCTTGATGTTCTTCATGAATATCTGTTACCTGTCCTTGACTGATTAACGCAAATGTCAACGACATAACCAATGTTTTTAATACCTTCATTTATCCGCTCTTAACTTGCGTGTCTAGAACAATATTTCGTCAAACGAACGATATCACCTTATCCTGGTAGTAAATTGCTGCATCCAGTCATTTTTCTCATGTTTTTTCAACTGTCCAGTAGATCCATAGTTTACCCACTCATCGCGTAAAGCTATTTGTAGTCTTCACACTTCACTGTTTTGAACAAATGTCGCCGACACCTTTAGAACATAACTCTCGTGAATAGCCAAACTTCGTAAGTCGCCATAGCAATCCAACCCGGATCTTTATATGGCGGGTCAAGCTTTTCCCTTAGCCCGTGAAAAAATTATTTGGCGAGTCAAATGAACTTATTTCACCCCTTACGGTAGATGTTCAAGGCGTGTAAATTCACCCGTACTTCACTCCTTTGTAGCATGGGCACCGTCTTCAAAAGTGACTGGCTCCCTACCAAAGTCGACGACACCATACTAGCAGACTATGTGAAAACGGGCAACTTGGACCCTCAGGATGTTATTGGCTGGCGTACCGGGTTCGGAGAGGATCTCCCCAAACCCAAAGAAGGGGAGATAGTCGTTTTCGTTGAACACCTTGAGCGAGGTTTTAAGCCGCCCGGATCAAAGTTTCTTAGAGACGCCATGGCTTTCATGAATGTCCGCCTCCAGGATCTGGGACCTAACTCGATAAGTAACCTATGCCAGTTCCAAGTGTTCTGTGAGGCTTATCTGCGGATGGAACCCTCAGTTCCCTTATTCTGGTACTTTTTCCACTTAAATCGCCACACAAAATTTCACAATGGTCCCAGCCTAGAACTTCGCGGTGTAAATGTTCAGCGCCGCAGGGATAGCCCGTTTCCCTCACTCGCCTTGCCAAGCCATGCCAAAGGCTGGGGCGAGTCTTGGTTCTATTGTCGAGAGACCTCACCTGCAGGAGAAAACAAGCTTCTGGGCTATAGGAAAGATCGCCTTCCAACGAATTTCAAGCTTCCGGACAAGCTCATCGAGGAGGAGGAATCATATTTCATCCCAGTGTTGTCCGAGTTAAGATCTTTGACAAACAATGGCCTTACTGGAGTCGACTTGATCCGCTGCTGGGTCGAGTGGCGCATCCTCCCTCTGAGTCGCCGGAACGGGCTAATGTGCGAATTTGATGGCACCCTAGATCATCCTCAATGCTATTTTCATACGGCTTTAACAGAAAAGGATATTGTCACCATCATCAACAAGCTGACCGGCGAGCCTGCGGGAAAATGCGGCCAAATCGGCCTCATGCCTTTCTGCAAAATTAATCTGGCGCCTAAGATAAGCAAATTTAACCCGCCTTTTGGCTTTACTTCTTATGTTTCATTAGAATTGTGGCCCTTTGTAACATATACCATTCCTGAAAGGTGATAAATTTTGGTCCAAGAAACCCAAAAGGCCAGCCATGAAGCACGCTAAGCCGCCCCCAAAGAAAGCCAAGCGCAAGGGCAAAGCTGCTGCGGCCGAGGCATCCGAAGCCGACGAGTCTCAAGTCGGCGAAGCACCTTCAGAGGTAAAAACCTATCCTTTTTTCACTCGCCATTCACTACTGTTATCTTTGTATTTATATCTCTGCCTCTTTTGAATAGAATGAAGACAACAAAAGCCAGGAGGATTTTGTAGAGGTAATTTCTGTTTCCTCTGATTCATCTCCTTCTCCACCTAAGCCGGCCAGGCGAATTTGTGCGAAAGTTCCCTTCTCACATCCAAATGCTTGTTTGGACCCAAATTTCCTACTGAAGAAAGCACAACATACTTCAAATCGGAAGACCCGAAGTCATTCCGGTGATCTGGTGTCCGGCTTACCAACAAAGAACAAGAGGAAAACAAATGAGGTACCCATGAGCAACACTTCTTCATGTTTCTTTGGATCACATCTGTAACCCGCCTATATCTTTGACGTATAATTCTTGCAAAATTCTCCTCCTACATCTGGCGACTCAGTAATGTCGACACTTCCGCCAATGATTCGAGTCCCTGGGTAAGTCCTTTGATAATTTTACTTTGAATCTAAGGATGATAAATTTTCAGTTCTTTAATACGCTTCTCCCCTCTTTTAGGGCACAGGCCAAGAAAAGGAAAACCGGCGGGCAACTCCTGTCATAATTTCAGAGCCCATCAAAGAGTCAGCGCCGACCCAAGATAACCCGGATCAAGACGAGCCCGAAGATCAAATGGATCTTCCTAGCTCGCCCAATGAAACAACGGATGCCCCTAAGCCGCTAAGTCCATTGACAACAGCAGAAGACCCGGATGCTGTAGTTATCACTGGTACCAGCTTCTCCAAACCGACAACAACGGTTTTGTCAAAGCATGTGACATCATCTTCTCAAACCATTCCTGAGTCTGGACTCTCCAAGGCTAAACTTTCTGAATATGAACATCTGGAATTCAAAGAACTCTGCTCTGGTTTCGCAAGTCACCTGGAGGCGAGTTATGAGATGGATAAAAGCGTGCTCTGGATGCTAAAAAATAAACATGAGGTAATCTTTGTTATATTATATTACTCCCATTAACCCCCAAGGGCCGGGTCATCAGGAAAAAGATGAGTCGGGACTTGATTATTTAGAAAAAGCTTTCGACCAGTAACCCCCAAGGGTCGGGTCATTAGTAAAAAGATGAGTCGGGTCTTGATAAATTTAGAAAAAAACTTGCGACCAGTAAACCCCAAGGGCCGGGTCATCAATAAAAAGATGAGCCAGGTCTTGATAAATTTAGAAAAACTTGCGACCAGTAACCCCCAAGGGCTGAGTCATCAGTAAAAAGATGAGCCGGGTCTTGATATTGTATAATTTTATCTGAGAAAATTATACATTAGCCCCCAAGTGTCAGGGATATTGCTTGCAATAGTTCTGAGACTTACCCCTTATCATGTATCTTCAACAGGAAACTCTTACTCAGACTGAATCGGCGCTTGGCGATTTAAAGAAAAACTTATCTGATCAGCAAGATGCCCGAACTAAGTCGGAGGAGAAATATCAATTGGTCCTGGCTGAGATGGAAAAACTCAAAGCCGATTTAAAAAGAGCTCAAGTTGACCAGGATGCTGCGACAAAAAGAGCAGAGAAGGCTGAAGCCAAGCTGGCTACTGTGCAACAAGAATTGTCCGGCTTAAAGCGTCATATCTCAAACATGGCGCAAGCCGTCTTTGGTAAAATACTCAAACTTTCGATCTCTTTTTTATCAATAACTCTTATTGTAAGTCGCTGATTATTATGACCCCTTACACAGGTCCGAGAGCCGCCAACCTTCAGGATGATTGCGTGCTAATGTTGAAGGCGATTTACACGCTGACAGAGCAGCTGTACACTGGTAGCGTATTAACTGCTAAAGCTGTGATGGGTGCCAAGGAGCCTATAACTTCCATAAAGAAGATGCTTGGCTGCCTATCTACGCTTCCCCCCCCCCCCAGGTTGGCGAGTTGACTCGGTCAGCCACCCGGAAGGGGGTACTGACTACCTTAAGTCGCTGCTTGGCGTATGCTCCAGAGATCAACCCGGAAGACGTAGCGGCAGGCTTTCCTCAACTCAAAGATGACGGGTCAAAATTCATCGAAGAGGACTATCAGCGTGTCGTCAAGGACTCCCGGCTGGCGGCGACCCAACTTGCTGCAAGTCTGGATTTATCAAAGTATTAGGCTGCTTACGACAGCAAGAACAAGCAGTTCAACCCGCCCACCTTTGTGACGACCAGCTTAACTCCACGGCAACCCAAGAACCCTTTTGACTTGGACGCAGATCCGGCATCAATCCTGACCGATGAAGATGACTTCACAGCTCTGGCCAAGTGTAACTGGGTATTGGGCGACTTGCAAATTGAGGTCGGCAAAAGCTCACAGCAAAATGATCCGAAGACGCCAGCAGAATAAACTTCATCGATTTGGCCTGAGAGCCATGTAATAGGTTTCTTTTTATTTCATGATTCGACACTGCTTTTGTGATACTTTCGAAAGAATCTTTATATCGCCCTTAAGGCGATTTGAAATATTGGATCCGCCGTTTGAAAATCCTTTATAATGCTTAATCCGCCATGGATGAAGTGATTTTGATCATCAACCTATTTTAAGCTTGAAAAAACATATGTGAAACCACATAAATGACAACAAATATTTTCAAGATGAATCAGGAAAAAGGTTTTAAAAACCTCGCGGCCATGCCATGAAGGAACATAAAAACAGCAATTCCGTCGGCTCATAAGGTCGCGACTGGATGGGGCGAGTCAGAAAGCTCGAGCACACACCCTAAGATGATGGTTTCGTCGGCTCATAAGGTCGCGACAGGATGGGGCGAGTCAGAAAGCTCGAGCACACACCCTAAGATGATGGTTTCGTCGGCTCATAAGGTCGCGACAGGATGGGGCGAGTGTTGGAATTATGCCCTAGAGGCAATAATAAATATAGTTATTATTGTAATTCATGTATCAAGATAATCGTTTATTATCCATGCTATAATTGTATTGAATGAAGACTCATTTACATGTGTGGATAAATAGACAAAACACCGTCCCTAGCAAGCCTCTAGTTGGCTAGCCAGTTGATCAAAGATAGTCAGTGTCTTCTGATTATGAACAAGGTGTTGTTGCTTGATAACTGGATCACGTCATTAGGAGAATCACGTGATGGACTAGACCCAAACTAATAGACGTAGCATGTTGATCGTGTCATTTTGTTGCTACTGTTTTCTGCGTGTCAAGTATTTATTCCTATGACCATGAGATCATATAACTCACTGACACCGGAGGAATGCTTTGTGTGTATCAAACGTCGCGACGTAACTGGGTGACTATAAAGATGCTCTACAGGTATCTCCGAAGGTGTTAGTTGAGTTAGTATGGATCAAGACTGGGATTTGTCACTCCGTGTGAACGGAGAGGTATCTCGGGGCCCACTCGGTAATACAACATCACACACACGCCTTGCAAGCAATGTAACTTAGTGTAAGTTGCGGGATCTTGTATTACGGAACGAGTAAAGAGACTTGCCGGTAAACGAGATTGAAATAGGTATACGGATACTGACGATCGAATCTCGGGCAAGTAACATACCGAAGGACAAAGGGAATGACATACGGGATTATATGAATCCTTGGCACTGAGGTTCAAACGATAAGATCTTCGTAGAATATGTAGGATCCAATATGGGCATCCAGATCCCACTATTGGATATTGACCGAGGAGTCTCTCGGGTCATGTCTACATAGTTCTCGAACCCGCAGGGTCTGCACACTTAAGGTTCGACGTTGTTTTATGCCTATTTGAGTTATATGGTTGGTTACCGAATGTTGTTCAGAGTCCCGGATGAGATCACGGACGTCACGAGGGTTTCCGGAATAGTCCGGAAACGAAGATTGATATATAGGATGACCTCATTTGATTACCGGAAGGTTTTCGGAGTTACCGGGAATGTACCGGGAATGACGAATCGGTTTCGGGAATCACCGGGGAGGGAAACCCACCCCGGGGAAGCCCATAGGCCTTGAGGGTGGCACACCAGCCCTTAGTGGGCTGGTGGGACAGCCCAAAAGGGCTCTATGCGCCAAGAAGAGAAAATCAAGAGAAAAGAAAAAAAAGGAGGAGGTGGGAAGGAAAGGGGACTCCCTCCCACCAAACCAAGTCCAACTCGGTTTGGGGGGGGGAGTCCTCCCCCCTTGGACTCGGCCGACCCCCTTGGGGATCCTTGAGCCCCAAGGCAAGGTCCCCTCCCTCCCACCTATATATACGGAGGTTTTAGGGCTGATTTGAGACGACTTTTCCACGACAGCCTGACCACATACCTCCACGGGTTTTCCTCTAGATCGCGTTTCTGCGGAGCTCGGGCGGAGCCCTGCTGAGACAAGGTCATCACCAACCTCTGGAGCGCCGTCACGCTGTCGAAGAACTCTTCTACCTCTCAGTCTCTCTTGTTGGATCAAGAAGGCCGAGATCATCGTCGAGCTGTACGTGTGCTGAACGCGGAGGTGCCGTCCGTTCGGTACTAGATCGTGGGACTGATCGCGGGATTGTTCGCGGGGCGGATCGAGGGACGTGAGGACGTTCCACTACATCAACCGCGTTCACTAACGCTTATGCTGTACGATCTACAAGGGTACGTAGATCACTCATCCCCTCTCGTAGATGGACATCACCATGATAGGTCTTCGTGCGCGTAGGAAAATTTTTGTTTCCCATGCGACGTTCCTCAACAGTGGCATCATGAGCTAGGTTCATGCGTAGATGTCTTCTCGAGTAGAACACAAAAGTTTTTGTGGGCGGTGATGTGCGTTTTGCTGCCCTCCTTATTCTTTTCTTGATTCCGCAGCATTGTTGGATTGAAGCGGCTTGTACCGACATTACTCGTACGCTTACGAGAGACTGGTTTCATCGTTACGAGTAACTCCGTTGCTCAAAGATGACTGGCAAGTGTCGGTTTCTCCAACTTTAGTTGAATCGGATTTGACTCAGGAGGTCCTTGGATGAGGTTAAATAGCAACTCACATATCTCCGTTGTGGTGTTTGCGTAAGTAAGATGCGATCCTACTAGATACCCATGGTCACCACGTAAAACATGCAACAACAAAATTAGAGGACGTCTAACTTGTTTTTGCAGGGTATGCTTGTGATGTGATATGGCCAATGATGTGATGTGATATATTGGATGTATGAGATGATCATGTTGTAATAGAAATATCGACTTGCACGTCGATGGTACGGCAACCGGCAGGAGCCATAGGGTTGTCTTTATACTAACGTTTGTGCTTGCAGATGCGTTTACTATTTTGCTAGGATCTAACTTTAGTAGTAATAGCATGAGTAGCACGACAACCCCGATGGCAACACGTTGATGGAGATCATGGTGTGGCGCCGGTGACAAGAAGATCGTGCCGGTGCTTTGGCGATGGAGATCAAGAAGCACGTGATGATGGCCATATCATGTCACTTATGAATTGCATGTGATGTTAATCCTTTTATGCACCTTATTTTGCTTAGAACGACGGTAGCATTATGAGGTGACCTCTCACTAAAATTTCAAGACGAAATTGTGTTCTCCCCGACTGTGCACCGTTGCTAGAGTTCGTCGTTTTGAGACACCACGTGATGATCGGGTGTGATAGACTCAACGTTCACATACAACGGGTGCAAAACAGTTGCGCACGCGGAACACTCGGGTTAAGCTTGACAAGCCTAGCATGTGCAGACATGGCCTCGGAACACATGAGACCGAAAGGTCGATCATGAATCATATAGATGATATGATTAGCATAGGGATGCTTACCACTGAAACTATACTCAACTCACGTGATGATCGGACTTGAGCTAGTGTAAGTGGATCATGAACCACTCAAATGACTAGAGAGATGTACTTTTTGAGTGGGAGTTTAACGAATAATTTGATTAAGTTAAACTCTAATTATCTTGAACATAGTCTAAGTCCACTTTGAATATATTTGTGTTGTAGATCATGGCTCACGCGACAGTCATCCTGAATTTTAATACGTTCCTAGAGAAAGCTAAGTTGAAAGATGATGGAAGCAACTTTGTAGAGTGGGCTCATAATCTTAAGCTGATCTTACAAGCTGGGAAGAAGGATTATGTCCTTAATGCTGCATTAGGAGATGAACCACCCGATACGGCTGATCAGGATGTTAAGAACGCTTGGTTAGCACGTAAGAAGGACTACTCAATAGTTCAATGTGCAGTCTTGTATGTCTTAGAACCGGGACTTCAACGTCGCTTTGAGCGTCATGGAGCATTTGAGATGTTCCAGGAGTTGGAGTTTATCTTTCAGAAGAACGCCCGGATCGAGAGGTATGAGACCTCTGATAAATTCTATGCTTGCAAGATGGAGGAAAACTCATCTGTCAGTGAACATGTGCTCAAAATGTCTGGGTACTCAAACCGTCTAGCTGAGCTGGGGATTGAACTCCCGCAAGAAGCTATCACTGACAGAATCCTTCAATCACTGCCGCCAAGCTATAAAGGCTTTGTGTTGAACTACAACATGCAAGGGATGAACAAGTCTCCCGGCGAGTTGTTTGCGATGCTGAAAGTCGCAGAGTCTGAACTCCGTAAAGAGCATCAACTGTTGATGGTGAATAAGACCACTAGTTTCAAGAGAAACGGCAAAGGCAAGAAGGGCAATTCGAAGAAGAGCGGCAAGCCTGTTGCCAATCCGATGAAGAAACCCAAAGCTGGACCTAAGCCGGAAACGGAGTGTTATTATTGCAAGGGTATGGGTCACTGGAAGCGCAATTGCCCCAAGTATCTGGCAGATAAGAAGGCGGGCAAAGAAAAATCAGGTATATTTGATATACATGTTATTGATGTGTACTTAACCGGCTCTCATAGTAGTGCCTGGGTATTCGATACCGGTTCTGTTGCTCATATTTGCAACTCGAAACAGGAACTGCGCAATAGGCGAAGGCTGGCGAAAGATGAAGTGACGATGCGCGTAGGAAATGGTTCCGAGGTTGATGCAGTCGCCGTCGGCACAGTGTCACTTCAGTTACCGTCAGGATTAGTGATGAACATAAATCATTGTTATTTAGTGCCTGCGTTGAGCATGAACATTATATCTGGATCTTGTTTATTGCGAGACGGTTACTCTTTTAAGTCAGAGAATAATGGTTGTTCTATTTCTATGAGTAACATCTTTTATGGTCATGCACCGAATGTGAGAGGATTGTTCATATTGAATCTTGATAGCGATACGCATATACATAACATTGAGACCAAAAGAGTTAGAGTTAACAATGATAGCACCATATTTTTGTGGCACTGCCGCTTAGGTCATATTGGTGTAAAGCGCATGAAGAAACTCCATGCTGATGGACTTTTGGAGTCACTTGACTTGATTCACTTGACACGTGCGAACCATGCCTCATGGGCAAGATGACTAAGACTCCGTTCTCCGGAACAATGGAGCGTGCAAGTGACTTGTTGGAAATCATACATACCGATGTGTGTGGTCCGATAAGCGTGGAGGCACGTGGCGGATATCGTTATTTTCTCAACTTCACTGACGATTTAAGTAGATATGGTTATGTCTACTTGATGAAACACAAGTGTGAAACATTTGAAAAGTTCAAGCAATTTCAGAGTGAAGTGGAAAATCATCGTAACAAGAAGATCAAGTTCCTACGGTCTGATCGTGGGGGTGAATATCTGAGTTTCGAGTTTGGTACTCACTTAAGACAATGTGGAATTGTTTCACAGTTAACACCGCCTGGAACACCACAGCGTAATGGTGTGTCCGAACGTCGTAATCGTACTCTATTAGAGATGGTGCGATCTATGATGTCTCTTACTGATTTGCCGTTATCATTTTGGGGCTATGCATTAGAAACAGCTGCATTCACTTTAAATAGGGCACCATCAAAATCCGTTGAGACGACACCATACGAACTGTGGTATGGCAAAAGGCCAAAGTTGTCGTTTCTTAAAGTTTGGGGATGTGATGCTTATGTCAAAAAGCTTCAGCCTGAAAAGCTGGAACCCAAAGCGGAAAAGTGCGTCTTCATAGGTTACCCAAAAGAGACAGTTGGGTACACCTTCTATCTCAAATCCGAGGGCAAAGTGTTTGTTGCTAAAAACGGAGCTTTTCTCGAGAAGGAGTTTCTCTCGAGAGAATTGAGTGGGAGGAAGATAGAACTTGACGAGGTTGTCGAACCTCTCATCCCTCTGGATGGTGGCGCAGGGCAAGGGGAAACCTCTGTCATTGCGACGCCGGTTGAGGAGGAAGTTAATGATGATGATCATGAAACTCTAGTTCAAGTTTCTGTCGAACCACGCAGGTCGACGAGACCACGTGCTGCTCCAGAGTGGTACGGTAATCCCGTCTTATCAATCATGTTGTTAGAAAACAATGAACCTGCGAATTATGAAGAAGCAATGGTGGCCCCAGATTCCAACAAATGGCTGGAAGCCATGAAGTCCGAGATAGGATCCATGTATGAGAACAAAGTGTGGACTTTGGAGGTACTGCCTGAGGGCCGCAAGGCCATTCAGAACAAATGGATCTTTAAGAGGAAGACGGACGCTTACGGTAATGTGACCGTTTATAAAGCTCGACTTGTGGCAAAGGGTTTTTCACAAGTTCAAGGAGTTGACTACGATGAGACTTTATCACCCGTAGCGATGCTTAAGTCCGTCAGAATCATGTTAGCAATAGCTGCATTTTTCGATTATGAAATCTGGCAGATGGATGTCAAAACGGCGTTCCTTAACGGTTTCCTTAAGGAAGAGTTGCATATGATACAACCCGAAGGTTTTGTCGATCCTAAGAATGCTAACAAGGTGTGCAAGCTCCAGCGATCCATTTATGGACTGGTGCAAGCATCTCGGAGTTGGAACAAACGCTTTGATGAGGTGATCAAAGCATTTGGGTTTATACAAGTGGTTGGAGAATCTTGTATTTACAAGAAAGTGAGTGGGAGCTCTGTGGCGTTTCTAATATTATATGTGGATGACATATTACTGATTGGAAACAACGTAGCGTTTTTAGAGAGCATAAAGGATTACTTGAATAAAAGTTTCTCTATGAAGGACCTAGGAGAAGCTGCTTACATTCTAGGCATTAAGATCTATAGGGATAGATCAAAACGCCTGATAGGACTTTCACAAAGCACATACCTTGATAAAGTTTTGAAGAGGTTCAAAATGGAACAGTCCAAGAAAGGGTTCTTGCCAGTTCTACAAGGTACGAGATTGAGTAAAACTCAGTGCCCAGCAATTAATGAAGATAGAGAGCATATGCGCTCCATCCCCTATGCTTCAGCCATAGGTTCTATCATGTATGCGACGTTGGGTACTAGACCGGATGTTAGCCTGGCCATAAGTATGGCAGGTAAGTTCCAGAGTAATCCAGGAGTGGATCACTGGACAGCGGTCAAGAATATCCTGAAGTACCTGAAAAGGACTAAGGAGATGTTTCTCGTGTATGGAGGTGACGAAGAGCTCGTCGTAAAAGGTTACGTCGATGCAAGCTTTGACACAGATCCGGACGACTCTAAGTCGCAAACCGGATACGTATTTATTCTTAATGGGGGTGCAGTAAGCTGGTGCAGTTCCAAGCAAAGCGTCGTAGCAGATTCTACATGTGAAGCGGAGTACATGGCTGCCTCGGAGGCGGCTAAGGAGGGTGTCTGGATGAAGCAGTTCATGACGGATCTTGGAGTGGTGCCAAGCGCACTGAATCCAATAACCTTGTTCTGTGACAACACTGGTGCCATTGCCTTAGCAAAGGAACCACGGTTTCACAAGAAGACCAGACACATCAAACGACGCTTCAACCTCATCCGCGACTACGTCGAGGGAGAGGACGTGAATATATGCAAAGTGCACACGTATTTGAATGTAGTGGACCCACTGACTAAACCTCTTCCACGGCCAAAGCATGATCAACACCAGAACTGTATGGTTGTTAGATTTTTTACAATGTAATTCACATGGTGATGTGAGGGCTAGATTATTGACTCTAGCGCAAGTGGGAGACTGTTGGAATTATGCCCTAGAGGCAATAATAAATATAGTTATTATTGTAATTCCTGTATCAAGATAATCGTTTATTATCCATGCTATAATTGTATTGAATGAAGACTCATTTACATGTGTGGATACATAGACAAAACACCGTCCCTAGCAAGCCTCTAGTTGGCTAGCCAGTTGATCAAAGATAGTCAGTGTCTTCTGATTATGAACAAGGTGTTGTTGCTTGATAACTGGATCACGTCATTAGGAGAATCACGTGATGGACTAGACCCAAACTAATAGACGTAGCATGTTGATCGTGTCATTTTGTTGCTACTGTTTTCTGCGTGTCAAGTATTTATTCCTAAGACCATGAGATCATATAACTCACTGACACCGGAGGAATGCTTTGTGTGTATCAAACGTCGCAACGTAACTGGGTGACTATAAAGATGCTCTACAGGTATCTCCGAAGGTGTTAGTTGAGTTAGTATGGATCAAGACTGGATTGGTCACTCCGTGTGAACGGAGAGGTATCTCGGGGCCCACTCGGTAATACAACATCACACACAAGCCTTGCAAGCAATGTAACTTAGTGTAAGTTGCGGGATCTTGTATTATGGAACGAGTAAAGAGACTTGCCGGTAAACGAGATTGAAATAGGTATACGGATAGTGACGATCGAATCTCGGGCAAGTAACATACCGAAGGACAAAGGGAATGACATACGGGATTATATGAATCCTTGGCACTGAGGTTCAAACGATAAGATCTTCGTAGAATATATAGGATCCAATATGGGCATCCATGTCCCGCTATTGGATATTGACCGAGGAGTCTCTCGTGTCATGTCTACATAGTTCTCGAACCCGCAGGGTGTGCACACTTAAGGTTCGACGTTGTTTAATGCGTATTTGAGTATTATGGTTGGTTACCGAATGTTGTTCGGAGTCCCGGATGAGATCACGGACGTCACGAGGGTTTCCGGAATAGTCCGGAAACGAAGATTGATATATAGGATGACCTCATTTGATTACCGGAAGGTTTTCGGAGTTACCGGGAATGTACCGGGAATGACGAATGGGTTCCGGGAGTTCACCGGGGGGGCACCCACCCCGGGGAAGCCCATAGGCCTTGAGGGTGGCACACCAGCCCTTAGTGGGCTGGTGGGACAGCCCAAAAGGGCTCTATGCACCAAGAAGAGAAAATCAAGAGAAAAGAAAAAAAAAGGAGGAGGTGGGAAGGAAAGGGGACTCCCTCCCACCAAACCAAGTCCAACTCGGTTTGGGGGGGGGGGGTCCTCCCCCCTTGGACTCGGCCGACCCCCTTGGGGCTCCTTGAGCCCCAAGGCAAGGTCCCCTCCCTCCCACCTATATATACAGAGGTTTTAGGGCTGATTTGAGACGACTTTTCCACGGCAGCCCGACCACATACCTCCACGGTTTTTCCTCTAGATCGCGTTTCTGCGGAGCTCGGGCGGAGCCCTGCTGAGACAAGGTCATCACCAACCTCCGGAGCGCCGTCACGCTGCCGGAGAACTCTTCTACCTCTCCGTCTCTCTTGCTGGATCAGGAAGGCCGAGATCATCGTCGAGCTGTACGTGTGCTGAACGCGGAGGTGCCGTCCGTTCGGTACTAGATCGTGGGACTGATCGTGGGATTGTTCGCGGTGCGGATCGAGGGACGTGAGGACGTTCCACTACATCAACTGCGTTCACTAACGCTTCTACTGTACGATCTACAAGGGTACGTAGATCACTCATCCCCTCTCGTAGATGGACATCACCATGATAGGTCTTCGTGCGCGTAGGAAATTTTTTGTTTCCCATGCGACGTTCCTCAACAGCGAGTCAGAAAGATCGAGCACACACCCTAAGATGATGATTTCGTCGGCTCATAAGGTCGCGACAGGATGGGGCGAGTCAGAAAGCTCGAGCACACACCCTAATATGATGGTTTCGTCGGCTCATAAGGTCGCGACAGGATGGGGCGAGTGAGAATGCTCGAGCACACACCCTAAATGATGATGGTTTCATAAGCTCATAAGGTCGCGACAGGATGGGGCGAGTCAGAAAGCTCGAGCACACACCCTAAGATGATGGTTTCGTCGGCTCATAAGGTCGCGACAGGATGGGGCGAGTCAGAAAGATCGAGCACACACCCTAAATGATGATGGTTTCGTCGGCTCATAAGGTCGCGATAGGATGGGGCGAGTCAGAAGGATCGAGCACACACCCTAAATGATGATGGTTTCGTCGGCTCATAAGGTCGTGACAGGATGGGGCGAGTCAGAAAGCTCGAGCACACACCCTAAGATGATGATTCTTTTGGCTCATAAGGTTGCAACAGGATGACAAAATTGATTTTTAGTGAAGAAGCCCCCAAGTCGGGGAGCATTTTTAATTTTATTACTTCATAATGAAACTGAAGAACTTACAAAATGTAGTGTTTAAGACCTCAAGTGTAATAAGGCCGCAAGTGGGCAATATTCCAGGGGCGAGTTGACTCAGCCTCCGTGGTTGGCCGGTTAGGCCTAAGATCCACCAGGTAATAAGAGACATTGCGGAGATTCTTGCTAACGACGAACGGTCCTTCCCATGGTGGTGACAATTTATGCATGCCAGCACGATCTTGTATCAACCGAAGAACCAAGTCGCCTTCCTTAAAGGTCCGGCTCTTGACCCGGCGGTTGTGATAACGCCGTAGATCCTGCTGATAGATGGCTGAACGGGTCGTAGCCAGGTCACGTGCCTCCTCTAAGGCGTCCAAGGAGTCTTGACGTGCCAGCTCGTTGTCTTGCTCCACATATGCGGCAACTCTAGGTGAGTCATGCCTTATGTCAGTAGGAAGGATGGCTTCTACTCCGTAGACCAGAAAGAAAGGGGTGAAACCTGTGGACCGGTTCGGGGTGGTCCGGATACTCCACAGTACTGAAGGTAATTCTTCAACCCAACACCCTGGGGTTTTCTCGAGGGGAACCATGAGTCGGCTCTTAATTCCTGGCAAAACCTCCTGATTCGCCCGTTCCGCCTGCCTATTAGATTGTGGGTGAGCGACTACAGAAACATCAAGCCGGATATGTTCTCGATGGCAAAACTCCTGCATCGCCCCTTGGCACAAGTTAGTACCATTATCAGTAATGATACTGTGTGGATATCCAAACCGGAAGATCAGCTTTTTCAAGAATTTGACCGCTGTCTCCGCATCGCAAGTTCCAATAGGTTCCGCCTCAACCCACCTTGTGAACTTATCAATCGCCACCAGCAGATGGGTCTTCTTGTTAGAAGACATTTTAAAGGGGCCGACCATGTCTAATCCCCAGACCGCAAAAGGCCAAGTGATGGGGATCATTCTTAATTCTTGAGCCGGCACATGAGCCTGTCGCCCATAACGCTCGCATCCCTCGCACCGACGAACTATATCTTCTGCATCTGCATGAGCCGTCAGCCAAAAGAAACCATGACGGAAAGCCTTTGACACCAAAGAACGTGACCCGGCATGATGCCCACAGTCTCCAGAATTAATGTCATTTAAGATTATACATCCTTCTTCGGAGGAAACGCATCATTGAAAAACTCCAGAGGCGCTCCGCTTATATAACTCGCCATTGATGATGACCATGGATTTGCTGCGCCGAACGATTTGACGGGCCGAAACTTCGTCTGTTGGTAACTCGCCCCGGGCGAGGTAAGCCAGATAAGGAAGAACCCAATCTGGCATGACGTGGAGAGCCGCCACTAGCTGAGACTCAGGATCTGGTATTGCCAACTCCTCCTCCGATGGTAGTATCACGGATGGTTTATGCAAAATATCTAGAAAAACATTGGGAGGAACTGGCTTTCGCTGGGAACCAAGTCGTGAGAGGGCATCAGCTGCCTCGTTGAGGTGCCGATCAATATGGTCAACCTGATAACCATGAAAATGACCCGCCACATCAGACACTTCTCTTCTGTAAGCCACCATCATGGGGTCCCGAGAATCCCAGGTACCCGAAACTTGTTGCGCCACCAAATCAGAGTCGCCAAAACACCTGACTCGCGTTAGATTCATCTCCTTGGCGAGTCGCGAGCCGTGAAGCAAAGCTTCGTATTCTGCGGCATTGTTAGTGCATGGAAACATGAGTCGGAGAACATAACAGAATTTATCTCCTTGAGGGGATACCAATACCACACCAGCCCTGGAGCCTTCCAGCTGCCTAGATCCATCAAAATAAATAGTCCAGTAAGTAAGATCAGGCCTGTCTTCTGGAGCCTGCAACTCCGTCCAGTCATTGACGAAATCAACTAAAGCCTGAGACTTGATGGCTGTGCGGGGGGGGTGTACTGCACGTGGTGCGGCCCAAGTTCAATTGCCCACTTGGCAATCCGCCCTATTGCCTCCCAATTCTGAATGATGTCCCCAAGGGGGGCACAGCTAACCACTGTGATAGGGTGTTCTTGGAAAAATTGCTTAAGTTTCCGACTCACCATAAAGACCCCATATACCAACTTCTGCCAGTGTGGGTACCGTTGCTTGGAAAGGGTCAGCACCTCGCTGATAAAATACACCGGGCGTTGCACTAGGTACTCCTTCCCTTCCTCCTTTCTTTCAACAACCACTGCCACACTTACTGCTTTGGAATTTGTCGTGATATACATAAGCATGGGCTCTTTTTCAGTCGGGGCGGCCAGGACCGGCGGGTTAACCAATTGGCGTTTCAGGGTTTCGAGTGCCTCGTCTGCCTCATTCGTCCAAACAAACCGGACAGATTTCTTTAGTAACTGATAAAGAGGAATCGCCTTTTCACCCAGGCGACTTACGAAGCGACTTAGAGCCGCAATGTGACCCGCCAGTCGTTGAACTTGATTAACGTTCGCCGTCTTTCCAAGGGATGTAACTGCTTCAATTTTGTCCGGGTTAGCTTCAATGCCGCGCTCCGATACTAGGAAGCCCAGCAGTTTCCCTGCAGGCACACCAAGAACACATTTGGTGGGATTTAGCTTCATCTGATATACCCGTAGATTCTCGAAAGTTTCCTTGAGATCCTCCAATAGTGTCTCCCCCTGGCGGGTTTTGATCAGAATATCGTCGACATAGGCGTGGACGTTGCGACCGATTTGGTTGCGAAGGCAATTCTGGATGCAGCGCTGATAAGTCGCCCCCGCACTCTTGAGTCCAAAAGGCATGGACACATAGCAAAAAGCCCCAAAGGGGGTTATAAAAGCTGTTTTCTCTTGATCCTCCACGGCCATCTTGATCTGGTGATATCCTGAGTAGGCGTCCAAAAAGCACAATCGGTCGCATCCCACCACCGAGTCAATGATCTGGTCGATGCGGGGAAGAGCGAAGGGATCCTTTGGACAAGCTCTGTTGAGGTCCGTGTAATCAATGCACATATGGAAGGTACCGTTCTTCTTGAGTACCAAAACCGGGTTAGCCAGCCATTTGGGGTGGAAAACTTCCACGATGAATCCGGCGGCTAAGAGACGGGCGACCTCTTCCCCGATCGCCTTGCGTTGCTCCTCGTTAAACCTGCAAAGATACTGCTGGATGGGTTTTGCCTTTGGGTCAACATTAAGATGGTGCTCAGCGAATTCTCTCGGCACACCAGGCATGTCAGAAGATTTCTATGCGAAGATGTCCCGATTCTCACGGATGAATTTGATGAGCGCGCTTTCCTCTTTGGGATCCAGACCCGTCCCGATGGTGAACTGCTTGGAGGAATCGCCGGGAACGAAATCGATTGTCTTAGTGTCATCCATTGGCTTGAACTTGAGGGGCGACTCAGCATCTGTCGTTGGCTTCTTTAGGGGTGACATGTCCGCCGGGTCAACATTGGCCCGATGGTGTTTGAGCTCCTCTGCAGCGCAGGCGACTTCCGCATAAGCCACGTCCCCTTCTTCACATTCCTTCGCAATCCTTCTATCCCCATCAACCGTGATGGGTCCTTTGGGACCAGGCATCTTGAGCTTAAGGTAAACATAGCACGGGCGAGCCATGAAACGGGCATAAGCCGGCCGCCCAAATAACGCATGGTAGGGGCTTTTCAATTTGACCACCTCGAATATCAGTGACTCGGACCTGTAATTCTGTGCTGTTCCAAACGCCACTGTAAGTCTGACTCGGCCTATGGGGTAGGCCAACTTGCCCGGGACGATTTCGTGGAAAACCGTGGTTGAAGGCATCAGGTCCTTTTCCAATAGGTTCATCCTTTGGAAAGTGTCAAAATATAAGATATTAATGCTGCTGCCACCATCCATTAGCACTTTGGACAGGGTGTAACCCCCAACTTGGGGGGCCACGACCAACGCTAAATCGCCAGGGTTGTCAACTCTTGACGGGTGATCCTCCCTACTCCATGATATGGTCTGTTCAGACCAATGGAGGTATCTAGGAAGCGTCGGTTCAGACACACTGTATGCTCGGTGGCTCACCTTCTTATCACGCCTGCAAGAATTGGTGGTGAAAACGTGATACTACCCATTACTTAACTGTTTGGGATTGCTGCGGAAACCTCCATTATCGTCATGACCCTGCGGAGCCCCCTGTGGGGGTGGCTGCTGGAAAGCTCCTGGCGGGTTATACCGCCGCTGGTGGTGCACCGGGTACTGGCCGCTACTTGGCTGTGGGCCTCCCTGAGGCCCCTGTTTGGGTAAACCGCCGAAAGGGTTCTATCGTTGGTTGGGTGCAACAAACTGCTCCTGGCGTTGGTCCGGGTAATCGTTTTGACTTTTCTTGATCGCCTCCGCCCGAAACTCCCGCATCACGAAGCAGTTCTCCCAAGAGTGAGTCGTCGGACCGTCCGCCGTGGCATGATGCGGGCAAGGGCCTTTGAGTAGCTCTTCATTGTTACGCGGCCTCTTCCCGCTAAACCCCCTGTTTTTCTTCTGGCGTTGGTTGCCATTGTTGGCGTTGGTATTGGCGACTAAATCCGAGGTCTCCTCTTGCGGTCTTTGCTTGCCATTGGCTCCTTGATTGTGGCGGTTACGTCCCTAGAACCGGGTATGGTTTTTGGATGATTCGCCCTTCTTGGGTGAGTTAGCCTTACCGTCCTCACCAGGATCTTTGGTGTCATCCGCTTCAGCATACCTAGTGAGGGTGTCCGTCAGCTCTCCCATGTCTTGGACCTTTCGCTTGAGTCGCCTCAATTTTTGCACGAAGGGCTCGTAATGGCAATTCTGCTCGAGGATCAACATAGCCTGAGCCGCAGTAATACCATTTGACGAATGGATAATTTCCGCAACCCGCCGTGACCAATGGTGAGCTGACTCATCAGGGCGCTGAACACAGTGCTGTAGATCGATGATGGTCATCGGACGCTTGCAAGTTCCTCGGAAGTTTTTGATGAAACGCTCTTTCAACTCGGCCCAGGTCTGGATGGAGTTGGGAGGTAAGTTTTTCAACCGAGTACGTGCTGACCCCTCGAGCATCATCGTGAAGTATCTGGCACAAACCGCCTGGTTTACGTCGAGCATGTCCATGGCGATTTCATAACTCTCGACCCACGACGTCGGCTCCAGGTCCGGGGTGTAGTTAGGCACCTTTCTTGGTCCCTTAAAATCTTTGGGCATCCTTTCGTTACGAAGGACGGGGGCCAAGCATGGCACCCCCACTCGCCCACCACCCCCGATGAGGGGGGCCGGGGCGACTTGGGTGTTCGGGAGATCCCGGCCCGGCGGGTTCTGATCAGGCGGGTTGTCCTGTGGGACGGGCCACGGCCCGCTGTTCACGGCGGGCTGGTCCTCTGGCCGACTCCTGGTGAAACTCGCGTGGGGAGTGGAATGCAGCCTATCTAGGCTATGTGAGAACTGGGCGTTTTGAACCACCGCCGTCTTCAACATCTCAATGGCGTTCCTTGCTTCTATCTCGGCAGGAGTGTTGCCGTGAATCGAAAGAGATTCCAGATGGCGAGTTGCGGCAAGGACGTTGTCCACCGGGTTGGAAAAGTGGCCTTGAGGCGTCCGGAATCGGGGAGTGCGATCCTCAACCGTCTGAACCGGTAGGTTAGGCGGTTGACCCGGTCCTCCCCCGGGGGCGGCTCCCGCCCCAGGGGTTCGTGCAGTGTCGAACAGGCGGGTCGGGTTGAGATCATGGGGCAGGCGACCTTGGTGTCTCCGTTGATGGACGGCGTCGGATGCGTGCTGGTGTCTTTTGAGCCGCCAGTTGTCAGTATTTAAGCGCATCCTTTCGGCCGCAATTTGAGCTTGCCGAGTCTCGATCCTGGCGGACTCCACCTCGACATCCCGATGAGCCTTTGCCACTGCCTCTTTGAGTTTCGCCAGCTCCACGTTTACCTCCTCCTGGTTTCCTGGTGTGAGGGGAGTCGCCATCAGCCTTGTGATCTCCGCCGCTAAATCCACCAGGACAGCGTCCGGGCTTCTAGACGTCTCGCCGGTCCCATCGCCTCCTTTGGGGTTCTACGAGGGTTGAGTCGCCCCCGCCATATAAATGGCAATCTGGCGGCGGGTTCGGTCCAGGACTTCGGGGTCCATGGCCAGTGACAAGCCCCCAAGACAATCCCCATGTAGGGACAGGATTGAATCTGAATTGCGCATGGATGATTCGTCATCAGAGTTGACTCGTGTAGTTTCCTGAGTCGCCGAGCGTTCTCGCTCCTCCGATCCCTGCGTGAACCCCACAAAGACTGGGCGAGTCAGATTTGGCGTCACTACTAGGAGGACGCACCTGGCCATCTTGACGATGTCGGTGGAGGTGTCCGGCTCAGGCACAGGTGATCCGATCATGCCGATGAAGATGTTGATCTTGCCGAAGGGGACCCTGTAACCATATTCGATCGAATCCGCTTCGGGCCCCATTGCTGGTTGTCGATGTAGGTCTTCCCGCGGCAGCTCCGGGTCATGAGCCCCGTTGCGTAACTCCCAAACCCTGGTAGGGCTCCCTTTGAGAACTCAACTCCACCGTGCATAGGCCCCACGGTGGGCGCCAACTGTCATGGTTTTGTCACGGCAGATGTCCTCGTGAAAGGACTTAGTACTGGAGCCATCGCACCTTGGTGGCGACTCAAAGGGGTTAAGCGGGAGAGACACGGTGATTTACCCAGGTTCGGCCCCTCGTGAGGAGGTAAAAGCCTACGTCCTGCTTTGGTTTGTATTGATGTGATTTCGATTACAAGGAGGGCGTGACTCGCCAAACCTAGCACTCGATGATTTCTAACTTGCCCTCTTCTTCCCTGGGACTCGCCTTTATATATAGGTCGAACCTCTAGGGTTTAGAAGGGTACTTTCCTTCCTACAAATCGTGACCCCTGCGGTCTCTAAGTCGTCGTCCTTCAAAGCTTGGAGACCTTCCGGAAATTATAAACCGCCATACAACCTTGGTCTGCCCAGGCCAAGGCCCAAACCACGCTCAGGTGAATCGCCTGATTTGGCGACCCGGCCCAACTAGGGCGGGTTATTAACAGGTAATATCCCCAACAGGGTGTCTGTTTCTTCAACTTTAGTTGAATCGGATTTGACCGAGGTGGTCCTTGAAGAAGGTTAAATAGCAAATTGCATATCACTATTGTGTCTTTGCGTAAGTAAGATGCAATCATACTAGATACCCATAGCAGCCACGTAAAACATGCAACATCAAATTAGAGGACGTCTAACTTGTTTTTGCAGGGTATGCATGTGATGTGATATGGCCAAGGACATGATATGATATATTGGATGTATGAGATGATCATGTTGTAATAGTTAAATGTCGACTTGCACGTCGATGCTACGACAACCGGCAGGAGTCATAGGGTTGTCTTTAAACTAACGTTTGTGCTTGCAGATGCGTTTACTATATTGCTAGGTAGTAGCTTTAGTAGTAATAGCATAGATAGCACGACAACCTCCATGGAGGCACAATGATGGAGATCATGGTGTGGCGCCGGTGAATATGAAGATCATGTCGGTGCTTTAGTGATGGAGCTCAAGAAGCACAAGACCATGGCCATATCATGTCACTTATGAGTTGCATGTGATGTTAATCCTTTTATGCACCTTATTTTCCTTAGAACAACGGTAGCATTATAAGGTGATCCCTCACTAAAATTTCAACATAAAATTGTGTTCTCCCCGACTATGCACCGTTGCGACAGTTCATCGTTTCGAGACACCACGTGATGATCGGGTGTGATAGACTTAACATTCACATACAACGGGTGCAAAATAGTTGCAAACACGGAACACTTGGCTTAAACTTGAAGAGCCTAGCATGTACAGACATAGCCTCGGAACATAAGAGACCGAAAGGTCGAGCATGAATCATATAGTTGATACGATCAACATGGAGATGTTTACCTCTGAAACTATACTCAACTCACGTAATGATGGGACTTGAGTTAGTGGATTTGGATCATGCACCACTCAAATGACTGGAGGGATGTCTATTTTGAGTGTGAGTTATTAGTAATATGATTAGCTAAACTCAATTATCATGAACATAGTCAAAAGGTCTTTGCAAATCATGTTGTAGCTTGCGTTGTAGCTCTACTGTTTTTGATATGTTCCTAGAGAAAATTTAGTTGAAAGATGATAGTAGCAATTATGCGGACTGGGTCTGTAAAATGAGGATTTCCCTCATTGTTGCGCAGAAGGCTTATGTCCTTAATGCACCGCTCGGTGTGCTGAACCTCATGCGTCGTTTGTGGATGTTGCGAACATCTGACATACACCTTTTTTGATGACTACATGATAGTTCAGTGCGTAATGCTTAAATGGCTTAGAATTGAGGCACCGAAGACGTTTTGAACGTCACGGAACATGCGAGATGCTCCAACAGATGAAATTGGGATTTCATGCTCGTGCCCTTGTTGAGAGGTATGAGACCTCCGACAAGATTCTTTGTCTACAAAGTAAGGGAGAAAAGCTCAATTGTTGAGCATGTGCTCAGATTGTCTGAGTGCTACAATCACTTGAATCGAGTGGGAGTTAATCTTCCAGATGAGATAGTGATGGTTTTCCAAAGTCACTGCCACCAAGCTACTAGTGCTTCGTGATGAACTATAACATATCAAGGATAGATATGATGATCCTTAAGCTATTCACGATGTTTGACATCACGAAAGTAGAAATCAAATAGGAGCATCAATTGTTGATGGTTAGTAAAACCACTAGTTTCAAGAAGGGCAAGGGCAAGAAGGGATACTTCATGAAACGGCAAACAGTTATTGCTCTAGCGAAGAAACCCAAGGTTGAACCCAAACCGGAGACTAAGTGCTTCTGTTATGAGGGGAACGGTCACTGAGGCGGAACTACCCTAGATACTTGGTAGATGAGAAGGCTGGCAAAGTCGACAAAAGTATATTGGATATACCTGATATTGATGTGTACCTTACTAGTACTCCTAGTAGCACCAGGGTATTAGATACCGGTTCAGTTGCTAAGCGTTAGTAACTCAAAATTATAGCTACGGATTAAATGGATACTAGCAAGGGTGAGGTGACGATGTGTGTTGGAAGTAATTCTAAGGTTGATGTGATCAAGCATCGCACGCTCCCTCTACCATCGAGATTAGTGTTAAACCAAAATAATTGTTATTTGGTGTTTGCGTTGAGCATGAACATGATTAGGTCGTGTTTATGACAATACGATTATTCGTTTAAAGAGAATAATGGTTATTCTATTCGCTTGAATAAATACCTTCAATGGTTTATTGAATCTCGATCGTAGTGCTACACATGTTCATAATATTGATGCCAAAAGATACAAAGTAGTAATGATAGTACCACTTACTTGTGGCACTGCCGCTTGAGTCATGTTGGTATAAAATGCATGAAGAAGCTCCATGTTGATGGATCTTTGTACTCACTCATTTTTGAAACGTTTGAGACATGCAAACCTTACCTATTGGTATAAACGCATGAAGAAACTCCTTGCAGATGGATCGTTTGGACTCACTTGATTTTGAATCACTTTAGACGTGCAAATCATACCGCATGGGCAAGATGACTGAAGGCCTCGTTTTCAAGTGATATGGAACTAGAAAGTAACTTATTGGAAGTAATACATATGGATGTATGCAGTCCAATGGGTGATGAGGCACGCAGTGGATATCGTTATGTTCTTACTTCAAAGATGATTTGAGTAGATACTAGTGTATTTGCTTGATGAAATACACGTATGAATTGTTGAAACGTTCAAGTAGTTTCAGAGTGAAGTTGAAGATCATCGTGACAAGTTGGTAACATGTCTACGATATGATCATAGATATGAATATCTGAGTTGCGAGTTTGGTACACAATTAATACAAACGTGAAAATTGTTTCACATCTCATGCCACCTAGAACACCATAGTGTGATGGTGTGTCCGAACATCATAGCCGTGCTCTATTTGATATGGTGCATACTATGATGTCTCTTATCGAATAACCACTATCGTTTATGGGTTATGCATTAGAGACAACCACATTCACTTTAAATAGGGCACCACGTATATCCGTTGAGATGACACTTTATGAACTATGGTTTGGAGAAACCTAAGCTGTCGTTTCTTAAAAGTTTGGGGTTGCGATGCTTATGTGGAAAAGTTTCAGCATGATAAGCTCGAACCCAGAGCGGATAAATGCATCTTCATAGGACACCCAAACCAGTTGGGTATACCTCCTATCTCGGATCTGGAAGCAAAGTGTTTGTTTCTAGAAATGGGTCCTTCCTCGAGGAAAAGTTTCTCTAGAAAGAATTGAGTGGGAGGGTGGTGGAACGTGATGAGGTTATTGAACCGTCACTTCAACTAATGTGTAGCAGGGCGCAGGAAGTTGTTCCTGTGGTGCCTACGCTAGTTGAAGTGGAAACTGATGATAGTGATCATTAAGCTTTGGATCAAGTTACTACAAACCTCGTAGGTCAACAAGGTCGCGTACTACAACAGAGTGGTACAGTGTAACGACCAAGATGCGGTCCTTTCCAATCTGGGGGTCGAGGCCCCGAATAGGAAAGAAGCGCATCTAAGCGTTTCGCAAGCAACACATCACAAATAATAATAAAAGTAGACAATTCGGGATTCAATTGTCTTCTCATTAATAATTCACAGTACATCACAGATACAATCAAGGTAGTTCCGCTACGGACTACAAAACATAGAAATACTATGCTACACTGCCTGCAGGCCCACGATCACGACCACGCCTTAGTCCTCTAGATAGTTCACGTAGAGGCGGTTTGTCTCCTCGTCGTACTGCCACGCCAGCTAAGTGCCGTCGGGATCATCTGTCTCTGGGGTACCTGTACCTGTTGGGAGTTTCGGAGGAATCCGTGAGCCACGGAAACTGAGCAATCGAAGACCTTGGTGCCAGAACTAATCATGTTATTAGGTAGGGTAAGGGTGAAGTGTATAAGGCTGCAGCATTCTAAGCTTGATTTAGTGGCTATCTTACGTAAAGCAATTATGAAGGTGGTCTACACTAGCGGTCGTGATTACTTAATCACTAAGTGATCCTGAAAACCTACCTACGGCATTCATAACCCTATCGTATTCCCGATCGAGGAGAGATCTTCGAGGGGGACAGTCACGGTTACGCACATAGTTGGCAATTTTATTAGCTTATGTTTAAGTTCTCAAATACCGGATGTTAACAAAATATTCCAAGTTGCCACATAACCGCGGGCACGGCTTTCCGAAAGATTAAACCCTGCAGGGGTGCTCCAACTAGTCCATCACAAATGTACACAGGCCGCAAAGGCATCCTCTATCACGAATCTCGTGATCTCGTCGGATTCCTTAGAGGAAAACCTCAACTCTGGGGGAAACCAAAGCTTCACTGGGATTCCTATACGCAAGATATACCGCTAAGGTAAGGCAAGGCTAGCAGGACCTCCCGACGTGTCGACGACCCCGATAAGAGCCGCGTATCTCAGTCTCAGGACACGACGGATGGAAAGGCCTACAGGAGCCAAACCTCAAGTTTCACTGTGGTGGCCCCCGCAGTCTGTCCATGTTGGACCAACACTCATGCAGAGCACTGGCCCGGGTTGTTGATTAAAATCCTCGGGGTAGCTATTCCTTATGCAGTTTATTATTAAGTGATTAGCAAATTAACACCAATGTTTGGTCCTGCCGGACAAGCCTTAGCACTACGCGATTTATCGAGGGGGTCCCCATAACAACCCCGAACGTGTTAGGAGCGATCATTATGAAATCAAACACCGGTAACCGGTAACTAAGGCGGCAATAACGGAACAAAGAACCCGGCAAAAGGCTAGGCCTTCCATCATTTACCAAGTATATAGGTGCATTAAATAAATAACAGAATTTAAGATAATGATATCAAGCTCATGTTATCACATGAGTCAAAGCATCTGCATCTAGCAACGCTAACATTAGTAGCTGAGCAAAGCCTACTTAGCCATTCAAGTTTTGCTAGGAAGGGGTCAGTGTTTGGGTTCATGGCATATCAAGAGGCAATATAATTTAGTGGTAGGCAGCGAGCAATATGACATGGCAACGCAAACTAGCATAACAAGTCTAGAGATGGAATCAAGGTCATATCATCTTGCCTGTGATATCCTCAGCTTGGAATGGTTCTGGTTCGTCCTGCACGTACTCTCCTGACTCCATGTATTCGTTCTCCGATCCCGGTGCTACCCAACATAAGAATAACAACAATGAACAGAAGCACCACAAGATGCAACAAGCACATGATGCATGAGATGAAAAATGAGCATGCAACACTATTTCTATCACTAGCACAAGCAAAAGAAACCACTATAAGTTTCTGGACAGAACTGTACACTAGGCTATTTTGAAATGCATGAGGAAGGCATTAACAGATGCGTCTCGTGAAAACGATGCAAAACCATATAAAGAAAATTACAATCGGCGCTACGGATCAACGGGAATCAAAGAAACAAGATATGAAGCCCTACGTGTTTAAAACAACACCACACACTCCAATGGCACAAATCAGGTATTCCCATGTTTCCAAGACATACAACAACCCAACATGAATGGATTGGAGCAAGGAAGAACACCACAACATCAACTAACCACCCACAATCATCAAAAATGACTATACTACACAATCTGCCATAATCTGCATCTTAGCTCTTTGTGAGCTACATGCAACATAGCTACAGCCCTCCAAATATGACAAATAATATATGTGGCTGTAGCCAACCAAGAACACTACAAGAACCATCAAGAATCACACCAAAAGGAATTAAACTCTAGAAGATACAAGGCCACAAACTTTCCCAAAACCATGAGATCTCAGGGACTTAGTGAAAATTCCTGCACCTCACTTTCTGTCTTAGTTCTGAAGCTTTTTGACAGCAACCAAAACATAACCTACAGGACTCCAAATGAGTTTAAATTTGATAGGGAGATTTACAAACATACCAGATCCAAAATCCTAGCACTGAACTAAGGCTAGATCAGAACACAATGACCAGCACAACCTCATCTATAGGACAAGAAAATGTTTCCAGATTCTCAGACTTCGTGAAATTCCAGATTTCACTAAACTGAACTTTTTTAGCCACATGCTCAATTTGTCTAGGCACAGCTTGCTCACAAATAACACCAAGTGACAAATGACACCACTATGGTGTAGAGCAAAACCCCTACTACTATCACACAAAAGCTCATGCCCTTGGGCTCCACCTATTCCATGGAAACAAAGAACAAACTTGCAACAAATCTGAATATGTCAACTCCATAAAGTATCCCAATGGAAAAACTAACTTCACCACTGGATTCCTTGGGAGATTCTACCCAACAATCATATATAATATGTGGGCACTTACTTGGAACAAGTGACCACAAATTAAGGAAGAGGAAACTACTTCAAATCATGCCTAGTGAATAGGGCATCATTTCATGTAGTTCCACTATATCAACTACCACATGGTTGAGCTCATGTGCACAATGACAAAGTGACATGGGAGTTTGAACCCCATGTTTGTGTCATGCACATCAACTTCACAACCCCTTCTACTAAGCTTCCCAACATACAAATCACCATGCCCTCTCACATATGGACATATGAAGGTGCACAAGTGTTGCAAGGTGGGGATGTTTTCACCACATGCATATCATCAACTCTTATGCATATCATCTAGTTAGAACCCACACCACCTACACATACTAGCAACACAAAGAATGCTAACACATGCATATGGCAATCACACACACAAACATGCTTACACTAGCTACACCTCATGTGTGTGCAACACACACACACACACATGCACATCTCTCACAAGCACCCAAACATACACCTCATCACCTACCACTACTACACAATACAAGCAAGGAGATAAAATGCCAATCTCAACTAAGGTGAAAAGCACAAGACCATAAGCACATGCATCACTACTCTACTAAGTGCATATTCACACACACAAGAGCATCACCACTTACTCACACACTCACTTGTGGCCAACATCATGTGTATGCACACACATCACATACACCTCTCACAAGTACATCCACACACACTACATCACCTAGCACAAATAGAACAGCAAAGGAAAAATTAAAAAAATGCCATTGCCACCTGTGCTTTTGTCACAAGAATAGCAACAGCAAGAAGGGAGTAAAAATTACAGCAAAAAGGAAAAACAACAGGAGGGCACACTGGGATTCGAAGCCCAGTGCCCCTGGTACTGTCATGTGGTGCATTCCACCCTGCTAGAGCCTTGTGTTCGACAGAAACAGACCCGCTGCGAGGATAAGCTGATCTGCTGTGCTAGCATACTACTGCATCGCAATAAACCAAAAAAGGGGGGAGCACCCGTGGGATTTGAACCCACGACCTGATGCATCAACACACAGACGCGCTCCACTATGCTATGACTGGGGACCTCACGGAGGAGGATAGTTTGGCAAGGTAAACTTCCCCTACCGCGAGCTCTGCCCTACACGTATAGAGACGCGCCTCGACAAGAAGGAACGCCGGCTCCTCGTCGAGCTGCTACTGCTGCTGCGCCATGACAGAGGGGCGATCCCTACAGCTGATCGCTACCAGGGGAGGGAGGAGCCCCTGCTATGCCGCTCCCTACCGCACACAAACCTGATAGAGAAGATACACGTGCACATGCATCGATGCTACTACTTGCTTCGTCAGAGGAGCACAGCGACAGGGAGATCACCGGCTGCCTCGTCGTGTTGTTGCTGCTGCTACGCCACCGGAGGGCCGAAGCAAAACGAGGAGAAGGAGGCCCCTACTACACCTACGCACACAGCCACGGGGCTGCCTCGAAAAGGCCGCGACTACATCGCCACAAACGTGGACGACTACCATGTGTCTATGCCAACGAGCAGAGCGACAACTACACAGATTGCCGGTGCAACTCCGGCAAGTCTCGACTAGGACGCTCGGCGCCACTACCGAAGAGGAAACGAGGAGGGGGGCACGGTCTCGCTCACCTAGCGTCAAGAGGAGAGGCGCCCGACGTGGAAGAAGAAGAAGCGCGTGCACTGCTGCAGGAAGAAGCCGCTCGCCGAGGAAGAAGGTGCACGTCGGGGACGTCGAGGAAGAAGTCCCGGCTCCTGCTCCGCGCGAAAATGGAACCCCTCCTGGGTCCTCTTGCTCGCGCAGCTATGCGGAGGCGGCGAGGTCGATGTTACGCCGGCGTCGAGATCGACCCAGAGCTGCTCATGGCGTTGGGAATGACGAGGGTCTCACTAGCGGCGCTGGCGGGAGTAGACGAGAGAGAGGCGGAACCCTAGCCGCCTGGGGAAGGGAGAGGAGAGCTTATATGGCCCTAGGGGGCGAGCTGGAGCCGCAAGATCGAGGTCACGTTGATCGGGAGGCTGAGGAACGATCGTACAGGTGTGACGTCGGGAGGAAGGAGACGAACGCCTCCTGGGCTGTTGCAGCGAAGGGTTTTCTGGGCCTGGGAGGAGTTGGGTTGTTGCTGTCAGGAAGAGAGGGAGTAGAACACGTGAGGCCCTCTCTAATTAAAATACAACATCACATGCAACTATATTCCTAGAAAAAACTAAGGGCATAACATTAGAGATAAAATATCCCTGGGCATAAGGGAATTATGCCCCAAATAAATAAAATACCAAAATGTCTAATTGGGCAACTAAAAATAATTGCCAAACAGATTTAAATAAATCTGAAATAAAGTAAAACCTCAAGCAAAAGAGGTTTCAAAACCCCTCTCCTACATGTCCACACTCAAATAAAATGGACTAAAGGTGTAACATTTTTAAAACAACATGGGAGAAAATAGGTTTTGAACTTGGGAATTAAAGAGAGAAAGGTTTGAAACTAACAAGGGGTTTGAAAAATACAATGCCAAACACCACACTCCACTATATCACCCCACAACTTCACTTATGCATCAACACATGTAATCACAAGATCACAAAATCACACCTAGCAAGATATGTGCACACAAGACATGACATGAAGCATTATGGTTTGCATGCATGCAAGGGAAACTAAAAATAAGAGACACATGAAATCACAAGGACAAGGAGATGATATAATATGTTATGTTATGCATGCATGCAAGGAAGATATGCAAGGGACACAAGGTGACACAGGAAATCATAGACACAAGTGACATCATCATATCTCTGAGAAGGTGGACCCACATGCAATAGGTTCCAAATATGGCAATGTTTACATCTGGGGCACTATAAACTCTCCCACACTACAAAGAAGATCTCGCCCTCGAGCTCTAAGACTGAAAGAAATAGGGAAATTCGGAACGGAGGTGATCCTCGTGTTCCCACGTGGCCTCTTTATCGAAATGGTGAGACCACTGCACTTTGAGAAATTTGACAGTCTTTTTACGGGTCTTGCGCTCAGTCGCCTCGAGAACCGCAACTGGATGCTGACGATAAGAAAGGTCAGGCTGAAGGTCGATATCTTGAAGATGCACAGTGCGCTCGGGGGTCTTGAAACACCTCTGAAGCTGAGAAACATGGAACACATCATGGACATTTGCAAAGGTTACCGGAAGCTCGAGCTGGTACGCAAGGTCGCCCCTCTTGCCAACCACTCTGAACGGACCAACGAAACGAGGCGCAAGCATGCCTTTGATGCCAAAACACTACATACCCTTCATAGGCGACATCTTGAGATAGACAAAGTCATCAAGCTCATAAGACATGTCACGATGCTTGATATCCTAATATCTCTTCTCACGGGGCTGAGCTGCTCTGAGGTTGTCGCGAATGATCCGACACATCTCCTCAGCTTCTTCTATCATATCATTGCCAAGGATCTGACGCTCGCCGGTCTCGGACCAGTTGAGCGGAGTACGGCACTTCCTGCCATAGAGAATTTCAAACGGAGCCTTGCCAGAACTAGCTTGATAGCTGTTGTTATACGAGAACTCCGTGAAAGGCAGACAATCTTCCCACTTCATGCCAAAAGAGATAACACAGTTTCTCAGCATATCTTCAAGAACTTGATTCACTGTCTCCACTTGACCACTAGTCTGAGGATGGAACGTTGTGCTGAAGCGGATCTTCATGCCCATAGCAGACTGAAAGGAGTCCCAGAACTTGGAAGTGAAGATACTTCCGCGATCTGAAGAGATCATCATCGGCACGCCATGCAAAGAGTCAATCCTGGAGGTGTACAACTCTGTCAGCTGAGCTGCTAAAATGGACTCCTTGACTGGAAGGAAATGAGCCACTTTACTCAATTTGTCGATGACGACGAAGATAGCATCATTGCCCTTCTTGGACTTCGGAAACCCGGTGACGAAATCCATCTCAATGTGATTAAACTTCCAGTCGGGAATCGACAAAGGCTGCAAGAGGCCTGCTGGTCGTTGATGTTCTGCTTTCACCATTGGACATACATCACACTCATTTACGAACTGAGCAATTTCATGTTTCATACGAGTCCACCAGAAAGTCTGCTTCAAGTCATGGTACATTTTGGAGCTTCCACGATGAATAGAGAGTAGAGAGTTATGAGCTTCTTCCATGATCACCTTCCTGAGATCACCTTTCGGGACGACAAGGCGATCCTCGAAAAACAACGTGTCCCTGGCATCAACAGTGAAGCACTTATATTTGGGGAGACTCTTTCCCACGCCAATCTTGACCTTCTTCACCATAGCGTCAAGAAGATGAGCTGCTCTGACCTGATCTTCCAAGGTAGGAGAGATCTGAAGGTTCGCAAGAAAACCCTGAGGAACTAGCTGAAGATTGAGCTTCCTGAAAGACTCAGAAAGACCCGGCTGGAGAGGTTGCAGAATCAGACTGTTGCAATATGCCTTCCTGCTCAATGCATCTGCCACAACATTTGCCTTGCCTGGCGTGTACTCAACACTCGGATTAAAATCCTGGAGCATTTCCACCCAACGTGTTTGCCGAAGATTCAAGTTAGGCTGAGTGAAGATATACTTGAGACTCTTGTGATCGGTGAAAACTTCAACCTTACGTTCTAACAAGAGATGTCTCCAAGTCATCAAGGCATGCACAACAGCTGCTAGCTCGAGATCATGCACAGGACAGTTCTTCTCCGCAGGCTTCAACTGCCTGGAGATATAAGCAACCACCTTCCTATCTTGCATCAATACTGCACCAAGACCCTGGAGAGAAGCATCGCAAAAGACCTGGTATGGCTTGGAATCATCCGGAGGAGCCAAGACCGGAGTGGAGATAAGCTTCTCTTTGAGTGTATCGAAAGCCAGTTGACACTCTGGAGACCAAACATACTTAACACCCTTCTGAAGAAGACTAGAGAGCGGCTTGGCGATTTTGGAGAAGTTTTCAACGAACCTTCTGCAATATCCAGCAAGCCCGAGAAAGCTTCGAAGCTGCTTCACATTCTGCGGAGGCTCCCATTCAACAATGGCTTGATCCTTGGACGGATCAACCTTAATGCCCTCGGCAGAGATAATATGCCCAAGATAAACCACTTCTTTCAGCCAGAACTCGCACTTGGAAAACTTGGCATACATCTTGTACTCTCTCAGTTTATCAAGCACCAACCTGAGATGCTTCTCATGTTCTTCCTCAGTCTCAAAAAAGACCAGAATGTCGTCGAGATAGAGCAAGACAAATTCATTCTTGTATGGGGAAAAAATATAGTTCATCAATCGTCAAAATGTCGGAGGAGCATTAGCCAGACCATAAGACATGACCATATATTCATACGAGCCAAAACAAGTCCTGAATGCCGTCTTCGGAATGTCTTCCTCGCGAATGCCAATCTCAACTAAGGTGAAAAGCACAAGACCATAAGCACATGCATCACTACTCTACTAAGTGCATATTCACACACACAACAGCATCACCACTTACTCACACACTCACTTGTGGCCAACATCATGTGTATGCACACACATCACATACACCTCTCACAAGTACATCCACACACACTACATCACCTAGCACAAATATAACAGCAAAGGAAAAATAAAAAAATGCCATTGCCACCTGTGCTTTTGTCACAAGCATAGCAACAGTAAGAAGGGAGTAAAAATTACAGCAAAAAGGAAAAACAAAAGGAGGGCACACTGGGATTCGAAACCCAGTGCCCCTGGTACTGTCATGTGGTGCATTCCACCCTGCTAGAGCCTTGTGTTCGACAGAAACAGACCCGCTGCGAGGATAAGCTGATCTGTTGTGCTAGCATACTACTGCATCGCAATAAACCAAAAAAAGGGGGAGCACCCGTGGGATTTGAATCCACGACCTGATGCATCAACACACAGACGTGCTCCACTATGCTACGACTGGGAACCTCACAGAGGAGGATAGTTTGGCAAGGTAAACTTCCCCTACCGCGAGCTCTGCCCTGCACGTATAGAGACGCGCCTCGACAAGAAGGAACGTCGGCTCCTCGTCGAGCTGCTACTGCTGCTGCGCCATGACAGAGGGGCGATCCCTACAGCTGATCGCTACCAGGGGAGGGAGGAGCCCCTGCTATGCCGCTCCCTACCGCACACAAACCTGACAGAGAAGATACACGCACACATGCATCGATGCTACTACTTGCTTCGTCAGAGGAGCACGGCGACAGGGACATCACCGGCTGCCTCGTCGTGATGTTGCTGCTGCTACGCCACCGGAGGGCCGAAGCAAAACGAGGAGAAGGAGGCCCCTACTACACCTACGCACACAGCCACGGGGCTGCCTCGAAAAGGCCGCGACTACATCGCGACAAACGTGGACGACTACCCTGTGTCTATGCCAACGAGCAGAGCGACAACTACACAGCTTGCCGGTGTAACTCGGGCAAGTCTCGAGTAGGACGCCCGGCGCCACTACCGAAGAGGAAACGAGGAGGGGGCACGGTCTCGCTCACCTGGCGTTGAGAGGAGAAGCGCCCGACGTGGAAGAAGAAGAAGCGCGTGCACTGCTGCAGGAAGAAGCCGCTGGCCGAGGAAGAAGGTGCACGTCGGGGACGTCGAGGAAGAAGTCCCGGCTCCTGCTACGCGCGAAAATGGAACCCCTCCTGGGTCCTCTTGCTTGCGCAGCTATGGGGAGGCGGCGAGCTCGACGTTACGCCGGCGTCGAGATCGACCCAGAGCTGCTCATGGCGTTGGGAATGACGAGGGTCTCACTAGCGGCGCTGGAGGGAGTAGACGAGGGAGAGGCGGAACCCTAGCCGCCTGGGGAAGGGAGAGGAGAGCTTATATGGCCCTAGGAGGCGAGCTGGAGCCGCAAGATCGAGGTCACGTTCATCGGGAGGCTGAGGAACGATCGTACAGGTGTGACGTCGGGAGGAAGGAGACAAACGCCTCCTGGGCTGTTGCAGCGAAGGGTTTTCTGGGCCTGGGAGGAGTTGGGCTGTTGCTGTCAGGAAGAGAGGGAGTAGAACACGTGAGGCCCTCTCTAATTAAAATACAACATCACATGTAACTATATTCCTAGGAAAAACTAAGGGCATAACATTAGAGATAAAATATCCCTGGGCATAAGGGAATTATGCCCCAAATAAATAAAATACCAAAATGGCTAATTGGGCAACTAAAAATAATTGCCAAACAGATTTAAATAAATCTGAAATAAAGTAAAACCTCAAGCAAAAGAGGTTTTAAAAACACCTCTCCTACATGTCCACACTCAAATAAAATGGACTAAAGGTGTAACATTTTTAAAACAGCATGGGAGCAAATAGGTTTTGAACTTGGGAATTAAAGAGAGAAAGGTTTGAAACTAACAAGGGGTTGGAAAAATACAATGCCAAACACCACACTCCACTATATCACCCCACAACTTCACTTATGCATCAACACATGTAATCACAAGATCACAAAAGCACACCTAGCAAGATATGTGCACACAAGAGATGACATGAAGCATTATGGTTTGCATGCATGCAAGGGAAACTAAAAATAAGAGACACATGAAATCACAAGGACAATGAGATGATATAATATGTTATGTTATGCATGCATGCAAGGAAGATATGCAAGGGACACAAGGTGACACAGGAAATCATAGACACAAGTGACATCATCATATCTCTGACAAGGTGGACCCACATGCAATAGGTTCCAAATATGGCAATGTTTACATCTGGGGCACTACAAACTCTCCCACACTACAAAGAAGATCTCGCCCTCGAGATCTAAGACTGAAAGAAATAGGGAAATTCGGAACGGAGGTGATCCTCGTGTTCCCACGTAGCCTCTTTATCGGAATGGTGAGACCACTGCACTTTGAGAAATTTGACAGTCTTTTTACGGGTCTTGCCCTCAGTCGCCTCGAGTACCGCAACTGGATCCTCATGATAAGAAAGGTCAGGCTGAAGGTCGATATCTTGAAGATGCACAGTGCGCTCGGGGGTCTTGAAACACCTCTGAAGCTGAGAAACATGGAACACATCATGGACATTTGCAAAGGTTACCGGAAGCTCGAGCTGGTACGCAAGGTCGCCCCTCTTGCCAACCACTCTGAACGGACCAACGAAACGAGGCGCAAGCTTGCCTTTGATGCCAAAACGCTGCATACCCTTCATAGGCGACATCTTGAGATAGACAAAGTCATCAAGCTCATAAGACATGTCATGATGCTTGATATCGTAATAGCTCTTCTGACGGGGCTGAGCTGCTCTGAGGTTGTCACGAATGATCCGACACATCTCCTCAGCTTCTTCCATCATATTATTGCCAAGGATCTCACGCTCGCCGGTCTCGGACCAGTTGAGCGGAGTACGGCACTTCCTGCCATAGAGAATTTCAAACGGAGCCTTGCCAGAAGTAGCTTGATAGCTGCTGTTATACGAGAACTCCGTGAAAGGCAGACAATCTTCCCACTTCATGCCAAAAGAGATAACACAGGCTCTCAGCATATCTTCAAGAACTTGATTCACTGTCTCCACTTGACCACTAGTCTGACGATGGAACGTTGTGCTGAAGCGGATCTTCGTGCCCATAGCAGACTGAAAGGAGTCCCAGAACTTGGAAGTGAAGATACTTCCGCGATCTGAAGAGATCATCATCGGCACGCCGTGCAAAGAGTCAATCCTGGAGGTGTACAACTCTGTCAGCTGAGCTGCTGAAATGGACTCCTTGACTGGAAGGAAATGAGCCACTTTACTCAATTTGTCGATGACGACGAAGATAGCATCATTGCCCTTCTTGGACTTCGGAAACCCGGTGACGAAATCCATCTCAATGTGATTAAACTTCCAGTCGGGAATCGGCAAAGGCTGCAAGAGGCTTGCTGGTCGTTGATGTTCTGCTTTCACCATTCGACATACATCACACTCCTTTACGAACTGAGCAATTTCATGTTTCATACGAGTCCACCAGAAAGTCTGCTTCAAGTCATGGTACATTTTGGAGCTTCCACGATGAATAGAGAGCAGAGAGTTATGAGCTTCTTCCATGATCACCTTCCTGAGATCACCTTTCGGGACGACAAGGCGATCCTCGAAAAACAACGTGTCCCTGGCATCAATAGTGAAGCACTTATACTTGGGAGACTCTTTCCCACGCCAATCTTGACCTTCTTCACCATAGCGTCAAGAAGATGAGCTGCTCTGACCTGATCTTCCAAGGTAGGAGAGATCTGAAGGTTCGCAAGAAAACCCTGAGGAACTAGCTGAAGATTGAGCTTCCTGAAATACTCAGAAAAACCCGGCTGGAGAGGTTGCAGAATCAGACTGTTGCAATATGCCTTCCTGCTCAATGCATCTGCCACAACATTTGCCTTGCCTGGCGTGTACTCAACACTCGGATTAAAATCCTAGAGCATTTCCACCCAACGTGTTTGCCGAAGATTCAAGTTAGGCTGAGTGAAGATATACTTGAGACTCTTGTGATCGGTGAAAACTTCAACCTTACGTTCTAACAAGAGATGTCTCCAAGTCATCAAGGCATGCACAACAGCTGCTAGCTCGAGATCATGCACAGGACAGTTCTTCTCCGCAGGCTTCAACTGCCTGGAGATATAAGCAACCACCTTCCTATCTTGCATCAATACTGCACCAAGACCCTGGAGAGAAGCATCGCAAAAGACCTGGTATGGCTTGGAATCATCCGGAGGAGCCAAGACCGGAGTGGAGATAAGCTTCTCTTTGAGTGTATCGAAAGCCAGTTGACACTTTGGAGACCAAACATACTTAACACCCTTCTGAAGAAGACTAGAGAGCGGCTTGGCGATTTTGGAGAAGTTCTCAACAAACCTTCTGCAATATCCAGCAAGCCCGAGAAAGCTTCGAAGCTGCTTCACATTCTGCGGAGGCTCCCATTCAACAATAGCTTGAACCTTGGACGGATCAACCTTAATGCCCTCGGCAGAGATAATATGCCCAAGATAAACCACTTCTTTCAGCCAGAACTCGCACTTGGAAAACTTGGCATACATCTTGTACTCTCTCAGTTTATCAAGCACCAACCTGAGATGCTTCTCATGTTCTTCCTCAGTCTCAAAAAAGACCAGAATGTCGTCGAGATAGAGCAAGACAAATTCATTCTTGTATGGGGAGAAAATATAGTTCATCAATCGACAAAATGTCGGAGGAGCATTAGCCAGACCAAAAGACATGACCATATATTCATACGAGCCAAAACAAGTCATGAATGCCGTCTTCAGAATGTCTTCCTCGCGAATGCCAATCTCAACTAAGTTGAAAAACACAAGACCATAAGCACATGCATCACTACTCTACTAAGTGCATATTCACACACACAAGAGCATCACCACTTACTCACACACTCACTTGTGGCCAACATCATGTGTATGCACACACATCACATACACCTCTCACAAGTACATCCACACACACTACATCACCTAGCACAAATATAACAGCAAAGGAAAAATAAAAAAAATGTCATTGCCACCTATGCTTTTGTCACAAGAACAGCAACAGCAAGAAGGGAGTAAAAATTACAGCAAAAAGGAAAAACAACAGGAGGGCACACTGGGATTCGAAGCCCAGTGCCCCTGGTAATGTCAAGTGGTGCATTCCACCCTGCTAGAGCCTTGCGTTCGACAGAAACAGACCCGCTGCAAGGATAAGCTGATCTGCTGTGCTGGCATACTACTGCATCGCAATAAACCAAAAAAAATGGGGGGAGCACCCTTGGGATTCGAACACACGACATGATGCATCAACACACAGACGCGCTCCACTACGCTACGACTGGGAACCTGATAGAGGAGGATAGTTTGGTAAGGTAAACTTCCCCTACCGCGAGCTCTGCCCTGCACGTATAGAGACGCGCCTCGACGGGAAGCAACGTCGGCTCCTCGTCGACCTACTAGTGCTACAGCGTCATGACAGAGGGGCGATCCCTACAGCTGATCGCTACCAGGGAAGGGAGGAGCCCCTGCTATGCCGCTCCCTACCGCACACAAACCTGACAAAGAAGATACACGCACACATGCATCGATGCTACTGCTTGCTTCGCCAGAGGAGCACGGCGACAGGGAGATCGCCGGCTGCCTCGTTGTGTTGTTGCTGCTGCAGCACCACCAGAGGGCCGAAGCAAAACGAGGAGAAGGAGGACCCTACTACACCTACGCACACAGCCACGGGGATACCTCGACAAGGCCGCGACTACATCGCCACGAACGTGGACGACTACCCTGTGTCTGTGCCAACGAGTAGAGCCACAACTACACAGCTTGCCGGTGCAACTCCGGCAAGTCTCGAGCAGGAGGCCCGGCGCCACTACCGAAGAGGAAACGAGGAGGGGGGCACGGTCTCGCTCACCTAGCGTCGAGAGGAGAGGCTCCCGACGTGGAAGAAGAAGAAGCGTGTGCACTGCTGCAGGAAGAAGCCGCTGGCCGAGCAAGAAGGTGCACGTCGGGGACGTCGAGGAAGAAGTCTCGGCTCCTGCTCCGCGCGAAAATGGAACCCCTCCTGGGTCCTCTTGCTCGCACAGCTATGGGGAGGCGGCGAGGTCGATGTTACACCGGCATCGAGCTCGACCCGGAGCTGCTCATGGCATTGGGAACGACGAGGGTCTCACTGGCGGCGCTTGAGGGAGTATACGAGGGAGAGGAGGAACCCTAGCCGCCTGGGGAAGGGAGAGGAGAGCTTATATGGCCCTAGGGGCGAGCTGGAGCCGCAAGATCGAGTTCACGTTGATCGGGAGGCTGAGGAACAATCGTACAGGTGTGACGTCGGGAGGAAGGAGACGAACGCTTCCCGGGCTGTTGCAGCGAAGGGTTTTCTGGGCCTGGGAGGAGTTGGGCTGTTGCTGCCAGGAAGAGAGGGAGTAGAACACCAGAGGCCCTCTCTAATTAAAATACAACATCACATGCAACTATATTCCTAGGAAAAACTAAGGGCATAACATTAGAGATAAAATATCCCTAGGCATAAGGGAATTATGCCCCAAATAAATAAAATACCAAAATGGCAAATTGGGCAACTAAAAATAATTGCCAAACAGATTTAAATAAATCTGAAATAAAGTAAAACCTCAAGCAAAAGAGGTTTTAAAAACCCCTCTCCTACATGTCCACACTCAAATAAAATGGACTAAAGGTGTAACATTTTTAAAACAGCATAGGAGCAAATAGGTTTTGAACTTGAGAATTAAAGAGAGAAAGGTTTGAAACTAACAAGGGGTTGGAAAAATACAATGCCAAACACCACACTCCAAAATATCACCCCACAACTTCACTTATGCATCAACACATGTAATCACAAGATCACAAAATCACACCTAGCAAGATATGTGCACACAAGACATGACATGAAGCATTATGGTTTGCATGCATGCAAGGGAAACTAAAAATAAGAGACACATGAAATCACAAGGACAAGGAGATGATATGATATGTTATGCTATGCATGCATGCAAGGAAGATATGCAAGGGACACAATGTGACACAGGAAATCATAGACACAAGTGACATCATCATATCTCTGACAAGGTGGACCCACATGCAATAGGTTCCAAATATGGCAATGTTTACATGTGGGGCACTACATACGGTAACCATGTCTTGGAGGTCATGTTGCTGAACAACAATGAACCTACGAGCTATGGAGAAGTGATGGTCGGCCCGGATTCCGGCAAATGGCTGGAGGCCATGAAATCCGACAGAGGTTCCATGTATAAAATCAAAGTGTAGACTTTGGAAGAACTACTTGATGGTTGTAAGACTATTAAGTACATATGGATCTTTAAAAGGAAGATAGACGATGATGGTGAAAAGTCACCATTAATAAAAGCTCGACTTGTCGCAAAGATGTTTCTGACAAGTTTAAAGAGTTGACTATGATGAGACTTTCTCACTCGTAGCAATGCTAAAAGTCTGTTGGAATTATGTTAGGAGTTGCTGCATTATTTATGAAATATTGCACATAGGATGTAAAAACATTCTTTCCTCGCTGGTTTCCTTGAGGAAAGGTTGTATGTGATACACCCAGAAGGTTTTGTCAATCCTAAGGATGCTAACAAGTATGCAAGCTTCAGCGATCCTTCTATGGATTGGTGCAAGCATCTCGGAGTTGGAATATACGCTTTGATGAGATGATCAAAGATTTTGGGTTTATACAAGGTTTATGAGAAACTTGTATTTCCAAAGAAGTGAGTGGGAGCACTATAGAATTTTTGGTAAGTATATGTGGTTGACATATTGTTGATCGGAAGTAATGTAGAATTTCTGGAAAGCATAAAGGGTTGTTTGAAAGGAGTTTTTCAAAGGAAAACCTGGATATAGCTACTTGAACATCCAGCATCAATATCTATAGAGATAGATCAAAACGCTAAATAGAACTTTCAATGAAATGCATGCCTTGACAAGTTTTTGAAGGAGTTCAAAATAGATCAGCAAAGAAGGAGTTCTTAGCTGTGTTGTAAGGTGTGAATTTGAGTAGGACTCAAAGCCCGACCATGGCAGAAGAAAGAAAAAGGACGAAGATCATCCCCTATGCCTTAGCCGTAGGCTCTAAATTATGCCATGTTGTGTACCGCAACTGATGTGCCTTGCCATGAATCTGTCAAGGGGTACAAAGAGTGATCCAGGATTGAATCACTGAACAACGGTCAAAGTTATCCTTAGTAACTGGTGGACTAAGGAATTTTTCTAAATTATGGAGGTGATTAAAGAGTTCGTCGTAAAGGTTTAGGTCGACGCAAGCTTTGACACTAATCCGAATAACTCTGGGTAGTAATCGGATTCATATAGTGGAGCAGTCATTTGGAATAGTTCCAAATGGCACGTAGTAGCAGCAGCATCTATAGGATGACATAGAGATTTGTAAAGCACACACAGATCTGAAAGGTTCAGACCCGTTGACTAAAAACCTCTCTCACAAGCAAGACATGATCGAACCCCAGAACTGTATGGGTGTTACATTCATTACAATCACACAGTGATGTGAACTAGATTATTGACTCTAGTACAAGTGGGAGATTGTTGGAAGTATGCCCTAGAGGCAATAATAAATTGGTTATTATTATATTTACTTGTTCATGATAATTGTTTATTATCCATGCTAGGATTGTATTGATTGGAAACTCAAATACATGTGTCGATACATAGACAACACATTGTCCCTAGTGAGCCTCTAGTGGACTAGCTCGTTGATCAAAGATGGTCAAGGTTTCCTGGCCATAGCAAGTGTTGTCACTTGATAACGGGATCACATCATTACGAGAATGATGTGATGGACAAGACCCAAAACAATGAACATAGCATATGACCGTGTCAGTTTATTGCTACTGTTTTCTGCATGTCAATGTATGTGTTTCTATGACCATGAGATCATGCAACTCCCGGACACCGGAGGAATACCTTGTGGGTTATCAAACGTCGCAACGTAACTGGGTGACTATAAAGGTGCTCTACAGGTATCTCCAAAGGTGTATGTTGGGTTGGCATGGATCAAGACTGGGATTTGTCACTCCGTGTGATGGAGAGGTATCTCGGGGCCCACTCGGTAATACAACATCACAACAAGCCTTGCAAGCAATGTGACTAAGGAGTTAGTTACAGGATCTTGTATTACGGAACGAGTAAACAGACTTGTCGGTAACGAGATTGAACTAGGTATGGAGATACTGACGATCGAATGTCGGGCAAGTAACATACCGAAGGACAACGGGAACAGCATACGGGATTAACTGAATCCTTAACATAGAGGTTCAACCGATAGAGATCTTCGTATAATATGTGGGAGCTAATATGTACATTGAGGTCCCGCTATTGGTTATTTACCGGAGAGTGTCTCAGGTCATGTCTGCATAGTTCTCGAACCCGCAGGGTCTGCACACTTAAGGTTCGATGACGTTTCGGTATAGTTGAGTTATATGTGTTGGTGACCGAGGTTTTTTGTTCGGAGTCCCGGATGAGATCCCAGACGTCACGAGGAGTTCCGGAATGGTCCAGAAACGAAGATTTATATATAGGAAGTCCTGTTTTGGTCACCAGAAAAGTTTCGGGCTCATCGGTAATGTACTGGGAGTGCCGGGAGGGTGCCGGGGAACCACCGGGAGGGGTATGACGACCCAAGAGGCTCATGGGCTATGGGAGGAGGTGGATCTGCCATTGGTGGGCTGGCCTAAGTCTCTCTCAAGGGCCCATGCGAAAAGAATAAAGGAAAAGGGCAAAAAGGCTAAATTAGGAAGGAGTCCTAATAGGATTCCACCTCCCTTGTGGGAGGTGGATTCCTCCCTTGTGGGTTCGGCCAAAGTGCCTTGGATTGGAGGCCAAGGCTGCCTCCTCTCCTCTCCTCCTCCTATATATACTAGAGGTTTAGGACTTTTTGAGACACAACGTTGCCACGTGCAACCCTAAACCTCTACTTCGTAGTTCTTCCTCTAGATCGGATTTCTGCGGTGCATAGGCGAAGCCCTGCAGGAATAGATCACCACCACCACCAGCGCGTCGTTACGCTGCCGGGGAACTCATCTACATCCTCGTCTCTCTTGATGGATCAAGAAGGCGAAGATCGTCATCGAGTTGTACGTGTGCGGAACGCGGAGGTGCCGTCCATTCGGCAATTGATCGGGACGGATCGTGGGACGGGTCGTGAAGACGTACCACTACATCAACCGCGTTTATTAACGCTTCCACTTAGCGATCTACAAGGGTATGTGGATGCGATCTCCCTCTCATAGATGATCATCATCATGATAGGTCTTCGTGTGCGTAGGAATTTTTTTGTTTCCCATGCAACGTTCCCAACACTGCTCTCTCGATCTCTATACGGGTTGAAGCAGGCACCCCGAGCATGGTACCAATGCATCACCACCTTTCTCCAGCAGTTAGGCTTCCGAGCTACTTGCTCCGATGCCACCCTCTTCGTCTTCTCTCACGGCACTGCCATGGCGTACCTACTCCTCTACGTTGATGACATCATCTTCACGGCATCCTCGGCCTATCTTCTTGGGCAGCTCACCACTCGCCTAAGCACTGAGTTTTCTTTGAAAGAACTGGGTCCGCTCCACTACTTCCTCGGCATTAAAGTCATTCGGCGCTCTGACGGGTTTTTCCTTCATCAACAAAAGTATGCACATGAACTTCTCGAGCATTCTGGCATGTTGAACTGCAAGACAGTCGCCACTTCGGTTGATACAAAGGCAAAGCTCTCCGCTCTTGATGGATCTCCAGCACCGAATGGTTCTCTTTATCGCTCTGTCGTCGGCGCTCTTTAGTACTTGACTCTCACTAGACTGGACTTATAGTATGTAGTACAACAGGTGTGTCTTCACATGCATGCTCCTCGTGATAGCCATTGGAACTTGGTCAAGCGGATTCTTCATTACATTCGTGACACCATGAACCTCAGGCTCACCTTGACACCATCGTCATCTAGCAACATGGTTGCATATTCCGAGACTAACTTGGCAAGCTGCCACGACACTCGGTGATCTACATCCGACTAATGTGTCTACCTCGGGTCTTCCCTCATCTCTTCACCATCGAAACGACAACCAATGATGTCCCGCTCTAGTGACGAGGTAGAGTACAGGGCAGCGGCCAACACCGTCTCCTAATGCTCCTGGTTGTGGCAGCTTCTTCAGGAACTTCATCATGACGTCTCATGGGCTACACTCGTATACTGTGACAACGTCTCCGCCGTCTACCTCTTTGCCACCCCTGTTAATCATCATTGCATGAAGCACATCGATCTTGACATCCACTTCGTGCGTGAGCAGGTGGCTCTCAGACGCATCCACGTCTTACATGTGCCCACTGCGCAACAATTAGCCAATGTTATGACCAAGGGTTACCGGCGTCTACTTTCGAGGAGTTCCAGTCTAGTCTATGCGTAACTGGTGACGCTTCGCATGTCGGGGGTGATGTTGAGCATGATCATTAAATATATTAGGCACCAGTATTATGTTTTTTATTTGCTAGTTTATCTTTGGATCCTTTTCTTGTATAGAGGATACGGTTGAGATATTTCTACCCATATACTCCCTCTGTCCCAAAATAACAACTTTATACTAGCTCTAGTACAAAATTGTACTAAGCTTAAGACACTTATTTTGGGACGGAGGGAATACTATACTAAGCTCGCAAGGGTTTGGTTTTTCTGGGTTTTTTGGAAAAAAATTACCATAGCTGTAAAAACGACGTGTGTAACTAGAGTGTTTTGTTCCCATTGTTTTCCACCCACCACTTTCACTGCCACCATCGCTTTGGCTCTTCCTGTTGCTTGCACGTGTGTACCATGGGGTTTGAACGTGTGCCCTTTGGTTGCCACGTAGTGCTTTCTAGATCGGTTTGGATCAAGACGATTTTTCTGGATATTTCTCTTGCTCTGCGTGTGTTCCTTTTTCATTCTTGTGACACCTATAAATATGTTTCATGGGATCGCTAATTTTGTTGCACCTGTTCCTCGCTTTCGCTAGGATTCTAGCTCTGCAGATCGAGTTCCTGACCCCTTGCCGGTGCTCACTTCTGCTGTTCGTTTTCCAGCGGTGGATCTTCTAGCCGTAGTTCCCCATGCTCCCTCCCTCTCCATGCCGTCCACCTCATCTCTTACCGCCGCCGGAGGGAGTTGTCGAGCACTCATGCCGAACACTGCTCCTCTTCCCGAGTTTCCCCAAGGCAACGGCGAAACGCGGACACACCATACCTCCAAGGGCTCCGCAATCGCTTCCTGGGTCATTGGTGGATGTGTTGGTGTTGAAGGATGCATGGGGTGGGGATGCCATTGGAGTCTTGGAAAAAGAAACGCGGGTAGAGGAAGAGCACGCGCCTGGCGTCGCAAGAGTGGGACACGGCTGTTCTGATGCGGGTACGTGAACAGGGTGGCCAGGTTGACATGGTGGCCTCCTCTAGTAGCCTCTCTTCGGCCACTCAACCTACGGCTCCTTGCTTTCCTCCTCCTGCAACGCTGTTGTTCAGCTCACATGCGAGGTGTTCTATCAATTGACCAAATCGAGCCAAGTATGAGCATGGACGATGGTCATATACTTTCCTTCCTCAAGTTGAAGTAGTCCTCCTCCTCGGCGTCCTCCTCTACGTGTGTTGACGATGCCGACCTGCAGAGCTAGGACTACATCGAGCGCAGCCTGCCCAACAGGGACTTCTACACCGGTTAGTGGCATGGTGGTGCGCCGCTCCTGTGGTCTGTGGATGTACACGTGCATGTACCGGGGGAGTGGTGGTACGGCAAGGCCACAAGCTAGGGCAAGTTCTCAAGGCCGTCGGGCGCCACCTATGAGGGCGAGTTCAAGGACGGCTTCATGGATGGCAATGACACCTACACGGCTACACTGGCGTCGCCGGGGACACGTCCAAGGGTTCCTGATCCATTAACCTCAAGCACGACGACATCAGGAAGAGCTACGCCAATGACGACCAGTATGACGGCAAGTGGCGCTCCAGCCTGCAGGTCGGCGTCGGCGGCTACATCTGGCGCAATGGGACCGGGTACACGAGGGAAGGGATGGCGTCCACACCCACGGCCACGGCACGCTCACCTGGGCCAACGAAAACCGCTACGATAACTGCTGGGAGGACGGCTGCCTGCACGGCCAGTGTCGTGGGAACGAGTCTCTCAGTAGAGGTTAGGGGTACCTACGGCGAGCGTCGTCGGAACGAGTCTCTCACTAGAGGTTAGGGGTACGTAAGGAGAGGTTCTCTCACTAGAGGTTAGGGGTACGTAAGAAGAGGTCCGAATCCTAGCTACGGCGAGATTCTACACACGAATGTATGAGTTCAGGCCTCTTTCGTGGAGGTAACAGTCCTATGTCTCAATGCTTAGCAGCTTATGTCGGGTGGATTGTGTAAGAGATGCGAATCCTTGTGTTAGAGGGGAGGGGTGGCTTATATAGAGTATGCTGCCCCTCATCAATCCCCGGTAATCAAGGATTCGATCATGGTAATAAAGGTGAATGTTACTGATAACCTATGCAAGAAATGCTACTTATGGCGACCAGTCGAACGCCTACCCGTTGGCTTCCCTGGAGTGGCTTCTGATCTTCTGCGGTCGATGGTTTTTTCAAGTGAAAGATAACTGTCGAATAGAGGGAAAAACCTCCGAGTGGATATTCTGTCGAGTGGCTCATGTGTCATGGTGATTTCAGTCGGAGTCTTCCTTGTAGTCTTTAAGTCCTCCATTGTAGTGTCCTTGGGTGGGGCATATAGGTCATGCCTAAGACCCTACCCTAGGTACATATCCTCATCATTAGCCCCCGAATGGATCGGGGTTCCACTGAAAAAGGACCGATGCAAATTCTGACAAGACACACATATTACGAATGCCTTTTAGGGCTTCTCACAAGTATGCGTCGATTGGAGTCTTTATCATTCACTTTGATCGATTCTGTCTTGAAATGTGTCTGAGTGAACTTGAATACGGAATCTGGTTCGAGCAGTTAGCAGGGTCCCTTGATGCGATGGGTCGCTTCATCGGGTCCGGATTTCATGGGATTCAAAAATTTGGTAAGCGCGCGCCGTACGATGATGACGCAACAATTGTAGCAAGTGAGGGCATGGCGCCTCGATTTTCGTGCCGCCTTTAGCGCCATGTACTGTGCTTCCTCTGAAATCGGGATACACAGGAATCCGACGGGCCCACAGGTTAGCGACTCACTCGGACAGTTATAAAACGGGACGGTACTAGGGCTGGAACAGTACTCCTCCTCCATTCCCCTCTTTTCCTTGGCCCCTCTGTGCTCCACATGCGCCGCTCAGCTCCGCCACTACCAACGCCGCCGCGATGACGATGGGGAGACTGAGAAGCTCGAGCATGCAAAGAAGGGATCCAAGGGGAAGAAGTCGTCGGGTGCCCGGTCTTTGGCGCCGCAGGGGTGGATCTAAGGAGATTTCCTTCGGTCGACCATCACGACAGAGGATGTCAAGAACCTCGTCGCCGATGGGCTGATAGCCCACAAATCGTGGATATTGTCGGAGGGAGAGACCGAGCCGAAGCTGTGCGAAGGTGAGTGGGTGATCCTACTCTCTCACGTGGAGCGAGGTTTTTCTCTGCCTCCCCATCCGTTCTTCCGTGGGTTCTAGAATTTCTATGGCGCACAACTTCATCATTTCCCTCCTAATGCCATTGCGTAACTCTATGCATTCATAACATTGTGTGAATGCTTCCTAGGCTGTCCACCTCAGTGGGGTTTGTTCAAACACATCTTCACCATTCGGTCTCAGTCGGTCAAAAAGGCCAAATCTAGTGACAGTAAGACACATGTCACCCAGCTATGCGGTGGCCTGGGACTCCAAACAAGGAGCAAGAGTGCGTTTCTGGCTATGACCTTCCCTGAATCTATTTGGGGCTGGCAGTCGACTTGGTTTTATTGTAAGGATATTGCATCTCCCAATATGTCGACTGGTCCTCCTCCCTTCACATTAGAGCGACCCACTACTCCCAGAACATTGAACGTGACAGAGGGAGAGAAAGTCCAGGTAGGAATTTTAGTGAATGCAGTAGTAAATCTGATCCATGGCGGAGTGACTGGTATTGACCTACTAGAGGCATTTCTCAGTCGGTGAATCCAACCCCTTCAAGCGAGGGACCACACTATGTGGCATTATTTGGGCGTCGAAGACACCACTCAGACACATCCAAAGGAAGTCTCCGAGGAGGTTGTTGCATAGTGACTCAGAAGCATCACCTGAGCGTGTGACAACCGTGTGGCAGCCAAGCGAATCCTGCCCTTCTCTGTCGAGAACCCGCCGCCGAACCTGATGAGTTATATCTTTGTCGAATGCTTTCATATTTCGTTGAGTGATCGGGTCTTTAGCCGACTGACTTTACTATTTGTATCTTGCAGGAGTTAACGAACATCTACTCACCCGTACTAAACGAAGGACAGCCAGATGATGGAGAAGAGAGCGGAGGCGGCAACGTAGACACTGATTATGATGATGACATTGAAGGTGGTGATGACGACTCAGAGGAGAGTGAGGAAGATGTTCAGTCTCCTTCGTGTACCGAGCAACGATCCAAGCAGCGCCAAGACCCAGCGGCTGTCCCAAGTAGAACCTTGGCATCGCGCACCAGGAACCGAAGCGCGACCGGGCCACAACCTCTGAGTCGACTGAAAAGGTTGCAAAGCAGCCTAAGTCTGCCCTACTAAAACCTCGGAAGGCTTTGCCCCGATGAAGATCGTCGTTCCTGTCGCCTCAACGTGAGTGTTCATTTTCCTTCTTCTGCTATTGTGGAACTTCATGTCTTTACTAAACGAGTGGAATTTTCTTGCCAGAGCTGCTACCTCGGTGACGACGCCTCAACGAGATGAAGAGGAGCACGTGGAAGTGGACACTGCTGATGCGGCCACCTCTCAATGAGGTATAACAAATCTTCACCTTACTCTATTTTTTCCAAACGGTTCATCGATTGAATTTGTTAGCGTTGTCGATTGGCAGCTACAGACGTCATCCATGTGGACGATGATGAGGAGCCTCACAGGTCAACTGCTGCATTGTCTCAAGAACTTGGTGACTCCTCACGAGCCACAGCTGGACTTGAGGTTCTGTTGTCGACTGCCCCACCAACAACTTCAACTCTTGTGGTCTTGGCGCCAATTGAGCAACTACAGGCCACTCTTGTGTCCTCAGCTGCAGCACTGACTCATCCGATGCACACGTTCTCTCTGCACCGCATCCCAGAGGACGAGCCTGGAGCTGGTAAAGATTCCATGATCCACGTTGAGCAACTGATGTTGTGAGTGAAGGAGCCATACGAGGCCAGCAAGTTGGCTTATGATGCCAGCTTAGTGCTTCGTGCCAATGTTCGAGTAAGTGCGATTGTAAGTTCATTTCTGATTGAATTCCTGTCCATCTTGACTCTACACCCATGGATGTTTTATTTTGGTGCATACTTTCTTGTTTTGCCCTCGAGTAGATCAGGTCTCAGTCGAGTGGTTTCTGGTCCAGTGGGGGCATGCTGAGTGCACCCACTCGGTGTAGTCCCCGAGACTGCTATCGACTGGCGGTGACATCGATAGGGGTCTTAGATTTGTTTTGATAATCGCTTGGCACTCGACAGGCTGGACCTGGTCGAGTGGTAGTAGGTCCAGAGGGGGCACGCCAAGTGTACCCACTGGGTGTAGTCCCCGAGACCACCGTCGAGTGCTTGCATCGGCGGGGGTCTGATAAAGACAATTTTGCATGTTTGCTCTCTCTCTTTTTTTGATACTCAGATAGGTCGGACCTGGTCGAGTGGCGTTGTATCAAGTGGGGGCAAGCTGAGTGCCCCCACTGGGTGTAGTCCCCGTGACTACTGTCTATCCTTTACGATTGGCAGTGGTCTTAAGAACTTGGACTCGGGGCCCTTTTTCGTACTTGGTGTACGCTTGTCACTCATTCTGGTGAATGAGTTCTTTTTTTCTTAGTGACTCTACCTATGAATGCTTGTCATAGGTATTAAAAGGTCCAAACTAGCAAGACTTATCCTGCACGTTTCATGGACATCATTTCCATCAACCATGATATGGTGCTTTGTAGGGGTGTGGGATGGGGCGCCGGGCCGCCCTCCAGCCGACTGAACTTGCTCTTATCCACTCGAGAGTGGAGAAATATTAGTGTCGACTGAACTACTTATTTGCTGATTTCAGAAAGCTTGTGAGCTTGGAACTAAGTATGTCGATCCGGAGAAGGAGAAAATCCAGCTTCAGCTGGATCTGTAGGTGGCCAAGAACGACCTCAACCGCACACAAACCAAGCTGAAGACTCTGCAAGGTAATCCTTGTCGACCAATCGCACTATCATTTTCATCTTCTATCCTTTGAACTGAGTGTCCACACTCAAACAGGCGTGCATAGTGATAACCGCCGACTCCAAGCGCGACTCAACAATGTTATTTCTTTAGATACCGTGAAGAAAGCGCTTGAAGATAAAGACTAGGAACTCGTTGATGCTCAGAAGGTGGCGAAGGAGAAAACTGAAGCTGCTGAGAAGAAGCTTGCCACAACCGGTAAGTTGGAAGAAGAGAATGCCAAACTCAAGCAAGAACGGGCCGATTGGATGAAAAGGGTTGAACAGCTGACAAAGAGAAGGGGCGGTTTGGAGAGTTACTTGGGAGACTTTGCAAAGAAGATGTTTGGCATGCCTGAAGGTAACTTTTCTTCTGCCAAGTGATTTTCCTTAACTTCCACGAAACAGTAGCACGACCAACCTTTCATTTCCTCTTTCTGTAGAATTTTTCCTTGATGCTTGTCTCAGAAGTGTCCAAGGGTATATCACTCGACTGAAAGCTACGCTGGTGAAGATCGACAAGGAATTGTGTCCAGAAGACACCCACAAGACTAATCTCGAGTCGATGATGGTCCGCCACAACGAGATTCCCAGCCGAGTACTGATGACCCACAAGTATAGGGATTAATCGTAGTCCTTTCGATAAGTAAGAGTGTCGAACCCAACGAGGAGCAGAAGGCTCTAATAAACGGTTTTCAGCAAGGTAATAACTGCAAGCACTGAAATTAGCGGTAACAAGTGATGGTGTAGTGAGGTGAAACGTAGCAAGCGAAAAGTAACAAGTAACAAGTAACAAGTAGTAGCAATGGTGCAGCAGGTGGCCCAATCCCTTTTTAGCAAGGGACAAGCCTGAACAAAGTCTTATAGGAGGAAAAGCGCTCCCGAGGACACACGAGAATTTCTGTCATGCTAGTTTCATCATGTTCATATGATTCGCGTTCATTACTTTGATAGTTTGATATGTGGGTGGACCGGCGCTTGGGTACTGCCCTTACTTGTACAAGCATCCCACTTATGATTAACCCCTCTCGCAAGCATCCACAACTACGAAAGAAGAATTAATACAACGTCTAACCATAGCATTAAACTAGTGGGTCCAAATCAGCCCCTTACGAAGCAACGCATAGACTGGGGTTTAAGCTTCTGTCACTCCAACAACCCATCATCTACTTACTACTCCCCAATGCCTTCCTCTAGGCCCAAGTATGGTGAAGTGTTATGTAGTCGACATTCGCATAACACCACTAGAGGAAAAGACAGCATACAGCATATCAAAATACCGAACGAATATCAAATTCACATGACTATTATCAGCATGACTTATCCCATGTACTTAGGAACAAAAGTAACTACTCACAAATCATAATCATAATCATGATCAGAGGTGTAATGAATAGCATCAAGGATCTGAACATAAACTCTTCCACAAAGTAATCCAACTAGCATCAACTACAAAGAGTAATCAACACTACTAGTAACCTTACAAGTACCAATCGGAGTCGCGAGACGGAGATTGGTTACAAGAGATGAACTAGGGATTGGAGAGGAGATGGTGCTGATGAAGATGTTGATGAAGATGCCTCCCCTCCGACGAGAGGAGTGTTGGTGATGACGATGGCGACGATTTCCCCCTCCGGGAGGGAAGTTTCCCCGGCAGGATCGTCCTGCCGGAGCTCTAGATTGGATCTGCTCAAGTTCTGCCTCGTGGCGGTGACGAAACCACGAAAAAGCTCCCTATTGATTTTTTCTGGAACGAAACCCTTCATCTAGCAAAAGAAGGGGGCCAGTGGGCAGTTGTGGAGCCCACAAGCTTGCTAGCCGCCACCAGGGGGTGGCGGCTAGCAGGCTTGTGGCGCCCTGGTAGCTCCCCTCTAGTACTTCTTTAGCCTAGTATTTTTTATATAATCCCAAAAAATTCCACGTAAATTTTGAGGGCATTTGGAGATGTGCAGAATAGTGGACTAAGATTCGCTCCTTTTTCAGTCCAAAATTCCAGCTGCCTGAATTCTCCCTCTTCAAATAATCCTTGCAAAATAAGAGAGAAAAGGCATAAATATGGTACTACAAAGTAATACAACAGCCCATAAAGCAATAAATATCAACATGAAAGCATGATGCAAAATGGACGTATCAACTCCCCCAAGCTTAGACCTCGCTTGTCCTCAAGCGAAAACCAAGTTCCATAAACATGTCCACATGTTTAGGGATGAAGGTGTCGATAAAACAAAATACGGACAAGAGGGCATCATGATCACACATAGAACAGCAGTACATCATAAAGATTCTTATGGGAAAGTAACAATTCCTTCACAAAGCAAAGTATGAAGCAAAAAACCTTACCGAGAAGTAACCAACAACAGTCCAAAGTCATTGAAGCAATTGCAATTTATCATAACATCAGAAAGAGTCAAATAAGAGCTTGTAAGGCAAACCCACATACTCAATCATCTCTTTTGTTTTCCACAATTGTTACAACTCACGTGGTACTCATGGTGTCAAAGTTTCAGTTGCACAGAGAGGATGATAGGGGCTTATAGTTTTGCCTCCTAACTATTTACCTCAAGGGTAAAGTCAATAATAATAAAGCATAAGTACTCAACTCCAAGTTGATATATGAATATAGATCTTTCCCAAGCATGTGACGGTAGCCAAGACAAAGGCAAAAATAGGGAATTGGTGAAGATCACCATGACTCTTACAAGGGCAAAAAGTAAAGGTACAAGATAGGCCCTTCGCAGAGGGAAGCAGAGGTTGTCATGCGCTTTTGAGGTTTGAATGTGTGTCCTCTTAGTGCGGAGGAACGTCACTTTATATTGCCTCCTGTGATAAAGAACTTTATTATGCAGTCTGTCGCTTTTATGTCTTCCTCATCACAGGTTCATACAAAGCTTATTTTCCACACACTAATAGATCATACATATTAGAGAGCAATTTTTATTGCTTGCACCGATGACAACTTACTTGAAGGATCTTATTCAATCCATAGGTAGGTATGGTGGACTCTCATGGCAAAACTGGGTTGAAGGTTTATGGATGCACAAGTAGTATCTCTACTTATTGCGGGAGTTTTGGCTAATATGAGGTGGAAGCAATCGTCACATGCTAAGGGATCTCTACTCATATAACATTGTTTGGAACCAAGCAAACACAATTCATTATGTTGTCTTCCTTGTCCAACATCTACTCCTAAGCATGTAATAGTTTGGTGAGTGCTCACAATTGTGAAAAGTGTCTAAGATGATACATTTATATGTGAACCTCTCATTCCTTATTACTTCTTATTAATTGCAACAATGACTGAGGTCTATGTTGATTTATTCTCAACAAGTTTCAATCATCATACGTGTCATATGTGAAGCTATCACTTCCCATAAGATCATCTCATGATCTTTCATGCTATCGTTCTTTTCATACTTTTGATCATGGCACAAAGCAAAACCCTTGACTAAGATACTCTTTATTATATAGCTCGTAAGCTCGAATACATCGGGGGAGACACAAGGCAAAAGACTCAAACTAAACACTAAAGACTTATTCCTTTAAGAGAAGAAATCAAAACTGAAAAGGAAAGAACTAAAACAAAGGTAAAAGCAAAAGATATAAAGGTGATACGATACCAGGGCAAATCCCCCAAGCTTGGCAGAAGCCAAGGGGATTGCCCATACCAATGCTTAGTTGTCTTCCTTTGGTGGTGATGGTGGTGGAGTTGTTTCCTTTGATTCCAAGAGAGTTATCAATCTTTGATTTATACCTTTGAGATCTGTGACATGGTTTTCCAGCAAAACAACTTCACGAGAAAGGGAAATCTTGCGAGCACGAGTTGTTTCGCAAAACCTCAGGAGTTCAGTCAAGGATGGAGACAGCACGTGGAGGAAGGGTTGGAGAAAATCTACTCCTTCAACATCTTCAATGTTGAACATAGGTTGAACTTCCTCCCTAGCTTGGGTTTTCTCCTTAGCTTTGTCCCTGGCTTCCATGACTTCTACTCTTTTCAGATCAGCATCTACTTCTTCATGAACTTGGGGAAGATCATTCTCCCCAAAAGATTCCTCAGACATCTTTGCTCAAAATCTGCGGCAGACAACAGGCTCGAAACGAAAATAGAGGAAAACTGCACGATACGGAGATCAAAACCTTCGGGCGAATATATATTCATTTTTTCTAGACCAGAAGGAGTGCTCCTCAAGGAAACGGAGTCCAGGAGGCACACGAGGTGCCCACAAGCCCCCTAGCCGCCACCAGGGGGTAGGTGGCGGCTTCCAAGCTTGTGGCCGTCTCGTGCGCTCTTCGGACTGCTTTTTATTTTTCTAATTTTCCAAAAATTCCAAAACGGAGGAAATTTCCTATTGGAAAAGCATCGGAGTCCAATTTCTTACTGAAACAGACACCTCTTCGTTTTCAGGGTCTGAAACAGGCTGATAAACATCCCTTATGTACTCCTGTGGAGTTATGACATTGATGATATTGGTCTCAACATTTATGGGAGTACCGGAGATATAATGCTTGATTCTTTGCCCATTTACCACTCTAGGAAAATTTCCTTCCATGTTATTGATTTTGATGGCACCGAAACAATATACTTCCTCGATAACGTAAGGACCTTCCCATTTAGAGAGAAGCTTGCCTGCGAAGAATCTCAAACGAGAATTGTATAGCAGGACATAATCACATACATTGAACTCTCGTTTCTGTATTCATTTTTCATGCCATCTCTTAACCTTTTCCTTGAACAACTTGGCATTCTCATATGCCTGGGCCGTCCATTCATCTAATGAGCTGATATCAAACAACCGCTTCTCACCGGCAAGTTTGAAATCGATTTGAGCTCTTTGATTGCCCAATAAGCTTTGTGTTCCAGCTCAAGAGGTAAATGACAGGCCTTACCGTAAACCATTTTATACGGCGACATGCCCATGGGATTCTTATAAGCAGTCCTATAAGCCCATAGTGCATCGTCAAGTTTACTAGACCAATTCTTTCGAGATCTATTGACGGTCTTTTGTAGGATCAATTTGATCTCCCTATTACTCAACTCCACTTGACCACTAGACTGAGGATGATAAGGAGATGCAACTCTATGGTTGACATCATACTTAGCGAGCATCTTGCGGAAAACACCATGAATGAAGTGTGAACCGCCATCAGTCATCAGATATCTAGGGACTCCAAATCTTGGGAAAATGACTTCTTTAAGCATCTTAATAGAGGTGTGGTGATCAGTGTTTTTAGTGGGAATAGCCTCTACCCACTTGGTGACATAATCCACAGCAACTAAGATGTGAGTGTACCCATTGGAACTCGGGAAGGGTCTCATATAATCAAAGCCCGAGACATCAAATGGTTCAATGACAAGTGAATAGTTCATAGGCATTTCCTGACGCTTACTGATGTTCCCTATTCTTTGGCATTCGTCACAATACAAGACAAACTTACAGGCATCCTTGAAGAGAGTGGGCCAATAGAAACCTGATTGCAATACCTTATGGGCAGTTCTATCTCCAGCGTGGTGTCCTCCGTAGGCTTCGGAATGACACTTCTGCAAGATCCGTCCCTGTTCATGTTCAGGCACACAACGTCTAATAACACCACCTACTCCTTCCTTATAAAGGTGAGGATCATCCCAAAAGTAGTGTCTCAAATCAAAGAAGAATTTCTTCTTTTGCTGATAGGTGAAACTGTGTGGTATGTATTTGGCCACGATATAATTTGCATAATCGGCATACCACGATGCACTATGTGAAGTGCGGAAGACATTTAATTGCTCAACAGAAAAGTTGTCATCAATAGGTCGTGGGTCATCAAGGACATTCTCTAGCCTAGACAAGTTATCTGCTACAGGGTTATCAGCACCCTTTCGGTCAACGACGTGCAAATCAAATTCCTGTAGCAGGAGAACCCATCTGATCAGCCTAGGCTTAGCGTCCTTCTTCTCCATAAGGTACTTAATAGCAGCATGATCAGAGTGAATAGTGACTTTGGAGTCAACTATGTAATATCTGAACTTTTCACATGCAAACACGACTGCTAAAAACTCCTTTTCCGTAGTGGCATAGTTTCTTTGGGCACTGTCTAGAGTTTTACTATCGTAGTGAATAACATTCAACTTCTTGTCAACTCTTTGTCCTAGAACAGCACCAACAGCATAATCACTAGCGTCGCACATGATTTCAAAGGGCAAGTTCTAGTCAGGTGGTTGAACAATAGGTGCGGTTATCAAAGCCTTCTTAAGTATTTCGAAGGCTTCCTCACAATCCTCATCAAAAACAAAAGGAACATCCTTCTGCAAGAGGTTGGTAAGAGGCCTAGAAATCTTAGAGAAGTCGTTAATGAACCTTCTATAGAAACCAGCATGACCTAGGAAACTTCGTATACCTCTGATATCTGTGGGGCAAGGCATTTTCTCAATTGCATCAACCTTAGCCTTATCAACTTCAATGCCTCTTTCAGAAATTTTTTGTCCTAAGACGATACCTTCGTTAACCATAAAGTGGCACTTCTCCCAATTCAAGACGAGGTTGGTATCTTCGCATCTCTATAAGACTCGATCAAGGTTGCTGAGGCAATCATCAAAGGAAGACCCGTAAACGGAGAAGTCATCCATGAAAACCTCGACACTATTTTCACAAAAGTCAGAGAATATAGCCATCATACATCTTTGAAAGGTGGCAGGTGCATTGCATAAGCCAAAAGGCATACGTCTATAAGCAAAGGTACCAAAGGGGCAGGTGAAAGTGGTTTTCTCCTGATCAGATTGTGCAACAAGTATTTGCGAGAAGCCTGAATAACTGTCTAGAAAGCAGAAGTGTGTGTGTGTTTGGATAGCCTTTCTAGCATTTGGTTGATAAACGACAGAGGATAATGGTCTTTCCTGGTTGCCTCGTTCAGTTTTCGGAAGTCTATTACCATCCTATAGCCAGTAATAATCCTTTGTGGGATTAGTTCATCCTTATCATTAGGAACGACGGTGATGCCTCCCTTCTTAGGTACGCAATGTACTGGACTTACGCAATCACTATGAGCAACATGATAAATGACTCCTGCTTCCAGAAGCTTTAATATTTCTTTTCTAACGACCTTTTTCATCTTAGGATTTAATCTCCTTTGATGATCAGCAACTGGTTTAAAATCAGGATCGGTTTTAATCTTGTGCTGACATAGAGTGGGACTAATACCCTTAAGATCATCAAGAGTATATCCAATAGCAGCACGGTGCTTCCTCAGAGTTTTTAGTAACTTCTTCTCTTCGTGCTCTGAGAGGAGAGCACTAATAATAACAGGATATATCTCCTTCTCATCAAGATAGGAATACTTAAGAGTATCACGCAACTATTTAAGCTCGAACACGGGATCACCCTTTGGTGGGGGAGGATCCCCAAGTAGTTCAAGAGGTAAATTATTCTTGAGAATAGGATATTGTTCTAAGACAATTTTATCTATCTCATCTCTCTCCTCCATATGCATATAGTTTTCATGCTCAAGCAGATATTGCTCTAAAGGATCCGTAGGAGGTACGGCAATAGAGGCAAGAGCAATGATTTCATCCCTACCAGACGACTCTTTTTCATGGAGTTGTCTTCCAAACTTGGAGAAGTTAAATTCATGAGACACACCCTCGAAACTAACAATAACAGTCTGCTTAATGCAATCAATGTGAGCATTGACAGTGTTGAGAAAGGGTCTACCGAATATGATGGGACAAAAGCTATCTTGTGAAGTACCAAGGACGAGGAAATCAGTAGGATACTTCGTCTTACCACACAGGACCTCTACGTCTCTCACAATTCCCAAAGGGCAGATACTGTCTCTATTAGCTAGCGTAATAGTGACATCAATGGGTTCTAACTCAGTGGGTGCAATCTCATCTTTGATTTCATCATATAGGGAATGGGGTATTGCACTAACACTAGCTCCCATATCACATAAACCATGGTAACAGTGATCTCCTATCTTGACAGAAACAACGGGCAGGCCAACTACAGGTCCGTATTTGTCTTTCGCGTGAGGTTTAGCAATTCTAGCGGAGTCCTCACAGAATTTGATAACATGCCCGTCTACGTCTTCGGCTAAGAGATCTTTGATAATAGCAACACTAGGTTCAACTCTAATCTCCTCAGGGGGTGCAAGTGGTCTAATGTAACCCCTACGTATCACAGTTGGAGCTTTAGAATAATCCTTTATCCTAGCAGGGTATGGTGGTTTCTCAGTGTAGGCACAAGGAACAACAGGATCACTAAACGCAATGACTTTCTCCTCAACTAGATTGGTTTTGACTATGTTGCTTTCTACAGGAGGATGATACTTAAACCACTTCTCTTTGGGAAGATCAACATGAGCAGCAAAAGATTCACATAGAGAAGCTACTATCTCAGAGTCAAGTCCATACTTAGCGCTAAAATCTCTAGAAGTGTTTGTCTCAACAAAAGATTTAACGCAATCAAACTGGAAATTCGTACCTGACTCCTTACCTTCCTCCAGCTCCCAATCTTCAGAGTTACGTTTGATTCTTTCCAATAAATTCCACTTGTGGTCAATATCCTTCTTCATAAAAGAACCAGTAGAGGAAGTGTCAAGCATGGTACGATCTTCATGAGAAAGCCGAGCATAAAAGTTTTGAGTGATTATTTCTCTCGAGAGCTCATGATTGGGGCATGAATATAGCATTGATTTAAGCCTCCCCCAAGCTTGAGTTATGCTTTCCCTGTCACGAGGCCGAAAGTTCTAAATATAATTCCGATCACAATGTACTAAATGCATAGGATAAAACTTTTCATGAAATTCCAATTCCAACCGATTGTAGTCCCATGTTCGAGTATCATCACATAGCCTATACCATGTCAACGCCATATCCTTCAAAGGTAAAGGAAAGACTTTCTTCTTTACCTCATCCTCGGCCAAACCTACAAGCTTAAATAAACCACAGACTTCATCTACATAGATCAGATGCAAGTCTGGATGTGAAGATCCATCTCCTGTAAAAGGATTAGCCAGCAGTTTCTCAAGCATACCCGAAGGAATTTCATAAAAGATATTTTCAGTAGGTACCTCAGGTTGAGGAAAAACTCCTCGTGCTTCCGTTCGTGGTGAATATACCCCGAACAAACTCCTGAAAGGAACAGTTTCCATAGTGACAAGTGACAATAAATTTCAGCATAGTATATAAATGTTTCCTTACCAATTTCCACTTACCAAAGGCACTTCACTCCCCGGCAACGGTGCCAGAAAAGAGTCTTGATGACCCACAAGTATAGGGGATCAATCATAGTCCTTTCGATAATTAAGAGTGTCGAACCCAACAAGGAGCAGAAGGCTGTGATAAACGGTTTTCAGTAAGGTAATAACTGCAAGCACTGAAATTAGCGGTAACAAGTGATGGTGTAGTGAGGTGAAACGTAGCAAGCGAAAAGTAACAAGTAACAAGTAGTAGCAATGGTGCAGCAAGTGGCCCAATCCCTTTTGTATCAAGGGACAAGCCTGAACAAAGTCTTATAGGAGGAAAAGCGCTCCCGAGGACACACGGGAATTTCTGTCATGCTAGTTTCATCATGTTCATATGATTCGCGTTCGTTACTTTGATAGTTTGATATGTGGGTGGACCGGCGCTTGGGTACTGCCCTTACTTGGACAAGCATCCCACTTATGATTAACACCTCTTGCAAGCATCCGCAACTACGAAAGAAGAATTAATACAACGTCTAACCATAGCATTAAACTAGTGGGTCCAAATCAGCCCCTTACGAAGCAACGCATAGACTGGGGTTTAAGCTTCTGTCACTCGAGCAACCCATCATCTACTTACTACTCCCCAATGCCTTCCTCTAGGCCCAAGTATGGTGAAGTGTTATGTAGTCGACATTCACATAACACCACTAGAGGAAAAGACAGCATACAGCATATCAAAATACCGAACGAATATCAAATTCACATGACTATTATCAGCATGACTTATCCCATGTCCTGAGGAACAAAAGTAACTACTCACAAAGCATAATCATAATCATGATCAGAGGTGTAATGAATAGCATCAAGGATCTGAACATAAACTCTTCCACCAAGTAATCCAACTAGCATCAACTACAAAGAGTAATCAACACTACTAGTAACCTTACAAGTACCAATCGGAGTCACGAGACGGAGATTGGTTACAAGAGATGAACTACGGATTGGAGAGGAGATGGTGTTTATGAAGATGTTGATTAAGATGCCTCCCCTCCGACGAGAGGAGTGTTGGTGATGACGATGGCGATGATTTCCCCCTCCGGGAGGGAAGTTCGTCCTACCAGAGCTTTAGATTGGATCTGCTCAAGTTCCGCCTCGTGGCGGCGGCGAAACCACAAAAAAGCTCCCTATTGTTTTTTTCTAGAACGAAACCCTTCATATAGCAAAAGAGGGGGGCCAGTGGGCCGTTAGGGAGCCCACAAGCTTGCTAGCCGCCACCAGGGGTAGCGGCTACCAGGCTTGTGGCGCCCTGGTAGCTCCCCTCTGGTACTTCTTTAGCCCAGTATTTTTTATATAATCCCAAAAAATTCCACGTAAATTTTCAGGGCATTTGGAGATGTGCAGAATAGTGGACTAAGATTTGCTCCTTTTCCAGTCCAGAATTCCAGCTGCCTGAATTCTCCCTCTTCAAATAATACTTGCAAAATAAGAGATAAAAGGCATACATATGGTACCACAAAGTAATATAACAGCCCATAAAGCAATAAATATCAACATGAAAGCATGATGCAAAATGGACGTATCAAGTACTAGCATGGAATAAAGCTGCTCCTTGCTGCGTAGCTGATGTGGCGCTTTCATTTGTCCGGGTCCATTGCAAGGAGGCGAAGGAGGACAAGCTAAAGGTTCTCTAGGTGGCCAACACAAAGAAACTTAAATTTGAAAATTTCATGGAGACCTTCATCGAAGCAGCCACTCGAATCGCCGATGGGATAGATCTGGACACCTTTGTCGAGCCCTAAGCCCCGGTGGTGCTTGAGAAAAAAACTTTTCTTGCAGTTTAAAACTTTATTTGCCTCAGTATGCCGAGTGATGGTGTAACCCTTAAAACTTCTTTCACACCTTAAGCCTGAGTACTTTTGTTGGTGTGACCAACTTTTATCCGAATTAGAGATCTTGGATTTATCTGCATCTTGCTTTCGAATTCTTTGTTTGGCTAAGTCTATTTGGTTTCCGAATGAGATTGATGCTCATTGTTGAGAAGAATTTTGAACTTAGGTGAAGACTAATTCGCAACTAAGTTTTTGAGTGAAAGAGTTGTCTGTCCCTCTGCAGGCTTTTTAATTTGGGCGAAAACCTGTTAACGGCTAAGTCCCCGAGTGTAAGGAGTGCTCGCCACTCAGGAGAGTGTGTTTTTTAAACTCAGGCAAATACTGGTTCGCAACTAAGTTTCCAAGTGACTAGGATGATATTCACTCGGCAGTATTTTGAAACTTAGGCGAGTACATGCTTGTAGCTAAGTCTTCGAGTGGGAGGATCACTCACAACTTGGAGAGTTTTTAACTTAGGCGAAGATTGATTTGTAACTAAGTTTCCGGGTGAATACGATACTATTCACTTGGAAACATTTTAAACTTAGGCGAAGACTGGTTCGCAGCTAAGCCCCTGAGTGAGAAGAATCTTCGTCACGGAGTATTTTTTAAAAACTTAAGCAAAGACTGGTTCGCATCTAACCCCCAAGTGAGAGGAATGTTCGTCACTCGAAGCATCTTTTAAACTTAGGCGAAGACTGGTTCGCAGCTAAGCCTCCGAGTGAGAGGAATGTTTGTCACTCGGAGTATCTTTTAAACTTAGGCAAAGACTGGTTCGCAGCTAAGCCCCCGAGTGAGAGGAATGTTCATCACTCGGAGTATCTTTTAAACTTAGGCAAATACTGGTTCGCAGCTACGCCCCCGAGTGAGAGGAATGTTCGTCGCTCGAAGTATTTTTTAAACTTAGGCGAAGACTGGTTCGCATCTAAGTTCCCGAGTGAGAAGAATGTTCGTCACTCGGACTATCTTTTAAACTTAGGCAAAGACTGGTTCGCAGCTAAGCCCTCGAGTGAGAGGAATGTTCGTCACCCGGAGTATTTTTTAAACTTGGGCGAAGAATGGTTCGCATCTAAGTCCCTAGTGAGAAGAATGTTCGTCACTCAGAGTATTTTTTTAAACTTTGGCGAAGACTGGTTCACATCTAAGTCCCCGAGTTAGAAGAATGTTCTTCACTTGGAGTATATTTTGAACGTAGGATTGTGCGATCGGAATTGACAAAAACCGAAGGAGTCATAACTTTGATAAACAACATTGTCTAGAGTACTCTTATTACATCAAACAACCCAGTCGTCAAGTATAAAATCGTCGAAGTAAATCTGCGTTCCAGGCGTGTGGTTCGTCGATATTCTTCTTGAGGTTGAAGAGATGGTAGGCTTCATTGTTCAGCACTTTGATGACGACAAAAGGACCATCCCATGCGGGGGCGAGCTTGTGAGGCCGTTGTTGATACACTTGGAGCACAAGATCACCTTGGAGAAGCGACCGACTCCTGACGTGCTTTTCGAGAAAGCGACGCAGATCTTGCTGGTATACAGTCGACCATATCAGAGACATTTCACGTTCTTCTTCCAGGAGGTCCACACTAGTCTGTCGTGCTTGTCCAGCTTCAGCTTCTGAGTAAAGATCTACGCAGGGAGAATTGTGAAGGAGATCACTCAGCAAAACGGCTTCGGCTCCATACACCATGAAGAAAGTGTAAGTGCATATAGTGCCCCTTAGTGATTTTCGTGGTTTGAAGACTTATAGGTTAAGAGACTGATATGTTTCCGAGTGTACACAGGCTCTATACGTCGCTGAAGAGTCTGAGCTATTCGATGAAAATTGACCCCTAAAAATGTATGTCCTCGGGTGAATACTTTGGTCATTCCTTGAAGACTTTGATCGCAAAGAAATTGATATTCCTCATGAAGATATTGAAGCTGAGAAATTTGGTGTGTCCTGAAGAAAACACTCTCAAGACTTTGAAGCTTGAAGATTTACTCTTTATGTTTCATTTTCTTTACACTTGAGTCATAGGAACACCGTACTATTAAAGGGGGTCGAGGTAAAACTATGGAACAAATTTCCTCATGATGCTCAACCGAAACCTACATCTACCAAAGCCTCAAAGTGAGGAATATGAGAGACATGATGACTTTCACAGTTGAAAGTTCCGACCGTTGCCGCGCCACGCGCCACCTTTCATAGATCTTATCCACTCAACTATCATATTATTAAAGGGCATTTGTGTCAAATCATGTCGGGATGCTCCCAGGCTATAAATAGCCGCCCCCCACAACCCCTAGCTGGTTGGCTGCTCCGAGAGAAACTGACACTAGTCATTTAGAGCAAACCAAATTCCTCAGAGTCTTTGAGCGAAAATCATCAAGTGAGGAAATACCCCAAACACCAAACCCAAACCAAAATCCAAGTAATTGAGCATCACTGAAGAAGTTATTCCTGTGTGGAACCGATGCTTGTTACCTTTGAGGACTATGCATCCTCCAGACGGCTAGGCGTCATGGTCTAGAGCATCCAGCAATCAATTGTGCATCGTCGGGTGACCGAGTTTGTGAGGGTTTGTAAGTCTGGCCTGAAGACTTACCACAAGTGTTGGGCGAGGACTGTGTGTCCTTAGCTTAAGGAGAATACGGTAGGGACTGTGTGTCCTTTGGTTTCAGTACCAAACCGCTCCAAACCAGACGTACAACTGTCACACCAGTTGGAACTGGGTAATCAACAAGTGTCTTCATCGAGCTATTGGTTCTGTTTCCTCAACTAGCTTCATTTCCTCAATTGCATGTTGAAGACTTTCATCTATACTGTTTGAAGAATTTGATTAAAGACTTTCTCTGAATTCCTCACCTCAAATTCTTCACCTGATTTATTCTTCACCTGCTTATCCTGTAGTTGTGACCTATGCAAACTGATTCTCTGAAATCACGTTGTGTACTTTGTTCTAGATGTTTTGCACTTCTCACTTAATACTATTTCCGCTGCACTAACTTCATGACTAAGGACTTTCCTCACTAGGAATTTTCTCAGTGATGAAATTTTAAAAATCGCCTACTCACTCCCCCTCTAGTCGATATAACGCACTTTCAGAAAGGAGTATGCCGAGTCGATCGGTTAGGAGTCATCCTCAAACCCCACAGAACAGACGACAATTCGGTAACCCAAGCTCGAGCTGCATGATCAAGATCTTGCATGAGTTGAGGCTTCAACCCTTGAAGGATAAGACCATTTGCTCGCTATGCTTGACCATTAGAATGGGGGTGCACGGCGGATGCGTAATCCACTCGAGTGCCTTTGGTGGAGAAAAACTATCTCAACTCTTCAGAGTCGAAGTTTTAACCATTATCTGTGATGATACTGTGGGGAACTCCATACCGGAACATTATCTCTTTTAGGAATTTGATAGCAGTGCGCGAGTCAAGCTTCTGTATGGGTTTAGCCTCAATCCTTTTGGTGAACTTGTCGACTGCTACAAGAAGATGTGTGAATCCATTCTGGCATGTTCGGAACGGACCGACCATATCTAAACCCATATAGCAAATGTCTAGACGAGTGGAATAGTCTTCATGGCATACGCAGGCTTATCTGACAAGTTTGCGTAAAACTGGCATCCTTCATAGCGTTCAACAATTTCCTTAGCCATTTCGTTGGCGCGCGGCTAGAAGAAACCAGCCCGGTATGCTTTGGCAACAATTGTCCGAGAGGACGCATGATGACCACACGTCCCCGAGTGAATTTCTTCCAAAATCAGTCGACCTTCTGAAAGAAAGATACACCGCTGAGTTATGCCTGTTACACTTTCTCAGTAAAGTTTTCCATCCATCACAGTAAAGGCCTTGGACCTGCGGACGACCTGTCAAGCTTCAACCTCATCTTATGGGACTTCTTGCCTCAATATGTATGCAATATACCGCACCATCCAATCGGGCGTGATCACCTGAATCTCCATGACTGGATCTATGACTGATGGGACGTCAACCACAGTCGGATTGGAGGCGCTTATTGCTTGTGGGGGCTCTTCAGTGAAGGGATCTTCTTGCACCGAAAGAGAATGCAGGTGTTCCAGAAAACATTGCTAGGTACAGGCCTCCGAGTGGACCCGATCTTTGCTAGATCATCAGCTGCTTGATTCTTTACTCGGGAAATATGGTGGAGTTCCAAACCTTCAAATTTCTTGTCAAGCTTCCTCACATCATGGCAATATCCAATCATGGAAGGGTTCCTCACGTCCCACTCCTTCATAACCTGATTAACCACCAAATCTGAATCACCGTATACCATCAGGCATCGGACACCGAGTGAGATGGCCATAGGTAACCCATAGAGGAGTGCCTCGTATTCAGCTTCATTATTGGAGGAATCAAAGTGAATCTGGAGGACATAACTAAGTTTGTCACCCTTTGGAGATACCAATACCACACCAGCACCAGACCCATTCAACATTTTAGAGCCATCAAAGAACATGGTCTAGTGCGTCGAGTGGATTTGAATTGGTTGCTGCTATTCTATCCACCCGGCCATGAAGTCAGCAAGCGCTTGAGATTTGATGGCCTTCTTTGCTTCAAACTTAATATCAAAGTATGGGAGCTCAATAGCCTATTTGGCCACTCAACCAGTCGCGTCTCGATTGTTGAGGATCTCACACAATGGAACATCGCTAATGATTGAAATTGAGTGATCTTGGAAGTAGTGTGCCACCTTCTTCGCTGACAGATATATACCATAGACGAGCTTCTGATAATGAGGGTACCTTTGCTTTGAAGGATTCAGTACTTCAGAGATATAGTAAACTGGGCGCTGGACTTTATAAGCCTTGCCCTCTTCTTCTCGCTCGATAGTGAGGACCGTACTGACGACTCGGTTAGTGGCTGCAATGTATAGCAGCAGGGGTTCTTTGTTGTGCGGAGCAGCAAGCACTGGCTGGGTGGAAAGAAGGGCTTTGAGCTCGACAAACGCTACTTCTGCCTCAGGATTCCAGTCGAACATATCAGACTTCTTCATCAGTCGGTATAATGGCAAAGCCTTCTCTTCGAGGCGAGAAATAAACCTACTTAATGACACCAGGCAACATGTGAGCTTCTAGGTGCACATTCTCAGGGTGTTGCATTCGGACAATGGCACCAATCTTCTCGGGATTGACGTCTATCCCCCGTTCGGAAACGAGGAAACCGAACATGCCGGCTCCGGCTCCGCGCACCTGCTGACACCTTTCGAAGCACTTTAACGTGTGAACCGAAGTCGTCTTGATACAAAATTTATCAGAGATTCAAGCTTTTGAATATAAGATGACTCATACAAATATAGTATTGTTATCATCAACGTTGGTCAGAAAACAACAATACCATATCTTAACTTTAAAAACAAACATCATTCTATTGTCATAGCGGAAACTGTTTGAATCTTATTTCACCCACAAAGAAAAAACTTTGCTAATAACAGTTCTTCCAATTAAATTCTCCCGTTGGTTCCAATTTAATTGGAGGACTAAACCTTTACTTTGCAGCGGAAAAATGTGAATATAAAAATTCATGCGTCTTTACAGAAAAATATTCTGTTAAAATTAAAAATTCATGAACTTTATTTTCCTGCCTCAGGATTCCAGTCGAACATATCAGACTTCTTCATCAGTCGGTATAATGGCAAAGCCTTCTCTCCGAGGCGAGAAATAAACCTACTTAATGACACCAGGCAACCTGTGAGCTTCTAGGTGCACATTCTCAGGGTGTTGCATTCGGACAATGGCACCGATCTTCTTGGGATTGACGTCTATCCCCCGTTCGGAAACGAGGAAACCGAGTAACTTACCACTAGGAACTCCAAAATTGCACTTGGTTGGGTTTAACTTGATATCATATTTCCTCAGGTTGGCGAATGTTTCCGCCAAGTCAGTCAGCAGGTCGAAACCTTTGCAAGACTTGACTACAATATCATGCATATAAGCCTCGACATTCTGATTGATTTAGTCAAGAAGGCATGTCTGAATCATACACATGAAAGTAGCGCGAGCATTTTTCAAAATGAAAGGCATGGTGATATAACAGAAACACCCGACAGGGGTGATAAAGGCCGTCTTTATTTCATCTAGACCAAACAGACGGATCTGATGGTAACCAGAGTATGCATCGAGAAAAGATAAACGCTCGCATCCCGAAGTTGAGTCGACAATCTGATCGATGCGGAGGGGCGGAAAATGATCTTTCAGCAGGCCCGATTGATATGTTTAAAGTCAATACACATGTGGAGCGACTTGTCTTTCTTCGGGACCATGACGGCGTTCATGAGACACTCGGAGTGGTAAACCTTGCGTATGAACTTAGCCTCCAAGAGCCGAGCCACCTCCTCGTCGATTGCTTTCCGTTTTTCTGTCACCAACATACGCAAGTGCTCTTTGACGGGCTTGGCCTTTGGGTCGACTCTCAGTCGATGCTCAGCCAGTTCCCTAGGAACACCCGGCATGTTAGAAGGCTTCCATGCAAAGATGTCCTAGTTCTCACGGAGGAACTGGATGAGCGCGGCTTCCTATTTGTTGTCGAGTGTCGTCGATATGTTAGTCGGGGCAGCATTGGGATATGTCGAGTGAACGTTTACTTTCTTCGTGTCACCCGCCAACTGAAAAGCAGACTCAGAAGCATGTTTCTTGGAACACAGCAGGTCGGCGGGATCAGTATTCTTCTTGTATTCTCCCAACTCGACCATAGCCATTTGTTGGTTGGCAATCTTGGAGCCATGTTGAAGGCACTCCTCGGCCCTTTGTCGATTCCCTGTGACTGTGATCACACTCTTGTGCCCGGGCATCTTTAGCTTGAGGTATACGTAACATGGACGGGCCATGAAACGGACGTAAGCCGGTCGACCAAGGATGGCGTGATACGCGCTTTGGAAGTCTACAACTTCAAACGTAAACTTTTCCTTGCGAAAATTCTTGTCGGTGCCAAACACCACATCCAATGTTATCTGACGGAGTGAACCGGCCTTCTTCCGAGGGGTGACTCTATGGAACTGCATGTTGCTCTCACTGAGTCGGGACATCGGATTGCCCATTCCCTTGAGGGTATCTGCATCCGAGATATTCAATCCACTCCCTCCGTCCATGAGAACATTACGGAGACGAGTGCCTCCGACAGCAGGATCCACCACCAGAGCTTGCCGTCCGGGGGTAGCGACGTGGGCAGGGCGATCTGACTGGTCAAAGGTTATTGGGGTCTACGACCATTTGAGGTACGTCGGGGTGGCAGGAACAGCCATGTTGGCCTCCGTGTTAATAACTTTCAGACGACTTTTGCTTTCTATATCGGCAAAAATCATCAATGTGGCATGGACTTAAGGAAAATCCTCTTTATCTTCGTCATCCTCCTTTTTAGAAGTTTTCTCACTCGAGTGCTTATCTTTGAACTATTGGATCAGTAATCTGCATTGCCGAGTGGTTTGCTTGGGCAATATCACATTGCCTTCCTCATCCTTCTTCGTGTGGATTGCACACGGAAAATCTAGAATGTTTGTTCCTGACAAATTCTTCAATTTCTTGGGGGTTAATTGTCCTTTGGATTTACCCTTATTCTTTGCTTGTGCCGCCACAATGGCAGCTTCTGCGTGAGCAGAACCATCAGTTTTGCTCTTTTTCCGATTGGAATTGCTGCCGCCAGCATCATTATCGACTACTTTTCATTTGCCGCTGCGGAGGTGGTCCTCCTCTTCGCCATTCGCGTATCGAGTGGCAATCTCCATCATCTTGCTCGAGGACATATCTCATGTCCGACCGAACTTCAGGTAAAGCTCTCTGTACCTAACACCATCCTTGAAGGCGCAGACGGCTTGGTGCTCGAAAACGTTTTCCATCGTGTGATGGAGGGTGGTCCAACGCTGAATGTAATCTCTCAAAGTTTCATTTTGTTTCTACACACAGTGCTGTAGCTTAGATAAACCAGCAGGGCGTTTGCACATGCCCTTGAAAGTTCTGATGAACACTAGGGCAAGGTCCTCCCAACAGTAGATGCTAGAAGGAGCCAACTTATTAAGCCACGCTCGGGCTGAACCGTCCAGCATCAAAGACAAATGCTTCATGGCTACATTGTCATTGCCTCCACCGATCTGCATCGCCACTCGGTAATTGCCTAACCATGTTTATGGCTTTGACTCACGAGTGAACTTGCTTATTCCAGCCGCCAACCTAAAGTTGGGGGAATCTCAGCAGATCGAATGGTTCTACTAAAACACTCGGGGCCAAAGACAACGGCACCACTTCCACTCGGATGATCTCTATCATAGCCATCCCTGTGAGCCCTGCTGCTTTCAATCCTCCTCTATGCGAGTACATTCCTCGCATCGAACCCAGGATTCCGCCCATCGCTGAACTGGCGCATATCATCATAGTGCCGGGGAACATATGAACCACTCTGCGGGGGAGTAAACGCATGACGGGGGGTCGTCGCGGTGATAACAAGGAGCAAATTGATCTTGCCCCTGATCTCGCCCCTGATCTCTGTACTGATCTTCGCGGTAACCTTCGCCTCTGTGACGCAGAGGTGATCCCGGGCTGTGAGCCGACTGAACTGTGTCTGCCCTGGGCGAATTACTATGTAATCTGTTGTGCGACTAAGAAACATCTGAATTCTGCTGTTGTGCTGCCTGAAGCAATGCTCGGATCTGCTCCAAACCTCTCCCAACCTCCTAACCTGATGGTTGAATGGAATCTGCAATTGTAGCAGCGGCTGCAACATTCAGAACTAGAGTACAAAATACCTGGACATTGTTCTGAGATCCACTTGGAAATAGTTGTCGCTAACGTCGACTGGAAAATGGTAGACGTTGGCGGGTGCGCTTGTTGGGAATTTCCTCATCTCAGCGTGGCTGACCATTCGATGATTCTCCAACCTCGTGCCCGCCGCGGCCAAAACCAGGCGGGCTTTGGTGTGAACCCGCCATGAAAACCTCAGCTGCGGGATCGGAGCTCTCGCACTCGGAAGGAACGGAAAACTGATCCGACGCCGAGTCGAACACGCCGTGAAGTGATTCGACAGGCTCGATAGCTGCAACCTGCGAAGACGATGCTTGGTGAGCCGTCGCATGACTCACCCAACGCTCGAGCCGCGATCAACATGATTGCTTGCGGTGACGGATAGCAGAGAGAGCTAAAGACACCGGAGTCGTTGTCTTACGAATAAGAACGCCGCAGGAGCTTGCATGGAAGTGCGTCGCCCCGCGGATCGGGAGCGCCTCAATGTCAAGAGGTGCTTCCGAAAGCCATGCCGAGTCATGGGTGATGAAGGTGAGCGCACCAAAACGGATCTCGTAGCCCAGGAAGAAACCGCCGCTGGAAGACATGACCAAGAAGAAAATTGCAAACTCGCCGGAAGTCGCTTAGACGCCTGCCCCATGGTGGGCGCCAACTGTCGTGGGAACGAGCCTGATAATAGAGATTAGGGGTACATAAGGAGAGGGTAGAGTCCTAGCTACGGCGCGATTGTACACAGAAATGTATGAGTTCAGGCCCCTCTCGTGGAGGTAACAACCCTACGTCTCAATGCTCATGAGTTTCTATCGTGTGGAATGTGTAAGTTACAAGGGGTGCGAACCCTTGTGCCAGAGGGGAGGGGTGGCTTATATAGAGTGCACCGCCCCTCATCAATCCCCGGGAACCAAGGGTTCAATCATGGTAATAAAAGGTGAACGTTACTAATAACATATGTAATAAATGCTACTTATGGCGACCAGTCGAACGCGTGCCCATTGGCCTCCCTGGACTGGCTTTCTGATCTTCTGCGGTCGACTGACTTCTGGTTCTTCCAGTGAAAGATAACTTTCAAATAGAGGGAGAAACCTTCGAGTGGATGTTCTGTCGAGTGGCTCATGTGTCATGGTGATTTCAGTCGGAGTCTTCCTTGTAGTCTTTAAGTCCTCCAATCTAGTGTCCTTGGGTGGGGCATGTAGGTCAGACCTATTACCCTACCCTAGGTACATATCCCCATTAGCCAGGGCACCTTCCGATGGGCCGACGACGGCATCTACATCAGCTTCTGGATGCGAGACGACCTCGATGGCATTTTCCAGCAGAAGGGCGTCTACTACCCCTCTCCGACGACCGCGTCCCCGACAGTGTGCGATCCTCGCCATGTGTTTGCGAGGGAATTTCCACGCTGCTGCAGAGGCCACTCAACAGTTCAGGTAGCCGGAAGGAAAATAGGCGGGCGAGCTTCGTGTCCGCGATGAGCAATTGCTGCGGCAGCGGCCGAAAGTATGACAAGATTAGCATCTGGGAGTTGGACTGCGACATCACCTGCGAGATTGTGGACGGGGCTGCTCGATGAACGACGTGTAGGAGCCTGAGGATGGAGGATGGAGGGGAGTGTTGGAAATATGCCCTAGAGGCAATAGTAAAATAGTTATTATTACATTTCCTGTTTCAAGATAATCATTTATTATCCATGCTATAATTGTATTGAATGAAAACATAAATGCATGTGTGGATATATAGACAAAACTATGTCCCTAGTAAGCCTCCAGTTGACTAGCCAGTTGATCAAGGATGGTTAAGGTTTTCTGACCATATGCAAGTGTTGTCACTTGATGACTGGATCACATCATTGGGAGAATGATGTGATGGACAAGACCCAAACTATAAACGTGGCATGTGATCGTGTCATTTTGGTGCTATTGTTTTCTGCGTGTCAAGTATCCATTCCTATGACCATGAGATCATGTAACTCACTGACACCGGAGGAATACCTTGCATGTATCAAACGTCGCAACGTTACTAGGTGACTATAAAGGTGCTCTACAGGTATCTCCGAAGGTGTCCGTTGAGTTAGCATGGATCAAGGCTGGGATTTGTCACTCCGTGTGACGGAGAGGTATCTCGGGGCCCACTCGGTAATACAACATCACATATAAGCCTTGCAAGCAATGTGACTAAAGTGTTAGTCACGGGATGTTGTATTACGGAACGAGTAAAGAGACTTGCCGGTAACGAGATTGAAATAGGTACAGGGATGCCGACGATCAAATCTCGGGCAAGTAACATACCGAAGGACAAAGGGAATGGTATATGGGATTATATGTATCCTTGGTACAGAGGTTCAACCGATAAGATCTTTGTAGAATATGTAGGATCCAATAAGGACATCCAGGTCCTCCTACTGCGACAACTGACCTTCCCTGGTACGGCGCCAGGAATCCTGCTGCTACGGCCACGCCTTTAGGTACTTCCTTGGCAAATATGCAAAGGATTTCCCCGCGGCCTTGGAGCCTTGCGTTGGTGTTCCCTTGAAGAGGAAAGGGTGATGTAGCACAGCGACGGTAAGTATTTCCCTCAGTTTTGAGAACCAAGGTATCGAACCAATGGAAGATCCCGTCAATTCTCAAGTACCTGCACAAACACAAAGAGCTTGCACCCAACGCTATGAAGGGGTTGTCAATCCCTTATAGATTGTTTGCAAAGTGAGAACTGAAAGCTACAAAGTAAACAAGCAAAGTAAAAGTGAAAGTGGAAACGATAGTTGTGAATAGACCCCGGGGCCGTAGTGTTCACTAGTGGCTTCTCTCATGAAAGCAAGTAGACGGTGGGTGAACGAATTACTGTCGAGCAATTGATAGAACTACACAAAGTCATGATGTCATCTAAGGCAACGATTATATCTATAGGCATCACATCCAAAACAAGTAGACCGATACTTTCTGCATCTACTACTATTACTCCACAGGTCGACCGCTATCCAGGATGCATCTAGTGTATTATGTCCAAAAGAACAGAGTAACGCATTAAGCAAGATGACATGATGTAGATGGACAATCTCATATCTACGATAAAGCCCATCTTGTTACCCTTGATGGCAACAACATGATGCGTGCCTTGCTACCCCTTCTATCACTGGGAAAGGTCACCACACGGTATGAACCCAAAACCAAGCACTTATCCCATTGCAAGAACCATAGATCTAGTTGGCCAAATAAAACCCAAGACTCGGAGAGACTTACAAGGATATCAAATCATGCATATAAGAAATCAACAAAGACTCAAATATAATTCATAGATAATCTGATCACAAATCCACAATTCATCGGATGTCGACAAACACACCGCCAAGGAGGATTACATCGGATAGATCTCCATGAAGATCATGGAGAACTTTGTATTGAAGATCCAAGAGAGAGAAGAAGCCATCTAGCTACTAACTACGGACCCATAGGTCTGAGTGGACTACTCACGAGTCATTGGAGAGGCGATGATGTTGATGTAGAAGCCCTCCAACTCCAAAGTCCCCTCCGACAGGGCACCGGGAAGGGTCTCCAGATCAGATCTCGCGGAAACGGAAGCTTGCGACGACGGAAAAGTGTTTTCGTGGATGCCCTGATTTTTGCTGGATTTTTAGGGAATTTATAGGCCAAAGACCTAGGGCAGGGGAGCACCAGGGGGGCACAAGCTTGGTTGTCGCGGCCTCCCCCCTGGCCGCGGCAACAGGGCTTGTGGGCCCCCTGTGTGCCACTGCCTTGGACCTCAAGCCTCGTGATCTTCTTCCGTTCTGGAAAATTTATTTCGGGGATTTTATTCCGTTTGGACTCCATTCCAAAATCAGATCTGAAAAGAGTCAAAAATACAGAAAAAACAGGAACTGGCACTTGGCACTGAATTAATAAGTTAGTCCCAAAAAGATATAAAAGGTAAACAAAACATCCAAAGTTGACAAGATAACAGCGTGAAACCATCAAAAATTATAGATACGTTTGAGACGTATCAAGCAACCCCAAGCTTAACTCCTACTCGTCCTCGAGTAGGGAAGTGATAAAGAATGAATTTTTCATGCTTTCATGCTACCTAGCATAGATGTCCTTTGTAACTCCTCTTATGTGACGTGAATGTTCAGATCCATTAGATTCAAAACAATAGTTTGCTATTGACGTGGAGACAATAATAATTCAAGCAAACTAGCAAGGTAATCATGAACTTTCAAAATAACAAGCCCAGAAGAAAGTTAACCCCTATAAAATCATATAGTCTGGCTATGCTCTATCATCCTTGCACAACGAATTTAGATCATGCACAACCCCGGTATTGGCCAAGTAATTGTTTTCACACCTTTACTTTCTCAATCTTTTTCAACTCTCACGCAATACATGAGCGTGAGTCATGGTTTTAGCACTATAAGTGGTGTGGAGTGTGGTGGAGGTTGCAAGACAAACAAGGAGAAGATGGTCACATTGACTAGGCATATCAATGAGCTATGAAGATGCTCATCAATAGATATAACCATGAATGAGTAGGGATTGCCATACAAATGATGCACTAGAGCTAAGAGTATGTGAAAGCTCTTAAAGAAAACTAGTGGGTGTGCATCCAACTTGCTTGCTCACGAAGACCTAAGGCAAATTTGAGGAAGCCTATCATTGGAATATACAAGCCAAGTTATATAATGAAAATTTCCCACTAGCTATATGGTGGTGACAAAACGAGAGACTCTCAATCATGAAGATCATGGTGCTTAATATGCACAAGTGTGGAAAGGTGGTAGCATTGTCCCTTCTCTCTTTTTCTATCATTTTTTTGGTGGGCTCTTTGGCCTCTTTTTTTTGGTGGGCATCTTTGGCCTCTTTTTGTAAATGGGTTGCGCTGGCCTCTTTTATTTTCTCACATGGGACAATGCTCCATCAATGATGATCATCACACTTACAACTCAAAACTTAGAGCAATGATGACTCTATATGAAATGCCTTCGGTAGTGTACCGTAACAATGATCTAGCATGGCATAGACATTAATGGAAACATCATTCTAGCTATCTTACGATCGTTCAATGGCAATGTAGACGTGGTGGCATATGTCATGGTGGTAGTTGCATGGCAATATATCTCGGAATGACTTTGAAAAAGCCATATTAGGTAGGTATGGTGGCTGTTTTGAGGGAGGCTAATGGTGGGTTTTGTGCACCGGCGAAAATTGCACGGCACTAAAGAAGATAGTGATGGTGGAAGGTGAAAGTGCATCTAAACCATGGACTCAACATTAGTCATGAAGAACTCATATACTTGTTGCAAAAGTTTTAGTAGTAATCGAAACAAAGCATTCAACGCATACTCCTAGGGGAAGGGTTGGTAGGTATAAACCATCGCACGATCCCGACCGCCACACAAAGGATGACAATCAATAGACTAATCATGCTCAGACTTCATCACATAGAGGTTCACCATACGTGCATGCTACGGGAATCACTAACTTCAACACAAGTATTTCAAGATCCACAATACCTTACTAATATAACTTCAATATTACCATAACCACAACTCAAAACTAATTCAGATGAATCAAACTTCTCTAACTATTCAATGCACATGAAGGTGGAAGTTTTCATATCCCTTTGGATAACTGCCCCTTTTGAGACTACTTTCATAGCAAAGATCAACTACCAAGCCACGCACCGCCGTGCTCTAAAAGATATAAGTGAAGCACTTAGAGAAAAAGCAACTAGCTCAAAATATATAAGTGAAGCACATGTGAGCTGAATTGTCTAACCAAAAGATATAAGTGAAGCTCGACAAAATCATGGTGAGTGCATGTCTCTCTCTCTAGGTGTGCAGCAAGGATGATTGTGACACAACAAAAATAAAATACTCCTACGATACAAGACACTCCAAGCAAAACACATAACTTGTGGTGAATAAAAATATAGCCCCAAGTAACGTTGCCGATGGATTGAAGACGAAAGAGGGCATGCCTTCCCGGGGCATCCCCAAGCTTAGGATTTTAAGGCATCCTTGAATCAACTTGGGGTGCCTTGGGCATCCCCAAGCTCAAGCTCTTGCCACTCTTTATCTTTCTGTCCATAAGAACTTCACCCAAAACTTGAAAACTTCACAACACGAAACTTAAACAGAAACTCGTGATAACATTAGTATAAGAAAGCAAACCACCACTTCCTTAAGTACTGTAGCAAACTTAAATTCTACTTATGTTGATGTTGGGTTACTGTATTTTCAATATTCCATGGCTAATACCCCCGATACTATCCATAGTTTCATCAAAATAAGCAACCAACTCAACAAAAACAGAATATGTTAACAGCACACCAGTCTGTAGCAATCTGTATACTTCGTATACTTCTGGTACATCAAAAATTCTGAAAACTTACGAAACTCTGAAGAATTTGCGTAGCAACCAGAAGCAAAAATAATCAACACAAAATCTCTTACATAAAAAAAATGAAAATTCTTTTCGTGAGCAGAAAGTTTCTGCCTTTTCTAGCATGACCAAACGATCATCACCAAGACTAATCATAACGGTTTTGCTTGGCACAAACGCAAAAAGAAACACAAAAAACACAATCATAACAGAATTATGAAAGTGTGGAAAACACAAAACATAAAGAAAAAGGATAGATTCTTTGGGTTGCCTCCCAACAAGCGCTATTGTTTAATGCCCTTAGCTAGGCATAAGGTGATGGAATCACGTATAGTCATCCTTGGTGCTCAAGCCATAAGTAGCGTGATAATTTATCATCTTAAGATATTCATCTTTATTGGATGACTCACCACTAGCTTTAGGAACAAAAACAGACTTGACAGTCTTTTTGAGAGTGAGATTTGGAGTATTTTGCACAGCGGCAAAAGCGGAACCCAAGTTGGTTAGGACATCTTCTAGTTTGCCAATTCTAGAGGAATCATTAACTATAGGTTCCTTCTCCCTTAAATTTTTCAAGACCATTCCCACTTTGGATCTGTACTGAGTAATTTGATTGTGGATCTTTCTGTCCAAACCCTCAATAAGTTCAATTGTGGCAATTTTATTTTCAATAGCGTCAAGCCTTTGCATCACATGCTCCAAGGTCAAGGTGGTTCCATTAACCATGAGCGGGGGTGAGCCTACTGATGTTAGTTGTGCTTCCCTTGCAACGGCGCCAGAAATTGTCGTGTCGATGGCACCAGGAATCCTTCAGCTGCGGCTACGCCTTAAGGGACTTCCTAGGCAAATATGCAAAGGATTTCCCTCGTGGCCTTGGAGCCTTGTGTTGGTGTTCCCTCCAAGCGAAAAGGGTGATGTAGCACAGCGGTGGTAAGTATTTCCCTCAGTTTGAGAACCAAGGTATCAATCCAGTGGAGGAGTATCTCAAGATCCTCGACAAACACAAAAGCTTGCTCCCAACGCTATGAAGGGGTTGTCAATCCCATATAGATTGTTTGCCAAGTGAGAACTGAAAGCAACAAAGTAACAAAGCAAAGTAAAAGCGGAGGTGTAAACGATGGATGTGAATAGACCCGGGGGACGTAGTGTTTACTAGTGGCTTCTCTCATGAAAGCAAGTAGACTGTGGGTGAACAAATTACTATCGAGCAATTGATAGAACCGCGCAAAGTTGTGACGATATCTATGCAATGATTATGTCTATATGCATCACGTCCAAAACAAGTAGACCGATACTGTCTGCATCTACTACTATTACTCACACATCGACCACTATCCAGCATGCATCTAGTGTATTAAGTCCATAAGAACAGAGTACCGCCTTAAGCAAGATGACATGATGTAGAGGGATAATTTCAAACCAATGATAAAACCCCCATCGTTTACCCTTGATGGCAACTACTTGATGTGTGCCTTGCTGCCCCTACTGTCACTCGGAAAGGTCACCACATGGTAGAGCCCAAAACCAAGCACTTCTCCCGTTGCAAGAATCATAGATCTAGTTGGCTGAACAAAACCCAGGACTCGGAGAGACTTACAAGGATATCAAATCATGCATATAAGAAATCAGCAAAGACTCAAATATATATCATAGATAATCTGATCACAAATCCACAATTCATCGGATCTCGACAATCACACCGCCAAATAAGATTACATCGGATAGATCTCCATGAAGATCATGGAGAACTTTGTATTGAAGATCCAAGAGAGAGAAGAAGCCATCTAGCTACTAACTACGGACCCGTAGGTCTGAAGTGAACTACTCACGAGTCATTGGAGGGGCGATGATGATGATGAAGAAGCCCTCCAACTCCAAAGTCCCCTCCGGCAGGGTGCCGGGAAGAGTCTCCAGATTAGATCTCGTGGAAACGGAATCTTGCGGCGGCGAAAAAGTATTTTCGAGGCTCCCCCGATTTTTTGCTGAATATTTGGGAATATATAGGCCAAAGATCTAGGTCAGGGGGCGGCCAGGGAGGCCACAAGCCCTGCCACCGCCGCCTCCCCCTGGTGGCGGAGTGGGGGCTTGTTGGCTCCCTAGAGCCCACCTGGCTTGGCCCAAAGGCCCCCTGATCTTCTTCCGTTCGGAAAAAAATCATTTCGGGGTTTTTCTTCCGTTTGGACTCCGTTCCAAAATCGGATCTGAAAAGAGTCAAAAACATAGAAAAAACAGGAACTGGCACTTCGCACTGAATTAATAAGTTAGTCCCAAAAAAGATATAAAAGGTACATAAAACATCCAAAGAAGACAAGATAACAGCGTGAAACTTTCAAAAAATATAGATACGTTTGAGACGGATCAAGCATCCCCAAGCTTAACTCCTGCTCGCCCTCGAGTAGGGAAGTGATAAAGAATGAATTTTTGATGCTTTCATGCTACCTATCATAGGTGTCCTTTGTAATTCCTCTTATGTGACGTGAATGTTCAGATCCATTAGATTCAAAACAATAGTTTGCTATTGACGTGGAAACAATAATAATTCAAGCAAACTAGCAAGGTAATCATGAACTTTCAAAATAACAAGGCCAAAAGAAAGTTATCCCTACAAAAGCATATAGTCTGGCTATGCTCTATCATCATTGCACAACGAATTTAAATCATGCACAACCCCGGTATTGGCCAAGTAATTGTTTCACACCTTTACTTTCTCAAACCTTTTCAACTCTCACGCAATACACGAGCGTGAGCCATGGTTATAGCACTATAGATGGTGTGGAGTGTGGTGGAGGTTGCAAGACAAAAAGGAGAAGATAATCACATTAACTAGGCATATCAATGAGTTGTGGAGATGCTCATCAATAGATATCAATGTGAACGAGTAGGGATTGCCATACAAATGATGCACTAGAGCTACGAGTATGTGAAAGCTCTTTAAAGAAAACTAGTGGGTGTGCATCCAACTTGCTTGCTCACGAAGACCTAAGGCAATTTTGAGGAAGCCTATCATTGGAATATAAAAGTCAAGTTATATAAAGAAAATTTCCCACTAGCTATATGGTGGTGAAAAAACGAGAGACTCTCAATCATGAAGATCATGGTGTTTAATATGCATAAGTGTGGAAAAGGTGGTAGCATTGTCCCTTCTCTCTTTTTCTCTCATTTTTTTATTTTTTTTATTTTGGTGGGCTCTTTGGCCTCTTTTTTTTAGTGGTGTGCTTCTTTGGCCTCTTTTATTTCCTCACATGGGACAATGCTCCATTAATGATGATCATCACACTTTCAACTCAAAACTTAGAGCAACTATGACTCTATATGGAATGCCTTCGGTAGTGTACCGTGGCAATGATCTAGCATGGCATAGACATCAATGGAAACATCATGCTAGCTATCTTACGATCATGCAATGGCAATGTAGACGTGGTGGCACATGTTATGGTGGTAGTTGCATGGCAATATATCTCAGAGTGACTTTGAAAAAGCCATAGTAGGTAGGTATGGTGGCTGTTTTGAGGGAGGCTAATGGTGGGTTTTGAGCACCGACGAAAGTTGCACGACACTAAGAAGATGGTGATGGTGGAAGGTGAAAGTGCATCTAAACCATGGACTCAACATTAGTCATGAAGAACTCATATACTTGTTGCAAAAGTTTTATTAGTAATCTAAACAAAGCATTCAACGCATACTCCTAGGGGAAGGGTTGGTAGGTATAAACCATCGCGTGATCCCGACCGCCACGCGAACGATGACAATCAATATACTAATCATGCTCAGATTTCATCATATAGCGGTTCACCATACGTGCATGCTACGGGAATCACTAACTTCAACACAAGTATTTCTAGATCCACAACACCTTACTAGCATGACTTTAATATTACCATAACCACAACTCAAAACTAATTGAGATGAATCAAACTTCTCTAACTATTCAATGCACATGAAGGTGGAAGTTTTGGTATCCCTTTGGATAACTACCCCTTTTGAGACTACTTTCAAAGCATAGATCAACTACCAAGTGACGCACCACTGTGCTCTAAAAGACATAAGTGAAGCACATAGAGCAAAATTATCTAGCTCAAAAGATATAAGTGAAGCACATGTGAGCTGAATTGTCTACCAAAAGATATAAGTGAAGCTCGACAAAATCATGGTGAGTGCATGTATCTCTCTCTAGGTGTGCATCAAGGATGATTGTGACACAACAAAAATAAAAGACTCCTACGATACAAGACGCTCCAAGCAAAAACACATAACATGTGGTGAATAAAAATATAGCCCCAAGTAACGTTACCGATGGATTGAAGACGAGAGAGGGGATGCCTTCCCGGGGCATCCCCAATCTTAGGCTTTTACGGCATCCTTGAATTTCTTGGGGTGCCTTGGGCATCCCCAATCTTGAGCTCTTGCCACTCTTTATCTTTTTGTCCATAAGAACTTCACCCAAAACTTGAAAACTTCACAACACGAAACTTAAACGGAAACTCGTGATAACATTAGTATAAGAAAGCAAACCACCACTTCCTTAGGTACTGTAGCAAACTTAAATTCTACTTGTGCTGATGTTGGGTTACTTTACTTTCAATATTCCATGGCTAATACCCCCGATACTATCCATTGTTTCATCAAAATAAGAAACCAACACAACAAAAACAGAATCTGTTAACAGCAGACCAGTCTGTAGCAATCTGTATATTTCGTATACCTCAGTACTTCAAAAAATATGAAAAATTACGACAGTCTTAAGAATTTGCGTAGCAATCAGCAGAAAAAATAATCAACGCAAAATCCCTTACAGAAAAAAAATGAAAATTCTTTTCGTGAGAAGAAAGTTTCTGTCTTTTCTAGCATGACCAAACGATCATCCCAAAGACTAATTATAACGGTTTTGCTTGGCACAAACGCAAAAAAGAAACACAAAAAACACAATCATAATAGAATTATGAAAGTGTGGAAAACACAAAAGAGAAATAAAAAGGATAGATTCGTTGGGTTGCCTCCCAACAAGCGCTTTTGTTTAACGCCCTTAGCTAGGCAAAAAGTGATGGAATCACATATAGTCATCTTTGGTGCTCAAACCATAGGTAGCCCTCATCATAGATTCATAAGGCAATCTTATTTTCTTTCTAGGAAAATGCTCCATGCCCTTCTTTAAAGGAAATTGAAATCTAATATTCCCTTCCTTCATATCGATGATCGCACCAATAGTCCTTAGGAAAGGTCTACCAAGAATAATGGGACATGAAGGATTGCAATCTATGTCAAGTACAATGAAATCCACGGGTACATAGATCTTATTTGCAACAACAAGAACATCATCGATCCTTCCCATGGGTTTCTTGACAGTAGAATCCACAAGATGCAAATTAAGAGGACACTCTTCAATCTCATGAAAACCAAGAATATCACATAAAGACTTTGGAATCGCGGAAACACTAGCACCCAAATCACACAAAGCATTGCACTCATAGTTTTTTATCTTGATTTTGATAGTAGGTTCCCACTCATCATGAAGTTTTCTAGGTACAGAGACTTCTAGTTCGACCTTCTCTTGAAGAGATTTCATCATAGCATCTACGATATGCGCGGTAAAGGCTTTGCTTTGGCTATAACCGTGTAGAGAGTTTGCAATGGATTGCATCAAAGAAATGCATTCAAACAAGGAGCAATTATCATAATTGAATTCCTTGAAATGCAAAGTGGGAGTTTCGTTACTACCCAAAATTTTGACTTCTTCTACTCCACTCTCCACACCTTTATCATCAAGATAGGTGGACTCTGAATCATTGGGGTGTTTTCAACCAAAGTGGATTCATATCCAGCCCCTCCATAAGTAGGTTTGACACACGAAAACAAATATTCAAGAGGAGACACACCCAGCACTTTAAGATCTTCATGATTTGCATCACTAGAACGCACCCTTTTAAACCATTCATGTCTAGCGCGAATTTGGGCGGTTCTTTCTTTGCTCTCATTCATGGAGATACACATAGCTTTCAAAGTTTCATCCAAGTTGACCTTGGGAGGAGCGCATCTAACTTTCAAAGCATCAATATCACAAGACATCCTATCAACGCTTTTAGCCAAATCGTCTATTTTGAGTAGTTTTTCCTCTATGGACGCATTGAAAATCTTTTGAGAGTTGATGAACTCTTTGATATTACTCTCTAGATCAGAGGGTAATTTTTTGTGATTTGCATAAGTGTTGCCGTAGGAATTGTCATAATTGTTAGAGGAGTTACTAGGAAAAGGCCTAGGAACATAGTTTCCTCTAAAAGCATTATTGTTGCCAAAATTGTTCCTACCAACAAAATTCACGTCCAAACTAGCGTTGCTACTCTCAATCAAAGAAGATAGTGGCATGTCATTAGGATCTACGGTAGCATTTATACTAGCAACCAAATTCATCAACTCGTCCATCTTAGCACTAAGCAAGTTAATTTCTTCTATAGCGTGCACCTTTTTGCTAGCACGTGGCCTTTCAGTGTGCCACTGAGAGTAGTTGGTCATGATATTGTCTAGGAGTTTTGTAGCGTCTCCTAACGTGATTTCCATGAACGTTCCACCTAAGGCGGAATCCAAGATATTGTGAGAAGCGAAATTCAAGCCAGCGTAAAAGATTTGTATAATCATCCACAAACTCAAGCCATGAGCGGGACAATTTATGATCATAAGCTTCATCCTCTCCCAAGATTGTGCAACGTGTTCATGATCAAGTTGCTTGAAATTCATGATATCGTTACGTAAGGAGATGATCTTAGCCGGCGGAAAGTACTTGGATATGTAAGCATCTTTGCACTTATCCCAAGAATCGATACTATTTTTAGGCAAAGAAGAAAACCAAGTTTTTGCGCGATCTCGCAACAAGAAAGGAAAAAAGCTTCAGCTTAATCATGTCATTATCCACATCTCTTTTCTTTTACATATCACAAAGCTCAATGAAGGTATTGAGATGGGATGCGGCATCTTCACTAGGAAGGCCAGAGAATTGCTCTTTCATAACAAGATTCAACAAAGCTGCGTTGATTTGATACGATTCCGCACTAGTGGCGGGAGCAATCGGAGTACTAATAAAATCATTATTATTAGTGCTCGCGAAGTCGCAAAGTTTTGTGTTTTCAGCCATGATGACTTCAACAAACAAACAAGCACACAAGCAAGCAAGAGAACCGGCAAAGGGAAACGGCAAAGGCAAAAGAAAACGGCGAAGGAGAAACGCAAATGAAAATGGCAAATGTGAAGTGGGGGAGACGAAAACGAGAGGCAACTGGCAACAAAAGTAAACGCAAGAGAAGAGTTTGTGAGATCTACTTGGATAGATCTTGATCTCTCCTCCCCGGCAACGGCGCCAGAAATACTTCTGATGTCAGTTGTGCTTCCCTTGCAACGGCGCCAGAAATTGTCGTGTCGACGTCACCAGGAATCGTTCAGCTACGGCTACCCCTTAAGGGACTTCCTAGGCAAGTATGCAAAGGATTTCCCCCGTGGCCTTGGAGCCTTGCGTTGGTGTTCCCTCGAAGCGGAAAGGGTGATGTAGCACAGCGGTGGTAAGTATTTCCCTCAGTTTGAGAACCAAGGTATCAATCCAGTGGAGGAGTATCTGAAGATCCTCGATAAACACAAAAGCTTGCTCCCAACGCTATGAAGGGGTTGTCAATCCCTTATAGATTGTTTGCCAAGTGAGAACTGAAAGCAACAAAGTAACAAAGCAAAGTAAAAGCGGAGGTGTAAACGATGGATGTGAATAGACCCGGGGGTCGTAGTGTTTACTAGTGGCTTCTCTCATGAAAGCAAGTAGACGGTGGGTGAACAAATTACTGTCGAGCAATTGATAGAACCGCGCAAAGTCGTGACGATATCTATGCAATGATTATGTCTATAGGCATCACGTCCAAAACAAGTAGACCGATACTTTCTGCATCTACTACTACTACTCCACACGTCAAACGCTATCTAGCATGCATCTAGTGTATTAAGTCCATAAGAACAGAGTAACGCCTTAAGCAAGATGACATGATTTAGAGGGATAATCTCAAACCAATGATAAAAACCCCATCTTTTTACCCTTGATGGCAACTACTTGATGTGTGCCTTGCTGCCCCTACTGTCACTGGGAAAGGTCACCACATGGTAGAACCCAAAACCAAGCACTTCTCCCGTTGCAAGAATCATAGATCTAGTTGGCCGAACAAAACCCAGGACTCGGAGAGACTTACAAGGATATCAAATCATGCATATAAGAAATCAGCAAAGACTCAAATATATATCATAGATAATCTGATCACAAATCCACAATTCATCGGATCTCGACAAACACACCGCCAAAGAAGATTACATCGGATAGATCTCCATGAAGATCATGGAGAACTTTGTATTGAAGATCCAAGAGAGAGAAGAAGCCATCTAGATACTAACTACGGACCCGTAGGTCTGAAGTGAACTACTCACGAGTCATTGGAGGGGCAATGATGATGATGAAGAAGCCCTCCAACTCCAAAGTCCCCTCCGGCAGGGTGCCGGGAAGGGTCTCCAGATGAGATCTCGCGGAAACGGAAGCTTGTGGCGGCGGAAAAGTATTTTCGAGGCTCCCCCGATTTTTTGCTGAATATTTGGGAATATATAGGCCAAAGATCTAGGTCAGGGGGCGGCCAGGGAGGCCACAAGCCCTGCCACCGCCGCCTCCCCCCTGGTGGCGGAGTGGGGGCTTGTGGGCTCCCTGGAGCCCACCTGGCTTGGCCCAAAGGCCCCCTGATCTTCTTCCGTTCAGAAAAAAATCATTTCGGGGTTTTTCTTCCGTTTGGACTCCGTTCCAAAATCAGATCTGAAAAGAGTCAAAAACATAGAAAAAACAGGAACTGGCACTTGGCACCGAATTAATAAGTTAGTCCCCAAAAAGATATAAAAGGTACACAAAACATCCAAAGAAGACAAGATAACAGCATGAAACCATCAAAAATTATAGATACGTTTGAGACGTATCACCTAAAAAATTCATGATAGCTCCATAGGAGTCAACAGTATGGCTCCCCAAAAAATTCCCACCTACGATGGTATCAAGGATATACCTAATCCAAGGAGAAATTCCAACATAATAACTGCGAAGAAGAACGGTAGTGGATTGCTTACGAGTAGCTCTACTTTGAGCATTGCAAATCCTGTACCAAGCGTCCTTTAAATTTTCTTCCTCATTCTGCCTGAAATTGAGAACTTCGTTCTCATGGGTATCGTTTGGAGTAGTGGGTCTAGCCATTGATGGACTATCCCACACACGAACCAGCAGCAGGTAAGCAGGCAAAAGAGAACGGCGAAGGAAAACGACAAAAAGGCAAATGAAAACGGCAAAGGAGAAAGGCAAATGAAAACGGCAAATGTGAAGTGGGGGAGAGGAAAACGAGAGGCAACTGGCGAAAAAGGTAAATGCAAGAGATAAGTTTGTGACGCCTACTTGGATAGATCTTCTCCTTGCGCTAGAAATAAGCACGTTGAAGATAGACTATTCTTGACTTGATCTCCCCGGCAACGGTGCCAGAAATCCTTCTGCTACTGCGACAACAGAGCTTCCCTGGTACGGCGCCAGGAATCCTGCTCCTACGGCTACGCCTTTAGGGACTTCCTTGGCAAATATGCAAAGGATTTCCCCGCGGCCTTGGAACCTTGCGTTGATGTTCCCTTGAAGAGGAAAGGGTGATGTAGCACAACGGCGGTAAGTATTTCCCTCAGTTTTGAGAACCAAGGTATCGAACCAATGGAAGATCTCGTCAAGTCTCAAGTACCTGCACAAACACAAAGAGCTTGCACCCAACACTATGAAGGGGTTGTCAATCCCTTATAGATTGTTTGCAAAGTGAGAACTGAAAGCAACAAAGTAAACAAGCAAAGTAAAAGTGAAAGTGGAAACGATAGTTGTGAATAGACCCGGGGGCCGTAGTGATCACTAGTGGCTTCTCTCATGAAAGCAAGTAGACGGTGGGTGAACGAATTACTGTCGAGCAATTGATAGAACTGCGCAAAGTCGTGACATTATCTAAGGCAATGATTATATCTACAGGCATCACGTCCAAAACAAGTAGACCGATACTTTCTGCATCTACTACTATTACTCCACACGTCGACCGCTATCCAGCATGCATCTAGTGTATTAAGTCCAAAAGAACAGAGTAACGCCTTAAGCAAGATGACATGATGTAGATAGACAATCTCATATCTATGATAAAAGCCCATCTTGTTACCCTTGATGGCAACAACACGATGCGTGCCTTGCTGCCCCTTCTGTCACTGGGAAAGGTCACCACACGGTATGAACCCAAAACCAAGCACTTCTCCCATTGCAAGAATCATAGATCTAGTTGGCCAAACAAAACCCAAGACTTGGAGAGACTTACAAGGATATCAAATCATGCATATAAGAAATCAGCAAAGACTCAAATATAATTCATAGATAATCTGATCACAAATCCACAATTCATCGGATCTCGACAAACACACCGCCAAAGAGTATTACATCGGATAGATCTCCATGAAGATCATGCAGAACTTTGTATTAAAGATCCAAGAGAGAGAAGAAGCCATCTAGCTACTAACTACGGACATGTAGGTCTGAAGTGGACTACTCCCGAGTCATTGGAGAGGCGATGATGTTGATGTAGAAGCCCTCCAACTCCAAAGTCCCCTCTGGCAGGGCACCGGGAAGGGTCTCGAGATGAGATCTCGCGGAAACTGAAGCTTGCGGCGGCGGAAAGTGTTTTCGTGGATGCCCTGATTTTTTCTGGATTTTTAGGGAATTTATAGGTCAAAGACCTAGGGCAGGGGAGCGCCAGGGGGGCCAAAAGCTTGGTTGCCACTGCCTCCCCCCTAGCCGCGGCAACAGTGCTTGTGGGCCCACTGCCTTGGCCCTCAAGCCTCCTGATCTTCTTCCGTTCTGGAAAAATTTATTTCGGGGATTTTATTCCGTTTGGACTCCGTTCCAAAATCAGATCTGAAAAGAGTCAAAAACACAGAAAAAACAGGAACTGGCACTTGGCACTGAATTAATAAGTTAGTCTCAAAAAGATATAAAAGGTAAACAAAACATCCAAATTTGACAAGATAACAACGTGAAACCATAAAAAATTATAGATACGTTTGAGACGTATCAGGTCCCACTGTTGGATATTGACCAGGGAGTGTCTCAGGTCATGTGTGCATAGTTCTCGAACCCGCAGGGTCTGCACACTTAAGGTCCGGTGACGTTTCGGTATAGTTGAGTTATAGATGTTTGTGACCGAAGGTTTGTTTGGAGTCCCACATGAGATCACGGACGTCATGAGGGTTTCCGGAATGGTCCGGAAACGAAGATTGATATATAGGATTGTTTCATTTGGCCTCCAGAAAGATTTTGGGCATTGTTGGCAGTGTACCGAGAGTGACGAATGTGTTCCGGGTTTTTACCGGGAGGGAACCTAATAGCCCATGGGTGGCGCACCAGCCCTTGGTGGGATGGTGAAGCCAGCCCAAAAGGGCTATTTCGGCCAAGAGGAAAAAATCAAAGGAGAAAGAAAAAATAAAAAATTAGAGGAAGTGGGAAGGAAGGACGGGACTCCTCCCTCCAAACCAACTTGTAGGAGGATCCCTCCTCCCTCTCGGCCGGCACCCTAGGGCAAAGCCCCACCCCTTGGCTCCTCCTATATATAATTGAGGTTTAGGTCCTTTTGAGACACAACTTTGCCACGTGCAACCCTAAACCTCTACTCCGTAGTTCTTCCTCTAGATCGGTTTTCTACGTAGCTCGGGCGGAGCCTTGCACGAATAGATCATCACCATCACTGGCGTGCCGTCACGTTGCCGGAGAACTCATCTACTTCCCCGTCTCCCTTGCTCGATCAAGAAGGCGGAGATCGTCATCGAGCTGTACGTGTGCTGAACGCGGAGGTGTCGTCCGTTCGGTGCTAGATCGGGACGGATCGTGGGACGACGGTGATTTGAATCGCGAAGCTGTTCCACTACATCAACCGCGTTTCTTAATGCTTCCGGCTTAGCGATCTACAAGGGTATGTGGATCCGATCTCCCTCTCGTAGATGAACATCACCATCATAGGTCTTCGTGTGCGTAGGATTTTTTTTTGTTTCCCATGCAACGTTCCCCAACAGTGGTATCAGAGCTAGGTTCATGCGTAGATGTAATCTCGAGTAGAACGGAACTTTTTTTTGTGGTCGTTGATGTTCGATTTGCTGCCCTCCTTAGTCTTTTCTCAATTCGGCGGTATTGATGGATTGAAGCGTCTCGGACCAACCTTACTCGTACGCTTACGAGAGACCTGTTTCATCGACTAACATGCAACTTGTTGCATAAAGATGACCGGCGGGTGTCTCTTTCTTCAACTTTAGTTCATTTGGATTTGACCGAGGCGGTTCTTCGAGAGAGGTTAAATAGCAATTTGCACATCTCCGTTGTGGTTTTGCGTAAGTAAGATGCGATCATACTAGATACCCATAGCAACCACGTAAAACATGCAACAACAAATTAGAGGACGTCTAACTGTTTTTGCAGGGTATACATGTGATGTGATATGGCCAAAGACATGATGTGATATATTGGATGTATGAGATGATCATGTTGTAATAGTTAAATATCGACTTGCACGTCGATGCCACGGCAACCGGCAAGAGCCATAGGATTGTATTTACACTAATGTTTGTGTTTGCAGATGCGTTTACTATATTGGTAGGTTGTAGCTTTAGTAGTAATAGCATAGATAGCACGACAACCTCGATGGCGGCACGATGATGGAGATCATGGTGTGGCGCCGGTGACGATGAAGATCATGCCGGTGCTTTGGTGATGGAGATCAAGAAGCACAAGATCATGGCCATATCATGTCACTTATGAATCGCATGTGATGTTAATCCTTTTATGCACGTTATCTTGCTTAGAACAACGGTAGCATTATAATGTGAACCCTCACTAAATTTCAAGATAAAATTGTGTTCTCCCCGAATGTGCACCATTGCGATAATTCGTCGTTTCAAGACACCCCGTGATGATCGGGTGTGACAGACTCAACGTTCACATACAACGGGTGCAAAATAGTTGCACACGCGGAACACTCGGGTTACACTTGACGATCCTAGCATGTACACACATGGCCTCGGAACACAAGAGACCGAAAGGTCGAGCTTGAATCGTATGGTTGATATGATTAACATAGAGATGTTTACCACTGAAACTACACTCAACTCACGTGATGATCGGACTTGAGTTAGTGAATTTGGATCATGCCACACTCAAATAACTAGAGGGATGTCTATTTGAGTGGGAGTTTATTAGTAATATGATTAGCTGAACTCTAATTGTCTTGAACATAGTCTAAGTACACTTTGCAATATTTTATGTTGTAGATCAATGGATCACGCAGACCCTAAATTTAAATACGTTCCTAGAGAAAGCTAAGCTGGAAGATGATGGTAGCAACTTTGTAGACTGGGCTCGTAATCTGAGGCTTATCCTACAAGCTGGGAAAAAGAATTATGTCCTTCATGCAGCGCTAGGAGATGAACCACCCGCTATGTCTGAACAAGATGTTTTGAACGCTTGGCAAGCACGTAAGGAGGACTACTCAGTAGTTCAATGTGCAGTCTTGTATGGCTTAGAACCGGGGCTTCAACGATGCTTTGAACGTCATGGAGCATATGAGGTGTTCCAGGAGTTGAATTTTATCTTTCAGAAGAATGCCCGGGTTGAGAGGTATGAGACCTCCAATAAATTCTATGCTTGCAAAATGGAGGAGAATTCGTCTGTCACTGAACATGTGCTCAAAATGTCTCGGTACTCAAACCGTTTAGCTAAGCTGGGAGTTGAACTCCTGCAAGAGGCTATCACTGACATAATTCTTCAATCACTTCCACCTAGCTACAAGAGCTTTCTGTTGAACTATAACATGCAAGGGATGAACAAGTCACCCGACGAGTTATTTGTGATGCTGAAAGTCGCAGAGTCAGAACACCGGAAAGAACATCAAGTGTTGATGGTCAATAAGACCACTGATTTCAAGAGAAATGGCAAAGGCAAGAAGGGGAACTCCAAGAAGAGCAGCAAAACTGTTGCCCCTCCGACGAAGAAACCCAAGGCTGGACCTAAGACGGAGACAGAGTGCTATTATTGCAAGGGGATGGGTCACTGGAAGCGCAACTGTCCCAAGTATTTGGCTGATAAGAAGGCGACCAACGCCAAACCAGGTATATGTGATATACATGTTATTGATGTGTACCTAACCAACTCTCGTAGTAGTGCATGGGTATTTGATACCGGTTCTGTTGCTCACATTTCCAACTCGAAGCACGAACTGTGGAATAAACGAAGGTTGGCGAAGGGTGAAGTGACGATGCGCGTGGGAAATGGTTCCAAGGTTGATGCAATCGCCGTCGGCACAGTCTCACTTCAGTTACCATGGAGATTAGTTACGAACTTAAATAATTGTTATTTAGTGCCTTTGTTAAGCATGAACATTATATCTGGATCTTGTTTATTGCGAGACGGTTACTCATTTAAGTCAGAGAGTAATGGTTGTTCTATTTTTACGAGTAATATCTTTTATGGTCATGCACCCAATGTGAGGGGTTTGTTCATATTGAATCTTGATTGTGATGACACACATATCCATAACATTGAGACCAAAAGATGTAGAGTTAACGATGATAGCGCCACCTTTTTGTGGCACTGCCACTTAGGTCACATTGGTGTAAAACGCATGAAGAAAATCCATGTTGATGGGCTTTTGGAGTCACTTGATTTTCAATCACTTGACACGTGTGAACCATGCCTCATGGGCAAGATGACTAAGACTCCGTTCTCTGGAATAATGGAGCATGCAAGTGACTTGTTGGAAATCATACATACTGATATGTGCGGGCCAATGAGTGTGGAGGCACGCGGTGGATATCATTATTTTCTCACCTTCACTGATGATTTGAGTAGGTATGGATATATCTACTTGATGAAGCACAAGTCTGAAACGTTTAAAAAGTTCAAACAATTTCAGAGTGAAGTTGAAAATCATCACAACAAGAAGATTAAGTTCCTACGATCTGATCGAGGAGGCGAATATCTGAGTTTCGAGTTTGTGCTCACTTAAGACAATGTGGAATCGTTTCACAGTTGACACCGCCTGAAACACCACAGCGCAATGGTGTGTCCGAACGTCGTAATCATACTTTGTTTGTTGCTAAGAACAGAGCTTTTCTTGAGAAAGAGTTTCTCTCGAAAGAATTGAGTGGGAGGAAGATAGAACTTGATGAGGTTTTGGAACCTCTGCTTCCTCAAGATGGTGGCGCAGGGCAGAGGGAAATCTCTCTCGAGGCAACACCGGTTGAGGAGGAAGCTAATAATGATGATCATGAAGCTTCAGATCAAGTTACTATCGGACCTCGCAGGTCAACAAGATCATGTACTGCTCCTGAGTGGTACGGGAATCCTGTCTTATCTATCATGTTGTTAGACAACAATGAGCCTGCGAATTATGAAGAAGCAATGGTGGGCCCGGATTCCAACAAATGGTTAGAGGCCATGAAATTTGAGATAGGATCTATGTATGGAAAGAAAGTATGAAATTTGGAAGTATTACCTGAGGGTTGCAAGGCTATTCAGAACAAATGGATCTTTAAGAAGAAGACGGCCGCGGACGGTAATGTGACCGTTTATAAAGCTCGACTTGTGGAAAAGGGTTTTTCACAAGTTCAAGGAGTTGACTACGATGAGACATTCTCACCTGTAGCGATGCTTAAGTCCGTCCGTATCATGTTAGCAATAGCCGCATTTTTTGATTATGAAATCTGGCACATGGATGTCAAAACAGCATTCCTTAATGGTTTTCTTAAGGAAGAGTTGTATATGATGCAACCCTAAGGTTTTGTCGATCCAAAGAATGCTAACAAAGTATGCAAGCTCCAGCGATCCATTTATGGACTGGTGCAAGCATCTCGGAGTTGGAATAAGCGCTTTGATGAGGCGATCAAGGCGTTTGGGTTTATACAAGTTGTTGGAGAATCTTGTATATACAAGAAAGTGAGTGGGAGCTCTGTAGCGTGTCTAATATTATATGTGGATGACATATTGCTGATTGGAAACAATGTGGAGTTTTTAGAGAGCGTAAAGGATTACTTGAACAAAAGTTTTTCAATGAAAGACCTAGGAGAAGCTGCTTACATATTACGTATTAAGATCTATAGAGATAGATCGAGACGCATGATAGGAATTTCACAAAGCACATACCTTGAGAAATTTTTAAGAAGTTCAAAATGGAACAATCCAAGAAAGGGTCCTTGCCTGTGTTACAAGGTATAAAGTTGAGTAAGACTCAATGTTCAGTAACTGCAGAAGATAGAGAAAAGATGAGTACCATCGCCTATGCTTCGACCATAGGGTCTATCATGTATGCAATGTTGTGCACAAGACCGGACGTCAGCCTGGCCATAAGTATGGCAGGCAGGTTTCAAAGTGATCCAGGAGTGGAACACTGGGCGGCGGTCAAGAATATTCTGAAGTACCTGAAAAGGACTAAGGAAATGTTTCTCGATTATGAAGGTGACGAAGAGCTCATCGTAAAAAAAGGGTTACGTCGATAAAAGCTTTGACACTTATCCGGATGACTCTAAGTCTCAAACCGGATACGTATTTATTCTCAATGGGGGTGCGGTAAGCTGGTGCAGTTCCAAGCAAAGCGTCGTAGCAGATTCTACATGTGAAGCGGAGTACATGGCTGCCTCGGAGGCGGCTAAGGAGGGTGTCTAGATGAAGCAGTTCATGACGGATGTTGGAGTTGTGTCGAGCGCACTAAATCCAATAACTCTGTTGTGCGACAACACTGGTGCCATTGCTCTAGCCAAGGAACCAAGGTTTCACAAGAAGACCAGACACATCAAACGACGCTTCAACCTGATCCGCGACTATGTCGAAGGAGAGGACGTAAATATTTGCAAAGTGCACACGGATCAGAATGTTGCAGATCTGCGACTATGTCGAAGGAGAGGACGTAAATATTTGCAAAGTGCACACGGATCTGAATGTTGCAGATCCGCTAACTAAACCTCTTCCACGAGCGAAGCATGATCAACACCAGAACTGTATGGGTGTTAGATTCATTCCAATGTAAATCGCATAGCGATGCGAGACTAGATTATTGACTCTAGTGCAAGTGGGAGATTGTTGGACATATACCCTAGAGGCAATAGTAAAATAGTTATTATTATATTTCCTGTTTCAAGATAATCATTTATTATCCATGCTATAATTGTATTGAATGAAAACATAAATGCATGTGTGGATACATAGACAAAACTATGTCCCTAGTAAGCCTCTAGTTGACTAGCCAGTTGATCAAGTATGGTTAAGGTTTTCTGACCGTATGCAAGTTTTGTCACTTGATGACTGGATCACATCATTGGGAGAATAATGTGATGGACAAGACCCAAACTATAAACGTAGCATGTGATCGTGTCATTTTGTTGCTATTGTTTTCTGCGTGTCAAGTATTCATTCCTATGACCATGAGATCATATAACTCATTGACACCGGAGGAATACCTTATGTGTATCAAACGTCGCAACGTTACTGGGTGACTATAAAGGTGCTCTACAGGTATCTCCGAAGGTGTCCGTTGAGTTAGCATTGATCAAGACTGGGATTTGTCACTCTGTGTGACGGAGAGGTATCTCGGGGCCCACTCGGTAATACAACATCACATATAAGCCTTGCAAGCAATGTGACTAAAGTGTTAGTATCGGGATCTTGTATTACGGAATGGGTAAATAGACTTGTCGGTAACGATATTGAAATAGGTATAGGGATACCGACGATCATATCTCGGGCAAGTAACATATTGAAGGACAAAGGGAATGGTATACGGGATTATATGAATCCTTGGCACAGAGGTTCAACCGATAATATCTTCGTAGAATATGTAGGATCCAATAAGGACATCCAGTTCCCGCTGTTGGATATTGACCGGGGAGTATCTCAGGTCATGTCTGCATAGTTCTCGAACCCGCAGGGTCTGCACACTTAAGGTTCGGTGACGTTTCGGTATAGTTGAGTTATAGGTGTTGGTGGCAGAAGGTTTGTTTGGAGTCCCGGATGAGATCACAGACGTCACGAGGGTTTCCTGAATGGTCCAGAAACGAAGATTGATATATAGTATTGTTTCATTTGGCCTCCGAAAAGATTTCGGGCATTGCCGACAGTGTACCAGGAGTGACGAACGGGTTCCACGTTTTTACAGGGAGGGGGCCACCCACCCGGGAGAGAACCTAATAGCCCATGGGTGGCGCACCAGCCCTTGGTTGGCTGGTGAGGCCAGCCCGATAGGGTTATTTCGGCCAAGAGGAAAAAATCAAAGGAGAAAGGAAAAAAGGAAAGAAAAAAAAGAGAGGGTGGGAAGGAAGGAAGGGACTCCTCCCTCCAAACCGACTTGGAGGAGGATCCCTCCTCCCTCTCGGCCAGCGCCCTAGGGCAAAGCCCCACCCCTTGGCTCCTCCTATATATATACTTGAGGTTTAGGGCTTTTTGAGACGCAACTTTGCCACGTGCAACCCTAAACCTCTACTTCGTAGTTCTTCCTCTAGATCGGTTTTCTGCGGAGCTCGGGCGGAGCCCTGCAGGAATAGATAATCACCATCACCGGCGCGCCGTCACGTTGCGGGAGAACTCATCTACTTCCCCGTCTCTCTTGCTGGATCAATAAGGCGGAGATCGTCATCGAGCTGTACGTGTACTGAATGCGGAGGTGTCGTCCGTTCGGTGCTAGATCGGGACGGATCGTGGGACGACGGTGATTTGAATCACGAAGCTGTTCCACTACGTCAACCGCGTTTCTTAACGCTTCCCGCTTAGCGATCTACAAGGGTATGTGGATCCGATCTCCCTCTCGTAGATGAACATCACCATGATAGGTCTTCGTGTGCGTAGGATTTTTTTGTTTCCCATGCAACGTTCCCCAACAGGGAGAGCGGTTACTTCTGCCGTCGTTGTCCCCGGCGCCGCGCATCACCAAGTGGGTGTCCCCTCAGCAGGCGAAGCAACGGGGGGAGACCATCGTCAAGGGAGACAAGCACTACGAGCTCATGCCCAACTTGCAGCTCGGGATCATGTGGGTTGCTTCGATCATCTCCCTTCATCAGGATTTTGGAACTTATGTTTGTGGAATTTTGATCAACCGGAGAAATTTACATTAGCTTTCAGTACCTTTTCTTCAGCAGAGTTATATGAATATATAGGTAACACTGAAATATGTGTTTGATCTGGAAGCTTATAGATGCTAAGCAATTTTTTAGTGATCTTGGATGCTATCATCTACATAGACTTTTCTCCGTAATAATTTGCTTCCAGTTTGTTGTTTCATGGACGATCAGATGGTATTTCATCTAGCTCTTCCAGTTTTTTGGTTCATGGACGGTCAGATGGTATCTCACCTTACTAGCGTGCTTTCAATTATCAATTTGCTAAACACGCAAAAGCCTCTCAAATTTTCGCTCGTACTATATAGTACTCTACATTAATTGTTTCTTATTGAAATTTGAAGGCATGTGAATTAGAAGATTGTCTTTTTTATAGGATGCCTATACTTTGAGGATTATAAATTGAGTATTTTCTAATGTGGTGCAAAATTTTGTGTTGTTCTTATGGCCCATGGTCCTACGTAAACGTATGTACAACGAATTTTTAAAATATAACAAAACAAACACATAGTGAACCAATTGGTGCCTCGTGTTGTCAGGCATGCTTCCGTGAATCGACTTGAATAGATTGATTGGTGATAATATGTCTATTAGGAGTTGCGGCGGTAGTTTGATTCAGCACTATCACCGCATCAGGATCAATATCTTAGGTGTAAGAAGAGAACAAGAGCTTTATCACTTATATATGTATCAACTAGATGCATCTTTTGTTTTGTACAAACTACTTTACCATGAATCAAGTCTTGGGATGACTTATCAAATATTATAAGAAAACTAAATATATTATCAATCCTTATAGCGCGGCGTGCCGCTGCGCACTACTCGTTAGTATACGTTGTACTCCCTTCATCCGAAAATATTTGTTCTAAAGATGAATGTATCTAGACTTATTTTAGTTATAGATATATCCATTATATCCATTTCTAGGACAAGTATTTCCGAACGGAGGAAGTATATGCTAAGACATACGATCAATACAAATATTGACAAACCATAGTGCTGATTGATGTATCCGGTATTCTTTTGGCAGTTCGTGGTTCATAATTTGGAGATCCAACTTAAACTATTTGGGTGCTGTTAAATGTAGTAAAATGTCCTGCAGATAACCTACAGTAACAATAATGTTTACTAAATTTGAGTGACACATGTTAGATCATATTCCTTTGTCCAAATAGTGGGATGAAACCGTTCAATTCCATCTCATTAGGTCCATCAAACATGAAAATGAAACTATTCTATTCTACTGGAATGAAACCATTACATTCCATTATATTTGGTTCTACTCCTACAACCAAACACACCTTAGCAATCCCGTTTCTCAATATAGTTTTGTTTCATTACAGTACTAGTCTTCCTGACGGGTGGGTCCACCACCGCGACCCAGTCAAGGGCACGGGGACGTGAGAACTTTGCCGGCGCAACCCAAATTCCGACCACGACTTCCTACGACCCTCAGACGCCGCCCTCGAAACGACCCACTCGCCCCTCTCTCCGCCGCGTCCAAACTAGTGCTCCGGCGAGCTTTCCGGCAGCGGCGCGATGGGTGAGCGGAAGGTGCTGAACAAGTACTACCCGCCGGACTTCGACCCGGCGAAGATCCCGCGGCGGAAGCAGCCCAAGAACCAGCAGATCACGGTTCGCATGATGCTTCCCATGAGCATCCGGTGTGGCACTTGTGGGACCTACATCTACAAGGGCACCAAATTCAACTCGCGCAAGGAGGACTGCATCGGCGAGGTACGCACGCGCCGCTGCGCCCCCACCCGTCCGATTGTCGTGATACCTAGGCTTTGTTATTCAACCCTAGCGCCACACTGGGCTCTAATTGCACAATTTGAGTCGTTTCATGCTCCGATTAGCAAGCGATGGTGTCAGTTTTGCCGTGGTGTGGTGTTTGCCCATTGATGTTTGTTCCGGTCTGTGCAAAACCGAAAAGCTATAACATAGTGATCCGAGCTGTATAGGGTAGTCAAAGAAGCTATTCAAATCATATTGTCTGCTTTGATTTTTCATAATCTTCATTGGCATGCAACACAAAGTTCATGCTTATATGAAGTATATCAAAAATGGGGCATACAAAGTTAATAAGAGCATCTCCAGCAGATCCCCTTTCCACGAAAACTCAGTGAGTTGGGTGCAGATCCCCTTTCCCTCAAAACTTCATGGTGATCACCAAAAAACCCGCCCTGACTCGCCCTATATAGAGGGGGAGATACAACTCATCCTATAAATGCCACATCACCGAGCCACCATTAAATCCCTCGCCCCGCCTTGTGCCATGAGAGAATTCGTGAAGAAGAGAGAGAGAGAGGAAGTTTTTTTTAGCTCACCGACATGTTGGCCCCACACGACGGGAGTAAATTGGGGATAAGTTTATTGGTGATCTGCAATGGCAGCACACATGCGAATACCAATAAATCTATTGGTAGAGCCCCTATAACTACTTATAGGGGGAGTTTTCTTGTGATCTGCTGGAGATGCTCTAACTCACATTTAATCTCGAAGCACCCTGAACTATCTTCTACTCCCTCCGTTCCTAAATATAAGTCTTTTTAGAGTTCCCACTAGAAAACTACATACGGATGTATATAGACATACATTAGAGTATAGATTCACTCATTTTGCTCCGTATGTAGTCTCTTAGTGAAATATCTAAAAAGACTTATATTTAGGAATGGAGGGAGTACTAGTGTAGAAGACCCTCTTATAATATGGGAGGGAGAGAGTAGCTATAATGCAGTTTAACTGTTATTCTGAGAGTGTCGAGTCCAATTTACAACCACTGTCTGCATCCAGTGTTTATCACTATATATGGGGAAGCATAACCTTCCATTGCTTGGAATTCTTGAATTTTGTAACCATGTTGATGATGCATATTTTAGTTATTGATGATATCGATACAATTTAAATCCATGCTAATATGATTATTTTTCTTCTATGTGCAGACATACTTGGGCATACAAATATTTAGGTTTTACTTCAAGTGTACTAGGTGCTCAGCTGAGATGACCTTCAAAACAGACCCTCAGAACTCAGACTACACGGTGGAATCTGGGGCTAGTCGCAATTTTGAACCTTGGCGTGAAGAGGATGAGGTGAGTGATATAGGGCAAATTCTAAGTACAGCTTCTATGTTTCGACCAGCTTGAGTTTCAATGCAATATGGTGATGTATTTTCTGTTGTTCAGGTCGTGGACAAACAGAAGAGAAAACGAGAAGCAGAGGAGATGGGCGATGCAATGAGAGCACTGGAGAACAGAGCAATGGATTCAAAGCAGGACATGGACATACTTGCTGCTTTAGAAGAAATGCGGTCTATGAAGGTACGATCTCGGCATCTTGCCATTCTTCTGTATTTGTATATGCAAAGTACTGACACTGTTTTCTTGTTCTGTTTACAGTCGAGACATGCTGGAGTCTCTGTTGACCAGATGCTTGAAATTTTGAAGCATTCCGCTCATCAGAAGGCAAGATCTCACAGATTTTGTTTTCTGTATATTTGATAAAATGTTTACATGTAACGTGTCATATTTTGGGTATTATGTAGATTAGCTTATGCCATGGTTTTCCTGGTATCATTTTCTTACCTAAAATCTTTTGTCTCTAATATTGGTCATTTTGTGTGCGGCTACAGGAGGAAAAAACAGTAGCAGAACTAGATGAAGAAGACGAAGAACTCATCAAATCAATCACTTTTCGAGTAATCCTCTATGTCAATTTTCGTATGTACCTGCATGTGCAAACTTGTATTTGAATTTTCTCTGACCCTGTCATACTGCTGGTTATTGCAGAACTCGAAAGATTATGTTAAACGGATCGAAGACGATGACGATGATGATGAAGATTTAGGTATACCAGGAAAGCCAAGTGTCATGTCAAAGGTGCTTGTCTCACTGTATTGTGTATTCTTCCTTTTCTTTTCCTTTTCTATTTCCTATTGTAGGTTCTACGCTCTGAAGTATCAATTGTAGAAAGATTACTGTAGACAATTAGCATGAATTTAATTCCATATTCCCAAACTAGTTGACCTGACAAAGCAGCCATCAGTTACAACTTCAAAATATGCCATTTTATCATCTGTCGTCGCTTGCTTCATTTGAAACATTCCGACGTTCCTCTTCTTTATATGTAAACTGTAAATGTGCAGTTCTCTATATAGACTAGTAAGGTGACCGTGTGCTGCGACGGCATATGAGGAGTATATTGCTTGCTTTTCTTGTTACCATGAACATTTTCTTGTATTTGTTTTCAGTTCAACGTCTCTTGAACTTGTTTATTTCGGCAGCTGACGGTTCATTTTCTTTTCTGCAGATCAATGGATCTTCTGAACCAGTGTTAAATCCAACAGATGTCTTGACCAAAGCTAATGGACCTGAGAGTAATAAAGAAGGTAGGCCCTCATATGGGTTCATCATTTTTTCACAGTATCACTAATATTGTTAAGTTCTAGGTATGAATGACTACACATGCAGAATCCAACATTCGATAAATTCGCTGTTTTAATATGCTCTGAGCTTGATCCACATATAGCCTATTTTATCATGGATTGCCAATGTCAACCCTGTTTATGTCACTGTTTGCCTCTAGTGTTACCTGTGTTATTTTCTTTTTATGTAGTCAAATAGCATTCCATTGAAAACAAATGGGTTCCTTATAGTCGAACACTGCCCTACAGGAAACAAGAGCTTTGCATCAAAGATGCCCAAATTCATAGTAAAACCAAAGCCCGTTGCCGCAACTGCACATCCTCCGAAGAAACAGAAGACTGAACCCGCAGCTGTCCAAGAGAACGGGAAAGCACCAGCTGCCGAGGGAAAAAGCGAAGCTTCAGAAGGGAAGACCAATGTTCTTCAGTCCCTCTGCCAGTATGATAGCGATGAAAGTGATGAATGAAGATAACTCTTCTTGGAGTCATATCTGCACCGGAGTTGGCAAACCCCTGGAACTCAAGCCTGTAAATCGTCTCCTCACAAATCTCTGCTGCGAACTGCAAGTCCGTCGTGCTGAAAATCCATTGCAGCTAATAGTCCAGGTTCCAGATCTATTGGCAATTTGAAGCAGCACTGAGATTATTGTTGTGTTCATGCCTTGCTCCTGTGAGTTGATTTTTTATGTAGAGTTACTGTAAATCATGGAGCTTTCATCTGTGTCTGTGACGATCTCGCCATGGTGTGCATTGGACGGTTTCTTTTCAGAGGATGTACTGTGCGGGGAACGCAAGATGACCATCCGCTGCGTGACCGAAGCGAACACAAACGGAGTAGTGAGAGCAACCCAACGGGGCGACCCATTTCATCAGTCGTTTGGGTCCGTGCGAACGCAAAGCAAACGCGTCATTCCAAAACGCGTTTGCTTTGCGTTCGCGTCGACCCATTTCTGGCTTAAATTTGGGATTGAAATGTGTTGATGAGGGCACGCTCGCCCTTTCTGTGTTCACATGTGGCCGGCACAGCCATCCACCCACCTCTGTCCGCTTATTTAATTCGCTGGTCCATCCCGTCCACCTTTCTCTCATTGTTATATTGTCATAGTGCTGACCTTTCTCTCATTATTATATTGTCATAGTGCTGTTGTCCACTTACTTCCCGTTGGATGTATGTGTCCATTCATTTAAAAAAGCGGACAAGAATATGCCGTCGGACGACCCAAACAGACGAAAAGATCGGTTCGTTGGAGTTGTCCTGAGTACTCAACCCTATTTATGTCTCACTGGGCGGAAGTCATACAACATCAAGCAGAGCTGTGGAAGTTAGACATCATCTACTTTTTTGAGAGGGAATTCATACATCATCTTGGTGCGGAAGGATGACCGAAACGGCAATAAGGGCAACTCCAACGGGCCGACCCAAACGGACAGCGATTTCATCCGCTTTTTGTCCGTTTGGGTCGGCCAGGCGGACACCAACGTCCGCTTCCGCAAATGGGTCGGCTCGTGCGCCCAACGCTGACCGGATCCATTTTTACCGGCGAGAAAAAATATATTAAATATAATTAAACATTAAAAGCCGGCCACGAAGGCCGGCGATGGTCCATGCATCGCGTCCGCATAACATTAAATAAAAAAACTCAAAAACTGCATCCATGCAACCCTAGGCGGCGACTTCGTCGTTGTTGTCGCGGCCGGTGAGGTCGACCAGCGTTGACGTAGGGCCGGCCCAGGGGGACGTCGAGTTCCAGAGCGCAGCTGCCTGCGCCTCCGTCGTCTGCCCCAACGACGCGGGCTGTGGTGGTGGTCGTGGCAGCGCAGCAGCGCGAGCACGCTCCTCCTCCTCCGCCTCCCGTCGCTCCTCCTCCTCCTCCTTCTCCAGCTCCATGAGCCGCAGATCTTCGACGCGCTCCGCCTGCAGGTGCACCGACCTCCAATGCTCGAGGTAGGCCTGCTCCTGCTCCGGTGTCGCGCCCAGCCAGATGGGTGGCGCGCTGACGAACTCCTGGACGACGCCGGTCCACTGGTAGACCTGCCATGGTAGCGCGGGCTCGGGCTTCGGGCTCGGGCGGAGGTGGCACGACGCAGTCGTCGGTGGCCGACAGCGCCATGGCATCTGCGAGCTACCGCTGGTACGCCTCCTCTTCGGCGGTGCGACGAGCTTCTTCCTCGTTGTCGCGGAGGACATCAGCGAGCGCTGCCTGGTAGGCGGCCTCAGCCTCCTGGTCCTCGTCGCTGACGACAGGCGGCAGGCGGCGGAGGACCTCCTGGCTGCACTTGGCGCACGCCACAGCGGCACTACTGCTCTTGCTCCACCGCGAAGCACACCTCCCAGTTAGGGGAGTCGGTCGCGTATGTGGGGTATCGCCGCTGCTCCACCGTTAGCAGACGCCGCCGCTTCGTCACCTCCTCCAGATGCACTCGCGTCAAGCGCGGCACGGCCGACACCGGAATCCTCTCCGGATCCAGGTGCCAGCCGTGCGGCAGCATGACGTCGGGGTAAGGGAGTGCGACGCGGTGCTCCCAGTGCCATCGCGCTTGGTGCACCGGGACGCTCACGTGCTGGCGAGGAAGAGAAGAAGACGACGGGGAGGTGACGCGGGGGAAGAGCGGGGCCTTCCCCTTGTTTGGGAAGCCGCCGGCCATGGTGGGCTAGGGTTTCGGTCGCCGAGGAGGTGGCGAGGTGGGGACGGGGCGGGTTCTGGAAGCGGGTGGCCGAACCCACCGCACGCTCGGAATAAAAAAAGACGGTCGCGGTCGCCGACGCGTGGGTCCGAAGATGGCGGCCGTTATAAATTAGGTTGACCGCAGTTGTTGGGGGCGGACACCGAAGGGGGGCGCGCGCGTCCGCGCCGACGCATTTCAGTTTCAAATTTGAGCCGAAAATGGATCGGCGCGTACGCGAAGCGGACGCGTTTTAACAATGGGTCGACGCGTTGGGTCATCTTTTCTATCCGCGTCGACCCAAACGAACGGCGACGGACGAAATGGGTCGCCTCGTTGGAGTTGCTCTAAGAGAAGGTCCAACGCACGCCGCGGCCAGGCTTCATTGCTGCTGCGTGGGGTAACAGCTTTGTCTCGCTTAGGGCATGTACTAAGGAAGCATCACCTACCTGATGCCTCACATCTTCCATCTAGATTAATTTGAATCAAGCTATCCTCTGTGCCACTGTGCCACAATCTCCAACGGAGGTTACTTTCTTGATGTCATCATCTTTCTGTTTCTCTTTAACCCACTTTTCAATCCCGTGCCCTTGATACTGAACCGAGCAGAGCTCCAACGCTCACACCACATCGCCCGAACAACTGCCTAGTTGCTTTTGTCAGGGAGGAGGCTAGCTCCTGTGCAAGAGTCCATTTCTCTCTGCAAGCAACACGTTAGGCGGAGGTGGCGTTCGACAGGACGATGTGGCACCTGCGGCACCCGTCCAGCGTGGCCGGTTGGCCATGCCCTTAGTGCGAGACCGAGCGTCTCCCCGCCTTAACGAGCGAGCGAGAGTGTCCCCGAGCCTCGAGGAGCGCGTGGAGTGGTTCGTTACTTTTGTTTGTTTCTCCCTTCGTTATTTATAATTTGAAATATTCTTAATAAATATAGTACAAATTAAATTTAGTTAAATGTTGAAAAGTGTTCATCGCACATTTAGGAAATGTTCAAGCAATGTAAAAAGCGTTCACACAATTTTTAAACAATGTCTGTATCGTTAAAAAAACATTAGTCACATTATTTTGCATTAAGGTAATGTTGACACGTTTAAGAAAAAGGTGATGACATACTAAGAAAGGTTTATATAATAAAAAAACTGTTGTAGTTTAAAAACATGTTTCACATCATTCAAAAAAAGTTCAACATGTATATGAGAACTTTTTAACACATGTTTGGAAAATAATCAATACACATGTTTGAAAAAATGTCTATCAAGTATTTGAAAATGTTCACGTGTATCAAAAAAATGTTCCAGACGTGTATTAAAAAGGTAGACATGCATTGAAAAAAAGGGAAAGGAAAAAATAAAAAGAAAAACTTAAAAAAAACCGGCAAAGAAACACACAAGCCAAAAAATCAAAAAGAAAAACCTATAAAAATAACAAAGAAAACACACATAATGAAAAAAATGAGTGAATCTTTCTAAAATCGGTCTAAAGCAATCATAGAAAGTTACTAAAACTACTCCTCCAAGAACCCATATTGGGCCAGCCCATCATGTGGCTACAAGGTGCCATCAAAGGTAGGGGTGGAGCCCAATGGGCTGACCTTGATGCACATAAATAGGGCCCAAAGTACTTTCAGTAGTACTTACCCCCACCTACAAAAGGATTACCCTTAAAAAACCTATAAAGGCGATTAGCATAAGGTTGGCCCATGAGTAGTGCATTAGGACCCATAGTCCATATCTTTAGCCATTTCAGACAATACACATGCACCTTTCACGCATAACAACCCCTTCTTCAAGAAATATCTATAGCTTCATTCATACTCACAACCATTACACGCACACTATTTTGGAATTATGACCCTAGAAACCACAAAGTAACTCCTTCGACTAAGAACTACTACAAAATCTCTTAGATACATCTTCTACATTGTATCAATCTTTGCAAGACAACATTCTACCAACATTTCACTAAATAGACTATAGTTAGATTCGAGGAAGGATAAGGCCACTCATTCATGCATGAACTTGATTACCGATATTGGTTCCTGAAAGCCCCTTCAGTCGTCCATCCAAAAAGATCAGAAGCCATGAACAATGAACATACTTGGATCGAGGATTATCACCCAGTAGTGCACGCCGGTGAACCAAAATATCTTCACCGTAGTGTCAAGGAAAAAAAATCTAAATCCATAAAGTATCACACCAATAAAGTTATATGACACACTAGCATAAACTCATCAAATCTATATAATCTACTCTGCGGGGACACATACATTTCTAACTTCATGGCATCTCCCCAAATGTCTTAGTGGAGTATTATGAACTCTCAACATCGAATTGACTAAAGTTGGGTAAACTTCAGGTACAATAGCCCACCAGGTCACACACATGCAATACCCCAAGTATCGCAGGCCACGTCCTGTGATCTAAGTGGACCATGACAGATTGTAGCATCGAGTTCACTAAAGTTCGATAAACTTCATGCCTGGTCGAGGATCATGAAGGTTCGAGATATAATCCACACACCAATGCAGGTGGCTCCTATGCAAACGGTTTTACCCCCTTTTGCGATGCAGTTTTAAACCGTCACCTTGCCCGTGTGGGCGATAGGGGGCCTATCCCACACGACACAGATAAATCATTAGCGATGCTTGCGCCCGATCACACACGATGAGCAAAAATATAGCGTGTGCGATTGAAAGGGCCATCACAAATAGGCATATTTGGGAAGTCGTGTGAGATGTTCTTATCATCCCACATAGGAAATCCCAAACATACGTTTCCGTTCGTACTGTACATCACAGACAATTTTCTGCATAACATCGTCTGTATTAGGGGTGGTTATCACGCACGGTGCCTAGAAGAAACTGTTTGGCATAGAGCTGTCCATCACACACACTTTTTATGTGAAAACGTTTGTGAAAGGGTGACCTAACGCACATAGTTGTCGGACTGAAGTCGTGTGTGATTGTTCACTGGTTGAACACGCCAACTTTCCAGAAACCGTGTGGGTTTGTTGAGTTCATCCCTTATAGTGTTGTCTGACAAACCGCCTGCAATAGGAAACCCCAATAATCAGCCTAATTGCTCTATTATTCATAGTCCAGTTAGTAATCAAATTGACACTTCATATTAAGCGCACAATATATTTCATTTTGTATTACATCACCCAGGATTTCATAATTGAAATACATCATAGTACAACATCATATAGGCATATACTCCATCTGTCCCATAATATAAGAGTATTTTTGACACTACACTAGTGTCAAAAACACTCTTATATTACGGGACGGAGGGAGTACTATCTAGCTACCCAATTACATGACAAGACCAAGCTTCACATGTAACATCTAAAACCTTTGGAAAGTAGCATCATATACAGTAAATAGACAGATGAATCTCGTATAGAAAATTTTTTAAGTGGAAGGCAAATATTGAGCCTTCACTAATGTCGAAGGTCCTTGCAACTTTAGGCCAGTGCCTGTGGATGGTTGCCCGCCCATCCTTCATCTTCTTGAGGAAGACTTCAAGATTATACCGTGGGTGCTGTATGAATACCTTCCCCGCCTCTTGACCATACAAATATTTTTAGATGTAATCATCGATGAACTGCTTTGGAAATGACTAGAAACATATGCATAAATTTAATTTTCAAAAATTGAAATCTCACAAAGGGAAAAAAGACAAGGTAAAAGAGATAGTACCATCCGATAGTTGACTGATGTCTTCTTCGTTGTGCACACAAACATCTTGTTGTTTTTCGTTGCTAGTTTCTTTATATTAATAATATTTCCGAGTTTCTTGATTTGAGTGATATTCACGAACATCTCATTTCCCCACATGCAAAATGGGTCGAACAGTGGGTCTAAACCTCTTATAGCAGGACCAACATGTGCAAGACCAAATTATTAGAAACCTAAATATTAGAATGGTTCCTATAGTGCACAATAATGTGCTATTAGCCAAAGGATCATCAATGTGCAAACCTCGACGGTAAACTTGAGTGTCTCTCATTGTTTCCCTTGTAATGTATTTAAGGTAGATATTAATCAGGTTATAAGTGAGATTTGACGTGCTATCAGTAAAATATGTTGATGAAACATAAACACATTGCAGATCCAACATATTAATTCGAGCCACATGGAAAAGCCAAGCGTGCTAAGAACTATGAAATGTAGAAATTATATGTTTCACATGTATTTAGTATATCAAAATTCAATTTACTTATGACAAGCATAACAATACAAAATTGTACCAGCAACAATCGAACATCACATTGCAGACGATCACCAAAACACATGAACCAAACAGTTAACTGAGCATCACATTGCACCATAGAACATACTAGAAGGTGAGATTGCATAGTATCATTACATTACATATTTCACTCGAATATTTTAAGGAAAGGCAGGAGCAGCACATGCAATAGGTAAACCAAACATGCTTAATATGCATAGCTAGCTGAACATAGTTCATTACTTATTAAGCTAAACACAAGCTATTCCTCGTCGTCGGAGATATCGATAACGATGGGCTTGGAACAGGGCGAGGCCTCCACATCATGGGTGCCCTCCTCGTAATGGTGAGTGAGCCTGTCCGGGCACCAACCTACTGGCTCTGGAGCTGAGGAAAGCACGGGGACGCTAAGTAAACAACTCGTAGTCATCGTCGAAGGCACCAGTGGAGCCCTCGAGAAAACACCATGAGCTGTTGTTTAAAGCAGACAACCGTGTGGCGCTGTCCGTGCGTGAGGCGTCGACGGTGGCCTCGACGATGAGGTGTTGCTCCAAGATCTGGGGTCGGCACACATGGCAACCGTCGCGGTCTCATCCGCACGTGTGGTCACGATTTATTTCCCTGCTACCAGATGCTCCTTGAGATCCTGGCTATACTGCGTCCACCATGTCTTATGGCAGCGATTATGAGGGAGTGGGACGGTGATTTTGGTTGAAGGTGTCGCCCCGGCGGTCGGGGTATGATGACACACAAGTGCAGGGGATCTATCACAATCCGTTCGATAAGTAAGAGTGTCGAACCCAACGAGGAGCAAAAGGAAACGACAAGGGTTTTCAATAAGGTATTCTGTGCAAGCACTGAAATTATTGGTAACAGATAGTTTTGTGATAAGGCAATTCGTAACGGGTAGCAAGTAACAAATGTAACAATGGTGCAGCAAAGTGGCCCAATCCTTTTTGTAGCAAAGGACAAGCCTGGACAAACTCTTATATAAAGAAAAGCGCTCCCGAGGACACATGGGAATTTATGTCAAGCTAGTTTTCATCATGCTCATATGATTCGCGTTTGTTACTTTGATAATTTGATATGTGGGTGGACTCGTGCTTGGGTGTTGCCCTTACTTAGACAAACATCCCACTTATGATTAACCTCTTTTGCAAGCATCCGCAACTACGAAAGAAGAATTAAGATAAATCTAACCATAGCATGAAACATATGGATCCAAATCAACCCCTTATGAAGCAACGCATAAACTAGGGTTTAAGCTTCTGTCACTCTAGCAACCCATCATCTACTTATTACTTCCTAATGCCTTCCTATAGTCCCAAATAATTGTGAAGTGTCATGTAGTCGACATTCCCATGACACCACTAGAGGAGAGACAACATACATCTTATCAAAATATCGAACGAATACCAAATTCACATGATTACTTATAACAAGACTTATTCCATGTCCTCAGGAACAAACGTAACTACTCACAAAGCATATTCATGTTCATAATCAGAGGAGTATTAATAATCATTAAGGATATGTACATATGATCTTCCACCAAATAAACCAACTAGCATCAACTACAAGGAGTAATCAACACTACTAGCAACCCACATGTACCAATCTGAGGTTTTGAGACAAAGGTCGGATACAAGAGATGAACTAGGGTTTGGAGAGGAGATGGTGCTGATGAAGATGTTGATGGAGATTTACCCCCTCTTGATGAGAGGATCGTTGGTGATGACGATGGCTTCGATTTCCCCCTCTAGGAGGAAAATTTCCTCGATGGAATAGCTCCACCGGAGCTCTAGATTGTATCTGTCGAAGTTCCGCCTCGAGACACCGGCGCTTCGTCCCGAAAGCTCTCCTCTAATTGTTTTCTAGGTCAAAACCCTTCATATAGCGGAAGATGGGCACAGGAGTCCTGCCAGGGGGCCAACAAGCCTGCAGGGTGCGACCAGGGGGTAGGACGCGCCCCTGGCTTGTGACCTCCTGGTGGGTCCCCTTCGGTATTCCTTTCGCCCAATATTTTTTATATAATCCAAATCAATTCCCCGTAACTTTTCAGGACTTTTGGAGCTGTGCAGAATAGGTCTCTCAGATTTGCTCCTTTTCCAGTCCAGAATTCTAGTTGCCGGCATTCTCCCTTTTCATGTAAACCTTGTAAAATAAGAGAGAAAAGGCATACGTATTGTACCATAATGTGTATTAACAGCCCATAATGCAATAAATATCAATATAAAAGCATGATGAAAAATGGATGTATTAACTCCCCCAATCTTAGACCTTGCTTGTCCTCAAGCGAAAGCCGAGTTCGATAAATATGCCCACATGTTTAGAGATAGAGGTGTCGATAAAATAAAATACGGACATGCATGCATCATGGTTATCTTTAGAACAACAACACATATTGACATAGAATATCTTATACTAGAGTAACAATTCGTTCACAAGGTAAAATATGAATCAAGAACTCTATTGAGAACTAACAAACTATGATTTCAATCATTGAAGCAATTCCAATTTATCGCAACATAGGAAAGAGTCAATATAAGAGCTTGTAAAGCAAATCCACATACTCAATCATCTTATGGTCTTTCATAATTGCTAACACTCACGCAGTAACTATGAGGTCAAAGCTTCAATCAGACATGGAGAAATATAGGGACTTATAGTTTTGCCTCCCAACTATTTACCTCAAGGGCAATGTCAACAATAATAACTCATGATCACCCACACCCGAGTGGTTATATTTGTCTAGATCATTCCCCAACACATGACGCTTGCCAAAAGATAAAAAGAAATAAAGGAAATGGTGAAGCTCACCATGACTCTATATAACGGTAGTACTAGAAAGTAAAGGTAATAGATAGGCCCTTCACAGATGGAAGCAGAGGTTGTCATGCACTTTTATAGTTGGATGCACAATCCCTTAATGCAAAAGAACGTCACTTTATATTGCCCCTTGTGATAAAGAACTTTATTATGCAGTCTGTCGCTTTTATTTCTTCTATATCACAAGTTCGTATAAATTTTATTTTCCTCGCACTAATAAACCACACATATTTAAAGAGCAATTTTTATTGCTTGCACCGATGACAACTTACTTGAAGGATCTTACTCAATCTATAGGTAGGTATGGTGGACTCTCAAGGCAAAACTGGGTTAAAGGTTTTTGGATGCACAAGTAGTATCTCTACTTGGTGCAGGAGTTCCTGGCTAATATGAGGTGGAAGAAAGCGACACATGTTGAAGGATCTACAACCATATAACTTCTATTCGGAAATAAGCAAACATAACCCATTATGTTGTCTTCCTTGTCCAACATGAACCTCTTAACATATGATATTTTAATGAGTGCTCAGAATCATAAAAGATATCTACGATAATATATTTATATGTGAACCTCTCTTTCTTTATTACTTCCTTCTAATTGCAAGAATGACCAATATATTTGTTTGTCAACTCACAACAAATTTCAATTGACTTACTTTTTATATGTGAAGTCATCACTCCCCATAAGATCATTATTTATGCTCTTTTGTTTTTATTCTATACTTATTTCTATTTCTTTTTTCTCAAGATCATAGCAAGCAAGCAAAGCCCTCGACTCAAAACTAATATTTATTATATAACTCTCGGACTTGCTTACATAGGGGGAACAAAAAGAAAAACTCAAAACTAGATCACACTACAACTTTATTCTACTAAATCAAGATACAACCAAAAGGATCGAACGAAGAAAAAAGGAAAAAGTAGAAGGTGTGATGGTGATACGATACCGAGGCACCCCCTCCAAGCTTGGCACAAGCCAAGGGGAGTGGCCATACCCATTTTTCAGTTTTCCTTCTTCGGAGGTGGTCGTGTTATGTTCTTGGCGATGATGCCCCTCAGAATGCGATTCTCCTCCTCAAGCTTATTATTTCGCCGTGTGAGATCCATTATTTCCTTACGAAGTTTTCTGGTGACGGTTAGAGCTCCCATAACCCATGTATGTTTCATTGCTGCGGGGAAAAAAGGAACACTCTTTTTCATATTTTCATAAGTAAGAATTTTGGCATTGGGAGGGATAACCGAATTCGGAATTGCTGAGCTCTGAAGTTCTTCCAACATGGCTTTAGGTTGCAAACGAGAGGTAACTTCTTGGTCTTCCTCCATAGCATCTATCCTTTTCAAGTCAGCTTCCACCTTTTCCTCCGTGACCCGACCGAAGTGGTGAAAGGCACGGTTCTCCCTAACAAACTCTTGTGAAGACATATTGCTCTGAATCTGCTGCAGAAACAACTCAAAACAAAAACAGGAGATATTGTCGTGATACGAAGGTCAAAACCTTCGAGAGATTATATAATGAATTTTTGTTGACCCGAAGGAGTATTCCACAAGAAAACGGAGTCCGGAGGGTGCACGGGGCGGCCACAAGCGTGTAGGGTGCGCCCTCATGGCTTGTCGTCTCCTCGTGCACGCTTCACACTTCTTTAAATTTTCCTAATTTTTAAAATATTCCAAAACTGATAAAAATTGCCATTGGAAACGTTTTTGAGTCGGTTTGCTTACCATAGCACATACCTATTCCTTTTCGGGGTCCAAGGCGTTCTGATAGGTCTCCCTAATGTACTCTTCCGGAGTTATGGTATTGATAATATTAGTTTCAACATTTATGGGAGTACGTGAGATATAATGTTTGATTCTTTGTCCATTCACCACTTCCAGATTTGTGCCTTCGGCGTTGTTGATCTTGATGGCACCGGAATGATATACTTCCTCGATAATGTAAGGCCCTTCCCATTTAGTGAGAAGTTTTCCTGCAAAAAATCTTAAATGAGAGTTGTAAAGCAAGACATGATCACCTACATTGAATTCACACTTTTGTATCCTTCTATCATGCCATCTCTTAACCTTTTCTTTAAACAACTTAGCATTCTCATAGGCGTGGGTTCTCCATTCATCAAGTGAGCTAATGTCAAATAACCTCTTGTGACGCCCTCGATTTAATCGTACGCTAATCATACACGCAAATGCGTACGATCAAAGCCAAGGACTCACGGGGAGATATCACAACACAACTCTAGACACAAATAAAATAACATCAGCTTCATATTACAAGCCAGGGGCCTCGAGGGCTAGAATACGAAAGCTCGATAAACACACGAGTCAGCGGAAGCAACAGATATCTGAGTACAGACATAGAACATGGGGTGCCTTAGAGAAGGCTAGCACAAAGATACAACGATCGAACGAGGCGAGGCCTCCTGCCTGGGAACCTCCTAACTACTCCTGATCATCAGCGGCCTCCACGTAGTAGTAGGCACCGTCGGGGTAGCAGTCGTCGGCGGCGGGGACCTCCATCTCCTGGGCTCCATCATCTGGTCGCAGCAAACGGATCAAGGGGACAAGGGGGGAGCAAAGCAGCGGTGAGTACTCATCCAAAGTACTCGCAAGTCTTACATCAGAACTATTCTAAATATGCATCAGTATCAAAGAAGGGGGTTATATGTGGACTGACTGCAGCAATGCGAGAATAGAGAGAGAAGGCCTAGTCCTATCGAAGACTAGCATCTTCAGGGTCTTGCAGCAATAGACGAGAGCAGAACAGGGGTAACACATTAATAGACATATTGTTGCAGCAACATTAAAGTGAGGTCACGCCTAAAGATCCTCCCTCGACTCCCTGCGAGGAAGCAATCCCGAGGCAAACTAATTCCAGTTAAGTAACAATTGTAGTTGTAAAAGATCGGGGCACAACTCCAAGTCGTCCTGTAACCGTGGACACGGCTATCCGAATAGTTAATTTTCATCCCTGCAGGGGTGCACCACATGTCCCGTCACGCTCGATAACACTCTGGCCGGACATACTTTTCTGGGTCCTGCCCGGCCTCGGAATATTGACACGTCGCAGCCCCACCTAAGACTAATCAGAGAGGCCAGCCCGCCGGTCTAAATCCTAAGCACAAAGGGTTCATGGGCCCAGTTCCCCTTCACGCTCCTGCACGTGGCGTGGGCGCCCGACGTCAGTCCTAGCATCCCTTAATCACAAGCGCGATGCATCTCGGGACCACTCGGGCGCGCGCCGCTACATTGCTGGCATCTGAAAAGCTTCGGCTGATACCGCGGCGCCGAGTACCCATAATTCTTCCCGCGTAGCCGGTTAGTGCGAAAAGGTCTCCGACCAACCCAGATCAAATACCCAAATCCATTAGCATTTATTTAGGCCAACAACACAGTCTCAGGGGAATCCACCCGTCTTACAACTAATCACCAATGATCCCAGTAACATGGTCGAGTAACTGTGTGGTTGTAACATCGGGAGGAATCCTAGGTATCACCCTCGTTGGATTCCGAACGATGTACCCGTCAAGGTGGGCTTAGAGGAATCACCCTCGGGGGTCCCACACTTGAGGGGTTGCACGACAGGGGCGTCATCGGGAATGGTGAAAGAGGAATCACCCTCGATAACCACGACCGACTAGCTATACTACAAAGATATCAACAGGAGTACTTAGTGAGGTGTCACCCTCGGTACCTGATAGTATCTCTGTAGCGTCGTACAACAAAGGGGGGTGAATGTGCTGTGTCGGGTCTGGCTCGTCGATCAGAGATCGAGATTTGAAAACAAGCGGGCAACTGATCTACGGGGTCAGAGGGGATGACTGCTCCGCCTATACTAAGCATATTAAAGTACAGGACTGAAAGTAGCAGTTCATAAAAAAAACTATGTATCAGATATAGGAGCTAACTACAACAGTAGCAAAATACTAATGCAAGCAGTAGGAAGAAAGACATAGGCGATATAGGAATGATCAAGGGGAATTTGCTTGCCTTGCTGCTCTGCGGCAAAGGCCTGATCGGCAGGGTCGTAGATGTACCCGGCAGCAGCGTCAGTCTCGGGGTCTACCGGTAAGAAGAGGGGGAAGAAACAATAAATAATAGCACCGATGCAACACAAAGCATGACATGGCAAGATGCAGGCTAGACATGAGCTAACGCAGCAACATCCGTCATAGACGGGTCGGAAGAATATCTGACGATATTTTCCGGGTCTCGGGCTACTACCGGTTATACTGGAAACGGAGGAAAAGTTCCATGTTTGCTATGCTAGGGACGCGTGACAGACGAACGGGCCGTGTATCCGGGTTCGTCTCGCTCTGCTGATCAACTTTCATGTTGAAATTATTTTGATCTGACTTATGGATTATTTAATATTAATTTTCAAAGTTTTATTAATTATTTAGGAATTAAAAACAGATTTAGCTATTTTAAATACAATCATATTATGACATCATCGCGATGTCAGGCTGACATCAACATTTGACCGGTCAACTGACCAGCGGGTCCCGAACGTCATAGGCACAAGTTTTATTTAAGATTAAATATTATTTAAATCAGATTAATTTAGTGGGGGACCCGCGTGTCATTCTCTCATTAGGTTAATTAATTATTTTAACTAATATATCTATTTATTTATTTAATAAAAACATTATTTTTATTTTTTATATTTAATTATCGCATGGGGCCTCCCTGTCATAGACAACGGGTGCATTGGCCCCACCGGTAAGTGACCCAAGGCCATTTACTCATCTTTTTTTATTAGATACCTAACCGTGCAAATACCGTATTCCTCTAAATATCCATATACACAAATACATACATCACATCTCATACATACATACATACGCATCTAATACATCATTTGTTTTTTATTTTCTTTTCTCTCTCAACACTCATCTCTCTCTTTGTGTTAACACACACAGAACAACTCTCTGCTAACTCCATAGAAGAACCTAAACTTCAATCCCTCCTACCGGCGTCTACCGTCGACGGATCGAGGCCTCGTTTGCCGGAACGGAACCGGGGCGACGAGGAGAACGACATGGTGGGAGGAGCCCGAGGAGGGGCTCACCGACGGTGACGAGATGACCCGATGAAGCCGGAGTTCGCACGAAGGTGAAGGTGACGACGGTGACGCGGTTCCGGTGAAGACGGGCGTGCCGGCGAGGAGGAGCTAGCCGGAGGTTCGCCGAGAGGGGCCCCGGTGAGGAGGGCCCCTCGGAGATGGAGCCGCCGACGGGGAGGGGCGGCCACCGTAGAGAGGGCCGCCGGAGATGGACCTCCCGGAAGCGGCCGGCCGACGAGATGGGGAGGGCCGAGGCCCCTGCCGGTGGGGTGGAGGCCGAGGGGGGGGGGGTCTCGCCGGCGGAGAGAGGGGAGGGGCCGCCGGGGGAGGAGGAGGCCGTGAGGGGGGGGGCGCCGGGGGAGGAGGAGGTCGTGAGGTGGGGGGCTGCCAGGGGAGGAGGGTCAATGGAGGGAGGAGGCCGTGGGGGCGCTGTCGGCGGGAGGAGGAGAGGCCGCCGGCCGGGAGAGGGGAGGAGGGGGGCGACGGGAGGGGAGCCGAGGTGGGAGAGGAGGGATCGTGGGAGGGAGAAGATCTGGCGTGGGGGGAGAGAGTCACGGGAGGTGGGAGGGAGTGTCGGTGGGGGTGGGGTCGAGGGGGAGCGTGGGGGGCGCTGGCGGCGCTCGGGGGGGGGGGGGAAGGGAGTAGCGAGGGGGGGCGAGGGAACTGGCGTGGGGGTGGCCCTCGCTAGGGTTTGGGAGGGGTTGGGGAGGCCGGCTGGGCCATTTGGCCGAGTTGTGCCGGTTGGGGTTGTTTCTCTTTTTTTGTTGTTGTTGTTTTGTTTTGTTTTGCCTTTTCCCTTTTCTATTATTTCTTTCTTTCATTATTTATTTTACTATTTGATTTTTCTTTTTAAATACTTTCTTTTATTATACTTTATTTTATCATTATTACACATACTTCTAATTCTCTCTTTCGTATACATATCCTTTTAATATTTAACATGAATTTATAAAATACTTTTTCTTTTGTTTTCAAATTTTTTTTTTTGGATCCGGACAGGCTCGAATCAACGCGGGTCTCAGATGGGAATTCTCGATGATGTGGCATCATTACCGAGGGTGATCACTGTAGCTTAATTACAATAATTACTGTTGCAAAAGTCGAGGATGTCACAATTACTGTTGCAAAAGTCGAGAATGCGGACCGGATGCTCTTTATAAGAGAGGTCTTGTTGTAGTTCAAGAATATCGTGATCCACTGCTCGAATAGGGTCCTTGAAGCAGCGACGGAGCTGAGAAACATGGAAGACATCGTGAACCTGAGAAAGGTTCGCCGACAGTTCCAATTGATAAGCCACTCTTCCACGCCTTTCGAGAACAGTGAAAGGACCAATATAACGAGGAGCTAACTTGCCCTTGATTCCGAAACGGTGTGCACCTCTCATTGGTGTGACACGAAGATAAGCCTTTTCGCCAGGTTGATAGACCATATCTTGATGATGACGGTCATACTGACTCTTCTAACGAGACTGAGCAGCCTTCAGATTCTCATGAATAATGCGGACTTGATCTTCGGCATGTTGAATAATATCCGGACCGAAGAGTGATCGTTCCCCAGTTTCTGACCAATTCAGAGGAGTTCGACACCTTCGCCCATACAATACTTCAAAAGGGGCCATCTTCAGACTAGCTTGATAGCTATTGTTGTAAGAGAACTCGGCATACGGGAGAGATTCCTCCCATTTCTTACCGAAAGAAATGACACAAGCTCGAAGCATGTCCTCGAGAATTTGGTTGACTCGTTCAACTTGTCCCTGGGATTGAGGGTGAAATGCAGTGCTGAAGGACAGATGAGTCCCCATAGCCTTCTGAAAACTTTCCCAGAATTTTGAAGTGAACAAGCTGCCACGGTCTAAACTGATTACCAACGGAATACCGTGAAGTGAAACAACTCTTGACATATAAAGATCTGCCAGTTGACTAGCATTAATCGTTTCTTTGACGGCCAGGAAATGTGCAACTTTGGACAGTCGATCAATGACGACAAGAATAGCATCATTACCCTTCTGAGATCTGGGAAAACCAGTGACGAAGTCCATTTCAACATGGTCCCATTTCCACTCAGGAATAGAGATAGGCTGCAGAGTTCCAGCAGGCTTTTGGTGTTCTGCTTTGATACGCCGGCATATATCACATTCTGCCACATAGCGTGCAATGTCTTGTTTCATATTGGGCCACCAGAATCTTTGTCGGATGTCTTGGTACATCTTGGTACTACCCGGATGAATAGACAATGGTGTGTCATGAGCTTCTTCCATCACCTTCCCAGTCATCCTGAGATTTTCCTTCTTATTTGGGACGAATAGGCGACCCTTGAAATACAAGGCACCACCTTCATCAACAGTGAAAAAGGAGGGTTTACCCTTCGCAATATAGCTCTTAATCCTGTCGACATCATCGTCAAAGTCTTGTATATTCTTTATGGAGCTCACAAGATCTGGTTCAACCACTAGGTTACTGAGGGAACCCTGATTAACAACACGAAGGTTCATCTTTTGATACTCTTCAGGAGGAGGAACAAGGTAACCCTGAGGAACAATGTGGAGGTTCAGCTTACGGAATTCCTCTTGCAGACGATCGTGAACCTGATGAACCTGGAGGTGGTTGCAGTATGACTTGCGACTTAAGGCATCAGCCATTACGTTAGCCTTGCCAGGGGTATATGATATACTACAGTCAAAATCTGCTATACGCTCCATCCATCTTTGTTGACGCAGGTTCAGCTCCGGTTGAGTGAACAAGTACTTCAGACTTTGATGGTCGGTGTAGATTTCACAGCGATTACCGACAAGGTATTGTCGCCATTCCTTCAATGCATGAATGACTGCGGCAAGCTCGAGATCATGAACTGGGTAGTTCTCTTCATGAGCACGCAGTTGACGTGAAGCATAAGCGATCACCTTGCGATCCTGCATTAGGACACAACCTATTCCTTGACGAGAAGCATCACAGTATATGATGAAGTCCCTTTTCGTATCTGGAGGAGCAAGTACTGGAGCGGACGTCAGTTTGTCCTTGAGCGCCTGGAAACTTTCCTGACATTTATCAGTCCATTCATACTTAACACCTTTGTGAAGCAGGTTGGTTAAGGGCTTCACAATCTTGGAGAAGTTCTCGACGAATCGACGGCAATAGCTAGCGAGTCCGAGAAAACTTCTGACTTGCTTGACATTCTTCGGGGGAGTCCAGTCAAGAATAGCTTGAATTCGTTCGGGGTTGACCGCAATACCATCCTTGGAAATCACATGACCAAGGTAAGTCACTTCGTCTAGCCAGAACTCACATTTGGAATACTTCGCATATAGTTTATGCTCCCGAAGCTTATCCAGTACAAGACGAAGATGTTCAGCATGCTCTTCTTTGTTCTTCGAAAACACCAGAATATCATCCAGATATACCACGACAAATTTGTCAAGGTAGTCCATGAATATATAATTCATCAATCGAGAGAAGGTTGCAGGTGCATTGGTTAAGCCGAAGGACATGACGGTGTACTCGTATGATCCATATCGAGTAACAAAGGCGGTCTTTGGAATATCCTCCTTGCGAACACGGATCTGGTGGTATCCCAATCTCAAGTCGAGCTTAGAGAAAACGGTGGAACCAGCAAGTTGATCATACAAATCATTTATCCGAGTGAGAGGATATTTGTTTTGAATAGTGGCCTGGTTGATAGGACGATAGTCTTGGACCAATCGATTTGTCCCATCCTTCTTCTTAACAAAGAGAGAAGGTGCTCCCCAAGCAGAGGAACTCGGACGGATGAAACCCAGACGGAGCGAGTTGTCAATTTCTTGCTTAAGTTCAAGGAGTTCATGAGGTGGCATTTTATAAGGACGCTTGGCAATAGGAGTGGTACCGGGTACGAAGTCAATGACAAACTCGACAGCTCGAGCAGGGGGAATCCCCGGAAGTTCTTCTGGAAAGACATCTTGGAACTCTCGGACCACTGGAATGTTTTCAATCCCTTCATGAGGCGACGCATTTAATGCATTCAAAGCATAAAGCCGTGCCTCAGCATTACGGGCGAGATGCGCATGGTAGCTTATTACTTCATCTGAAGGGTGTAGGAGGTGGACGGTCTTGGTGGCACAAACGATCGATGCCGTATGAGCTTTCAACCAGTCCATCCCCAATATGAGATCAATGTTGGATGACTTTAGTAGGATGGGGTTGGCAAGGAATTCTAATCCCTCAATTTCAACTGGAACATGGGGGCAAACCACAGAGGTTCGGCATTCGCCCCCAGGGGTGTTTACCACTATCGGGATGTTCATCTCTTCGCTCCTAATGTCATGCATGTATGCAAAATTTTCCGACAAAAAGGAATGCGATGCTCCTGTATCAAACAATACAGAAGTAGGTACTGAGTTAACGAGAAGTGTACCCATCACGGTAGCAGGCTGGTCTTGAGCTTGACCCATATCAATGTTGTTGGCCTGACCACGAACATAAGCAGGCTTAGTGTTGAAGTTGCGGTTCTGGTTGTTGCCTCTGCCAGTTGCGGGAAGTGCCAGCTGATTCAGATTCTGCCTGCAGTCTCTAGCACGGTGACCTGGACGGCCACACTTGAAGCACAGCCCGTCCTCAGGACGGGAAGGAGGAACTCGAGGCGGTGGAGCTGGGAGCCTCGGCTGCCTAGGTGGTGGAGGAGGCAGGCGAGGTGCAGCATAGGACGGCCTCGGAGTAGGAGCAGGTGCATGGTACATGTTGTTGGGAATCCAGATCTTCCGCTTCTGTGCAGATGAGCCCGGAGATGAGCCCGTGTCACGGTTGCGCTTGCTGCTATCTTTGTATTCCTGCAGACCAGTCTCAACCTGAATAGCCTTGTTCACGAGGGTGGCGAAATCAGCATAGTCCTGAACGAGGAGTGTCAGCTTGATATCAGGGTGGAGGCCTTCACGGAACTTCTCCCGCCTGCGTGCATCAGTCGCAATGTCTTCTTCAGCATAGCGAGATAATTCCAGAAATTCCCGCTGATAAGCATCCACAGTCTTGTTGCCCTGGACCAAGTTGCGGAACTCACGCTTCTTCCGGTCCATGATTCCCTAGGGAATGTATCGAGCACGGAAAGCAGCCTTGAACTCTGCCCAAGTGATGATAGTTCCATCGGGCTGAGAGCGCCTGTGGCTGTCCCACCATTGAGCAGCGGGACCCTTCAGAAAGCAGGCGACAAAGTTGACATAGCTCGCCAGGGGCACATTGGCAGACTCCAGCTCATAGGAAATGTCACGGAGCCAGTCATCAGCATCTAGAGGCTGAGTTGAGCTGCGGTAGATCGCAGGCTTGAGACGGCAGAAGTCTTGCAGTGTCACGCCTTGTGGTTGGTTCATGTTCGGCCTTTGGAACTGATCCATGAGCCCTTGCATAAACTGGCGGTTCAGCTCAAACTGTTGGATCATCCCCGCCATATACTCAGGAGGCGGGGGTGGTGCATCGTTGGCAGGGCCACGCGGGCGGCCAGCTGGTCTAACCATCCTGTTAAATATTTAGCAGGGGTAGTTTAGCTTAAAGTAATTGCAAAGGCATCGCACGCATTCATGAAGTCATTAAGCATTATGAAAGGGAAATGCGATAGATACTCCGTAGTAGTTGAGTTCGACATACAGACCCATACATAAGTTCGATTACAGACTAACGATTACAAATTCGAAATTTGGCGATAGCCCGGACGCATTTGACGATACCCTGGACTCACTAGGCGGCACGCCGACACGCGGAGGAAGAGTACCACAACGAGATGTAGCGATAAGGCTACATCAACGTCGGAGAGGACGATCGAATCCTGGTAGCTGGCGGTGATAGAAGGTAGGGACAGGACCCTGTGTCCCGTTGTGACTGGTGAGGGTACCGCATCCAGTCGAGCAGCTGAGGTCCAAGTGCAGGGGTTCTACCCCCAACATCAGTCCACTCGAGAGCTGATGGTAGCTCTGTCCTGCTCGGCTCGCGGATGCGCATAGGTGGAACCCTCGGACAGTGTGATGGCTGCAGCTCTGTCAACGCGTCGTAAAGACGAGCGTGCGTAGCATACAGCTCCACAGTCAGAGCTCGGAAAGCACGATCCATTGCCTCAGTGTACTGCACCAGAACCCGCGCGTCGTAGCAACGCGTCACGTAGGGGGCGCAGACAGCGAAGTAGGAACGGTCGCTGCGCTCCCGAACGTCAGAAGCGTAGGCAGTGAGATCAGACCCAGTCTCATCCCCAGCAGGAGCATGCGGGATGTATCTGAAAGGGCTCTCCTCCAGGTGAGGGTACGCTCCACGGAGACGGGTGATGGCGATGTAGGCCGCATCATGGACGGCCATCTCGACAGAACACGTGGCGCTCGAGGGTCTCGCCGCCCCTCTGGTCGAAGATGCGAACCTCAGCCTGGTACTGGTACTGGTTATACTCGCGGAAATCCTCGAACACAGTGTACTCGGGGTACCAGCGATATCCCAGCCTGGTCAGGAGATCGACCAAAATGGCCGGGAACCCAGTCGTCTCAGTGGCCTGTGTCAGGCGCACGTGCTGTCTTGCGGGACGCATCTGAAAATAAGATTGACGGATGTCAATGACAGTGTGTGTAATACATATTCAGGAGAAAAAGAGTAGATAGTCCAGCGCTCCTGATCGATGTGATTCGAGAACCTAATGTTAGAGTTAGTAAAATCTTTGACCCGAAAGAGAAGAGAAAGTAGAGCCCAGAGTATAGGAAAGGAGTAAAAGATACTAATACCACCCAATTGAGATGTGGGCCCGTAAGCCACAACATCAGTGTTAGTAAAGTTTTTCAAACACTAGACTCAACTTCGGCCAAGGAGTTGGAAAGGGGGCTACCTACAGGCAGTTGGCTCTGATACCAACTTGTGACGCCCTCGATTTAATCGTACGCTAATCATACACGCAAATGCGTACGATCAAAGCCAAGGACTCACGGGGAGATATCACAACACAACTCTAGACACAAATAAAATAACATCAGCTTCATATTACAAGCCAGGGGCCTCGAGGGCTAGAATACGAAAGCTCGATAAACACACGAGTCAGCGGAAGCAACAGATATCTGAGTACAGACATAGAACATGGGGTGCCTTAGAGAAGGCTAGCACAAAGATACAACGATCGAACGAGGCGAGGCCTCCTGCCTGGGAACCTCCTAACTACTCCTGATCATCAGCGGCCTCCACGTAGTAGTAGGCACCGTCGGGGTAGCAGTCGTCGGCGGCGGGGACCTCCATCTCCTGGGCTCCATCATCTGGTCGCAGCAAACGGATCAAGGGGACAAGGGGGGAGCAAAGCAGCGGTGAGTACTCATCCAAAGTACTCGCAAGTCTTACATCAGAACTATTCTAAATATGCATCAGTATCAAAGAAGGGGGTTATATGTGGACTGACTGCAGCAATGCGAGAATAGAGAGAGAAGGCCTAGTCCTATCGAAGACTAGCATCTTCAGGGTCTTGCAGCAATAGACGAGAGCAGAACAGGGGTAACACATTAATAGACATATTGTTGCAGCAACATTAAAGTGAGGTCACGCCTAAAGATCCTCCCTCGACTCCCTGCGAGGAAGCAATCCCGAGGCAAACTAATTCCAGTTAAGTAACAATTGTAGTTGTAGAAGATCGGGGCACAACTCCAAGTCGTCCTGTAACCGTGGACACGGCTATCCGAATAGTTAATTTTCATCCCTGCAGGGGTGCACCACATGTCCCGTCACGCTCGATAACACTCTGGCCGGACATACTTTTCTGGGTCCTGCCCGGCCTCGGAATATTGACACGTCGCAGCCCCACCTAAGACTAATCAGAGAGGCCAGCCCGCCGGTCTAAATCCTAAGCACAAAGGGTTCATGGGCCCAGTTCCCCTTCACGCTCCTGCACGTGGCGTGGGCGGCCGACGTCAGTCCTAGCATCCCTTAATCACAAGCGCGATGCATCTCGGGACCACTCGGGCGCGCGCCGCTACATTGCTGGCATCTGAAAAGCTTCGGCTGATACCGCGGCGCCGAGTACCCATAATTCTTCCCGCGTAGCCGGTTAGTGCGAAAAGGTCTCCGACCAACCCAGATCAAATACCCAAATCCATTAGCATTTTAATTAGGCCAACAACACAGTCTCACGGGAATACACCCGTCTTACAACTAATCACCAATGATCCCAGTAACATGGTCGAGTAACTATGTGGTTGTAACATCGGGAGGAATCCTAGGTATCACCCTCGTTGGATTCCGAATGATGTACCCGTCAAGGTGGGCTTAGAGGAATCACCCTCGGGGGTCCCACACTTGAGGGGTTGCACGACAGGGGCGTCATCGGGAATGGTGAAAGAGGAATCACCCTCGATAACCACGACCGACTAGCTATACTACAGAGATATCAACAGGAGTACTTAGTGAGGTGTCACCCTCGGTACCCGATAGTATCTCTGTAGCGTCGTACAACAAAGGGGGGTGAATGTGCTGTGTCGGGTCTGGCTCGTCGATCAGAGATCGAGATTTGAAAACAAGCGGGCAACTGATCTACGGGGTCAGAGGGGATGACTGCTCCGCCTATACTAAGCATATTTAAAGTACAGGACTGAAAGTAGCAGTTCATCAAAAACAGGCTATGTATCAGATATAGGAGCTAACTACAACAGTAGAAAAATACTATTGCAAGCAGTAGGAAGAAAGACATAGGCGATATAGGAATGATCAAGGGGAATTTGCTTGCCTTGCTGCTCTGCGGCAAAGGCCTGATCGGCAGGGTCGTAGATGTACCCGGCAGCAGCGTCAGTCTCGGGGTCTACCGGTAAGAAGAGGGGGAAGAAACAATAAATAATAGCACCGATGCAACACAAAGCATGACATGGCAAGATGCAGGCTAGACATGAGCTAACGCAGCAACATCCGTCATAGACGGGTCGGAAGAATATCTGACGATATTTTCCGGGTCTCGGGCTACTACCGGTTATACTGGAAACGGAGGAAAAGTTCCATGTTTGCTATGCTAGGGACGCGTGACAGACGAACGGGCCGTGTATCCGGGTTCGTCTCGCTCTGCTGATCAACTTTCATGTTGAAATTATTTTGATCTGACTTATGGATTATTTAATATTAATTTTCAAAGTTTTATTAATTATTTAGGAATTAAAAACAGATTTAGCTATTTTAAATACAATCATATTATGACATCATCGCGATGTCAGGCTGACATCAACATTTGACCGGTCAACTGACCAGCGGGTCCCGAACGTCATAGGCACAAGTTTTATTTAAGATTAAATATTATTTAAATCAGATTAATTTAGTGGGGGACCCGCGTGTCATTCTCTCATTAGGTTAATTAATTATTTTAACTAATATATCTATTTATTTATTTAATAAAAACATTATTTTTATTTTTTATATTTAATTATCGCATGGGGCCTCCCTGTCATAGACAACGGGTGCATTGGCCCCACCGGTAAGTGACCCAAGGCCATTTACTCATCTTTTTTTATTAGATACCTAACCGTGCAAATACCGTATTCCTCTAAATATCCATATACGCAAATACATACATCACATCTCATACATACATACATACTCATCTAATACATCATTTGTTTTTTATTTTCTTTTCTCTCTCAACACTCATCTCTCTCTTTGTGTTAACACACACAGAACAACTCTCTGCTAACTCCATAGAAGAACCTAAACTTCAATCCCTCCTACCGGCGTCTACCGTCGACGGATCGAGGCCTCGTTTGCCGGAACGGAACCGGGGCGACGAGGAGAACGACATGGTGGGAGGAGCCCGAGGAGGGGCTCACCGACGGTGACGAGATGACCCGATGAAGCCGGAGTTCGCACGAAGGTGAAGGTGACGACGGTGACGCGGTTCCGGTGAAGACGGGCGTGCCGGCGAGGAGGAGCCGACCGGAGGTTCGCCGAGAGGGGCCCCGGTGAGGAGGGGCCCCCGGAGATGGAGCCGCCGACGGGGAGGGGCGGCCATCGTAGAGAGGGCCGCCGGAGATGGACCTCCCGGAAGGGGCCGGTCGACGAGATGGGGAGGGCCGAGGCCCCTGCCGGCGGGGTGGAGGCCGAGGGGGGGGGTCTCGCCAGCGGAGAGAGGGGAGGGGCCGCTGGAGGAGGAGGAGGCCGTGAGGGGGGGGGGGGGCGCCGGGGAGGAGGAGGCCGTGAGGTGGGGGGCCGCCGGGGGAGAAGGGTCGGCGGAGGGAGGAGGCTGCGGGGGCGCTGTCGGCGGGAGGAGGAGAGGCCGCCGGCCGGGAGAGGGGAGGAGGGGGGCGACGGGAGGGGAGCCGAGGTGGGAGAGGAGGGATCATGGGAGGGAGGAGATGTGGCGTGGGGGGAGAGAGTCACGGGAGGTGGGAGGGAGTGTCGGAGGGGGTGGGGTCGAGGGGGAGCGTGGGGGGCGCTGGCGGCGCTCAGGGGGGGGGGGGGGGCGAGGGAACTGGCGTGGGGATGGCCCTCGCTAGGGTTTGGGAGGGGTTGGGGAGGCCGGCTGGGCCATTTGGCCCAGTTGGGCCGGTTGGGGTTGTTTCTCTTTTTTTGTTGTTGTTGTTTTGTTTTGTTTTGCCTTTTCCCTTTTCTATTATTTCTTTCTTTCATTATTTATTTTACTATTTGATTTTTCTTTTTAAATACTTTCTTTTATTATACTTTATTTTATCATTATTATACATACTTCTAATTCTCACTTTCGTATACATATCCTTTTAATATTTAACATGAATTTATAAAATACTTTTTCTTTTGTTTTCAATTTTTTTTTGGATCCGGACATGCTCGAATCAACGCGGGTCTCAGATGGGAATGCTCGATGATGTGGCATCATTACCGAGAGTGATCACTGTAGCTTAATTACAATAATTACTGTTGCAAAAGTCGAGGATGTCACACCTCTTCTCACCAGCAAGTTTGAAATCACAGTTAAGCTCTTTAATTGCCCAATAAGCTTTATGTTCTAGCTCTAGAGGTAAGTGACATGCTTTACCATAGACCATTTTATACGGAGACATACCCATAAGGTTTTTGTAAGCGGTTCTATAAGCTCATAATGCATCATCAAGTTTCTTAGACCAATTCTTTCTAGATCTATTAACGGTCTTTTGCAAGATCAATGTAATTTCTCTATTGCTCAATTCAACTTGCCCACTAAACTGAGCATGATAAGGAGATGCAATTCTATGATTAACATCATAACTAGCAAGCAATTTATGGAAAGCACCATGAATAAAGTGTGAACCACCATCAGTCATTAAATATCTAGGGACTCCAAATCTAGGGAAAATAACTTCTTTGAACATTTTAATAGAAGTGTTATGATCAGCACTACTAGTTGGAATAGCTTCTACCCACTTAGTAACATAATCAACAACAACTAGAATATGAGTATACCCGTTGTATTCTGGAAATGGTCCCATATAATCAAAACCCCAAACATCAAATGGTTCAATAACAAGAGATTATTTCATAGGCATTTACTGACGTCTACTAATATTACCAATTCTTTGACATTCATCATAAGACAAGACAAACTTACGAGCATCCTTGAAGAGAGTAGGCCAATAAAAACCAGATTGTAATACCTTGTGTGCAGTTTTATCTCCAGCATGGTGTCCTCCATAGGCCTCGGAGCGACACTTGTGTAGGATCTGTCCTTGTTCATGCCCAGGTAAACAACATCTAATAATACCATCTACTCCTTCTTTATAAAGGTGTGGATCATCCCAAAAGTAATGTCTTAAATCATAGAAGAAGTTTTTCTTTTGTTGGTATGTGAAGCTAGGCGGTATAAATTTAGCAACAATGTAGTTAGCATAGTTAGCATACCAAGGAGCATTGTGTGAAGCATTTATGATAGCTAATTGTTCATCAGGGAAGCTATCATCAATAGGTAGTGGGTCATCAAGAACATTCTCTAATCTAGACAAGTTATCTGCTACACGGTTATCAGCGCCCTTTGTATCAATAATATGTAAATCAAATTCTTGTAGCAGAAGAACCCATCTAATAAGTCTAGGTTTAGCATCTTTCTTTTCCATAAGGTACTTAATAGCAGCGTGATTAGTGTGAACATTTACTTTAGAATCAACAATATAGTCAAAGAAATGCCCATTGATAAAGCTCCTGGTCTAGATGGTTTCAATGGACTCTTTTTCAAGAAATGCTGGTATATCATCTCCCCTGAATTTTACCAGCTTGCAAATGACTTTCATGCAGGAATTGCAAAGCTGGAAAATATGAATTCCTCATACATTACTTTGGTGCCCAAAAAGAGTTCTCCTGAGAAAGTAGGTGATTTTAGGCCTATCTCCCTCACTGGTATGGGTCTTAAATTCCTTTCCAAAATGGTTGCCAATAGACTGCAGTTACAGATCATGAAATGTATTCATAAAAATCAATATGGTTTCATCAAGTCCAGAACCATCCAGGACTGTGTTGGATGGACATTGGAATACCTACACCAATGTCACCACTCAAAAAAACCCATTGTCATCCTAAAACTTAATTTTGAAAAGGCCTTTGACTCTGTGGAACACGAATTCATATTTCAGATTCTTAGGCACAAGGGTTTTAATGATAGGTCGATATTATGGGTACAACAGTACTCACTTCTGGCTCTTCCTCTGTTCTTCTGAATGGAGTTCCTGGTAGGAAATTCATGTGCAAGTAGGGTGTCAGGCAGGGAGATCTCATGTCCCCTCTCCTTTTTTCCATTGCTGCTGACATTCTCCAAACCTTGGTAAATCAGTTGTTGGAGAATGGACTCATTCAGCTGCCAATACCTTGCCATGATAAAGATTTTCCAATAGTCCAATATGCAGATGACACTCTTATCATTTTTCCTGCTGTGGAGTCCCAGCTACTGGAGTTCAAAAAGATGGTTATGCTCTTCTCCCAATCCACTGGTCTTCAAGTGAACTATCACAAGTCTGCTCTGTTGCCTATCAACATTGATCATGAGGAACTTCAAAGGCTAGCTGACTCTGTTGGGTGTAAGGTAGGGTCACTGCCTTTCACCTATCTTGGTCTGCCTGTTGGGACAAAGAAACCAAGGATTATTGATCTAATACCATTGGTGGATAGTATGGAAAGGAGGCTCCTTCCTGGCTGAGGGTGGTCGTTTGCAATATCTCAACTCACCTTTGTCCTATGTTCCCATTTTTTTCCTCTGTAGTTTGGACATACCACCAGGGATCCTTCAGCAGTTGGAAAGGATACAAAGACAATGTGTGTGGCGAAAGAATGGCCAATACCACGCACCTTCTCTTGCGGCCAGGGACTTAGTGTGGAGACCAAAAATGAAGGGTCGTTTGGGGATTATGAATCTGTCTGTCCAGAATGAGGCATTGCTTCTTAAGCACGTGGATAAGTTCTTGAATAAAGAAGATGTGCCCTGGGTTGATTTAATATGGAACACTTACTATCACAACACAGTTCCCCAGGGTACCTCCCTTTGTGGATCATTCTGGTGGAAGGATATCTGCAAGAGAATGGACAACTTCAGAGCTGTCACCTATATCCAGCCAAACAGAGGAGATACTTTCCTCTTTTGGTCTGATTCCTGGGCACTAGGCGACTCAACCATGTCCCTAGCTCTTCGGTTCCAACGACTGTTCTCCTTTGTTATTTATACATTCTGCACTCCTGAGGAGGTTTTCCAAGATTTTCTGACAAATAACATGATCATCATGTTTCACTTGCCTCCTTCTGACAGGGCCTTCCAAGGGTTGGAATCAGTCACCTGCCTACTCCAAAACCTTGATAGAGATCAGTTGAGAAAAGATGTTTGTGTTTGGAGTAGTGACAGTAAGGTTTACTCTGCTAAGAAATACTACCTTCATGTCCATCAACCCATTATTCCCAACCCTCTGCTAAGTTGGATTTGGAAGAGTTGCTGCACCATGAAGATCAAAATGTTTGCATGGATGCTCATTATGGACAGGCTGAATACCCAGGATATGCTTGAACGACGTCACTGGAAAATCTCTGATTCAAACCTATGTGTTCTTTGTCATGCCAGGGTCAAAGAGGATAGGGATCATCTGTTTTTCAACTGCCTATTTAGCAACAGGGTTTGGAACTACCTTGAGATCACGTGGCAAGGTACTTGCATGTGGGCCACTTCATTGGCAGCCAGGAAAGACTTTCATCATCCTTTCTTCTCTGAAGTAGTGTTCATTGCTTGCTGGAATATTTGGACAGTCAGAAATGCAAGGATTTTCAACAATGAGCATCCCAGGTTCTGTAAATGGAAGTCTAGCTTCACTCATGATATCTCTCTTTTAGCCTATAGGATTAAAGCTAGATTTAAGGAAGATATCCTTAAGTGGATCTCCTTCCTACCTCCTTGAGGTTTGTATTTCTACACCCATCCCTATTGTACATTCTAACCCTCTCATGTACATATACTCTCTTTATATTGGAATAAAAGAAAATGTTGTGAGGTGATTCCCTACTGTAGCTGGTCAAAAAAGGTCTAAACTTATCGCAAGAAAACACAAGTGCTAAAAATTCCATTTTAGTGGTAGTGTAGTTTCTTTGAGCATTTTCTATAGTTTTACTAGAGTAATGGATGACATTTAATTTCTTATCAATGTTTTGTCCTAGAATAGCACCAACAACATAATCACTAGCATCACACATAATTTCAAAGGGTAGGTTCCAATCAGGTGGTTGAACAACAGGTGCAGTGATCCAGGATTTCTTAAGAATTTCAAATTCTTCTATACAATCATCATAAAAAACGAATGGAACATCCTTTTGCAAAATATTAGTGAGAGGCTTAGAAATTTTAGAGAAGTCTTTAATAAATCTCCTCTAGAAACCAACATGACCAAGGAAACTTCTTATACCTTTGTTATCTGTTGGACTCGACAATTTTTTCAATGGCATCAACTTTAGCTTTATCAAATTCAATACCTATTTTGGAGATTTTGTGTCCCAAGACAATGCCTTCATTAATCATAAAGTGGCACTTCTCCAAATTCAAGACAAGATTAGTTTCTTCACATCTGTGCAAAACTCGATCAAGGTTGCTTAAGCAATCATCAAAAGAAGTTCCATAAACGGAAAAATCATCCATGAAAACCTCAACAATCTTTTCACAAAAGTCAGAGAATATAGCCATCATACATCTTTGAAAGGTAGCAGGTGCATTGCATAAACCGAAATGCATACGTCTATAAGCAAAGGTACCTAAAGGGCAAGTAAAAGTGGTCTTCTCTTGATCCTCTTTGAACACAGGTATTTGAGAGAAACCAGAGTAACCATCTATAAAGCAAAAATATGTATGTTTGGATAGTCTTTCTAGCATTTGATCAATAAAAGGCAGCGGGTAATGATCTTTCCTAGTAGCCTTATTTAATTTCCTGAAATCAATTACCATTCTATATCCTTTAACAATTCTTTGAGGGATCAATTCATCTTTATCATTAGGAACAACGGAAATACCTCCCTTTTTAGGGACACAATGAACGGGACTAACCCATCTACTATCAGCTTTAGTATTTCATTTCTTACCACTTCCTTCATTTTAGGATTTAATCGTCGCTAGTGATCAACAACTGGTTTAGCATCAGGCTCCATAATGATTTTATGCTCACATAGAGTGGGACTAATGCCCTTAAGATCATCAAGAGTATATCCAATAGCGGCATGGTGCTTCCTCAGAGTTTTCAATAATCTCTTTTCTTCATGCTCCGAAAGGTTAGCACTAATAATAACAGGATATATGTCATTTTCATCAAGATAAGCATAATTTAGAGTATCAGGTAATTGTTTAAGCTCAAACACGGATCGCCCTTTGGTGGAGGAGGATCCCCGAGTATTTCAACATGCAGGTTGTGTTTCAGAATAGGCTGCTGATCAAATAAGATCTTATCTATTTCATTCCTTTCATTCATATACATATCATTTTCATGATCTAGCAAATATTGTTCTAAGGGATTGGTAGGAGGCACACCAATAGAAGAGAGACCAATAATTTCATCTTTACTAGGAAGTTCTTTGTCATGGAGTTGTCTACGAAATTTAGGGAAATCGAACTCATGAGATGCATCCCCAAAACTTACAGTAACCGTTTCTTTTTCACAATCAATCTTAGCATTAACAGTATTCAAGAAGGGTGTACCTAATATAATGGGACAAAAATCATCTTGTGGGGAACCAAGAACAAGAAAATTAGTAGGATACTTTATTTTCCCACACAATACTTCAACATCTCTAACAACCCCAATTGGTGCAATAGTATCTCTATTAGCAAGCTTGATGGTAACATCAATTTCCTCTAATTCGGTTGGTGCAATATCATTCATAATTTCTTGGTATAAGGTAAAGGGAATTTCACTCACACTAGCACCCACATCACATAATCATGATAACAATGACCTCCTATTCTAACAGAAACAACAGACACGCCAACAATAGGTCTATGTTTACCTTTAGTATTAGGTCTAGCAATTCTAGCAGCTTGATCACAGAAATGAATGACATGCCCATTAATATTATCAACCAACAGATCTTTAACCATAGCAATATTAGGTTCAACTTTAATTTATTTAGGGGGTATAGGTGTTCTAGTACAACTCTTACGAACCACAATTGAAGCTTTAGCATGTTCCTTTATCCTAACAGGAAAGGATGGTTTCTCAATATAAGCAGTAGGAATACTTCATCACTTTTAATCACTTTCAATCTAGAGGGTGTGGAGAGCGTCACTATGTTTGTGCAATATGATAATATTTACCTATTTTTTCATGTATGTGCTTTCGTCGGCCATACTTTCTCCAAATTTGGAAACATAGGTTGGGCACAAGAGTACATGTAATATGTGTAGTGATTTCTATCTCACACAAGATGGAATAGACCGCGACACCTAAATAGTAGGGAAGAAGGCAAATACCCAACTAGGTTACATGTTTGCGCTGGGGTGAACGGGGCCCCGACGCACAAGTGTGAAAGTGATCATTGGGTGAAATAGCGATGGATGGAAGAAAGGAGAAACAAGCAACCAATGACACATCATCAAGACCTGGGAAGAATTGTTGAGTATACCTTAGGGGATGAAATACCATTGGCACATCACCGGTTGGCCTATAACTTGCATAAAGGGAGGTGTATAAATACATGTCATGCCCCCCCCACACTGACACACACACACCACCACCATCACGACATGCATATGTTGCTCCTAGGGAGAAAAGGTGGGTAAAGAGGAATGACACTCCAAAGAAAAGTGTCACTCGGAGCAGTGAGTGTAGTCCGTGGAATTGTCGGGTATTGTATAATCCCTTAGTGGTTCGAGAAATTTGGGAGCTTGCAAGAGACCACACCCTGATAATGTTATGTGATGTTGAAATTTAGCTCCACAGATCACATGTTGATGGTTTGGTGATATCTACATTTTGATAATGCTTTTCTTGTTAGTAGCTCTGGTCACACTCACAACATTAGGATGTTTTTGAACAATGAATAAAGTTTGAAAGTTTTGCCTATTCTAAATATCATATTGATGTCGTGGTGACTCAAGTGGGAAGATATCATTGGTGCCTAAACTATGCTTAGAGTGAGGTTCAAGTTGCTTAATGTCGTCCAAGTGCACATGGCTGGTTGTAGACTCTTTCAAAGTAAGAGTATCAATCCCACGAAGAGTTGAGGAAATTGTTACTTTGCTCTTATAAAGGTATGTCATGGATATAATCCTGACAATATTGTAGCTGTGTGTATGCAACATAGAACTACGAGGCACAAATGGGAGTACACAAAGATGTATACAAGTTCATGTCCATCTAGAGTGGAGGTAATACCAACTTCCTGTTCTATGGCGTTGTTCTTATGCATAAGGTGTGATTACAAAAGTTCCTAAGCCAAGTTATCGAGCCAGGTGGGATTATATGGAGCTGCACCTAGCACTGAATCTACAATAATTGGTCATAAATGCTACATATAACGACATATTGAACACTAGTAGTTTCATGTCATTACAAGTAGTAATGGGTGTATTGAACAGTTAGTGGAGGCGGCTTATAACATTTGAGCTTAATGCATAGTGGACCTTCCATGTGTGACACATCCTTGATTGCTCCTGGTTGTTGGCCTATTATGAAAGACGACTGTTGATAAGTCGACTAATGGGACTTCCGACTAGCACATAATTTGGCTAGCGGTTGTTCCCTAAGTCGTGCCCACTCTCACTCGTGCCACAATCCCCTATGGATCTTCTTGACTTGTTCTTTAGCATACATTAGCCTGGGCATTTAGTTGTGCCTTTGATACGTCTCAAATATATCTATGTTTTTTATTATTTCACGCTATTATAATATCACTTTTGTATTAATTTTACAACATTTATATTATTTTTGGACTAACCTATTAATTTAGTGCCCAATGTTAGTTGTTGTTTTCTGCATGTTTTGAATTTACACGAAATGAATATCTACGAATTAAAAACCCCCGAGGATTTACTAATAGTTTTTCAGGGCACAACAGGTTCTAGAAAGCATCAAAGGGGACAAGAGGAGCCACATGGCTTGCTGGCACAACTAGGGACTTGGTCGTGACCCATGGCCGTGTGGGCCCCACCTGAACCATGTTACGAACATTCTTATGACTATAAATTCCATATTTCAAGAAATACTTCGTGGGATTTTTTTTTGATTTTTTTCACAGCCGGAAGCTTCTGTTTGGAGGAGATCCAATATGAAGGCATGTCCTGGTACTCTGCCAAAGGGGGAATCCATTACCGGAGGCTTCTTCATCAACCTTGATGCCTCCATGACCATGTGTGAGTTTTCCCTTAGGACCTTAGGGTCCATAGAAGTAGCTAGATCTCTCTCTCTCTATATATATACCTATCTCTCTCTCTCTCTCTCTCTCTATATATATATATATATATATATATATAGTGTCTTCAATACCAAGTTCAAGTGAGCTCCTTCACATGATCAAGATCAATTCAATGTAGTTCGGGGATGTGTTTGTTGGGATGTGATGAATTGTCACTTTATGATCAGATTGTTCATTGATTTCGATTAATTTTTTGAGGTTTTCTTGTTGTATAATTAACTAGCTTTGCATGCTCTCCAGTCTATCTATCTTCTTTGGCCAAGTTCATTGGGTATTTCTTCAAAGGGTGTGGTGCATTGTAGTGGGTTCTAATTTTGAAGTGTTCTGTATTCTAGTGATAGGAAGGGACAAGACACATATTGCATTGTTGGTACTAAGGATAAAACAATAGTGTCTCTCATATTGTTTGATGTTTTACTGTCTACATTATGACATCATGTTTATTTTAATGATTTGTATCTTGCAAACTTAATACTTCAGGATGCATGTTGGATAGCGGTCTCTGAGTGGAGCATTAGTAGTAGACGTAGTTGGATGAAAATGTACTTATCACAGACGTAATGCCTATATGATATTATACCATGAATGCTCGTAGCCATAAATATAAATATTACAATTTAATTTGTGCCTAACTGTAATATGTTCACTACACCACACTTGTATGTTTAAGAGAGATGCCACTAATGAAACTATGCCTCGTGGGTCTATTCTCCATTAGTGAACTCTTTGTTATAACTACTTTTGTTTGATGTATCGTTTTACCTTTGTATCTACTATCATTACCACCCACAATTTAATCTTGTAACTAGCAAGACAAGAAGCTCGAGAACCTTCTTGACTTGTTGGGAACTAGTTTGCTTTGTTTTGTGTGTACATGTACCCGTGACTTTGTTTGTAGGGAGAGTTCCTTTTAGTTTGATAAACCTTGGTTCTCTATTTGCGGGAAATAATTTTTGCTAGATTACATCACCCTTAAACTTGAAGGATACTAATCCACTCTTACGAGAGAATAAGTAGCCTTATGTCGTCGTGGGACTACCTAGTGGGTAATTGCCTTGTCAAACATGTTTCTTTGTGCCGACAAGTCATCTTTGATTCTGTGCAAAAATGTTGTGACATTAAAACATTGCAAGAGTGTTTATGAGAAAGAACTTGAGTGGTTTGTAAATTTTGATTTTGTAACAAAGAAAAAGATAGTTAAGGTGTAATGAAAACTACAATAGGGCTAAAGGAGTTCTTGAGGGTTCCAAATTCATCCCTGGTATGTGAAATAAGAATGAAGGATAAATCTCTCATATATTTACTATGTGTTTATGTGAGGGTGGAGCCAATAAGAAGCTACATACTAATGCCATAGTTTTGCATGCACAACCACCACAAACCCTCTATAGTCGCCGCTGGAGTACGTTGATGATTAAAGGTCCCCTCGTAGATGTGATTAAAGGTACGAAAAGAAGAGAGGTAGATGTTGTCAACTCGTACCTCTAACCATGCTTTTGCGACGAGACTAATGTCCTTCATGTCCCCTAAGGGAAAATATTATACACTCGACGGTCATACAATATCATGAAGAACATTACCAAAATGGTATCACGCAGATCAAATGTATTATTGCATTTAGTTCATATAAATAGGGTTCCTCCATATCCACTAGGGGGCACAAGAGGTAAAAGAGATACCATATGAAACACAAGTGAATGAAGTGATACACATACGAATTCACATTTGGTTTGTGGATTATATCGATATGAATGAGACACTTGAGGATGATGGATCAAATGGTGATGAAGGTGGAGGATCTCGATGTCGTGGCCTCCGTGCTTGAAGCAATTACATGGTCACTGATGACCCAAAAATATAGGGGATCAATTATAGTACTTTCGATAAGTAAGAGTGTCGATCCCAACAAGGAGCAAAAGGAAATGACAAGTAGTTTTCAGCAAGGCATTCTCTACAAGTGCTATAAGTAACAGTGATAGATAGTTTTGTAGCAAGATAATTTGTAACAAGTGATAAGTAAAAATAGTAGCAAGTGTGGAGAAAGGTAGCCCAATCCTTTTTATAGCAAATGAGAGGCCTGAAAAGTACTCTTATATAAAGCAAGCGCTCTCGAATACACATGGGAATTACTATCTAGTCATGTTCATCATGTTAAGTTGACTCGCGTTTGTTACTTTGATAATTTGATATGTGGGTGGACTGTTGATAAGGTCTCGTTCTTACTTGAACAAGCAACCCACTTTTGATTACCCCCTCTCGCAAGCATCCACAACTACAAAAGAAGAATTAAGATAAATTTAACCATATCAGGAAACATGTGGATCGAAATCAGCACCTTATGAGCAACACATGAACTGGGGTTTAAGCTTCTGTCATTCTCGCAACCCATCATCTACTTGTTAATCCAGAGTTCCTTCCCTTAGGCCCATAACACGGTGAAGTGTCATGTAGTCGATGTTCACACGACACCACTAAGAGAAGCAATGACATACACATCATCAAAATATCAAACGAATACCAACTCTACATGATTACTTTTAACAAGACTTCTTCCATGTGCTCAAGAACAATATTAACTACTCACACCTCATAAACATGTTCAAGATAAGAGGTATAATAATGGTGATCAAGGATCTGAACATAATATCTTCCACCAAGAAATCCAACAAGCATCAACTACAAGATGTAATCAACACTACTAGTAACCCACATGTACCAATCTAAGGTTTTGAGACAAAGATTGAATACTAAAGATAAACTAGAGTTGGAGATGAGATGTTGCTGGGGAAGATGTTGATGAAAATTGGTTTTACCATGAAGGAGTAAGCATTGGTTATGATGATGGCTTTGATCTCTGTCGGGACCCCGATCCTAAGCCATAGGAATCCAGCCTGTAACACATCGCATCTCTTTGCGGTCTCACGCACGGTTAACCCCACGGCTGCAACCTTACCTTAGCCGGGACCGTTTGCGCCTTTTGACTCGCGTATGCAATTGTGTCGCTAGCAATCCAATGACAAAGAACCTGGATCGACATGTCTAGTCATAAACCAAAGTGGCAGTTCCGCACAGGGACAAGCATACATGACCCAGCAAAACAGGTGTCGGTCACCAGCGAATGTAGACGAGTCGTAGCAAGCTACAAGGACTCCATTACATCGCGTGACATTTCCCCAAAGGGGACAGACACAACAACTAAGAAGGACACACGCCGGTCAACCAATGTGTCCGGAGCAGTAGCGAGCTACCATGGCTCGTTGGACCACAAAGGGGCATTTCCCTGTAAGGAATTCTACTAAAGTCTACGGCTAGGTAATCGAACCCCATACATATCAAGTACGACATATGTACGCATGGCATACCGATATGTATAGATACATCGATGGCATCACAACATAACCATAAAATACAAGCTTTATTTATAAGGCTCGGAAGAGCCACACACATAATATTACACAGTAGGGGTCTCACGACCCATCATAACAGTCATTCAAGCTACAAGCCAGGGGAAGTAGATAAACTGTCTGAGTACAGACATATGAAACTAGAACGCACATGGCCTGACTATACTATAGACCCACCCTAGGGCCAGATCGTAGCTGGGATACCAGCTACTCGTCGTCGTCGATGTCTAGGAAGAACCCTCCATCAGGGTCATTAACAACCTCTGCAACAAATTATTAAGCAAACATGAGTACAGAGGTACTCAACAAGACTTTAGGATAACTATTTACTCATGCAATGTATCAATAAGGAATTGTGGGGTTTCATGCAGAAAACCAGCATTTGGCTCGTGGCTAGACAACTTGCATTTTAAAACAATTTTTGACAACTTGATTTCTCGCACACGAGTCCACTAACACCACAACAATACTCCATCATGGAATCATTCCGTCTCCATACGGAAATGCCGTCCACGACACTCACGCTTATCTTGACAATTTTATGAGCAGCCATTGAAGTTATCTATGAACAACATATGGCTCCAAGTAGTCAATAACCGCGGACGCGGCTATTCGAATAGATCATAACCCTGCAGGGGTGTACTTCGTCACACACACTCTCGCCACTTATCGCCATGTGCACGTCATGCACCTCGGAAACCTTCAAGCGGAAGCCGAGCGAGGGAGTCGGCCACGACCGTTAACCACACTAATACTTAGTCCAGGTCTATCGCCTATCTGAGGGTAACCCGCACGAAAGTCCGGCCGAGATTTCCGCCACGGCCCCAAACGATGTGCACAGGGTTCCCAAGCCCACCATCCGGGTGCCACTTGGTACACCGTGCCACTGCCTACCGCATCACATCCCACCTCTCAGGTCAGCGCTATGCACGGCCTCCAGCATGACTATAAACACCAGAAACTACTTGCAACTCGTGGACCGAGTACTAAGCGATTAATAAGTCGAGAGGGTGAATTAAGTATCCCAACGTGTGGTAGTATCTAGTCTTGGATTGCATACACGGAACTCAGTTCCTAAGGACGGCTCCAATGAAACAACCCGCCATGTACTCCTACATAGCCTTCCACCGGTACCTTTACCAAATCAGGTTCAACACACAAGCTTTACTTACTGAACACATTCTCACAATTCTGTTCATCCCCCAGATGACAGACCATACACAACTCTAAGCATAGCATGCATAGCAGGATAAGGCACTTCATGGCTCAAGCATCTACCAGGTATGCTAGGTTGCAAGGTTCAGCTATTTACTGTGACAAAGACAAGTCATGCAAAGGAAGTGGGTTCAACTAACGTGCCAAAAGCATTTGAAGTATTTGATCCTAATGCAATAAGTAAGTGCAGGAGAGAGAACATGGGATTTATCGGGATGATCAAAATGGTTGCTTGCCTTGTTGCTCAGAGGAGGGACAATATCTGTCAGTCGGATATTCAGTGGAATCCGGAGGAGCGGAGCCTACCGAAAGAAATGACAACAATCAATAACAATCATATGCAACAAGATGATGCATGAGCATGGCATGAGCATGCAAGGTGGTATGCTAATATAGCTAACATTCATTAGGTTTGAAGTTGATTTGAATCAGATTCAAATATCACTTCAAACGAGGTATTCTCGAATACCATTTTAATTGATTCAACCCGATGCTCAGATCAACTTGTTTTTAACATGCATGGAAATGATATGTTATGTTGCTGGTTGTGATTGAACAATGTTTGATGATAGTATTTGAAGTGGAGTTCAAATGATTTTCAAATTCCATCTCCATAGCATTTATAAAATTTAACTTATTCATTATTCTACATGTTTGGTCTAGTAACATTTTCAAACATGTTTGAAAATGACATATTCAGATTCCTTGGATTTTTCTAATACTTTTTCATATATAAATTATTTTCATTGGAGTTACAGATTAATTTCTATGATTTTTAGAAGTTTTGGCATTTTTCTGAATTCTTTTAAATCAGAAATCCACTTATTGCGTCACCATGGCATCAGCAGGTCCAACTGGCCGTTGAAAGTCAAACCTGACCAGTGGGACCCACTGGTTAGTGACTCTGGTCAGATTTAGATTAGTTTTAAACATAATTAGCTAATTAACAACATTGGACCCACATGTCAGTGACTTATTAGTTTAATTGATTTTATTTTTATTAATCCAAAACATCCAGAGGCTGGCCCCACGCGTCAGTGGCTCAGGCCAGCTGAGATCCACCGGCGGCGAGGTCGTCCTCGCCGGCGGTGAGCCTCCGACGACACCAGAGACGGCGGAGGGCATCGGAAACTCGTCTCCGATGACCAAACGCACGTCGGAGACCACATGGAGATCGGACACTCGACAACGCGCACGATGGGGCAAACCCCAGGGGCTGGGGTGGCCGGAATCAACGCCGGCAATGAGCTCGGCGACGACCAAAGCTCGGCCATCATCGAGGTCATCGGAAACAGGGTCAAATCGCGCGGGGCTAGGCTCCTAAAGCATCTACGCGACGACCTGAAGCTGCTGGTGGCCTCAGATGGACCAACCCTTCACCGGATGGCTACCGGCGACGAGCTGCAGCGGCGGTCCTTGTCGGGCTCCGGTGGAACTAGGCCTAGAGGAAGAGATCGACGGAAAAACTTGGGGGGAAAGCTGCGCAAACTCACGGGGAGTGGAGTGGTGGCGCTAGCTTGCTCGGGGAGGCGCTGTAGGCGTCGAATCAATCGGAGCTCGCCAGCGGCTGAAGCTTGAAGACGACGGTGCCGTGGGCGTTGCTGGGCTCGGGGGACCTTCGGCTTCTGCAGGGAGGACCAGCTCGTCGAGGCGGAGCAAATGGGGCACTCGGGGGAGAGAACTAGTGGCCATAGGCACGGGCAGCTCGAGCTCGAGCTCCTGTCAATGGCGGCAGTGGGGGAGGAAGAAAGCGAGAGGAGAGGGGGGAAATGGAGCGCGGGAATGGATAGGCCAGAGCTCGGGGAGGTTATCCCTGCTGTCGCGCTATCGTGGGGAGCTCCGGAGCGTGCCACGACGAAGCAAGATGTGGAGGAGACGCCGTGGGCGTTCGCTCCTGTGCCAGAGGGCAGGAGGAAGAAGACGCCCCTGCCCCTGGTGGGCTAGGCCTCCTCAGGGCGACAGGTAAGCTTCTTCCATTTTTTTCTGTTTTGTTTCTGTTTTGCTAACTATTTGATTTGCTATTTATTTCAGCTCCAAAATAGTTTACAAAAAAATATTTTGAACACACCAGAATATTTGTTGGAATATATCCAACCATTCCTGAAGTTTTTACCATTTTTTGAAAACTTAAAGTTTTTGAATTCAAATTTAAACTTGAATCCAGTAGCTTTTTGCATTTAAATAAAATGCCAAAAGTGTTATGAAAATAGTTCTCTTCACTGCTTATTTGCTTCCATGAATTATCAGAAAAGTTTAACTTTTCTTGAGGCCATTTTGGGTTCATTGATTTGAACAAGTTTAGAATTTCTTTGAATTTGAGAAGTGGCTAGGATTTTGGAGTTTTTCTTCACCACTTGCTTTGTTCTTGTTGAAATTTTCTTGGATGCAATGCAAAGAAGATATGAGCACAATGCTATACTTGATTAGGGTTTCAGGGATGTGACAACTCACCCCCTCTCAAAAGAATCTCGTCCCGAGATTTAGAAGTCGTCGGGAATAACGCGGGATACTCAAGTCGGAGACGATCCTCTCTTTCCCATGTTGCCTCCTTTTCAGAATGATTTGACCATTGAACTTTAAGGAACTTGAGGTTTCGACGTCGAGTAGTACGCTCAGCTTGATCAAGAATACACACAGGGTATTCTCGGTATGAAAGGTTATCTTGGAGATCAAGCGTTTCATGGTCCACTTCACGGATAGGATCCGAAAAGCAACGCCTGAGTTGCGAGACGTGGAAGACATCATCAACCTTGGAAATATGCAGAGGAAGTTCCAACTGGTAGGCAACTTCTCCTCGTTTAGCAAGAATGCGAAAAGGACCAATGTAACGAGGATCCAACTTGCCCTTGATACCGAATCGATGGGTACCCTTCAAAGGTGTAACCCGAAGGTAAACCTTCTCGTCAACTTCAAAGGTCACAGCCTAATGATGACGATCATATTGGCTCTTTTGACGAGACTGGGCTGTTTTCAACTTTTCACGAATAATGCGAACCTGCTCTTCTGCATCCTGGATCATATCCGGGACAAAGTGTTGCCTCTCTCCGGTTTCTGACCAATTAAGAGGTGTTCGACATCTTCGTCCATAGAGAACTTCAAAAGGGGCTTTGCCCAAGCTTGATTGATAACTATTGTTATAAGCAAATTCGGCGAATGGAAGGCACTTCTCCCAATTCATACCGAACGATATAACACAAGCTCAGAGCATATCTTCTAGGATTTGATTCACTCTTCCTACTTGACCACTTGATTGAGGATGGAAAGCAGTGCTAAAAGATAAGTGAGTCCCTATGGCATTCTGAAAACTTTCCCAGAAGCGAGAAGTAAAGATACTCCCACGGTCTGAGTTAATCTCCACGGGAACACCATGAAGAGACACTATTCGAGAGATATATAACTCTGCTAGTTGGCTAGCTGTTATACTCTCACGAACTGGAAGAAAATGAGCTACTTTGGAGAGACGGTCAATGACCACAAAGATAGCATTATTTCCTTTCTTGGTCTTGGGAAATCCGGTAATGAAATCCATACCGACTTTATCCCATTTCCATTCAGGAATAGCTAAAGGTTGAAGGGTGCCAGCAGGCCTTTGATGTTCTGCCTTAACTCGACGACAAATGTCGTAGTTGGCAACGAGCTCAGCAATTTGTCTCTTCATCCTAGTCCACCAGAACCTCTGGCGTAGGTCCTGATACATCTTGGTACTACCGGGATGAATGGTGAGAGGAGAATCATGAGCCTCCTTAAGGATCAATTGTCGTAGATGTTTGCTCTTAGGAACCACTAAACGGTTATGAAAGAACACACCACCTTTCTCATTGACGGAGAAATCCCTAGCGTTTCCGCTAGCAATATTCTCCTTGATCCGAGATATACCCTTATCATAAGCCTGCACGACTATGATTTGATCCCTAAGAGTAGGCTTCGCCACCAGGGTAGAAAGGAATCCTTGAGGAACAATATGGAGATTTAACTTCCGAAATTCCTCATAGAGATGTGGTTGACCTTGTTGTAGCATCAAATTGTTACAATAAGATTTACGACTCCCCCATCGAATACTTCAACATCGAATACTTCAACATGGCGACTCCCCCAACCCACCTCCCACCTCGGCGACTCCATGGCAATCTGGTGCTCTAGCCGGCGCGTCTACCCTTATCGTCGCTTTACTGCTCAGGTGAACCATCCCGACCCCCTCACGTGGTCGTGCATGGCTTGCATGGGTGGTTCCACGTTGGATTTGGATTTTTCTCATGGTTTGGCTTTCGCCGAGGAGGTTTATCGTCATTCTGGGGTTATGGTCCACCCTATGAAGCACCGCCGTTCCTTCATCATGGTGGTTTCTTTTGGTCATCATGTGTTCCGTCTCTCTAAGGACATAGTCGCCGCAGCTCTGGAATCTGTGATTGGGGGATCTGCCATTGAGTTTCGCGTCTCTCAAGTGACAGACTCGGTTTTCTCCTTCAAGGTGTCCTGCATGCAAGTTGGTTTTAATATTTTGGACCTACGCTCGTTCAAATGCTCAAGTTTTAAGTGCTTTTTCCATCTATGGGGCCATGGTGGTCCGAATTGGCGTCGGGAATTCTCTCTGTGGATGAAGCAGTGTGATGCTGAATGGATTATTGTGAGTCCATCTAAGAGGAGAGCCTCACTAGGTCTGATGGCAATGCATTCCAGACCTCTAAAATCTTCTCTTAAATCTGGATCATCGGTTCGTAAGAAGCTCACATTCGCATCCCTCCAACAATTTGAGGTTTGCAAGGGTTATAGATGTCCTGTTTCCCACGATGAGCTACTCACCTTGAACAAGCTGGTTATTCAGTGCCTTCTCCTGAACGTGTCATCATCTCCGCGCCACCGCCGGCAGAACTCCGGTGGACGACGGCCACGCCGCATATCACGCTCGGCACAGTTACTCGCCAACATTCACCCCCCGATCTCCCGGAGCTGATTTTCAAATTGCCAAATTAAACGGAACTTCTCCCGTGCAACAAGGTGCTGCAGCTGATCCCGTCGAGATTCATGGTGTTTTGAATTATGAGAATCAATTTTTGGTGGAAAGTTTGGACTCTGGGCCGATTTCCACGCTCATTAATGAGCCTGCTGAGGTTACCTCCTTCTCTCGGCCTAAACCTACTCCTAGGATGGATATTCCCTCCTCACAGGAAGCCCATCTGGCCTTTGATGAACTTATTAATGGCATGGTTGAGGAAATCTTTTCTTGCTCGATTTGTAATGCTTGGGGACATCTAGCTGCAACTGCACGGCTTCGCTGACAGAACTGTGGGTCACACACGATCTAGAGGAGCCTCTTTTATGCGTAATAATTGTCTTACTTGGAACTATAAGAGACCCACCACCTCCCCTGTCACTGATATCTCAGGAACTGCTGATACTCTTGGCGAAACCGCAACGCTTGCAGCACAATTCCGCCCTGTCTCATCGCCGTCGCATCCTCAAACTCCCTCCGAGACGCCGCCTACCACTCCACCACCGCCTCCCGCAATGGCGAACTTCGAGCTCGATCCTGAGTTCTTTCTCCCACCGGGCCACAACATCATCGGCGGAGGACCTGACCGGCTGCCTCGGACCTACACCACGCCTGCTGTCCCCATCACCAGGCGTCATGAGCGCTTTGTAATCGCTGACGTCCACCCTGCGCCCCCGGCTGACCACTTGGTCCAGGTACGGCAAGAGGTAGCTGCTCTTCTTCTTCACCGAGGATTGCATGTTCGATCGGCCCAGCAATGGATTGAGGACGTTGGACTGTTTGAACTCAGAGATGCGGCAGAGAGCTACGCTGCGGTTCACATGGTTCCGCAGGAAGTTGCTCATAACTCTGTAGTGCGCTTCCTGTGGCATGATCAGGGCGTTGGTTTCCGTGGGAAAGAGGGTTTTCGCCATGGGTGCCTCATGCTTCTAGGGTCCCCCTGGACTTCCGCAATACAGAAGACTTGCGGGCTGCTGTCAACACCTTCGGAGAGTTCCATCATTGGGTCAGCGATGATCCTTACTTGGTTCGCTCCATTGTGTTTGCTTCGTTCTCAGACGACCGACTTGTCCCTCGCAGCATGAACTTATCTGAATATGCTGCTTGCGGGGGGGGGGGCAAGGTGTCCTGGTCTGCACCGGTATACATCCTGGGGGCAGCGCATGCCGAAGTACTACCCAATGATGAGGATCCCATGCCCCTCAATGGCAACCCTCACCCGCTTCCTCGACATCTCGTCAATGACAATCTGCAATTTGCTCTGCCGCCGTACCCTGCGTTGGGATGGAATGCGGTGTCGCTTGCACCTGAAGATCCAGTGGTACCTGCTACTGCTGCTGATGACGGTGGTTGGGGACAGCCGCCGGCAGCCGCTAATGGAGGAGGATGGGAACCTGAAGCGGCCCTAGAAGCACCTGCTGCTGATCCTGTTCAGGATCAAGAGTCCATGGTGATTGATCAACCGAGTCTTTCTTCCTCCGACTCGGTTCATGAGCTTGTGGACCTCGACCCTCAGCCACAGGGTGACATGGAGGCGTAACCTGCTGATCAAGCCCCCCGGCCCCCAACCTGGAGGTGATAGTGGCTAACCCTGTCGCCCCTGATGTTGACATGGCACCGGTTGTCCACGGTCCTGCTGCTGAGCCGGAGGAGGATGTGCTTGGGATGGAGGAGGCGTAAGATGACAATCCTATGGCGATTGTCCTATACAAACCCCCTCACATTCAGTCTGACAACCTCTTTGTTGGGGCTGCCAGGGTTCTTTACGGGCCTCCTCTGCGGCCAGTTCTATCCTGGTCCCGTACTTTTGATGCTTTCATGGGAGCTGCTACTTCTATGCACGTGCCTCGCCAGCTGCAGATGCCAATGGTGGCATCCATTGTGATCCCCAAGCGATCATGGGCGGCGGCCTTCGACCCTGCTGCTCCAGCGCTACCACCACCCGAGCCTGCTAGCAGCACACTCTCCGTGGAGGAGGTAATCCCTGTCAGTCCATCTTCGTCTACAGAGGACTTATCCTTTCATTCTCCTGCTCCAACGAAGAAAGGGACCCACAAGAAGGCCACTCATCTCGTCGACTCCTCTGTTCGTCGATGTACTCGTGGCTCCATCAAGCGAGATGGCTTCAAACCGATCCTGCAGGAGCTGCCAGCGCACGTCCCCAAGAAGAGGAAGCCCAAGGCCAAGCCAATGCCTTCTGATGGGGTTATAGTCCTAGGGTAGGGTCATAGGACTGCCCTATAGGTCCTACCCAAGGACTACCCCTCCCAAAGGACAAGGGCCTTAGTCAGTTCCGACTGACTTAAGGAATCCCCACCATCCAGTCAGTAGCAGGTCCTTGATGACGTCCAGTCGGAGAGTAACATTCGGAGCGTATCTAGCTGACCGACTGGATATCACTCGGTACACCGTGACCCCCGTGAGGGGAAACGGTCGTACGTTTCCAGGTGCATTTATTAGCATTTAGGTCGTCCGTTACCTGTAACGTACACATTCAATCGCCACTACTCCGCCCCTGAATCAGAACCGTTGTGGAGGGCAGCGCACTCTATATAAGCCACCCTCCCCACTGGTAAAGGGGTTAGCAAATAATTGTATTCCATATTCCACTCGACAACAAGCTCCGAGAGCACTAAGACGTAGGGCTGTTACCTCCACCGCAGAGGGGCCTGAACTCATACAACCTCGCCGTAGCTAGGACTCTGCCCATCTCATTCATACCCTACACTTCTACTGTCAGGCTTATACCCACGACAGTTGGCGCCGATGTTCAACGGCTCACAGGTTGCCTAGCGGCTTTGAGCAGGTTCATCAGTCGACTCGGCGAAAAAGCACTTCCTCTGTACCGACTCATGAAGAAATCAGATACCTTCGAGTGGACAGACGAAGCCCAAGTCGCATTCGACGACCTCAAAGTCCTACTTTCCACCCAGCCGGTTCTTACTGCTCCGCTCAGTAAAGAGCCCCTTCTTCTATATATCGCGGCTACAAATCAAGTCGTCAGTACTGTTCTTACAGTCGAGCGAGAAGAAGAAGGCAAAGCATACAAAGTTCAGCGGCCAGTGTACTACGTCTCCGAAGTCCTGACTCCTTCCAAGCAGAGGTATCCCCATTATAAAAAACTTATCTATGGGATATATATGACTGCGAAGAAGGTGGCTCATTATTTCCAAGACCACTCGGTATCTGTCGTTTCTGATGCTCCGTTGTCGGAAATTCTCCACAATCAAGACGCATCAGGCCAAGTGGCGAAATGGGCAATGGAGATGTTGTACTGTGACATCAAGTTTGAGGCCAAGAAAGCTATTAAGTCTCAAGCCCTGGCTGACTTTATAGCAGAATGGGTAGAACAACAACAACCGACCCACATCTACTCGGCTCATTGGACAATGTTCTTCGATGGGTCTAAGATGTTGAATGGCTTCGGCGCTGGTGTTGTGATCATATCACCGAAGGGCGACAAGCTCAAGTACGTGCTGCAGATACACTTTGATTCCTCCAACAACGAGGCAGAGTATGAAGCTCTCCTCTACGGATTGCGCATGGCCATTTCACTCGGCGTCCGTCGCTTGATGGTCTACGGCGATTCATATTTGGTGGTCGATCAAGTGATGAAAGAGTGGGACGTAAGGAACCCCACCATGACCACATACTGCAGTGCAGTGAGGAAGCTGGAGAAGAAGTTTGAAGGTATGGAGCTTCACCATGTTCCGAGACTAAAGAACCAAGCAGCTGATGAGTTGGCAAAACTCGGATCCACTCGTAGACCAGTCCCGAGTGATGTCTGCCTCAAACACCTCCACCTTCCCTCAGTCAAAGAAGATCCCTTCACAGAGGAACCGGTAAAACCCAAGAGCTCAACAGATCCGACTGAAGTCGATGTGCCTGCTGTGGTTGATCTGGTCATGGAGATTCTGGCTGTCATTCCCGATTGGACTGTGCCGATGATTGCATATATCCTGAGGCAAGAACTTCCAGAAGACGAAGTCCAAGCCAGGCAAATAGTCCGCAGGTCAAAGGCATTCACTGTCATTGATGGTCAATTGTACAAGGAGAGTGTTCCAGGCGTTCTTCAACGTTGCGTTTCCCCAGAGGAAGGGAAGTTGATCCTAGAGGATATTCACTCGGGAACCTGCGGTCATCACGCTTCTTCGAGAGCAATGTCGCCAAGGCGTTCAGAGCTGGTTTCTTTTGGCTGCGGGCAAATGAGATGGCTAAAGCTATGGTCGACCGATGTGAAGGCTGTCAGTTCTACTCCAACAAGTCCCACAAGCCAACATCTGCATTAAAGACAATCCCTCTTGTGTGGCCGTTTGCAGTTTGGGGATTAGATACAGTCGGACCATTCAAGACAGGCCAAGGAGGCTACACACATCTGTTGGTGGCAGTCGACAAGTTCACAAAATGGATAGAAGCCAAGCCCATCAAGAAACTCGACGCCTCAACGACTGTCAAGTTTGTCAGAGACATCATTTCCAGATTCGGGGTACCTCACATCATAATCACGGACAATGGGACAAATTCGACTCGGACAGATTCAAAGGCTTTTGTGCGAGTCAGGGTATCCGAGTGGATTTTGCTTCCGTAGCACATCCTCAATCCAAGGGACAAGCTGAGCGAGCGAATGGGCTTATTCTTCATGGTTTGAAGCCCCGACTCCTGCGAGAGGTGGGACACGCTGCTGGCGCATGGGTCACCGAGTTACCTTCAGTGCTTTGGGGCCTCTGCACCACTCCGAACAGATCAACGGGGCGATCACCGTTCTTCCTGGTTTATGGAGCAGAAGCGGTCCTTCTGAGTGACCTGCTTCATAATGCCCCACGAGTCGAACTCTTCTCCGAAGCTGAAGCAGAACAAGCAAGGCAAGATGGAGTAGATCTTCTAGAGGAGGAACGCGAGATGGCACTAACTCGCTCAACAATTTACCAGCAAGATCTGCGGCGCTTTCATGCGCGTCACGTCAGAAGTCGCACATTCCAAGCAGGCGACTTAGTGCTCCGAGTGGATCAGCAAAGACCCCACAAGTTGGCTCCGGCCTGGGAAGGGCCTTTCATTATCTCCAAGGTGCTGAACAATGGAGCATACAGACTCTACAACATTCAGAGGGAGACAGATGAGGCACGTGCATGGAACGGAGATCTCCTCAAGCGTTTCTATACGTGATCGCCGAGTGAAGCAGTGTAACGAGCAAGTATTGATGAAATAATATACAGCAGATTCAGGTTTTTGCAGATTCAGAGTTTTTCCACGGTCACAGACTCTGGTCACACCAAAAAAAACTTAGTTGCGATCATGAATCGCCTAAGTTCTAACTTCCTCCGAGTGTGCACTAAACGTCACACTCGGGGACTTAGCTACGATCCTGAATCGCCTAAGTACTAACTTCCTCCGAGTGTGCACTAAACGTCACACTCGGGGACTTAGCTGCGATCCTGAATCGCCTAAGTACTAACTTCCTCCGAGTGTGCACTAAACGTCATACTCGGGGACTTAGCTGTGATCAAGAATCACCTAAGGAATAACTTCCTCCGAGTGTGCACTAAACGTCACACTCGGGGACTTAGCTGCGATCCTGAATCGCCTAAGTACTCACTTCCTCCGAGTGTGCACTAAACGTCACACTCGGGGACTTAGCTGTGATCAAGAATCATCTAAGTAATAACTTCCTCTGAGTGTGCACTAAACGTCACACTCGGGGACTTAGCTGTGATCAAGAATCACCTAAGTTCTACCTTTCTCTGAGTGTGCACTTAACATCGCACTTGGGGACTTAGCTGTGATCAAGAATCAGCTAAGTAATAACTTCCTCCGAGTGTGCACTACACGTCGCACTCGGAGACTTAGCTGTGATCAAGAATCACCTAAGTTCTACCTTTCTCTGAGTGTGCACTTAACATCGCACTCGGGGACTTAGCTGTGATCAAGAATCACCTAAGTAATAACTTCCTCCGAGTGTGCAATACACGTCGCACTCGGGGACTTAGCTGTGATCAAGAATCACCTAAGTTCTCACTTTTTCCGAGTGTGCACTACACGACACACTCGGAGACTTAGCTGTGGTCAATAATCACCTAAGTTCTAACGGACTCCGAGTGTGCTCTAAACGTCGCACTCGGGGACTTAGCAGTGATCAAGAATCACCTAAGTACTAATCTTCTCCGAGTACGCACTAAACGCCGCACTCCAAACAACATTCAAACACAAGAGTAAACGCTTTCATTCGGATTCCAAAATTCTCGAAAGGATAGCTAACTCGGTGCGGATCAAGCTTACCCACACCGATTTAAAAGTGTGACAGCCAACAGAAGTGGCCAAAGTACCTTACAGATAAACACTCGGCATACCGAGGATAAAATTTTCTTACGCGTCAGCTAGGCCGGCGCCAGGACTGGAGGGCTCCACAAAAGTGTCCAAGTCGATTCCATCGGCGATGCGGGTAGCACTCTCAAGGAACGTCTCCATGAAGTCTTCGAATCGAAGCTTCTTCGTGTTGGCGACCTTCAGAGTCTTCAGTTTTTCCTCACGCACCTCCTTGCAATGGACTCGGACCAAGGACACAGCAACGTCTGCACCGCAACGCGCTGTCGATTTCTTCCACGACTGCACTCGGCTCGGAATCTCTTCCAGTCGCGCCATCAGGGTCTCCATCTCCTGCCACGATTCGTCTTCTGGCCAAAGTTCCTTGTCAATTCGGTCAACGACCTCTCTCAGTCGACCGATGAAAGGACCCACTTTGCCTACGCGGATATGCGCTCGGAGCAGATCCCGATTGGCGTCCTCGCCGAGTGGCATGTTGTCTTTAATGGACCGCTCCACAGCCGCCGCTTCAGCTTCAGCATCTACGCAAAAATCTGCAACAAAAGGACAAGCATACAATAAACGTCGAGTGTCACGCACGAAGTACAAGCACTCGGCAAAACATAAGACTTACTAGCCAGACGAGTCATCATCTGCCCAGCCCAGTCGTTGACATACTTCTCCTGAGCTATGCATCGTCTATTCATGACGACCATCTGATTCATGAGAGTAGTCCTCTGTGTCCTCATTCTCTCCACCTCCTCCGTCAACACTTTGTTTGCCTCCCGAGCCTCCTCCAAGGACTTCTCTCGTCCCTCTAGAGCATCCTTCATGCCGGCCATGGCGAGCATAGCCGCATCAAGTTCACCAGCGAACTGGTTCCTCTCCGCTCTCAGAGCCTCATAGGTCGTCCCCATTTCACAAGTTTTCTGCCACCAAGAAACAAGGGACAATCAGCAAGTTCAACAGTTAACAGTCTAAGTTCTTGAGACCCCTGCCGACGCAAGCAGTCGATAGCGGTCTCGGGGACTACACCCAGTGGGTTCACTGAGAGTGACCCCACTGGCACGCACCTCAAGCAGGCCTGCCCTATTGAGATGCATGTTATCACCTACGCCTTCGAGGCCAATACTACCCGACCTGAGTACAACTTACTCTCGGGGACTCTTACGTAAGTGCATTCCGACTGCAACAAATACTCGCACTCGGTAATCCTATCTACAGACACAACCAAACTCAAGCCAAAATGTATAAAGACAACTGTCGGTGCAAGCACTCGACAGAAGTCTCGGGGACTACATCCACTGGGTTCACTCAGAGTGAACCCATTGCAAACAACAGCTGCTATTCAAGAACACCCAGTGGGTTACAGGGGAAAAGTAAATACTTACTAGACCACTTACTCGGATATCATCGCGCAGCTCCAAGCTCCGCTGGTACAAGGCCGCAACGGAGTCATAAGCCCTTTTGGCTTCTCCAGCCATCAGCTCCGCCTGCACCATAGCCCCCTTGGCCGCTCCCACCTGCTCCTCCGGAAGACGCCGAATGCTGAATTCAGCATTCGACGAACCTGGAATCGTCGGAAGTTCCTGGGGCATCCCAAGGTCTGCCCCAGTCGGCTCCTCCTCCACCAGCACTGGTTCAGTCGGTGGCGGCGCCTCAGTAGGCAGGACGTCGGCGACGGGAGCAGCAGCAGGAGGAGCAGCCTCAAGAACAGGCTCCACAGCGGGGTCGGCTCTCCCCTGGTCGCCCTCGTCCAGGCAAATCGCCCCTGACAGGCCGAATGACATGACATCTTAGAAAAAGAGAGAAACAAGCCCTATGATAGAATTTGAGACACGATGGGATAAAACACTCGACGCTCTTACAACGCACCTGGCTGGGACGAAACGACGTTGTCCGTGTCCATGGGGTCGTCCCCTTGGCGAGCCGGAGAGGTGGCAGAGATAGCGACCCTGTCGAGTGAAAGCCATTCGGCCAGTAAACAGAAGTTCACTCGGATAACAAAAAGAACTGAAAGCTGGATACACTTACGTGGAGGTGACAGGGATAGCAACCCTCATTCGCGGCAGAGCCTTCCCAGGCTTAGGCCCACTCGGCTTGGGCGCCTTAGAAGACTGGCCCGCGGGCTCAGCGGCGGCGTCCCTGGCCCTCTTGGTGCTTCGAAACTCGGGACCACCGGAGCAGTAGGTGGAGCGCTCGACGACGCAGGAGGAGCCGAAGGGACGGCGGGCTCGTGTCGGCGCTTGGTCCGATGCTCTGGTCGTGGAGGTGGCGAGTCTTGCTCCTCGTCTTCTTCCTCTTCCTCGCTGTCCTCCTCCTCCGATCCCCGCTGTCGGAGACGTACTCGGCGCTCTCCACGCTGCCCTCCTGGCTGCCTTTCTCCTCTTCCTCCTCCGGATTCCCATTCGAGACGGGGGAGAACCAGTTGGTCCACGCCTGCATAAAGTTCAGTCGGAAACATTAGACATCACACGGAGATATAGACAAACGACTGGAATTAAGACAGTTCAATGCACTCGACAAGTGCCACTCACCTGATTCGGTGGAGGATGATCCGCGCTGTAAGGCTTCACTCGCCGAGCTCCTTTGGGGTTCTCACAAGGACCCGTGATTTGGAGCACCCACGAGGTCACCCTCTCCTCGGTCACGCCAACCACGTTGGTCCGAGTGGAGTCTTCGGGCCCCGTGTAATGCCACATAGCATGGTCGCGAGCCTGCAGAGGCTGGATCCGCCGACCAAGGAAGACTTCCAACAGGTCTATACCGGTGACCCCCCTCCTGACGACATCCATGAGTGCCTCAACCAAGGGCTGGATGTCGTTCTTCTCGGCCTTCGAGAGCGCGAGCTGCTTAGGCGGGGCGGGCCAATCTAGACTAAAAGGAGGCAGCCCAGTCGACGCATTCGGACAGGCGATATCCTGGCAGTAGAACCACGTCAACTGCCAGTTCCTAACCGACTCACTTAACTGGAGAGCAGGATAGCTACTCCGACTCTTCTTCTGGAATCCTAAACCTCCGCAGAGCTGGAGGAGGTGCGTCTTATCATCCGACTGGCTAAGACGTTTGATAGTTTGGGATCGGGCGGAGAAGATGTGTTTGAACAAACCCCAATGGGGGGGCACCCGATGAAACACTCACATAAAACTATGAAGGCAGAAAGGTGGGCAATGGCATTCGGAGGAAAATGGTGAAGTTGGGCTCCGAAGTGATTCATGATGCCCTTGAAGAAAGGATGCGGGGGCAAAGAAAAACCTCGGTGGACGTGGCTGAGCAGCAGGACGCGCTCCCCCTCCCGAGGCGCTGGCTCGACCTCGTCCTCCGCCGACAGCCTCCAGGACTTGTGCACGATCATCCCGTGCTCCACCAGCTGTAGTAGATCCCCCTCCGTCACCGTGGAGGGGAGGAAGTCGCCCTGGATCCATTCCGCCGGCAGCTGCCGCTGCCGCCGCTGAGCAGGCGCCGCCGTCTTCCCCTTCTTCTTCCTCGCCTCCATCTTGCTGGTCCGGCCCTTGGTCATGGCGGCGACTGCGAGCCCTCGGGAGGAAGGAGAAGGGAGGAGTGTAGGGGCGCTGGAGGTGGCGAGAAGGGCGGAGCAGGCGAAAGCAAAGGATTCGGCGAGCGTAACAGAGAAGCCTCGCCGCCGAGATTTATATAGGGTTCCGACTGGGTCACTGGCGAGTGGCCCCGAAACCTTATCCCCTCGACCCACCGCGGCGATATTAGTGGAGGGGTTGAAGGCGCGAGAATCGAGGCGTCAGGCGCTACTCGAGCGCGCTGGCGTCATCCCCGCTGAGCGCGCGGAAACCGAAATTTGAGGATCCCGGAAAATCCGGCGCTGTCAGTTGACCGGTCGCGTCAGAAGATGCCGCCGAAGCACTCGGTTCCCGACAGTCTGTTTCGCGAGTACTTCCACTCGGCTCGTCGATCAGAAAAGTAAAAATGGACCGAGGCAAGCAACGCCCAAGCCGAGTCCGTTCCAGTCGGATCCAACTTCAAACATCGCTTCGTCGTTCCAACCCCAATCCATTCGGGGACTAATGATGGGGTTATAGTCCTAGGGTAGGGTCATAGGACTGCCCTATAGGTCCTACCCAAGGACTACCCCTCCCAAAGGACAAGGGCCTTAGTCAGTTCCGACTGACTTAAGGAATCCCCATCATCCAGTCGGTAGCAGGTCCTCGATGACGTCGAGTCGGAGAGTAACATTCAGAGCGTATCTAGCTGACCGACTGGATATCACTCGGTACACCGTGACCCCCGTGAGGGGAAACGGTCGTACGTTTCCAGGTGCATTTATTAGCATTTAGGTCGTCCGTTACCTGTAACGTACACATTCAATCGCCACTACTCCGCCCCTGAATCAGAACCGTTGTGGAGGGCAGCGCACTCTATATAAGCCACCCTCCCCCACTGGTAAAGGGGTTAGCAAATCATTGTATTCCATATTCCACTCGACAACAAGCTCCGAGAGCACTGAGACGTAGGGCTGTTACCTCCACCGCAGAGGGGCCTGAACTCATACAACCTCGCCATAGCTAGGACTCTGCCCATCTCATTCGTACCCTACACTTCTACTATCAGGCTTATACCCACGACACCTTCTCCACCGCACGAGTCTGATGATGTGCAAGTACCTCCTGCCACTCCTATTCCGGTGATACAGGAGGTTGGGCAGTCACTTGGCATTGCCCCTGAGAAGCTAACTGTGGGTCGACTTATGGAAGATCCTGCTGATTCCGCGCCACCGTCTGCTGATGATTAATTCACTTACGTTAATTTGTTACTGTACTGGCTCCATGTACTGTGAGACTTCTGCTTTCTCTGTCTTTTGGTTAACTGAACCTTGGTCGCACAGGCTATTACATAGCCCTGCATTTGCTCTATATATATTGTCCAATGGATAGTCGTTCTACGAGAAGTTGGCGTGTGCTGTGTTGGAATGTGCGTGGTCTAAATTCGGACCATAGGCAACATGCGGTTCGTAACAAGATTGATGAGAGCCTAGCTGCTGTGGTGTGCTTGCAGGAAACCAAAATGTAGTCACTTGAGTTTCGTACAGTCAAGTGTTTCTGTCCCAAACATTTTGATCATTTTGCCTACTCTCCCTCCAGGGGGGCATCAGGGGGGCTTATCACCCTTTGGAACTCTTCCGTTCTTACCGGTCAGTTAGTTGAATGCACACCCTATGGTTTGATCATCTCCTTTACCTCAAATCATACTGGTGAATCCTGGACTTTGGTGAATGTCTATGGTCCTTGTCAAGGTGAAGCTAGAGATCTTTTTGTCAGCTGGCTATACAGTCTTCATATACCCACTGGGCTAATCGGTTGCTTCTTGGAGATTTTAATTTCATTAGATTCCCTGACAACAGAAACCTTCCTGGGGCTGATGTAAATGACATGTTCATATTCAATGAAATTATTGGGCATCTAGGATTGCTGGAACTACCCATTAAAGGAAGATCTTTCACTTGGTCCAATATGCAAGATTCCCCTCTTCTGGAGCAGCTAGACTGGTTTTTCACATCAGCCAACTGGATCTCCTCATATCCTCTTACACAAGTTCTACCCCTTGCAAAGACAGCTTCTGATCATGTTCCTTGTGTGGTCACTGTCAACACTTCCATCCCTAAGTGCAACTTATTTCACTTTGAAAACTACTGGGTTGAAATGGAGGGCTTCATGGAGTGTGTTCAGCAATCCTGGCTCATTCCTTCCAGGAAAACCCATATTACTGCTGTCATTATGGATACAATGAAACATCTTAGGCAGGCTCTGAAAAAGTGGCAGACAAACCTATCTCAGTTGAAAACTTTCATCTCCAGATGCAATCAAGTTGTGTTGTGCTTGGATGAGCTTGAGGAATTGAGGACACTATTCAGACCGGAGGCTAACTTCAGGAATATTGTTAAGTTACACTTGGAGCATCTTTTGCATCTCTAGTGCTTATACTGGAAAAAGAGAGCCACTATCAGATTTGTTAAAGTTGGTGAGGAAAACACGAAATTCTTCCATGCTATGGCTACTGAGAGATATAGGAGGAATTCCATTGCATCTCTGAAGTTAAATGATGGTTCCATCATATCTGATCATGATCAAATTGCTGCATGCTTTTGGGCATCTTTTAAGGATAGAATGGGCACTTCTCTTGGCGTTAACATGTCATTTGATTTAAAATCTATGCTTCAGAAGGTGGAGGGTGTCGATATTCTCACAGAACCTTTTTCTAAGTCTGAAATGGACAAGACTGTTCAGGAAATGCCCATTGACAAAGCTCCTGGTCCTGATGGTTTTAATGGTCTTTCCTTCAAGAAATGCTGGCCTATTATCTCCCCTGAGTTTTATCAACTTGCTGCTGCTTTCCATGCTGGTCATGCTCAACTTGATAATATGAACTCATCTTATATTACTCTGATTCCCAAGAAGAGATCACCTGAACAAGTGGGAGATTACAGACCAATATCACTTACTAGGATGGGTCTCAAATTTCTGTCCAAAATGATTGCTAACAGGCTACAGTTGCAGATTGTGAAGTGTCTTCACAAGAATCAGTATGGTTTTATCAAGTCTAGAACCATTCAAGATTGTGTTGGATGGACTCTGGAGTACCTGCACCAATGCCATCGACCCAAGAAACCTATAGTCATTCTCAAGCTGGATTTTGAAAAGGCATTCGACTCTGTGGAACATGAGTTCATTTTTCAGATTCTCAAACATAAAGGCTTCAATGACATATGGATACTTTGGGTAAAGCAGCTACTAACTTCTGGCTCATCTTCGGTCCTGATCAATGGTGTGCGTGGAAAGAAGTTTATGTGCAAGAAAGGAGTCACGCAGGGAGATCCCATGTCCCCACTGCTTTTTTGCTATTGCTGCTGATTTTTTACAGACTCTGGTTAACCAACTGCTGGTGGAGGGTCTAATTCAGCTGCCCATACCTTGTCATGATAAGGATTTCCCCATAGTGCAATATGCTGATGATACCCTTATCATCCTACCTGCTAATAAACCTCAATTGTTACAGTTCAAGAAAATGCTCTTACTTTTCTCCCAATCCACTGGATTACAGGTGAATTATCACAAATCTGCCCTTCTACCTGTCAACACTCCTCCACAGCAACTCCAGGACCTGGCAGACTCCATTGGCTGCAAAGTGGGATCTTTGCCCTTCACATACCTTGGCCTTCCAGTTGGGACAACTAAACCAAGAATCATTGATCTCATGCCACTGGTTGATAACATGGAAAGAAGGCTCAGTGCTAGTTCATCTTTTCTAGCTCAGGGGGGAAGGTTACAGTATTTAAACTCAGCACTGTCTTCTATGCCTATCTTCTTTCTATGCAGTCTGGATATCCCACCAGGCATACTGAAGCAGCTTGAAATAATTCAAAGGCAATGTCTATGGAGGAAAAATGGGCAAGATCATGCACCCTCTCTTGCTTCCTGGCAACTGGTGTGCAGACCTAAAAACAAAGGGGGGTTAGGTATTATGAACCTAGCAATCCAGAATGAAGCACTGCTGCTCAAGCATGTTGATAAATTTCTAAATCATGCTGATATCCCATGGGTTCACTTGATCTGGAACACTTACTGTCATGACACAGTACCTCAGGGAACTGCCCTTTGTGGTTCTTTTTGGTGGAAGGATATCTGTAAACGGCTTGACAAATTCAGATCAGTTACATATGTTCAGCCTAACAAGGGTGACTCCTTCCTGTTTTGGTCTGACTCCTGGTTGATTGGAAACTCCACTAGGCCTCTGGCTGCTAGATTCCAAAGACTTTTTTCTTTTGTGGCTGATCCTTTCTGCACAGCTCAAGAGGTCTTTACAGCCTTTTATGATGACAGCATGCTCTCTATGTTCCACTTGCCACTGTCTTCTCAAGCTTACCAGGAAGACAGAGATCACTTATTCTTCAACTGTCTTTTCAGTACCAGGGTCTGGAATTACCTGCAGATCACATGGCAGGGTCCATCCATGTGGAGTGCTACTGTAGCTGCTAAAAGAGACTTCCATAACCCCTTTTTTGCTGAGGTGGTCTTCACTGCATGTTGGAACATCTGGACTATCAGAAATGCAAAGGTCTTTAACCAGGAGCAGCCAAAGTTCAGAAAATGGAGATCTAGCTTCATCCATGACATTTCCGGGTTAGCTCATAGAATTAAGGCTAGTTTCAGGGATGATCTCCTTAAATGGGTTTCCTTTTTGCCTCCTTGAGGTTTGTAGCCTTAGCTCCTCATCCCACTTGTAAATTCTGATTTCTTCTTGTACATACTGCTCTTATATATGGGAATAAAAGAAAAAAGGCTATGGGGGTTTTTCCCTACAGTAGCCGGTCAAAAAAAAGATTTACGACTTAGTGCATCAGCCATAACATTGGCCTTCCCCGGGGTGTAAGTTATCCCTAAGTCATAATCCGAGATCAACTCAACCCACCGTCTTTGCCTGAGATTCAAATCCGGCTGGGTGAAGATATATTTCAGACTTTGGTGGTCAGTGAATATTTCGCAACGATTACCAAGAAGGTAACATCGCCAGGTTTTTAGTGCATGGACTACAACTGCAAGCTCAAGATCATGAGTGGGATAATTATCCTCATGTGGACGCAACTGTCGAGATGCGTATGCAATAACATGACGATCTTGCATGAGAATGCAACCTAATCCTTGTCGCGAGGCGTCGCAATAGATAACAAAGTCCTTAGAGAAATCTGGTGGTAGCAACACAGGTGCGGAAGTCAGGCGTCTTTTTAGTTCCTGGAAGCTATGCTGACACTGTGGTGTCCACTCGAACTTTTTATCCTTGTTGAGGAGTTCAGTTAGAGGCTCTGTAACCTTGGAGAAATTCTCGACAAAGCGGCGACAATAGCTCGCTAGACCAAGAAAACTCCTAACTTGCTTAACCGATTCAGGTTGAGTCCAATCAAAGACGGCTTGAACTCTCTCGGGATTGACAACAATACCCTTGCCAGAGATTACGTGACCTAGATAGGTCACTTCTGGTAACCAAAATTTACATTTTGAAAACTTGGCATAAAGGCGATGCTCTCGAAGTTTCATCAATACCAGCCTTAGATGCTCGGCATGTTCTTGTTCGTTCTTCGAGTAGATGAGAATATCATCGAGGTATACCACGACGAATTTATCCAGATACTCCATGAAGATTGAATTCATCAAGCGAGAGAAGGTGGCTGGGGCTTTGGTTAAACCGAAGGACATGACGGTGTACTCATATTGGCCATAACGAGTAACAAAAGCCGTTTTTGGAATGTCCCCGTTCTTGATCTTGATTTGATGGTATCCCAACCTCAAATCCATTTTTGAGAAGACTGAGGATCCAGCGAGCTGATCATACAGGTCGTTGATCCTGGGGAGCGGATACTTGTTCTTTATGGTGACCAGATTCACTGGTCGATAATCTACAACCATCCGATCCGTTCCATCCTTCTTCTTGACGAAGAGGATGGGGCAAGCCCAGGGAGAAGAGCTAGGACGAATGAAACCTTTATTCAAGACCTCATCTAGTTGCTTCTTAAGTTCGACTAGCTCCAAGGGTGCCATCTTATATGGTCTTCTGGCTATTGGAACAATTCCCGGAACAAGATCTATCGCGAACTCTACATCTATGTCAGGTGGAATTCCTGGCAGTTCCTCTGGAAAAACATCCAGGAAGTCACGGACTACCGGAATGTCTTCAAGTTCCGGAAGAGGGTTGGCATTGAGGGAATAGAGTTGGCATTTGGCAACTCGAGTAGAGACATTGACTATTTCACCCGAGGGATGGGTAAGCTAAACATTTCTAGAATGAGTATCAATCTTGGCATAATGAGCTGACATCCAGTCCATACCCAAGATGATATTAATATCCGAAGATTTCAGGGCTATCAATGAGGCTAGAAAAACTAGCCCGTCTACTAGAATTTCATTGTCATAGGTTATCCTAGAGGTTTGCCACTTATTACCAGGAGTTTGGACAACCAATGGAATTGGCATATCACAGAAAGACATGTTATGCAACTGTGCATAACTTTCTGAAATGAAGGAATGAGAAGACCCCGTGTCAAAAAGAACAGACACTGGGTGATTATTAACAAGAAGCGTACCCAGTATGACGTCGGGATCCTGTGCAGCTTCTTCTACTGAGACATAGTTCACACGGCCACGTGCAGGAGTTGGCTTCACATAGTAAGCTTTGCCTGACTTCCCTTGCCCGACGGACTTTCCGGGTTGCTTGGCACCCACATTCTAAGGACACTCACGGGAATAGTGCCCTGGTTCTCCACACTTGTAGCATATCACTTGGTTGGCACGTGGTGCAGCATTGCTAGCTGGACCACCATAGGTTTTTGCTGGAGGGTTGGTCTGATTCGTCTGAGGCGCCACATAGGATGGCATCGGAGTGTATCTTGGCGGTAGAGAACTATTTGGAACCCACAGCCTGCGTTTTGGAAACGTGGAACCAGATGACGAGCCAAAATCACGGGAGTGCTTCTTTGTGGCTTCAAAGTCGGTATGACCAGTCTCGGCACTGATCGCCTTGTTGACAAGGGCTTGGAAGCTTGTACACTCGTGGAGGCGCAAATCACGACAAAGCTCAGGGCTCAGACCCCTACGGAATCTTGCTTGCTTCTTGGCGTCAGTAGACACCTCCTCTGTTGCATAGCGGGCGAGGTTACCGAACTTGCGGCTATAGGCATCCACGGTCAACTCGCCCTGGGTGAATGCACATAACTCCTCTCTCTTTCTGTCCATCAGGCCCTCTGGAATATGGTGCAGACGGAAGGCTGCACTAAAGTCTGCCCATGTGGCTGCTGGTTTAGTAGGACGCATAGCTTCAAAGTTCTCCCACCACAGATTGGCGGGTCCTTCGAGAAAATATGCCGCAAAGGTCACCTTGTCGGCCTCAGAAACATTCGCAGAGCGAATCTTACGTGAGATACTGCACAACCAATCATCAGCGTTGAGGGGATCGACGGAGTGATGGAACTTTGGAGGATTCAGCTTCACAAAGTCATTGAGGGACACTGCAACATTCCTAGGCCGACGAGCCGTATTCTGCTCAATACGCTCTAACAGTCGGTTGGTCTCCCTTTTGTTCCTCTCTGCCTCAAGCATCATTTCTGCCAGAGAGGGCGGGTGAGGCAGGTCTTCCTGCGACGCTTGACTACCCTCGCCTTGCTCATGAGCAGGGGCACGGTTCAACCTGGTGAACACCATCCTCACAAACAAACTCACAGCTTAGACCAATATCATTATCAATACTAGCTATTGATTAAGAATGCACTGAACACATGGAATGCGGAAATGAATATCCGAACAACATGGTAACAAGCAACTGCTATATATACACCATGGTTCATACACACCCTTACATAGTTCAGTACAACCTTAACCGAAGAACAAACTACTGAAATTATGAAACTTCTCATCAGAGGCTTACAAGCTTCCTATACATTATTTATCTAGGCCTCCGGAATTCATTTCACATCACAAGCATACTTCACAAGTCACACAGGACTGTGAATGTACAGCTACTACCATACTATCCTTCCACTCACAGCTCAGGCATCCGCATAGAACATCTCGTAAAGATTGCCTCCATGGCCTGGAAGCTCAACCTGCGGATCAGGAAATACTCTGGCCTGAGATCCCTGGGATCCATAAGGACACGGATGTGGCCTTGGTCCCCTGACTAGTGGTAGTAGGGGTCCCCGAAGAGGGGTGACTCCTCCTATAGCGGGCCAGTCAACATGGGCCGGAAGATGGGTTCTAACAGGGTTCATCATCTCCATATCTCCATACCCTGTCTGGACTACCGGTGCCAGCTGTGTCAAAGCCGTCCAAAGACGGGCACGTGTAGCATAAAGCTCCATGCGGAGAGCACGAGGATCCCTGTCTCTATTCTCTAGCATCTCAGCAGTGGACTGCAATAGCGGATCCTCCATAGAGGAATCAAAATAGACCCCACTGATGTATCCCTCTTCACCAGGCTGAGAGGCAGGAACATAGCAGAACTCTGAGTTCTGTGCAGTGCATGTCTCGCCCTCATAATAGTCAGCATTGAATAGGCAGCATCTTGTACTGCCATGTCAACAGTGACTCCCAATCCATAGGACCAATGGATTGGCTCCTCAGCTCTAGGGTAGTCTGGAAATACCCTAATAGTGCAAATATACTGGCTCTGGTTGAAGTCTCGGTACTGTTCCTCCACTGTGTACTCTGGGTACCAGCGGTAACCGCACACCGACATCACCCTGACTAGCATGGCCGTATGACCCGACACATCAATGCACCTGGTCAGACGAACCACCTGACGAGAAGGACGGCCAGGCATATGAAAATAGAGAGTAATGCAAAAGCCTTAGAGCTCTGAATCTAAAATTGGGCAGCATAATGGCTATAAATGCCCAAAAACAATTTTGAGACAACCCAAAAATAGAATAGCGTAACCACTCAACTATCAAGTTCAGTTCTCTGATCATCAAACTTACTTCCTTTTCCTAGGGATAAAAGAAACCCAAATATCTCTCGACCCATAGTCTTATAATCTACCGATCAGAAACACGATACATATCAAGTACGACACACGTACGCATGGCATACCGATATGTATAGATACATCGATGGCATCACAACATAACCATAAACATACAAGCTTTATTTAAAAGGCTCGAAAGAGACACACACATAATATTACACAGTAGGGGTCTCACGACCCATCATAACTGTCATTCAAGTTACAAGCCAGCGGAAGTAGATAAACTGTCTGAGTACAGACAGATGAAACTAGAAGGCACATGGCCTGACTATACTACAGACCCACCCTAGGGCCAGATCGTAGCTGGGATACCAGCTACTCATCGTCGTTGATGTCTAGGAAGAACCCTCCATCAGGGTCATTAACAACCTCTGCAACAAATTATTAAGCAAACATGAGTACAGAGGTACTCAGCAAGACTTTAGGATAACTATCTACTCATGCAATGTATCAATAAGGAATTGTGGGGTTTCATGCGGAAAGCCAGCATTTGACTCGTGGCTAGACAACTTGCATTTTAAAACAATTTTTTACAACTTGATTTCTCGCACACGAGTCCACTAAGACCACAACAATACTCCATCGTGGAATCATTCCGTCTCCATACGGAAATGCCATCCACGACACTCATGCTTATCTTGACAATTTTATGAGTAGGCATTGAAGTTATCTATGAACAACATATGTCTCCAAGTAGTCCATATCCGCGGACGCCGCTATTCGAATAGATCATAACCCTGCAGGGGTGTACTTCGTCACACACGCTCTCGCCACTTATCGCCACGTGCACGTCATGCACCTCGGCAACCTTCAAGCGGAAGCCCAGCGAGGGAGTCGGCCACGACAGTTAACCACACTAATACTTAGTCCAGGTCTATCGCCTATCTGAGGGTAACCCGCACGGAAGTCCGGTCGAGGTTTCCGCCACGGCCCCAAATGATGTGCGCAGGGTTCCCAAGCCCACCATCCGGGTGCCACTTGGTACACCGTGCCACTGCCTACCGCATCATAGCCCACCTCTCAGGTCAGCGCTATGCACGGCCTCCAGCATGACTATAAACACCAGAAACTACTTGCAACTCCTGGACCGAGTACTAAGCGATTAATAAGTCGAGAGGGTCAATTAAGTATCCCAACGTGTGGTAGTATCTAGTCTTGGATTAAATACACGGAACTCAGTTCCTAAGGACGGTTCCAATGAAACAACCCGCCATGTACTCCTACATAGCCTTCCATCGGTACCTTTACCAAATCAGGTTCAACACAAAACCTTTACTTACTGAACACATTCTCACAATTCTGTTCATCCCCCAGATGACAGAGCATACACAACTCTAAGCATAGCATGCATAGAAGGATAAGGCACTTCATGGCTCAAGCATCTACCAGGTATGCTAGGTTGCAAGGTTCAGCTATTTACCGTGACAAAGACATGTCATGCAAAGGAAGTGGGTTCAACTAACGTGGCAAAAGCATTTGAAGCATTTGATCCTAATGCAATAAGTAAGTGCAGGAGCGAGAACATGGGATTTATCGGGATGATCAAAATGGTTGCTTGCCTTGTTGCTTAAAGGAGGGACAATATCCGTCAATCGGATATTCAGTGGAATCCGGAGGGGCGGAGCCTACCAAAAGAAATGACAACAATCAATAACAATCATATGCAGCAAGATGATGCATGAGCATGGCATGAGGATGCAAGGTGGTATGCTAATATAGCTAACATTTATTAGGTTTGAAGTTGATTTGAATCATATTCAAATATCACTTCAAACGAGGTATTCTCGAATACCATTTTAATTGATTCGACATGATGCTCAGATCAACTTGTTTTTAACATGCATGGAAATGATATGTTAAGTTGCTGGTTGTGATTGAACAATGTTTGATCATAGTATTTGAAGTGGAATTCAAATGATTTTCAAATTCCATCTCCATAGCATTTATAAAATTTAACTTATTCATTATTCTACATGTTTGGTCAAGTAACATTTTCAAACATGTTTGAAAATGACATATTCAGATTCCTTGGATTTTTCTGATACTTTTTCATATATAAATTATTTTCATTGGACTTACAGATTAATTTCTATGATTTTTAGAAGTTTTGGCATTTTTCTGGAATTCTTTTAAATCAGAAATCCACTTATTGCGTCAGCATGGCATCAGCAGGTCCAACTGGCCGTTGAAAGTCAAACCTGACCAGTGGGACCCACTGGTTAGTGACTGTGGTTAGTTTTAGATTAGTTTTAAACTTAATTAGCTAATTGACAGCATTGGACCCTCATGTCAGTGACTTATTAGTTTAATTGATTTTATTTTTATTAATCCAAAACATCCAGAGGCTGGCCCCACGCGTCAGTGGCTCAGGCCAGCTGAGATGTGAGCCTCCGGCGACACCAGAGACGGCGGAGGGCATCGGAAACTCGTCTCCGACGACCAAACGCACGGCGGAGACCATAGGGAGATCGGCCAGTCGACGACGCGAACGAGGGGGCAAACCCCAGGGGCTGGGGTGGCCGGAATCGACGCCGGCGACGAGCTCGGTGGCGAACAAAGCTCGGCCATCATCGAGGTTATCGGAAACAGGGTGAAATCACGCGGGGCTGGGCTCCTAAAGCATCTACGCGACGGCCTGAAGCTGCTGGTGGCCTCATATGGAGCAACCCTTCACCGGAGGGCTACCGGCGACGAGCTGCAGCGGCGGTCCTCGTCGGGCTCCGGTGGAACTAGGCCTAGAGGAAGAGATCGACGGAAAAATTTGGGGGAAAGCTGCGCAAGCTCACGGGGAGTGAAGTGGTGGCGCTAGCTTACTCGGGGAGGCGCTGTAGGCGTCGAATCGATCGGAGCTCGTCGGCGGCCGAAGCTTGAAGACGACGGTGCCGTGGGCGTTGCAGGGCTCGGGGGACCTTCGGCTTCTGCAGGGAGGACCAGCTCGTCGAGGCAGAGCGAATGGGGCACTCGGGGCAGAGAACTAGTGGCCAGAGGCACGGGCAGCTCGAGCTCGAGCTCCTGTCAATGGCGGCAGTGGGGGAGGAAGAAACCGAGAGGAGAGGGGGAAAATGGAGCGCGGGAATGGATAGGCCAGAGCTCGGGGAGGTTATCCCTGCTGTCGCGCTGTCCTAGGGAGCTCCGGAGCGTGCCACGGCGAAGCAGGAGGTGGAGGAGACGCCGTGGGCGTTCGCTCCTATGCCAGAAGGCAGGAGGAAGAAGACACCCCTGCCCCTGGTGGGCTGGGCCTCCTCAGGGCGACAGGTAAGCTTCTCTCCATTTTTTCTGTTTTGTTTCTGTTTTGCTAACTATTTGATTTGCTATTTATTTCAGCTCCAAAATAGTTTACAAAAAAATATTTTGAACACACCAGAATATTTGTTGGAATATATACAACCATTCCTGAAGTTTTCAACATTTTTTGAAAACTTAAAGTTTTTGAATTCAAATTTAAACTTGAATCCAGTAGCTTTTTGCATTTAAATAAAATGCCAAAAGTGTTATGAAAATAGTTCTCTTCACTGCTTATTTGCTTCCATGAATTATCAGAAAAGTTGAACTTTTCTTGAGGCCATTTTGGGTTCATTGATTTGAACAAGTTTAGAATTTCTTTGAATTTGAGAAGTGGCTAGGGTTTTTGAGTTTTTCTTCACCACTTGCTTTGTTCTTGTTGAAATTTTCTTGGATGCAATGCAAAGAAGATATGATCACAATGCTATACTTGATTAGGGTTTCAGATATGTGACAATCTCCCCCTCCGGAGAGAAATTCCCCCGACAGAATCTCTTTGTCGTAGAGCAAAAGGGCCTCTGCCTAGGTTCCTGCCTCGATACGGCGACACTTTGTTCTGAAAGTATGCTTATGCTTTTTCTATGTCAGAACACACCATATAGGAAAATGGGGGGGGGGGGGTCGGAGCCCTGGTCGGCCCCTAGGAGGCAACAGGCTGCGACCGGGTGGGGGGGGGGGGGGGGTCGGGAGCCCTGCTCAGCCCCTAGGAGGCAACAGGCCACGACCGGGGGAGGGGGGGGGGGGTGGTCGCACCTTGTTGGCTCGTGGCCAGCAGGTGCCCCCTGTGGTATATTTTTGGCCCATTAATTCTTATATATTCCATAAAAAATTCTCCCCTGAAATTTTAGGTTATTTGGAGTCCACTTCCTTTTTCTTTGTTTTCAGGTCTAGAATTCCAGTTTCTGGCAGTTTTCCTCTTCGTGGTGTACCTTGCACATTTGGAGAGAAAAGACATAAGAATTGTATCATAATGAGGAATAATGGACAAGAATAACATAAATATCAATAGGAATGCATGATGCATAATGGATGTATCAATTCCCCCAAGCTTAGACCTCGCTTGTCCTCAAGCGAAAGCCGAACTCAATAGTAGTGACCACATGATTTGAGAGAGGTGTCAATAAAAATAGAATACAAAAATGAGGGCATCATGAATATTGACATAGCAACAAGTTGATCATAAAATAGCTTCTCATAATAAAGTAACAATCCATCCATAATATTTTAATTATAAGGCATAATCATTATTGACAATCAACAAATTAAGTTATTAGTTATCGAGACAATGATAATTCATCATATTCCAGAGAAGAGTCTATGTAAAAGCTTTTCATTGTAGCAAGTTCACATAGTGAACTATCATATAGTGTTCTATGATTGCTGACACTCATTGCATATTTTTTGAACTAGTGTTCCCGTTGGACAGAAGATGGGGGCTTCATAGTTTTTGCCACCCAACTTATTTACCTCGAGGATAATGTCAACAATAATGCTTCATGATCACCTACATTCAAGTGGATATATTTATCCGGATCTATCCTCAACACATGATAATTGCCAACTAGAGAGTTAATAGGTTGGAAAAAGCATAAACTTTATTGACTCTTGCAGAGAAGTGAATTCATGAAGATAAAAGATAAGCCCTTCACATAGGGAAGTAGAGGTTTTCATGCACTTTTAAGTTTGTGCATGTGCAAACTCTTAATGCAAAGGAACCCACTTTATATTGCACCTTATGATAACAAACTTTATTATGCACTCTATCGCTTTTATTTCTTTGCCATCACAAGATCGTACAAAGCTTATTTTCCCTTGTAATAAAAGGTCATACATATTTAAGAGCAATTTTTAATTCTTGATGTAGTGATGACAATTACTTGAAGGATCTTATTTAATCCATAGATAGGTATGGTGGACTCTCATGGAAAGAAACTAGGTTTAAGGGGTTATGGATGCAAAAATAGTATCTCTACTTAGTGCAGAAAGTTTTGGCTAGCAAAAGATCTAAAGCAAGCACCACAAGTTAAGGTATCCAAGACCATATAACTTCTAGTGAATGTAAACTATCTTGATCCTTACTTTGTCTTCCATGTACAACATCAACACTTGAACATTATATAATATTTCATGGGGGCTCAAAATCATAAAATAGTTCCAAGATAGTGTATTTGTATGTAAATCTCCTCTCCTCTATCATAATCTTGCATAGACTGTATAAATGGCTGATGCTATGTTTGTTTATTCTCAACAACTTTTATCACTTATACCTTTTCTATGTGAAGTCATTACTACCGATGGGACTATCATATGAGCTTTTCTATATCTTCTATTTCAATGCTATGATGATAGATGCATGAGAATAAAGCACACAAACTCAACTAATATTTATTATATAACTCTCACAGTCGATTACAAGGATAGATAGATGTCGGGACCCCGATCCTAAATCATAAGAACCCAGCCTGTAACACATCACATCACTTTGCGGCCTCACGCACGCTAAACTCCACGGCTGCCACCTTACCTTGGCCGGGACCGTTTGCGTCTTTTGGCTCAAGTATACGAATATGTTGCTAGCGTTCGAATGACAAAGAACCCGGGTCGACATGACTAGTTATAAACCCAAGCGGTACATCCGTACAGGGACATGCATACATAACCCAGCAAAGCGGGTGTCGGTCATCAGCGTGTGTAGACGAGTCGTAGCAAGCTACAAGGACTCCATTACACCGCGTGACATTTCCCCGAGGGGATAGACACAACAGCAAAGAAGGATACATGTCGGTCAATCAATGTGTTCCGAGCAGTAGCAAGCTACCAAGGCTCGATAGAAGCACAAAGAGGCATTTACCTGTAAAGAGTACTACTAAAGGCACACAACTAGGTGTCGAATCCCACACGTATAATGCATTTCATAACATACACACAATATGCACAATATGTGTAGATACAACATGGCATCACAACATAACTCTATGACTCAAGCTTTTATTAAGGACTCATAAGAATCAACATAGTGTGTTATTACAAACAGGGGTCCCGTGACCCGACACTCAAGTCATACAAACAACAAGCGGAAGCAAATCATGTCTGGGTACAGACATCTACTAAAAGTGGCTGGAAGAGCCTGAAAAGCTACTACGACCCTACCAAAGGAGCTAGACCTCCGTCTGGGATTCCCAAGCTATTCCGGTCAACATCGAACACATTGCGTAGATCCTTTTGATGAGTCTAAGTCTTCTGTGCAAAAACATGAATAAAGCAACCATGAGTACAAAGGTACTCAGCAAGTCTTACATCAGAACTATCTACATATGCATCATGTTCCAATGAAAGGATTGTGGGGTTTGATTGCAGCAAGCCAGCTTTGACTCTTGGCTAACCTGTACTACGACTACAAGTTCTTTCTTTGAGGTGGGATAGCGCACACGAGTCCACATATTCACCAATTCAATACACCACTATGGATCCACTCTCGTCTCCCTACGAGAAATCCTTTCATAGCACTCACACTTATCTTGCATGTTTTAGAGTATCCATTTAAGTTGTCTATGTACCACGTAATGCTTCCAAGTAATCCATATCCGAGGATGCGGCTATTCGAACAGATTGAATCACCCTGCATTGGTATAATTCTTCACACACGCTCCCACCACTTATCACCATGTGCACGTCATGCATCTCGGCAACCTTCAAGCGGAAGCACTGGCGTGGGTGTCGGCCACGACCGTTAACCACACAAGACCCTAGTCCAGGTTTATCGCCTATTTGAGACTGAACCCGCAAGGAAGTCCGGACGAGGTTTCCTCTACGGCCCCAAACGATGTGCGCAGGATTCCCAAGCCCACCATCCGGGTGCCACTTGGTACATCGTGCCACTGTGTATCTACCGTAGTGAAGCCTACCCCGTCAGGCAAACCTAAACACGACCGCCAACACTTTTCCTACAAACACCAGAAACTAATTGCAACTCCTGGACAGAGATCTAGGCGATTAGTAAGACGAGAGGGTCAATTAAGCATCCCAATGTGTGGTAGTATCTTGTCTTGGATAACACACACAGAACTCAGTTCTTAAGGACGGTCCCAATGAGACAACCCGCCATGTAGTCCTACATGGCCTCTCATTGCTACCTTTACCAAATCAGATTCACACCTTTACTCTCACACTATAGGACATGAACACAACCATTCCGATTCATCATCCAGATGGATCAGACCCGACACAATTCTAGGCATAGCAGACATTGTAATCAAGCATGGATGAGTAAGCACAACAAAGGCTCAAAGAATTGCTACTCATGCTAAGTGGTTTCAACTATTTACTGTGGCAAAATCAGGTCATGCAGAGGAATAGTTCAACTACCGAGAATAAGTAACAGTTGAATCGATGTTGTCCTAATGCAGTAAAAGAGAGCAGGAGCGAGAGAATGGGATTGTATTGCTTGCCTGACACGTCCGAAGATAGCAATGAGTCTTCATCAATGTCAACGATCACATCGTCGGAAACATCGTCTACCGGGAGGGAACAACACCGGCAAACAAGAAAGGAACAACAATCACTTCACGGAAATGCAACACTATGATGCATGCTCAAGACATGAAATGAAGGGTGGCAGGGCTAATGTGTTTATCATTTCTTAAGTTGAAGTTGGTTTGAATTAGGATTCAAACATCACTTGAAGCCGAGTATTTTTCCAAGTACCCTTATAATTGATTCGACCTGATGCTCATAACAAATTGTTCCAACATGCATGGGGTTAGTATTTTGAGGTACTGATTTGTATTGACCAATGTTTGGTCACAACAACTGAAGTGGAATTCAAATAAGTATCAAATTCCATCTCCAAACTAAATATGAAATTTATCCTATTCACCATTTTGCCTATTTTGTGATGTTAACTTTTTCAAACATGCATGAAAATGCCACAATCAGATTCTTTGTATTTTTCTGATTCTTTTTCATATATAAATTATTTTCATTGGACTTACAAATTATTTTCTATGATTTTTAGAAGTTTAGACATTTCTGGAATTATTTTATAATAGAAAATCAATTACTGCGTTAGCACTGCGTCAGCAGTCAACTACGCCTGGGCCAGGTCAAACCTGACGTGTGGGGTCTACACGTGAGTGACAGAGGTTAATTAAGAGGGTTAGATTAGTTTTAATTCCTGTTTTAGAATCATAGGGCCCACTGTGAGTGAGTCTTTAGGTTAGTTAATCTGGTTAGTTAATTTGTGATTGACTTAAGTTAAACAGGGCTGGGCCCCACCTGTCTGTGACTCAGGGGAGTCAACCCACGGTCACACGGGTCGAGACCACCGGCGGCTCAACGCCGGCGACTACAGATGCGGCGGAGCTTATCGGAAAATCCCTACGGGTATCCATTTTGGTCGCGGTTTGGCTCTACGGCTAGCTGATGAAGCGCAGCATCCGTTCCGACCAAATTACGGGCCAGAAGGTGGCCGAAGCGAGGCCGGCGACGACCTCGGGCGGTGGCCGAAGTCGGCCATGGTGGGGGTTGGGGCTAGAGGGCAGGAACGGAGGGGGAGAGCATAGGAGGAGGAGCAGGAGCTCACGGCGAGCCCATTTCTGGCATCGGCGACGAAGGGGAGGCTCGGAGCAGGCCGAATCGACGGCGGCGGATCCGGTGACCGGAGGGAGAAACGACGACGATGGCAATGCTGCGGGGCTCGGGAGCTAGGAGGAGTTGATGAAGAGGAGCAGCTCGTCGAGGCGGAGGTGTGGAGCGCGACAGGGCAGTGAGGGGTGGCCGGGGTCGATGGCGACGAACTTGAGCAGTGCTCGGCAACGGCGGCGAGAGAGGAGAGGAAACAGAGAGAAGAGGAGGAGAAATGGAGAGGAGGAGGGGATCGGGACGGCTCTCCCGAGCCTATCCTAGCCACCAGGTCGGCGGGGAGGCCAGGCAAGCAGGAGGCATGGCGCCCGTGGCCGTGCGCCGTGGCGAGCTTCTCCTCTGCCTTCTGGCAGGAGGAAGAAGACGCCTGAGCCCGTGGTGGGCTGGGCCAGGCGACAGGTAAGCCTTTTTTTCTTTATTCTTTTCTTTTTTCTATTTGCTAACACTTGTGTTGATTTGAAAATAAATCCAAATCATTTTGGAAAATCCTTATAATATTTTATGTGGCATAAATATTGGTTGACATTTTTATTTCAGTCCAATATTTTATTGGAAAATCAGGGACATTTCCTTGAATCAATTTGAAGCAATATTTATGTTGCTTGTTTGACAAAAATTTAAATGATGAGGCTTGATCACTCCTCATTTCATTTCCAAAAGAGAAAAAAATAGGAATGCATGCATGAGATTCAATGACAAACAATTCTGGGTCTGGGGCTGTGACAACTCACCCCCACTAAACAAGAATCTCGTCCCGAGATTCAGGCATAGTCGGGAGGAGGAAGAGGGGACACTAACTATTACAATCTTCACGCTTCATTTGCTCCTCCCGAGGACGTTGATTCATCACACCATGTTGATCTTGGCATCTTTGTCCTTGAGGTCTTCATCTAGCTTGACGACAAAAGAACAGGTAGACGGCATAAGATTCGATCTCCTTGAAGATCGAGCAACTCAAGATCTACTCATAGAATGAGACGTAGGAACGTCCCATGAGCTGAGACACAACACACATAGCACGGATGGAGAAATGAGACATATGACAGAGGCTCAATTGGTAGGCAACAAATCCAGGCTTAAAACAGATGCTGGCGAGGTTTCAAAGTAGCGAGGATTAGGTTGCCCTGCATACCACAACGGGGCACCTTAGGAAGGTGACTCTTAGAGTTATTCCCCTCAAATGGCAAAAAGAATTACTTTTGATCCTAAGATCATTGAAACTCTTCATACTAGAGTAAGGCAATTCACAATTAATTGTTGGAGGAATTTTGAAAGAATGGCATACTCAGGTTGGAAAGAAACTAGGGTTATAGAACAACTCAGCGAACGGAAGGCACATTCCATTTATTACCGAGGATATAACCTAGTGTCTGAGCATGCTCTCAAGAACTTGAGCATTTCCATATTCATCAAAGTTTTACCAATATCTGTGCCAAGATCTTGGTGACACATCATACTACTATGATGAACAGTGATGGAGGATGCAGATGCAAGGGAAGACAACACTTCCTCAGATTGCACCTTAGCTGTGCCAAGGGAATGAAAGCTGGTTGATCGACCGAGAGACATTTAGCACTCCGCTTCTCATGTTCTCCTTCATGTACTAGCACAATCCAAATTATAGATCATGCTTGATATCTAGCACATCAAGTATAGGTTGGAATTCGGGGCATCAAAGGGAGTCCATGAGGAACAACTTCCAAAATAAGTCATATAAAACCTCACGGGGAGATGGCTAAGACTGCTGATACAAGATATAATATCAAATCTTCCGGCTAGGTGTGTTAGCCATTACATCACTTTACCGGGTTACATAGAGACCAATATTATAATTCTTGGGGAAGTTCCAACCATTATAACTGCCTGAGATTCAGCTCCGGTTGGTGCCACGATGCTTCAGACTCATTATGTCCAAAAATAAAGTTTGCAACACAAATCGACGAAATAACGTTGTGAGATTCTCACGAAATGAACTGCGGAAGACAACTCCAAAACATGCGCTGGATCGCAAGACCCACGTGACCACACTGCCAAGACAACTGTGAACACATGAACAGTCTTACAACAAAACACTACCGAGTTCTGGATGGGAACCATCATTGCGGATAACGAAGCCATGTGCAAGTCCGTTTGGTACCTTCAAGAATGGCACTTACCTTCTTTTCCTTGAACAAATCAATCAGTGGCTTGGTGTGCTAGGAGATACATATGGAGTGAAGATGATCAGTCTATCAAACCATAGAATACTTCGCACGTGCATGATTGACTTGGGATGATTCCGAAGAAACAAATGAACTTTTCTCGAATTCACGGCGGCAACTTGCATCAGATGCACATGAATTAGAGGAATTCACTTTTTACACCTAACATATACCTCGTGCACGAGACACGAAGACAATGTCTACAAAGTTTCCAGCACTAGCTTAATGTCCAACATAGATCATGGAATAAATTAGAATGTTGCCGATGGGCTCAACAACAATTCATCAAGATACCCATATAAATGGATTTCCATAAATATGTGAGCAAGATAATAGCATTGGTGAGATCAAAGAATATAATGGTGTATGCTCAGAGAAATCCATGAGTAAAACACCGCTACGAAAATCTTTGGTTCTGAGTTTGATTTGACGATAGCCCATGCTCAAATCAAAATTGAACAAGATAATATATGCAACAATTGATCACACGAATCAACCGATGAAAATATCATCTTTCTTCAGACTCACACAACAGAAAGATATCCCTTTTAAATGAGCTGAGTTCAGGCGAAGCTTTTATCTTCCAACTCTCCAAGTTGTTTTTTAGCTTAACGAACTAGCTCGGGGTATCCAATACGGATTCTTGGAGAAGGGGTTGGTTTATAGAAAAAACAACTTGATCACGAGCTCTATCATAACAGTCAGGAAACAACCTGGTAATACTTCCGAGAAGATATTTGGAAAATCACGAACCACCGATATATTATTAAGCTCGGGAACAATCTCGATTTTCAGGGCAAGATGATGTGAACAATAGAACGAGGGATTGACAAAATCCTAACTCATAGATCGAAAAGTGCACCATGAAACATGGACTAGGTAGCACGCTCAATCTTAGGATGACGATTCAATCACCATCACCATAAGAGTGAATTTATTGTCCATTAACTACCAAGCAATAACATTGCTAGGAGTATTGATTTCACACATCATGGCTCACTTGTCGATATTTCGGTTACAACCAACACAAAAACCGAGGAATGAACAATGATAGCGAAAAGTATCACTACATCAAGAGCTCATAAGAGATGGTGCAATTCTCATAACACTCTTGACAAAAAGAGGGTAATACTCCAAGATAGAATAGAACAAAAGCTGGGTTAGCATTTCAATCTGCGGAATGCAACTACTTTGACCCAATCCAAGAAATGGATGTGGTACTGGAGTTTGCTTCTCCCAGTCATTCGAGAATAGAACAACTTGACAGACCACAAAATAGAAGACATCGATGACATGGATGCACAACTACTCTTGACTATCCTTTCAATGATGAAGGTCAAAATACAACTAGATAGGGCCAGCTCAAGAGCACATGATTTCTTGAGTTGTGGATGCATGGATTAGCATGTCGAACGGGTTCAACATAATTCTTCCAGATAATCCGTGCAGAAGGGCGGAGTAGGCAGAATCACAATATGGATTAGGGAACTCATCACGAGCACTCATGTTATGATCTTTAATTCGCGGAGAACTTCTGCCAAAGATGATTCATGGTGTTGGAAGAATGATATACCATGAACCTTGGGAACTACAACAAGGTTACTAATCATTCTAAAGGAACTAGCAACACTATCAACATAGATGAGCAGAATCATCATTGGATTCAGGAACCCAGAAATAGAATACTAAAAACTAGATAACATCACAAGATGTTTTCGAAAATGTTGGCCAGAATTATCGCACTAGAAGGCAGCACACATCTAGAATATTGGGTAGTTTTCGGAGTAACATGTTTTCCTAGCACTTCAACAAAATGTCGAGGTAATAGAATACCTCAACCTAATGCTTAGTGTGCTTTGTCTGGCCAAAAGACATTAACTCAGGAGGAGGGAATTTGCAATTGCATCAGATTATTTGGGGACTTTGGAAAACTTGGACAACATAACGGCTATACGGGCATGAAATATGAGGCAACCTGCAAGAAACTAACAACATAACAATTGAATTCTTATGGAGACACTGATCCAGGAAGACAACAACTTTTCTATAAGTCTCCAACATAGTAACTCGCCATCCTAATGAATAGATGAGAACGCCTAATTATTGAACCCCGTAGAATAAAGATGAGGGTGACTCAGAATAAGAATGACACAAGGAAAGGAGTAAAAAGAGCCTTACGTTCCCTTCCACAAACAATTCCCTTATATAACTAAAGAGTTGCTAGACTCAACATCGACCTGTTTGGCTTGGTTATCCTACAGGCAGTCAAGCTCTGATACCACAGCTGTCGGGACCCCGATCCTAAGTCATAAGAACCCAGCCTGTAACACATCACATCACTTTGCGGCCTCACGCACGGTAAACTCCACGGCTGCCACCTTACCTTGGCCGGGACCGTTTGCGTCTTTTGGCTCACGTATATGAATATGTTGCTAGCGTTCGAACGACAAAGAACCCGGGTCGACATGACTAGTTATAAACCCAAGCGGTACATCCGTACAGGGACATGCATACATAACCCAACAAAGCGGGTGTCGGTCATCAGCGTGTGTAGACGAGTCGTAGCAAGCTACAAGGACTCCATTACACCGCGTGACATTTCCGCGAGGGGACAGACACAACAGCAAAGAAGGATAAATGCTGGTCAATCAATGTGTTCCGAGCAGTAGCAAGCTACCAAGGCTCGATAGAAGCACAAAGAGGCATTTCCCTATAAAGAGTACTACTAAAGGCACACAACTAGGTGTCGAATCCCACACATATAATGCATTTCATAACATACACACAATATGCACGATATGTGTAGATACAACATGGCATCACAACATAACTCTATGACTCAAGCTTTTATTAAGGACTCATAAGAATCAACATAGTGTGTTATTACAAATAGGGGTCCCGTGACCCGACACTCAAGTCATACAAACAACAAGCGGAAGCAAATCATGTCTGGGTACAGACATCTACTAAAAGTGGCTGGAAGAGCCTGAAAAGCTACTACGACCCTACCAAAGGAGCTAGACCTCCGTCTGGGATTCCCAAGCTATTCCGGTCAACATCGAACACATTGCGTAGATCCTTTTGATGAGTCTAAGTCTTCTCTGCAAAAACATGAATAAAGCAACCGTGAGTACAAAGGTACTCAGCAAGTCTTACATCAGAACTATCTACATATGCATCATGTTCCAATGAAAGGATTGTGGGGTTTGATTGCAGCAAGCCAGCTTTGACTCTTGGCTAACCTGTACTACGACTACAAGTTCTTTCTTTGAGGTGGGATAGCGCACACGAGTCCACATATTCACCAATTCAATACACCACTATGGATCCACTCTCGTCTCCCTACGAGAAATCCTTCCATAGCACTCACACTTATCTTGCATGTTTTAGAGTATCCATTTAAATTGTCTATGTACCACGTAATGCTTCCAAGTAGTCCATATCCGAGGACGCGGCTATTCGAACAGATTGAATCACCCTGCAGGGGTATACTTCTTCACACACGCTCCCACCACTTATCACCATGTGCACATCATGCATCTCGGCAACCTTCAAGCGGAAGCACTAGCGTGGGTGTCGGCCACGAGCATTAACCACACAAGACCCTAGTCCAGGTTTATCGCCTATTTGAGACTGAACCCGCAAGGAAGTCCGGCCGAGGTTTCCTCTACGGCCCCAAACGATGTGCGCAGGGTTCCCAAGCCCACCATCCGGGTGCCACTTGGTACACCGTGCCACTGTGTATCTACCGTAGTGAAGCCTACCCCGTCGGGCAAAGCTAAACATGACCGCCAACACTTTTCCTACAAACACCAAAAACTAATTGCAACTCCTAGACAGAGATCTAGGCGATTAATAAGACGAGAGGGTCAATTAAGTGTCCCAATGTGTGGTAGTATCTTGTCTTGGATAACACACACATAACTCAGTTCTTAAGGACGGTCCCAATGAGACAACCCGCCATGTACTCGTACATGGCCTCTCATCGCTACCTTTACTAAATCAGATTCACACCTTTACTCTCACACTGTAGGACATGAACACAGTCATTCCGATTCATCATCCTGACGGATCAGACCCGACACAACGCTAGGCATAGCAGGCATTGTAATCAAGCATGGATGAGTAAGCAGAACAAAGGCTCAAACAGTTGCTACTCATGCTAAGTGGTTTCAACTATTTACTGTGGCAAAATCAGGTCATGCAGAGGAATGGTTCAACTACCGAGAATAAGTAACAGTTGAATCGATGTTGTCCTAATGCAGTAAAAGAGAGCAGGAGCGAGAGAATGGGATTGTATCAGGATGTTCAAGGGGGTTTTGCTTGCCTGACACGTCTGAAGATAGCAATGAGTCTTCATCAATGTCAACAATCACATCGTCGGAAACATCGTCTACCGGGAGGGAACAACACCGGCAAACAAGAAAGGAACAACAATCACTTCACGAAAATGCAACACTATGATGCATGCTCAAGACATGAAATGAAAGGTGGCAGGGCTAATGTGTTTATCATTTCTTAAGTTGAAGTTGGTTTGAATTAGGATTCAAACATCACTTCAAGCCGGGTATTTTTCCAAGTACCCTTAAAATTGATTCGACATGATGCTCATAACAAATTGTTCCAACATGCATGGGGTTAGTATTTTGAGGTACTGATTTGCATTGACCAATGTTTGGTCACAACAACTGAAGTGGAATTCAAATAAGTATCAAATTCAATCTCCAAACTAAATATGAAATTTATCCTATTCACCATTTTTCCTATTTGGTGATGTTAACTTTTTCAAACATGCATGAAAATGCCATAATCAGATTCTTTGGATTTTTCTGATCCTTTTTCATATATAAATTATTTTCATTGGACTTACAGATTATTTTCTATGATTTTTAGAAGTTTAGACATTTCTGGAATTATTTTATAATAGAAAATCAATTACTGCATCAGCACTGCGTCAGCAGTCAACTACGCCTGGGCTAGGTCAATCCTGACGTGTGGGGTCTACACGTCAGTGACAGAGGTTAATTAAGAGGATTAGATTAGTTTTAATTCCTGTTTTAGAATCGTAGGGCCCACTGTCAATGAGTCTTTAGGTTTGTTAATCTGGTTAGTTAATTTATGATTGACTTAAGTTAAACAGGGCTGGGCCCCACCTGTCTGTGACTCAGGGGAGTCAACCCATGGTCACACGGGTCGAGACCACCGGCGGCTCAACGCCAGCGACTACAGACGCGACGGAGCTCATCGTAAAATCCCTACGGGCATCCATTTCGGTCGCGGTTTGGCTCTACGGCTAGCTGATGAAGCGCAGCATCCGTTCTGACCGAATTACGGGCCAGAAGGTGGCCGGAGCGAGGCCGGCGACAACCTCGGGCGGTGGACGGAGTCGGCCATGGTGGCGGTTGGCGCTAGAGGGCAGGAACGGAGGGGGAGAGCATAGGAGGAGGAGCAGGAGCTCACGGCGAACCCATTTGTGGCATCGGCGACGAAGGGGAGGCTCGGAGCATGCCGAATCAACGGCAGCGGATCTGGTGACCGGAGGGAGAAATGACGACGATGGCGACGCTGCGGGGCTCGGGAGCTCGGAGGAGTTGATGGAGAGGAGCAGCTCGTCGAGGCGGAGGTGTGGAGCGCGAAGGGCAACGAGGGGTGGCCGGGGTCGACGGCGACGAACTTGAGCAGTGCTCGGCAACGGCGGCGAGAGAGGAGAGGAAACACGAAGAAGAGGAGGAGAAATGGAGAGGAGGAGGTGATCGGGACGGCTCTCACGAGCCTATCCTAGCCACCAGGTCGGCGGGGAGGCCAGGCAAGCAGGAGGCGTGGCGCCCCTGGCCATGCGTCGTGCCGAGCTTATCCTCTGCCTTCTGGCAGGAGGAAGAAGACGCCTGAGCCCCTGGTGGGCTGGGCGAGGCGACAGGTAAGATTCCATGGCATTCAAGACATCAATTTCAGGTAAAGAACATCATCACGAAGAAGTAATAGTGATTTTTCCTCATTAGAAGCACCAAAGGGATGATTGGCATAGCCCCCCTTGGATCCTTTGTCCTCCTCCTCGATCTTCCTCATGACGTCTTTGGGGACCTCCGGTGTATAGTCCTCTCGCGAGGATAGCTTGTAGTAGACCTCTATGTATGGACGCATGCCTGGTGAAGGTCGAACTATGCGATGTTTCTTACACAGGGTTGGTGGAGCCATGACGATCTTGATCTGTTAGAAAAAGCCCAAAACAAGAACAAAGGAGAAACTCGCAATGTAGTGGTAAAAACATATAGGAGTATATATAATGATTTTTTCTAGGTTAGAATACGTGTCGACGAAGAAAACGGAGTCCACGAGGCACACAAGGGCCCCACGAGGCAACAGGGCGCGCCGAGCGGGGTGGCCGCGCCCTATTGGCTCGTGGTCCCCTCATGGGTCCCTGTGACTCTTTTTTATTTCTGAATTTTTTATAAAATACCAAATTCAAGAGAAAATATTTTTTTGGAATTTTTGGAGTCGGTTTACTTACCATATCACATACCTACTTTTTTTCAATGTTCTCGGGTGTTTCAGAAGGTCTTTCTTACGTGTTCTTGAGGAATCATAACTTGGATAATGTTAGTTTGAGCATTAAGGGGGCATACATGAGATATAGTGTTTAATTATTTTCCCATTTACCACTCTCGCGTTTTTGCCTTCGAAACTGTTAATCTTTATAACACCGGAGCGATAAACCTCCTCAACGACATAAGGGCCTTCCCATTTGGGGATAAGCTTATGTGCAAAAAATATGAAATGAGAATTGTACAAAAGAACTAGTTCTCCTACATTGAATTCCCATTTTTGGATTCTCTTGTCATACCATCTTTTAAAGTTTTCCTTAAACAATTTTGCATTTTCATAAGCTTGTATCGTCCATTCGTCTAATGAGCTAATATCAAATAGCCTCTTTTCACCAGCAAGTTTAAAATCATAGTTGAGTTATTTTATTTCCTAATAAGCTTTATGTTTTAACTCAAGGGGAAAATGAGAAGCTTTTCCATAGACCATTTAATGGGGGGACATTCCCATGGGGTTTTTATAAGCAGTTTTATAAGCCCATAAAGCATCATCGAGTTTCTTAGACCAGTTCTTTCTAGATCTAGTAACAGTCTTGTGCAAAATTAATTTTATTCCCCGATTGCTCAATTTAACTTGACCACCAGACTTAGGATGATAATATGATGCAATCCTATGATTAACATCATATTTAGCTAGTAGTTTATGGAAAACACAAAGAATTAAATGTGAACTACCATCAATCATTAAATATCTAGGGACTCCAAACCTCTAAAAGATAATATCTTTAAGCATTTTAATAGAAGTATTATGATCAAGGCTACTAGTTGGAATATCTTCTATCCACTTAGTAACGTAATCAACACCAACTAGAATATGAGTATACCAATTAGAAGAAGGAAAATGTCCCATATAATCAAAGTCCCAAACATCAAATGGTTCAATACCAAGTGAATAATTCATAGGAATTTCCTGACGTCTACCAATGTTACCAATTCTTTGACATTCATCACAGGAAAGCACATACTTACGAGCATTTTTAAAAAGAGAAGGCCAATAAAAACCGGATTGTAATACCTTGTGTGCACTTCTATCACAAGCATGGTGTCCTCCATAAGCTTCGGAGTGGCACTTCCGTAGGATCTGTCCGTGTGATGCTCAGGCACATAATGTCCAATAACACCATCCACTCCTTTATAAAGAGGTGGGTTATCGCAAAAGTAATGTCAGAAATCATGAAAGATTTTTTTGTTCTGTTGATATGTGAAATTAGGTGGTATATATTTAGCGACAATATAGTTAGCATAATCTGCATAGCAAGGAGTACTATGGAAAGTGTTTATAGTAGCAAGGTTCTCATCACAAAAACTATCATCAATAGGTAGTGGGTCATCAAGATCATTTTCCATCCTAGACAAGTTATCTCCTACAGGGGTTTCAGCTCCCTTCCTATCCGCGATATGCAAGTCAAACTCTTCAAGTAAAAGCACCCAACTAATAAGTCTAGGTTTAGCATCTTTATTTTCCATAAGGTATTTTAGAGCAGCATGATCAGTATGAATAGTGGCCTTGCAATCAACAATGTAAGGTCTAAAATTATCACATGCAAACACGACTTCTAAAGATTCCTTCTCAGTGGTAGCGTAATTTCTTTGAGCATTGTCTAGGGTCTTACTAGTATAATGAATAACATTCAGTTTCTTGTCTAATCTTTGCCCTAGAATAACACCAACGGCATAATCACTAGCATCACACATAATTTCAAAATGGTACATTCCAATCAGGTGGTTGGACAGTAGGTGCGGAAATCAAGGCTTTATTAAGTATTCCAAAGGCTTCTACACAATCATCATTTAAAACAAAAGGAATATCTTTTTGAATAAGATTAGTTAGTGGCCTAGAAATATGTGAGAACTATTTAAAGAAACACCTATGAAAACCAGCATGACCGAGGGAACTTCTTATACCTTTGATATGTGTTAGACAAGACTTTTTCTCTATTGCATCAACTTTAGCTTTGTCTACTTCGATGCCTCATTCATAGTTTTTCTAAAGAATTTTTATGCCCGAGTACTATACCTTCATTCACCATAAAGTGTCACCTCTCCCAATTCAGGAAAAGATTAGTTTCTTTATATCTCTCCAAAAGTCGATCAAGGTTGCTGAAGCAATTATGAAAATAAGTTCCTCAAAAGGAAAAATCATTCATGAAAACCTCAACAATCTTTTTAGAGAAGTCAATGAATATAGTAGTCATGCATCTTTGAAAGGTAGCAGGTGCATTGTATAAACCAAAAGGCATACGTCTATAAGCATAGGTTCCAGAAGGGCATGTGAAAGTAGTTTTCTCTTGGTCCTCTTTTGACACAGGTATTTGAGAGAAACCGGAATATCCATCAAGAAAACAAAAGTATGTGTGCTTAGATAATCTTTGTAACATATTTCCTAGTAGCTTTATTCAATTTTTTGAAATCAGTTATCATCCTACAACCAGGTACTATTATTTGTGGAATAAGTTTATTTTTATAGTTAGGAACAATAGTTATACCACCTTTATTAGGAACACAATGAACATGACTTACCCATCTACTATCAACAATAGGATAAATTATATTTTCCTCGAGAAGCTTTAGTATTTCAGTTCTTACCACTTCCTTCATCTTAGGATTTAAGCGGTGCTGATGATCAACAACAGGTTTAGCATCCGGTTCCATATTAATCTTGTGTTGGCATAGAGTGGGGCTTATGCCCTTAAGATCATCAAGAGTATATCCAATATCAACCTTGTGCTTCTTGAGAGTTTGGAGTAACATCTTTTCTTCATGCTCTAAAAGGTTAGCACTAATGATAACATGATATATCTTATTTTCATCAATATAAGAATATTCCAAATATCAAGTAATGTCTTTAACTCAATCATGGGATCTCCTTTTGGTGAAGGATCCCCTAAGATATTAACAAGCAAGTTGTGTTTGAGGATATGTGCTTGTTTAAGGAATATATCATCTATCTCACTTCTTTCATTCTTATGCATATCATTCTCAAATCTAGCAAATATTGTTCTGAAGGATCTGGAGGTGGCACAACAATAGAAGCAAGACCATTAATTTCATCTTTACTAGATAACTCCTTCTCATGTGGTTGTCTACCAAATTTAGAGAAATTAAATTCATGAGACTCATTACCAAAGCTTATTGTAACTTTCTGTGTGACATAATTAATTATGGCATTAACAACACTCATGAAAGGTCTACCAAATATAATGGGACAAAAGTTATCTTGTTCATAACCAAGTACTAGGAAGTTAGTGAGGTAATTGACTTTTCCACACATGACTTCAACATATCCATCAATCCCAAGCGGCAAGATAGTATCTCGGTTTGCAAGTTTAATAGTGACATCAATATTTTCAATCTCACAAGGTGCTATATCATTCATAATTTCCTTATATAAGGTAAAAGGTATAGAACTAATACTAGTACCCATGTCACATAAACCCTGATAGCAGTGATCTCCAATCTTAACAGAAATAACACGCATGGCAACAACTGGTTTGTTTTTATCCAACTTGTGCTCCTGATTTCTAACAGGCTTTGCAATTCTAGCAGCTTCAGCACAGAAGTAAATAACATGCCCATCAATATTATCAACCAAGAGATCTTTAACTACAACAATATTAGGATCCAAATTTATTTTTTCATAAGGTTTGGTGTTCTAACATAACTTTTCTTAACCATAGTTGTAGCTTTAGCATGTTCCCTAATCCTAAGAGGAAAAGGCGGTTTCTCGATATAAGGAGTAGGTACAACTTGATCAACATGATAAGCAATTGATTCCTCTTTAACTTTAATGGGTTCCTATAATTACTTTTCAATAGATGGATTATATTTAAGCCAATTATCCTTAGGGAGATCAACATGAGTAGAAAATGATTCATAGAAAGTAGGTACTATCTCGGGGTCAAGCCCGTATTTATTGCTAAACTTATGAAAATTATCGGTTTCGATAAAAGATTTAGCACTATCAAACTTAAGCCTTATACCTGGATCTTAGCTTCATCGAATTCCCAGTCTTTAGAGTTGCCTTTAATTCTTTCTAGAAGACCCCATTTGAATTCACAAATGTTCTTCACATAGGAACCAGTAGAAGAAGAATCGAGTTGTACTTGATCATTATGAGAAATCCGAGCATAATTTTTTTTGTAAAATCATTTCTCTCGAGAGCTCATGATTGGGGCAGGTGTGCATCATAGATTTAAGCCCCCTCAAGCTTGAGCGATGCTTTATCCTTCATGAGGCGAGCAATTATAAATAAAATTCCGATCACGATGAACTAGATGCATAGGATAAAACTTCTCATGAAATTCCATCTTCAAGCGAGTCCAGTCCGATGATCCAATATCATCCAATAGCCAATATCACACCAATGATTTTCCTTACAAAAATAAAGGGAAAACTTTCATCTTAAATTTGTCTCGACGCAAACCTGCAACCTTAAACAATCCACAAACCTCATCGGCATATATCATGTGGTAATCATGATGAGTTGTACCATCATAAGGATTAGCTATCAGTTTCTTTGGCATACCCAAAGGAATCTCATAATAAATATTTTCAGTTGGTTCAGTAAATTTAGGAGCAACATTTTCAACTTCCGTTCGAGGTGAAGGTGCCTTGAACAAGACACTCAAAGGGCGACCATCCCTAGTACCAAGCAAGAGTAAATTACAACACATATTGAAAATGCTTCCTTATGATTTTCCACTTACCAAAGGCGCTCCACTCCCCGAAAACGACACCAGAGTCTTTATGACTGACAAGTATAGGGGATCCATTTTAGTCTTTTCAATAAGTAAGAGTGTCGAACCCAACGAGGAGCATAAGGAAATGAAAAGCAATTTTCAGCAAGGTATTCTCTACAAGTGTTGTAAGTAACAACGATATATAGCCTTGTATCAAGATAATTCATAACAAGTGATAAGTAACAATAGTAGCAAGTGTGCAGTAAGGTAACCGAATCCTTTTTATAGCAAATAACAGGCCTGAAAAGTACTCTTATATAAAGCAAGTGCTCCCGAGGACACATGGGAATGTCTAGTCATGTTCATCATGTTAAGTTGATTTCACATTCATTACTTTGATAATTCGATATATGGGTGGACCGGTGCTAAGGTGCTGTTCTTACTTTAATAAGAAAACCACTTATAATTACCCTATCTAGCAAGCATCCACAACTACAAAAGAAGAATTAAGATAAATCTAACCATAGCATGAAATATGTGGATCCAAATCAACCCCTTATGAAACAACACATAAACTGGGGTTTAAGCTTCTACCACTCTCGCAACCCATCATCTACTTGTTAATACAAAAGTCCTTCCCTTAAGAACATAACATGGTGAAGTGTCGTGTAGTAGACGTTCACACGACACCACTAAGAGAAGCAACACCATAGAAATCATCAAAATATCGTCTGAATACCAACTTCACATGATTACCTATAACAAGACTTCTTCCATGTGCTCAAGAACAATATTAACAACTCACACCTCATCAATATATTCAAGATAAGAGGTAAAATAATGGTGATCAAGGATGTGAACATAATATCTTCCACCAAGTAATCCAACAACCCTCAACTACAAGATGGAATCAACACTACTTGTAATCCAAAGGTACCAATCCAAGGTTTTTAGACAAAGAGTGAATAGAAGAGATGAACTAGGGTTGGAAATGAGATTTTGATGGGGAATATGTTGATGAAGATTGGTCCTCCCAGGAAGGAGGAAGCATTGGTGAGGATGACGGTTTGAATCTTCCCCTCCCGGAGAGGAATCCCCTCCGTAGAATCTCTCTACCGGAGAGCAAAAGGGCGTCTGCCCCGAATTTGCCTCGATATCGCGACGCTTCAAAGAATAAAATAACGACATCGATCCTTGCTATCCCAGGCTATCGGCCTGGAACCCATCCTAGATCGACATGGAAGAAGAAGAAGAGACTCCAAATAGAACAATCATCGCGCTCACGTCAAAGTATCGCTTTACCTGCACCTGCAATTGTCGTTGTAGTAATATGTGAGCCACAGGGACTCAACAATCTCATTTCCAAAGGTATCTAGACTACCAAAGCTTAATGGGTGAGATATGGTTAAGTGGTGAGGTTGCAGCAAGCGACTAAGCATTTATTTGAGGTGGCTACCTTACAAGTACAAGAATAAAAGGAGGGATGATCTACGCACAACGGACATGAACTAATCATGATCACGAAGCGATCCTGAACAACTACTTACGTCAAACATAACCCCGTCGTGTACACTTTTGGATACAGAACTCACGAGAAGAGACAGTTACAGTTACACACGTAGTTGACAAGTTTTAAGTAAGTTTACTTCAAGTTATCTATAACCGGATGTTAAACAAAGTTTTCAAGTTGCCACATAACCGCGGGCACAACTTTCTGAAAGATTTAACCCTACAGAGGTGCTCCAACTAGTCCATCACAAACTAGAACACGCTGCGTTGGAAACCACAACTGCGGAAAACTCATGATCTCCTCGGATTCCTAGTGGAAAACTTCAACCTCGAGAAAACCCAAAGTATCCTCGACATCCCATGCACAAGACGTTCGAGAAAGGTAAAACAAATCTAGCAAGGTCGCCGAGCGTGTTGACAATCCTGATAGGAGCCGCGTATCTCGTTCTCAGGACATGACGGATAAGCTGTGCGCACGGGAGCCTGATAGACATCACCCAAGTTGCGCTAGGTTGGCCCCGCATAGTGCTTTGTTTAAGACCAGCACAATCAGCACTGGCCCTCCCTGTATTATGTTGAATTACTCCTCGGGTTCATGACGCCCTATGTTTTCAAAATTATTATGTTGTGCAAATACAGTACCAATTTTGGGCCTTGCCAGGCGAGTTTAATCCCAAAAAAAATCTAGGGGTTCCCCATAACAACCCCTAGCATGTTAGGAGCGCTCAATTATGAAACATAACACCGGTAACCCAAACTAAGATGGCAAAGATGTAACAAAACACCTAGACACAAGGCCAAGTCTTCCACCTTTTACCAAGTATATAGGTGCATTAAATTAAATAGCAATAATATGGTGGTATTATAATGTTTTCACATGGAAGCAACTACACGTGCAACTAGCAACATTGTAAGAAGGTTGAGCGAGCGATAACATAGCCAAACTGTTGTTTGCATGGTTGTGGAAAGGTTAGAGGCTTTTCATGGCAGTGTTGGGGGGGGGGGTTCACATTTAAGTGGTAGGCAGATATACATAGCGAAAGAAACAAGACAACTAGCATGGTATTGACAGTAATTGTATCTAGGGAACTGGTCATCTTGCCTGTGATTCTGCTTGGAAGAAGAACGAATCCGTGAAGCAGACGAACCAACGTAGTCGAACGAATCCTCACATTCCGACACGCTTGGATAGCTCTATCGAGAAGAAGAAATACAGAACAAGAATCAACACACGATAACACCACACATATTCATGACATGATGTGCAAGCAATTATGATGCATGCCCACAAAATTATGCATGACACGAGAGGCACAACAATTTATTACGACACATTAAATGAAGCTCAATATGCAACTCGTTGCATATTGACGAAACTCCATATTTGAATTATTTAGTTCACTCTCGTTTAGGAACACGACAAAGTTAAATGATTTTAAACATGCCAAGAGGTGAAGCATAAATAAACTACACTATCTAGGCATTTTAAATGAGGTCGAAAACAACATATAGCATCTCCAAAATGACCCCATTTGTTAATTTCTAAATTGGTCCAGATCTGAACTAAACATGTTTTGTGTTTATTAAAGAGCAAAATAAAGTGGACCATGTGATTCTACACATCATTCTAGTCGATTTACATATATAGGTCATCTAAAACGGAGCTACGGTTTAAAAGATATGAGCAACACAAGAGGATATGCCATGAATGCAAAATGTATGCAAATGACAACCACAACATATTAAAGTAGAGATGCTACGAGATACTATGGAACTACATGAGATTCTAGGCAAGTTCAAATGAGGAGGGAACAACGAATAACAATTCTAAAAAGTCCCCATGTGCAGATTAAGATTTGATACTATTCTGCCTATAACACAATTTTAGAGTTGTTAAACAAGAAAATATATGCGACCATGTTATTCTACACATTTTTCTAGTCAAGTTACATATGTGGAACATTTTAATCGGAGCTATGGTTAATTAGTTATGACATAAACCATTTTGGCATGACGTTAGGGAATTTTAATGCAAACAACAAATTAACCATTTTTACCATGGAAGAAACTGACATATTGTGAAACTATATTGAATTCTAAACATTTTACATTTATGAAGTTTTTAATTTCGGCGCATGGTTAATTTTCTACGTATTAAATCATTTTAATATGGCATCAGGCAAATCTGTGCAAATAGAGGTTAAACAACTTCAAACATGTATGAAAGATGGAAATATTAATCTATGTAAAACTTTGGACATTTTACATGAAGTTTAGGGGTGTTTATGCAATTCTGTAATACTGAGGATAAATTGATAATTTGTAGGTAGGAAAAAAATACACTACTGGGCGTAAATTGGAACAAGGCCCGAAACTGCTCGAGCGCAATATACTACATTACGCCCACGACGGCGGATAGCACAGGCCACTCATCAGCTGGCCTTCGGCCAGTCGGAGAAGAGGCCCACGAGGCGAGTGGCTGGGCGTAGTGGTTGGGCCGGCTGGAAGAGGCTCGGTGGTGTCGGTGTGAAAACTGAGAACACTCGGTTAGGGAGTCCCATACTGTGGATCTTGGATCGATGGTTTGCAGGAAGAGAGGGGAGACATCAGTTTACCCAGGTTCGGACCCTCCTATGGAGGTAACACCCTATGTCCTGCTTGATTGTCTTGATGAAGATGATTACAGAGTTGATCTACCTGGAGATCGTATATGGTAAACCCTTGATGATTAAGCCTCCTCTGTACGGATATGGGTCCTTGGTTTATATAGACACAGAGTCCCTAGGGTTTACAAGATACCGACTATAATTGAGAATAGATGGGCCGACGTAGTCCTTCTAAGATTGGAGTCCACGCCAATCCTCACTGCTTTCCTTCCTTCATACGAAGTCATTGATCATCCGGACTCGGATGGTCCGGTACATGGACCGGCGCCCCGAGGACCCCTTATTCCATGACTCCCTTAGCTGTCATTGCGCTAGGCCGGTGCGCTGCGTCTAGGCCGGTCGGATTGGCTCCTGCTGGGCAAGCTAGCCTGGCCACGGGCGAAGACACACCGACTTCTAGGACGGGGGATCTAGCGGCAGCCCACGTGGGCGCTGGAGCGGGCGACGTGGAGCTGGATCGAGCGCTTAGTGCTCTTGCTCGATCCCGAGCAGATAGGGGTAGCGGATCTTGGTGCCGGCAAGGTGGGGCAGGCCGGCGGCAAGGCGTGGCCGGGGATGGAGCAATGTCGGCGAGCGGATCTGGCCGGAGAGGAGTCGCGGCTCTGGCGAGGCAGCGAGGGGCGGAGCGGTTACTGACTACAGCTACAGCTGCGCAGGGCTTTGGCGAGGGGAGGCCATGGTGCTGAGGTGGGGATGGGCGACGCAGAGGGGCTCTAGCGGCGGGGTCGGCCTCCGACGAGGTCGTCAGCGGGGCTCCTCGGCCGTAGGAGCTCGGGGAGGAGCCGATGGCAGCTCAGGGTCGCGACCAGGATCGGGACCGAGGTGGGCCATAGATGGGCTCTGCGGGCCCACACAGGTTGGAGGTGGGAGACAAGGAAGGAGGCGGTGGCAGCTGGGATTGGGGCGCGCGAAATTCTAGGAAACGGCTAGGGTTTACCTAATTAGGGAGGGGGTTGCTTAAATAGGGAAGGGGCTAGGTTAGGGGGTTTTCAGGGCACGATCATGATGTGACGGCTCCAATCGAAGGGTAGGCTTAGGTGGGATAGTGGGTTGTGTAAGAGGGGTTAGAGTGAGAAGAGACCGAAGAATGCGGCCCTACACAATTTTATAAAACCAAAAATCATCCGACGAATAAACCGATGATGGTGCCACTACGATCGACCGTTAGGGTATCAAACAGACTCCAATTGCGATAAAATTTGCGAGGCGACCTTCCTACAAATAAATAAGACGGTACACTAACTTCCAACCCAATCTAAGAAATTTTTATACACACTTTTAAAAACAATATTTTTAATGTTGCTGCGAGCGTGTGTGTGTGTGGTTGGTCTCGAAATGGTCAACAACCAAAACGAAGAGAAACAACAACTATGAACGTATGCAAGTTTTCGAAAAATGGCGGTAGCGGAGTGCCAAAGCAATGCGGATGATGCGATGATGAATGCGACAACCTAATAAATCATATGGCAACAACAGAATAAAAGGGGAATCTTCTGGAGCATCGGTTCTGGACTGTTACAACTCTCCTATACTAACAAGAGAACTTGCCCCGAGATCTAAAAATGAAAAGGGGAAGATGAAGAGAAAGAGCAATAAGTAAGACTTAGTCTCTTCGTGACAAACTAGTGAAACCAACAATCCTTGAAGGTTGCAAAGAGATGAAGAATGATATAAATAACAAGCAAGAATTCAAAAGAAATTTCGGTAGCACTTCGGTAGGAAAAACAGGCAAAATTTGATAAGATGGAAAGATCTTGAAAAGATTTCACAATACTCCGTTTAAATGGAAAAGCAAGGGTATAACAAGATCTTGAAAAAAAAACTAGATAATTGATAAAATAAAGCAACATCACAAAGCCTACAGAACAAAAGAATAGAAACTAGAACATTGATAGAAAAGAAAATGACAACTTCCACCATAACTGAATTTGGAAGCATCCTAACAAGGAATGATTGAACGGAGTTTTTGAAAATCAGCAACAAAATAAAAAGGCTTGTTGTGGGCTTATGGAAACCATCTCAAAATTATGAGGTGATAACCAGCCACAAAGGGAAACAAGATTTCTTAGAAGCAACAACATAAGCAAAACTTCTTTCACCAAGAGGACAAATTGAGAACTTGGATCAATAATAAGCACCATAATAGCAACAACCCTTAGGAAAAGCTTTAGGTGAAATCTAAACCAAGATAGCTCAATGGAAGAAAAGGTGGGTTGAAAGTATCTCATGATCAATGAATTGGTGGGTTTCACTATATCACTCCTGAAAGAAATTCTCTTCGAGACTCCTCATCAATAAAGAACCCTATAACATCACCTCAAATGATAAAGGGGGAAGAATAGCACTTTGAAATGGAAGATAAAGAATACTTGAGGTACTACCACAAGAATATTTAAGAACATCTTGAGAATGAATTAAATCCTTGAAGAACCACCATGAAGAAACCTTGGAAGAACTCCAGAATGAAAGGATGGTAGAAAAGAATTGAAGGCTGAAAAGAATAAGATTATGGACTTGCAAATATTTAGATGAATCTTCGCGAAGAAATACTTGAGAAAACTTGGAACTCGAGAAAAAGAGAAGATAAGAACACTAGGAATAAATAGTTAGATATCATGAACAACTCCAAAAGAAGAATTGAAATTACTTAAAGGGAACGAAAATAAAAATCATGTTATGCTTATCCTTCAAGAAGTTAAATTGATGACAAGCAAGGATTTAGCAAACCACTTATTCTTCTTGAAAATATTGGAGAGAGATATATAGAGCACAAACTTGAAGAAGTATTTATGAAACACGAGTATTAATTTGGGATGAAAGAGGATAAAACAAATGAATTGGGCTACATGAGGACAAAGAGAGCATGATTCGTTAGAGAATGCTTGAACAAACCACCGGAAGAATTCACAAATGAATGATGATACCAAGAATGAATGAAGATACATGAGAACGAAGAGACTATGATTCGCCTAATAGAAAACTCGAATGTGGCACCAGAATAATTGAGATACGAACGAAGAGACAACAATTGAGAAGAATTTGAGAATGAAAGTTGAAAGCTGAAAACGAAAAAATCTTATGAAATAATGGCCTTCAGAGGATCTAGAAATGAACACATATCTGAAATGCATCGAATAGATATGGAAAGAATTACTCATGATAAAAAACAATTTGAGAGAGAGCACGAAGCTGAGATGACAATATTCAAAATAATGGACAGGATTTAAGAGAAACGCTTCTCCGGTCTTCCAAGCTGAGAATGATGACGAGAACACCACCATGAATTACCAAGACACTCCGGAATAATGAATAAGGAATGGTTGAGCCAATGATGAGAAAATTTTGAAGCGATCTTGGAGAATGGATATGGCTGATGGAATTCATACTTATGTCACACTTGAAAAGAATTACAAATCTCCGAAAAAAGATTAGAAGGGCCAGGAAGATCCTGGGAAAACCTATGGGTTATGGGCCCACTCAAAAGAAACAAGTGTTGAAAGGATTGCTTCCGAAGTGATATTGCACTCGTACAGATGAAAACTTGATGAGGTGAGATTAAGTTGTCAAAATCATGACTCAAGTCTTAGAATCTTACGATCTTACGATCCAAACTAGCCCCTCCGATTCTACGATTTTGCTCATAGAACCTAAGTTTCTACGATCCTGATAGTTAAGATTCTACGATTCATGATCCTAGCAACAGAGCTTCGATCCGATTCAGAATCGCAATTCTGACAACTTCGGGTGACAACCTCGAAATAATTGAAAAGATTTGAAAACAAGAAACTTCTGAGATATACTCAGCACTCCGGATAGAATAGAGAGCGATGAATAACAAGAGAGCCTTCACGAGAATTTCCAACACGAGAAGCATTTAAAGGAAGAAAAAGATATGATGAACACCGAAATATTGAATTGAATCCACCGGGGAAGAAACAAGAATGAAGAATGATGAACACGAAAGTTCTGAGAATCTTCACCATGAACCAGCGGATACAATACGGAAGAAATATAGCGGAAGCATAACTGAACCGAAAGGAACTTGGATGACAATTGAACCATTGAAGAAAAGGGAAGGAGGGTGGAAAAAACAAAGGCAACTTGGGAGGGATGAGATAAACTCCGGAAATAAATATGAAGATTGATCTTGCAAAATTAAAAAGGATTGAATACTTGAAGAGAAGCACTCCGGATGGAAAAGAATTGACATGACAATTAATTGAGAAAAAGGATTATCATTCCCATAAAAATATGAGAACACTGCTTAGGGAAGATATGAAATCACCACTTGACATTGAAGCAACTTGAATTACCATATTCCAACAAAACAAAGGATGAGGCTTAAGAGACAAGCCGGAAACAAACATATGACAGAGATTTTGCTCGATACTTTCACGGTAAGGTTCGCACGGGCTCGATCGTACATTAAATTGTCATAATGAAATGATGCTCGTCCCTTGGTGTAGCAAACTACAAGGCTTGATGGAGCATACTAATGAAATACATCGAGATTGTCCTTTGTAAGAAAGACTGTGAACAAACGAATCCACTAGATGTCGAACGCCAACTCACATCATGCATTTGTTGGAAGAAAATCCTAGGTAACTACTTAAATTCCCACCTAATAGCTTCCGAAATTTTAGGGTTATGCAATTGGGTCCACAGATAGAAGGAGTAAAATCCATCAGTCAACTCCTAGCAATAACACTACCCGTCTAGTGTATCACATCCGTCGACACATAACCAGAGATCTCAGAAACTCATCTACTTCAGGCCCTCATAATCACAACGATACCAAGTATGGAAGTACATCCGAACGCTCTCCACCAGTACCCGGGATGCCAGACTCCTCTTGCCACTACTAGTATTGAAGCAATTTTGAACATCCTCCATCCTGAGATACTAAGGAAACTGAATGATACCGAGTGTGATAAGAATCCCCTCAAGCTCAACTCCTTGATAACAGGAGGCAGCAAGAAGAAAATCCCGGTCACAACAAAATGATAGAGGTTCCAAAATACCCGCATGATCCTAATTTTTTTTAGTGAGAAGAGGAGTAGAATTAAAATTTCTAAGTCATAAACCTCACCAGACCATAGAAGAGGGGTAAAGATGTGGTTAAGTTCACCAGATCATAGTCATAAACCTCAAGCTCTCCGATATAATGATTAGTTCAAATCTGTGAGCCACACGGACTCAACAATCTCATTTCCAAAGGTATCAAGACTAGCAACGTTTAATGGGTGAGATATGGTTAAGTGGTGAGGCTGCAGCAAGCGAATAAGCATTTATTTGAGGTGGTTACATTACGAGTACAAGAATGAAAGGAGGGATGATCTACACATAACGGACGTGATCACGAAGTGATCGTGAACACCTATTTACGTCAAGTATAACCCCGCCGTGTCCTCTTCCGGACACCGAATTCACGAGAAGAGACAGTCAATGTTACGCACACAGTTAGCAAGTTTTAATTAAGTTTACTTCAAGTTATCTAGAACCGGATGTTAAACAAAGTTTCCAAGTGGCCACATAATCGCGGGCACGGCTTTTTGAAAGATTTAACCCTGCAGGAGTACTCCAACTATTCCATCACAAACTACCACACGCTGCTTCGAGAACCTGGCCCGCGGAAAACCGTGATATCCTCAAATTCCTAGTGGAAAACCACAACCTCGAGAAAACCCAAACTATCCTCGGAATCCCTCACACAAGATGTATGAGAAAGGTAAAACAAATCCAACAAGGCAGCTCGGCATGTCGACGATCCCAATAGGAGTCGCGTATCTCGTTCTCAGAACACGACGGATAAGCTACGCGCACGGGAGCCTGATAGACATCACCCAAGTTGCCCTCGGTTGGCCCCGCACAATGCTTTGTTTAGAACCAGCACCATCAACATTGGCCCTCCCTGTATTATGTTGAACTACTCGTCGGGTTCATGACGCCCTATGTTTTCAAAATTATTATGTTGGGAAAATATAGTACCAATTTTGGGCCTTGCCAGACGAGTTTTATCCCAAAAAAAAATCTAGGGGTTCCCCATAACAACCGCAAGCATGCTAGTAGCGCTCAACTATGGAACGTAACATTGGTAGCCGAAGCTAAGGCAACAAAGATGAAACAGAACACCTAGCCAGAAGGCCAAGCCTTCCACCTTTTAGCAAGTATATAGGTGCATTAAATTAAATAGCAATAATATGGTGATATTACAAGGAACCCATGTTTTCATACGGAAGCAACTGCACCTGCAACTAGCAACACTATAAGAAGGCTGAGCGAGCGATAACATAGCCAAAGAGTGGTTTTCTTGGTTGCCGAAAGGTTAGAGGCTTTTCATGGAAATGTTGGGGGGCTGTCATTTAAGTGGTAGGTAGCAAGACATAGCGAAAGAAACGAGACAACTAGCAAAGCATTGATAGTAATGGTATATAGGGAAATGGTCTTCTTGCGTGTGATCCCACTTTTTTTTGACCAGCTACTGTAGGGAAAACCCCCCACAACCTTTTTTCTTTTATTCCTATATATGAGATCATTATGTACAAGATGAAATTAGAATGTACAAAGGGGATGAGGAGCAAAGACTACAAACCTCAAGGAGGAAAAAAGGAAACCCATTTAAGGAGATCATCCCTGAAACTAGCCTTAATTCTATGAGCTAACAGGGAAATGTCATGAATGAATCCAGATCTCCATTTTCTAAACTTTGGCTGCTCCTGGTTCAAGACCTTTGCATTTCTGATAGTCCAGATGTTCCAACATGCAGTGAAGACCACCTCAGCAAAGAAGGGGTTATGGAAGTCCCTTTTAGCAGCAACAGTAGCACTCCACATGGATGGACCCTGCCATGTGATCTGCAGGTAATTCCAAACCCTGGTACTGAAAAGACAGTTGAAGAATAAGTGATCCCTGTCTTCCTTGACTCGAGCGTGACATAGAACACAGAGATTGGAGTCGGAAACATTCCAGTGACGCCGTTCAAGTATGTCTTGAGTATTCAGCCTGTCCATGATGAGCATCCATGCAAACATCTTAATCTTCATGGTACAGCAGCTTCTCCAGATCCAGTTGAGTAAAGGGTTTGGTGTAATACTGCTGTGAATGTGAGCATAGTAACTCTTGGCTGTGTAGGCCTTAGCATCCTTTCCCCATACCCATCAATCAGAGGCCTGATGATCAAGATCCAGGTCTTGAAGCAAAGATTGAACTGAAAGCAGCTCCTGGTAAGCTTGAGCAGACAGTGGTAAGCGGAACATGGAGAGCATGCTGTCATCATAAAAGGCTGTAAAGACCTCTTGAGCTATGCAGAAAGGATCAGTCACAAAAGAAAACAGTCTTTGGAATCTGGCAGGCAGTGGCATAATGGAGTTTCCAATCAACCAGGAGTCAGACCAAAACAGGAAGGAGTCACCCTTGTTCGGCAGAACATATGTAACTGATCTGAATTTGTCAAGCCGTTTACAGATATCCTTCAACCAAAAAGAACCACAAAGGGCAGTTCCCTGAGGTACTGTGTCATGATAGTAAGTGTTCCAAATCAAGTTAACCCAAGGGATATCAGCATGATTGAGGAATTTATCAACATGCTTGAGCAGGAGTGCTTCATTCTGGACTGCTAGGTTCATAATTCCTAGCCCCCCTTTATTTTTAGGCCTACACACCAGAGGCCAGGCAGCAAGAGAGGGTGCATGTTCATTCCCATTTCTTCTCCATAGACATTGCCTTTGAATACTCTCCAGCTGCTTCAGTATGCCTGGTGGGATATCCAGACTGCATAGAAAGAAGATAGGCACAGAAGACAATGCTGAGTTTAAATACTGTAGCCTTCCCCCCTGAACAAGAAAGGATGAACTAGCACTGAGTCTTCTTTCCATGTTATCAACCAGTGGCATGAGATCAATGATTCTTGGTTTAGTTGTCCCAACAGGAAGGCCAAGGTATGTGAAGGGCAAAGATCCCACTTTGCAACCAATGGAGTCTGCCAGATCCTGTAGATGCTGAGGAGAAGTGTTAACAGGTAGAAGGGCAGATTTGTGATAGTTCACCTATAATCCACTGGACTGGGAGAAAAGTAAGAGCATTTTCTTGAACTGCAACAACTGAGGTTTGTCAGCACGTAGGATGATAAGGGTATCATCCGCATATTGCACTATGGGGAAATCCTTATCATGACAAGGTATGGGCAGCTGAATCAGCCGCTCCACCAGCAGTTGATTAACCAGAGTTTGTAAAAAGTCAGCAGCAATAGCAAAAAGCAGTAGAGACATGGGATCTCCCTGCCTGACACCTTTCTTGCACATAAACTCCTTTCCAGGCACACCATTGATCAGAACTGAAGATGAGCTAGAAGTTAGGAGCTGCTTGACCCAAAGTATCCATCTGTCATTGAAGCCTTTGTGCTTGAGAATCTGGAAAATGAACTCATGTTCCACAGAATCAAATGCCTTTTCAAAATCCAGCTTGAGAATGACTATAGGTTTCTTGGATTGATGGCATTGGTGCAGGTACTCTAGGGTCCATCCAACACAATCTTGAATGGTCCTAGACTTGATAAAACCATACTGATTCTTGTGAAGACACTTCACAATCTGCAACTGCAGCCTGTTGGCAATCATTTTGGACAGAAATTTGAGATCCATCCCAATAAGTGATATTGGTCTGTAATCTCCCACATGTTCAGGTGATCTCTTCTTTGGAATCAGAGTAATATAAGATGAGTTCATGTTCTCAAGCTGAGCCTGACTAGCATGGAAAGCAGCAGCAAGTTGATAAAACTCAGGGGAGATAATGGGCCAGCATTTCTTGAAGAAAAGACCATTGAACCCATCAGGACCTGGAGCTTTGTCAATGGGCATATCCTGAACAGTCTTGTCCATTTCACACTTAGAAAAAGGTTCTGTGAGAATATCTAGACCCTCCACCTCATGTAGCATGGATTGTAAATCAAATGCCATGTTAATGGCAAGAGAAGTTCCCATTCTATCCTTAAAAGATGCCCAAAAGCATGCAGCAATTTGATCATGATCAGATATGATAGAACCATCATTTAACTTGAGAGAAGCAATGGAATTCCTCCTATATCTCTCAGTAGCCATAGCATGGAAGAATTTAGTGTTTTCCTCACCAACCTTAACAAATCTGATAGTGGCTCTCTTTTTCCAGTATAAGCACTGAAGATGCAGAAGATGCTCCAAATGTAATTTGACAATTTTCCTGAAATTAGCTTCTGGTCTGAAAAGTGACCTCAACTCCTCAAGCTCATCCAAACACAGCACAACTTGGTTACATCTGGAAATAAAAGTTTTTAACTGTGATAGATTTGTCTGCCATTTTTTCAGAGCCTGCCTAAGATGCTTCCTCTTATCCATAATGACAACAGTAATGTGGGTTTTCCTTGAAGGAATGAGCCAGGATTGCTGAACACATTCCATGAAGCCCTCCATTTCAACCCAGTAGTTTTCAAAGCGAAATAGGTTGCATTTAGGGATGGAAGTGTCGACAGTGACCACACAAGGAACATGATCAGACGCAGTCTTTGCAAGGGGTAGCACTTGTGTAAGAGGATATGAGGAGATCCAGTTGGCTGATGTGAAAAACCAGTCAAGCTGCTCCAGAAGAGGGGAATCTTGCATATTGGACCAAGTGAAAGATCTGCCTTTAATGGGTAGTTCCAGCAATCCAAGATGCCGAATAATTTCATTCAAGATGAACATGTCATTTACATCAGCCCCAGGAAGTTTTCTGTTGTCAGGGGATCTAATGAAATGAAAATCTCCAAGAAGCAACCAATTAGCCCCACTGGGAATATTAAGATTATAGAGCCAGCTAACAAAAAGATCTCTGGCTTCACCTTGACAAGGACCATAGACATTCACTAAAGTCCATGATTCACCAGTGTGATTTGAGGTAAAAGAGATGATCAAACCATAGGGTGTGCATTCCACTAATTGACCAGTAAGAATGGAAGAGTTCCAAAGGGTGATAAGTCCCCCTGATGCACCCCTGGAAGGAGAGTAGGCAAACTGATCAAAGCGTTTGGGACAGAAACATTTGACTGTACGAAACTCGATTGACTGCATTTTGGTTTCCTGCAAGCACACCACAGCAGCTAGGCTCTCATCAATCTTGTTACGGACCGCACATTGCCTATGGTCCAAATTTAGGCCACGCACATTCCAACACAGCACACGCCAACTTCTCGTAGAACGACTATCCATTGCACAATATATATATAGCAAAAGCAGGGTTATGTAATAGCTAGTGCGGCCAAGGTTCAGAAAACCAAAAGACAGAGCAAGCAGAAGTTTCACAGTACATGGAGCCAGTATCGTAATAACTTAACATAGGTGGATTAAACATCAGCAGACGATGGCGCGGAATCAGCAGGATCTTCCATAAGTTGATCCACCGTTAGCTTCTCAAGGGCAATGCCTAATGACTGCCCAACCTCCTGAATCACTGGGATAGGAGTGGCAGGAGGTACTTGTACATCCTCAGTCTCCTGCGATGTAGAGGGCATTGGCTTGGCCTTGGGCTTCCTCTTCTTGGGGACGTGCGTAGGCAGCTCCTGCAGGATTGGTTTGAAGCCATCGCGCTTGACGGAGCCGCGAGTACAACGACGGACAGATGAGTCAACGACGAGAGTGGCCTTCTTGCGGGCCCCCTTCTTTGATGGAGCAGGAGAATGAAAACATAAGTCCTCTGTAGATGAAGAAGGACTGAGAGGGATTACCTCCTGCATTGAGAGAGAGCTACTAGCAGGCTCTGATGGTGGTGGTTCTGGAGCATCAGGGTCGAAAGTCGCCGCCCAGGATCGCTTGGGGATCATAATGGGCTCCAGAATTGGCATCTGCAGTTGGCGAGGCACGTGCATAGCAGTAGAAGCCCCCATGAGAGCATCGAAGGTGCGAGCCCAGGAAATAACTCGCGGCAGAGGAGGCCCGTATACAACCCTTGCAGCCCCAACAAAGATGTTGTCAGTCTGAATGTGAGGGGGTTTGTAGAGGATAATTGCTAGAGGATTGTCATTAAGCGCCTCCTCCAACACAGGCACATCTTCCTCTGGCTCAGCATCGTGGCCCTGGGCAGCCGGTGGCATGTCAGCATCAGGGGCAACAGGGTTATCCACTATCCCCTCCAGGTGAGGGGCCGGGGGTTCTTGATCAACAGGTTCCGCCTCCATGTCACCCTGCGGCTGAGGGTCGAGGTCCACAAGCTCATGAACCGAGTCCGAAGAAGAAGGACTCGGTTGATCAATCACCATAGACTCTTGATCCTGAACAGGATCGGCAGCACGTGCTTCCGGGGCCGCTTCAGGTTCCCATCCTCCTCCATCAGCGACAGCAGGCGGCTGTCCCCAACCTCCGACATCAGCAGCAGGAACCACTGGATCTTCAGGCGCTAGCGGCACCGCATTCCAACCCAATGCAGGATTCGGGGGCAGAGCAAATTGCAGATTGTCATGGACGAGGTGTCCAGGGAGCGGGTGGGGGTTGCCATTGAGGGGCATGGGATCCTCATCATTGGGCAGAATCTCGGCAGCTCCCGCTCCCAGGATGTAAACCGACGCAGACCAGGAGACCTTGGCAACCCAAGCAGCATATTCAGAAAAGTTGATACTGCGAGGGACCAGTCGGTCATCTGGGAACGAAGCAAACACGATGGAGCGAACCAAATAAGGATCATCACTGACCCAATGGTGGAACTCTCCGAAGGTGTTGACAGCAGCCCGGTGATCTTCAGTGTTGCGGAAGTCTAGGGGGACCCCCAGAATCATGAGGAAACCATGACGAAAACCCTCTTGTCCACGGAAACCAACACACTGATCATGACGCAGGAAGCTCACAACAAAGTTATGAGCAACTTCCTGCGGAACCATGTGGACCGCAACATAGCTTTGTGCCGCATCTCGGAGTTCAAACAATCCAACGCCCTCAATCCATGGCTGGGCAGACCGAACATGTAACCCTCGGTGAAGAAGAAGAGCAGCAACTTCTTGCCGTACCTAGACTACGTTGTCAGCCGGAGGTGCTGGGTGGACGTCAGCGATGACGAAACGCTCATGACGTCTGGTGATGGGGACCGCAGACGTGGTGTAGGTCCGAGGCAGCCGGTCCGGACCTCCGTCGATGATGTTATGGCCAGGCGGGAGGAAGAACTCAGGATCAAGCTCGAAGTTGGCCATTGCGGGAGGCGGTGGCGGAGTGGCAGGCGGCGTCTCAGAGGGAGTTCGAGGAAGCGATGGCGATGAGACAGGACGGAACTATGCTGCAGGCGTTGCAGTTTCACCAAGAGTATCAGCAGTTCCCGAGATATCAGCGACAGGGGAGGTGGTGGGTCTCTTACAGTTCCAAGTAAGACAATTATAAAAGAGGCTCCTCTAGATCTTGCGTGGCCCACAGTGCTGTCAGCGAATCGAGGCGAAGCCGTGCAGTTGGCAGCTAGATGGCCCCGAGCGTTGCAAATTGAGCAAGAAAAGATATCCTTGACCATGCCATTAATAAGTTCATCAAAGGCCAGATGGGCTTCCTGCGAGGAGGGAATATCCATCCTAGGATTAGGGTCGGGCCGAGAGAAGGAGGTAACCTCAGCAGGCTCCTTAATGAGCGTGGAAATTGGCCCAGAATCCAAACTTGCCACCGAAAAGTGATTCTCATAATTCAAAATACCATGAATCTCGGCGGGATCAGCTGCAACACCTTGTTGCACGCGAGAAGTTCCGTTTAATTTGGCAATTTGAAAATCATCACCGGGAGATCCGGGGATGAATCTTGGCGAGAAACGGTGTCGAACGTAATATGCGGCGTGGCTGTCGTCCACCGGAGTTCTGCCGACGGTGGCGCCGAGATGATGACACGTTCAGGAGAAGGCACCGAATAACCAGCCTGTTCAAGCGTGAGTAGCTTGTCGTGGGAAATAGGACATCTGTAACCCTTGCAAACTTCATATTGCTGGAGGGATGCGAATGTGAGCTTCTTGCGAACAGATGATCCAGATTTAAGAGAAGATATTAGGGGTCTAGAATGCATCGCCATCAGACCTAATGAGGCTCTCCTCTTAGAAGGACTCACAATAATCCATTCATCATCACATTGCTTCTTCCACAGAGCAAATTCCCGACGCCAATTAGGACCACCATGTCCCCATAGATGGAAAATCACTTAAAACTTGGGCACTTGAACAAGCATAAATCCAAAATATGAAAACCGACTTGCATGCAGGACACTTTGAAGGAGAAAACCGAGTCTGTCACTTGACAGACACGAAACTCAATAGCTGATCCCCCAATCACCGATTCCAGAGCTGCGGCGACTGTGTCCGTCGAGAGACGGAACACATGACGACCAAAAGAAACCACCATGATGAAAGAGCGGCGGTGCTTCATAGGGTGCACCGTAACACCAGAGTGACGATAAACCTCATCAGAGAAAGCCAAACCATGCAAAAAATCCAAATCCAACGTAGAGCCACCCATGCAAGCCATGCACGACCACGTGAGGAGGGTCGGGAGGGTTCACCTGAGCAGAGGAGCGACAAGGAGGGAGGATACGCCGGCTAGAGTGCCAGATCGCCATTGGGTCGCCGCGGTGGGAGGTGGGAGGTGGGAGTCGCCATCCGTGGAATTATCCTGTGATCCCACTTGGAAGAAGAACGAATCCGTGAAGCACACGAACCAACGGAGTCGAACGAATCCTCACATTCCGACACGCTTGCGGAACTCCATCGAGAAGAAGCAATCCAGAAACAAGAATCAACACACGATAACACCAACCATATTCATGATATGATGTGCAAGCAATTATGATTTATGTCCACTAAATTATGCACAACATGACAGGCACAACAATTTATTACTATACATTAAATGAAGCTCAATATGCAACTCATTGCATATTGACAAAACTCCGTATTTGAATTATTTAGTTCACTCCCGTTTAGGAACATGACAATGTTAAATGTTGTTAAACATGGCAAGATGTGAAGCAAAAATAAACTACACTATCTAGGCATTTTAAATAAGGTGGGAAACAACATATAGCATCTCCAATATGACCCCATGGGTTAATTTCGAATTTAGTCCAGATCTGAACTAAACATGTTTTATGTTTATTAAACAACAAAATAAAGTGGACCATGTGATTGTACATGTCATTCTTGTCGATTTACATATATAGGTCATCTAAGATGGAGCTACCGTTTAAAAGATATGAGCAACACAAGAGGATATGCCATGAATGTAAAATGTATGCAAATGACAGTCACAACATGTTAAAGCATGGATACTATGAGATACTATGTAACTACATGAGAGTCTAGGCAAGTTTAAATAAGGCGGGAAGAACGTTCCGTAAAGTCCCCATGTGCAAATTAAGATTCGGTAATGTTCTACCTATAACACAATTTTAGAGTTGTTAAACAAGAAAATAAATGCTACCATGTTATTCTACACATTTTTCTAGCCAAGTTACATATGTGGAACATTTTAATTAGAGCTACGGTTAATTAGTTATGACATAAGCCATTTTGGCATCGCGTTACACATTTTTATTGCAAACAGCAAATTAAACATATTTAGTATGGAAGAAAGTGAGATATTGCGAAACTACACATAATTCTAAGAATTTTACGTGTATGAAGTTTTTAATTTCAACGCACAATTAATTTTCTATGTATTAAATCATTTTAATATGGCATCATGCAAATCTATGCAAACAAGAGGTTACACACCTTTAAACATGTATGAAAGATGGAAAATATTAATCAGTGTAAAATTCTCGACATTTTACATAGATATTGTTTTTACATATCACACACAATTTGAGAGTTATTATATGCATGAAGTATAGGGATGTTTATGCAATTCTGTAGTACTCACGATAAATTGATAATTCATAGGCAGGAAAAAAATACACTAGTCGGCCTAAATTGGAGCAAGGCCCGAAACAACTCGAGCAATATACTACATTACGCCCACGGCGATGGATAGCACAGTCCACTCACCAACTGGCCTTTTGCCGGTCGAAGAGGAGGCCCACGAGGCGAGTGGCTGGGCTTCGCGGTTGGGCCGGGTGGAAGAGGCTCGCTGGTGCAGAACTAGGCCAGTGCGCTGCATTTGGGCCGGTCGGATCGGCTGCTGCTGGGCGAGCTAGCGTGGCCGCGGGCGAAGGCAGGCCGGCTTCTAGACTGCGGGATCTGGCGACGGCCCACACGGGTGCTGGAGCGGGTGGTGCGGAGCTGGATTCAGTGCTCATCGCTCTTGCTCGATCCTGAGCAGACATGTCGGGACCCCGATCCTAAGCCATACGAATCCAACATGTAACACACCACATCACCTTGCGGCCTCACGCATGGTAAACTCCATGGTTGTCGCCTTACCTTGGCCGGGACCGTTTACATATCTTGGCTCACGTATATGAATGTGTTGCTAGCAATCATATGTCAGACAACCCGAGTCGACATGACTAGTTATAGATGAGCATACGTAACCCAACAATGCAGGTGTCAATCATCAACGTGTGTAGATGAGTCGTAGCAAGCTACATGGACTCCATTACACCGCGTGACATTTCCCCGTGGGGATAGACATAACAACAAAGAAGGATACATGCTTGTCAATCAATGTGTCCGAAGCTTGCGGCGGTGGAAAAGTAGTTTCGTGGATCTCTGATACGTCTCAAACGTATCTATAATATTTGATGGTTTCACGTTGTTATCTTGTCAACTTTGGATGTTTTGTTTACATTTTATATCTTTTTTGGGGACTAACTTATTAATCCAGTGCCAAGTGCCAGTTCCTGTTTTTTCTATGTATTTGACTCTTTTCACATCTGATTTTGGAACGGAGTCCAAACGTAATGAAATCCCCGAAATAATTTTTTCCAGAACGTAAGAAGACCGGGAGGCTTGAGGGCCAAGGCAGTGGGCCCACAGGGAGCCCACAAGCCCTGTTGCCCCGGCCACGGGGGGCGGCAACCAGGCTAGTGGACTCCATGGCGCTCCCGTGACCTAGCACTTTGGCCTATAAGTTCCCTAAAAATTCTGAAAAAATAAGGGCATCCACGAAAACACTTTTCCGCCGCCGCAAGCTTCCGTTTCTGCGAGATCTCATCTGGAGACCCTTCCCGGTGCCCTGCCGGAGGGAACTTTGGAGTTGGAGGGCTTCTACATCAACATTATCGCCTCTCCAATGACTCGTGAGTAGTCTACTTCAGACCTACGGGTCCGTAGTTAGTATCTAGATGGCTTCTTCTCTCTCTTGGATCTTCAATACAAAGTTCTCCAAGATCTTCATGGAGATCTATCCAATGTAATCCTCTTTGGCGGTGTGTTTGTCGAGATCCGATGAAATGTGGATTTGTGATCAGATTATCAATGAATTATATTTGAGTCTTTGCTGCTTTCTTATATGCATGATTTGATATCCTTGGACGTCTCTCCGAGTCTTGGGTTTTGTTTGGCCAACTAGATCTATGATTCTTGCAATGGGAGAAGTGCTTGGTTATGGGTTCATACCGTGTGGTGACCTTTCCCAGTGACATAAGGGGCAGCAAGGCACACATCATGTTGTTGCCATCAAGGGTAACAAGATGGGCTTTTATCGTAGATATGAGATTGTTCATCTACATCATGTCATCTTGCTTAAGGCGTTACTCTGTTCTTTTGGACTTAATACACTAGATGCATGCTGGATAGCGGTCGACGTGTGGAGTAATAGTAGTAGATGTAGAAAGTATCGGTCTACTTTGTTTTGGACGTGATGCCTATAGATATAATCATTGCCTTAGATAACGTCACGACTTTGCGCGGTTCTATCAATTGCTCGATAGTAATTCGTTCACCCACCGTCTACTTGCTTTCATGAGAGAAGCCAGTAGTGAATACTACGGCCCCCGAGTCTATTCACAACTATCGTTTCCACTTTCACTTTTACTTTTCTTTGTTTTCTTTGTTGCTTTCAGTTCTCACTTTGCAAACAATCTATAAGGGGTTGGCAAACCCTTCATAGCGTTGGGTGCAAGCTTTTTGTGTTTGTGCAGGTACTTGTGACTTGAAGCAATCCTTTCTCTGGTTCGATACCTTGGTTCTCAAAACTGAGGGAAATACTTGCCGCCACTGTGCTACATCAACCTTTCCGCTTCGAGGGAACACCAACACAAGGCTCCAAGGCCACGGGGGAATCCTTTGCATATTTTCCAAGGAAGTCCGTAAAGGCGTAGCCGTAGCAGAAGCATTCCTGGTGCCGTTGCTGAGGAGTATCAAGACAAGAATAGTCTCCCGTCAACACGCTTGTTTCTGGCGCCATTGGAAGATCTTTTGTTGCAGTAGCAGAAGTATTTCTGGCGCCGTTGCCGGGGAAGGAGAGATCAAGACCTATCCAAGTAGGTGTCACAAACTCATCTCTTGCATTTACCTTTTTTGCCAGTTGCCTCTCGTTTTCCTCTCCCCTACTTCACATTTGCCATTTTCATTTGCTTTTTTTGCCTCTTTCCTTTGCCATTTTCTTTTGCCTTTTTCCTTTTTGCCGTTCTCTTTCGCCCGCTTTCTTCCTGCTCGTTTGTGTGTGGGATAGTCCATCAGTGGCTAGACCCAACACTCCAAACGATACCCCTAAGAACGAAGTTCTCAATTTCAAGCAGATTGAGGAAGAAAGTTTAAAGGAAGCTTGGTACCGGATTTGCAATGCTCAAAGTAGATCTACTCGTAAGCAATCCAATACCGTTCTTCTTTGCAGTTTTTATGTTGGAATCTCTCCTTGGAATTGGTATATCCTTGAAACCATCATAGGCGGGAATTTTTTGGGGAGCCATACTGTTGAATCCTATGGAGCTATCATGAATTTGGTAGGCTCACCCCCGCTCATGGTTAATGGAACCACCTTGACCTTGGAACACGTGATGCAAAGGCTTGACGCTATTGAAAACAAAATTGCCACAATTGAACTTATTGAGGGTTTGGACAGAAAAATCCACAATCAAAATTGCCAAAGTGGGAATGGTCTTGAAAAATTTAAGGGAGAAGGAACCTATAGTTAATGATTCCTCTAGAATTGTCAAACTAGAAGATGTCATAACCAACTTGGGTTCCACTTTTGCCGCTGTGCAAAATACACCAAATCTCACTCTCAAAAAGATCGTCAAGTCTGTTTTTGTTCCTAAAGCTAGTGGTGAGTCATCCAATAAAGATGAAGATCTTAAGATGATAAATGATCACACTACTTATGGTTTGAGCACCAAAGATTATACGTGATTCCATCACCTTCTGCCTAGCTAAGGGCGTTAAACAATAGCGCTTGTTGGGAGGCAACCCAACGAATCTATCATTTTTCTTTCTATTTTGTGTTTTCCACACTTTCATAACTCTGTTATGATTGTGTTTTTTGTGTTTCTTTTTGCCTTTGTGCCAAGAAAAACCGTTATGATTAGTCTTGGGGATGATCGTTTGGTCATGCTGGAAAAGACAAAAACTTTCTGCTCACGAAAAGAATTTTGTTTTTTTCTGTAAGAGATTTTGAGTTGATTCTTTTTTCTGCTGATTGCTACGCAAATTCTTCAGACTTTTGTAATTTTTCAGAATTGTTGAAGTACCAGAAGTATACGAAGTATACAGATTGCTACAGACTGGTCTGCTGTTAACAGATTCTGTTTTTGTTGAGTTGGTTGCCTATTTTGATGAAACTATGGATAGTATCGGGGGGAATTAGCCATGGAAGATTGAAAATACAGTAACCCAACATCAACATCAGTAGAATTTAAGTTTTCTACAGTACCTAAGGAAGTGGTGGTTTTCTTTCTTATACTAATGTTATCACGAGTTTTTGTTTAAGTTTTGTGTTGTGAAGTTTTCAAGTTTTGGGTGAAGTTCTTATGGACAAAAAGATAAAGAGTGGCAAGAGCTCAAGCTTGGGGATGCCCAAGGCACCCCAAGTTGATTCAAGGATGCCGTAAAAGCCTAAGCTTGGGGATGCCCTGGGAAGGCATCCCCTCTTTCGTCTTCAATCCATCGGTAACGTTACTTGGGGCTATATTTTTATTCACCACATGTTATGTGTTTTGCTTGTAGCATCTTGTATCGTAGGAGTCTTTTATTTTTTTTGTGTCACAATCATCCTTTCTGCACACCTAGAGAGAGACATGCACTCACCGTGATTCTGTCGAGCTTCACTTATATCCTTTGGTTAGACAATTCAACTCACATGTGCTTCACTTATATCTTTTGAGCTAGTTGATTTTGCTCTGTGTGCTTCACTTATATCTTTTAGAGCACATCGGTGCATGGCTTGGTAGTTGATCTATGCTTTGATAGTAGTCTCAAAAAGGGTAGTTATCCAAAGGGATATGAAAACTTCCACCTTCATGTGCATTGAGTAGTTGGAGAAGTTTGATTCATCTCAATTAGTTTTGAGTTGTGGTTATGGTAATATTGAAGTTATATTTGTGAGGTGTTGTGGATCTAGAAATACTTGTGTTGAAGTTAGTGATTCCCGTAGCATGCACGTATGGTGAACCGCTATGTGATGAAGTCTGAGCATGATTAGTCTATTGATTGTCATCCTTTCTGTGGCGGTCGGGATCACGCGATGGTTTATACCTACCAACCCTTCCCCTAGGAGTATGCGTTGAATGCTTGGTTTCGATTAATACTAAAACTATTGCAACAAGTATATGAGTTCTTCATGACTAATGTTGAGTCCATGGTTTATATGCACTTTCACCTTCCACCATCACTATTTTCTCTAGTGCCGTGCAACCTTCTCCGGTGCACAAAACCCACCAATAGCCTCCCTCAAAACAGCCACCATACCAACCTACTATGGCTTTTTCAAAGCCATTCCGACATATATTGCCATACGACTACCACCATGACATGTGCCACCACTTCTTCATTGCCATTGCATGATCGTAATATAGCTAGCATGATGTTTCCATTGATGTCTATGCCATGCTAGATCATTGTCATGGTACACTACCAAAGGCATTCCATATAGAGTCATTATTGCTGTAAGTTTTGAGTTGTAAGTGTGATGATCATCATTGATGGAGCATTGTCCCGTGTGAGGAAATAAAAGAGGCCAAATATTCCCACCAAAAAAAGAAGAGGCCAAATAGCCCACCAAAAAAATGAGAGAAAAAGAGAGAAGGGACAATGTTACTATCCTTCCACACTTGTGCATATTAAGCACCATGATCTTCATGATTGAGAGTCTCTCGTTTTGTCACCACCATATAGCTAGTGGGGAATTTTCATTATATAACTTGGCTTGTATATTCCAATGATAGGCTTCCTCAAAATTGCCTTAGGTCTTCGTGAGCAAGCAAGTTGGATGCACACCCACTAGTTTTCTTTAAGAGCTTTCACATACTCCTAGCTCTAGTGCATCATTTGTATGGCAATCCCTACTCATTCACGTTGATATCTATTGATGAGCATCTCCATAGCTCATTGATATGCCTAGTCAATGTGACCATCTTCTCCTTGTTTGTCTTGCAACCTCCACCACACTCCACACCACTTATAGTGCTAAAACCATGGCTCACGCTCATGTATTGCGTGAGAGTTGAAAAGGTTTGAGCAAGTAAAGGTGTGAAAACAATTACTTGGCCAATACCAGGGTTGTGCATGATTTAAATTCGTTGTGCAAGGATGATAGAGCATAGCCAGACTATATGATTTTGTAGGGATAACTTTCTTTTGGCCTTGTTATTTCGAAAGTTCATGATTACCTTGCTAGTTTGCTTGAAGTATTATTGTCTCCACGTCAATAGCAAACTATTGTTTTGAATCTATCGGATCTGAACATTCACGTCACATAAGAGGAGTTACAAAGGACATCTATGTTAGGTAGCATGAAAGCATCAAAATTCATTCTTTATCACTTCCCTACTCGAGGACGAGCAGGAGTTAAGCTTGGGGATGCTTGATACGTCTCAAACGTATATATAGATGGTTTCACGCTGTTATCTTGTCAACTTTGCATGTTTTGTTTACCTTTTATATCTTTTTTGGGGACTAACTTATTAATCCAGTGCCAAGTGTCAGTTCCTGTTTTTTCTCTGTTTTTGACTCTTTTCATATCTGATTTTGGAATGGAGTCCAAACGGAATAAAATCCCCGAAATAATTTTTTCCAAAAGGAAGAAGATCGGGAGGCTTGAGGGCCAAGGCAGTGGGCCCACAGGGAGCCCACAAGCCTTGTTGCCGCGGCCAGGGGGGCACGACAACTAGGCTTGTGGCCTCCTTGGCCTCCCGTGCCCTAGCTCTTTGGCCTATAAATTCCCTAAAAATCCAGAAAAAATCAGGGCATCCACGAAAACACTTTTCCGCCGCCGCAAGCTGCCGTTTCCATGAGATCTCATCTGGAGACCCTTCCCGGTGCCTTGTCGGAGGGGACTTTGGAGTTGGAGGGCTTCTACATCAACATCATCGCCTCTCCAATGACTCATGAGTAGTCTACCTTAGACCTACGGGTCCGTAGTTAGTAGCTAGATGGCTTCTTCTCTCTCTTGGATCTTCAATACAAAGTTCTCTATGATCTTCATGGAGATCTATCCGATGTAATCCTCTTTGGCGGTGTGTTTGTCGAGATCGAATGAATTGTGGATTTGTGATCAGATTATCTATGAATTATATTTGAGTCTTTGCTGATTTCTTATATGCATTATTTGATATCCTTGTAAGTCTCTCCGAGTCTTGGGTTTTGTTTGGCCGACTAGATCTATGATTCTTGGAATGGGAGAAGTGCTTGGTTTTGGGTTCATACCGTGTGGTGACCTTTCCAAGTGATAGAAGGGGCGGCAAGGCACACATCATGTTGTTGCCATCAAGGGTAACAAGATGGGCTCTTATCGTAGATATGAGATTTTCCATCTACATCATGTCATCTTGCTTAAGGCGTTACTCTGTTCTTTTGGACTTAATACACTAGATGCATGCTGGATAGTGGTCGACGTGTGGAGTAATAGTAGTAGATGCAGAAAGTATCGGTCTACTTTGTTTTGGACGTGATGCCTATAGATATAATCATTGGCTTAGATAACGTCACGACTTTGCGCGGTTCTATCAATTGCTGGACAGTAATTTGTTCACCCACCGTCTACTTGCTTTCATGAGAGATGCCACTAGTAAACACTACGGCCCCCGGGTCTATTCACAACTATCGTTTCCACTTTCACTTTTACTTTGCTTTTGTTTTCTTTCTTGCTTTCAGTTCTCACTTTGCGAACAATCTATAAGGGATTGACAACCCCTTCATAGCGTTGGGTGCAAGCTTTTTGTGTTTGTGCAGGTACTTGTGAATTGAAGCAATCCTTTCTCTGGTTCGATACCTTGGTTCTCAAAACTGAGGGAAATACTTGCCGCCGCTGTGCTACATCACCCTTTCCGCTTCGAGGGAACACCAACGCAAGGCTCCAAGGCCACGGGGGAATCCTTTGTATATTTTCCAACGAAGTCCCTAAAGGCGTAGCCGTAGCAGAAGGATTCGTGGCGCCGTTGCTGAGGAGTATCAAGAGAAGAATAGTCTCCCGTCAACACGCTTGTTTCTGGGGCCGTTGGAAAATCTTTTGTTGCAGTAGCAATATCTCGCGCAGTTTTGGATTTTTCGGGAATTTATAGGTGGAAGAGGTAGTGCAGTCGAGCCACAGGGGCCCCACAAGCCTGCTAGGCACGGGCCCCCCTGGCCGCGCCTAGGGGGCTTGTGGCCTCCCCTGGTGGCCTCTGCCTTGGTTCTCACGTCCCCTGCGTATCTTCTGTTCCGGAAAAATCTTTTCGGAAGTTTTATTCCGTTTGGACACCGTCTAAAATTCTCCTCTGAAAAGGGTAAAAACACGGAAAAAGTAGGAACTGGCACTTGGCACTGAGTTAATAAGTTAGTCCCAAAAAGATATAAAAGGCATACAAAACATCCAAAGTTTGACAAGATAATAGCATGGAACCATAAAAAATTATAGATACGTTGGAGACGTATCAAGCATCCCCAAGCTTAACTCCTGCTCGTCCTCGAGTAGGGAAGTGATAAATACTGAATTTTTGATGTGGAATGCTACCTAGCATAGTTGTCCTTTGTAACTTCTTTCATGTGACAAGAATGTTCAGATCCATAAGATTCAAAACAATAGTTTGCTATTGACATGAAAACAATAATACTTCAAGCAAACTAGCAAGGTAATCATGAACTTTCGAAATAACAAGGCCAAAGAAAGTTATCCCTACAAAATCATATAGACTGGCTATACTCCATCATCCCCACACAACTAATTTAAATCATGTACAACCCCGGTATTGGCCAAGTAATTGTTTTTGCACTCTTACTTTCTCAAACCTTTTTCAACTCTCATGCAATACATGAGCGTGAGCCATGGATATAACACTATAGGTGGAATAGAGTGTGGTGGAGGTTGTGAGACAAAAAGGAGGAGATGGTCACATTGGCTCAGCGTATCAAAGGGCTATGGAGATTTCCATTAATAGATGTCAATGGGAATGAGTAGGGATTGCCATACAAAGGATGCACTAGAGCTATAAGTATGTGAAAGCTCAAAAGGAGAACTAGTGGGTGTGCATCCAACTTGCTTGCTCACGAAGACCTAGGGAAATTTTGAGGAAGCCCATCATTGGAATATACAAGCCAAGTTCTATAATGAAGATTCCCACTAGCATATGGTGGTGACAAAACGAGAGGCTCTCAATCATGAAGAACATGGTGCTTATTATGAAGGACAAGTGTGGAAAGAGATGGTAGCATTGTCCCTTCTCTCTTTTTCTCTCTTTTTTTTGTTTGGGCTCTTTGGCCTCTTTCCCTATTTTTTGTGGGCAACTTTGGCCTCTTTTTTTTATTTCCTCACATGGGACAATGCTCTAATAATGATGATCATCACACTTTAATTTACTCAAAGCTCAATGATTAGAACAATGATGACTCTTATAGGAAATGCCTCCGGCAGTGTACCGGGATGTGCAACGATCTAGCTTGGCGTATGACGTTGACACATCTCGCTAGCTATCTTAGGATTATGCAATGGCAATATGAGAGTGACGACACAAGTCATGAGACGGAACGCTGGGAGTTGCCTGGCAATATATCTCGGAATGGCTATGAAAATGCTATAGTAGGTAGGTATGGTGTCTGTTTTGAGGAAGGCATATGGTGGGTTTGTGCACCGGCGAAAATGGTGCGGCACTAGAGAGGCTAGAAATGGTGGAAGGTGAAAGTGCATATATACCATGGACTCACATTAGTCATGAATAACTCACATACTTATTGCGAAAGTTTTTATTAGTAATCGAAACAAAGTGCTAAGCGCATACTCCTAGGGGAAGGGTTGGTAGGTGTTAACTATCGCCCGATCCCGACCGCAACACAAAGGATGACAATCAATAGATCAATTATGCTCTGACTTCCTAACATAGCGGTTCACCATACGTGCATGTTACGGGAATCACTAACGACAACACAAGTATTTCTAGATTCACAACACCCTACTAACATAACTCTTAATATTACCAAATCCACGTCTCAAAACTAATTGAGAGGAATCAAACTTCTCTTTCTACTCAATGCACATGAATATGGAAGTTTTATTGTATCCTCTTTGGGTACCTATCACCTTTGGGACTACTTTCATAGCACAAGCAAACTACCAAGTCACGCACTGCCGTGCTCTAAAAGATCTAAGTGAAGCACATAGAGCAAAATTGTCTAGCTCAAAAGATATAAGTGAAGCACAAAGAGTATTCTAGCAAATTCACGATGAGTGCATGTCTCTCTCAAAAGGTGTGCAGAAAGGATGATTGTGACGCAACAAAAAGAAAAGACTCCTACGATACAAGACGCTGCAAGCAAAATACATATCATGTGGTGAATAAAAATATAGCTCCAAGTAATGTTACCGATGGATTGAAGACGAAAGAGGGGATGCCTTCCCGGGGCATCCCCAAGCTTAGGCTTTTTGGTGTCCTTGAATTTGGCTTGGGATGCCTTGGGCATCCCCAAGCTTGAGCTCTTTCCACTCTTTATCCCTTTGTCCATGAGAACATCACCCAAAACTTGAAAACTTCACAACACAAAACTTAAACAGAAACTCGTGATATCATTAGCACAAGAAAACAAACTACCACCTCTTTAGGTACTGTAGAAATCTTGACTTCTATTTATATAGGTGTTAGATTACTGTATTATGACTTTTCCATGGCTAGAACCCCAGATACTATCCATAGTTTCATCAAAACAAGCAACCAACACAACAAAAACAGAATCTGTCAAAAACAGACCAGCCTGTAGCAATCTGTATACTTCGTATACTTCTGGTACCTCAAAAATTCTGAACAATTACGACAGCCTGTGAAAAAGGCATATGAACCAGCAGAAAAAAGATTCTACTCAAAAGCTCTTGCCGGATAAAAATTAAAAATAATTTGGTGAGCGAAAAGTTTTTGTCTTTTTCCAGCAGGATCAAACAACCAACACCAAAGTAGTCATAAAGGTTTTGCTTGGCTCAAACACAAAAAGAAACACAAAAAACACAATCATAACAGAATTATGATGGTGTGGACGCAACAAAACAGAAAGAAAAAGATAAATTCATTGGGTTGCCTCCCAACAAGCGCTATTGTTTAACGCCCTTAGGTAGGCATAAGGTGATGGAATCACGTATCGTCATCTTTGGTACTCAAACCATAAGTAGCCCTCATCATGGATTCATAAGGAAATCTTATTTTATTTCTAGGAAAATTCTCCATGCCCTTCTTTAAAGGAAATTGAACTCTAATATTCCCTTCCTTCATATCGATGATAGCACGAATAGTCCTTAGGAAAGGTCTACCAAGAATGATAGGGCATGTAGGATTGCAATCAATATCAAGCACAATGAAATCCACGGGTACATGGTTCCTATTTGCAATAATAAGAACATCATTGATCCTTCCCATGGGTTTCTTCATAGTAGAATACGCAAGATGCAAATTAAGAGAGCACTCCTCAATCTCATTAAAGCCTAAAACATCACATAAAGACTTCGGAATCGCGGAAACACTAGCACCCAAATCACACAAAGCATTGCATTCATAGTTATTTATTTTGATTTTGATAGTAGGTTCCCACTCATCATGAAGCTTTCTAGGAATAGAAACTTCCAACTCAAGTTTCTCTTCAAGAGATTTTATCATGGCTTCAACGATATGATCAGTAAAGGCCTTGTTTTGGCTATAAGCGTGTGGAGAGTTTAGCATGGATTGCATAAAGGAAATGAATTCAATCAAAGAGAAACTATAATAATTGAATTCCTTGAAATACAAAGTAGTAGTTTCATTACTACTCAAGGTTTTGATATCTTCTACTCCACTTTCAACGCTTTTAACATCAAGATAGATGGACTCCGAATCATTGAGGCGTTTTTCAACCAAAGTGGATTCATATCCAGCCCCATCATCATTAGGTTTGACACTAGAAAACAAGGATTCAATGGGAGTCACTCCAAGCACTTTAAGATCTTCATGATTCTTATCACGAGAACACGCCTTTTTAAGCCATTCATGTCTAGCACGAATTTGGGCGGTTCTTTCTTTGCTCTCATTCATGGAAACACGCATAGCTTTCAAAGTTTCATCCATATTGATCTTGGGAGGAGCACATCTAATTTTCGAAGCATCAATATCAAGAGACATTCTATCAATGCTCCTAGCCAAATCATCAATTTTGAGTAGTTTTTCCTCTATGGACGCATTGAAAATCTTTTACGAGTTGATAAACTCTTTGATATTACTCTCTAGGTCAGAGGGTATTTTATTGTAATTTCCATGAGTATTTTTGTAGGAGTTGCCAAAGTTATTAGAGGGATTACTAGGAAAAGGCCTAGGAACATAGTTTCCTCTAAAAGCATTGTTGTTGACAAAATTATTCCTACCAACAAAATTAACGTCCAAGCTCGCATTGCTACTCTCAATCAAGGAAGACAATGGCATATCATTAGGATCTAAAGGAGCACCTTTACTAGCAACCAATTTCATTAACTCATCCATCTTAGCACTCAATGAGTTAATTTCTTCTATATCGTGTACCTTCTTACTAGTAGGTGACCTTTCAGTGTGCCACTGAGAGTAGTTTGTCATGATATTGTCTAGGAGTTTTGTGGCTTCTCCTTAAGTGATTTCCATGAACGTTCCACCTGGGGCGGAGTCCAAGATATTTCTAGAAGCGAAATTCAAACCAGCGTAGAAGATTTGTATAATCATCCAAAGACTCAAGCCATGAGCGGGTGAATTTCTAATCATCAATTTCACTCTCTCCCAAGATTGTGCAACATGTTCATGATCAAGTTGCTTAAAATTCATGATATCATTACGGAGAGAGATAATCTTAGCCGGCGGAAAATACTTGGATATATAAGCATCTTTGCACTTGTTCCAAAAATCAATACTAGTTTTGGGCAAAGATGAAAACCAAGTTTTTGCTAGATCTCACAACAAGAACGGAAAAAGCTTCAATTTAATCACATCATTATCCACATCTTTCTTCTTTTGCATATCGCAAAGCTCAATGAAGGTATTAAGATGGGATGCGACATCTTCACTAGGAAGGCCGGAGAATTGCTCTTTCATAACAAGATTCAGCAAAGCAGCATTGATTTCGTACAATTCTGCACTAGTGGCGGGAGAAATCGAAGTACTAATAAAATCATTATTATTAGTATTCGAGAAGTCACAAAGTTTGGTGTTTTCAATCATGGTGACTTCAGCAAGAAAACAAGCACACAAGCAAACAGAAACAAGCGAGAGAAAAGGGCGAACGAAGAAGGCAATTTTTTTGTAAATTTTTGGTTTTCAGAAGTGGGGGAGAGGAAAACGAGAGGCAAAAAAGTAAATGCAAGAGATGAGTTTGCGACACTTACTTGGATCAGATTCACCTAGAATAATCCCCGGTGCGAGAGATTGACACGTTGAAGGGAGACTATTCTTTGACTTGATCCTCCCCGGCAATGGCGCCAGAAATCGACACGTTGACGGGAGACTATTCTTGGCTTGATCCTCCCCGGGAACGGCGCCAGAAATCCTTCTGCTGCCTCTTGAGCTTGTGTTGGTTTTTCCCTTGAAGAGGAAAGGGTGATGCAGCACAGGAGCAGTAAGTATTTCTCTCCGTTTGAGAACCAAGGTATCAATCCAGTAGGAGAATCAAGCCAAGTGTCCAGAGTACCTGCGCAAACACATGAGGTCTTAGGCACGAGCGCCTCTGTCCCAGAGCTTGATGAAGACCAAGTGGAGACTCATGATGTTCTTGTGGATGATATCCCCGACGTCCGAGATGACTTGCCAGGCATCTTAAAGGATACTTCTCACAATGTTAACCCGTCGAGCCCTCCCAAGGCAACTGAGGATCCACATGCCGTCATACTCACTCATACGGGCTACTCCAAACCTGCGGCGGCGGTGTTATCTAAGCACACCTCAAAGGAATCCCATCCTTCCACCGAACAAGATGTCAGTAAGTTGAAACTTCCCTTGTATGAGAAGCTGGAATTTGATCAACTCTGCTCTGGCTTCGCGAGTCGCCTGGAGACGAGTTATGAAATGAACAAAAGCTTGATCCACCTGATGAAAGTTAAACATGAGGTACGTCTATTATGTATTCTCTTCCACCCATTAGCCTTCCAATAGACTAGTATTTGCTTGATGAAATAGTTTTTGTTGCAATGTATATTAGACCCGTATCTGCCCATAGCCCCCAAGGGCCGGGTTATCTTTTGAAAGATGAGCCAGGTCTTTGTAGTTTAAAGAAAAACTTCAACCTGTAGCCCCCAAGGGCCGGGTCATGTTTTGAAAGATGAGCCAGGTCTTGTAATTAAAGAAAACTTCAACCTGTAGCCCCAAGGGCCGGGTTATCTTTTGAAAGATGAGCCTGGTCTTGTAGTTAAAGAAAACTTCAACCTGTAGCCCCCAAGGGCTGGGTCATCTTTTGAAAGATGACCCGGGTCTTGTAATTAAAGAAAACTTCAACCTGTAGCCCCCAAGGGCCGGGTCATCTTTTGAAAGATGAGCTGGGTCTTGTATTTTGTATGACTTTGAATAGAATCATACATGAGCCCCCAAGTGTCAGGAATATTGCTTGCAATAGTTTTGAGACTTGTCTCCCCAAATTTTGTTTTGCAGGAATCTGTGACCCACGTCGAGTCAACCCTGGCCGACTTAAGAAACAATTTAGTCGAACAGCAGAATGCTCGGTCTGAGTCGGAGAGGAAGTATCACGTGGTGCTGGCTGAAATGGAGAGAATGAAGGATGATCACCAGAAGCTCGAAAAGAATGCCAAGGCTGACCAAGCCGCCATCCTGAAGCGGGCCGAGCAAGCCGAGGAGAAACTAGAAGCCGCCCAGCAAGAGCTCTCCGTCTTGAAAAAACACATCTCCAACATGACTCTAGCCATGTTTGGTAAGGCTTAACTCCCTTCATCGAAAAATCAGTCTAGTTCCTCATGACTAACAACACGGATTTATCCTTTGTAGGTCCACGAGTCAGCAATTTCCAAGACGACTGTATGCTAAAACTAAATGCAATATATACCTTCACCGAGCAGTTGTACACGGGTAGGGTGCAGACGATAAAAGCGGTGATGGGCAACAAAGATCCCGTCAAGTCCATCAGGAGCATGCTTGGCTACCTATCTACGTTGCCTCCTAAAGTGGAGGAGCTGAAGAGATCAGCCGCCCGGAAGGGAGCCCTGAATATCTTAAGCCGGTGCCTGGCCTATGCTCCTGAGCTGAAACCAGAGGAAGTAGCTGCTGGCTATCCTGGATTGAAAGACGATGGGTCGGAGTTCACCGAAGATGATTATCATCGAGTGATCAAAGAGTCCCGCTTTGCAGCGACTCAACTAGCAGCCAACTTGGATTTAAACAAATACCAAGCCACGTATGATGATAATAACAAGAAGTAACTCCTACGTCATATGAAACCACCATCTTGACTCCTCGCCGGCCCAAGAATCCTTTTGACTTTGAAGCAGATCTATCAACCTTCCTTGATAATGAAGATGAGTTCGTCGCCTTGGCCAACTGTAACTGGAATCTGGGCGACTTACAAATTGAAGATGGAGAAAGCTCGAGGCAAGGCAACCCGGAGGCGGCTTGAGTCTTCTAAAGATGTAACCACTGCTTTAAAAACAATCAGATCTCTTCTTTGATCGGGCGACGACTCCCGACTTGGCCGTGTGAGCCATGTAATAATTTGTAGGAAAACAGTCTTTCTCCCATGCCTTTTGCTCGACATTGCTGGATAATTTATTCTTTTTGCGAATCATGAATTGACTTTTACAATCCTTCTGCTTAGTAAGCTAGGAAGTGTCATAGTTCAACATGAAAAATCTTCAACCTGTGTGTCAGGGAAAGAACATCATGAGCCGACTCAGTGAGTTATGGCGGAAAATAAGCTAGCCCCCTAGGCTATGGAAAATAATAGTTCAAAAAACGGCTAATGAGTTATGGCGAGTCATGAACAAAAGCCAACTCAATGAGTAGTGGCGAGTTATACAAGGGTTTTATGAAACCTTGTGGCCGTGCCACCAAGATAGAAAATTCGTCGGCTCGATGAGCTGCGACGGGATAAGACGAGTTTGCAAAACTCTAGTGTTACCCCAAGAAGGCTTTTGCAACAACCCATATTGTTTAGACCGGATGATCAGGCGCGAGTCAAGCTTCAGTGAAGCAGGTTCAGTGAACCAATGGTTTCTCTATTTTCCATGTGTGGCTCCGGCTGGTACCTTTTATGTTTGAACCAGGGCGAGTTCAGGGTCCAAATAACGGATTGACTCGCCTAGAGTACATAGGTGTTGGAATTATGCCCTAGAGGCAATAATAAATATAGTTATTATTATAATTCCTGTATCAAGATAATATTTTATTATCCATGCTATAATTGTATTGAATGAAGACTCATTTACATGTGTGGATACATAGACAAAACACCCTCCCTAGCAAGCCTCTAGTTGGCTAGCCAGTTGATCAAAGATAGTCAGTGTCTTCTGATTATGAACAAGGTGTTGTTGCTTGATAACTGGATCACGTCATTAGGAGAATCACGTGATGGACTAGACCCAAACTAATAGACGTAGCATGTTGATCGTGTCATTTTGTTGCTACTGTTTTCTGCGTGTCAAGTATTTATTCCTATGACCATGAGATCATATAACTCACTGACACCGGAGGAATGCTTTGTGTGTATCAAATGTCGCAACGTAACTGGGTGACTATAAAGATGCTCTACAGGTATCTCCGAAGGTGTTAGTTGAGTTAGTATGGATCAAGACTAGGATTTGTCACTCCGTGTGAACGGAGAGGTATCTCGGGGCCCACTCGGTAATACAACATCACACACAAGCCTTGCAAGCAATGTAACTTAGTGTAAGTTGCGGGATCTTGTATTACGGAACGAGTAAAGAGACTTGCCGGTAAACGAGATTGAAATAGGTATACGGATACTGACGATCGAATCTCGGGCAAGTAACATACCGAAGGACAAAGGGAATGACATACGGGATTATATGAATCCTTGGCACTGAGGTTCAAACGATAAGATCTTCGTAGAATATGTAGGATCCAATATGGGCATCCAGGTCCCGCTATTGGATATTGACCGAGGAGTCTCTCGGGTCATGTCTACATAGTTCTCGAACCCGCAGGGTCTGCACACTTAAGGTTCGACGTTGTTTTATGCGTATTGGAGTTATATGGTTGGTTACCGAATGTTGTTCGGAGTCCCGGATGAGATCACGGATGTCACGAGGGTTTCCGGAATGGTCCGGAAACGAAGATTGATATATAGGATGACCTCATTTGATTACCGAAAGGTTTTCGGAGTTACCGGGAATGTACCGGGAATGACGAATGGGTTCCGGGAGTTCACCGGGGGGGGGGGGGGCAACCCACCCCGGGGAAGCCCATAGGCCTTGAGGGTGGCACACCAGCCCTTAGTGGGCTGGTGGGACTGCACAAAAGGGCTCTATGCGCCAAGGAGAGAAAATCAAGAGAGAAAAGAGAAAAAAAAAGGCAGAGGTGGGAAGGAAGGGGGACTCCCTCCCACCAAACCAAGTCCAACTCGGTTTGGGGGGGGGGAGTCCTCCCCCCTTGGACTCGGCCGACCCCCTTGGGGTCCTTGAGCCCCAAGGCAAGGTCCCCTCCCTCCCACCTATATATACGGAGGTTTTAGGGCTGATTTGAGACGACTTTTCCACGGCAGCCCGACCACATACCTCCACGATTTTTCCTCTAGATCGCGTTTCTGCGGAGCTCGGGCGGAGCCGTGCTGAGACAAGGTCATCACCAACCTCCGGAGCGCCGTCACGCTGCCAGAGAACACTTCTACCTCTCTGTCTCTCTTGCTGGATCAAGAAGGCCGAGATCATCGTCGAGCTGTATGTGTGCTGAACGCGGAGGTGCCGTCCGTTCGGTACTAGATCCTGGGACTGATCGCGGGATTGTTCGCGGGGCGGATCGAGGGACATGAGGACGTTCCACTACATCAACCGCGTTCACTAACGCTTCTACTGTACGATCTACAAGGGTACGTAGATCACTCATCCCCTCTCGTAGATGGACATCACCATGATAGGTCTTCGTGCGCGTAGGAAAATTTTTGTTTCCCATGCGACGTTCCCCAACAATAGGTCCATGTGGCGACTTGTCCAACACATAGTCCAGTATAACCATTTGTAACGCGGTGATTTTTCGCTAGCCAAGAGGGTATTCAGGCTGAACTTAGTGAGTGGAATCCCCCAAGAGTCCTATGATTTAGGAAAAGTTGAACATAGGATTGCAGAAGCGTGTACGCTCTTACTGCAGAACGACTTGGGAACTTGTAGCCCGCAAGTAAGTCGTCTTAATTCTCAAAATCATATAAGGCGCCCATGTTTAAACTGTGCAACATGGCGACTGGTCCTCTTTGGCTTACCAGGGCCCAGTTTTTAAATAAATGCAGCATGGCGACTTATGCTCTTTGGCCCTGATAGCGTCCATGTTTGGACGACTCATAGAACAATAAAGACTCATGCTTTCCAGAAGCTGAAACGGCAAAGGACCCCAAAATTTGTGGGTGCCGGCTTTATTGCTATATAAATAAAGGATTACATTTTCTGAGATTTGGAAAAAGAAAGGAGCTCATGGCTCTAGGTGTAGTAAGGCCGCAGGTGGCCTATATTCTAGTGGCGAGTTGTCTCAACTTTTGTAGTTGGCCAATCTCGGCGAAGATCCACCAAGTAGTATGAGCCGTTTCGAAGATTCTTGGTGATGACAAACGGCTCTTCCCAGGAGGTGATAGCTTATGCATACCAGTGTGATCTTGAATCAATCGGAGCACTAAGTCGCCTTCTTGAAGAGTCCGGCTCTTGACACGGCGGCTGTGGTAGCGTCGTAAGTCTTGTTGATAGATCGTCGACTGTGACGCGACCAAGTCACGCTCTTCCTCCAAAGCATCCAACGAGTCTTGTCGTGCCAACTCGTTGTCCTGTTCCACATAGGCGGCGACTCACGGTGAATCGTGTCTGATGTCGCTTGGAAACACCGCCTCTACCCCCGTAGACTAGGAAGAAAGGAGTAAAACCCATGGAGCGATTTGGAGTAGTCCTGATGCTCCATAATAGTGAGGGCAATTCTTCCACCCAACATCCTGGGGTACGTTCCAAAGGTACCATAAGCCGGGGCTTGATTCCCCGCAATATTTCCTGATTCGCCCTTTCTGCTTGCCCATTAGACTGGGGATGTGCGACTGCAGAAACGTCAAGCCAAATATGTTCTCAACTGCAAAACACTTGCATTGCGCCCTTCGATAGATTAGTACTATTGTTAGTAATGACACTATGAGGGTATCCAAACCGGAAAATCAATTTTTTCAAGAATTTGACACCCATATCTGCATCACAGCTACTAACGGGCTCTACCTCGACCCACTTAGTAAACTTGTCAACCGCCACCAATAGGTGAGTCTTTCTATTGGACGACATCTTGAAAGGGACAACCATGTCTAGCCCCCAAATTGCAAACGGCCAAGTGATTGGTATCATCCGCAACTCCTGAGCCGGCACGTGCATCTGACGTCCAAATTTCTGGCAACCATCACATCGGAGAACTATTTCTTCTGCATCTGCATGAGCCATCAGCCAATAGAACCCATGTCTAAAGGCCTTAGAAACCAGAGATCGTGACCCGGCATGATGACCACAGTCGCCCGCATGAATCTCATTGAGGATCATACATCCTTCCATAGAAGAGACACACCTTTGAAATACCCCTGAGGTGCTTCGCTTGTGCAACTCGCCGTTGTGTATGACCATGGATTTGCACCAACGGACGATTTGGCGAGCCAATAATTCATCTGCGGGTAACTCGCCTCGGGTGAGATACGCCATATAGGGTGTCGCCCAATCCGGAGTGGCACGAAGAGCCGCCACGAGTTGAGACTCGGGGTCCAGCACCGCCAAGTCTTCCTCTGAAGGCAGTCTCACCGAAGGGTTATGTAATATATCCAAAAAGACATTGGGAGGAACCGTCTTACGTTGTGAACCAAGACGGGAAAGAGCATCCGCTTCTTCGTTAAGTCGCCGATCGATGTGATCCACTTGATAGCCATAAAAGTGACCCGCTACATCTGACACAGCTCGCCTGTAAGCAGCCATCAAGGGATCTCTTGAATCCCAGGTGCGAGAAACATGTTGTGCCACCAAATCTGAGTCGCCCAAACATCTGACTCGCGTGAGGTTCATCTCTTTGGCGAGTCGCAATCCATGGAGCAAGGCTTCATATTCTGCCGCATTGTTGGTACATGGGAACATGAGCCGGAGGACATAGCAAAATTTGTGACCCTGAGGCGAAGTTATCACCACACCAGCCCCCGAGCCTTCCAACTGCCTGGATCCGTCGAAATAGATGGTCCATTAGGTATGATCGGGCCTATCCTCTGGGATTTGCAACTCGGTCCAATCATTGATGAAGTCCACTAGTGCTTGAGATTTAATGGCCGTACGGGGAGTATACCGCACGTGATGGGGCCCTAACTCAATGGCCCACTTAGCAATCCGTCCGGTTGCTTCTCGATTTTGTATGATGTTGCCAAGGGGGGCAGAACTGACAACCTTGATGGGATGTTCCTCGAAGTAATGCTTCAACTTCCGACTCGCCATAAACACCCCAAAGACCAGCTTCTGCCAATGCGGGTAGCGTTGTTTGGAGAGGGTCAAGACCTCGCTGATAAAATACATTGGTCGCTGGACCGGGTATTCCTTTCCTTCTTCCTTCCGCTCAACAACCACTGCCACGCTCACTGCCTTGCAATTCGCCACGATGTACAAAATCATAGGCTCCTTGTCAGTCGGAGCCGCCAATACTGGCGGCTTAACTAACTGTCAGTTCAAGGCTTCAAAGGCTTCGTTGGCTTTGTTTGTCCATACGAATTGATTAGTTTTCTTGAGTAGATGATAGAGAGGGATGGCCTTCTCCCCGAGGCAACTTACAAAGCGGCTTAGAGCTGCGATACGACCCGCCATGTGCTGGACTTGGTTAATATTAGCCAGCTTTCTTAGTGAAGTGTTTGTTTTGATTTTGTCCGGGTTAGCTTCAATGCCGCGTTTTGACACCAGGAAACCCAATAACTTTCCTGCAGGAACACGAAATACACATTTGGTGGGATTAAGCCTCATTTGGTAGATGCGCAAGTTGTCAAAAGTATCATTGAGATCCTCCAAAAGAGACTCTTTCTTCTGAGATCTGACTACGATGTCGTCCTCATAAGCGTGGACATTACGACCGATCTGGTTATGCAAACAATTTTGGATGCAACGCTGATAAGTCGCCCCCGCACTCTTGACCCCAACGACATAGACACGTAACAGAAGGCTCCAAAGGGGGTTATGAAGGATGTGTCCTCCAGGTCCGCCACCGCCATCTTGATCTGGTGGTACCCTGAATAAGCATCCAAGAAACACAAACGCTCACAACCCACAGTCGAGTCAATGATTTGGTCCATGCGGGGAAGGGCAAAGGGATCCGTTGGACAAGCTTTGTTGAGGTCAGTGTAGTCGATGCACGTGCGGAAAGTGCCATTCTATTTGAGCACTAGGACTAGGTTAGCCAACCATTCAGGATGGAAAACCTCGATGATGAACTCGGCGGCCAAAAGCCGGGCAACTTCCACTCCGATCGCCTTATGATGCTCCTCATTAACCTGCGAAGGTACTGCCGGACTAGCTTTACTTTGGGGTCAGTATTAAGATGGTGCTGAGCGAATTCTCTCGGTACACCTGGCATGTCAGAAGGTTTCCACGTGAAGATGTCCCGATTCTCATGGATGAATTCGATGAGCGCGCTTTCCTATTTGGGATCCAGACCCGTCCCAATAGTGAACTACTTGGTTGAGTCGCCAGGTGTGAAGTCTATGACCTTGGTGTTGTCCATTGGTTTAAACTTAAGGGGCGGCTCAGAGTCGATTGTTGGCCTCTTGAGCAGCGTCATGTCTGCTGGATCAACATTGGCTTGGTGAAACATGAGTTCTTCGACAGCGCAAGCCGACTCAGCATAAGGTGCGTCTCCCTCTTCGCACTCTTGGGCTATCTTCCTATTTTCGTTGATTGTAATAGGTCCCTTAGGACCATGCATCTTGAGCTTGAGATAAACATAACATGGGCGGGCCATGAATCGGGCGTAAGCCGGCCTTCCAAACAACGCGTGGTAGGGGCTCTTGATCTTGACCACGTCAAACATGAGAGACTCGCTCCTGTAATTGGACTATGTGCCAAAATCCATGATAAGTTTAATCCGCCCAATTGGATACGCCGACTTACCGGGGACGATGTTGTGTAAGACCGTGGACGATGGCATCAAGTCTTTCTCCAAGAGATTCATTCGTCGAAAGGTATCGAAGTATAGGATGTTAATGCTGCTGCCTCCATCCATGAGGACTTTGGAAAGGGTGTATCCTCCCACTTGGGGAGCCACGACCAAAGCCAAGTCGCCATGGTTATCCACTCGGGGCGGGTGATCCTCCCTGCTCCAGGTTATGGGTTGTTCAGACCAGTGAAGGCACCTGGGGACCGCCGGCTCAACCACACTAAAGGTTCTATGCTTCACCTTCTGATCCCGTTTGCAGGTGCTGGTGGTGAACACATGATACTGCCCGCTGTTTAGTTGCTTAGGGTTATTGTGGAAACCGCCACGATCATCCTGTCGCTGGAGATTCCCTTGCGGGGGTGGTTGCTGAAATACTCCTGGTGGGTTATACTGCTGTTGGTTGTGAACTTGGTATTGTCCACTGTTGGGTTGTGATCCGCCCTATGAACCCGGGTTAGGAAAACCGCCGAACGGGCTCTGGCGTGACCCGGGCGCGCCGAACTGCTCCTGTCGCAAGCCCTGATCACCACCCTGGACTTTTTTGAGCGCCTCGGCCCAAAACTCCTGCATCATGTAGCAATCCTCCCAGGAGTGAGTCGTCTGCCCCTTAGCCATAGCATGCTGTGGACAGGGGCCTTTGAGCATCTCATGATAATTGCGTGGCTTCTTCCCACTGAAACCTCGCTTCTTCTAGCGCTGGTTCCCGTTGCCGGTATTGGTATTAGCACCGAAATCTATGGGACCTTCGTGTTGTCTCTTTTTGCCTTGCCCACCATGGTGGTGGTTACCCAGACCCTGAAACTGAGAGTGACCTTTCGACGACTAGCCCCTCCTGGCGGTGCTAGCCTTGTCGTCGTCCTCTCCGGGATCCTTGGTGTCATCTAACTCGGCATATCTGGTGAGGGTATCCATCAACTCGCCCATGTCTTGCACTTTACGCTTAAGCTGCCCCAGCTTCAGCACCACAGGCTCGTACTGGCAGTTTTTATCCAAGATCAACACTGCCTGAGCCGCCGAGATACCATCTAATGAATGAACAATTCCGCAACTCGGCGAGTCCAGTGATGGGCCGACTCGTCCAACCGTTGGACGCAGTGTTGTAGGTCGACAATGGTCATCTGGCGTTTGCAAGTCCCTCTAAAATTCTTGATGAAGCGCTCCTTTAACTCTGCCCAAGTGTTGATGGAGTTAGGTGGCAAGTTTTTCAACCACGCGTGCGCCATTCCTTCAAGCATCATAGTGAAATACTTGGCGCAGACCGCCTCGTTTACGTCGAGCATGTCCATCGCAAGTTCGTAAATCTCTATCCATGATGCTGGTTTGAGATCCGGTGTGTAATTGGACACCTTCCTAGGTCCTTTGAAGTCCTTCGGCATCCGCTCATTGCGTAGAGCGGGCATGAGACATGACACCCCAATGTCCTTGCCTCCGGCATCGAGAGGCGCAGGAGGTGTCTGGGTGTAAGTCGGATAACCCTAACCCGCTGTGGCTGCCATTTCCATCTGACAAGCGGCTCGCGCTGCGTCCACAATGTCTTTGGCTCGTGTGTCGGGCATCCCAAGTGGCTTGGTTTGAGGAAGGCGTCGTTGCCCGCTGGTTACTGCGGGCAAGTCCTCGTGGCGACTTCTGGTGTGACTCGCATGGGGCGTTGTCACACCCTGTTTTTGCTATCACCTGTGTGTTGTAAAATTCTGAGCTTGTTAAAACCTTTTCAAAGCTAATGTTGAGAGTGCCATGATTGACATTGTATGATTGTATGCTTGATCATGTGAGGTTTCAAAACCCTTAATTCCTTTTTGGTATTTTACTGATTTTCAAAAACCTTTGATAACCAAAGTAAAACCACCTTGAGTTGCACTACATGTCCTTGATAGCAAGCAGTGCTTCTACTCATATTTGGTAATCTGATTTTTACCTATCTTTATATTTCAAAACCAAAAAAATAATTATTTTTGTGAGTATTTTCCTAATTAAATAACCTGTCCATTTCTAAGGTCAGAATTGGAATTCCAACATGGAAAAATACTTTTCTCCTTTAGAAAAATCTGATTAAATTTATAGATGATCAGAAGGACATATATTTTCCATACATAGGATTTTAAACCCCATATTATATTATATTTTTTGATTAAGACTACAAAATCTATTTCTGTCTGTTTTGGCATTTTGAGATATTTCCAAAGGAAATATTCTCAATAAATTCCTAGAAAATCCCAGTAGTGTCCCTAAGCCTTGTTTGGTGTCCGCATAAAGTTTCACCTTGATCAAAGGTGCATAAGGACCCAAAATAACCCAAAAACCGTGTCTGTCCAGAATCAAGTTAGAGCAACTTCTACATAGCAAAGTTTGTCCAATGAGGCTAAGATTTTGCAGGAGTGCCTAATACCTGAAATGAGGGTTCTACACCAAAAATGGGATTTTTGGGACTTAGTTTACCCACACTCCCTTTGGAAGGAACATATCTGGTCATATTGAAGTGATTTCAAGTTCACAAAGCTAAACTTGTCCATTGGAGCTCAAATTTGGTGGAACTCCATGTTTTACCCCCAAAACCAAACCTGTTATTCTCAGCACCAGTGGTGGGGTGCAACCCCCTGTGACCACTGTCGAACACCTTCTGACAGATAGGAAAAAGCCACCTTAGCCACAGCTAAACCAAACTCCTTTGCTTCAAACTCTTAGATTAAGTAGCCAGCACCAGTAGCTAACCCTAGTCAACTGGCCCCTCACTGGTTCAAAGTGGAAAGGCCAAAACCCCAATTTAGACTTTAGTTCATGACTGACAGCACCAATATTTCTTGCCTCCTTTGACCAACCGAAGCTCCCACTAAAACCAAAGGGCTAGCCACACCCCCAGCAAGTGCCAGGACATGCTAGACACGTCCAAAGTGCCCCAGAGTGCACCAGCATTCCGTGGCATGCCAAAACTACGCTCTGGGCGCGCTACAGGGAGTCCCCGAGGTGGGGGCGACACCCTCGGCTAGTTCCAGCCTCCCCCGAGATGTCCAACCTCCTCCCGAACGGCCCCTCTACGTCGGGCCAGCCTCAGGGCCCCTCCTCTCTCGCGCAAGAGCTCGCGCGACGCGTGCCCGCGCGCTCCAGATTCGGCCAAGCTTGCGCGGCCATGAATGTAGCTCTCCTCTCTTTCTCTCACTTTGCAGCAGACGGTTCGGGCAGTCCAATACTGCGTCCTGATACCGTGGTTTCAACCCCAACGTCTCTCTGCCCCCATGCGTGCCACGTGAGTCACCGGCGCTCCCGAGTCTGCTCACCGTCGCGAGCCTATAAATAGCCCTCCCCCTCGCTCCAGCACCCCTAAGATAGCTTCGTCGCATCCACTAGGATCTCCCTAGCCACCCCAGCAACTCACCAGTGCCCCGGTGCTCGAGATCGACCGAGGCCCCTCCGCCTTGGAGCTCCGGTTGATCTCCGGCTACACGACGGATCCTCGGCCCCTCGACCCACCAAACTGACCCCCTTGACCCTAGGAAGCTTTCCCCAAACTCACCCAAGCTTTTCTGTGTATCTAGCCACCCCCTCGACCACTTCCCGAAACTCCTCCGCCACGGCCACCTCGTTGCCGGCGAACCCCTGCCTCCCCATCGTTGTTTCGACCACCAGCAGGTAGGCGACGGTTAGGCGAACCCATTCCCGTGCTCATTGGAGCTTGAGCACGTCGGCAACCACGTCGGCGTCCTCCTCCTCCTCTCTGGCTGGAGGTAGGAGACGACCCCGACAGGTGTGCCCCACCTGTCGGTGGCCCAGCCTCCTCCCCCGCGCTGGCCTCGGTCGCTGACTGCAGGGCCCCGCATGTCAAGTTCAAACCTGACGGCGCGCGCGCCTGGGCAGGCCGTCGGCTGGCCATGGGCCAGCCCAGCTCTGGGCCGAGCCAAGCCAGGAACTGGCCTGTTTTTCTTTTATTTTTAAAACTGGATTTCTAAGATTTTTATAAAATCATTTATCAAGTGTAAAAATATAATTCTTCCACAGTTTTTTTTCTAAAAATGTGTAGTATTTAATGTTATGCTTAGATTAATTTTTCCAGCAACTATTCTATTTTGCAATATTAAAAAGGACTGAAATGGAATAATTTTGCTTCTGCTTGGTTGTTTTTAAAAATATTCCTTCAAGGAAAATTAAGGCAATTATTTTTAAAATGATATCTTAGATTCATCAGAAATAGGGAACATTTTGAAAATGACTTTGTGGACTGTTTCTGTGTGATCTATTTCTTATTTGTGGTTTTATCGACGATAGAAAACCCGTGTGACAACGGAATCGGAGCCGAAGACCTCGAAGACCCTGGATACTTAGCTGACCAAGGCAAGTAGCCCTTTGACCATGAGTGAGCATATGTTACTTTGCATGTTATAATAGCAAGTATTCCCGTTGCATATGATCATAAGTGCCAATAATCATTGGATATGATTTTACCGAAGGCTCCTCCGAAGCATATGCATTGAGCTTGACTCTACCCCTTAGGGTCATGCTAATACCATGTTGACAAGTAAAGGTAGAAGTAATATCATCATGAGCATGTTGTTGACACAAAGCAAGAGTTTATGAAAACCCCGTCGGGTGCCACTAATGCCCGAAGGCGATGATGAGTTGGTGGTCACTTTTGGTGAAGTGATGCACCCGGTATATGTGTGAGTAAGGTTTCGGAAATGGGATTAGATTTATGATGTGTCGACCGCCCCAACCTTACCAGTACGACCACATTTCCCCTTATGGGACGGGGCTATGTTAATTACTCTGGTCGGTGCTAGCAAAGAGCCACATTACTAGTGGCGGGAGTTATTGTAGTCACTCTCGTGATGGGGTCGTGCCGGGTAGGACGACTATGCCATTTTTATGAGTTCCAGTCACACCGTTGGTCCCCGCATGGTCTGTACGATCCAGAGTTGGTGCTCGTAAGACATATGACATGTGGGCTGGGTACCAATCGAGTGGATCTCTTTGTCTAGTATCGTCAGGGGAAAGGCATTGATCGGGTACTTACCTCGGGTATGTGAAATACCGCGTGTCGTGGATGACACGGAAGTTTCCCGGATCTCGTCGGTCCAGCGTACTACCTCTGCAGAGTGTAAACTATTCGAATAGCCGTGTCCACGGTCAAGGACAGTTGGGTAATCCTGCTTAAACTACGTCTTGATATTTCGCATAAACCAAGTGTGCGTGAGTGAGCGTGTGTGTGGTGTTAAAAAGGTGTTGTTATGAAAGTAATAATAATATGACCAAGTTCAGTGACTTGGCATATAGGGTGAACCCGGATGGTTTAGCCCTCAACTGATACATTGAGGATATGACCAAGTTTGGTAACTTGGCATATAGGGTGAACCCGAATGGTTCAGCCCTCAGCAGATATATTGATATATGTAACCTGTTCTTCATGAGTAATTCTTTAACCTGATGCATAATCACGATCATTCTACCCCGGTGAGTTGTAGTAGAATATGCATGGTATTGTTATCCTTCACTTTCATTTGTTCATATCATGGTCTGTTTGCGAGTACATTCAAAGTACTAATTGGCTTGCCACTGGTTATGTTATTGACCAGACATGGAAGGACCAGAGTTTGGAGATGAGTACGTCTTCGGCGACACCCCTACGAACTAGGACGCTTCCGAGTCAGAATGCCTGTCGGTGTAGGCTTGATGGCATGGGCACCAGCTTAGCGCTATGTTTTCCGTTATTAGTGTATTCGTTTGATTTGGCCTTAGGCCCAGTCTTATGAACTTGACCCTTCGGTCATGTGTTGTAATAATCGGTACTTGGATGTAAGACTCTTTATTCAGTATTTGTGTTCGGTGAGCATTGATCTCTGGGATCACTGAGCACGGCGATTCTCGACTAGTAAGTCGGGGTCCCCACAGAGCTGTATCAGAGCCATCCTGACTATAGGAAGCCTTAGGTAGCATGGACGATAATCGGACCATTAGTGCACCTAGTGTGACCCGAGAACCGCACCCACTATATATTTCTAACCCTCTCCTCTACACCTTGTAGATGGCTGCCGTTCCCGAGACGCTTCTAGAAACGGGCTTTCCTCTGCTTTTGAGTGATAGCCTCGAGAAGTGCCAAGTGCATCGCACACCCGTCTTTATCTACCACAAACACTGGGTCAACGCCGACACTAAGGAGTATCTTGTGGACATGATAGTGAAGGATAATGACTCCCCAACTAGCTGGTTCTTTGAAGAGCCACAAATGGAGGATCTGATGTTGGCCGTGGAGACTGCAGCACGAGAGGCACTCGTGCGACTCCGCGACATCCTTCCTGAGATGGAGAACGAACCCACTACTCGCCACTTACCTTTTGTTAAGGAGAAGATAGACGGAAGCTGGACGCTCAACCCATCATCTGAGGATGGGATGCCATTAAGGTTTCAGACCTACTTCAGCCTCTCCTCAGACACCTTGACACATCTGTTGATCAAGGAGTCAACTAGGATTCACCAAGAGCTGCACCAAGTCAAGGACGTATTTCGTATGGAGAAGATGAAGAACCGCAAGGTGAAGAAAGAAGGAGCACCTGTGATATCACCTGGCTTTGCATTCCGAGGAGGAATACCCCCGCTTTAGGCAGTTCCTCTCCAGAGTCGACGCTTAACCGCAGAAGAGTACACCGAGCTTTTCTCTACCTCACCAACCAAGAGACCCGAGATAGTCTTCTTCCTTCCCCTACCCCTTCGAGGAAAGGAAGCACTAATGAAGATGAAGACAGAGATGAAGATGAAGACGAAGATCCCACAGATCCGGCTTATGAGACCGCGCAGTCGATCGCGTAGCAGCGTAGAATGTACCGAACGTAGGAGTCCTTGTATCAGGATTTTATGTCCCGGATGTTGTGTGAACCTGTTGGATGCAAGTCGCATTCTGCCTTGAGCAGCTTGTGAGCTACTACATCGCTTGCTTTTAAATTAATGCAGTAGTGCTTTCAAAAAACCTTGTCATAAAGTTTTGCACACTAGCACACACCAGACCCCCTCTTTACTAGAACGCTATCCCTTTAGAGTATAGCCGGTTTAGCAGAATTTGACCTATCTACTCCCCTGACAGGATGGTGAATGCAACTTGCAACAACACTTTCGGCAACCCCGGCTTAGCCTCTTCAGGACAGCAGCAGGGAACCGGAGGGGAAGCTCAAGCTGGAGATCACCATGTGCAGCAAGACGATGTTCCTCCGCTGGCACCTCCTCCTGAAAGCTTGACCATGGATCAGTTCCTTCAAGCTCTTCGGGAGGAGCGCCAAGCCAACAATGCTGCTATTCGGCAGCTAGCCCAAACCTTGGTGAACCACCCGCCGCAAAACGGGAATGACAACGGTCGCTCAACTGTCTCAGAGTTTATTGGGACTACGCCGCCCATATTCACGGAGATGACTGAGCCCTTGGATGCTGATGAGTGGATCCGCACTATCGAAGACCTTCTCGCGTTGGTCAAGTGCACTGACGACAACGAGAAAGTTCTCTATGCGACCCACTGTCTTAGAGGCACAGCCACAGCCTGGTGGGATGGATTTTAGATCATGCGAGCCGGGAAAGTCATCACTTGGGCCGTGTTCAAGGATGGATTCCACACCGCTCACATTCCTCTGGGGATGATGACCATTAAGAAGCGGGAATTCTGAGCCTTAAGGCAAGGCAGTGGATCATTCAAGGAATATTTGCAGAAGTTCAACCTTCTATCAAGGTATGCACCTGAAGATGTCAACACTAAGGCTGCCAAAGTGGAGCGCTTTATGGAAGGACTGCAACAGTCACTCCAGTATCAGCGGGTTGTTTGTGAATGTCAGACCTTCAGTGACCTGGTTAATAAGGCTCTTATGTTGGAAGACAAGCGTCGTCCAATGTACGACACCCGTAAGTGCAAGCTAATAAGCAGTGGAGGACCGATCAACTCAAAACCACGACCATGGCAGTCAGCCCCAGCAAGACCCAACTATCAGCAGCAGCAGTACAAGCATCCAACATTTTGCCACAATTACTAACCTCAGCAAGTCAGCATCAAGCCAGCAAGCACACCGCCAAACAACGGCGGGAGCAGGACCAATCTTCCAGCGCAAGTTACCTGTTTCGGGTGTGGACAACCAGGGCAATATTCCAGGAAGTTCCACAATAAGAAACCCGACGTTCCGCGCCCTGATACGTCCATTTTGCATCATCCTTTCATGTTGATATTTATTTCTTTTTGGGCTGTTATATTACTTGTGGTACCATATTTATGCCTTTTCTCTCTTATTTTGCAAGGTTTATTTGAAGAGGGAGAATTCAGGCAGCTGGAATTCTGGACTGGAAAAGGAGCAAATCCTAGTCCACTATTCTGCACATCTCCAAATGCCCTGAAAAGTTACGTGGATTTTTTTGGGATTATATAAAAATTATTGGGCGAAAGAAGTACCGGAGGGGGGCCGCCAGGGCGCCACAAGCCCTGACACCGCCACCCCCCTGGTGGCGGAGTGGGGGCTTGTGGGCTCCCTAACGGCTCACTAGCCCCCCTCTTTTGCTATACGAAGGATTTTGGTCTGGAAAAAAAATCAATTGGGAGCTTTTTCGTGGTTTCGCCGCCGCCACGAGGCGGAACTTGAGCAGATCCAATCTAGAGCTCTGGCAGGACGATCCTGCCGGGGAAACTTCCCTCCCGGAGGCGGAAATCGTCGCCATCGTCATCACCAACACTCCTCTCGTCGGAAGGGAGGCATCTTCATCAACATCTTCATCAGCACCATCTCCTCTCCAATTCCTAGTTCATCTCTTGTAACCAATCTTCGTCTCGCAACTCCGATTGGTACTTGTAAGGTTGCTAGTAGTGTTGATTACTCTTTGTAGTTGATGCTAGTTGGATTACTTGGTGGAAGAGTTTATGTTCAGATCCTTGATGCTATTCATTACACCTCTGATCATGATTATGATTATGTTTTGTGAGTAGTTACTTTTGTTCCTGAGGACATGGGATAAGTCATGCTGATAATAGTCATGTGAATTTGATATTCGTTCGCTATTTTGATATGTTGTATGTTGTTTTTCCTCTAGTGGTGTTATGTGAACGTCGACTACATAACACTTCACCATATTTGGGCCTAGGGGAAGGCATTGGGGAGTAGTAAGTAGATGATGGGTTGCTGGAGTGATAGAAGCTTAAACCCCAGTCTATGCCTTGCTTCGTGAGGGGCTGATTTGGATCCACTAGTTTAATGCTATGGTTAGACTTTGTCTTAATTCTTCTTTTGTAGTTGCGGATGCTTGCGAGAGAGGTTAATCATAAGTGGGATGCTTTTCCAAGTAAGGGCAGTACCCAAGCGCCGGTCCACCCACATATCAAACTATCAAAGTAACAAACACGAATCATATGAACATGATGAAACTAGCATGACAGAAATTCCCGTGTGTCCTCGGGAGCGTTTTTCCCCCTATAAGACTTTGTTCAGGCTTGTCCCTTGCTACAAAAGAGATTGGGCCACTTGCTGCAGCGTTGCTACTACTTGTTACTTGTCACTTTTTGCTTGCTACGTTTCACCTCGCTACACAATCACTTGTTACCGCTACTTTCAGTGCTTGCAGTTATTACCTTGCTGACATACGTTTATCAGGGCCTTCCGCTCCTCGTTGGGTTCGACACACTTACTTATCGAAAGGACTACGATTGATCCCCTATACTTGTGGGTCATCAAGAGTCTTTTCTAGCACCGTTGCCGGGGAGTGAAGCACCTTTGGTAAGTGGAAATTGGTAAGGAAACATTTTTATACTGTGCTGAAATTTATTGTCACTTGTCACTATGGAAACTGTTCCTTTGAGGAGTTTTTTCGGGGTATCTTCACCACGAACGGAAGCACGAGGAGTTGTTCCTCGACCTGAGGTACCTACTGAAAATATCTTTTATGAAATTCCTTCGGGTATGCTTGAGAAACTGCTGGCTAATCCTTTCACAGGAGATGGATCTTCACATCTAGACTTGCATCTGATCTATGTAGATGAAGTTTGTGGTTTATTTAAGCTTGCAGGTTTGCCCGAGGATGAGGTAAAGAAGAAAGTCTTTCCTTTATCTTTGAAGGATAAGGCGTTGACATGGTATAGGCTATGTGATGATACTGGATCATGGGGCTACAATCGGTTGAAATTGGAATTTCATCAAAAGTTCTATCCTATGCATTTAGTACATCGTGATCGGAACTTTATTTATAACTTTTGGCCTCGTGACAGGGAAAGCATAGCTCAAGCTTGGGGGAGGATTAAATCAATGTTATATTCATGCCCCAATCATGAGCTCTCGAGATAAATCATCACTCAAAACTTTTATGCTCGGCTTTCTCATGAAGATCGTACCATGCTTGACACTTCTTGTACCGGTTCTTTTATGAAGAAGGATATTGATCACAAGTGGAATTTATTGGAGAGAATCAAACGCAACTCTGAAGATTGGGAGCTGGAGGAAGGTAAGGAGTCAGGTATGAATTTCCAGTTTGATTGCATTAAATCTTTTGTTGAGACAAACACTTCTAGAGATTTTAGCGCTAAGTATGGACTTGACTCTGAGATAGTAGCTTCTCTATGTGAATCTTTTGCTGCTCATGTTGATCTTCCCAAAGAGAAGTGGTTTAAACATCATCCTCCTGTACTCCCTCCGTTCCTAAATATAAGGCTTTCTACAGGTTTCATTAATGGACTACATACGGATGTATATAGACATACTTTAAAGTATAGATTCACTCATTTTTCTCCGTATGTAGACACTTAGTGAAATATCTTAAAATACTTATATTTAGGTACGGAGGGAGTAGAAAGCAAGATAGCCAAAACCAATCTAGTTGAGGAGAAAGTCATTGCTATTAGTGATCCTGTTGTTCCTTGTGCTTACACTGAGAAACCACCATACCCTGCTAGGATACAGGATTATGCTAAAGCTCCAACTGTGATACGTAGGGGTTATATTAGACCACTTGCACCCCCTGAGGAGATTAGAGTTGAACCTAGTGTTGCTATTATCAAAGATCTCTTAGCAGAAGACGTAGACGGGCATGTTATCAAATTCTGTGAGGACTCCGCTAGAATTGCTAAACCTCACGCGAAAGACAAACACGGACCTGTAGTTGGCCTGTCCGTTGTTTCTGTCAAGATAGGAGATCATTGTTACCATGGTTTATGTGATATGGGAGCTAGTGTTAGTGCAATACCACGTTCTCTATATGATGAAATCAAAGATGAGATTGTACCTGCTGAGTTAGAACCAATTGATGTCACTATTACGCTAGCTAATAGAGACACTATCTGCCCTCTGGGAATTGTGAGAGACGTAGAAGTCCTGTGTGGTAAGACGAAGTATCGTACTGATTTCCTCATCCTTGGTGCTATACAAGATAGCTTTTGTCCCATCATATTCGGTAGACCCTTTCTCAACACTGTCAATGCTCACATTGATTGCATTAAGCAGACTGTCACAGTTAGTTTCGGGCGTGTGTCCCATGAATTTAACTTCTCCAAGTTTGGAAGACAACCCCATGAAAGAGAGTCGTTTGGAAGGGATGGAATCATTGCTCTTGCCTCTATTGCCGTACCTCCTACGGACCCTTTAGAGAAATATCTGCTTGAGCATGAAAATGATATGGATATGGAGGAGAGAGATGAGATAGATAAAATTGACTTAGAACAATATCCTATTCTCAAGAATAATCTGCCTGTTGAACTGCTTGGGGATCCTCCCCCACCAAAGGGTTATCCTGTGTTCGAGCTTAATAAGTTGCCTGATACTCTTAAGTATGCCTATCTTGATGAGAAGGAGATATATCCTATCATTATTAGTGCTCTCCTCTCAGAGCACGAGTAGAAGAACTTACTAAAAACTATCAGGAAGCACTGTGCTGCTATTGGATATACTCTTGATGATCTTAAGGGTATTAGTCCTACTCTATGTCAGCACAAGATTAAAACTGATCCTGACTTTAAACCAGTTGCTGATCATCAAAGGAGATTAAATCCTAAGATGAAAGAGGTCGTTAGAAAAGAAATATTAAAGCTTCTGGAAGCAGGAATCATTTATCCTGTTGCTCATAGTGATTGGGTAAGTCCAGTACATTGCGTACCTAAGAAGGGAGGTATCACCATTGTTCCTAATGATAAGGAGGAACTAATCCCACAAAGGATTATTACTGGCTATAGGATGGTGATAGACTTCCGGAAACTGAAGAAGGCAACCGGGAAAGATCATTATCCTTTGTCGTTTATCGACCAAATGCTAGAAAGGCTTTCCAAACACACACACTTCTGCTTTCTAGATGGTTATTCAGGTTTCTCGCAAATACCTATTCCACAATCTGATCAGGAGAAAACGACTTTCACCTGCCCTTTCGGTACCTTTGCCTATAGACGTATGCCTTTTGGCTTATGCAATGCACGTGCCACCTTTCAAAGATGTATGATGGCTATATTCTCTGACTTTTGTGAAAAGATTGTCAAGGTTTTCATGGATGACTTCTCTATTTACTAGTCTTCCTTTGATGATGGCCTCAGCAGCCTTGATCGAGTCTTACAGAGATGCGAAGAAACCAACCTCGTCTTGAATTGGGAGAAGTGCCACTTTATGGTTAATGAAGGCATTGTCTTAGGACACAAGATCTCTCAAAGAGGCATTGAATTTGATAAGTCTAAGGTTGATGCAATTGAGAAAATGCCTTGTCCCACAGATATCAGAGGTATATGAAGTTTCCTAGGTCATGTTGGTTTCTATAGAAGGCTCATTAAAGACTTCTCTAAGATTTCTAGGCCTCTTACCAACCTCTTGCAGAAGGATGTTCCTTTTGTTTTTGATGAGGATTGTGAGGAAGCCTTTGAAATACTTAAGAAGGCTTTGATAACTGCACCTATTGTTCAACCACCTGACTGGAACTTGCCCTTTGAAATCATGTGTGATGCTAGTGATTATGCTGTTGGTGCTGTTCTAGGACACAGGGTTGACAAGAAGTTGAATGTCATTCACTATGCTAGTAAAACTCTAGACAGTACCCAAAGAAACTATGCCACTATAGAGAAGGAATTTTTAGCAGTCGTGTTTGCATGTGAAAAGTTCAGATCTTATATAGTTGACTCCAAAGTCACTATTCACTCTGATCATGCTGCTATTAAGTACCTTATGGAGAAGAAGGACACTAAGCCTAGACTGATCAAATTAAGTATATTGTTCCGGTGCCATCAAAATCAATAACACGGAAGGCAATTTTCCTCGAGTGGTTAATGGGCAAAGAATCAAGCATTACATCTCTCGTACTCCCATAAATGTTGAGACCAATATCATCAATGTTATAACTCCAAAGGAGTACATAAGGGATGTTTATCAGCCTGTTTCAGACCCTCAAAATGAAGATGTGTCTGTTTCGGTAAGAAATTCGACTCCGATGCTTTTGCAATAGGAAATTACCTCCGTTTTGGAATTTTTGGAAAATTAGAAAAATAAAAAGCAGTCCGGAGAGCGAACGAGGCGGCCACAAGCCCTGCCACCGCCCCCTACCCCCCTGGTGGAGGAGGGCAAGCTTGTGGGCACCTCGTGTGCCTCCCGGACTCCGTTTTCTTGCGGAGCACTCCTTCTAGTCCAGAAAAAAATCAATATATACTCGCCCAAAGGTTTTGATCTCCGTATCACGCAGTTTTCCTCTGTTTTTGTTTCGAGCTTGTTGTCTGCCGCAGATTTAGGTCAAGATGTCTTCTCAAGATTCAGAAGAAGAGATCTATGTGGCCGATGATCGTGCTAACTCTAGGATTAATGGGGACTTGGAACCATATGGTTGGACCACTGATGAGGAAGAAGATTATGAGCCCAAGGCGAAGGAACAAACGAGTTCTGATGAAGAGGAGGCTCCTCTACCTCTACGTGCAAACACCCATGTGGAGTTCAAGAAGTCAAGTCTCCCCAACTCCAGGAGGAAGCCTAAGACCATATTTATCCCCTCTCGTTTCTTGCAGAGAGTAAGCAGGAGCTTTGCCATAGAGTGTTGAAGCTTGAGGAGGAAAATGACGATTTAAGGGAGCAAAATTTTTTGCTCAAGTGGAAATTCGACAAGCTCAAGACCGCTTCAACAACTCCACCACCATCACCACCAAAGGAAGAAAACTAAGCATTGGTATGGGCAATCCCCTTGGCTTCTGCCAAGCTTGGGGGAGTTGCCCTGATATCGTATCACCTTTATATCTTTTGCTTTTACCTTTGTTTTAGTTCTTTCCTTTTCAGTTTTTATTTCTTCTCTTAGAGGAATAGGTCTTTAGTGTTTAGTTTGAGTCTTTTGATTTTGTCTCTCCCCTGTTGTATTCGAGCTTGCGAGCTATATAATAAAGAGTGTCTTAGTCAAGGGCTTTGCTTTTTTCCATGATCAAAAGTATGAAAAGAAAGATAGCATGAAAGATCATGAGACGATCTTATGGAAAGTGATAACTTCACTTATGACACGTATGATGATTGAAACTTGTTGAGAACAAATGAACATAGACCCCAGTCATTGCTGCAATTAATAAGAAGTAATAAGGAAAGAGAGGTTCACATATAAATATATCATCTTAGACACTTTTTACAATTGTGAACACTCACCAATCTATCACATGCTTAGGAGTAGACGTTGGACAAGGAAGACAACATAATGAATTGTGTTTGCTTGGTTCCAAACAATGTTATATGATTAGAGATCCCTTAGCATGTGACTATTGCTTCCACCTCATATTAGCCAAAACTCCCGCACCAAGTAGAGATACTACTTGTGCATCCATAAACCTTCAACCCAGTTTTGCCATGAGAGTCCACCATACCTACCTATTGATTGAATACGATCCTTCAAGTAAGTTGTCATCGGTGCAAGCAATAAAAATTGCTCTCTAATATGTATGATCTATTAGTGTGTGGAAAATAAACTTTGTACGAACCTGTGATGAGGAAGACATAAAAGCGACAGACTGCATAATAAAGTTCTTTATCACAGGAGGCAATATAAAGTGACGTTCCTCCGCACTAAGAGGACACGCATTCAAACCTCAAAAGCACATGAGAACCTCTGCTTCCCTCTGCGAAGGGCCTATCTTGTACCTTTACTTTTTGCCCTTGTGAGAGTCATGGTGATCTTCACCAATTCCCTATTTTTGCCTTTGTCTTGGCCACCGTCACATGCTTGGGAAAGATCTATATTCATATATCAACTTGGAGTTGAGTACTCATGCTTTATTATTGTTGACTTTACCCTTGAGGTAAATCGTTGGGAGGCAAAACTATAAGCCCCTATCTTCCTCTGTGTCCAGCTGAAACTTTGACACCATGAGTACCACGTGAGTTGTAACAATTGTGGAAAACAAAAGAGATGATTGAGTATGTGGGTTTGCCTTACAAGCTCTTATTTGACTCTTTCCGATGTTGTGATAAATTGCAATTGCTTCAGTGACTATGGACTATTGTTGGTTACTTCTCGGTAAGGTTTTTGCTTCATGCTTTGCTTTGTGAAGGAATTGTTACTTTCCCATAAGAATCGTCATGATGTATTGCTGTTCTATGTGTGATCATGATGCCCTCACGTCCGTATTATGTTTTATTGACACCTTCGTCCCTCAACATGAGGACATGTTTATGGAACTTGGTTTTCTCTTGAGGACAAGCGAGGTCTAAGCTTGGGGGAGTTGATACATCCATTTCGCATCATGCTTTCATGTTGATATTTATTGCTTTTTGGGCTGTTATATTACTTGTGGTACCATATTTATGCCTTTTCTCTCTTATTTTGCAAGGTTTATTTGAAGAGGGAGATTTCAGGCAGCTGGAATTCTGGACTGGAAAAGGAGAAAATCCTAGTCCACTATTCTGCACGTCTCCAAATGCCGTGAAAAGTTACGTGGATTTTTTTGGGATTATATAAAAATTATTGGGCGAAAGAAGTACCGGAGGGGGCTGCCAGGGCGCCACAAGCCCTGACTCCGCCACCCCCTGGTGGTGGAGTGGGGGCTTGTGGGCTCCCTGACAGCCCACTAGCCCCCCTCTTTTGCTATATGAACGGTTTTGGTCAGGAAAAAAATCAATCGGGAGCTTTTTCGTGGTTTCGCCGCCGCCACGAGGCGGAACTTGAGCAGATCCAATCTAGAGCTCTGGCAGGACGATCCTGCCGGGGAAACTTCCCTCTCGGAGGGGGAAATCGTCGCCATCGTCATCACCAACACCCCTCTCGCCGGAGGGGAGGCATCTTCATCAACATCTTGTTGGAATTATGCCCTAGAGGCAATAATAAATATAGTAATTATTATAATTCCTGTATCAAGATAATCGTTTATTATCCATGCTATAATTCTATTGAATGAAGACTTATATACATGTGTGGATACATAGACAAAACACTGTCCCTAGCAAGCCTCTAGTTGGCTAGTCAGTTGATCAACGATAGTCAGTGTCTTCTGACTATGAACAAGGTGTTGTTGCTTGATAACTAGATCACGTCATTAGGAGAATGACGTGATGGACTAGACCCAAACTAATAGACGTAGCATGTTGATCGTGTCATTTTATTGCTACTGTTTTCTGCGTGTCAAGTATTTGTTCCTATGACCATGAGATCATATAACTCACTAACACCGGAGGAATACTTTGTGTGTATCAAACGTCGCAACGTAACTGGGTGACTATAAATATGCTCTACAGGTATCTCCGAAGGTGTTCGTTGAGTTAGTATGGATCGAGACTGGGATTTGTCACTCCGTGTGACGGAGAGGTATCTCGGGGCCCACTCGGTAATACAACATCACACACAAGCCTTGCAAGCAATGTGACTTAGTGTAAGTTGCGGGATCTTCTATTACGGAACGAGTAAAGAGACTTGCCGGTAAACGAGATTGAAATAGGTATGCGGATACTGACGATCGAATCTCGGGCAAGTAACATACCGAAGGACAAAGGGAATGGCATACGGGATTATATGAATCCTTGGCACTGAGGTTCAAATGATAAGATCTTCGTAGAATATGTAGGATCCAACATGGGCATCCAGGTCCCGCTATTGGATATTGACCGAGGAGTCTCTCGGGTCATGTCTACATAGTTCTCGAACCCGCAGGGTCTGCACACTTAAGGTTCGACGTTGTTTTATGCATATTTGAGTTATATGGTTGGTTACCGAATGTTGTTCGGAGTCCCGGATGGGATCACGGACGTCACGAGGGTTTCCGGAATGGTCCGGAAACGAAGATTGATATATAGGATGACCTCATTTGATTACCGGAAGGTTTTCGGAGTTACCGGGAATGTACCGGGAATGACGAATGGGTTCCAGGAGTTCACCGGGAGGGGGGGGCAACCCACCCCGGGGAAGCCCATAGGCATTGGGGGAGACGCACCAGCCCTTAGTGGGCTGGTGGGGCAGCCCAGAAGTGCCCTATGCGCCAAGGAGAAGAAAATCAAGAGAGAAAGAAAAAAAAGGGAGGAGGTGGGAAGGAAGGGGGACTCCCTCCCACCAAACGTAGTCCAACTCGGTTTGGGGGGAGAGTCCTCCCCCTTGGCTCGGCCGACCCCCTTGAGGGTCCTTGAACCCCAAAGCAAGGCCCCCTCCCTCCCACCTATATATACGGAGGTTTTAGGGCTGATTTGAGACGACTTTTCCACGGCAGCCCGACCACATACCTCCATGGTTTTTCCTCTAGATCGCGTTTCTGCGGAGCTCGGGCGGAGCCCTGCTGAGACAAGGTCATCACCAACCTCCGGAGCGCCGTCACGCTGCCGGAGAACTCTTCTACCTCTCCGTCTCTCTTGCTGGATCAAGAAGTCCGAGATCATCGTCGAGCTGTACGTGTGCTGAACACGGAGGTGCCGTCCGTTCGATACTAGATCGTGGGACTGATCGCGGGATTGTTCGCGGGGCGGATCGAGGGACGTGAGGACGTTCCACTACATCAACCGCATTCTCTAACGCTTCTGCTGTACGGTCTACAAGGGTACGTTGATCACTCATCCCCTCTCGTAGATGGACATCACCATGATAGGTCTTCGTGCGCGTAGGAATTTTTTTGTTTCCCATGCGACGTTCCCCACCGGTGGCATCATGAGCTAGGTTCATGCGTAGATGACTTCTCGAGTAGAACACAAAAGTTTTTGTGGGCGGTGATGTGCGTTTTTCTGCCCTCCTTAGTCTTTTCTTGATTCTGCGGTATTGTTGGATTGAAGCGGCTTGGACCGACATTACTCGTACGCTTACGAGAGACTGGTTTCATCGTTACGAGTAACCCCCTTTGCTCAAAGATGACTGGCAAGTGACGGTTTCTCCAACTTTAGTTGAATCGGATTTGACCGAGGAGGTCCTTGGATGAGGTTAAATAGCAACTCATATATCTCTGTTGTGGTGTTTGCGTAAGTAAGATGCGATCCTACTAGATACCCTTGGTCACCACGTAAAACATGCAACAACAAAATTAGAGGACGTCTAACTTGTTTTTGCAGGGTATGATTGTGATGTGATATGGCCAACGATGTGATGTGATATATTGGATGTATGAGATGATCATGTTGTAATAGATAATATCGACTTGCACGTCGATGGTACGGCAACTGGCAGGAGCCATAGGGTTGTCTTTATAACTAACGTTTGTGCTTGTAGATGCGTTTACTATTTTGCTAGGATGTAGCTTTAGTAGTAATAGCATGAGTAGCACGACAACCCCGATGGCGACACGTTGATGGAGATCATGGTGTGGCGCCGGTGACAAGAAGATCGTGCCGGTGCTTTGGTGATGGAGATCAAGGAGCACGTAATGATGGCCATATCATGTCACTTATGAATTGCATGTGATGTTAATCCTTTTATGCACCTTATTTTGCTTAGAACGACGGTAGCATTATGAGGTGATCTCTCACTAAAATTTCAAGACGAAATTGTGTTCTCCCCGACTGTGCACCGTTGCTACAGTTCGTCGTTTCGAGACACCACGTGATGATCGGGTGTGATAGACTCAACGTTCACATACAACAGGTGCAAAACAGTTGCGCACGCGGAACACTCGGGTTAAGCTTGATGAGCCTAGCAGGTGCAGACATGGCCTCAGAACACATGAGACCGAAAGGTCGATCATGAATCATATAGATGATATGATTAGCATGGGGATGCTTACCACTGAAACTATGCTCAACTCACGTGATGATCGGACTTGAGCTAGTGTAAGTGGAGCATGAACCACTCAAATGACTAGAGAGATGTACTTTTTGAGTGGGAGTTTAGCGAGTAATTTGATTAAGTTAAACTCTAATTATCTTGAACATAGTCTAAGTCCACTTTGAATATATTTGTGTTGTAGATCATGGCTCACGCGACAGTCACCCTGAATTTTAATACGTTCCTAGAGAAAGCTAAGTTGAAAGATGATGGAAGCAACTTTGTAGACTGGGCTCGTAATCTTAAGCTAATCTTACAAGATGGGAAGAAGGATTATGTCCTTAATGCCGCGCTAGGAGATGAACCACCCGCTACGGCTGATCAGGATATTAAGAACACTTGGTTAGCACGTAAGGAGGACTACTCAGTAGTTCAATGTGCAGTCTTGTATGGCTTAGAACCGGGCCTTCAACGTCGCTTTGAGCATCATGGAGCATTTGAGATGTTCCAATAGTTGAAGTTTATCTTTCAGAAGAACGCCCGGATCGAGAGGTATGAGACCTCCGATAAATTCTATGCTTGCAAGATGGAGTAGAACTCGTCTCTCACTGAACATGTGCTCAAAATGTCTGGGTACTCAAACCGTCTAGCTGAGCTGGGGATTGAACTCCCGCAAGAAGCTATCACTGACAGAATCCTTCAATCACTGCCGCCAAGCTACAAAGGCTTTGTGTTGAACTACAACATGCAAGGGATGAACAAGTCTCCGGGCGAGTTGTTTGCGATGCTGAAAGTCGCAGAGTCTGAACTCCGTAAAGAGCATCAAGTGTTGATGGTGAATAAGACCACTAGTTTCAAGAGAAACGGCAAAGGCTAGAAGGGAAATTCAAGGAAGAGCGGCAAGCCTGTTGCCAATCCGCCGAAGAAACCCAAAGCTGGACCTAAGCCCGAAACGGAGTGTTTCTATTGCAAGGGTATGGGTCACTGGAAGCACAATTGCCCCAACTATCTGGCAGATAAGAAGGCGGGCAAAGAAAAATCAGGTATATTTGATATACATGTTATTGATGTGTACTTAACCGGCTCTCGTAGTAGTGCCTGGGTATTTGATACCGGTTCTGTTGCTCATATTTGCAACTCGAAGCAGGAACTGCGGAATAGACGAAGGCTGGCGAAAGACGAAGTGACGATGCGCGTAGGAAATGGTTCCAAGGTTGATGCAATCGCCGTCGGCACAGTGTCACTTCAGCTACCATCGGGATTAGTGATGAACTTAAATCATTGTTATTTAGTGCCTGCGTTGAGCATGAACATTATATCTGGATCTTGTTTATTGCGAGACGGTTACTCTTTTAAGTCTTAGAATAATGGTTGTTCTATTTCTATGAGTAACTTCTTTTATGGTCATGCACCGAATGTGAGAGGATTGTTCATATTGAATCTTGATAGCGATACGCATATACATAACATTGAGACCAAAAGAGTTAGAGTAAACAATGATAGCGCCATATTTTTGTGGCACTGCCGCTTGGGTCATATTGGTGTAAAGCGCATGAAGAAACTCCATGCTGATGGACTTTTGGAGTCACTTGACTTTGATTCACTTGACACGTGTGAACCATGCCTCATGGGCAAGATGACTAAGACTCCGTTCTCCGGAACAATGGAGCGTGCAAGTGACTTATTGGAAATCATACATACCGATGTGTGTGGTCCAATGAGCGTGGAGGCACGCGGCGGATATCGTTATTTTCTCACCTTCACTTACGATTTAAGTAGATATGGTTATGTCTACTTGATGAAGCACAAGTCTGAAACATTTGAAAAGTTCAAGCAATTTCAGAGTGAAGTGGAAAATCATCGTAACAAGAAGATCAAGTTCCTACGGTCTGATCGTGGGGGTGAATATCTGAGTTTCGAGTTTGGTGCTCACTTAAGACAATGTGGAATTGTTTCACAGTTAACACCGCCTGGAACACCACAGCGTAATGGTGTGTCCGAACGTTGTAATCGTACTTTGTTAGAGATGGTGCGATCTATGATGTCTCTTACTGATTTGCCGTTATCATTTTGGGGTTATGCATTAGAAACAGCTGCATTCACTTTAAATAGGGCACCATCAAAATCCGTTGAGATGACACCATACGAACTGTGGTGTGGCAAGAGGCCAAAGTTGTCGTTTCTTAAAGTTTGGGGATGTGATGCTTGTGTCAAAAAGCTTCAGCCTGAAAAGATGGAACCCAAAGCGGAAAAGTGCGTCTTCATAGGTTACCCAAAAGAGACAGTTGGGTACACCTTCTATCTCAAATCCGAGGGCAAAGTGTTTGTTGCTAAGAACGGAGCTTTTCTCGAGAAGGAGTTTCTCTGGAGAGAATTGAGTGGGAGGAAGATAGAACTTGACGAGGTTGTCGAACCTCTCATCCCTCTGGATGGTGGCGCAGGGCAAGGGGAAACCTCTGTCGTTGCGACGCCGGTTGAGGAGGAAGTTAATGATGATGATCATGAAACTCCAGTTCAAGTTTCTGTTGAACCACGCAGGTCGACGAGATCACGTGCTGCTCCAGAGTGGTACGGTAATCCCGTCTTATCAATCATGTTGTTAGACAATAATGAACCTGCAAGTTATGAAGAAGCAATGGTGGGCCCAGATTCCAACAAATGGCTAGAAGCCATGAAATCCGAGATAGGATCCATGTATGAGAACAAAGTGTGGACTTTGGAGATACTACCTGAGGGCCGCAAGGCTATTCAGAACAAATGGATCTTTAAGAAGAAGACGGACGCTGACGGTAATGTGACCGTTTATAAAGCTCGACTTGTGGCAAAGGGTTTTTCACAAGCTCCAGGAATTGACTACGATGAGACTTTCTCACCCGTGGCGATGCTTAAGTCCGTCAGAATCATGTTAGCAATAGCTGCATTTTTCGATTATGAAATCTGGCAGATGGATGTCAAAACGGCGTTCCTTAACGGTTTCCTTAAGGAAGAGTTGTATATGATGCAACCCGAAGGTTTTGTCGATCCTAAGAATGCTAACAAGGTGTGCAAGCTCCAGCGATCCATTTATGGGCTGGTGCAAGCATCTCGGAGTTGGAACAAACGCTTTGATGAGGTGATCAAGGCATTTGGGTTTATACAAGTGGTTGGAGAATCTTGTATTTACAAGAAAGTGAGTGGGAGCTCGGTGGCGTTTCTAATATTATATGTGGATGACATATTACTGATTGGAAACAACATAGAGCTTTTGGAGAGCATAAAAGGTTACTTGAATAAAAGTTTCTCTATGAAAGACCTAGGAGAAGCTGCTTACATTCTAGGCATTAAGATCTATAGGGATAGATCAAAACGCCTGATAGGACTTTCACAAAGCACATACGTTGATAAAGTTTTGAAGAGGTTCAAAATGGAACAGTCCAAGAAAGGGTTCTTGCCAGTTTTACAAGGTACGAGATTGAGTAAGACTCAGTGCCCAGCAACTGATGAAGATAGAGAGCATATGCGCTCCGTCCCCTATGCTTCAGCCATAGGTTCTATCATGTATGCGATGCTGTGCACTAGACCGGATGTTAGCCTAGCCATAAGTATGGCAGGTAGGTTCCAGAGTAATCCAGGAGTGGATCACTGGACAGCGGTCAAGAATATCCTGAAGTACCTGAAAAGGACTAAGGAGATGTTTCTCGTATATGGAGGTGACGAAGAGCTCGCCGTAAAAGGTTACGTCGATGCAAGCTTTGACACAGATCCGGACGACTCTAAGTCGCAAACCGGATACGTATTTATTCTTAATGGGGGTGCAGTAAGCTGGTGCAGTTCCAAGCAAAGCGTCATAGCAGATTCTACATGTGAAGCGGAGTACATGGCTGCCTCGGAGGCGGCTAAGGAAGGTGTCTGAATGAAGCAGTTCATGACGGATCTTGGAGTGGTGCCAAGTGCACTGGATCCAATAACCTTGTTCTGTGACAACACGGGTGCCATTGCCTTAGCAAAGGAACCACGTTTTCACAAGAAGACCAGACACATCAAACGACGCTTCAACCTCATCCGCGACTACGTCGAGGAAGAGGACGTAAATATATGCAAAGTGCACACGGATCTGAATGTAGCAGACCCGCTGACTAAACCTCTTCCACGGCCAAAACATGATCGACACCAGAACTGTATGGGTGTTAGATTTATTACAATGTAATTCGCATGGTGATGTCAGGGCTAGATTATTGACTCTAGTGCAAGTGGGAGACTGTTGGAATTATGCCCTAGAGGCAATAATAAATATAGTTATTATTATAATTTCTGTATCAAGATAATAGTTTATTATCCATGCTATAATTGTATTGAATGAAGACTCATTTACATGTGTGGGTACATAGACAAAACACTGTCCCTAGCATGCCTCTAGTTGGCTAGCCAGTTGGTCAATGATAGTCAGTGTCTTCTGATTATGAACAAGGTGTTGTTGTTTGATAACTGGATCACGTCATTGGGAGAATCACGTGATGGACTAGACCCAAACTAATAGACGTAGCATGTTGCCCGTGTCATTTTGTTGCTACTGTTTTCTGCGTGTCAAGTATTTATTCCTATGACCATGAGATCATATAACTCACTGACACCGGAGGAATGCTTTATGTGTATCAAACGTCGGAACGTAACTGGGTGACTATAAAGATGCTCTACAGGTATCTCCGAAGGTGTTAGTTGAGTTAGTATGGATCAAGACTGGGATTTGTCATTCCGTGTGACGGAGAGGTATCTCGGGGCCCACTCGGTAATACAACATCACACACAAGCCTTGCAAGCAATGTAACTTAGTGTAAGTTGCGGGATCTTGTATTACGGAACGAGTAAATAGACTTGCCGGTAAACGAGATTGAAATAGGTATGCGGATACTGACGATCGAATCTCGGGCAAGTTGCATACCGAAGGACAAAGGGAATGACATACGGGATTATACGAATCCTTGGCACTGAGGTTCAAACGATAAGATCTTCGTAGACTATGTAGGATCCAATATGGGCATCCAGGTCCCGCTATTGGATATTGACCGAGGAGTCTCTCGGGTCATGTCTACATAGTTCTCGAACCCGCAGGGTCTGCACACTTAAGGTTCGACGTTGTTTTATGCGTATTGGAGTTATATGGTTGGTTACCGAATGTTGTTCGGAGTCCCGGATGAGATCACGGACGTCACGAGGGTTTCTGGAATGGTCCGGAAACGAAGATTGATATTTAGGATGACCTCATTTGATTACCGGAAGGTTTTCGGAGTTACCGGGAATGTACCGGGAATGACGAATGGGTTCCGGGAGTTCACCGGGGGGGGGGGGCAACCCACCCCGGGGAAGCCCATAGGCATTGGGGGAGACGCACCAGCCCTTAGTGGGCTGGTGGGGCAGCCCACAAGTGCCCTATGCGCCAAGGAGAAGAAAATCAAGAGAGAAAGAAAAAAAAGGGAGGAGGTGGGAAGGAAGGGGGACTCCCTCCCACCAAACCTAGTCCAACTCGGTTTGGGGGGGAGAGTCCTCCCCCTTGGCTCGGCCGACCCCCTTGAGGGTCCTTGGACCCCAAGGCAAGGCCCCCTCCCTCCCACCTATATATACGGAGGTTTTAGGGCTGATTTGAGACGACTTTTCAACGGCAGCCTGACCACATACCTCCACGGTTTTTCCTCTAGATCGCGTTTCTGCGGAGCTCGGGCGGAGCCCTGCTGAGACAAGGTCATCACCAACCTCCGGAGCACCGTCACGCTGCCTGAGAACTCTTCTACCTCTCCGTCTCTCTTGCTGGATCAAGAAGGCCGAGATCATCGTCGAGCTGTACGTGTGCTGAACGCGGAGGTGCCGTTCGTTCGGTACTAGATCGTGGGACTGATCGCGGGATTGTTCGCGGGGCGGATCGAGGGACGTGAGGACGTTCCACTACATCAACCGCGTGCTCTAACGCTTCTGCTGTGCGGTCTACAAGGGTACGTAGATCACTCATCCCATCTCGTAGATGGACATCACCATTATAGGTCTTCGTGCGCGTAGGAATTTTTTTGTTTCCCATGCGACCTTCCCCAACAGACGCTCCACTACATCAACCGCGTTCACTAACGCTTCTGCTGAATGGTCTACAAGGGTACGTAGATCACACATCCCCTCTCGTAGATGGACATCACCATGATAGGTCTTCGTGCGCGTAGGAAAATTTTTGTTTCCCATGCGACGTTCCCCAACACATCTTCACCAGCACCATCTCCTCTCCAATCCCTAGTTCATCTCTTGTAACCAATCTTCATCTCGCAACTCCGATTGGTACTTGTAAGGTTGCTAGTAGTGTTGATTACTTTTTGTAGTTGATGCTAGTTGGATTACTTGGTGGAAGAGTTTATGTTCAGTTCCTTGATGCTATTCATTACACCTCTGATCAGGATTATGATTATGCTTTGTGAGTAGTTACTTTTGTTCCTGAGGATATGGTATAAGTCATGCTGATAATAGTCATGTGAATTTGATATGCGTTCGGTATTTTGATATGTTGTATGTTGTTTTTCCTCTAGTGGTGTTATGTGAACATCGACTACATAACACTTCATCATATTTGGGCCTAGAGGAAGGCATTGGGGAGTAGTAAGTACATGATGTGTTGCTGAGTGACAGAAGCTTAAACCCCAGTCTATGCGTTGCTTCGTGAGGGGCTGATTTGGATCCACTAGTTTAATGCTATGGTTAGACTTTGTCTTAATTCTTCTTTTGTAGTTGCGGATGCTTGCGAGAGAGGTTAATTATAAGTGGGATGCTTGTCCAAGTAAGGGCAGTACCCAAGCGCCGGTCCACCCACATATCAAACTATCAAAGTAACAAACGCGAATCATATGAACATGGTGAAACTAGCATGACAGAAATTCCCGTGTGTACCCGGGAGCGTTTTTCCTCCTATAAGAATTTGTTCAGGCTTGTCCCTTGGTACAAAAGGGATTGGGCCACTTGCTCCACCGTTGCTACTGCTTGTTACTTGTCACTTTTTGCTTGCTACGTTTCACCTCGCTACACAATCACTTGTTATCGCTACCTTCAGTGCTTGTAGTTATTACCTTGCTGAAATCCGTTTATCAAAGCCTTCTGCTCCTCGTTGGGTTTGACACTCTTACTTATCGAAAGGACAACGATTGATCCCCTATACTTGTGGGTCATCACGCCCCAATGCGCCAAATCCAGACCAAGGAGCACCAGGCAGGAACCAGGCTCCCCACAAACAGCAGTATCACAGCAAGGGGCGGATTAATCATATTTCCGCGGAAGAGGCACAGGAAGACCCGACTGCATTCTGGGTACGTTCCTCATCAACTCTACCCCAGCAACAGTATTGTTTGATTGTGGTGCTTCGCATTCCTTTGTTATACAAAAGTTTGCGGAAAAGTGTGGACTAGAACCTACCTTGCTTCGTGGGCATATGGCAATTCAGACCCCGGGAGCAGTTTTGAGGACCAACCTAGGGTGTAGAAAGGTTGGGATAGTTATCAATGGGACGAGCTTCTCAGCGGATCTCATTGTGCTTACGTCGCAAGGCCTAGAAGTAATCCTCGGTATGGAATGGTTGGCCAAGCATCAAAGTATCTTGGACTGTGCTAACAGGGCCATTACCATAACAAGTGACCAAGGGGTCAAAGTCAAGTATGTCTCTGAGCCAGTACCCACTCAAGTGCCACGAGTTAACAACCTACCAGAGGAAGGACTCGACCGAGTGACAATAGTCTATGAGTACCCGGATGTCTTTCCTCATGAGCTACCAGGGATGCCTCCTGACCAAGACATCGAGTTCATCATTGAACTCATGCCTGGATTGAGGCCTATCTATAAGAAGCCTTACAAGATGGGATCCGAAGAGCTAGCGGAGTTGAAGAAGTAACTGGATGAGCAACTCAGAAAAGGATTTATTCGTCCAAGTGTGTCACCTTGGGGATCGCCTGTTCTCTTCGTGCCCAAGAAGGATGGGACAATCCGACTTTGTGTCGATTATCGTTCACTCAATGAGGTCACGATCAAGAACAAGTATCCACTCCCCAAGATTGAAGACTTGTTCGACCAGCTCAATAGAGCAAAGGTATTCTCCAAGATCGACCTATAATCTGGATATTACCAACTAAAGATTCGAACAGAAGACATTCCGAAGACGGCATTTGTGGCCCGGTACGGTCTGTATGAATGCACTGTCATGTCCTTCGGATTGACAAATGCCCCATCTTACTTCATTACCTCATGAATAAGGTCTTCATGGAATACTTGGACAAGTTTGTCATTGTATTCATTGACGACATATTAATCTTTTACAAGTTTGAAGAAGAGCATGAGCATAACTTGAGGTTAGTATTGGAAAAGCTTCGAGAGCACCAACTGTACGCCAAGTTTAGCAAATGTCAATTTTGGCTGAACGAAGTTGGATTCCTAGGTCATACCATGATAGCAAGTGGATTGGCAGTTGATCCCTCTAAGATTACCACGGTAACCAACTGGGAATCGCCAATCGACATGAAGGAAGTCAGGAGTTTTCTCGGACTCGTAGGGTATTACCGCAAGTTTGTAGAAGGATTCTGCCGCATCGCGCGACCTATGACTCAGCTCTTGAAGAAAGGTAAGAAGTTCAAATGGACGCCAGAATGTGAGGCAAGGTTCCAAGAGTTCAAGGCTAACCACCGCCCCGGTATTGGCCACTCCAGATATCACCAAGGAGTTCGTGATATATTGTGATGCCTCCAGGACCGGGCTAGGTGGAGTTCTAATGCAGGATGGCAGGGTCATGGCATACTTGTCACGGCAACTGCGCCCGCATGAGGAAAATTATGCCACCCATGATCTCGAGTGGGCAGCAGTAGTGCATGCCCTGAAGACATGGCGACATTACCTTCTGGGGATGCGATGTGAAATATACACCGACCACAAGAGTCTGAAGTATATTTTCACCCAAAGGGAATTGAATATGAGGCAACGGAGATGGTTGGAGTTAATCAAAGACTACGACCTCAACATTTAATATCACCCCGGTAAGGCAAATGTAGTGGCTGATGCCTTGAGTCGGAAGACCAACACCTTAAACGTCATGCTTAAGGAAAGGAAGCCCACCTTATACGAAGAATTGGAGAACTTCGGATTGGAACTGGTGGAACCAGGATTCCTGGATAATCTCGAAGTCAAACCAATGCTAGAAGACGACATCAAGGAGGCCCAGAAGGGCCACAAGAGTATCGAAGGTATCAAGAAGAAGGTTCCAGAAGGCAAGGCCCCATGATTCTTGGAGGATGATCAAGGAGTGGTGTGGTTTGGGAAATGTTTATGCGTACCCAACAAGGCCGATCTCAAGGAACTCATCCTACGGGAAGCTCATGATACACCCTACTCCATTCACCCCGATGGTACCAAGATGTACCAAGATCTCCGAGAAAGATTCTGGTGGCACGGCATGAAGAGGGAAATCGCGTCGTATGTGACCAAGTGCGATGTGTGTCAACAAGTTAAGGCTGAGCATCAGCGACCCGCAGGACTGCTACAACCTCTCCATGTGCCGGAGTGGAAGTGGGACAAGGTAGGGATGGATTTCATTACTCGTCTACCAAGGTCTAGCAAGGGACATAACTCGATATGGGTTATTGTCGACCATTTACCAAGGTGGCCCATTTCATCCCTGTCAACACCACTTATGACGGGAACAAGTTAGCCAGTCTCTGTATCGAGCGCATAGTAAGCCTTCACGGAGTTCCCAAGGAGATTGTATCTGACCGAGGCACGCAATTGACCTCATGGTTTTGGAGGAAACTTCAGGAAGCCCTCGGTACCAAACTCTCTTTTAGCACTGCCTTCCACCCGCAGACGGGAGGACAGACGGAAAGGGTGAATCACATACTCGAAGATATGCTTCGCGCATGTGTCCTAGCGCATGGAGCCAAATGGGAAGACTGTCTGCCGTTCGCTGAGTTTTCATACAACAACAGCTACCAGTCTAGTCTCCAGATGGCCCCGTTCGAAGTGTTGTACGAACGGAAATGTCGCACTCCGCTCAACTGGCCTGAAACCGGAGATGGGCTGATTTTCGGACCAGAAGTTTTGCACCAGGCAGAAGAGAAGGTGCAACTAGTCCAAGAAAATCTAAAGGCAGCCAAGTCGCGACAAAAGATTTATGCGGACTCTCGCCGCAGGAATGTGGAGTTCATTCCCAGAGATCTGGCGTACCTTCGAGTCACACCTCTTAAGGGAACCAAGCGTTTCCTCGTTAAGGGGAAACTCGCTCCAAGGTTCATTGGGCCATTCAAAATTACGGCAAGGCGTGGAGAGGTCGCTTATCAGTTGGAGTTACCTCTGGAACATTCGGGCGTGCACAACGTTTTCCACGTGTCACAGCTTCGGAGGTGTCTCCAGACGCCAAGTCGCTCCGATCCTTATAAGGACATTGATCACCAGGCCATTGACCTTCAATCTGATCTCACCTATCGCGAGAGGCCAATCCGCATTCTGGATGAAGCAGAGCGATGCACTAGAAGCCGCACCATCAAGTATTTCAAGGTTCAATGGAGCAACCACACCGAAGCCTAAGATACATGGGAGCGTGAAGACTATCTCCGATCTGAGTTCCCAAACCTTTTTAGCACCTAGCTTAGGAATCTCGGGGACGAGATTCTTGTAAGGGGGATAGGTCTGTCACACCCTGTTTTTGCTATCATATGTCTGTGTTGTAAAATTCTGAGCTTGTTAAAACTTTTTCAAAGCTAATGTTGAGAGTGCCATGATTGACATTGTATGCTTGTATGCTTGATCATGTGAGGTTTCAAAACCCTAAATTCCTTTTTGGTATTTTACTGATTTTCAAAAACCTTTGATAACCAAAGTAAAACCACCTTGAGTTGCACTACCTGTCCTTGATAGCAAGTAGTGCTTCTACTCATATTTGGTAATCTGATTTTTACCTATCTTTATATTTCAAAACCACAAAAATAATTATTTTTGTGAGTATTTTCCTAATTAAATAACCTGTCCATTTCTAAGGTCAGAATTGGTATTCCAACATGGAAATATACTTTTCTGCTTTAGAAAAATCTGATTAAATTTAGAGATGATCAGAAGGACACATATTTTCCATACATAGGATTTCAAACCCAATTTTATATTATATTTTTTGATTAAGACTACCAAAGCTATTTCTGTCTGTTTTGGCATTTTGAGATATTTCCAAAGGAAATATTCTCAATAAATTCCTAGAAAATTCCAGTAGTGTCCCTAAGCCTTGTTTGGTGTCCACATAAAGTTTCACCTTGATCAAAGGTGGATAAGGACCCAAAATAACCCAAAAACCCTGTCTGTCCAGAATCAAGTTAGAGCAAGTCTACATAGCAAAGTTTGTCCAATGAGGTTAAGATTTTGCAATAGTGCCTAATACCTCAAATGAGGGTTCTACACCAAAAATGGGATTTGTGGGACTTAGTTTGCCCACACTCCCTTTGGAAGGAACAAATCTGGTCATATTGAAGTGATTTCAAGTTTACAAAGCTAAACTTGTCCATTGGAGCTCAAATTTGGTGGAACTCCATGGTTTACCCCCAAAACCAAACCTGTTAAGTCTCAGCACTAGTGGTGGGGTGCAACCCCCTGTGACCACTGTCGAACACCTTCTGACAGATAGGAAAAAGCCACCTTAGCCACAGCTAAACCAAACTCCTTTGCTTCAAACTCTTAGATTAAGTAGCCAGCACCAGCAGCTAACCCTAGTCAACTGGCCCCTCACTGGTTCAAAGTGGAAAGGCCAAAAACCCCAATTTAGACCTTAGTTTATGACTGACAGCACCAGTATTTCTTGCCTCCTTTGACCAGCCGAAGCTCCCACTAAAACCAAACGGATAGCCACACCCCCAGCAAGTGCCAGGACATGCTAGAAACGTCCAAAGTACCCCAGAGCGCACCAGCATGCCGTGGCATGCCAAAACTGCGCTCTGGGCGCGCTACAGGGTGTCCACGAGGTGGGGGCGACGCCCTCGGCTAGTTCCAGCCTCCCCCGAGATGTCCAACCTCCTTCCCGACAAACCCTCTGCGTCGGGCCAGCCTCAGGGCATATCCTCCCTCGCGCAAGAGCTCGCGCGACGCGTGCCCGTGCGCTCCAGATTCGGCCAAGCTTGCGCGGCTACGAATGCAACTCTCCTCTCTCTCTGCAACACACGGTTCGAGCAGTCCAATACCATGTCCTGAGACCGTTGTTTCAACCCCAACGTCTCTCCACCCCCCATGCGCGCCACAGTGAGTCACCGGCGCTCCCGAGTCTGCTCACCGTCGCGGGCCTATAAATAGCCCTCCCCCTCACTCCAGCACCCCTCAGATAGCTTCACCACATCCACTAGCACCTCCCTAGCCACCCCAGCAACCCAGAAGAGCCCCGGTGCTCGAGATCGACCAAGGCCCCTCCGCCTCGGAGCTCTGGTCGATCTCCGGCTACACGACGGCTCCTGCGCCCCTCGACACACCAAACTGACCCCCTTAACCCTAGGAAGCTTTCCCCCAACTCGCCTTAGCTTTTCCGTGTCTCTAGCCACCCCCTCGAACACTTCCCGAAAGTCCTCCGCCACGGCCTCCTCGTCGCCGGTGAACCCCTGCCTCCCCGTCGTTGTTTCGACCTCCAGCAGGTAGGCGACGATCAGGCGAACCCATTCCCGTGCTCATTGGAGCTTGAGCAAGTTAGCAGCCACGTCGGCGTCCTCCTCCTCCTCTCTGGTTGGAGGTAGGAGACGACCCCGACAGGTGTGCCCCACCTATCGGTGGCCCAGCCTCCTCCCTCGCGTTGGCCTCGGTCACTAACCGTAGGGCCCCACGCGTCATGTTCAAACCTGACGGCGCGCACGCCTGGGCAGGCCGTCGGCTGACCATGGGCCAGCCCAGCTCTGGGCCGAGCCAGGCCAGGAGCTGGCCGCTTTTTCTTTTATTTTTAAAACTGGATTTCTAAGATTTTATAAAAACATTTAACCAGTGTAAAAATGTAATTCTTCCACTGTTATTTTTCTAAAAATGTGTAGTATTTAATGATATGCTTAGATGAATTTTTCCAGCAACTATTCTATTTTGTAATATTAAAAAGGACTAAAATGGAACAGTTTTGCTTCTGCTTGGTTGTTCTTAAAAATATTCCTTCATGGAAAATTAAGGCAAGTATTTTTAAAATGATATCTTCGATTTATCAGAAATAGGGAACATTTTTAAAATGACTTTATGAACTGTTTCTGTGTGAGCTATTTCTTACTTGTGGTTTTATCGACGATAGAAAACCTGTGTGACGAGGGAATCAGAGCGGAAGACCTCGAAGACCCCGGATACTTAGCTGACCAAGGCAAGCAACCCTTTGACCATGACTGAGCATATGTTACTTTGCATGTTATAATAGCAAGTATTCCCGTTGCATATAATCATAAGTGCCGGTAATCATTGGATATGATTTTACCGAAGGCTCCTCCGGAGCATATGCATTGAGCTTGACTCTACCCCTTAGGGTCATGCTAATACCATGTTGACAAGTAAAGGTAGAAGTAGTATCATCATGAGCATGTTGTTGACACAAAGCAAGAGTTTATGAAAACCCCGTCGGGTGCCACTAATGCCCGAGGGTGATGATGAGTTGGTGGTCACTTTTGGTGAAGTGATGCACCCGGTATTTGTGTGAGTAAGGTTTCGGAAATGGGATTAGATTTATGATGTGTCGACCATCCCAACCTTACCAGTACGACCACGTTACCCCTTATGGGACGGGGCTATGTTAATTACTCTGGTCGGTGCTAGCAAAGAGCCACATTACTAGTGGCGGGAGTGATTGTAGTCACTCTCGTGATGGGGTCGTGCCGGGTAGGACGATTATGCCATTTTTATGAGTTCTAGTCACACCGTTGGTCCCCGCATGGTCGGTACGGTCCAGAGTTGGTGCTCATAAGATGTACGACATGTGGGCTGGGTACCAGTCGAGTGGACCTCTTTGTCTAGTATCGTCAGGGGAAAGACATTGATCGGGTACTTACCTCGGGTATGTGAAATACCGCGAGTCGTGGATGACACGGAAGTTTCCCGGATCTCGTGGGTCCAGCGTACTACCTTTGCAGAGTGTAAACTATTCGAATAGTCGTGTCCACGGTCAAGGACAGTTGGATAATCCTTCTTAAACTACGTCTTGATATTTCCGCATAAACCAAGTGTGCGTGAGTGAGTGTGTGTGTGGTGTTAAAAAGCTGTTGTTATGAAAGTAATAATAATATGACCAAGTTCGGTGACTTGGCATATAGGGTGAACCCGGATGGTTTAGCCCTCAACTGATACATTGAGGATATGACCAAGTTCTGTAACTTGGCATATAGGGTGAACCCGGATGGTTCGGCCCTCAGCAGATATATTGATATCTGTAACCTGTTCTTCAAGAGTAATTCTTTAACCTGATGCATAATCACGATCATTCCACCCCGATGAGTTATACTAGAATATGCCTGGTATTGTTATCCTTCACTTTCATTTGTTCATATCATGGGCTGTTTGCGAGTACATTCAAAGTAATCATTGGCTTGCCACTAGTTATGTATTGACCAGACATGGAAGGACCAGAGTTTGGAGATGAGTACATCTTCAACGACACCCCTGTGAACTAGGACGCTTCCGAGTTAGAATGCCTGTCGGTATAGGCTTGATGTCATGGGCACCCGCTTAGCCCTATGTTTTCCGCTATTAGTGTATTCGTGTGATTTGGCCTTAGGCCCTGTCTTGTGAACTTGACCCTTTGGTCACGTGTTGTAATAATCGGTACTTGGATGTAGGACTCTTTATTCAGTACCTGTGTTCCGTGAGCTTTGATCTCTGGGATCACTGAGCACGGCGATTCTCGACTAGTAAGTCGGGGTCCCCACATGCATGGAGTGTAACCGGTAGAGGCTGTGAGAATATTGCGCGTGTTGGACCACAACTGTCTTCAGCATCTCGATAGCGTTTCTCGCCTCTATCTGGGCCGGGGAGTTTCCGTAAATCGGGAGGGACCCCAGGTGGCGGGTTGCCGCGAGCACATTATCCACGGGATTTGAGAAGTGGCCTCGTGGTGTCTGGAAGCGAGTTGCATGGGAATGCATTGGTGTACCTGCCCCAGGGGTGCACTGGGTGTCGAAGAGGCGAGTTGGGTGTAAGTCGGCTGGGATGAGTGCGTGGTGTCTCCTTTGGTGAACGGCGTCGGACGCATGCTATTGTCTCTCGAGCCGCCAGCCTTCGTTGTTCAGCCGTTCCGTCTCTGTTGCGATCGCAGCCTGCCGCTTCTCTACCCTGGCGGCTTCTGCTTCCACGTCCCACTGGGCATTGGCCATCGCCTCCCGCTTCTTCTCCAGCTTGGCGTTGATCGCTTCCTGATTCTCGGGCATCACGGCGGTTGCCATGAGCTTGGTGACCTCCGCCGCTAAATCAGCCATGGCTTGAGCTGGGGTTTTCGATGTCCCGCCAGTCTTATTGTTGCCGGCCGGGTTTTGCTGAGGCTGTGCCGCCCCTGCCATATAAATGAAAATTTGTTGATGGGATCTCTCAAGGATCTCGGGTCCATCGCTAGTGACAGCCCTCCGAGTTGTCCTTCGTGAAGAGGATGAATTGAATCTTTCTCGCCCATGGACGACTCGCCGTCAGAATTGATGGGGGTGACCTCCTGGGTCGCCGGTTCGTCTTGTATGTTGTTTCCCTGCATAAAACCGACAAAAACACGGCGACTCCTGTCCTATCATGCAATGGGCAGGACGTACCTTGCCGGCTCGACGATGTCGGTGGAGGTGTCCGGCTCACGCACGGGTGTTCCAATCATGCCGATGAAGATGTTGATCTTGCCGAAGGGGACTCTGTAACCAGATTCGACTGAATCGGCTTCTCGCCCCCACAGTTAGTTGTCAATGTAGTACCTTCCGCGGTGGCTCTTCGTCATGATGCTGACCGCATAGCTTTCTCACCCTGGTAGGGCTCCCTTTGAGGACTCAACTCCATCGTGCACTAGCCCCACGGGGGCGCCAACAGTCATGGTTTTGTCACGAGAGATGTCCTCATGAAAGGACTTAAAGATGGAGCGATCGCACCTTGGTGGTGACTCAAAGGGGGTGAGCGAAAGCGAGACTCAGATTTACCCAGGTTCGGCCCCTCGTATGGAGGTAAAAGCCTACGTCCTGCTTTGTGTAGACTAATGATGGTTTCGATTACAAGGAGGGCATAACTCGCCTGACCTGGCTCTCGATGATCTCTAACTTAACCTATATTTCCTAGGGACTCGCCTTTACATACAGGTCGAGGACCTAGGATTTACAAGAGTCCTAGCTATGCTACAAATCTTAGCTTTCCCTATCTCTAAGTCGCCGTGTTTTCCAAGACTGGAAACCTCCTTGGCGGTTTATCCTCTGCATAGCTTTTGAACCGCCATCCGACTCCTGGGCCAAGGCCTCTATTACCAATGAATGAGTCGCCCCCTTAGTGACCCAGCCCAGCTAGGGAGGGTTACACCGCAGGCAATATGCCCAACACACGGGGTGCCGCCAAGTCAATAGGGCGCACGCAGGGGTGGACGACGGTGATCTATCCTACTTAATCCTTTTTGCGGTGTGCTTGTTGGGATAAGCTGAATTGTGGGTTTATGGTCATATTATTCATGAATATTATATGAGACATCTCTGAATTCTTATATTCATGATTATGATAGCTTCGTATTTCTCTCCGATCTATCGATTTGCCAACTATATAGATGCATGGTGGATAGCGGTCGATGAGTGGAGTAATAGTAGTAGATGCATTATACTTGTGATGTGCATTGGGATTTTCATGCAGTGGAACGGGTAATTGAAACACAATACTGGAAATACTTCCACCAGTTAAGAAACAAGGTTTATCGAACCAATAGAAATATAAATCCTCAATTGTCTTCAACGGTTGCACACAAAAGAGCAAACAGCTTGTACTGAACAGGGGTAACACGGTTGTCAATCCCCTTGATCTCGTTATTTGCAAGCAAGTGAGGTGTGTATATAATTGTAAATTGAAAAATAAAATTAAAGACTAATAGAGATAGCAAGGAAAGATAAGTTTTTTAAAGATAAAAGTGAATAGACCCGGGGGCCAAAGTGTTTCCCAATGGCATGTCCCATGAAAGCAACAAACTGTGGTTAAACAAATTACTGTTGGGCAATTGACAGAAAAGCGGATAGTTATGCGATGTTCACTTCAATGATCATGTGTATCTATGCATAACGTCGAGAAGAACATAGGACGACTCTTGCCTGCACCTACTACTATTACTCCACTTCAAGAGCACTTCTATACTTGCCTCTCTACGTATTAAGTTAATGACAAACAGAGTAATGCTTGGAGAACGATGACATGATGTAGACAAAGTAAAATCAATCAATATGCATAAACCCCATCATTTTATCCTTAGTAGCAACAACACAAAGATGTATCTTATCCCCTTCTATAACTAGGATATAGAAACCTTTCAGGTTGAACCTACTACAACGCACCCCTCTTAGTGAAGAACTATCAATCTACTTAGCCAAAGCAATTCAATAGATTAGACATATTTATGAAGCTATGATGATCAGGCAATTAAGAATCATCATAATCTGAGGTGACTCAAATACTTTTCATGAATAATCAGAACATAAACCTATAATTCGTCGGATGCCAACAAATGCACCAAAAAAGTATTACATCGAATCGATCAAAGTGAAGAAGTGACTATCATTGTATTGAAGATCAAGAGAGAGAGACATAGCCATCAAGGTACTAACTACAAACCCGTAGGTGTGTGGTAAACTATTCACACATCATCATGAGGGCAACAAGCTTGATGAAGAGGCTTTGTGTGATCGACCCCCTCTGACATGGTGCCGGAATGGAGCTCCACATGAGATCACCGTGGAACAGAGAATTTCTGCGACGGAAAAAGTGTTTTGTGATGCCCCTTAGTTTTTTTAGAATTTATGTGATTTTATAGGCTAGAGAACGGAGGTAGGAGGGCTACCAGGGAGGGACAAGCCATCAGGGCGCGCTGCCCCCCTGTCCAGGCCCTCTTGGCTTGTGCCTCCCTCGTGTGGCTTCCGGTCTTCTCCTGAGGCTTCTAAGTTTTTTGTTGGTTGAGAAAAAAATCAAAAAAAGTTTCGAGGCAATTGTACTTCATTTGGTACTGTAAACCTGAGAAGTGGAAAACACGCAGAAAACAACAACTGGCACTAGGCACCCTGTCAATAGGTTAGTGCTGAAAAATTATATAAATTGGTAAATTGTTACTTAAAAGTATCATAGAATGATAAAATAATAGGAGGGAACAATAAAAAAATTATAGACACATTGGGGACATATCAAGCATCCCCATGCTTAATTCATGCTCATCCTCGAGTAGGTAAATGATAAAAATAGAATTTTTGATGTCACATGCTACCCAATATGTAATGTTTTGCATGTATGTACACTAAGAAACAATGAATTAACAAACATTGACATAGCAATACTTATAAGTATAAGCACCAACATCATTAGTCTTCCAAAAGTATACGATCCTCAAATATTGTTTAACCCCCATTCATCTTATTATATTCGCATGGCATGGATCCATCTTCACCACATTAATACAAATGTCAAACACCACGGTGTCCAATTCAAGAAATTAGATCGTACTTTTTCAATGTGCATCAACTTTTTATTCTTGACGCAATACCTGAGCGTGAACCATGGACATAGCATAAAGGTGGAATAGAATATGCTCGTAGATATCAAAGGGGTAAAAAGTGGAGAAGATTATCTGACATCAAGTAGGCGTGCTAATGGACTATGGAGATGTCCATGGTAGATGTCAATGCAAGGAATATGGATTGCCATGCAAATGATGCACTAGAGCTATAAGTGTATGAAAGATCAACTAGAGCTGAGTGGGGTGTGCATGCAAATTGCTTGCTCATGAAGACCTCGGGCATTTGGGAAGCCTTCCATTAGAATATACAAGCAAAGTTTATAAGAATGAAAAATTGATTCCCACTAGCATATGAAAAGGACATAACATGAGACACTCTATATGAAGAACAAGGTGCCACTTTGAGGCACAAGTGTGGTTAAGGATAGTAGCAAGGTCCCTTCTCTCTTTTTCTCTCATTTTATGATGGGCTCGTCTGGCCTCCCCATATTATTTCATCACTCGGACAATGCTCTAGTAATGATGCTCATCAGACTTTTATTTACTTACAACTCAATGAAAACTTGATATGAAGAACTATGAAGCAATATGAGTCAATATGAATGCCTTCGATAGTGTACCAGAATGTGGAATGATCTAGCATGACATGTATTAGCAATATGATGAACAGTGGCTTTGCCGCAGATACTATGTTATCTCTATATGATCATGCAAAGCAATATGGTGATGAACGAACTAGTAATATGATGTAAAGGTGGAATTTGCATGACAATATATCTCGTAATGGCTATGGAAATGCCATAATAGATAGGTATGGTGTATGTTTTGAAGAAGATATAAAACGGATTATCCGTGATAGTGTATCATGCCACGGGGTTTGGATGCACCGACGATGTTTGCACCGATCCTCGAGGTGAGAATGGGCATTCCATGGTACCGATGAGGCTATAAAAATATGAGGAGGTGAAATTGCCTATGTCCATGGTTTCACATTAGTCATGAAGAAGTCATATACTTATTGCAAATTTTTATTAGTTTTATCACAAATAAAAGCGCTACTCGCATGCCCCGGGGGAGGGGGTTGGGAGGAGTTAACCATCGCAAGCCTTCGACCCGAAACAACACTAGGATTTTAACGAGGAATATAAATGCGTACACATCCCCACCATTCCTTTTTAATATTTATACAAAAAATAAATTAATACCTCTTAATACCTATACTTGTACAAATCAACAATGATGCACCCATGCCTTTTTCATATTACCACATCAATATCATTAACCCACAATTTATCATTGAATGCCTATTATTTCTGGGCTAGCCTTATGACCCATCCAAATTACCATTACTATTCACTAACTCTCCAACAAATATAAGTGAATAATGAGAGTTCAAATATTTCTATGAAATATATATTCCGTCGTGCTCAAAAACATATACGTGAAGTACTTGAGCAACTGCTAAGCTCAAAAGATATAACTGAAGCACATAGAGTTTTCTAGCAAATCTTGATGAAAGTGCCTCTCTATAAAATAGGTGTGTCCAGCAAATAATTATGGAGAAAACTAAAAATAAAATCAAACAACGCTCCAAGAAAAATTCATATCATGTGACGCAGTGGCGGTGCTAGGTCTCAGATGTTGTAATGTCGGATGGATCTATGTAGTCATTTTTTATAACTTCCTTGATCACCAGTGATGTACGTGTACTTTTGGTTCTCCTACTTTCCAAATTCCTCTGTTGTCAATAATAGTCTATACAGCTACAACGTGGCTTCACAACTCATGTGACAAATAAAAATGTAGCTCCAAGTGACATACCGATGGATTGAGAGGAAAGAGGGGATGCCTTCTAGGGCATCCCCAAGCTTAAAAGCTTGAGTCTTTCTAGAATATTACCTTGAGGTGCCTCGTTCATCCCCAAGCTTATGCTATTTCCTCTTCTTATTCCTTTTGTCAATCGTGATAACAACCAAAACTTGAAAATTTCAATCACACAAAACTTAACAAAACATCGTGAGATCCGTTAGTATAAGAAACACAGAAAATACTTCAGCTACTGTTACAAATTGATTAATATTTCATTACTTCATAATAGGTACTGTATTCTAACTTATCCATGGCTTATACCACCCGATACAACCCGTGGCATCATCAAAACTAGCAAACTATGCAAGCAAAATAGAATCTGTATAAAATAGAATAGTCTGTGATGATGCGTAAAGAATCCATACTTATGTAACTCCAATTTTTTTTGAAAATTAAGGGAACCTGATTAATTTGTACATAATTAATTTACATAAAGTTCATATTAAAAAGATGTTCCACTAAAATCACATAAATTCTGCACTGGGCGTCAAAGTTTCTATTTTTGCATTGCATCAATTCTACTTATAATACAAGTCATGCCAAAAGCTTTACTTGGAACAAGCATTAATTTAAACATCAAAACAGAATCATTACCGAGGAATAATAATTTCATCACACCAAAACAGAAGGTAAAAGGCAAAAATTAAGATAACTATTGGGTTGCCTCCCAACAAGCGATATTGTTTTATGCCCTTAGTTAGGCATAATGTGTGTGATCAAGTGTTGTCATATTTGACATCAAGCTCCTCAATAACACGACCATGAATAATAAGTACAATAGAAGAATTGAAAATAGTATCCTTTATCATGTTTACAGAGTTGGGATGCACACTAATTATTTTGAGATATTCGTTCCTTTTGGTAGGAGGGTTACCAATGCTCTTTGGAATATATATGAATTTGGGATTTGTACTTCGAGAGGTACTACCATTAGTTTCGGAGGATGTCAAAGCGGAACCTACTTTATCAATGACTTCCTACATTTTATAAATCCTAATCATGGTTTGTTCTACCCTCTCATCAATAATAGTGTCCGTCTCCTTCAAAGTTTTCAAAGTCATTCCTACCCGTGACCCAAATCGAGTGATATGATTATGAAGCTTTTTATCTAATTCCTGAATTTGTTCATTAGTAGTAATTTTCTTTTCAATAGTATAAAGCCTATGCATGAAATCTTACAATGTTAAAATGGTTCCATTAACAATAGTGAGGGGTGATCCCACAAGATTTTCAATAGCGTTATAGGCATCCAAAGTGTGACACATTAAGAAATTACCACTGGTGATGGTGTCAAGGATAATCCTATACCAAGTTTTCACACCCGCATAAAAATGGCAAAGCAAGGTCATAGTGGATTACTTATGAGTTGATTTATCTTGAGCACTGCAAATCTTATACCAAGTATCTTCAAATTTACTCCTCCCCTTTGTTTGAAATTAAACACTTCATTCTCTCATGTAAGGAGAATAGAGGAGGAACTACCCGTAGTAACAAGCAAAGATAAATATTTTTGTATTTTTGATTTTTCTTATGCAAGAAAATTATATTATCAAATAAAAAGTAGAACAAGTGAATGATAATTTGTGTGAAGTTTCTTGATAGTTGGTGAAGATATTCCCCGAGAACAGTGCCATAAATCCTTCCTGATACTTGTGATATGTGTTGGGTTTTCCATGAAGAGGAACGGGTTATTGCAGCACAATACGGGTACATATTTGCCTTAGTTAAGAAACCAAGGTTTATCAAACCAATAGGAATATCAATCCTCAACCATCTTCAGGGGATGCACACAAAAGAGCAAACAACTTGCACCCAACACGGGCAAGAGGGTTGTCAATCCCCTTGATCTCGTTATTTGCAACCAACTCACACTACTGGAATCCAGAAATTTGCCGTCAGCCAGTTCTTTACCGTCGGCTGGCTGACGGTAAAGAACCTCTTTGCCATCAGTTGACACAATACAGACGGCAAAGAACTGACACATGGAAAAAATACTATTTGCCATGTGTGGTTCCTTTGCCGTCTGCCAGCAGACGGCAAAGAGCCCCAGGGCAGACGGCAAAGGGGACGCGTGGGTCCCATGCCTGCCATGTCCGAAATCCGGGGGCCTTTGTCGTCCGCGTGCCTTTGCCGTCTGCCATACGGCCCTTTGCCGTCGGGGGGCGGATGGCAAAGGGGCAGCCCAATAACGGCCGTTACCCCCCCCCTCGCTCACTGTCTCTCTCTCTCTCTCACCCCGACCACTCTCTCTCTCCACGGCGGCGACCCCCTCCCCGCGGCGAGCCCACCCCCCCCCCCCCCCGGCGAGCCCACCCCCCCTGGCGACCCCCTCCCCATGGGATCCCCTCCCCGAGAGGGCACCTCCCCTGCGGCGCGCCCCCTGCCGCCGCCGCCCCCTGCCGCGCGCCCGCGCCACCTGCCGGAGGGGGAGTAGGAGGAGAAAAAAGAAGAAGAAGAAGAAGAAGAAGAAGAAGAAGAAAAAGAGGAGAGAGGAGAAGAAGAAAGAAGAGGAAAAGGGAACCCCGGCACCCCGAAACTGACCCTCGACCCCCGACCCCTGACGCCCGACGCCACTGACCCCGGACCATCGACCTCCGACGCCACTGACCCCCGACCCCCGACCCCCGACGCCACTGACCCCCGACGCCACTAACCCTCGACCCCCGACGCCACTGCCCCCGACCCAGACCCTCGGCCCACGACTCCCGACCCCCGACGCTCGACGCCACCAACTCCCGACCCCCGACGCCACTGACACCCGACGTCACTGACCCTGGACCCCCGATGCCACTGACCCTGGACCCCCGACGCCACTGGCCCCCCACAACCGACGCCACTAACCCCCCGACCCCCGATGCCACCGACCCTCGACGGCACTGACTCCCGACGCCACTAAGCCCCGACCCCCGACACCTCTTCTGCCTTCTTTTGAACGAGAAGGTGCTTTTCGGCCTTCCAGAGGCCCACGGGGTCATAGTTTTGTAAATTATGAGTTAGGTCACATATTTTCCGATCATGTTAATTATAAAAACATCGTATTTGTGTTGATCGGGTGAATTTCAATGTGCAGTTGTTCGACGACCTCCACGTGCGTTGGACGAGCTCCGCCCTTGCGTTTGTTGGTGAGCACAAATGAAAGGAAGGAAGAGGAAAAATGAAAGGCAGGAAGAGGAAAAATGAGGAGAAGAAGGAGGAGAGGGAGGAGGAGAAGAAGAAGGAGAAGAAGGAGGAGAAGGAGAAGGAGCTCCTCCTTCCCCTTCTTCCTCCTCCTTCTTCCTCCTTCTTCTTCTCCTTCTCCTTCTTCTTTTCTTCTTCTTCTCCTCTTCCTTCTTCTCCTCCTCCTCCTCCTCCTCCTCCTTATTTTACTTCTTCTTCTCTATCTCTTCTTCTACGTAGCTTAGACTCATCCAAGAAAGGCTAAATTGGCTAATTATCCTACGAAATGACATAATTAGCTTAGTTAGCTCCAAAATGTTCTATTTAATAAAAAATGACCTATACTTAGCTAATTATCCTCGAAATGACATAATTAGCTCCAAAAAGGCATTCTTAGCCAATTTAGCCCGAAGAAGGGGACAAGAAGAGAAAAAGAGGAAAATGAAAGGAAGGAAGAGGAAAAAGGAGAAGAAGAAGGAGGAGAGGGAGGAGGAGAAGAAGAAGGAGAAGAAGGAGGAGAAGGAGAAGGAGCTCCTCCTTCCCCTTCTTCTTCCTCCTTCTTCCTCCTTCTCCTTCTCCTTCTTCTTCTCCTTCTCCTTCTTCTTTTCTTCTTCTTCTCCTCTTCCTTCTTCTTCTTCTCCTCCTCCTCCTCCTCCTTATTTTACTTCTTCTTCTCTATCTCTTCTTCTACGTAGCTTAGACTCATCCAAGAAAGGCTAAATTGGCTAATTATCCTACGAAATGACATAATTAGCTTAGTTAGCTCCAAAATGTCCTATTTAATAAAAAAAGACCTATACTTAGCTAATTATCCTCAAAATGACATAATTAGCTCCAAAAAGGCATTCTTAGCCAATTTAGCCCGAAGAAGGGGACAAGAAGAGAAAAAGAGGAAAATGAAAGGAAGGAAGAGGAAAAAGGAGAAGAAGAAGGAGGAGAGGGAGGAGGAGAAGAAGAAGGAGAAGAAGGAGGAGAAGGAGAAGGAGCTCCTCCTTCCCCTTCTTCTTCCTCCTTCTTCCTCCTTCTCCTTCTCCTTCTTCTTCTCCTTCTCCTTCTTCTTTTATTCTTCTTCTCCTCTTCCTTCTTCTTCTCCACCTCCTCCTCCTCCTCCTCCCTATTTTACTTCTTCTTCTCTATCTCTTCTTCTATGTAGCTTAGACTTATCCAAGAAAGGCTAAATTGGCTAATTATCCTACGAAATGACATAATTAGCTTAGTTAGCTCCAAAATGGCCTATTTAATAAAAAATGACCTATACTTAGCTAATTATCCTCGAAATGACATAATTAGCTCCAAAAAGGCATTCTTAGCCAATTTAGCCCGAAGAAGGGGACCAGAAGAGAAAAAGAGGAAAATGAAAGGAAGGAAGAGGAAATAGGAGAAGAAGAAGGACGAGAGGGAGGAGGAGAAGAAGAAGGAGAAGAAGGAGGAGAAGGAGAAGGAGCTCCTCCTTCCCCTTCTTCTTCCTCCTTCTTCCTACTTCTTCTCCTTCTTCTTCTCCTTCTCCTTCTTATCCTTTTGTCCTTCTTCTCCTTCTTCTCCTTCTTATCCTTCTTCTCCTCCTCCTTCTCCTTCTTCTTCTCCTTCTTCTCCTTCTTCTCCTCCTTCTTCTCCTTCTTCTTCTTCTCCTCTTCCTTCTCCTTCTCCTTCTCCTCCTCCTCCTCCTTTTTCTTCTTCTTCTCCTCTTCCTTCTCCTTCTCCTCCTCCTCCTCCTTCTTTTACTTATTCTTCTCTTTCTCTTCTCCTATAGTTAGCTAGGGTTCCACCTAAATGACATAATTAGCTTAGTTAGCTCCTAAATGGTCTATACTTAGCTAATTTCTCTCCGAAATAACCTATATATACACTACTTCATCTAGTATTATTTTTCTAACTTTCTTATTTGTCATTTTGCAGATTACCTTCACTTCATGGGAAGCTTGGTTGATGGAATGCTTGAAGATTATTTCTTGTACCATGGGTTGTATTGAAACTATTGTATTATATGAATATATGAAACTTTGTATGCACGTGGATGAAACTGGTGTAATATATGGTTTGGTACGGATGTAACTTCCATAATATGTATGCACTATGGATGAGAGTTATTTTAATATGGTTATGAGTACGGAAATAAATTTATTTATGTCAAATATATATATATCCTGATTATTGTTAAAAATGCTGGATATAACAAAAAATAAATAAATAAGGGGCTGGTTCCCCTCTTTGCCGTCTGCCAACACATGGCAAAGGGGTGGAGGCAGACGGCAAAGGGGGAATCTGCCCCCTCTCTCTCCCCTCTTTGTCGTCTTCCCCCACATGGCAAAGGGGGGGAGGCAGACGGCAAAGAGGGAATCTGCCCCCTCTCTCTCCCCTCTTTGCCGTCTGCCCCCACATGGCAAAGGGGGGGAGGCAGACGACAAAGAGGGAATCTGCCCCCTCTCTCTCCCCTCTTTGCCGTCTGCCCCCACATGGCAAAGGGGGGGAGGCAGACGGCAAAGAGGGAATCTGCCCCCTCTCTCTCCCCTCTTTGCCGTCTGCCCCCACATGGCAAAGGGGGGGGAGGCAGACGGCAAAGAGAGGAGGCCTGCCGTTAACACTTGACGGGGTCGTTGCAATATATGCCGTCCCACTTATTTTGCCGTCTGCCCCCTCATGGCAAAGATTCTTTGCCGTCCGCTTTGTGAAAGCAGACGGCAAAGAGCCTCCTCACCGGATTTTTTTTACCGTCTACTTTGCCGTGAGGGGGCGGACGGCAAAGCCTTTGCCGTCCGTGGTTGCCCCCTTTGCCGTCCGCCTTGGCAGACGGCAAATTTCTGAATTTCAGTAGTGTCAGGTGTGTAGATAATTGTACACTACATAATAAAATAAAAGAGAAATAAATGCAGGAAGGTAAATATAAGTTTTGTAAATATATAAGTGAATAGACCCGGGGGCCATAGTGTTCCCTAATGGAATTAATCATGAAACCAACATACGGTGGGTAAACAAATTAATGTTGGGCAATTGACAGAAAAACTGATAGTTATGTGATGTTCACGACAATTATCATGTGTATATTGGCATCATGTCCATAAGGAAATAGGCCGATTCCTTCCTGCACCTACTACTATTATTCCACTTCAAGAGCACTTCTATCCTTGCCTCTCTACGTATTAAGCTCATGACAAACAAAGTAATGCATGGAGAAAGATGACATGATGTAGAAAAAGTAAACTCAATCAATATGAATAAACACCATAATTCTACCCTTATTATAACAACACAAAAACGTATCTTGTCCCCTTCTATCACTGGGATATAGAAACCTGTCAGGTTGAACATACTACAACGCACCCCTCTCACTAAAGGACTATCAATCTACTCGGCCAAAGCAATTCAGTAGATCGGAGAGATTTGCGAAGCCATGATGATCATGCAATTGATAATCATAACAATCAGAGGTGATTCAAATACTTTTCATGAGTAATCTCAACATAAACCCACAATTCATTGGATCCCAACAAATGCACCATACAAAAGTATTACATTGGACGGATCCAAGCAAAGAAGCGATGATCATTGTATTGAAGATACAAAGAGAGAGATAGCCATCTAGGTAATTACTACAGACCCGTAGGTCTATGGTGAACTACTCACACATCATTATGAGGGCAACAAGGTTGATCAAGTGGCCCTCCATGATCGACCCCCTCTGACAGGGTGCCGGAACACAGCTCCATATGAGATCGCCGTGGAACAGAAACTTGCGATGGCGAAAATAGTGTATCGCAGTGACCCTTAGAATTTTTGGAATATATGTGAATTTATTGGCCACGGAACGGAGGTAGGAGGTCCACTAGGTAGGGACAAGCCATCAAGGCGTCCCGACCCTTCATGGCAACGCCCTCTTGGCTTGTGCCTCCCTCATGTAGCTTCCAGTCTTCTCCCGAGGCTTCTAGGTTTTCTTTTGGTCCAGAAAAATCATAAAGAAGTTTGGGTTAATTGCACTTCATTTGGTACTGTAAACCTGAAAAGTAAAAACCACACATATTACTACAACTCGCACTAGGAAGTGGGTCAATAGGTTAGTTCGAAAAATATTACAAATTGGTAAATTATTCTCAAAAAGAATCCTAGAATGATAATATAATAGCATGGAACAATAAAATATTATAGATACATTGGAAACGTAATAATGCAGGCAGGAGTTAGTGTACTTACTTATGGACGTGGTGCTTATATGTGTGATCATTGCGGTCAATAAATATTACATAACTATGCGCTCTTTTATCATTGCCCAACAGTAATTTGTTTACTCACCGTATGCTTTCTCCTGCCTGCATTATTACGTCTCCAATGTATCTATAATTTTTGGTTGTTCCATGCTATTATATTATCAATCTTGGATGCTTTATATGATATTTTTTATCATTTTTTAGAACTATTCTATTAACCGAGTGCCTAGTGCGAGCTGCTGTTTTGTGCATGTTTTTTTGGCTTTTCTGGAAATCTGTACCAAACAAATTCCAAATGCAATGGAGCTTTTTGGTGATGTTTTGGAGACAAAAATAATACCTATAAGCTTCGGAGGGAGACCAGAGGCCTCACAGGGTGGCGCCAAGCTAATAGGGTGTGTAGAGGAGGTGGACGTGCCCTAATGTCTTGGGATCACCTCCCTTGACCTCCTAACCTAATTCCACTCCTATAAATCATATTAAGTTGGGAAAACACCAAGGAGCCACCCAAAATATTTTATACACCACCGCATGTCTCTATTCCGCCATGATCCCATCTGGAGCCCTGTTTGCGTGCCCTGTCGAAGGTGGGATCGGTCATAGAGGGCCTCTACATCAACCTTGATGTTCCCATGGTGATGTGTGAGTAGTTGTGGGATCACTAGAATGGATGTCTAGGGGCGGTGAATAGAGCACTTGTATGAATTAAAACCTAGCATTTTCCCAATTTTAATAGTTGGCAGATATTAGAAATTCTAAGAAGTCTAGTGCACCCTACACATGCTAGTCAACTTATATGGGAGTGGAACGTAAAGACATTGCACATGTAAGTAAGGATTAGAGTTTAGGAAGTTAAAATGCGAAGATGGACATAGTGGGTTTTGGCGTGGTTCCGATAGGTAGTGATATCGTATGTCCACATTAGTGGAGACTTCAACCCACGAAGGGTAACGACTGCGAGAGTACACGAAGAACTCCACCCACAACGGGTCCACGAAGAAGTGGCCTTGTCTATTCCACCATGGCTTACGTCCACACAAGACTACCCTCACTCGGTGTAGATCATAATGAAGTAGGCGATTTCCTTCCTTGTACAAATTTCTTGGTTCAACTCCAAAAAATGAAGTAGGAGGCTCCCAAGCGACAGCTAACAAATCTAGGAGGCACCACCCTCCAAAAGATAATAGATGCGGTAGAACGATGAACTCCTCGCTCATGTGCTTCAAAAGATAGTGTCCTTAACACTGAATCACTCTCTCATAGATTTGGCATGGGTGGAAGAGATTGATTTGGTGGAAAGCAACTTTGGGAGGCTAGAGATCAAGTTTCAAATGGATGGATGGGAATATCTTGATCGCAACACCTGAGTAGGTGGCTCTATCTGAGAAATTTGGATATGGCAAGGGTATGTGTGTTCTGAGTGCTTCCGTTACGAATGAGAGGTGGTGTATGGGTATATATAGCCATCCCCTAAAATCCAACTGTTACAACATTATTTCCCAACTCAATGAAACTGAAATGAATCTCGATGGTTCCACGTGCACTAAATGTTGCAACTTTTGAATTCTCGGTGATACCGATACAGGAATCTTGGTGGTACCGATACGGTGACCTAGGGCTGTTTCCAAATCTCGGTGAGACCGATTTGAAGACTCGAAAGTTCTTATTCTTGAAATAAGCAGACCAAAAAGTTGGTCACTCATTTTCAGTGGCACGAAAGTGGAAGTTGGTGGTACCGAGATTCTAGGGTTTCGCATAGGTTTTATCTATGGAAAATCGGTAGGGCCGACTGGAAATTATTGGTGGCACTGATTTTGATGTTTAGGCTTTGGATAGAGAATATTGTGGGAGAATGGCTGAGTATATTTGGTGGCTATCCGTAAGCACTTGAGTAACCAATTCATCATAGATACCTCACCCCCTTTTAATAGTATTGGATTTCTTATGGACTGAAATGTGATTTCTCACAAATATAAAATGTAGTCTTGTAGCTTAAAGCTTGGCTAATCCTATTCCTTTCCTTGTATCCAGGGGGTTCTCCACACGATGCTTAGCCAATCATCTCTGTGGACTATACCTGAAATATATTAGTCCAAGAGATAATTTATGTTGTTATGAACTATCAAAACCACTAAGGGAGCACATGTGCTTTCAATCTCCAATTATTGGTAATTGATGACAACATACAATCAAGGCTTCAAATAAAGATAAGATGTAGAATATGATAGCTTTGAAAGATACATGACTACTTCAAGCTCCCCCTAAATGTGTGCAATCCCCATTTAAGAGATGTTTGCTTTGGACTGCATGAGCACACACATAGTAGAGAGGACAAGACAAGTCATGAGAATCTTGGTTGTATGCATCAAATATATGTGAATGAAGGGTTTCCATGTTCAAGACTCACTCTTGCAAACAATATGTGCAAGTGACATGAGATCATCTTGAACAAGGATATGATGCATACACTTACCTTGAGGTTCTTGAGAATCTTAGCGGTAGGAGTACACTTGGAAAAAAGTTAGATAACACAAGAGTATTCTATTTTAAAGCTGCATAGAGCTTCTAAAAGTACCAAGATAAGGAAGACATATTGAAAATAGGATTTGATGATAGATATGTCTTCAAGAATATTTAGAATTTTCTCCCTTGAATGTGAGTATGTAGGATTGCCTCTCCCCCTCAATCATAGAATGTAGATATTGGGAGTAGGTAGGGTGAGACAAATTCAATCCAAAGTAGGCAATAGAACTCAAATATAACTTTCTCCTTTTATATCTCCGCCCCTTAACAGTATCTCTCCCTTTGAATGTGTAATTTTTGATATATCTCCCCCTTTGGAAGATCTTCCCTTTGGCAGACCTCCCCTTTGATATAAGCATTTAGAAGCTTTGATATATCTTCCCCTGTGGCATTAATTTGCAAAAAAGTCAGAGGGTAAGGGTTCATCGAGAGTAAGGGATCCTAGATTCTTCATCTTGATAAGGGTTCCTCGAAATTTCTCCCCCTTGAGAATAGATAAGGGTTCCTTGATTCTTCTCCCCCTTGAATTTATATAAGGGTTCCTTGAAATTTATCCCCCTTATGTAGAAATAAGGGTTCCTTGAATTTTTCTCCCGCTTTGTGCGATCACTTAGAAGTTACCCTCCTTTGAAATCTCGAGATCTTTGATGAAGAAATCCCCCTTTGGCATTAATGGAAGTGATTACTAAGAACTGAGGTAGTAATGAAATATCTCCCCCTTTGGCATAAATCCGGAAATACTAAGAAAATCCCAAAGATTAAAGGTAGTAATAAAATTGAGAGTCTCCGAGGCAATAAGGTTTGGTAGAACCAAGAACTAAGTTTTATCCCCTCGAAGAAATAGGTTGGACCAATTTTCCCAACTCGGAGAGACCGAGTCTCAAATGAAAATTCAATTTCCCAACTTAAATAGACAGAAAATATCCAAAGGATTGGAAAAAGAAAAGAGAAACCATTTTTTTTAAATATATACATACACGTAGATGAGAATCGAATGGTTCAAAGAAAGCATGCAACAAACATATGAACCATACAAGAATCGTCATCTAGATGTTGGGTGGTGACTAGGTCACCTATATTAGAGTATATTGACTTGAGGAGTCAAGAAAGAATGCTTGATCATAGGTCGTACTCATTGTGAGGCGCAAAATGGGCTTCACCTTTTTTGATTAAGCATTTTCATGTCTTCATATCACTTGAGTTGCTTTACCTCATGACTTGGTGTAAAGCTATATAAAGGATATGGGTATATACCTTCGAATGATGTTGATGACATGGGATGTAGGTGAACTAGTTGTGGATTCTCAATGTTGACACGACAAGTTGGGAGCTATCCTTGTTGTTTTGGTTCACTTTTCACCTTCATAGGTTAGTCATGCAAGGAAGAACATAATATATCCAAATGACAAGAGTGAATTCATTCATCAAATAGTTGTCAAGGATATGATTTTGTTGTCTTGTTCCTCCATCTCATAATAAAGGGTTGTTGATACTTGTCCGTCAGAAGATTTCTTTTGATGTGAGTTGATGGCAATCTTGTGGAGTGTAGTTCTTCCAAGTACCTACAAAAGGTTAGATGCAATACAAGGGAGCATAGTTTTCCAAGATATAAGATAGTGTCATATCAATATCATCATGGAATAATCAAGTAAGATCATTCCCTTCCATGCATTCGAGTGAGTGTAGCACAAGTTTGAAGCATCAATGATGTTTAACTCACTCCTTAAATGATAAAATACTTTCTCATCAAGTGGCTCGGTAAACATATCAGCCAATTGTTTGTCAGTATGAACATGCTTGAGTTTAATATCTTCTTTACCAACATGATCACGAATGAAATGATGTCGCACTTGAATATGTTCAATTTGAGAATGTTTCCTGGGATTATGGGAAATTTTAATAACACTTTGATTGTCACACAACAATGGAACATGTTTGACATGAATTCCATAATCCTTAAGAATTTGCGTCATTCATAGTAATTGTCCACATCATGATCCGGTGGCAATGTATTCTGCTTCGGCGATAGATAAAGATACTGAGTTTTGTTTCTTGGATGACCAAGACACAAGAGATCTCCCAAGAAATTGACATTTACCCGAGGTGGTTTTCTATCAACCTTGACTCCGGCATTGTCCGAGTCGGAATAGTCAACAAGATTAAAAGAGGATCCCTTGGGATACCATATGCCAAAGTTTGGTGTATGTATCAAGTATCTCACAATTCTTTTCACAGCCTGTAGATGACACTCCTTAGGTTTCGCTTAATACCAGGAACAGATGCAAACACTCAACATGATATCGGGATGGGAGGCACATAGATATAGCAATGAATTGATCATTGATCAATAAACCTTTTGATCAACCAAGTTGTCCTCCTTGGTTAGATCAACATGTCCACTAGTATGCATGGGAGTTTTCATACCTTTGCATTATTTCATGTTGAACTTCTTGATTAAGTCCTTGGTGTGCTCGGTTTGAGAAATAAACGTACCTTCTCTTGTTTGTTTGAGTTGCAAACCAAGGAAGAATTTTAGCTCACACATCATAGACATCTCGTACTTCTTTGACATCAACCTTCGAAACTTCTCACTACAATGTGGATTAGTAGGACCAAAGATAATATCATCCACATATATTTGGCACACAAATAGCTCGAGGGGCTTGTTCAATACCATATAAAGCTTTAAGAAGTTTGTAAACCTGATTAGGTTTCTTAGAGTTCACAAAGGTGGGAGGTTGTTTGACATAAATGTACCTACTCAATTTCACCGTCTAGAAGAGCACTTTTGATATCCATTTGGTAAAGAGTAATATCATGGTGATTGGCATAAGAGAGAAGAATACGAATGTCTTCAAGTGTAGCAATGGGGGCATACACTATATGAATCAGCTTCTTTGCCGTCTCCCATAGAGGACGGCAGAGACCTTTGCCGTAAACCTACTATCGGCAAAACTTCTATGACTACTTTTGTTGGTAAAGGACCTTCTTTGTCGTGTGCATGTCGAAAGAGGACAACAAAGGTATTTTCCGTCAGCCTACCGTGGCAAGCTACCATCAAAGCCCTTAGACGACAGCCGACAAGAAACTACTCCGTTAGGTGGCTAATAGAGTCTTTGTCGTCTTCCATCTTTTGTAGGACCCTCTTCATGCCACCTCATATCATTTGATGTTTTATTAGTGGCATACAACCTCTGCAGTCTAGGTATCAGTGGAAAGTAGCGCAATACCTTCGCAAGATTTTTCTTATGCATTGAATTTGTTTTTGTATCATCATTGTATCTATCAGCCCATCGGGAGCTTTTACAGACATGGCAAGACTGTTGGTTAGCCCTCTCACCCCAATAGAGCATGCAATCTCTCGGACATGCATGAATTTTCTGGTAGCTAAGACCCCAACCACGAATGATTTTCTTTGCTTCATGGTAGTTATTTGGTAGACTTGCATCTTCAGGAAAAGCATGAGATAATAAATCAAGTACCGATTTGAATGATGCTTGAGTCCACCCATGTAAAACTTCAAGTGAAATAACCTGACTAAGAAGGATAGCTTTGAAATTTTTTGACATTCGTCGTACAAGTTTGAGTCTGCATCCTTCAAGAAGCTTAAAAATGTTTCTTCTTTTTTTCTCCCATCTTGACCTTCAGTGGCAACATTCTCTTCTGCTGGTGATGTAGCCATTCTGTCAGGGGCCTCAAGTTGCTCATCATATAAATCTGGAAAATTTCCTTCTTCATTGGAGAGCACAACTTTATCATCATCTGATATGCTATCCAGTGAATCACAATCTGGCATGTTGGAAACAGCATTGAGGAGCCCTCGTGTGTCATCTAGTCTTCTAGAGTCACCTTGTCTTGGAACATACGCATGGATATCTGAAATAGATGCATCGTTTGAGGTATGCAGCACATCGTCAAATACATATTCACATGAATGAAATTGCTCTCCATGGCAGATCCAAGTTGTATATCCTTGTAGGATGCCATGGCATCTCAAATGGGTTTTTTACTTCATCGTAAGTTTGCATCCTCTTGTTTGCACAATTTACACATGGACACAGAATCTTGCAACCATCTCTTACATCATGGAATGCAAAAGAAAGGAACTGCTCAACACCATGTTTGTACTCTGCACTGGTTCTTAGTTTACTCATCGAGCTCCTATCCATCATTTAATGCAAAAGCTAAAATGGAATAGCCAAAATATCACTTATTCCATATCTATTCAGTGAACAAACATTATTGGCGAATAAACAAGAAGCTAAAACATACTCCCTCCGTTTGGAAATACTTGACGTGGTTTTAGTTCCTTGTTTCAACGAAATATATCTGTATGGTTTTCCATTGACTCAATGTTTGTATTCAATTATTCTTTGCTATCATCATACTGCCTGTTCTACATCTTTCCCCAAAACAGGCAGCTTCAAAACAGTAAATTTCATACCACCCACTGTTCTTTATTTAACTTTTATGTAGTCTCAATTTCATTTTAAGTAATGGTATGTAGAAACAAACAATAGATATAGTTTTATTTGTGGAAGTTAAATTGTTGTAAGATTTGATGTCTAGCCTTGAATTGGACCTTGGTTGTACTTCACTTTGCATGTTGCAGTTTAGGGCAGCATCTCAATTTATGTTTGTCTATATATTTCCTTTCACAGGTATCGTAAATACTGGATCACGACATTGCAGAAAAGCTATATGCTTTAAGTAATTGTCCCTGTATTGTATCAGTTGAGAAAACTTGTATTTCCCTTTGAAAGATGTTCAAGTAACTAAAGTATTGTCCCTGGAACATATATTTCAACAAGTTCTACTATTCTGGTGATGTTTTCTAGCATCTCAACTTTCAGAGTAGAGTAATCTTGTTTTTAGTGTATCTTGTGCTAATTCATCATTGGAACTCAATAGTGACATGTATTTCGTAGCCATGCCTAAAGTTCAGTCAAACGGAACAACTAAAATCTGATGTATAATTTCGACAATGGTAAGAGATGAGAATTGATAGAGATTACCTGCTACTTCGTTGGCTGAAGCAATGAAATAGGTTGCATCGCTGACTCGTCGTTCGAAACAAATCGTGAGTGGTAGTGCAGGGAGATCAGAGGCAGATGGGCGGCGGTGGCGGTGGCTAGTCGGACCCACATTGAAACTAATCACGATGAGAGAAGGTAGTTCAACTGTTTCACAGATCATAGGTAGATGGGTGGCGGCGGCGGCGGCTAATCTGACCCACGTTGAAACTAATCATGATGAGAGAAGGTAGTTTAGCTGTTTCAGGAGACAAGATTAATCTGGATCTGAATACTAGTGGGCTTTTAGTATGGGCTTTTTAATTATATTCTTTTCATGTATATGTAAACGATGGATAGGGGTCCAAGTATCAACGTGAAAGGTTGTGTACAGCGGTTGCAGGAATCGGTCAATATTTGGTGTCGTGAACCAAAAAAGAAAGATGAATTGTTCATACCATGCAAAAAACTGATGAATTGTTCATTTTCTTTATTTGATGCAAAAATATATATATCTTTATTTTGACTTGTACATGTGAACCGGTTGGATATATTGGGCATTGAGCTCTTTTGCTTTGTTACTAAAAGTGAGGATAACAATTTATTTTGTTGGATTTTTTAGATCTTTCTTTGAAAATAGGACGAAATGCATGGAGCAAAAAAACTCCAATAAACTCAATATTTCACCTTGCAAAGATCAGTTCATTTTTTGAAGATTTTGTCATCCTGGGAGAAGAACATTGTTCTACAAGTGAGCACACACCATCACGTAGGGGTAGGATCGGGCTTGCCGAGTAGGCTTTGCGACACTGGTGCCATTCTGCCGCTCTTAAAGTCGGCGACCGGCTCGCCATCCTCTTCAAGGGCTTCTCCCTGGGCTTACGAGAGGTACCTTGCCCTCTAATAGAAACAGCAATGGCACAACTCTAGTCTGTAGAAATCTGTATGTTTCATATACCTCTGGCACTTCAAAAATTCTGCAAAATTACGACAGTCTGAAGACTTTGTGTAGCAATCAGCAGCAAAAAGAATCAACTCAAAAGCTCTTACAGAAAAAAATGAAAATTCTTTTTGTGAGCAGAAAGTTTCTGTCTTTTCCAACGTGACCAAACGATCATCCTCAAGACTAATCATAACGGTTTTTCTTGGCACAAACGTAAAAAGAAACACAAAAAACACAATCATAACAGAATTATGAAAGTGTGAAAAACACAAAACAGAAATAAAAATGATAGATTCATTGGGTTGCCTCCCAACAAGTGCTTTTGTTTAACGCCCTTAGCTAGGCGAAAGTGATGGAATCACGTATAGTCATCTTTGGTGCTCAAACCATAAGAACCCTCATCATAGATTCATAAGTCAATCTTATTTTCTTTCTAGGAAAGTGCTCCATGCCCTTATTTAAGCGAAATTGAAATCTAATATTCCCTTCCTTCATATCGATGATAGCACCAATAGTCCTTAGGAAAGGTCTACCAAGAATAATGGGACATGAAGGATTGCAATCTATGTCAAGTACAATGAAATCCATGGGTAAATAGTTCTTATTTGCAACAATAAGAACATCATCGATCCTCCCCATGGGCTTCTTGACGGTAGAATCCGCAAGATGCAAATTAAGAGAACACTCTTCAATCTCATGAAAACCAAGAATATCACATAAAGACTTTGGAATCGCGGAAACACTAGCCCCCAAATCACACAAAGCATTGCACTCATAGTTTTTTATCTTGATTTTGATAGTAGGTTCCCACTCATCATGAAGTTTTCTAGGTATAGAGACTTCTAGTTCGAGCTTCTCTTCAAGAGATTTCATCATAGCATCTACGATATGCGCGGTAAAGGCTTTGCTTTGGCTATAAGCATGTGGAGAGTTTGCAATGGATTGGATCAAAGAAATGCATTCAAACAAGGAGCAATTATCATAATTGAATTCCTTGAAATCCAAAGTGGGAGTTTCATTACTACCCAAAATTTTGACTTCTTCTACTCCACTCTCCACACCTTTATCATCAAGATAGGTGGAATCCGAATCAATGGGATGTTTTTCAACCAAAGTGGATTCATATCCAACCCCTCCGTAAGTAGGTTTGACACACGAAAACAAAGATTCAAAAGGAGACACACCAAGCACTTTAAGATCTTCGTGATTTGCATCACTAGAACGCACCCTTTTAAACCATTCATGTCTAGCGCGAATTTGGGCGGTTCTTTTTTTGCTCTCATTCATGGAGATACACATAGCTTTAAAAGTTTCATCCAAGTTGATCTTGGGAGGAGCGCATCTAACTTTAAAAGCATCAATATCACAAGACATCCTATCAACGCTCTTAGCCAAATCGTCTATTTTGAGTAGTTTTTCCTCTATGGACGCACTGAAAATCTTTTGAGAGTTGATGAACTCTTTGATATTACTCTCTAGATCAAAGGGTAATTTGTTATGATTTCCATAACTGTTGCCATAGGAATTGCCATAATTGTTAGAGGAGTTACTAGGAAAAGGCCTAGGAACATAGTTTCCTCTAAAAGAATTATTGTTGCCAAAATTGTTCCTACTGACAAAATTCACGTCCAGACTAGCGTTGCTACTCTCAATCAAAGAAGATAGTGGCATGTCATTAGGATCTACGGTAGCGTTTCTACTAGCAACCAAATTCATCAACTCGTCCATCTTAGCACTAAGCGAGTTAATCTCTTCTATAGCGTGCACCTTTTTGCTAGCAAGTGACCTTTCAGTGTGCCACTGAGAGTAGTTGGTCATGATATCGTCTAGGAGTTTTGTAGCATCTCCTAACGTGATTTCCATGAATGTTCCACCTGAGGCGGAGTCCAAGATACTGCGAGAAGCGAAATTCAAGCCAACGTAAAAGATTTGTATAATCATCCACAAACTCAAGCCATGAGCAGGACAATTTCTAATCATAAGCTTCATCCTCTCCCAAGATTGTGCAACGTGTTCATGATCAAGTTGCTTGAAATTCATGATATCGTTACGTAAGGAGATGATCTTAACCGGCGGAAAATACTTGGATATGTAAGCATCTTTGCACTTATCCCAAGAATCGATACTATTTTTAGGCAAAGAAGAAAACCAAGTTTTTGCGCGATCTCGCAATGAGAAAGGAAAAAGTTTCAACTTAATCACGTCATTATCCACATCTATTTTCTTTTGCATATCACAAAGCTCAATGAAGGTATTGAGATGGGATGCGGCATCTTCACTAGGAAGGCCAGAGAATTGCTCTTTCATAACAAGATTCAGCAAAGCTGCGTTGATTTCATACGATTCCGCACTAGTGGCGGGAGCAATCGGAGTACTAATAAAATCATTATTATTAGTGCTCGAGAAGTCGCAAAGTTTGGTGTTTTCAGACATGATGTCTTCAACAAACAAACAAGCACACAAGCAAGAAAAAACCAGCAAAGGAAAACAGCAAGGGCAAAAGAAAACGGCGAAGGAGAAAGGCGAATGAAAACGGCAAATGTGAAGTAGGGAAGAGGAAAACGAGAGGCAACTGGCAACAAAAGTAAATTCAAGAGAAGAGTTTGTGAGACCTACTTGGATAGATCTTGATTTCTCCTCCCCGGCAACGGCGCCAGAAATACTTCTGATGTTTACTGTGTATGCCTTGCAACGGCGCCAGAAATAGTTGTGTCGACGGCACCAGGAATCGTTCACCTACGGCTACGCCTTAAGGGACTTCCTAGGCAAGTTGCAAAGGATTTCCCCCATGGCCTTGGAGACTTCTGTTGGTGTTCCCTCGAAGCGGAAAGGGTGATATAGCACAGCGACGGTAAGTATTTCCCTCAGTTTGAGAACCAAGGTATCAATCCGGCGGAAGAGTATCTCAAGATCCTGCACAAACACAAAAGCTTGCACCCAACAATATGAAGGGGTTGTCAATCCCTTATAGATTGTTTGCCAAGTGAGAACTGAAAGCGACAAAGTAACAAAGCAAAGTAAAAGCGGAGATGTAAATGATGGATGTGAATAGACCCGGGGGCCGTAGTGTTTACTAGTGGCTTCTCTCATGAAAGCGAGTAGACGGTGGGTGAACAAATTACTGCCGAACAATTGATAGAACTATGCAGAGTCATGACGATATCTGTGCAATGATTATTTCTATAGGCATCACGTCGGAAACAAGTAGACCGATACTTTCAGCATCTACTACTATTACTCCACACGTCGACCGCTATCCAGCATGCATCTAGTGTATGAAGTCCATAAGAACAGAGTAACGCCTTAAGCAAGATGACATGATGTAGAGGGATAATCTCAAACCAATGATGAAAACCCATCTTTTTACCCGTGATGGCAACTGCTTGATGTGTGCCTTCCTGCCCCTACTTTCACTGGGAAAGGTCACCACATGGCAGAACCCAAAACCAAGCACTTCTCCCATTACAAAAATCATAGATCTAGTTGGCCAAACAAAACCCAAGACTCGGAGATACTTACAAGGATATCAAATCATGCATATAAGAAATCAGCAAAGACTCAAATATATATCATAGATAATCTGATCACAAGTCCACAATTCATTGGATCTCGACAAACACACCGCCAAAGAAGATTATATCGGATAGATGTCCATGAAGATCATGGAGAACTTTGTATTGAAGATCCAAGAGAGAGAAGAAGCCATCTAGCTACTAACTACGAACCCGTAGGTCCGAAGTGAACTAGTCACGAGTCATTGGAGGGGTGATGATGATGATGAAGAAGCCCTCCAACTCCAAAGTCCCCTCCGATAGGGTGCCGGGAAGGGTTACCAGATGAGATCTCGCGGAAACGGAAGCTTGCGGTGGCGGAAAAGTATTTTCGAGGCTCCCCTGATTTTTTGTGGAATATTTGGGAATTTATAGGCCAAAGTCCTAGGTCAGGGGGCGGCCAGGGAGCCACAAGCCTACCCACCGCCGCCTCACCCTGGTGGCGGAGTGGGGGCTTGTGGGCTCCGTGGAGCCCACCTGTCTTGGCCCAAAAGCCCCCTGGACTTCTTCCGTTCAGGAAAATATCATTTCGGGGTTTTTCTTCCATTTGGACTCCGTTCCAAAATCAGATCTGAAAAGAGTCAAAAACACGGAAAAAACAGGAACTGGCACTTGGCACTGAATTAATAAGTTAGTCCCAAAAAGATATAAAAAGGTTCATAAAACATACAAAGAAGGCAAGATAACAGCGTGAAAACATCAAAAATTATAGATATGTTTGAGACGTATCACACAACATGGTGACTCTAGACGGGAGGTGCTACGAGATGTAGAAGAACGGTAGGATTGGATGGGCACCGACAGAGGCTCAGAGGAACCCGTTGAAAGACCATGTTTTGATCATCCGGTTCTCAAACACCCTGAAGTGCGAGGACTTTAACGGAGGCGGTCAAATCTTGTGCGGAACGTGTGCAAAACTCTACAGAGTACTCAAACCTAATCGATTAGTCGTGTCCACGGTCATGGACAATTTGAGCCAAAGGAACTGAAACTATTAGGAATTCTCAACACCGTTAAATATTATTGATGTGGGTAATATTAACTTGGGTATGAGAATTGGTTGGTGGAACCTTCTCATTAACAACCAACAATGTAGTAAGTTTTGCTTTTACCCTCTCTCTTGTTGTAGGAAAATTTTCTTTATGCAAAACTTAAACTATAGCCCCACCTTCCATATGTGCATATAGTATAGATGATATTTTCACCCCTCTTTTGTGACTTGTCGGCATATTCAATATGCTGACATACACGGCTGCAACGTCTTATGTTGCAGATATTTTCTTCAACGACTAAGAGTACGATTTAGGGTTACAGTCTGCACTCAACCCGTCGTTGGTGTTTATTGGGACTCTACTCCCTTGACTGTTTCCGCTGAGACTTTGAGGTATATATCAATTTTATGTTATTTACATGTGATTGCACTTTGGTATATACATTGATGTACTGTGTGTGCCAGCATACTGATCCAGAGATGGCACAGATACACAGAGGCTTGACTCATTTTGAGTCGGGTCGCTACAGGTGAAGAACATACGTTCTTCATAGAATGCTTCTTTCTGAAACTTTGGCCTGTTGGAGAAGGGTTGATTTGTCTTCGGTTGAAGATTGTGTTGTTGTTCTTGAGGAGTAGCCACCACAATTGTTGTTTTAGGATTCACCACGACAATCGCGGTTTCAGTATTAGGAACAGGAGCATTTTCTTCAGTTGGAGCATTTTCTTCATCTTGAGGAATCTTCTTATCTAAGGACGCAGTTGCAGTATTTGATGTTGCACTTTGTTCAGCCGATGCAGCTGATTCTTGTGCTCATTCCTCACGAATGCTCTTTTCATCAGAACCGGTACGAACCTCAGTGGCAGCTGGAGTATGAGGAACTAGAGCTGTTTGTGGTGAGTGAGGACGAGTGTGTTCCTAGAACTCATCATGGATCACATGAGTGCTGCATCCATTTTCTTCATCACCCTCCTTTTCTTCAGTGGTCATCGGAGGTGTGGTGATTTGAGGAATATCATCAATTTGTATTTCCTCATCCATTACTTCATCCTCTTCTGGGTCATCCATTTCTTCATCTTCTTCGGGAATGTCATAGTCCTTACCGAAGGGAACAATCATGTACGATGATGCTACATTGACAGGAGTAGCATCCACCGGGGCTGATGAAGATTATGACGGCATAATCTTGAGACATTTGGCTTCTGAGGATTCTGAAGCCATTTAAGCTTTTCTCTTTTTAGCTTCTTTCTGAACCGCTTTGGTTTTCTTCACGTCTGATGTAGACGGAGTCACTTTCTTCACCTTTGAGGATTTTGGTGAAGGTGCAATTTCATGAGGGACTAGTTCATCAGTGTTAGGCCTGGCAGTTTATTTAGCTGAAATATTCTGGGGAATTTCCTTAGGAGCTGGTTCTTTAGTTTCATCTTCCTTAGTCAGCTGAACAGTATAGCTTGGATGAGGTTGTGTCTGCTGCTTTGGAGTGGCAGCTCTGTTGTTACACACATCAACTGCAGAGTTCCAGCTTTGATGAATTTCAGTTTGACCCCTTGGCGATCAGCATGAAGACTTGTATACTTTTCTGTGAGGATTTTGAGTTCAGCCTGAGTTGACACGAGTTTTCTTTAAGAGCTTTCACTTACTATTAGCTCTAGTGCATCATTTGTATGGCAATCCCTACTCATTCACATTGATATCTATTGATGATCATCTCCATAGCTCATTGATATGCCTAGTTAATGTGACTATCTTCTCCTTTTTTGTCTTGCAACCTCCACCACACTCCACATCACCTATAGTGCTAAAACCATGGCTCACGCTCATGTATTGCGTGAGAGTTGAAAAGGTTTGAGAAAGTAAAGGTGTGAAACAATTACTTGGCCAATACCAGGGTTGTGCATGATTTAAATTCGTTTTGCAATGATGATAGAGCATAGCCACACTATATGCTTTTGTAGGGATAACTTTCTTTTGGCCTTGTTATTTTGAAAGTTCATGATTACCTTGCTAGTTTGCTTGAATTATTATTGTTTCCACGTCAATGGAAAACTATTGTTTTGAATCTAATGGATCTGAACATTCACGTCACATAAGAGGAGTTACAAAGGACATCTATGCTAGGTAGCGTCAAAGCATCAAAAATTCATTCTTTATCACTTCCCTAATAGAGGACGAGCAGGAGTTAAGCTTGGGGATGCTTGATACATCTCAAACGTATCTATAATTTTTGATGGTTTCATGTTGTTATCTTGTCATCTTTGGATGTTTTATGTACCTTTTATATCTTTTTATGGGACTAACTTATTAATTCACTGCCAAGTGTCAGTTCCTGTTTTTCTGTGTTTTTGGCTCTTTTCAGATCTAATTTTGGAACGGAGTCCAAACGGAATAAAATCCCCGAAATGATTTTTTCCCGAACGGAAGAAGATCAGGGGGGCTGTGGGCCAAGCCAGGAGGGCTACAGGGAGCCCACAAGCCCCCACTCCGCCACCAGGGGAGAGGCGGTGGTGGGCAGGCTTGTGGCCTCCCTGGTGCCGCCCTAACCTAGATCTTACGCCTATATATTCCCTAAAAATCAGAAAAAAAAAATCAGGGGATCCAAGAAAATGCCCTGCCGGAGGGGACTTTGGAGTTGGAGGGCTTCTTCGTCATCATCATCGCCCCCCCCCAATGATTCGTGAGTAGTTCACTTCAATACAAAATTCTCCATGATCTTCATGGAGATCTATCCGATGTAATCTTGTTTGGCGGTGTGTTTGTCGAGATCCGATGAATTGTAGATTTTTGATCAGATTATCTATGATATATATTTGAGTCTTTGCTGATTTCTTATATGCATGATTTGATATCCTTGTAAGTCTCTCCGAGTCTTGGGTTTTGTTTGGCCAACTAGATCTATGATTCTTGCAATGGGAGAAGTGCTTGGTTTTGGGTTCTTACCATATGGTGACCTTTCCCAGTGGCAGTAGGGGCTGCAAGGCACACATTGAGTAGTTGCCATCAAGGGTAACAAGGTGGGCTCTGTCGTTGATATGAGATTGTCCATCTACATGATGTCATCTTGCTTAAGGAGTTACTCTGTTCTTTTGGACTTATTACACTAGATGCATGCTGGATAGCGGTCGATGTGTGGAGTAATAGTAGTAGATGCAGAAAGTATCGGTCTACTTGTTTTGGACGTGATGCCTATAGATATAATCATTGCCATAGATGACTCACGACTATGCGCGGTTCTATCAATTGCTCGAGAGTAATTTGTTCACTCACCGTCTACTTGCTTTCATGAGAGAAGCCACTAGTAAACACTACGGCCCCCGGGTCTATTCACATCTATCATTTACACCTCCGCTGTTACTTTGCTTTGTTATTTTGTTGCTTTCAGTTCTCACTTTGCGAACAATCTATAAGGGATTGACAACCCCTTCATAGTGTTGGGAGCAGGTTCTTTGTGTTTGTGCAGGCACTTGTGATACTCCTTCATTGGATCTATACCTTGGTTCTCAAAACTGAGGGAAATACTTACCACCGCTGCGCTACATCACCCTTTCCGCTTCGAGGGAACACCAACGCAAGGCTCCAAGGCCACGGGGAAATCCTTTGCATATTTGCCTAGGAAGTCCCTAAAGGCGTAGCCGTAGCAGAAGGATTCCTGGTGCCGTTGTTGACGAGAATCTAGACAAGAACAGTCTCCCGTCAACATGTGTTTCTAGCGCCGTTGGAAGGTCTTTTGTTGCAATAGCAGAAGTATTTCTCGCGCCGTTGCCGGGGAGGAGAGATCTATCCAAGTAGGTCTCACAAACTCATCTCCTGCATTTACCTTTTTGCCAGTTGCCTCTCGTTTTCCTCTCCCCCACTTCACATTTGCCGTTTTCATTTGCCTTTCTCCTTTGCCGTTTTCTTTTGCCTTTTGCCATTTTCCTGTGCCCGTTTTCTTGCTCTCTTGTGTGCCGTGTGCCTTCAATATGCTTGCATCTTCGCTTGCTAAAAATCTAGTGATATGGATCCTCATCCACTAGCTAATCTCTTTAAGAGACCGACTTATGTGGAACGAATTGCTAGTGAGTTGAGTGCGCTTGACTATCTTTATGGATTTTTGCTTGAGATGCGTGAATCAAAAAATCGTCATGAAGAAGTGGTTCACGATGGCTCCTTGAATGAAAAGCATGATTGCAATGATTTCACTATAAATCCTATTAATGACAATCATGCTAAAAATATGCAAAACCCTAAGCTTGGGGATGCTAGCTTTGCTATGTCCACTACTTGTTGCAATAATCATGATTGGGGTGATGATCTTTCCTATGATCTTGAAAATTTGTTCAAACCTCATGATGAATACGATATTTCTAATAATATTGAAAGTGGTTTTGGAGAAGTCATGACTTTAGATGATAATCCCACTATTTTTGAAGAGCGTCAACTTTGCATGCATGTGGATCATGAAAAGAATATCCTTTGTGATAGTTACATTGTTGAATTCGAATATGATCTCACATGTAATAGCTATGAGAGAGGAAAATATTGTGGTAGAAACTTTCATGTTACCAAATTACCTCTTATTATGTGGAGATTGCTATTGTCTCTTTCTTCTTCCTTGCATATGGCAACTATTGGTTGTCTTGAAAATCTGTTTTCCTATAAAATGCCTATGCATAGGAAGTATGTTAGACTTAGATGTGATTTTCACATTCTTTATGATGCTCTCGTTGTGCTTCAATTCTTGTCTTTTGTGTGTGCATCACCTTTTGCCTAGCTAAGGGCGTTAAACAAAAGCGCTTGTTGGGAGGCAATCCAACGAATCTATCCTTTTTGTTTCTATTTTGTGTTTTCCACACTTTCATAATTCTGTTACGATTGTGTTTTTTGTGTTTCTTTTTGCGTTTGTGCCAAGCAAAACCGTTATGATTAGTCTTGGGGATGATCGTTTGGTCATGCTGGAAAAGACAGAAACTTTCTACTCACGAAAAGAATTTCCATTTTTTTCTGTAAGAGCTTTTGAGTCGATTCTTTCTGCTACTGATTTCTACGCAAATTCTTCAGACTATTGTAATTTTTCAGAATTTTTGAAGTGCGAGAAGTATACGAAATATACAGATTGCTACAGACTAGTCTGCTGTTAACAGATTCTGATTTTGTTGTGTTGGTTGCTTATTTTGATGAAACTATGGATAGTATTGGGGGGTATTAGCCATGAAATATTGAAAATACAGTAACCCAACATCACCATAAGTAGAATTTAAGTTTTCTACAGTACCTAAGGAAGTGGTGGTTTGCTTTCTCATACTAATGTTATGACCTGTTTCTGTTTAAGTTCCGTGTTGTGAAGTTTTCAAGTTTTGGGTGAAGTTCTTATGGACAAAGAGATAAAGAGTGACAAGAGCTCAAGCTTGGGGATGCCCAAGGCACCCCAAGATATTCAAGGATGTCGAAAAAGCCTAAGATTGGGGATGCCCCGGGAAGGCATGCCCTCTCTCGTCTTCAATCCATCGGTAATGTTACTTGGGGTTATATTTTTATTCACCACATGTTATGTGTTTTTTCTTGGAGCGTGTTGTATCGTAGGAGCCTTTTATTTTTGTTGTGTCACAATCATCCTTGCCGCACACCTAGAGAGAGAGACATATCAAAAGGCTATGAAATGCCCATTAGTAGATATCAATGTGAATGAGTAGGGATTGACATACAAGAGATGCACTAGAGCTATAAGTATGTGAAAGCTCAAAAAGGAAAACTAGTGGGTGTGCATCCAACTTGCTTGCTCACGAAGACCTAGGGCAATTTTGAGGAAGCCCATCATTGGAATATACAAGCCAAGTTATATAATGAAGATTCCCACTAGCATATGATGGTGACAAAGCAAGAAGCTCTCAATCAAGAAGAACATGATGCTATTATGAAGCTTAAGTGTGGAAAAAGATAGTAGCATTGTCCCGTCTCTCTTTTTCTCTTTTTTTTATTTGGGCTCTTAGGCCTTTTTTTCTTATTTTTTTCTCTTTTCTCCTTTTTTTATTTTTGGGCTATTTGGCCTCTTTTTTTTATTTCCTCACATGGGATAATGCTCTAATAATGATGATCATCACACTTTTATTAACTCACAGCTCAAAGCTTAGAAATGACTCTATAGGAAATGCCTCCAGCAGTGTACCGGGATGTGCAACGATCTAGCATGGCGTATGACGCTGAAACATCTCGCTAGCTATCTTACGATCATGCAAGGGCGATATGACAGTGACAACACAAGTCATGAGACGGAACGGTGGGAGTTGCATGGCAATATATCTCGGAATGGCTATGAAAATGCCATAGTAGGTAGGTATGGTGGCTGTTTTGAGGAAGGCATATGGTGGGTTTGTGCTCCGGCGAGAATTGCGCGGCACTAGAGAGGCTAGCAATGGTGGAAGGTGAAAGTGCATCTATACCATGGACTCACATTAGTCATAAAGAACTCACATACTTGTTGTGAAAGTTTTTATTAGTAATCAAAACAAAGTGCTAAACGCATACTCCTAGGGGAAGGGTTGGTAGGTGTTAACCATCGCGCGATCCCGACCTCAACACAAAGGATGACAATCAATAGATCGATTATGCTCCGACTTCCTAACATAGCGGTTCACCATACGTGCATGCTATGGGAATCACTAACTTCAACACAAGTATTTCTAGATTCACAACACCTTACTAACATAACTCTTAATATTACCGAATCCACGTCTCAAAACTAATTGAGAGGAATCAAGACTTCTCTTTCTACTCAATACACATGAAGATGGAGGTTTTGCATCCTCTTTGGGTACCTATCACATTTGGGACTATTTTCATAGCATAAGACAACTACCAAGTCACGCACCGCCGTGCTCTAAAAGATATAAGTGAAGCACATAGAGCAAAAGTATCTAGCTCAAAAGATATAAGTGAAGCACTATGAGCATTCTAGCAAAATCAGATGAGTGCATGTATTTCTCTCTCAAAAAGGTGTGCAGCAAGGATGATTGTGACAAAACAAAAATAAAAGGCTCCTAAGATACAAGACGCTCCAAGAAAAACACATATCATGTGGTGAATAAAAATATAGCTCCAAGTAATGTTACCGATGGATTGAAGACGAAAGAGGGGATGCCTTCCCGGGGCATCCCCAAGCTTAGGCTTTTTGGTGTCCTTGAATTTGGCTTGGGATGCCTTGGGCATCCCCAAGCTTGAGCTCTTTCCACTCCTTATCTCTTTGTGCATGAGAACATCACCCAAAACTTGAAAACTTCACAACACAAAACTTAAACAGAAAATCGTGATAACATTAGCACAAGAAAACAAACTACCACTTCTTTTGGTAGTGTAGCAAACTTGAATTCTATCTATATTGGTGTTGGGATACTGTATTCTCACTTTTCCATGGCTAGTACCCCTCGATACTAACCGTAGTTTCATCAAAACAAGCAACCAACTCAACAAAAACAGAATCTATCAAAAACAGACCAGTTTGTAGCAATCTGTATACTTCTCGTACATCAAAAATTCTGAAAACTTACGACTGCCTAGGCAAAAGGCATATCAACCAGAAGAAAAAAGAATCAACTCAAAAGCTCTTTTTGATTAAAAATGAAAAATCATCTCGTGAGCGAAAAGTTTCTGTCTTTTTCCAGCAGGATCAAACGACCATTACCAAGACTAATCATAAAGGTTTTGCTTGGCTCAAACACAAAAAGAAACACAAAAAACACAACCACAATAGAATTATGGAAGTGTGGATGCAACAAAACAGAAAGAAAAAGATAAATTCGTTGGGTGCCTCCCAACAAGCGCTATTGTTTAACGCCCTTAGCTAGGCATAAGGATTTCAATGATGCTCACACAAAAGAGAGCAATCGGACACCAAGAGAGCATCATGAAACATGTGAAAATCACATCTAAGTCTAACATACTTCCTATGCATAGGCATTTTATAGGAAAACAAATTGGCAAGACAACCAATAGTTACCAAATGCAAGGAAGAAGAAAGAGACAATAGCAATCTCAACATAACGAGAGGTAATTTGGTAACATGGAAGTTTCTACCACAATATTTTCCTCTCTCATAGCAATTACATGTGGGATCATATTCAAATTCCACAATGTAGTTATCACGAAGGATATTATTTTCATGATCCACATGATTGCAAAGTTGACGCTCTTCAAAAATAGTGGGATTATCATCAACTAAAGTCATGACTTCTCCAAACCCACTTTCAATAATATTGCAAATATCATATTCATCATGAGGCTTAAACAAATTTTGAGGATCATAAGAAAAATCATCACCCCAATCATGATCATTGCATCCAGTAGTGGACATAGCGAAACTAGCATCCCCAAGCTTGGGGTTTTGCATATTTTTAGCATGATTGTCACTAATAGAATTCATAGTGAAACCATTGCAATCATGCTTTTCATCCAAGGAGCCCTCGTGAATCACTTCATAAATTTCTTCATTATGATTTTCAGATTCACGCATCTCAAGCCAAACTTCATAAAGAAAGTCAAGTGCACTCAACTCACTAGAAATTGGTTCAACATAATTGGATCTCTTAAAGGGATTAGCAAGTGGATGAGGATCCATATCAATGGACTTTCAGCAAGCGAAGATGCAAGCATATCGAAGGCACATAGCCCACAAGCAAAGGAAAGGCAAACAAAAAAGGCAAACGAAAAGGGCAAATTGGTGAAGTGGGGGAGAGGAAAACGAGAGGCAACTGACAAACAAAGTAAATGCAAGAGATGAGTTTGCGACACTTACTTGGATGAGTTCTTGACTTGATCCTCCCTGGCAACGGCGCCAGAAATCCTTCTGCTACTTCTCAGACAAAGGCTCCAGAAATTGACACGTTGAAGGACACTAGCTTGCGTTGGTTTTTCCCTTGAAGAGGAAAGGGTGATGCAGCATAGGAGTAGTAAGTATTTCCCTTAGTTTGAGAACCAAGGTATCAATCCAGTAGGAGAATCTCGTCAAGTCTAGAGTACCTGCACAAACACAAAAGAGCTTGCACCCAACGCTGTAAAGGGGTTGTCAATCCCTTCAGGATTGTTTGCAAAGTGAGATCTGAAGGCGGAAAGTGCAACGAAGTAAGAAGTGTAAGGCTGAAAATATGGTATAGAGTAGACCCTGGGGGCCATAGTGTTCACTAGAGCCTTCTCTCAAAATAGCAAGTATTATGGTGGGTGAACAAATTACTGTCGAGCAATTGATAGAACCGCGCAAAGTCAGGACAATATCTAAGGCAATGATCATACATATAGGCATCACGTCCGAGACAAGTAGACCGATACTTTCTGCATATACTACTATTACTCCACACATCGACCGCTATCCATCATGCATCTAGTGTATTGAGTTCATGACGAACAGAGTAATGCCTTAAGCAAGATGACATGATGTAGAGGGATAATCTCAAACCAATGATGAAAACCCCATCTTTTTACCCTCGATGGCAACAACACGATACGTGCCTCGCTACCCCTTGTATCACTGGGTGAGGTCACCGCACGGTACGAACCCAAAACCAAGCACTTCTCCCATTGCAAGAATCATAGATCTAGTTGGCCAGACAAAACCCACAACTCGAAGAGAATTACAAGGATATGAAATCATGCATAAGAGAGATCAGAAGAAACTCATATAAGATTCATAGATAATCTGATCATAAATCCACAATTCATCGGATCTCGACAAACACGCCGTAAAAGAAGATTACATCGGATAGATCTCCATGAAGATCATGGAGAACTTTGTATTGAAGATCCAAGAGAGAGAACAAGCCATCTAGTTACTAGCTATGGACCCGTAGGTCTATGGTGAACTACTCACGCATCATCCGAGAGATCATGGTGTTGATGAAGAAGCCCTTCGTGTCCGAATCCCCCCTCCGGCAGGGCACCAAAACGTGCCCCAGATGGGATCTTGCGGAGACAGAAGCTTGCGGCGGAGGAAAAGTACTTTCGATGATCTCTTGATTTTTTGTGGAATTTTTGGGGATATATAGGCGCAAACCCTAGGGCAAAGGAGGTCCAGGGGGCCCACAAGCCTGTGGGCCGCGACCTCCCCCTGGCCGCGGGGTGAGGGCTTGTGGGGACCCTGGGGCCCCCTGCCTTGGCTCTCAAGTCTCGTGATCTTCTTCCGTTACGGAAAAAATGTTTTCGGGGATTTTATGCCGTTTGGACTCCGTTTCAAAATCTATTCTGAAAGGGGTCAAAAACATGGAAAAACAGGAACTGGCACTTGGCACTGAGTTAATAAGTTAGTCCCAAAAAATATATAAAAGGCATGCAAAACATCCAACGTTTGACAAGATAATAGCATGAAACCATCAAAATTTATAGATACGTTGGAGACGTATCAGGTACCTCTACCAGCAGTCATCTTAGTCTTCAGCAGAATTAGTGAATATTTTGAAGCAGAGCCAGTAGCAGATGGCACTGAGGAACTTGGTTGTTCATGTTGAGTCTTACTGAGCTGCTTGTGCTGTGGGGTTGAATACTCTGTTGTAGTTGAGGATTTTGTAGCCGGTGCAACCTTCTAAGGAAATTTCTCTTCTGTCGCTGCAGTTGAAGCTTTTGGTTTATTTTGCAGAGCCTTCTTCTGAGGAATTGCAGTGGCAGAGTCCTCAACAGCTGAATAAGTAGCAGTAGTGGCTGCAGCAGCAGAGTCCTCACTGAATTTCATCATAGCTGCTTTTGCCTTTTTCTGTAATTTAGACAAGTATTTGTCTTTCTCATCAGGATAGTCCTCAATAGTGACTACACTTGAGGGATGTGCTGCTTGTTGATCACCCTTTGGCAGCCTTTTGCACGGAGGCTTGAGGGTGAACTTCTTTGCGTATTTCGGAGTCACATATCTGTACTCCTTTCATTCTTTAGCCCACCGGCGTTCAATCTTTTGAAGGCTTATTTTGCGGTTTGCCATGGTCTCTTTACCATGTATTTCCTCATCAGGTGTACAATAATCAGCATATATTTCTTTAGGGATTTCAAAGGTTGTATTCTGTTCCAGCTTCTTTCCACCTTTCTGTTTCCGGTCTTCGTCCATTTTCTTCAGCCGAGGATTTTGCTGAGGAATTTGAACTCTTGATGATTCTGAAGACACAGGTAAGATTTTTTTCGAGAAATTCTACAAATGAGTTAAGTTGATGAGAACCTAGAGATTCATCAGCTGACATTTTGTACCTGTGAACAGAGTATAGGTGCGAAGAATTTGGAGAGGTCATATGCATTTTTTTTAAAGTTGAGGAATTTGAGCAGCGAGTTGAGTAATTTGACTAAGCATTCTGATCTTGGGTTCCAGAGTTGTGCAGATTCGAGAATTACACAATTGAGGAATCTCATGAAGAATTTTAGAGGCTTAGTGAAATTCATCAAGTGTTTGAGGCATGAGTGTGCATGGCAGACAGACTTTCTGAGGAAAAAAGATTCCGTGAATCCAAAGAGATTTAAAAGATCAACAGAGGGAGTAAAACATGATTTTATTTGCCTTGTGCGAATAACCCGAAGAACTGGAGGAGTAAAAGGAATAAGCTCTTCGGTTCAGATCTTCCGCGCCATAACTTGGCAACTGAAATCAGCTACGGCAGCGGCGGACGAAGATTTTCCGTGGTCGGCGTGAGTTCGACGATGGCGAGGGCGAGGCCATGAAGCTTTTCCTCACCGCCGACGAGGATGCTAGCAGTGGCGCTAGGGCTTGAGTTCGAGCGGAGACTACGGTAGGGAGGAAGAGTTTTGACTAAAGGGGGTAAGTGGGTATTTATAGCTCAGGTGAAAAACTATTCGGGCCAAAACTTTTGGACTGAACTGCCCTTGCCCCTTCGTCTTTGCGTGACACGTGGTGCCCAAGATTGAAGCGGTGGAGTCCGTGGTTATCTGATCATGAGAAGTGGGTCTGGTAACTTTGTGACGTTATAAAAACAATTTTTTAATTTTGAGGATTTTGTTGCAAAGTCCTCAGCTGACAAGGACTCAGTGAGGATTTTGAACAAGTGTTAACTAGAACGCATATGAAGAATTTAGAATGGACTGGGTTGAGCTTAGAATAGAGGGGAGTCGGGTCCGATCACATTCACTTAGAGGAAATATCAAATTCAAGACCGAGCGATAAGTCAATGTGTGTGTGTGTGTGTATAGCCAAATGAATATCATCACACGGAGTTTTGAAAAAATTGATAACTTTGAATATTTCGAAAATTTTGAGGATTTTGTGAAAAGTCTCAAATTGAAGATTTCAACTTTGAAAAAATTGCAACTTGAAGAATTTCAAAGTTGGGTGGTGGCGTGACCCACCGTATAAGAATGCTGATTTCAAGGGCCGCGTACAATTGTCGTAGGGCCCTGAGAACCATATTCTTCATTAATTTCTTCACACTAAGAGTGATGTTCTTCATTCATTGAAGAAAATCGGTTCTTCGTGTGTTGCACATTTAAGTCATCAATTTTTTCATAAGTGTTAGGATGTGTGCATGTTTTCACAAAATATTTGAAGACTCTAGGATATTTAGCTCACACCGCAACTTGCAAAACCTTCTCTCATTCAAGGGCTTTGTGAAGATACCTGCTAGTTGATTGTAGGTCTTCACATGGTCGATGATGATATTGCCCTTGAGGACATGGTCACGAAGAAAATGGTGACGAATCTGGATGTGCTTAGTCTTCGAGTGTTGTACTGGGTTGTAGGCGATCTTGATTGCACTCTCATTGTCGCAGTAGAGGAGAACATTCTTCATGTAGATGTCGTAGTCTCTGAAGGTTTGCTTCATCCATAGCTGTTGAGCATAGCAGGATCCAGCAGCAATGTACTTAGCCTCGACACTGGAGAGTGATACAGAGTTCTGCTTCTTTGAGGACCAGCAAACTAATGATCTTCCGAGGAAATGGCATGTGCCTGATGTTGAATTGTGATCCACATGGTCACCCACATAATCACAATCAAAATATCCAACGAGGTGAAGATTTGAGCCCTTGGGGTACCATAATCCTAGTGTTGGTGTGTGAGCTAAGTATCGAAGAATGTGTTTCATAGCCTTATGGTGTGATTCCTTCAGTTTTGCTTGAAAACGAGCGCACATGCAAACACTAAGCATAATATCTGGCCTAGATGCACATAGGTACAATAAAGACCAATCATAGGATGATATACCTGCTTATCGAAATCTTTACCATTTTCGTTAGTGTAGAGGTGGCCGTTGGTAATCATAGGAATCTTGACGCCTTTGCATTCATGCATGTTGAATTTCCTCAGGACATCCTTGAGGTATTTCTCTTGAGATATGAAGATACCATTGTGTTGACGAATTTGAAGACCTAAGAAGAATTTCAGCTCCCCCATCATAGACATCTGATATTCTTCACTCATCATGTAAGCAAATTCATCACTATAACGTTTGTCAGTACAACCAAAGATAATGTCGTCGACATATATTTGGCACACAAATAGTTCATTGTCATAGGATTTTGTGAAAAGAGTAGGATCAAGTGTACCAGGTTTGAAGTCTTTCTTCATGAGGATTTCCTTCAATGTATCATACCACGCCCGAGGGGCTTGCTTGAGGCCATAGAGTGCCTTTTTGAGTCTGAAGACTTTGTCAGGGTGCTTCGGGTCTTCAAAACCTGGGGGCTGAGCAACATATACTTCTTCCTCAATCTTACCATTGAGCAATGCACTTTTCACATCCATTTGATATAGAGTAATATTATGATGATTAGCATAAGCCATTAGTATTTGAATAGCTTCAAGTCTAGGAACAGGTGCAAAAGTTTCATCGAAACTAATTCCTTCAAGCTGTGTGTAGCCTTGGGCTACAAGTCTTGCCTTATTCCTCACTACCTCACCATCCTCAACTTGCTTGTTTTGGTAGATCCACTTGGTGCTGATGATATTGTGCTTGCGAGGATCTGGTCGTTTGACGGGTTCCCACACGTCATTTAGCTTGAACTGAAGAAGTTCATATTGCATGGCTTGAATCCACTCAGGTTCCATGAAGGCTTCAACAACTTTTGAGGGTTCCGTGATAGACACAAAAGATGAATGCCCACAAAAGTTAACTAAATGTGAAGCTTTCGAGCGAGTGAGAGGACCTGGCGCATTGATTTCATTGAGGATTTTGTCAAGTTCTACTTCATTTGCAATCCTTGGATGAGCAGGTTGAAGACTTTGGTTGGGCTGAGGAATTTGATCTGGAGCAATTTCCTCAGGTGCACCTGTTTGAATTTCATCAGTGTTGGGGACGATCTCTTCATCAATTTCCTCGGTGGGAATGATATCTTGAGTGGCTTTGAGCTTGATGGCTTCTTCAGGAGGTAATATGTCTCGCATAGGAGGCAATTGCTCTATTTGCGAGCCATTAGTTTTATCGAACCGCACATCTACAGTTTCAACAACCTTGTTGTGATAGGTGTTGAAGACTCTGTAGGTGCGCGAGTCCTTTCCGTAACCAAGCATAAAACCCTCATGTGCTTTAGGTGCAAACTTTGAGCTATGGTGAGGATCTCTAATCCAGTATTTTGCACTGAAGACTTTGAAATAACTTACATTTGGTTTCTTGTCAGTGAGGTATTCATATGAGGTTTTCTTGAGGAATTTGTGAAGATATACCCTGTTGATGATGTGGCAAGCAGTATTGATTGTTTCAGGCCAGAAACAACAAGGAGTCGGATATTCTTCAAGCATAGTTCATGCCAATTCTACCAGAGTCATGTTCTTGCGTACAACGACACCATTCTGTTGAGGATTATAAGGACCAGATAATTTTTGAGTAATACAAAGTTTATCAAGACAATCATCAAGACTAGTGTTTTCGAATTCTGTCCCATTATCACTCCTAATGTGTTTGATCTTGACGCTACAGTTAGTCGAGGCCCTTGAGGAAAATTATTTGAAGACTTCCTGCACTTCAGTTTTATATAGAATGATGTGTACCCAAGTATAGCGAGAATAGTCATCAACGATGACAAAGCCATATAAAGATGTTGCATTTGTTAGAGTAGCATAATGAGTAGGTCCAAAGAGATCCATCTGAAGCAATTCAAACGGACGAGTAGTAGTCATTATAGTCTTCGAGGGGTGTTTGGATTTGGTAATCTTTCCAGATTCACAAGCACTGCAGAGATGATCCTTGAGGAATTTGACTGGTTCGATGCCAATGACATGCTTCTTCTTCGCTAGCGTGTGCAAATTTCTCATGCCTGCATGACCCAGATGTCGATGCCATAGCTGTCCTTCTGAGGTTTTTGCTAGTGAGCATGTGGCTGGTTGAGGACCTATGGAAAAATCAACAATGTACAAATCTCCTCTCCTAAAGCCTTCGAAGACTTTGGATTTGTCAGATTCCATGATGATTACGCATCTGTATTTTCCAAAGATAACAACCATATCAAGGTTACAAAGCATTGATACTGACATGAGGTTAAACCCAAGGGATTCGACAAGCATGACTTTGTCCATGGGCCTGTCCTTGGAGATAGCCACTTTGCCAAGTCCCAATACCTTGCTTTTACCTTTATCAGCACACGTGATTTGCTTCAGTGGTGATGTAGTCGGTGGCATATTCATTAACAATATTTTATCACTTGTCATGTGGTTTGTGCAACCACTGTCAAGAACCCACTCTGTATTCTTGGGTTTGTCATTCTGCGGATGAATTAGTACAGCTTACCATCTCATATGCGTCAGACTTGAAGAATATGATATCAATTTTATCAGATACGAATTTCATCATAAACAATAAACTTGAGGACGTGTGAAATGTTATCATTTCATCAAGTTTAGCTTGCGTCGAATCAAGCATTTTCCTCAGGTCTCCAGCAAATTCTTTAGATGATGTCTTTCATCTGGAGACCTGACCTGCAGAAGTGATTACTTAAATTTCTTCACCACCCATATCTGAAGGGGTGGCAAGGAGTTCATCATCCTGTGAGCACCATATGAGAATGGATGCATTGAAGCTAAAGCACTTATTTTCACAGTAGGGGGTTAGAGTACTCAAATGAATAGGGAGAGAAATTCTTTGAGGACTTATGAACATAATGATTTGAGGAATAACGCTCATATTCATGTCCCCTATAATTTCCCTACATATTAGAAGCATTAGCGCGAGTACGAGTATGGTATCAGCCATTTGAGGATTTTGATCCTCGTGAAGATTCTGGTCCACCTAAGGAAATTGATCTGGGTTTCTGGTTCTTCACAGGTCGTGTCATGAGGACATTTACGTGAAGATTTTCCAAACAACTTTTGGGGACCCAGATTTTCCTCAGGGGTGATCCATTACCGCAATTAGTTCCAACGTATCGAGGAAAAACTTCACCAGTTTGATTTTTGAACATTTTATAGTTGGAGTCAAATGACTCATCTGAGGAATAGGGTATTTCACATGCAAACGTGTTAGAGTGGATGGATCGACGGGAGGACCTTTACGAGCAACCTATGAGGTTTTGGGGTACTCATACGTCTCAAACGTATCTATAATTTTTGATGGTTTCATGTTGTTATCTTGTCATCTTTGGATGTTTTATATACCTTTTATATCTTTTTTGGGACTAACTTATTAATTTAGTGCCAAGTGCCAGTTCCTGTTTTTTCCGTGTTTTTGGCTCTTTTCAGATCTGATTTTGGAACAGAGTCCAAACGGAATAAAATCCCCGAAATGATTTTTTCGCGAACGGAAGAAGATCAGGGGGCCTGTGGCCCAAGCCAGGAGGGCTACAGGGAGCCCACAAGCCCCCACTCCGCCACCAGGGGGAGGCGGCGGTGGGCCGGCTTGTGGCCTCCCTAGCGCCCCCTGACCTACATCTTGCGCCTATCTATTCCCTAAAAATCAGAAAAAAATCAAGGGATCCACGAAAATACTTTTCTGCCGTCGCAAGCTTCCGTTTCCGCGAGATCTCATCTATAGACCCTTCCCAGTGCCCTGCCGGAGGGGACTTTGGAGTTGGAGGGCTTCTTCGTCATCATCCTCGCCCCTCCAATGACTCGTGAGTAGTTCACTTCAGACCTACGGGTCCGTAGTTAGTAACTAGATGGCTTCTTCTCTCTCTTGGATCTTCAATACAAAGTTCTCCATGATCTTCATGGAGATCTATCCGATGTAATCTTCTTTGGCGGTGTGTTTGTCGAGATCCAATGAATTGTGGATTTGTGATCAGATTATCTATGATATATATTTGAGTCTTTGCTGATTTCTTATATGCATGATTTGATATCCTTGTAAGTCTCTCCAAGTCTTCGTTTTTGTTTGGCCAACTAGATCTATGATTCTTGCAATGGGAGAAGTGCTTGGTTTTGGGTTCTTACTGTGTGGAGACCTTTCCCAGTGACAGTAGGGGCAGCAAGGCACACATTGAGTAGTTTCCATCAAGGGTAACAAGGTGGGCTCTGTCGTTGATATGAGATTGTCCATCTACATCATGTCATCTTGCTTAAGGCGTTACTCTGTTCTTTTGGACTTAATACACTAGATGCATGCTGGATAGCGGTCAACGTGCGGAGTAATAGTAGTAGATGCAGAAAGTATCGGTCTACTTGTTTTGGACGTGATTCCTATAGATATAATCATTGCCATAGATGACGTCACGACTTTGCGCGGTTCTATCAATTGCTCGACAGTAATTTGTTCACCCACCGTCTACTTGCTTTCATGAGAGAAGCCACTAGTAAACACTATGGCCCCGGGTCTATTCACATCTATCGTTTACATCTCCGCTTTTACTTTGCTTTTTTACTTTGTTGATTTCAGTTCTCACTTTGCGAACAATCTGTAAGGGATTGACAACCCCTTCATAGCATTGGGAGGAGGTTCTTTGTGTTTGTGCAGGCACTTGTGATACTCCTTCACTGGATCGATACCTTGGTTCTCAAAACTGAGGGAAATACTTACCACCGTTGCGCTACATCACCCTTTCCGCTTTGAGGGAACACCAACGCAAGACTCCAAGGCCACAGGGAAATCCTTTGCATATTTGCCTTGGAAATCCCTAAAGGCGTAGCCGTAGCAGAAGGATTCCTGGTGCCGCTGCTGAGGAGAATCCGGATAAGAACAGTCTCCTCTCAGCACGTGTTTCTGGCGCCATTGGAAGGTCTTTTGTTGCAGTAGCAGGTACTGCCTAGGTTTCTAGTATGATCCATCTTCATTCAATTTCATCTCGAAGGCAATTCCTTCTTTCCTCGGGTTCCTGTTCAAAATCTTCTTTTTGACACGTCGTAAAGGGTTTGATGCCCTTTGGGACTTTTGTATATGTCTGTCACATACAATTCCTTCGGCCCTGCATGTTCGTAAGTAGCATTTGTGGTTTCTTCAAGTGAAGAACTTGATACCACAGGGACAGTTGAAGTATTTGTAGCGATAGAAGCATTTGATGATTCTGGTGAAGAATTAGCAGTTTCATGTTCTATGCATTTCAAACATGGTGGAATGAATTAAACCTGAGCGACACTGATCTATTGAGCAACTAATGAATCATTTTCCATTCGAAGATCATCATGAGACATCTTCAACTTCTCAAGATCAAGTTTCCATTGAAAAAAATCATAGGAAAGTTTTTCTTGATTAGCCAAGAGTGTGCCATAACTATCTTGAAGACTATCAAATCTAGACTGAAGACTTTTCACATCTTCAGTAAAAACTTGAGTACGATTCATTTCATTATTCAACAGATCATCGCTTCTGTCTAGCAGTTTCTGAAGCTTTTCAATGGCACTTTGTTGGTTAGTCGCAATGTTGGCAAGTTTACTGTAACTGGGTTTTTTATAATCATGAGGTTCATAGTCACTGGAGTCAGAGGAGGAAGTATCATTGTGTACCTTTGAACCTTTTTCCATGAAGCAATAGGTTGGAGCAAAGTCATCAGCATATTCATCAGTGTAGATAGCGTTGTCATTTTCTTCAAGGATGAAAATTGACTTGTTGACGAATGTGGTAGCCAGTGCAAGACTTGCCACACCATACTTTGAATCTTCTTCAGAACCTTTCTCTTCATCAAATTCCTCAGATTCTTCCTCAGAATCCATTTCCTTCCCAATGAGTGCCCAAGACTTTCTGAAACTGGTGTTCTTGTGCGATGAGGAGTTTGAGGATGAGGATTTTGAAGATTTCTTCTTTTTCTTCGAGTCATCAGATCTTTCATCCTTATATTTCTTCTTCTTTGATTCATTCACCAAGCAAGGACAATCAGCTATGTAGTGGCCAGATTTCTTACAGGTTCTTTTCTTGTAATCCTGAGATGAAGATTCTGATTTCCTCATATCTCTTCTTGAAGATTTCCCAAACTGGCCACGCTATGTGAACTTCTGGAATTTCCTCACAAGCATAGAAACCTCTTGTCCAAGTTCTTCAGGGTCACCAATGCTGCAATTTGAGTCTTCTTGTTCACATGAGGAAATTTATTTAGCCTTCAGCGCACGAGGTCTTGAGTAGCTTGGTCCATACAGATCTCTCTTTTCTTCCTGTTAGAATTCATGAGTATTGAGTCTTTCAAGTATATCAGTAGGATCAAGCATCTTATAGTCTCCTCGTTCTTGAATCATTAGAACTAGTGTATCAAAAGATGGATCAAGAGATCTTAGCAGTTTCTTCACAATTCATGGTCAGTGATGTCTCGAGCTCCCAGTGCTTGTAGTTCATTTGGGATGTCAGTGAGGCGATTAAAGATATCTTGGCAACTTTCATTGTCAAGCCTCTTGAAGTGATTGAAGATATTGCGAAGAACATCAACACGAGAGTCACGCTGAGTTGAGATTCCTTCATTGACTTTGGACAACCTATCCTAGATATGCTTCGTTGTGCTCAAATCACTCACTCTGCCATACTGACCTTTGCTCAGATGGCCGCAGATGATATTCTTCACTTGAGAGTGAAGTTGCTTGAATTTATTCACATCAGCGGTAGAGACAGTAGCAGCAACGGAGAGAATACCATTTACCACAATATACCAGAGATCATTGTCAATAGCCTGAAGATGCATCTGCATCTTTGTCTTCCAGTAGGGAAAATCCTTTCTTTCAAAGGTAGGACTTCCTGCAGTAACTTTGATCATACATGCGGTTGGCATAACTAAAACTACACGTGGTTAAACCAAAATCACACAGAACAAGGGAGTACCTTGCTCTAATACCAATTGAAAGTGCGTTATATCGACTAGAGGGGGGTGAATAGGCGATTTTTATAATTTCATCGCTGAGGAAATTCCTTGTGAGGAATGTCCTCAATAATGAATTAAGTGCAGCAGAAGTAGTACATGATCAGGTGTGCAAAAACTTCAATAGCAGATTACTTGTTGAGGATTATGAGATTCGGTTTGCCTAGTTCGCAAGTACAGAGTAAGTAGGTGAAGATTATCTTAAGTGAAGAATTTGAGGTTGAGGAAATTCACAGAAAGTCTTTAGACAAATTCTTCACACAGTGCATATCATAGTCTTCAACATACAATTTTAGAAAATGAAAGAGTTGAAGAAATAGAACACCTATCACGATGGAGACAGTTGTTGATGACCCAGTTCCAACTGCTGTGACAATTGTACGTCTGGTTTAGAGCGGCTTGGTATTGAAACCAAAGGACACACAGTCCAGGGACACATAGTCCCTACCGTATTCTCCTTGAGCTAAGGACACACAGTCATCGCCAAACACTCGTCGTAAGTCTTCATGGCATACTTCCAAACCCTCACAAACTCGGTCACCCGACGATCCACAATTGACGGCTGGATGCTCTAGACCATAACGCCTAACCGTCTGGAGGATGCACAGTCCTCAAAGGTAACAGACTTCAGTTCCACACATGAACAATTTCTTCAGTGATGCTCAATCACTTTTTTATTGGTTTGTGGTTTGGTGTTTAGGGTATTTCCTCACTTGATGATTTTCTCTCGAGGACTCTGAGGAATTTGGGTTGCTCTAAATGACAAGTGTCAGTTTCTCTCGTAGCAGCCAACCAGCAAGTGGTTGAGGGGGGTGGGGTTATTTATAGCCTCGGAGCATCCCAACATGATTTGACATAAATGCCCTTATGTAATGTGACTGTTCCGTGAGGTGGCGCGTGTCGCGGCAACGGTCAGAACTTTCAACTATGAAAGTCCTCATGTCTCTCATATTCCTCATTATGAGGCTTTGGTAGGTTTAGGATTAGGTTGCGCATCATGAGGAAAATCATTCCGTAGTTTCACCTCGACCCCCTTTAAGAATACTATGTTCCTATTACTCAATAGTGAAGAAAATGAAACAAAAAGTGTAAATCTTCACGCTTCAAAGTCTTCAAACTGTTTTCTTCAAGACACACCGAATTCCTCATCTTCAATATCTTCATGTGAAATATCAATTTCATCGCAATTTCTTCGTGATCAAATTCTTCAAGGTAAGACCAAAAGTCTTCAGCCGAAGACATTCATTTTTATGGGTCGATATTCATCATATAACTCAAACTCCTTAGGGACTTATAGAGCATGTGTACACTCACAAATATATTATTCTCTTAACCTATAAGTATTCAAACCACCAAATCACTAAGGGGCACTAGATGCACTTACAAAACTGCTTCTTGGCTAAAGGCCCCAAGGTATCACACCCCGAGTACTTTGACTTTAATAGTGATGAGGATGACTTACTTGGAGATGATGACTTGCTCTTTGATAAAACTAGTGATATCAATGAAAATGAACTTGATTATAATTATGTTAGTCAAGATAAGTCATGTGATGATGATAACAAGGACATTGAGCATCTAACTAAAGACTTAAACACTCTTAAGTTAGGCCATGAATCTACTCTCAAAGATCATAGAGAGATTGCAAGCATTCATGAGAAGCTACGCATCAAGAAGCTAAATTTAGAGCAAGAGCATGAGTTTCTTAAAGCAATTAATAGTGATATTCGAAACAAGAGTTCCTCTTATCTAGCCAAATGATTACTCTTGTCTACTTTTGTTACACAATTTAAATCTAATCAAGCTAGTAACAAAGGCAAGAAAGTTTATTCATCTAGTAACAACAACACAAATTCCAAATCAAATGATGTTGTTACTGTTGGAAATATGCCCTAGAGGCAATGATAAAATAGTTATTATTATATTTCCTATTTCAAGAACGTTTATTATCCATGCTATAATTGTATTGAATGAAAGCATAGATACATGTGTGGATATATAGACAAAACAATGTCCCAAGTAAGCCTCTAGTTGACTAGCCAGTTGATGAAGGATGGTTAAGGTTTTCTGACCATATGCAAGTGTTGTCACTTGATAATTGAATCACATCATTAGGAGAATGATGTGATGGACAAGTCCCAAATTATAAACGTAGCATGTGATCGTGTTATTTTGTTGCTATTGTTTTCTGCGTGTCAAGTATTCATTCCTATGACCATGAGATCATGTAACTCACTGACACCGGAGGAATACCTTGTGTGTATCAAACGTCACAACATTACTGGATGACTATAAAGGTGCTCTACAGGTATCTCCAGAGGTGTTCGTTGAGTTAGCATGGATCAAGACTGGGATTTGTCACTCTGTGTGACGGAGAGGTATCTCGGGGCCCACTCGGTAATACAACATCACATACAAGCCTTGCAATCAATGTGACTCAAGTATTAGTCACGGTATCTTGTGTTACGGAATGAGTAAAGATACTTGCCGGTAACGAGATTGAAATAGGTATAGGGATACCGACGATCAAATCTCGGGCAAGTAACATACCCAAGGACAAAGGGAATGTTATACGGGATTATATGAATCCTTGGCATAGAGGTTCAACTGATAAGATCTTCGTAGAATATGTAGGAACCAATATGGAAATCCAGGTCCCGCTATTGGATATTGACCGGGGAGTGTCTCTGGTCATGTTTGCATAGTTCTCGAACCCGCAGGGTCTGCACACACTTAAGGTTTGGTGATGTTTCTGTATAATTGAGTTCTAGGAGTTGGTAACCGAAGGATGTTCGGATTCCCAGATGAGATCACGTAAGTCTTGAGGCTTTCTGGAATGGTTCGGAAACGAAGATTGATATATAGGATGGTTTCATTTGGTCTCCGGAAAGATTTCGGGCATTAGCGGCAGTGTACCGGGAGTGACGAATGGGTTCCGGGTTTTCATCGGGAGGGGGCCACCCACCCGGGAGTGAGCCTAAGATCCCAAGGGTAGCGCACCAGCCCTTAGTGGGCTGGTGAGGCCAGCCCAAGTGGGCTATGACGCTAGGAAAAATAAAAGCAAAGAAAAAAAAGAGGGAGGTGGGAAGAAAGAGGAGGACTCCTCCTTCCACAAACCGAATTGGAGTTTGAGTCCTCCTCTCCTCTCTCAGCCGGCGCCCTTGGGGCTCCCTTGAGCCCCAAGGCAACCCCTCCCCTCCTCCTATATATACTAGAGGTTTTAGGATTTTTGAGAGACAACTTTGCCACGTGCAACTCAAACCTCTACTTCGTAGTTCTTCCCCTAGATCACTTTTGTGCGAAGCTCGGGCGGAGCCTTGCAAGAATAGATCATCACCATCACCGGCATGCTGTCACACTGCCGGAGAACTCATCTACTTCCCTGTCTCTCTTTCTGGATCAAGAAGGCAGAGATCGTCATCGAGCTGGATGTGTGCGGAACGTGGAGGTGCCCTTCGTTCGGCGCTAGAACGGAACGGATCGTGGGACGACGGTGATTTGAATCACGAAGTTGTACCACTACATCGACCGCGTTTCTCAACGCTTCCCGGTAGCGATCTACAAGGGTATGTGGATCCAATCTCCCTCTCTTAGATGAACATCACCATGATAGGTCTTCGTGTGCGTAGGAATTTTTTTGTTTCCCATGCAATGTTCCCCAACAGTGGCATCATGAGCTAGGTTCATGCGTAGATGTAATCTCGAATAGAACACAAAAGTTTTTGTGGGCGTTGATGTTCGATTTGCTGCCCTCCTTAGTCTTTTCTCGATTCGGCGATATTGTTGGATTGAAGCGGCCCGGACCAACATTACTCGTACGTTTACGAGAGACCGGTTTCATCGACAAACATGCAACTCGTTGCATAAAGATGACTCGCGGGTGCCTTTTTCTTCAACTTAAGTTGAATTGGATTTGACCAAGGTGGTCCTTGGAGAGAGGTTAAATAGCAATCTACACATCTCTGTCGTGGTTTTTGCGTAAGTAAGATGCGATCATACTAGATACCCATAGCATCCACGTAAAACATGTAACAACAAATTAGAGGATGTCTAACTTGTTTTTGCAGGGTATGCTTGTGATGTGATATGGCCAAAGACATGATGTGATATATTGTATGTATGAGATGATCATGTTGTAATAGTTAATATCGACTTGCACGTTGATGCTACGGCAACTAGCAGGAGCCATAGGGTTGTCTTCAAACTAACGTTTGTGTTTGCAGATGCGTTTACTATATTGCTAGGTTGTAGCTTTAGTAGTAATAGCATAGATAGCACGATAACCTCGATGGCGGCACGATGATGGAGATCATGGTGTGGCATGGGTGACGATGAAGATCATGCCGGTGCTTTGGTGATGGAGATCAAGAAGCACAGGATCATGTCCATATCATGTCACTTATTAATTGCATGTGATGTTAATCCTTTTATGCACCTTATCTTGCTTAGAACGACGATAACACTATAAGGTGATCCCTCACTAAATTTCAAGATACAATTTTGTTCTCCCCGACTGTGCACCGTTGCAACAGTTCGTCGTTTCGAGACACCACATGATGATCGGGTGTGATAGACTCAACTTTCACATAAAACGGGTGCAAAACAGTTGCACACGCGAAACACTCGGGTTAAAACTTCACGAGCCTAGCATGTGCAGACATGGCCTCGGAACACAAGGGACCGAAAGGTCGAGCATGAATCGTATAGTTGATATGATTAGCATAGAGATGTTTACCACTGAAATTACACTCAACTCACGTGATGATCGGATTTGAACTATTAAATTTGGATCATGCCACACTCAAGTAACTAGAGGGATGTCTATTTGAGTGGGAGTTTATTAGTAATTTGATTAGTTAAAACTCTAATTGTGTTGAACATAGTCTAATTCCACTTTGCAATATTTTATGTTGTAGATCAATGGCTCACGTAGTAGCAACCGTGAATTTCAATACGTTCCTAGAGAAAGCTAAGCTGAAAGATGATGGTAGCAACTTTGTAGACTGAGCTCGTAATCTTAGGGTCATCCTACAAGCTGGGAAAAAGAATTATGTCCTTGATGCTGCACTAGGAGATGAACCACCCGCTACGTCTGACCAAGATGTTTTGAACTCTTGGCAATCACGTAAGGAGGACTACTCAGTAGTTCAATGTGCAGTCTTGTATGGCTTGGAATCGGGACTTCAACGACGCTTTGAACGTCATGGAGCATATGAGATGTTCCAAGAGTTGAAGTTTATCTTTCAGAAGAATGCCCGGATCGAGAGGTATGAGACCTGTGATAAATTCTATGCTTGCAAGATGGATGAGAATTCGTTTGTCAGTGAACATGTGCTCAAAATGTCTGGGTACTCAAACCGTCTAGCTGAGCTGGGGATTGAACTCCCGCAAGATGCTATCACTAACAGAATTCTTCAATCACTGCCACCTAGCTACAAGAGCTTTGTGTTGAACTATAACATGCAAGGGATGAACAAGTCACCCAGCGAGTTATTCACGATGCTGAAAGTCGCAAAGTCAGAACTCCAGAAAGAGCATCAAGTGTTGACAGTCAATAATACGACTGGTTTCAAGGGAAACCGCAAACGCAAGAAGGGTAACTGCAAGAAGAGCGGAAAAACTTTTGCCAATCCGACGAAGACACCCATGGCTGGACCTAAGCCGAAAACAGAGTGCTATTATTGCAAGGGGATGGGTCACTCGAAGCGCAACTGCCCCAAGTATTTGGCTGATAAGAAGGCGGCCAACGCCAAACCAGTTATATGTGATATACATGTTATTGATGTGTATCTAACCAACTCTCGTAGTAGTGCCTGGGTATTTGATACTGGTTATGTTGCTCATATTTGCAACTCGATGTAGGGACTACGGAATAAACGAAGGCTGGCGAAGGATGAAGTGCCGATGTGCATGGGAAATGGTTCCAAGGCTGATGCAATCGCCGTCGGCACAGTCTCACTTCCGTTACCATCAGGATTATTTATGAACTTAAATAATTGTTATTTAGTGCCTTTGTTAAGCATGAACATTATATACGAATCTTGTTTATTGCGAGAAGGTTACTCATTTAAGTCAGAGAATAATGGTTGCTCTATTTTTGTGAGTCATGCACCCAATGTGAGGGGTTTGTTCATATTGAATCTTGATTGTGATGACACACATATACATAACATTGAGACCAAAATATGTAGAGTTAATAATGATAGTGCCATCTTTTGTGGCATTGCCGATTAGGTCATATTGAGTAAAGCGCATGAAGAAACTCCATACTGATGGGCTTTTGGAGTCACTTGATTTTGAATCACTTGACACGTGCAAACCATGCCTCATGGGCAAGATGACTAAGACTCCGTTCTCTGGAACAATGGAGCGTTCAAGTGACTTGTTGGAGGTCATACATACTGATGTGTGCGGTCCAATGAGTGTGGAGGTGCACAACAGATATCATTATTTTCTCACCTTCACTGATGATTTAAGTAGGTAAGGATATATCTACTTGATAAAGCACAAGTCTGAAACATTTGAAAAGTTCAAGCAATTTCAGAGTGAAGTTCAAAATCATTGTAACAAGAAGGTCAAGTTCCGATGATCTGATTGAGGGGGTGAATATCTGAGTTTCGAGTTTGATGCTCACTGAAGACAATGTGGAATCGTTTCACAGTTGACACCGCCTAGAACACCACAGCGTAATGGTGTGTCCGAACATCGTAATCGTACTTTGTTAGATATGGTGCGATCTATGATGTCTCTACCGATTTGCCATTATCGTTTTGGGGTTATGCATTAGACACAGCCACATTCACTTTAAATAGGGCACCATCAAAATCCGTTGAGACGACACCATATGAGCTATGGCATGGCAAGAGGCCAAAGTTGTCGTTTCTTAAAGTTTGGGAATGTGATGCTTATGTCAAAAAGCTTTAGCCCGAAAAACTGGAACCCAAAGCGGAAAAGTGCATCTTCATAGGTTACCCAAAAGAGATGGTTGGGTACACCTTCTATCTCAGATCCGAGGGCAAAGTGTTCGTTGCTAAGAACAGAGCTTTTCCTGAGAAGGAGTTTCTCTCGAAAAAATTGAGTGGGAGGAAGATAGAACTTGATGAGGTTGTGGAACCTCTGCTCCCTCTAGATGGTGGCGCAGGGTAGAGAGAAATCTCTATCGAGGCAACACCGGTTGAGGAGGAAGCTAATGATGATGATCACGAAGCTTCAGATCAAGTTACTATCCGACCTCGCAGGTCAACAAGATCACGTACTACTCCTGAGTGGTATGGTAATCCTGTTTTATCTATCATGTTGTTAGACAACAATGAACCTGTGAATTATGAAGAAGCAATGGTGGGCCCGGATTCCAACAAATGGTTAGAGGCCATGAAGTCCGAGATAGGATCTATGTATGAAAACAAAGTGTGGACTTTGGAAGTATTCCCCGAAGGTCGCAACGCTATTCAGAACAAATGGATCTTTAAGAAGAAGACAGACGCGGACGATAACGTGACCGTTTATTAAGCTTGACTTGTGGCAAAGGGTTTTTCACAAGTTCAAGGAGTTGACTACGATGAAACATTCTCACCGGTAGCCATGCTCAATTCCGTCCGAATCATGTCAGCAATAGTTGCACTTTTCGATTATGAAATGTGGCAGATGGATGACAAAATGACGTTCCTTAATGGTTTTCTTAAGGAAGAGTTGTATATGATGCAACCCGAAGGTTTTGTCGATCCGAAGAATGCTATAAAAGTATGCAAGCTCCAACGATCCATTTATGGACTGGTGCAAGCATCTCGGAGTTGGAATAAGCGTTTTGATGAGGTGATCAAAGCATTTGGGTTTATACAAGTTGTTGGAGAATATTGTATTTACAAGAAAGTGAGTGGGAGCTCTGTAGCATTTCTAATATTATATGTGGATGACATATTGCTAATTGGAAACAATGTGGAGTTTTAAAGAGCATAAAAGATTACTTGAACAAATGTTTTTAATGAAAGACCTAGGAGAAGCTGCTTACATATTAGGCATTAAGTTCTATAGGGATAGATCGAGACGCCTAATAGGACTTTCACAAAGCACATACCTTCATAAAGTTTTGAAGAAGTTCAAAATGGTGCAGTCCAAGAAGGGGTTCTTGCCAGTGTTACAAGGTAAAAAATTGAGTAAGACTCAGTGTCCAGTAACTGCGGAAATAGAGAAAAGATGAGTACCGTCCCCTATGCTTCAACCATAGGGTCTATCATGTATGCAATGTTGTGCACAAGACCGGACGTCAGCCTGGCCATAAGTATCGCAGGCAGGTTTCAAAGTAATCCACGAGTGGATCACTAGACGGCGGTCAAGAATATTCTGAAGTACCTGAAAAGGACTAAGGAAATGTTTCTCGTTTATGGAGGTGATGAAGAGCTCGTCGTAAAGGGTTACGTCGATGCAAGCTTTGACAATGATCCGGATGACTCTAAGTCTCAAACCGGATACGTACTTATTCTTAATGGGGGTGCGGTAAGATGGTGTAGTTCCAAGCAAAGCGTCATAGCAGATTCTACATGTGACGCGGAGTACATAGCTGCCTCGGAGGCAGCTAAGGAGGGTGTATGGATGAAACAGTTCATGACGGATCTTGGAGTTGTACTGAGTGCACTAAATCCAATAACTCTCTTTTGTTATAACTCTGGTGCCATTGCTCTAGCAAAGGAACCAAGGTTTCACAAGAAGACCAGACACATCAAACGACGCTTCAACCTCATCCGCGACTACGTCGAAGGAGAGGACGTAAATATTTGCAAAGTGCACACGAATCTGAATGTTGCAGATCCGCTGACTAAACTTCTTCCACGAGAAAAGCATGATGAACACAAGAACTTTATGGGTGTTAGATTCATTCCAATGTAAATCGCATAGCGATGTGAGACTACATTATTGACTCTAGTGCAAGTGGGAGACTGTTGAAAATATGCCCTAAAGGCAATGATAAAATAGTTATTATTATATTTCTTGTTTCAAGATAAACGTTTATTATCCATGCTATAATTGTATTGAATGAAAGCATAGATACATGTGTGGATATAAAGACAAAACAATGTCCCTAGTAAGCCTCTAGTAGACTAGCCAGCTGATCCAGGATGGTTAATGTTTTCTCACCATATGCAAGTGCTGTCACTTGATTACTGGATCACATCACTAGGAGAATGATGTGATGGACAAGACCCAAATTATAAACATCGCATGTGATCGTGTTATTTTGTTGCTATTGTTTTCTGCGTGTCAAGTATTCATTCCGATGACCATGAGATCATGTAACTCACTGACACCGGAGGAATACCTTGTATGTATCAAACGTCGCAACGTTACAGGGTGACTATAAAGGTGCTCTACAGGTATTTCCGAAGGTGTCCGTTGAGTTAGCATGGATCAAGACTGGGATTTGTCACTTCGTGTGACAGAGAGGTATCTAGGGGCCCACTCGGTAATACAACATCACATACAAGCCGTGCAAGCAATGTGACTCAAGTGTTAGTCATGCGATCTTGTATTACGACATGAGTAAAGATACCTGCCGGTAACGAGATTGACATAGGTATAGGGATACCGATGATCAAATCTCGGGCAAGTAACATACCGAAGGACAACGGGAATGTCATACGAGATTATATGAATCCTTGGCACAGAGGTTCAACTGATAAGATCTTCGTAGAATATGTAGGATCCAATATGGACATCCAGGTCCCGCTATTGGATATTGACCGAGGAGTGTCTCAGGTCATGTCTGCATAGTTCTCGAACCCGCATGGTCTGCACACTTAAGGTTCGATGACGTTTCGGTATAATTGAGTTATAGGTGTTGGTGACCGAAGGTTGTTCCGAGTCCCGGATGAGATCACGGACATCATGAGGGTTTCCGGAATGGTCCAGAAACGAATATAGATATATAGCATGGTTTCATTTGGTCTCAGGAAAGATTTCTGGCATTACCGACAGTGTACCGGGAGTGACGAATGGGTTCCGGGTTTTCACCGGGAGGGGCACACCCACCCGGCAGTGAGCCTAAGAGCCCAAGGGTGCCGCACCAGCCCTTAGTGGGCTCGTGAGGCCAGTCCAAGTGGGCTATGGCGCTACGAAAAAACCAAAAAAAAAAGAGGAAGTGGGAAGGAAGAGGACTCCTCCTCCTTCCGCAAACCGAATTGGAGTTGGAGTCCTCCTCTCCTCTCTCGGCCGGTGCCCTTGGGGATCACTTGAGCCCCAAGGCTAGCCCCTCCACTCCTCCTATATATATTAGAGGTTTTAGGGTTTTTGAAACACAACTTTGCCACGTGCAACTCAAACCTCTACTTCGCAGTTCTTCCTCTAGATCAGTTTTCTGCGGAGCTCGGGCGGAGCCCTGCAGGAATAGATCATCACCATCACCGGCACGCCGTCACGCTACCGGAGAACTCATCTACTTCCCCGTCTCTCTTGCTGGATGAAGAAGGCGGAGATCGTCATCGTGCTTTACATGTGCTGAACGCGGAGGTGCCGTCCGTTTGGCGCTAGATCGGAACGGAACGCGGAACGACGGTGATTTGAATCACAAATCTGTACCACTACATCAACCGTGTTTCTTAACACTTACCGCTTAGCGATCTACAAGGGTATGTGGATCCGATCTCCCTCTCGTAGATGAACATCACCATGACAGGTCTTCATGTGCGTAGAAATGTTTGTTTCCCATGCATCGTTCCCCAACAGTTACTAGTAGCTTTATTGATTCCACTAATGATTCTCTTATCCAACTGACACTTGAGCAACAAAACAATTTATTGAAAGGAATTAGAGAGAGAGGTGTCTTCAACATTCTTTCTAGAAGTAAGTAATTCGAGGATATTATACTCAAGCAAAAAGGACATCGAAAGAAACAAGCCATTGGCTACTTCAATTCCAATGTAGTTGAATTGGAAGAAGGTCAATACCCCATTCTGTAGTTTGTTCCTCAAAAGGAGAAGTATGATCCTACTCTCCCCAAGGGAACAAATACTCAAGGTGACCTTCCACCACAAGACCACAAGCTCAAGAGGAAGGAGAAGCTTCAGGAGGAGATTGACTCATTTGAAGAATTATCCGAAGCAATGGTCAAATGAATTCCGAAGGCCGCCACTAGCTCGACTTCATCAAGCGCTACCTAAACTCCAAGGATCCCCATCAAGTTTATGTGGGTTCCTAAGAAGAAAAACTAGAGAATTCTTGAGGGGTGACTCTGCCAACAAAATTTTCTCTTATTCTTTTTGGCAAGTACTATTTGCAATCAACTCCAACCCTAGGCATTAGTTCAAGGAGTAGCATATTCCCTCAAAGGTAAGCAAGTGACACAGTAATTAACGTATCAATGGACATCATCTCATATGCACTTCACTCAATGTCCATAGATATTCTTGTATTTGTTCCTTGTGTGGAACTAAACCATGTAGGTGAGAACGGTACGAAACAACAAGGATTGCTCCCAACTTAAGATAATCTTCATCAACTATGAGCATCCACCACTACTACACCTACATGAAGTCTTCTACGACAAAACACAAGGTTAGTTTATCCATCTTAGGGGGGATATCACATCAAGGGGCAGCTTTACTCTAAGACTTGAGTCAAAGCATATCTTGAATATGTGAACACATTGAAAGCTTTATGAAAAAGTGGCAAACCCACTTGTGCTTAAACGACAACTATGACCTATGATCAAGTATTCTTGCTTGGCTCCTAAGTCAGTATACTCATAGATAGATGACTTCATCATCACCAAAGTGCTTGGCAGATACTAGAGTGGTTGTGCATTTTTTCCATGTTTCATTTGACATCTTATTGTGTGAGCATGTTGGTATGCATAATTTTTCTTATTCGACGATATCCAATTGTTGTTATTTGGCGTTTCATTTTCTTTGGCCAATTGGATATATAAGAATGCCTAAGTACCCAGACCCTTTGTGTGAGGAGCATGCTTCATCGCAATATTTGAGCAAGCACTTTTCGGACCCTTTGTGTGAGGAGCACTTGGAGTTCTATCTCGACAAGAGCTAAATTCAAAAACCTCTCATGTGCCACTCGGTGTGACCATTCCACAAACTCGGTCCCACCAAAGCTCTAGGTTTGATATGGTTTCGAACCTCGGTACCACCGATTTTTAAATCTCTGACTCACTGAGTTTCCCTGCCCCTGGCTGTTAAGAAAATCGGTGGCACCAAAATTTTAGAATCTGTGTCACTTACAGCATGAGGGTATATAATACCACGGACCCAAGATAGAAAATCTATTCATGTCTTAGTCCTCCCGCACCCCTCTGTTGCCGCGCTCGAGTCTCTGGAAATCGCTCAACATCTCCCATGCGCCCTCGCCGCAGGAGTCATTCACTTTCCATTGCAATCTCACCCGTTCTCGTCGTTGTAGCGGAACCAACACCAAGTTAGGGTATGGTTTCGACCCCGTTTGCACTTCCAAAGTCTAAATCTTGCGCAATACGACCATTTCATCATGTTGCCACGATTTGCAATACATCTATCCATAGAGAAATTCCATTAGATTAGTTGAACAAAAGTTTTTAGGTTTAGGTCTACGCTCTGTGTGTCTTGGAGTCACGAAGTTAGTACGGATCGGTGTCACCGATTCGTAGTCTAGGGTTTCTATGAACTATCTCGGTGATCCCAAGTTTCTCTTTTCAATGGAACCGAAAAGAGTGTACAAGTATTTGTTTAACAGATAGTTAGTCTTGGAGACTGCAAATTTTTAACTCGGTGGAACCGAAACCCACTTAGCACAAACTTAAGACTAACATTTCGAGTTCAAAATTTGCAAAATCACTACAAGAAATATGATAACTTGCGACCGTCAATATTGGTCACCGAATAGTCGTTCGTTTCTATTTGCGACTTTTTTACGACCAAAATCAGACGGTCAAAAGCTGAGCGTCTCTAATGAACTATAACGACCTTTCTTTTGGATTAGTCGTAGACATTTACGACCAAACAAAAGGTCGTAAATTAGAATCAGCCCGGACCATTCAGGTCGTCTACATGGGCCAAGCCCAATAATTCAGCCCATTAAATGTTTTTTTTTCTCTTTATTTTTCTTAGCTGCATGGGCCGGGCCCAATAATTTGGCCTTTTATGGAGCCTTTTACTGGGCAATTTTTTATAGTCCACACTTGGTTTTGGCCACAACCTTTTTAGTACAATTCTTGTTTGGGCATTGGCCTTTTATTTTAAGAAATGCGGCCATTTAACTAATTTATTTACAGTCAACTCTTTTTTTAGGCCCAAGCCTTTTTAATCAAAGTCTTGTTTGGGCCTCGACATTTTTGCAGTCCAACTAAGTTTAGAGCCCAAACAAAATGGTCCAAACAAAACTCAAATAATTCAGAACTTCACAAAATGCATAACTTCACAAGTGCACAGTTTAACAAAATGCAGTACTTCACAGGTTCAGAAACTGCATAACTTCACAATTTACAATCTTTACACTACACCGCAACCCAGATATGTCTACTACTCCCAACTATTACAATACATATGCTACTCTTTGTTGATAGGCTTCATAGCTTCACACTTGGCTTTGTACTTCACCTTGCAAAAAATAAGAATAAGGTGTAAATAACATCAAACATTAGACAATGATGGATCCAATAGCTTGTAAGCAAGAATTGGCAAAAAAAATCCATGTACATAAATAGTATGACTAACACTAACTAGTATGTGTACATGGAGTATCTAAAATTTTCTCACTAGCTAGGAGTTTTTGGTATATAATATACTAACATGTGCAACTCTAACTAAATTGATCATAGTAATGAAAATACCTAGAAGAATAAGTTAAGTCAGAATCCATGCAGGTAAAATTTTGAGCACCAAAATAACAAATCTACCAAACCAGATAATACTGTTGCAGTTACTACTCGAGTAAGTAGAGAAGAGCAAGCGGGAGTACTGAGAAAATCACTAATTCTCAACTAATGCTACAGAAACTAAAACAACACACACATGCCTAATGATTCAGTTAATGGAACATTAATGTGGCATGGCAAGGTTCATCACATAATTTCATCCTCATTCTAAATCAACAATCAAGAAAACCTACACTACACGATCGAAAACAAGAACAAGGTTGTAAAATTTTGGAGAAACAAGATAGTGTACAAGGACATATGGCACCAGAGTGAAAGAGTAACCACACAGTTTGTAGATTAGCCAAAGTGCTACATGTTGCTGCTATTGAACCAGGGGAGGGAAGAAGCAGAATGGTGACCACCAGAGCGAAGATGATGGCATAACTGGCCTTGGCAAAAGCCTGCATTTGCTTGAACATTTGTAAGTCTTCACGAGAAAAAACAGGACAGACAGAGGAAGCTGTTACCAGTGCTACATACTCAGAGAAATAAAATGGAGTAAGCATCATGATTTCTTAAAAAATTCACGTAATCTCAAGTTAACTGACTTTGTTATCGAGAAATACAACAGGAAATTCATTTTTGGGAACAGTACCATTAGAAGTCCAAAATATATTGTAGTACTAGTTCCATATATTTATTGCAACACCTAATATATTTTGGTAGATCCATTAGAATATACATACCTACATGAGGCATGGGCTACAACAGCAACAATTGTAGTACTAGTTCTATAATAAATCAGATTATCCCCTACGAATTTCAAAGAAGGCACATTCTAGGGCTTGAAAACATATTGGGAACAATACCATTAGAAGAGACTTAAATTGATTTGTTAAGGTACATCAGCAATAGTTGTACTTGTACTGCTGGAATAAATCAAATTACCCCTTACGAATTTCAATAAGGGCACATATTGGGAATTGAAAACATCATGAGGATACTTGTGGTCTACATAATCCAAAAGAAAATTTCTTTCAGTACATTAAAGTCCTAAAGGAAAGACAAATATCCACTTGAATTCACTCCAACATGAGGCATGATCTACGGCAGAAACAATTGTGCTCCTACATAATCAAATTATTCCCTAGAAATTTCAACCAACGAACATTTTGGGATTTGAAAACGACAAAGAGGACTGGCACAGCCGAGTCAAAGATCCTCGTCGCGATATTCACAAGTCTGAAGCACCTGAACGAATGAGCTAAAGTACTGAACTAGGGGTGGGTATCTGCTTCTTCGCCTGACCTATGCATTACCAAACTGTTAACTGATGCAACTGAGGTATCCCCAACAGCTGCTGCTCCATCGACGGATCAAGCTGAGGTATCAGCATCTGATGAAAAGAAATGGGCAGGAAGATTCAGCATGTAACATCGCCTTAATCATCACACAAATGTCAGACAAAGTAAAAATACTATGGTGCATTTGCGTAGCAAGTTCACGCTAGACCTTGGGGATTTCCGAAGGCCGGAATCCGATCATCTAGAGGAAGCACCGCTCGGACTGCATCGCCACATGCCGGTCATGAGATGGAAGAAATCGGACCTGACGAGCATTGCCCTCAGGTGGAACAACTCGAGGCCGAGGACGAGGCCGAGGACGAAGAAGCCCTCAGCGACCATGGAGGATCTGGGTGTGCCATGGCTGCCACCATACCTGTTCGCTAGCGACCTCCGTCCCTATTGTCTTCTCTTAATTTGACACGCGAAGCTGATTGCGAAGAAGAGGCCGACATCCGCCCCGGATCCACCGCCACCATCGGGAGCCCCAGCCGCACCAAGGCGACTGCCAAGTTGGCTGTGGTGGTGGTCTTCCAGATGCGTAGGGGGAGAAGGTGGGGGACAAAGGTGGGGGACAGGGAGGGTGCAGACCGGCGGCGAGGGGAAAGGGAGGTGGGTGGCGCATTTGGATCGGGGAGTCGTGATGGGAAGCGGCGGCGAGGGGAGAGGGAGGTGGGTGGCAGATCTGGATCTGGGATAGGGCTAGGGCTCGTGTGCGCGAGAGAGAGGGAGATGTTTTCTACGAGAGAGAGAGGGTGATCGCTAGGATGGACTGACAGATGTATGGATGGATGGGGATGGAGAGATGGATGGATGGATGGATGGACGCCATGTCATTGATCCGTGTCACAACCAATTCCACCTATCAGAATAAAGCATATGCAATTGTATTTTCCCTATTGTTTTGCTTCTACTTTTTCACAATATAAAATCCAAAAATTATCTCTTGGAGTAGACAAGCTTGCATCTTGGAATTACAAACAAGGTTGCCAAAGGGACTTTTCATTTTCTTTGCACGAAAAATCCATTTCCATTTTTCGAGAGCCCAAAGTAAGTTTTTTTGTGAAGGACCTACCAAATATTTGTTGCAAAATTGTACCAAATCATTTTTCGAAAATTTTAAGTCTTATGAAATGTACAATTGACCAAATGGTTTGGTGTCAAAAGCTTTTGATCCACCTCTCGTGAAAAAGACAAAGTTCTTCTGATTCAGATGGAAGCAGGTCAAATTTTAACTACAACTGCTTGATAGATTTCCCTTTCATTATTCCAAAAATCATTTCTAGTTACATAATTATCTATGTAATCATAGAAACACCAAAAGTTTTCCAAGATTCAACCACTAGCTAGCAACGGTCATACCCGCCATTTTGACCGCATTTTGCAATGGGCATGAAAAATTCAAAAAATGGAATACCTTCGCATTGTGTCATTATATGTGACAAAGTTATTAGGTCAAATAATAAAATTGTAATATGGCAATAATTTTAAAAAACTGCTCTCATAAATGAGCTACAATGTGTGTAGATTCATGGCTTTCAAGCCAAATGACCAGTCTTGTGGCCACATTCATGGCATATTTGTTAAAATGATATCATATTGTGCACAAGGGTACATATTGGAATGACAAACAATATTGCATAAGGAAGTTTTCATTTTCTTTGGACGGGAAATTCATTTTCTATTTTTCGAGTGCGCCAAATGAGTTTTTTTGTGAAGGACCTACCATATATTTATTGCAAAATTGGACCGAATCATTTTTCTAAAATATTAGGTCATATTTAATGTACAATAGACTAAATGGTTGGGTGTCAAAAGCTTTCATACACCTGTCGTGAAAAAGACAAATTTTTGCCGATTCAGCTTGAAACGGGTCCAATTTGAACTTTAGTTGCATTATACTTTCCTCTTTATTTTTCCCAAAATAATTTTTAGGTACATAAGTATCCATTTAGTTAGAGAAACACCAAAAGTTTTCCAAGATTCAACCATTAGTTAGTAATGGTCATGCCCGTTGTTTTGACCGCATTTTGGAAGGGGCATGAAAAATTCAAAAAACATCAAAAAAATGGAAAAACTTCATATTGTGTCATTATATGTGTCCAAATTACCAGAAAAAAATAAGAAACTTGTAATACGACAATTATTTTTAAAACGTGTTCTCAAAAATGAGCTATGATGTGTGAAGGCTCATGGCTTTCAAGCCAAATGCTCAATCTTATGGCCATATTCATGGCATGGTTTGTACAAATAATATAATATTGTGCACAAGGGTGCATCTTGGAATGGCAAGCAATGTTGTCTAAGGAAGTTTTCATTTTCTTTGGACAAAATTTTCATTTTCCATTTTTCGAGTGCCCAAAATGAGTTTTATTGTGAAGGACCTACAATATATTTGTTGCAAAATTGGACCAAATCATTATAAAATAATAGGACATATTTAATGTAGAATTGACCAAATGGTTCGGTATCAAAAGCTTTTATCCACCGCTCGTGAAAAAGACAAATTTCTGCCGATTTAGTTGGAAGCGGGTCAAATTTGAACTGCAAGTGCATTATACTTTGCTCTTTATTTTTCCCAAAAATCACTTTTTAGTACATAAGTATCCAATTAATAAGAGATACATGGTGTGGTGGCAAGACATCGAGGTTTGGATGGTGTCTGAGGGCCCCAACTCTAGAGCGTGTAAACCAGCATGCCAACCGCGTGGTCACCGCGTGACTGGGCATTGCCACGCGTTCTGGGCAGCCTAGGAATGTCTAGTGGGTTGATCACTCCCCTGTTAGGTGTTAGTAAGAATAATACAACAGATTAATCTCACGAGGAGACTAAAATAGGCTCAAACATGAATTAGCAGCCAAGTGTTTGATTAGCGATGGGGGAAATTCACATGGCCAATGGGCCTGATTTTCTGGGGAGGATGATCATCTACTAAGTAGACTGTCTTGGCAAATTTTCAGCTCAAATTAAGGATCCTAGGTGGCACTTGCTTTGAAAAGTACCACACTGGGCAAAATATGGATGTTGAAGCTGGGCTCAAATGAATTAATGAATTGATCTAAAAATTGGTGGAGGATGGTGATTTGGGCATAGGAAAATATTGTAGATACTTTATGTCATTTGGACATGACAAAGTGGCACTTCCTTCACAATGCTCTTCTATGGACAGAAACTTAAAAAAATTTTGAGAGGAATTGGTTGAATGAAATGAGCTCACATTTGGTGTAGATAAGTTATACAGGTAGGAACATGCCCTGGTAAATGTTCAGCAGTAATTAAGAAATATAAAATATATTTGCTTCACAAACTAAAAATATGACCAGAATAAAAGATTGGATGATGAACTCACATGGATTACTGAATATAGCTCCAATTTTGTGGAGAATGATCATTTGGGCATATAGAATATTTGGAAAAATCTTAGATCATTTGGATATTCCTAGATAGTACTTCCTTCACAATGCTTCTCCCTAGGTAGAAAATTTCGAAATTTGCTAAGGAAGATTTAGTAGGCAAATAGAGTTGAATATTGGCATGTGGCAATTATTTGGATATGGAAGATAGCCACAAAAGTTTGCGGGCAATAGGAGGTGTCTAGACAGCACTTGCTTTGCAATGTGCCAATCTGGACAAAAAAATAGTAACTGAAGTTGTGCTCACATAAATGATTGGATGGAGATGAAATTTGGAGGAGTATGATAATTTGGTCATATGAAGACACTGTAAACATTTCATACCAGTTGAGTAAACAAAACTAGTACTTCATTCACAATGCTCTCTAGTGAACAAAACGTTGGAAAAAATATTGAGGGAAATTGGCTAACTTAAATGATCTAAAATTTTGTGGAAGGAGATTATATGGTCAGTATCATGTTGTGGTAAGTTTTCATCATTTATAAAGCAATATAAAATGTAGTTGCTTCACAAAATGAAAATATTACCAGAAACAAAGATTCAATGGTGAGCTGACATGGATTGTTAGATGCGGCTCAAATTTTGTGAAGAGCTATTATTTGGGCATATATAAGATGTGGCAAAAATTCAACTCATTAGGTTACTCATGGCTAGTACTTCCTTCACAAAGCTTCTAGCTGAACAAAAACTTTGGAAATTTGCTGAGAAATATTTACTTGGAAAATGGAGATGAATTTTCTTCATGAGGCAATGATATGGATATGAAAGAGTGCCCAAAATCTTGTGGGAAATTATGAAAATATAAATAGCACTTCCTTCACAAAGTGCCATTCTAAAAAAATAGGAAAATGAATATTGCTGAATTATTTTTGAACTAGCGTATGAAGGGTTTTGAGGGGAGTATATGATGCAAAGAATTTTTGAGAATTTTTGGGCAATTTTGGGAATGACAGAATAGTAGGTTGCTTCACAAACTAGGGCAAAAATTAACGTATAGGCAAAACTGATGATGTGGCGCCTAGTCATAGCTATGACCATCTATATTGGTTGTAATTAGCTAGAAATTAGGGAGTGGACGAGTGTTATCTGCTTTACGACCGTTGCCCGTAAGGAAATTATGACCTTTTTGACCAAATTGGTCGTTATGGTTTGGGGTTGGAGCCTCCCGAACAGATTACGACCAATTGATCCCAAATGGTCGTAGATTTACGACCATTTGTGCCAGGGTCACTTCCAGGAGGTCACTAGTTGACATATTTCTTATAGTGAATGTTTGTGTTTTGTGATGCTCATCTTTTCCCACTCCTCTATATCTATTCACAGGGTCATAGCTATGACTAGGCGCCACATCATTTGTGTCCGAATATTCAGAGCAACCTAGTGGGGCTCGAAGGAATAAATTTTTAGCCAAGAAGGTAGGGAAAAAGAGGCGAAGAACGAGGTTTGTCAAGGTAGTTGTTCAACAATCTACACTTGAATATATAGATGATGAGGAAGAAGAGAAAGAGCAACCAGCTAACCCACCTCCTTCCAAGAACAAGAAATTGATGGGAGATCCTATGCCCAGCAAGACTGCAACAAAGGCAAAGCCATCTTCTCTCAAGGCTAAGAAGTTTGTAGACTCTAAGCCTAAGAGGACTATAAGAGACATACCTGCAGCTGAGAAGAACAAGGTTTATGCATCAATGGATGTTGTTGCACAGGAAGAAGAACTTTTTGTTTTGAGGAAGCTCAGACCTCACGTGCTTGAACACAATGATGATCACCCAATAGCAGAGAACCAAAATCAAAGGAATGACCAAGGGCTCATGAAGTGGAGAGCAGCTGATCCTATGCTACCAAGAGGAGGCCTGTTGTTGATGATCGCTTCCATACAAAGGAGAAGTAAGATTTTTATGAGTTTGTTCTATTGGACAAGAGTCCAGCCGTCAGTTACATAGTTATGTAGATTGGGACTACATCAAGCAGAATGAAGAGTACTTCCCTCATGTGCAAGAAAGTTTTAGGGACATAGACAATAAAGATTTTGTTGGCAGAAATATAATAGCATGGAACGACGAGACGATCATGCAATTCTACTCCACAACTCACCTTTAGCATGATGGTAGGATGGTATGGATAAGAGAAGGCATGAGGTACCAATCCAGTGTCGAAGAGTGGGCTACCATATTAGGAGCCCAGAGGTACAAGAGAGAGACTTGCATTTTTATACTAAGGCCAAGATGAATGACAACTCATTGGTCAACATGTATAACCGAGTGCCTAAGCAATACGTAAATACCCACAAGCTAGGCTTAGTCTACTTTCTGCAAGCAGGACTACCCACCACCAAGACTATTATGAGGTACACGTTGATGCCCGAATCAGGCGATGGTAAGATGACTAGCAGTAGTCCATCAACATGCTGCACCATGTAGACACTCACACCAGGATCAGGATGATGGACCTGATTATAGAGATAATCAGAGGGACTGCTGCTGAATAGAAGATACCTTGCGGATACACGCCCTACATTCACATGATGATCAACTCGAAGATTCGGAAGAATGTGTATGTGCTTGATCGTCAACACGTTCCAATTAAGCCATAATTTGAAGACAATGTTGTTGTGATGGATTTTAGTCATCCCACTTTAGCAACTCCACATGTAGAGGTAGATGCTAAGACCCAGACCAATGCAGCTACAGCCGCTAGTACTCCAGCGATGAGACCCAAGGGAGATCAAATGGTATTTCTTATCAGCACCATCCAAGGGATGGAGAAGAACATTAAACATATCTTGCTGAATGAGAAGCATCTTGATAGGATCGTGGAAAACAAATTCCATGACCTCGACATTAAGGTGACTGAGATGACTACAACACTCAACCAGTTGAAGCACGAGGTTGATGCAGTGCCCACTCCCGGCTCCAGCAGTGATGATGATGAGGGTCCTTCTCTTCAGACATCCACTCAGTTCATGACTCAAGACACAACTGCAATTGTGATAGTTCGGGAGTCCAAACCATCTTCATCAGCCCTGGCATCAGCTTCATCAGCTCCACAAGATCCTACGCCTCTAGTGTCAACTCCACCACCTGAGATGACACCCGCTGAAGCCTTCACCGACGCTCTTTTGTCAACTCCATCAACTACTACCGGAGGAGACCAAGCCTAGAGTGACACATAGTTCTAGATCTTTCAACTTTTTGCTAACTGGTTGACAAAGGGGAGAAGTGTATAGATCAATAGGGCTTCGAGAGTGTGTGTGTTGTTTTTGTTGTTGTCTTTTGTTTCTAAAAATTTGGTTCACCTTTTGGATCTCTTAAACATTGCCGTGTTTGATCATATGCTCTATGTTTGGTGCTACTTTTTCCTATCTTTGAGATATCTATGTGATGATCATTCACTTATTGTTTGGTGTTATGTGCATTACAATTCATTCATATCATTTAGGCGCACCACCAAGATGTATGAGACATTGAAGAGTGACCCATGATCCTAATCGATTGTGCATTTGCATTCAAACGCTTAAAATAATGCCGAGATTTAGTGCGAGCTTTGCTTATCACATACTTCTCAAAGCAACGATGCTATTGGTTGATTATATATTTTTTCAAAGCTTTTATCTATATGTTGTCATAAATTACCAAAAATGGGAAGCTTGATATCACAACTTCTTCCTACGGTGGTTTTGGTAATTAATAACAACATATATGTCGTTGGACTAATGATTCTATCTAGTATATTTTAGGAGAAGTTCAATGATGCATTGGCTAAGTATCGTGAGGAGAACCCCTAGATGCAAGGAACATCTATTAGCAACAAGCTTGAAGACTCTATATTATATATTTTTTGAGAAATCACACTTGATTCCATAGGAAAGCAATACTATTAAAAGGGGATGAGGTGACTACGATGATCTAGTTGCTCAAGTGCTTAGAGATTAGCCACCAAAAATACTCGTGAAAGTATTGCACAAAAATTCTGTCCAAAATCCTAAATATCCAAAAATTCGGTGCCACCAACTATCTCCCTTCGGCCCTACCGAGTTTTACCTTAGACATATCCTATGCCAGACCCTTGTGTCTCAGTACCACCAAGTCTTGTTTCAGTCTGACCGAGAATCAGTGACCAACTCTATGTCTAACTGTTTCTAAGAATCAGAATTTCCATGTTTTAGGAATTGGTGCCATCGAGTGTGGTAACTGCCTATGCCAGCTAAAATCGGACCCACGGGGATTCGTATATCGGTCTCAACGAAACACCAAAATTTTCCACATTTTGCGCGAGTTGGTACAACCGAGTTTTACATTGGTCTCACCGAGTTGGGAAATAATGTTGTAACGGTTGGATTTTTGGAGATGCATATATATACCCATCCACCTCCTCTAATTTGTAGAGGGAGCACTCACAACAAACCAACACTTGCCCCATACATTTTTCTAAGAGAGAGCCACCTACTCATGTGTTGAAATCAAGATATTCCATTCCTACCATATGGATCTTGATTTCTAGCCTCCCCAAGTTGCTTTCCACCAAATTAATCTCTTCTACCCAAGCCAAATATCTGAGGGAGTGATTGGGTGTTGATGAGTCTATCTTTTGAAGCACAAGAGCAAGGATTTCATCATTCTAGCACATCATTTGTAGAGGAAGCACATCATTCTACTTCATCATTCCCAGATTGGTTAGGTGTCGCTTGGGAGCCTCCTACTTCATGTTGTGGAGTTGAGCCATGAAATTTGTAAGGGCAAGGATATCACCTACTTCATGAAGATCTACCCCGAGTGAGGCTGGTCCTTCGTGGTCATAAGCCAAGATGGAATAGTCAAGGTTGCTTTTCCATGGACCATTTGTTTGTTGACACCTCCTTCGACTCACGCGGACGTTATCGTACGTGGGTTGAAGTCTCCATCAATGTGGGCATATGATAGCAACACCTATCGGAACCATGCCAAGAATCTCTGTGTAAGTTTGTCGAGGTGCTTAACCGATGATCTATGGTACCAGCAAGGTCCCTTTTCTACGATTTTGTCGGATGCACAAAGAGCATCACTCACAGCAGCTTACATGGGTGGCTTAGACAGGTTTGGGCCGCTAGGAGCGTTAAACCCTATGTATTGTGTTTTGGTGGATTATGTGGATCATCTCAGTACAGACGCGCTCGCCTGACAAGGATGCTCGAAGGCTGAAGCTACACACGTCAAATGAACAGGGTTTTGACCATTCTAAATGTAGCCATGGTCCTCCTTTTATAGTCCAAGGGGTTACCATAGTGGATAAATTGGTCTTTTCATGGGATAATAGTCCATCGCCTAACTGCAAAACTACTGAGAGAAGCAATAGTGGGAAATACCTAACTCCGACAGACACAGACAAACAAAATAAATGCATCGTGTGCTGGCGCTCTGGTGATGCTCCCTGCTACTTCTCAAACAACAGCGCCAAAAATTGACACTTTGACGGAGACTTGCTTGCGTTGGTTTTTCCCTTGAAAAGGAAAGGCTGATGCAGCACAGGAGCAGTAAGTATTTCCCTCAGTTTGAGAACCAAGGTATCAATCCAGTAGGAGAATCTCGTCAAGTCCATAGTACCTGCGCAAACACAAAAGAGCTTGCACCCAACGCTATAAAGGGGTTGTCAATCCCTTCAAGATTGTTTGCAAAGTGAGATCTGAAGGCGTAAAGTGCAACGAAGTAAAAAGTGTAAGGCTGAAAATATGGTGTGGAGTAGACCCTAGGGCCATAGTGTTCACTAGAGGCTTCTCTCAAAATAGCAAGTATTACGGTGGGTGAACAAATTACTGCCGAGCAATTGATAGAACCGCGCAAAGTCATGACGATATCTAAGGCAATGATCATACATATAGGCATCACGTCCGAGACAAGTAGACCCATACTTTCTGCATCTACTAGTATTACTCCACACATCAACCGCTATCCAGCATGCATCTAGTGTATTGAGTTCATGACGAACAGAGTAACTCCTTAAGCAAGATGACATGATGTAGAGGGATAATCTCAAACCAATGATGAAAACCCAATATTTTTACCCTTGATGGAAACAACACGATGCGTGCCTTGCTACCCCTTCTGTCACTGGGTGAGGTCACCGCACGGTATGAACCCAAAACCAAGCACTTCTCCCATTGCAAGAATCATAGATCTAGTTGGCCAGACAAAACCCACAACTCGAAGAGAATTACAAGGATATGAAATCATGCATAAGAGAGATCAGAAGAAACCCAAATAAGATTCATAGATAATCTGATCATAAATCCACAATTCATCGGATCTCGACAAACCCACCGCAAAAGAAGATTACATCAGATAGATCTCCATGAAGATCATGGAGAACTTTGTATTGAAGATCCAAGAGAGAGAAGAAGCCATCTAGTTACTAGCTATGGACCCGTAGGTCTATGGTGAACTACTCACGCATCATCAGAGAGGTCATGGTGTTGATGAAGAAGCCCTCGTGTCCGAATCCCCCCTCCGGCAGGGCACCAGAACGTGCCCCAGATGGGATCTTGCGGAGACAGAAGCTTGCGGCGGTGGAAAAGTACTTTCGATGTTCTCCTAATTTTTTGTGGAATGTTTGGGGATATATAGGCGCAAACCCTAGGGCAAAGGAGGTCCAGGGGGCCCACAAGCCTGTGGGCCGCGGCCTCCCCCTGGCCACGGGGTGAGGGCTTGTGGGGCCCCTGGGGGCCCCCTGCCTTGGCTCTCAAGTCTCCTGATCTTCTTCCGTTACGGAAAAAATCTTTTCGGGGATTTTATTCCATTTCGACTCCGTTTCAAAATCTCCTCTGAAAGGGGTCAAAAACATGGAAAAAACAGGAAGTCGCATTGGCACTGAGTTAATAAGTTAGTCCCAAAAAATATATAAAAGGCATGCAAAACATCCAAAGTTTGACAAGATAATAGCATGAAACCATAAAAAATTATAGATATTTTGGAGACATATCAAGCATCCCCAACCTTAACTCCTGCTCGCCGTCGAGTAGGGAAGCGATAAAGAATGAATTTTTGATGTGGAATGCTACCTAGAATAGTTGTCCTTTGCAACTTCTTTCACGTGACATGAATTTTCAGATCCGTAAGATTCAAAACAATAGATTGCTATTGACATGAAAACAATAATACTTCAAGCAAACTAGCAAAGTAATCATGAACTTTCAAAATAACAAGGCCAAGGAAAGTTATCCCTACAAAATCATATAGTCTGGCTATGCTCCATCGTCCTCACATAACTAATGTAAATCATGCACATCCCCGGTATTGGCCAAGTAATTGTTTTCGCACTCTTACTTTCTCAAACTTTTTATAATATCACGCAATACATGAGCACGAGCCATGGATATAGCACTTTAGGTGGAATAGAGTGTGGTAGTGGTTGTGAGACAAAAAGGAGGAGATGGTCACATTGACTCGGCATATCAAAAGGCTATGGAGATGCCCATTAATAGATATCAATGTGAATGAGTAGGGATTGCCATACAATGGATGCACTGGAGCTATAAGTATGTGAAAGCTCAAAAGGAGAACTAGTGGGTGTGCATCCAACTTGCTTGCTCACGAAGACCTAGGGCAATTTTGAAGAAGCCCATCTTTGGAATATACAAGCCAAGTTATATAATGAAGATTCCCACTAGCATATGGTAGTGACAAAGCAAGAAGCCCTCAATCATGAAGAACATGGTGCTATTATGAGGCACAAGTGTGGAAGAAGATAGTAGCATTGTCCCTTCTCTCTTTTTTATTTGGGCTCTTAGGCCTCTTTTTTCTTTTCTCTTCTCCTTTATTTTATTTGGGAACTTTGGCCACTTTTTTGTATTTCCTCACATGGGACAATGCTCTAATAATGATGATCATCACACTTTTATTTACTCACAACTCAAAGCTCAAAATGATGATGACTCTATAGGAAATGCCTCCGGAAGGGTACCGGGATGTGCAACGATCTAGCATGGCGTATGACGTTGAAACATCTCGCTAGATATCTTGCAATCATGCAATGGAAATATGAGAGTGACGGCACAAGTCATGAAATGGAACGGTGTGTTGCATGGCAATATATCTCGGAATGGCTATGAAAATGCCATAGTAGGTAGGTATGGTGGCTGTTTTGAGGAAGGCATATGATGGGTTTGTGCACCGGCGAGAATTGTGCGGCACTAGAGAGGCTAGAAATGGTGGAAGGTGAAACTTCATATATACCATGGACTCACATTAGTCATGAAGAACTCACATACTTGTTGCAAAAGTTTTAATTAGTAATCGAAACAGAGTGCTAAACGCATACTCCTAGGGGAAGGGTTGGTAGGTGTTAACCATCGCGCGATCCCGACCTCAACACAAAGGATGACAATTAATAAATCAATTATTCTCCAACTTCCTAACATTACGGTTCACCATACGTGCATGCTACGGGAATCACTAACTTCAACACCAGTATTTCTAGATTCACAACACCTTACTAACATAACTCTTAATATTACCGAATCCACGTCTCAAAACTAATTGAGAGGAATCAAGACTTCTCTTTCTACTCGATGCACATGAAGATCGAGGTTTTTGCATCATCATTGGGTACCTATTAGATTTGGGAATGCTTTCATAGCATAAGCCAACTACCAAGTCACGCACCGCCGTGCTCTAAAATATATAAGTGAAGCACATAGAGCAAAAGTATCTAGCTCAAAAGATGTAAGTGAAGCACTATGAGCATTCTAGCAAAAATCACGACGAGTGCATGTCTCTCTCTCTCAAAAAGGTGTGCAGAAGGATGATTGTGACACAACAAAAAGAAAAGACTCCTATGATACAAGATTCTCCAAGCAAAACACATATCATGTGGTGAATAAAAATATAGCTCCAAGTAATGTTACCGATGGATTGAAGACGAAAGAGGGGATGGCTTCCCGGCGCATCCCCAAGCTTAGACTTTTGGGTGTCCTTGAATTTGTCTTTGGATGCCTTGGGCATCCCCAAGCTTGAGCTCTTTCCACTTCTTATCTCTTTGTCCATGAGAACATCACCCAAAACTTGAAAATTTCACAACACAAAACTTAAACAGAAACTCGTGATAACATTAGCACAAGAAAGCAAACTACCACTTTCTATTGGTACTGTAGCAAACTTGAAATCTATCTATATTGGTGTTGGGCTACTATATTCTCACTTTTCCATGGCTAGTACCCCCCGATACTAACCATAATTTCATCAAAACAAGCAACCAACTCAACAAAAACAGTATCTGTCAAAAACAGACCAGTCTGTAGCAATCTGTATACTTCGTATACTTCTGTACCTCAAAAAATCTGAAAAATTACCAAGGCCTGGGAAAAAGGCATATAAACCAGAAGAAAAAAGAATCAACCCAAAACCTCTTTCTGAATAAAAATTAAAAAGCATCTCGTGAGCGAAAAGTTTCTGTCTTTTTCCAGCACGATCAAACAACCATTACCAAGACTAGTCATAAAGGTTTGCTTGGCTCAAACACAAAAAAGAAACACAAAAAACACAATCATAACCGAATTATGATAGTGTGTAAGCAACAAAACAGAAAGAAAAAGAAATAAAATCATTGGGTTGCCTCACAACAAGCGCTATTGTTTAACGTCCTTAGCTAGGCATTGATAATTCAATGATGCTCACACAAAAGACAAGAATTGAAGCACAACGAGAGCATCATAAAGCATATGAAAATCACATCTATGTCTAACATACTTCCTATGCATAGGCATTTTATAGGAAAACAGATTGTCAAGACAACCAATAGTTACCATATGCAAGGAAGAAGAAAGAGCACTACAAGGAATATGCTAGTACACGACGCTATTTTTTCGTCGCTACATCGTCACGGTTTTTCATTTACGACGATCGCACGACAAAAAACCAAGCGTCGAAAACGGAGCGTCAGAAATGAACAACAATGACGTTTTGGTCAAAATCGTCGTAACTTTACAACGATTCCTGGATCGTCGTAACCTTTACGACGATCCTAAATCATCGCTCACAATCAAACCCAGTCCTATGTGGCAGTCATACGTGGTAGAATTACGACGAAATCAAAACATCATGGTCGAAATCAGCCCAACCCATTTCAATTGATCACATGGGCTGGTTTTATTTTTTTGGGCTTTTTCTTATTGGGCTTGTTTTTGGGCCTTAGCCTATTTACATCCACTTCTAGTATATTTTTTCAATTTTTTTTATCATTATAATTTGGGCCCTGGCCTTTTAATGCCCAAATACATTTGGTTCAATTTTAGTTTTGGCCTTTTTTTGAATTCAGCAACTTTTTGTTCCAGAACCTGGTTTCATTTCTATTTGTTGGTTCTTCAACCCAATTATTTATCCAATAATAAATCAAACACTATTTCATATTCAAATCAAGAAAATTCCCAAGTCGAATTAAAATCATCCATCATATAACATCACATAATACATCTCTCAGGTTTACATAACACAATAACTAACTCATCAATACATTTCCAAACACAGGAATATAGCAAGAACAGACAGAATTGCACAATAGAACAATGACACATTGCTAACAGTGGAGTTCATTCCACTCTCCTATGAGACATAGGTTCAGAAATTTTTATGTTGTGTTGATTTGAATGTCGCAAGGAGGGATCATCGACATCTTCTCACCACTTTCCTATCAACAGAGAAAGAGACAAAACAAAAAACATTATACCCTAATATTACACCAGAGCACAGATCAGTAACTTCAATTCACAAAATATATCCAATATACTAGATGTCAAAGTTGTATAAAAGCTGCTAGTTGTAAAAAAAACATTATATGTATGAGTATGAACTTGTATTTAATTTTATAGATCCACCTACAATATATAGAAAAATATCATCCAGTTGAGCAAATATGCTAACTTGTATGAATAAGCATCACACATAAACGAGAATTGATTCCTTTATAGTTATTCAATATCAGGCATGAAGAGGACATTAATTGAAATAATTTTCTACCAGTTCAAGATTCCAATAAAATAGGTGTCCAGAAAAGGTTTAAACGGATCTTTTAATTGTCGTTGAGTTGGATGAGTTGTCCACACTATATGGACACTAGACAGTTTAATACAATAGCACATAAAACAGAGATACTACAGTGTTGTCCATGTACAATATAACCGATTGTTATCTCATAGGAGGCAGATCAAATAAAGGCACAAACAATCATTCAATACCACAACTGATCGGATGGTAGCATCATACTCCTTGTCCATGCCAGGAAGCAGGTCAAGGAGTACTCGTGAATAACATAAAAAGAAGACAGAAAAAGGAAAATTGAGTAAGCTACATGCAGAATCCAAGGAGACATTGATTTATAGAGAACCTCCAGTCACCAAAGAATGAGAGGAAGAAATGATAGCGACTTTACTTGCAGCGAAGAGAATGAGGTGACTCATATTAACTCGGGATTCATACCTCATATATCTTCTTCGCCTCCATAAATAGAAAACTTATCCTGATAAGTGCAAGGGCCACCGTTTTTCGAGCAGGAGAACTAGCCAATATCTGCCTCTGAATCTAACTGTAAAAAGTAATGAAATGTTATAAAATGGATCACAGATTTTTACAAAAAATATTGATTTGATGGATAAAAATATGATAAACCAAATAAGCCAAAAATGATACAATGAAAGATAGATGTTGACAACAAACAGAAGGCAAATATGTTGAGCCGTATTGAGGGCACTGGCGAACTGAAGAAATTCTACTATCAAATACCACTGCATGCAGAACGTGTCATAGTTTACATATAGACCTTAACATCACAGTCACAGAAACTAACATGTACAGAGTTTCATAGACCAGTGGTATAGAGATAATATAATGAGGTTGGTGTTGCTGCAAATCTGCCTATAAAAGAACATAAAGATGTTACATGAGTAAGCAATTTCAGCATCTTGTACAACAGGCAGACAATAAAGATACAACAAGAAGAGCACTGCACGGCACACGGAAACCCGTTTGAGTGCATCGTGATACTGCATTCGCATGAAAATTAGGAAGTCTAGAGTTCTACAGACTGCACATGTTAATACAATATCCATCATTAAGTTTGCAGCTTTCAGTAGGCTGCTAAATCTATGAAAGCATAACTCATGAGGACATGAATACTACTCCATCACAATAACTATTTAAGTACATCGCTAGGCCTCTTGCCAAAACTGACTAAAATGAAGTATTTAATGATGGAAAGCACCAAAATCACACCTTCAGGTGCTTCACAGTAGTGTAAACTTGTTAAATTCCATGAGTGAAGATGAAGTACTCAGTAGAACGCTCATATGCATGCCAGGGTGGAAGCATGCTGAGGAACCTATCACCAGATACTGCTGGAACAATCTCCCATCAGTTATTTATCTACAGAACATAAATAGCATAAAGATTAATGTGGACACAAGGAGGAATACATTAAAGAAACTAAGCAATTCAGTTCAAAAATATCAAGGCACTTCAGACTTCGGATACTTCTAGAAAATCAAGAAAAAAATGATCAGCACAAGTATGGATCTTTTTCGTCACGTCGGCCATGACAACATCCATTTGGATCAAATCACAATTGCTGGGATCAGTTATGATCTGTGAGAGCATAGTGGGCAGCTTCTGCATTTGCGTCGAAAGGATGCAGGCTCTTACGGCATCAAGCGTACCCACCCTCTAGAGGATGTTGAGCAGAAAATCGTTGGGCAGCTCGCTCAGCCTGTCCTCCCCGTTACCAGCTGCTGCCTTGGACTATGTTTCCACCGTCCCAAGGCCTTTGAGAAGCACATCGTTCGACAACTCGCTTAGCTTGTCATTTCAGGAATATTTTTGGCTCACCTTTTGTTTCTCGTTGTAAGTTGTCTACTTAGTTCTTTTTTGAGATCGGATCGCCATGAAGCTCAATACAGGTCGCCGTCGCCGCAGTAGCCGTGATGTAAGTTGTTGCTGCTTCTTTTTTTTGCTTTATTATTATTATTACTCACTCCGTTTGGAATTAATTGATGCTGAAATGCGTTAGATACACGCATTTCAGCATCAGTTAATTCTGCAGGGAGGGAACACAATTTATCGTTCTGTCAGTGATGACTAATCCGCCTCCCCTAAATGCAATCGAAGAAAGCAGCTGATAATAGGGAGGACAAGCTAAGCGAGTTGCCGAACGATGTGCTTCTCAAAGGCCTTGAGACGGTGGAAACACAGTCCAAGGCAGCAGCTGGTAACAGGGAGGACACGCTGAGCGAGCTGTCCAACGATTTGCTGCTCAACATCCTCGAGAGGGTGGGTACGCTTGATGCCGTAAGAGCCTGCATCCTTTCGAAGCAAATGCAGAAGCTTCCCACTATGCTCTCACAGATCATAATTGATCCCAGCAATCATGATTTGATCCAAATGGATGGTGTTGTGGCCGACGTGACGAAAAATATACTACAATGTAGTATATTAACACTGTGTTCTTAAAATTCACTATGACCTCTAGAAGATCTAATAGTAAAGTGACATTCCATGCACAGAAACCAGCCTCTTTCAACAGAAAAGTAAGTCAGAAAGGAAGAACAAGATGTTATCATAATACTAAGTTGTAAGATAAAGCTGAAGAGGGTAAGAGAAGAAAATATCACTTACCATATATGCCCTCCATGGCACCACTGACAACATGCTGAGCTGCGACATCATATACTTGGCGGGTTGTAGTAGTAGGTGCAAAAACCCGATCCGTGTAACAACAGTACAATACAGTATTAGTCTCGACAGTTTAACTTGAAACTGGAGAGAATAGATAAAATGTCAGTCTCGGAAACGCTTCTACTTCTCCCAGATATTAATTTGCAATTGTTCCATGTAACGGAACAGCCTACTTCACTGGAATAACTAGCTGTGCATGAGACATTGAAATAGTTCCATTTGTTCATACAAATGAATGTGTAAACAAAACTACCTAGAAATTTATTTATCTAAACCAATAGTTTTAGCACCGTAACCAGAAAAATTCAACAATCGATTCGTCTGCAAAGAAAAAACCTATAGTAAACTAGAGTTCTTCAAAGTTATGTGCCGTCCAACTGTCAGTTCTCATGTACTCACCTCTTACAGAGCCGATAGCCTGTATTAGTCCTGCCACCTAAGCATGCTGACACCTAAGCATGAGCTAATGAATACTTGTTTTGTACAATTCCCTACATATATCAGCATATGGATTGTGAATTAGCACGGGAGTAGCAAGCCTAAACGGTGCACATTATCCATTCCCCAGTGCATCAGTACACAAAACTACCATGTTGAAGTATGTGCCCCTCGTGAATAGGTGCACTATTTTGAGAATACTAACATTATCCTACTGGTTTCATACTTATAAGCAAAATAAACATCGAACTGTATTGAGGTCCCTGTTTCCAATGTACGGATAAACTGATGCAATATCAGAAGGTCATAATACGAAATTCGGAAGCATTTGCGGTGTATTCTGAGCTCTAGAAACAAACTGAGTAGTGACAGGGCGGCATGAGATAATTCCAACCATCTATAATTAGAAGTATCCCCAAATCCCATCCAGTCAGTTCACCCCCTGGCTTAGGCTCGGACAGAACATTTCAGTGCGACATAGGAAATTCCCCATATGACAAACAGATGACAGCCAGACTGAAAACAGTGCCGCCAATGCCACAATCTGCAAGCAATCCAAGCGCCAACCAGCGGAGAAGGGAGTGAGACGTACCGTAAGCGTAACCGACGTTGGGGTTCTGCTTGCTCCGCACGACCGTATCCCCGTCGGCGTACCACGCGACCTCCTCCCCCTACCGAATCTCTCCCGGGCTTCACGCCACACGGAGGAGAGGAACAAAAAAAAACCCAAAATCAACCCGGACTCCCCCAAATCCATCTTAAAGAGGAGCCGACCGAGGCGCAGCGGGAGCGGGAGCGCGCGGCGGAACCTGAGCGGGCGGAAGCGGAAGGTGATGGTGACGTTCTCCTTGGTGGCCGCCTGGTCGTCTTCGTTGTTGTCCAGCATCCCCGCGACGAGGAGGGTCTCCTCGGTGGAGACGACGGTGAGGCGCGCGGGTCGAGGAACGGACGCTGCCTCGTCGTCGGGTCGAGGAGGCCCGCCGGCCGCACCATCCCCGTCGGCGGGGAGGAGGGCACCTGACGGATCTCGTGGGGACTGGGGTTCCCTTCTCGTCCACGCGACGCGGGCCTCAGATCTTGCACGACCGCCAGGGAGCGGAGGTCGGATCTCGTCGCCAGGGAAGCCATGGGCGGGCCGGAGAGCACCCAGAAGCCACAGTGGGAGGAGTCTGCAATGGATCTGCATCGAGTGGGGGAGAAGGAGGGTGCAGACCGGCTGCGAGGGGAGAGGGAGTCGCGGTGGGAGGCGACTGCTAGGGTTCGCGTGCACTGAGAGAGAGGGGATGCTGCGCGCGAGAGAGAGAGGGGCTTGCTGCGCACGCGAGAGAGGAGTGCTGGGATGGATGGATGGATGGATGGACAGATGTTTGCCATGTCATCAATCCATCCCACAACTGATTTCACCAATCAGAGTTAATCTTATATAATTTTGTTTTTTGTTTCTTTTATACACCCTCTATAAACTATTTTAAAAGTGTTTGCATCACTAGAATAGTGATCTAAATACTCTTATATTATTTTAAGGAGGAAGTAGTTTTTATCCTCTTATTCACGGTAAACATTTACTCCCTTCGTTCCTAAATATAAGTCTTTCTAGAGATTCTATTAAAGGACTACATACGGATGTATAAAGACATATTTTGGTGTGTAGATTCATTTATTTTGCTTCGTATGTAGTCACCTAATGAAATTGGAACTACCATATATTTGTTGTGAAATTGGACCAAATCATTTTTCTAAAATACTAGGAAATATTTAATGTACAATTGACCAAATGGTTGGGTTTCAAAAGTTTTTATCCACCTCTCGTGAAAAAGACAAAAATTCCTCGATTCAGCTGGAAGGAAGGGTTTTCACATATTTGAGAAATATATTATCCAAAGTATTTATGAGAATTTTTTGAGAATTTTTGGAATGACAAAATAGTAGGTTGCTGCACAAACTAGACGAGTTTGACGCATGACATAGAATGAACCCACGAGTGACATGTCAACATAGTTAGAACATGTTACGACATTTTTATAATCGTCGTAAAAGTTATGACGATCTCATGTTATGCGGTTACGACGTTTTTGACTCACATCGTCATAATTGATATGTAGATTTGATCCCCTGAAACGGTTTACGACAATCTCAGATGAAATCGTCATAGATTTACGACGAATTCATCAACGGCGTCTTAAAAATCATCATGTATGAGCATATTTCTTGTAGTGGAGACAATAGCAATCTCAAGATAACGAGAGGTGATTTAGTGATATGAAAGTTTCTACCACCATATTTTCCTATCTCATAATAATTACATGTGGGATCATATTCGAATTCAACAATGTAACTATCACATAGAATATTCTTTTCATGATCCACATGCATGCAAAGTTGACGCTCTTCAAAAATAGTGGGATTATCATCAAATAAAGTCATGACTTCTCCAAACCCACTTTCAATAATATTGCAAATATCATATTCATCATGAGGATTAAACAAATTTTCAAGATCATAAGAAAAATCATCGCCCCACTCATGATCATTGCAACAAGTAGTGGACATAGCAAAAATAGCATCCCCAAGCTTAGGGTTTTGCATATTCTTAGCATGATTGTCACTAATAGAATTTATAGTGAAACCATTGCAATCATGATTTTCATCCAAGGAGCCCTCGTGAATCACTTCATAAATTTCTTCCTCACAATTTTCAAATTCACGCATCTCAAGAAAAACTCCATAAAGATAGTCAAGTGCACTCAACTCACTAGCAATTGGATCAACATAATTGGATCTCTTAAAGAGATTAGCAAGTGGATGAGGATCCATATCACTAGATTTTCAGCAAGCGAAGATGCAAGCATATTGAAGGCACATGGCACACAAGCGAACATAAATAAAGCGAGAGAAAAGGGTGAACGAAAAAAGGCAAATTGGTGAAGTGGGGGAGAGGAAAACGAGAGGCAACTGGCAAACAAAGTAAATGCAAGAGATGAGTTTGCGACACTTACTTGGATGAGTTCTTGACTTGATCCTCCTCGGCAACGGTGCCAGAAATCCTTCTTCTACTTCTCAAACAACAGCGCCAGAAATTGACACATTGACGGAGACTTGCTTGCGTTGGTTTTTCCCTTGAAGAGGAAAGGGTGATGCAGCACAGGAGCAGTAAGTATTTCCCTTAGTTTGAGAACCAAGATATCAATCAAGTAGGAGAATCTCGTCAAGTCCAGAGTACCTGCGCAAACACAAAAGAGCTTGCACCCAACACTATAAAGGGGTTGTCAATCCCTTCAAGATTGTTTGCAAAGTGAGATCTGAAGGCGGAAAGTGCAACGAAGTAAAAAGTGTAAGGCTAAAAATATGGTGTGGAGTAAACCCTGGGGGCCATAGTGTTCACTAGAGGCTTCTCTCAAAATAGCAAGTATTATGGTGGGTGAACAAATTACTGTTGAGCAATTGATAGAACCGCGCAAAGTCATGATGATATCTAAGGCAATAATCATACATATAGGCATCACGTCCGAGACAAGTAGACCGATACTTTCTGCATCTACTACTATTAGTCCACACATCGACCGCTATCCAGCATGCATCTAGTGTATTGAGTTCATGACGAACAGAGTAACGCCTTAAGCAAGATGACATGATCTAGAGGGATAATCTCAAACCAATGATGAAAACCCCATTTTTTACCCTTGATGGCAACAACGCGATGCGTGCCTCGCTACCTCCTATGTTACTGGGTGAGGTCACCGCACGGTATGAACCCAAAACCAAGCACTTCTCCCATTGCAAGAATCATAGTTCTAGTTGGCCAGACAAAACCCACAAATCGAAGAGAATTACGAGGATATGAAATCATGCATAAGAGAGATCAGAAGAAACTCAAATAAGATTCATAGATAATCTTATCATAAATCCACAATTCATCGGATCTCGACAAACACACCGCAACAGAAGATGACATCGGATAGATCTCCATGAGGATCATGGAGAACTTTGTATTGAAGATCCAAGAGAGGAGAAGCCATCTAGTTACTAGCTATGGACCCGTAGGTCTATGGTGAACTACTCGCGCATCATCGGAGAGGTCATGGTGTTGATGAAGAAGCCCTCCGTGTCTGAATCCCCCCTCCAGCAGGTCACCAGAACGTGCCCCGGATGGGATCTTGCGGAGATAGAAGCTTGCGGCGGCGAAAAAGTACTTTCGATGATCTCCTAATTTTTTGTGGAATTTTTGGGGATATATAGGCACAAACCCTAGGGAAAAGGAGGTCCAGGGTGCCCACAACTCCTGTGGGCCACGGCCTCGCCCCTGGCCGCGGGGTGAGGTCTTGTGGGGCCCCTGGGGCCCCCCTGCCTTGGGTCTCAAGTCTCGTGATCTTCTTCCGTTACAGAAAAAATCTTTTCGGGGATTTTATTCCGTTTGGACTCCGTTTCAAAATATCCTCTGAAAGGGGTCAAAAACATGGAAAAAACTGGAACTGCCACTTGGCACTGAGTTAATAAGTTAGTCCCAAAAAATATATAAAACGCATGCAAGACATCCAAAGTTTGACAAGATAATAGCATGAAACCATCAAAAATTATAGATACGTTGGAGACGTATCACTCCCCAGGAAGGATTGCCTCTCCTTGTGCCCCGTTCGCCCAGCTACCTTCTATTTTCTTGACATGCCGCGAGATGGGTGTCGTTAAAGCGATTGCATGCCTCTGACTAGGTACACCTAAAAGCATGCCCGCTCGACACATCGTTGATGCTGACAATCAGCCCGATCAGGTGGAGCGACAGAGATCTAGAGGGGCCTTGCCAGGCGCAGTTGTTGTCTGGCTTTCCTCCTCCTGGCAAGGTGGCTTGCCACGACCTGGTTTCTGGTCTTCGCTTGTTGTAGTACGAAGGCTGGTGCCGATCGGCATGGTCTTGCCGGTCCAGGGGCCGCGACTGCCTGTGTACAAGTCCGAGTACTAAATCCTCCATATTTTTGTACATCGACAGTAGCCCCGAGGCTAGGCCCAAAAACAGTGCACACACACACACACGGTCGCAATTCCCTGCAATAATGATGGTTCTTACTTTTTTTCCACGACGCGCATTTACTGCGGGTCATGGGAGTGGTGGAGCGAGGCGGCGCTTGTAGGGCGTTATTCAAAAGGCGCGGGCTCGTTGAACGAGGAGTCTCGGCCTCCGCTAGTAAACCGTCTCTTCTGCCACTATTCCCTTTCTGACGAGTCCCGCATGTGAGGCATGGTATAGGCAAAGTTGGGCGGCCGCTACAGCGGCGCTCAACTGTCTCTTGGGGCGATGAAGAGTCGGCCTGCCTCGTTTTGTCCCTATAAAAAGGGCTCGAGTGAAGCATTGCACATTCATATCCCTTTCATCTTCCACCATTTTCTCTTCCCTATCCCTTTCCATGGGCTCTTAGGAGCCACCACTGCAATGGCGAGGAGTAGAGGATGAAGTCGACCTCGAACTTCAGCGGTTGCCTCGCAGACCTCCTCCCAGTCCTGCACTAAGGGGGTAGTAGTAGGGCGATGTCGGTTCCCGAGGTAGGGCATGCCCATGGATGATGGGGGACAGAATGCTTTGTGCCGTGGTAGTCATGGCGGTGTCCCTCCTCCATCGAATCGAGCAGATCCTCCTGCATGGGATGCGATGCACGAGTTCGTGGTCTCGTTGCATCGGCGTCCCCGTAGCTGGCTGTGGCTTCCTCACCCTTTCGCGAGGGCCGTGGAAGGCAATAGGCCCATGGGCTTGTGGCTCCGGGATTATGGATGTTACAACGGACACGTATGGGTGGCGGTCGACATTTCCCCTAGCAACGCCATATTTCTGACGCGAGGAGGGAAGTCATTCACACGCTCCCGTGGCTTGTGTCTGGAGCATATTCTTTACTTCAGTTTTGACGGGGAGACCATGCTCTCTGTCAGGTTCTTCGGGAGTTCCAACAGTCGGATGGATTGCTGTGTAGAAAGCTCCAGCTCCAGGAGGATCGACACCTCCAACAATGATGATGACGATGATAGTATCCCCGGTGCCAAGCTCGAGGGTAATGACTCCGAGTAGTCGTGGTGGGATACGTAAGGTGTCGTCGCGTCTTGGCTTGGCTGGTCGAACTTGGTGCTCCATCCGCGACGCCTCGTTTATGGGCCAGCCGCCACATTGTAGTGGTAGATATCCTTCCTTGTCTAGGTAGCACTCCATGTAATATTGCAAGAAATCATGCAAAGAAAAAGGTGGGTGTTTACCTCGTTCAGTGCTATAAATGTTCATCGTGTTTTGACAAAAACCTACTCCCTGTTCTTCTTCTCTCTTTTCCTATCGTGAAACCGCACTCATGTATACTCATTTCTTACGCTTTTTGGGAACGCTTGCCGATGCGTCACCTGTATGATCATCCCGCCGTCCTTGTCGCGACTGCTTGTGATGTTTAGCCAAGACACCCAAGTGATAATAATCCTGATAGGGTTCCTATGCGTCCCTTGCCAGGGCGTGTATTCACCGTGGGTGGGATCGATTCCTTAGTATCTCAGCAGTGGTGCTCCCGCCGGCAAGACCTCTTCGTCGCCCTTGCCACGGCTGCTTTGCGTGTAGAGGAGGCTCAAAACACTCAAGCGCGCAACAATTCCAATAAAGGCCCTTTATGTGTAGGTATTTTTACACGAGTGTCAACCGAGTTGCAGGAAAATTTTGAGAATATTTTTAACTTACCTTTTTGTTTCATCGTTTCCTTGCCGCAAGGTGGTTATTGCCGCATCCGTAGGTGTCCTTGCCGGCACCCTCCTGTGATAAGCTTGTACACGGGGGGGGGGGGCTTATCTTCCTTTTGAGAAAAAGAAAGAAGAGAAAATAGAGGAGGCAAGAAACCTTGTCACTCCCTTATACACCTTGGATATGTAATGAGTGAGCATAACAGTTCATGCAAAAATACATAAAATAAATATGTCCGTTGAAAAAACTGGGGAGTACTTAGTTTTATTTACTATGGAGTGGGTCACTACCTCGCTTTGCACAAAGGTTAACAAGCTTTGACACGAGACTTGTACAAAAGTGGTAGCTGGAAGGAGGAACAATCGCTCCTCAAGGGTAGAACTTGGAAATATGCTTGATATTCCATGAGTTCAGCATCGGGGTGCCATCTTCGGTCTCCAGGCACACACCTCGAGGCTTGGTGACTCGTCCCACCTGGTAAGGGACTTCCCACTTCGGCATCAACTTGTTGGATCCCTCCGTGGGTTGAATCCAATTGAGAACAAGGTCACCATGATCAACACTCTCGGCGCACACTTTGCGGCTATGATACCGGTGCAGGGCCTATTGGTATCTAGCGGCACACGATGAGGCATGGAGCCGATCTTCCTCGAGGATTGTGGCATCGTCTTGCCGTTGCCGCACTTGCTGGTCCTCGTCAAAGGCCTGCACTCGAGGTGACCCATATGTGACTTCTGTAGACGAGGGAGAAGGGTGTCTCACTGGTAGCTCAATTTGGTGTCATTCTGATTGCCCAAATAGCTGCCGAGACCTTGTCAACCCACTGCCTTCCATGCTTGTACGGCTTGTCGAAAGTCCTCATCTTGATGCCCCACAACACTTCAGCGTTTTTCCTCTCTTCTTGTCCGTTTCTCCTTGGGTGATCAACCGACACAAAACAGGGCTTGGCGTTGATATCTCCGCAATATTGCATGAAGGTGTTGCTAGTGAATTGTGTGTTGTTGTCGGCGAAGATCCAGTTGTGTACGTTGAAATGGTAGACTATGCCTTTGAGAAACTTTACTGTTGCTAGTGTCGTTACCTTTGTCACTGGTTCTACCTGAGTCCACCTCATGAATTTCTCGACTTCGACGAACAAGAACTCGAAGCCCGCGGTAGCACGGGGGAAGGGCCCGACTATGTCGAGCCCCATGACTAAGAGCGGCGAGGAGAGTGGTATGGTTTGAAGGACTTGTGCGGGCTGATGTGTTTTCTTGGCATGGTATTGGCATGCTTCACATGTTGTCACCACCGCCAAGGCATCTTGGAGGGCGTTCGGACAACAGAAACCTTGCCAGAATTCCTTTCCGACAAGGGCACGCGAGCCAATGTGGGAGCCACATATCCCTCCATGTATCTCTGCCAATAGCTATTGTCCTTCCTCCAAGGAGATGCAGCTCAATTTCACCCTACTTGGTCTTCTTTAGTACAAAATGTTGTCCACGAACTGGTACATACTTGACCGCCGGGATACTTTTTCGGCCTATTCTTGATCTTCAGGGAGGTCTCCGGTTTGAAGGAATTGGACGATCTACTGCGCCCATGCCGGAGCAAGGGGCTCAACGACAAGGACTAGAGGCATTTCTTCTGTCATGGGAGCACACTCTTCTACGACAAGGGCACATGGGCCCGGCGGAGCCAATTTCTCACTAGCACGTGTTTAGTCACCCTTGGCAACCTTCTTGGCAGCCACTCGTGGCTCTGTTAGAAAATAGTCACCGGGGTTGACCTTCCTTTTCTTGGCTCGCCAATCTGATACTGCAACACATGGTAGAGTAAATCGAAATACAAAAGTGCTTGGTTCCATACGCGACTTCTGAGCTACTCATTTTGACAGGTCGTCAGCAATGCCATTCTCAGCACTCGGGACGTGCTCGATTTGCAGACCGTCAAAACGTTCCTCGAACTTCCTCATTGCATCGACGTATGCTTGCACCAAAGGACTCTAATAATCTTTGTTCACTACACATAACCAGTTGAGAATCCCCTTGGACTATCATCCTCTTGATACCAAGGTCGGCCTCTATCCGTAGTCCGGCAAGAAAACCTTCATACTCTGTTGTGCTGTTCGTTCATGTCTCCCATGAAAAGTCGATTTGGATCACGTACATGAGATGCTCTCTGGTGGGTATGACAAGCAGCACATTAGCACCGGGGCCTTGCAGCAAGAAACCCCCGTCAATGTACATGATCCACTCTTGAGGCTCCTCCTTGCCATGAGAGGCATTTCCAAGATTTCTTTATCTGGCGTTGGTGTCCATTCAGTAAATCATTCTGCCAGGGCTTTACTCTGGATGATTGTGATACTCTGAAAACTCGCTAGCTCCGGGGACCATGAGATAATCCTCCATGGTGCCTCCGAGTTTCCGAGGATGCACTATAGCGGGAGCGGGCGACGACAATCACGTGGCGCACTTGGAAGTAGTGGAACAGCTTCCGAGAGGTCATGAGGAGGCCAAAGAGTAGTTTATATATCCCTAGTACCTTGATCAAGCCCCCCTACAGGAGGGAGCCGACAAAGTACACTGGTCACTGCACCATCTTCTTCTGTTGCACAATGTGCTGCCCGGCCTCCTTTGATGCATCCTTGCCTTCGACTTCTTGGCTTGCCAGAGGTGGATGTGTCTTGCCATTCGCCAACTTAGGAGTTGTTGTCTTGTCTTCCTCGGTTAACCTCTCCGCCACTAGCGCAACGCTAACCACTTGGTTCGTTGCCGCCAGATGTAGCACCAACGGTTCCTTGGGTTTGGACGCGACAAGGGTTCATGGAGACGACTTGTACTTCTTCAAGTTTTGCAGCAAGCCCCTGCCTCATAAGTCCATTTCATAGGACCTACCTTTTTGAAGATCTGAAAAATACAGGGCACATTCTGCACACTTGTATATGAACCAACTAAGGGAGGCGATGCAGCCCCCGAGTCGGCGTACGTCCTTAACGTGCTTCGGAGCTTCCAACTGCTCAATGGCTGCAATCTTGACGAGGTTTGCTTCTATCCCACTCACAAGGAGCTTTCCAGATGGCACTCCAAACACACATTTCTTAGGCTTAAGCTTCAAGTTGATCTTGTGCACATTACCAAAGGTTTATTCAAGGTCTTGAACCAGCATGGTTTCGTCCTTGGTCTTTGACCATAATGCCGTCCTTGTACGCTTCTACATTCCTGTGCAAGTGTGTACCAAGACCGACCTGGACAACCCTCGAGGTTGATCCTCCACTCTTTAGTCCAAATGGCATGCACTTGAAATAGTACGTACCACAAGGAGTGATGAATGTTGTCTTTTCTCCGTCTTCCTTGGCCATGAACATCTGGTGGTAACCGGAGTAAGCATCAAGGAAGGTCAGACGGTCACATCCGATGATTCCATCCACTATCTGGTTGATGCGCAACAACATGAAGGGGTCCTTTCGGCAAGCCCTGTTGACATCAGTGAAGTCGATGCAAAGACTCCATTTCCCATTCGCCTTGCACACTACTACAAGGTTCGTCAACCTTGTTAAGTGGAGGAAGCCTCTGACCAGGCCTGCTGCTTCCAGTTTCTTGATTCCCTCGGCAACGACTCTTGCTGCTCTAGTGCTTGCTTTCGGACCTTCTACTTGATGGGGCGCGCCTAGGGACAGACAGCAAGGTGGTGCTTGGTCACCTCCCTGGGAATAGCAGGGATGTCAGATGGTTGCAAGGCAAACACATCGACATTTGCCTGCAGGAAGGAGATGAGAACGCTTTCCTATTTGTTGTCAAGTGGAACTTATGGTGAAAGTACCGCCCGCGGCATCTTCCCGCGCACCCAATTTCTCTTTCTCAGGGATGGTCACTTTATTCTTATTGCTCCTAGCAGCGGAAGTCTCTCACGATCCTCGACGGGCATGCAACACCCTCGGGCGCGCTTCCCGGAGTCATCATCAGAGTCCTTCCTAGATTTCTTGATCTTCCTCTTTCCCTCGAGAGATTCACCGACGAGAGCGAGTGCTTTATCACTAGACCCTTCTACAGCTTCCTGATACAGCTTGTCGATGTCGAGGACCACGTCCTTGTTGTCAGTGTGGATGGCGACAATGCTCATCGGCCCTGTCATCTTGATCGTGTTGTAGGTGTGATGGGACCTACCATGAACTTCACCAATGCAGGTCGGCCCAAGTTCCCATTGTATGGCAGGGACATTTTGGCGACATCGAAGGTGACCTTTTCTGTCCTGAAGTTGAGCTCGTTGCCAAATGTCACGGGCAGATTATCTTTCGCTTGGGCTGTAGTTTCCCTTGGTTGACCCCCCTAGAGGGACCCTGTCGGTTTCAGATCTATGTCGGAAATCTATAGCCGCTTGATCAAGTCGAGCGAGATCAAGTTCATACCAGCCCCACTGTTGACCAACCTCTTTGCCACCTTGAGGTTGAGAATTCTTTGCAAGACCAACAATGGCACAGACCCTACGACTGTTGTGCGGTTGGGGTGATCCTCAACGCCAAAGATGATGGGAGTGTTGGACCGTTTGAGGGGTTTCCTTGCTTCTGCTGCTCGTTCTACCGCATTAACCTCATGAGCCAACTGTTTCACATGCCAATGAGAGGAGGGAAAAGATGCGCCTCCGTCAATGCACATAGCATCCAAAGCCTTCTGGAATTCTTGGTCTTCAAATCCTTCTTCGTCTTTGTCGTCATGTTCTTCATTGTCTGATTTCTTGTCTTAGCCTCGTGCAGGTTTCTCCTTCTGCTGCTTGGCCTTGTCATGGTGGTTGCCATGGTTCTTCTGGTCGGATCCACCCGCACTATTCTAGCCTTTATCCTTTTCGCGCCTCTCGTATTCCTTCTTGTGTTTCTCAACAAGATGGTCCACTTGGAGGCACACAATAATGTCGTGACCCTTGGTGAGGTGAATCTTGTGGTATGGCCTGTCGGCTTTGTCCCCCGCTGCGGCCTCGTTGTCTTCAGAGCAGGCAGCAACGTCCTTGTCAGGCCCCTTGGACTTTGCCTTCTTGCCGGTAGTGGACTTGTTGGCGCCTTAGACAGGCATAATTGCCTTGCCCTTGTACTTCTTGTTGCGCTTCCGACCCTTTCCCTTGGAGGCGGATGCATTGTTGTTGTCGTATGAGTCGACTTCTGAACCTACGTCCTCCCTGGGAAGTCTTCTTCCTTCTTCATCCCACGCACACCTGTCGGCCAGAACGTAGAGCTAGGCGACGTCTCGAATCTTGTTGATACTCATCTTCTAATGCATCCGGCGATTGCGTACGTTCGTATGGAACGTAGCAACCACTGCGACGGGATGTATGTCCGAGATGTTTTGATGTACACAGCTGAATATTTGGATGTACTTGCGGAGGGTCTCGCCGTCTCTGTGAGGAATCATATGCGAACGACTCGGCTACCCCCGTGGTAGGCACCAACAAACTGATTGCGTAGATCCGCCTTGGAGGAAATAGATCCCTCCGGCAAGTTCATCAGCCAACTCTTCATGTTAGGCTTGAGCGCCAATGTGAAGTACTTGGTGAGCACCTTTTCGTCGCGTCCCCCGGTAGCCTGCACTGCTATGGTTTAGATGACAAGGAACTCTGACGGTCTGTTCTTGTCAGCATACTTGTCCGATAGTTCCAGCTTGAAGGATTTGCTAGAAGGCAATCGGACTTGCCGCTGCTCACGAGTAAAAGCCGGACAAACCAACCTCATAATGTAGGCTATCGGGTGAACCTGGCATTGGCGCGTTAATGACTGGATCTGCGCGTCCATCTGATTAGTGGCGTGTGTCTAGTCCCCTCTAGATGGTGGTGCACGTGTCCTCCTTATGCATGTCCTTCAAGACCTGGCACTGATCCTTCTTCAGTCGCAAGTCGGTCGACACATGGGATAACTCATCGTCCATGTCAGTCCTACGGGCTGATTGATGTCGTGGGGGCGACTACACCGTAGGTGCTCCACCGTCTCTGTGGCCGGTGGTAGGCCTCATCAGGGTCGTATGACGTGCGTGCGAGGTTTCCACCGCATGTGGTTGGTCACGATTCGTGAAGCTGAGCAAACTCTCGATGGTCGCCCTTCACTCTTGAACATTTTCTAGCATGGACGGGAAGTTGAGCAATAGCTGGTCCTGCGCCAGGGCTTCCCTATGGTTTTGGGCAAAAAGCGACGCGAGGCGTGGGTGGTGCTATAACTCGTGGCAATGCGAGAAGGAGCACTTCCGTGCATCATAGGCCGCAACCCATACTTACCAGGAGGTTGTTGAAGATGCTGGCCCTCCACACCCTAAGGTTGGTGTGCATCGGTCTTGTTGACACGCCAGTCGGGGTCGCCTCCCCTGGGGTGTTGATTGCGGTGGTCTTGCAAAGTGCGCGGCCGAGGCGCCACCGTACACTCAATGGTGTTGGTCACGGCATTGGCCGCGTCGTCCGCCGCCGTCATAGTGCCGCCTCCAAACCTCGCCGTTGTGTTCTAGGATGTCACCACAGCTGGACCCGGGTCGTGGTTCGCGGAAGTTTATGTAGTGTTGTGGTTGTGCTCTTCAGCATGAAGAGTGTGATGCACATCCCCGCCTCCGTCGCCTGTAGCTGCCAACGTGGGCAGCCTGGACGAAGACTGAACGGCTGTTGATGCTCCCTGTCCTTGTTCGTCGCCATTGGAGCTTGATGAAGATGGTTGATGAGTTACACTGTGTTGGAGAAGATTCACACACTAAATCCACCGACGAGGCACACCAAAGATGTCGAGGTTCTTAACTAACGATATATGGGATCTGCGGGGATTACGGATGCACAAAGAGCATCACCGACTGCAGCGTACATGTATGGTTTAGATAGGTTCGGGCCGCTAGGAGCGTAAAACCCCACGTCATGTGTTTTGGTGGATTATGAGGATGATCTCAGTACACACGCACTCGCCCGGCAAGGATGCTCGATGGCAGAAGGTGCACGCATGGAATGAATGGGGTTTCGACCCTTCTAAAGGTTACCACAGTGGCTAAATTGGTATTTCAGTGGAAGAATAGTCCAACGACTAACTGCCAAAACTAATGACAAAAGCAACCGTGGGAAATATCTAACTCTGATGGATGGAGATAGACGCATAAAATGCGCCGTGAGGTGGCGCGCTGGCGATGCCTCCTGGCAAGGACTGTCTCTCCTTCTTCGTCGTTCGCCCATCTACCTTCTATTTGCTTGACACACTGCAGGATATGTGTCGTTAAAGCGACTGCATGCCTCTGACAGCGTGGTGCAGTGGAGATCTAGAGGGACCTTACTGTGCGTGGTTGTTGTGTGGATTTCATCCTCCCGGCAAGGTGGCTTACTGGGGCCTTGTTTCTAGTCTTCGCTTGTTCTAGTATGAAGGATGGTGCCGATCAACAGGGTCTTGCCAGTCCTGGGGGCCACAGATGCCTGCGTACAAGTCTGCGTACTAAAGCCCCAATATTTTGTACACCGACACAATCTATGTATTTTCCCAAAACTAAAATTGGGAAAGGCTAAGTTTTTATTTGGTTAAGTAGTGTAATGACCCCCTCTAGACATACTCTGGATCCTACACCCACCGGAGGGGGAATCGATCATGAAGGCCATCTACATCAACCTTGTTGCCTCCATAATGATGTTTGAGTAGTCAATCACAGACCTACCGGTCCATAGGTACTACCTTGATGGCTTCTACTCTCTATGTGATCTTCAATACAATGTGTGTCACGATTCCCGCAGTGATCTATCCGATTTAATCCTCTTTTGCGGTGTGTTAGTTGGGACCCTATGAATTGTGGGTTTATGATTATATTATTCATTGAAAGTAATTGAGTCTTTTCTAAATTCTATTATGCATGATTGTTATGGCTTCATATTTCTCTCTGATATATCCATTTAGTTTAGCCAACTAGATGGATTTATCTTGAGTGGGAGTGGTGCTATGTAGTGGGTTCAATCTTGCGGGGCTCTATATCAAAGTGACACAAGAGGACAAGACATGTATTTGTATTGTTGCTACTAAGGATAAAATGATGGGGTCTAAACATATTGCTTTCCTTACTTTGTCTGCATGTCATCTTGCTCCAAGCATTACACTATTTGTCATGAACTTAATACCTAGAGAGGCAACCAGAAAAGCACTCTCGAAGTAGAGTAATAGTAGTAGATGCACGCAGGAGTCGGTCTATGATACGTCTCCAACGTATCTATAATTTTTGATTGTTTCATGCTATTATCTTGTCAAACTTTGGATGTTTTGCATGCCTTTTATTGGTTTTCTGGGACTAACTTATTAATCTAGTGCCAAGTGCCAGTTCCTGTTTTTTTCCATGTTTTTGACCCCTTTCAGAGGAGGAGTTTGAACGGAGTCCAAACGGAATAAAACTTCCGAAAAAAAAATTCCAGAACGGAAGAAGATCGGGAGACTTGAGAACCAAGGCAGGGGGTCCTCAGGGACCCCACAAGCCCTCATGGCGCGGCCAGGGGGCCCGCGCCTTCCAGGCTTGTGGGCTCCCTCGGCCACGTCTGTCCTCTGGTTTGCGCTTATCTATCCCCAAAAATTCCACAAAAAATCAGGGGAGCATCGTGATCACTTTTCTGCCGCCGCAAGCTTCTGTCTCGCAAGATCCCATCTGGGCACGTCCTGGTGCCCTAACGGAGGGGGGATTCGGACACGGAAGGCTTCTCCATCAACACCATGACCTCTCCGATGATGCGTGAGTAGTTCACCATAGACCTACGGGACCATAGCTAGTAAGTAGATGGCTTTTTCTCTCTCTTGGATATTCAATACAAATTTCTCCATGATCTTCTTGGAGATCTATCCGATGTAATCTTCTTTTGTGGTGTGTTTGTCGAGATCCGATGAATTGTGGATTTATGATCAGATTATCTATGAACTTATTTGAGCTTCTTATGATCTCTCTTATGCATGATTTCATATCCTTGTAATTCTCTTCGAGTTGTGGGTTTTGTTTGGCCAACTAGATCTATGATTCTTGCAATGGGAGAAGTGCTTGGTTTTGGGTTCATACCGCGCGGTGACCTCACCCAGTGACAGAAGAGGTAGCGAGGCACGTATCGTGTTGTTGCCATCAAGGGTAAAAAGATGGGGTTTTCATCATTGGTTTGAGATTATCCCTCTACATCATGTCATCTTGCTTAAAGCGTTACTCTGTTCGTCATGAACTCAATACACTAGATGCATGCTGGATAGCGGTCGATGTGTGGACTAATAGTAGTAGATGTAGAAAGTATCGGTCTACTTGTCTCGGATGTGATGCCTATATGCTAGATCATTGCCTTAGATATCATCATGACTTTGCGCGGTTCTATCAATTGCTCGACAGTAATTTGTTCACCCACCGTGATATTTGCTATTATGAGATAAGCCTCTAGTGAACACTATGGCCCCCGGGGTCTACTCCACGCCATATTTTCAGCCTTACACTTTTTACTTCGTTGCACTTTCCGCCTTCACATCTCACTTTTGCAAACAATCTTGAAGGGATTGACAACCCCTTTGAAGCGTTGGGTGCAAGTTGTTTGTTTTTGCGCAGTTACTTTGGACTTGATGAGGCCCTCCTTCTGGATTGATACCTTGGTTCTCAAATTGAGGGAAATACTTACTGCTCCTGTGCTGCATCACCCTTTCCTCTTCAAGGGAAAAACCAACGCAAATCAGAGAAGTAACAAGAGGAATTCCTACGCGCCAGGGAAGGACTTTTGTTGCCGCAGTAGAAGAATTTTTGGCGCTGTTGCTGGGAGGAAGATCAAGTCAAGAACTCATCCAAGTAAGTGTGGCAAACTCATCTCTTGCATTTACTTTGTTTGCTAGTTGCCTCTCGTTTTCCTCTCCCCCACTTCACCAATTTGCCTTTTTCGTTCGCCTTTTTCGTTCGCCCTTTTTCTCGCCCGCTTCTTGTTTGCTTGTGTGCTTGCTTGCTTGCTGAAGTCACCATGAACGAAAACACCAAACTTTGTGACTTCTCGAATACTAATAATAATGATTTTATTAGTACTCCGATTTCTCCCGCTACTAGTGCGGAGTCATACGAAATCAATGCCGCTTTGCTGAATCTTGTTATGAAAGAGCAATTCTCTGGCCTTCCTAGTGAAGATGCCGCATCCCATCTCAATACCTTCATTGAGCTTTGCGATATGCAAAAGAAAAAATATGTGGATAATGACGTGATTAAATTGAAGCTTTTTCCTTTCTCGTTGCGAGATCGCACAAAACCTTTGTTTTCTTCTTTGCCCAAAAATAGTATCGATTCTTGGGATAAGTGCAAAGATGCTTATATATCCAAGTATTTTACGCCGGCTAAGATCATCTCTCTTCGTAATGATATCATGAATTTCAAGCAACTTGATCATGAACATGTTGCACAAGCTTGGGAGAGAATGAAATTAATGATTAGAAATTGTCCCGCTCATGGCTTCAGCCTTTGGATGATTATTCAAATATTTTACGTTGGCTTGAATTTCGCTTCGAGAAATATCTTGGACTCCGCCTCAGGTGAAACGTTCATGGAAATCACGTTAGGAGAAGTCACAAAGCTCTTAGACAACATCATGACAAATTACTCTCAATGGCACACTGAAAGGTCACCTACTAGTAAAAAGGTACACGCTATAGAAGAAATTAACTCATTGAGTACTAAGATGGATGAGTTAATGAATTTGTTTGCTAGTAGAAGTGCTCCTTTGGATCCTAATGATTTGCCTTTGTCTTCTTTGATTGAGTGTAGCAATGCTAGCTTGGACGTTAATTTTGTTGGTAGGAATAACTGTGGCAACAACAATGCTTTTAGAGGAAGGATCAATGATGTTCTTATTAATGCAAATAGGAACTATGTACCCGTGGATTTCATTGTGCTTGACATTGATTGCAATCCTACATGCCCTATTATTCTTGGTAGACCTTTCCTAAGGACTATCGGTGCTATCATCGATATGAAGGAAGGGAATATTAGATTTCAAATTCCTTTAAGGAAGGGCATGGAACACTTTACTAGAAAGAAAATAAGATTGCCTTATGAATCCATGATGAGGGCTACTTATGGTTTGAGCAACAAAGACGACGATACGTGATTCTATCGCTACTATGCCTACCTAAGGGCGTTAAACAATAGCGCTTGTTGGGAGGCAACCCAATGAATTTATATTTTTCCTTCTTTTTTGTTGTGATTGTGTTTTTTGTGTTTATTTTTGTGTTTGAGGTAAGAAAAACCTTTATGATTGGTCTTGGTAATGGTTGTTTGATCTTGCTGGAAAAAGACAGAAACTTTTCGCTCACGAGATGATTTTTCATTTTTATCCAGAAAGAGTTGTTGAGTTGATTCTTTTTGATTCTGATTGATATGATGTTTCCCTAGACCTTCGTAATTTTTCAGATTTTTGAGGTACAACAGGTATACGAAGTATACGGATTGCTACAGACTGGTCTATTTTTGACAAACTCTGTTTTTATTGAGTTGGTTGCTTGTTTTGATGAAACTATGGTTAGTATCGGCGGGGGGGAGGGGGTACTAGCCATGGAAAAGTGAGAATACAGTAGCTCATCATCAATATGGATGGAATTCAAGTTTGCTATAGTATCAAAAGAAGTGGTAGTTTGCTTTCTTGTACTAATGTTATCACAAGTTTCTGTTTAAGTTTTGTGTTGTGAAGTTTTCAAGTTTTGGGTGACGTTCTCATGGACAAAGAGATAAGGAGTGGAAAGAGCTCAAGCTTGGGGATGCCCAAGGCCCCCCAAGCGACACCAAAAAGCCTAAGCTTGGGGATGCCCCGGGAAGGCATCCCCTCTTTCGTCTTCAATCCATCGGTAACATTAATTGGAGCTATATTTGTATTCACCACATAATATGTTTTTTGCTTGGAGCGTCTTGTATCATAGGAGTCTTTTCTTTTTGTTGTGTCACAATCATCCTTGATGCACACCTTTTTGAGAGAAAGAGACACACACTCATCGTGATTTTGCTAGAATGCTCATAGTGCTTCACTTATATCTTTTGAGCTAGATACTTTTTCTCTAGTGCTTCACTTATATCCTTTGAGCTAGATACCTTTTGCTCTTGTGCTTCACTTATATCTTTAGAGCACGGCGGTGCGTGATTTGGTAGTTGGCCTATGCTATGAAAGTAGTCCCATGTGCTAGGTACCCAAAGAGGATGCAAAAACCTCCATCTTCATGTGCATTGAGTAGAAATAAAAGTTTCGATTCCTCTCAATTAGTTTCCACACATGGATTCAGGAAATATTAAAAGCTATGTTAGTAGGGTGTTGTGAATCTAGAAATACTTGTGTTGAAGTTAGTGATTCCCGTAGCATGAATGTATGGTGAACCGCTATGTCAGGAAGTCGGAGCATAATTGATCTATTGATTGTCATCCTTTGTGTTGGGGTCGGGATCGCGCGATCGTTTACGCCTACCAACCCTTCCCCTCGAAGTATGCGTTTAGCACTTTGTTTTGATTACTAATAAAAACTTCCGCAACAAGTATGTGAGTTCTTTATAACTAATGTTGAGTCCATGGATTAGATGCACTTTCACCTTCCACCATTGCTAGCCTCTCTAGTGCCGCGCAATTCCCGCTAGTGCACAAACCCACCAAACTCCTTCCTCAAAACAGCCACCATACCTACCGACTATGGTATTTTCATAGCCATTCTGAGATATATTGCCATGCAACCACCACCATTCCGTCTCATGACTTGTGCCGTCACTCTCATATTGCCATTGCATGATCATACTAGATCGTTGCACATCCCGGTACACTGCCGGAGGCATTTCCTATGGAGTCATCATCATTGTGATCTTTGAGCTTTGAGTAACTAAAAGTGTGATGCTCATCATTATTAGAGCATTGTCCCATCTGAGGAATTAAAAAAAAAGAGGCCAAAGAGCCCAAAGACAAAAAAAAGAGAAAAGAGAAAAAAAGAGAGGCCTAAGAGCACAAATAAATATCAAAAAAATGAGAGAAAAAGAGAGAAGGGACAATGCTACTATCTTTTTCCACACTTCTGCATCATATTAGCACCATGTTCTTCATGATTGAGAGCTTCTTGCTTTGTCACTACCATATGCTAGTGGGAACCTTTTATATAACTTTGCTTGTATTTTCCAATGATGGGCTTCCTCAAAATTGCCCTATGTCTTCATGAGCAAGCAAGTTGGATGCACACCCACTAGTTTTCCCTATTGAGCTTTCACATACTTATAGCTCTAGTGCATCTCTTGTATGGCAATCCCTACTCATTCACGTTGATATCTATTGATGGGCATCTCCATAGACAATTGATATGCCGAGTCAATGTGACCATCTCCTCCTTTTTGTCTCACAACCACCACCACACTCTATTCCACCTATAGTGCTACATCCATGGCTCGCGCTCATGTATTGCGTGATAGTTATAAAAAGTTTGAGAAAGTAAGAGTGCGAAAACAATTACTTGGCCAATTCCGGGGTTGTGCATGATTTACATTAGTTGTGTGAGGATGATGGAGCATAGCCAGACTATATGATTTTGTAGGGATAACTTTCTTTGGCCTTGTTATTTTGAAAGTTCATGACTACTTTGCTAGTTTGCTTGAAGTATTACTGTTTTCATGTCAATAGCAAACTATTGTTTTGAATCTTACGGATCTGAACATTGATGCCATGTGAAAGAAGTTGCAAAGGACAACTATGCTAGGTAGCATTGCACATCAAAAGTTCATTCTTTATCACTTCCCTAATCGAGGACGAGCAGGAGTTAAGCTTGAGGATTATTGATACGTCTCCAACGTATCTATAATATTTTATGGTTTCATGCTATTATCTTGTCAAACTTTGGATGTTTTGCATGCCTTTTCTTTATTTTCTGGGACTAACTTATTAGTCCAGTGCCAAGTGTCAGTTCCTGTTTTTTCCATGTTTTTGACCCCTTTTAGAGGAGGATTTTGAACGCAGTCCAAACGGAATAAAACTTCCGAAAAGATTTTTCCGAAACGGAAGAACATCGAGAGACTTGAGAACCAAGGCAGGGGGTCCTCGGGGACCCCCAAGCCCTCATGGCGCAGCCATGGGGCCCGCGCCGTCTAGGCTTGTGGGCTCCCTGGGCCACCTCTGCCCTAGGGTTTGCGCCTATATATCCCCAAAAATTCCACAAAAAATCACGGGAGCATCGTAATCACTTTTTCGCTGCCGCAAGCTTCTATCTCCGCAAGATTCCATCTGAGCACGTCCTGGTGCCCTGTCGGAAGGGGGATTCGGACAAGGAAGGCTACTCCATCAACACCATGACCTCTCCGATGATGCGTGAGTAGTTCACCATAGACCTACGGGTCCATAGCTAGTAACTAGATGGCTTCTTCTCTCTCTTGGATCTTCAATACAAAGTTCTCCATGATCTTCATGGAGATCTATCCGATGTAATCTTCTTTTGCGGTGTGTTTTTCAAGATCCGATGAATTGTGGATTTATGATCAGATTATCTATGAATCTTATTTGAGTTTCTTCTGATCTCTCTTATGCTTGATTTCATATCCTTGTAATTCTCTTCGAGTTGTGGGTTTTGTTTGGCCAACTAGATCTATGATTCTTGCAATGGGAGAAGTGCTTGGTTTTGGGTTCATACCGTGTGGTGACCTCACCCAGTGACAGAAGGGTAGCGAGGCATGCATCGTGTTGTTGCCATCAAGGGTAAAAAGATGGGGTTGTCATCATTGGTTTGAGATTATCCCTCTATATCATGTCATCTTTCTTAAAGCGTTACTCTGTTAGTCATGAACTCAATACACTAGATGCATGCTGGATAGCGGTCGATGTGTGGAGTAATAGTAGTAGATGCAGAAAGTATCGATCTACTTGTCTCGGACGTGATGCCTATATGCTAGATCATTGCCTTAGATATCGTCATGACTTTGTGCGGTTCTATCAATTGGTCGACAGTAATTTGTTCACCCACCGTGATATTTTCTATTATGAGAGAAGCCTCTAGTGAACACTATGCCCCCCAGGGTCTATTCCACACCATATTTTCACCCTTACACTTTTTACTTCGTTGCACTTTCCGTCTTCAGATCTCACTTTTGCAAACAATCTTGAAGGGATTGACAACCCCTTTGAAGCGTTGGGTGCAAGTTGTTTGTTTTTGCGTACGTACTTTGGACTTGACGAGGCCCTCCTTCTGGATTGATACCTTGGTTCTCAAACTGAGGGAAATACTTACTGCTCCTGTGCTGCATCACCCTTTTCTCTTCAAGGGAAAAACCAACACAAATGAGAGAAGTAACAAGAGGAATTCCTACGCGCCAGGGAATGACTTTTGTTGCCGCAGCAGTCTACTTGTTTAAGGACATGATGTCTATATACACATAGTCATTACCGTGAATAACATGTCATAACTATGCGCAATTCTGTCAATTGCCCAACAGTAATTTATTTACCTATCATAAGATATGTTCGAGAGAGAAGCCTCTAGCAAAAACTATGGCCCCTGGGTCTACTTAGTCTTATTGTTCAAAACTCAGTTACTTTGCTACACTTTTGTTACTTTTGTTATTTATATCATCTATTTATCACAATTAATCCTTGCAAGTAACGAATTCAAGGAGCTTGACGACCCTCTTTCCCGTGTTGGGTGAAAGTGTTTAGTTTTGGGTGTGTATGTGCTCACCACGAGAGTTTGCTTGGTTCTCCTGATGGTTAGATAACCTCGATTCTCCTTTAGGGGACTTCTTATCTCTAGTATACTACATCTCCCCTCTTGTTCGGGCAAAAAACCCAACGCAGTTTGCAAGTAGCCAGAACAATTTATGGCGCTGTTGCCGGGGAGACATCATCAAATTCTTAGTAGGTACCTAACACAAACTATAATTTACTTGTTCTACTTTATACTTGCCTAGTATGCTATCCTTATGTTTGACACCAGAAGAGAAAGTAAAAAAATCTAATATAAATGGATCCTCACCTGATTTCTAATCTTTTCAAACTTGTTGCATGTTGTAAACTAATAACAAATAATGAAGAAGTGATAAATGAAACTACCATTAGGATACATTTATTAAATGAAAATAATTATTGCATTGTAGTTAGTATAAATTCTATGAAGTCAGTTGTACTAATGATCATGATTGGGGTGTTAATCATGAAGATTCTTGTGATCTTCAAAATTCATTTGAGCTTCATGACGAATCTACTGTTGATTATGATATTTGCAACACTACTAAAAGTGAGTTTGGAAGAGCACCAACTCTAGGTAATAATGATACCACTACTTTGGAGGATGATCGATCTTACGAAACTATTGATAAAAGTGGATTTGGAGAGGTCGCGACTTTGGTTGATGTTAATCCCATTACCTTGGAAGACTATAAGACTTGTATGCATATGGATCATAAATATAAGGTTTTAAATGATAGTTATATTGTTGAGTTTGAGTATGATCCTACATTTAATTATTATGAGAGAGGCAAATATGGTTATATGAATTTGCATGCCATCCATTTATCTCTCTTTGTTTTGAAATTTTTAATGCTTCATTCTTCTTATTTTCGTATGCTAGATACTAATTCCTTTGATAATTTGTTAGACTTAGATGTGTTTTTCACATGCTTTATGATGATCTTTTTGTGCTTCAATTCTTGTCTTTTATGTGAGCATCATCATTATCCCAAGCCTATCTTCTTGGGTATAAAGAAAGAGCTTGTTGGGAGAAAACCCAATATTTCATGTTTTGTGTGTTGGCATGACTGTTTCTACTATAATGATTGTGTTTTTGTGTTATTATTAGTGTTTCTGCCAAGTAAAGCCTTTGGGATGATTTGAAGATAGTAGATTTGATCCTGTGCAAAAACAGAAACTTTTATGTCGAGTCTAGAATTTGTCTAATTTTACTGGAATATACTTTTGATATGATTTCTTACACACTATTAGTATACAAATTACCCAGTTTCCTATTTTTTACGAATTTTAGGAGTTAAATAAGTATGGTATTATTTCTGATCATTAGACACTCTTCTATTTCAGATAGATTCTGTTTTTCCTTGCATAGTTGTTTTTTATGATGTTATGGGTTATATTGGGGGGTATAAGTCATGAAGACTTTAGAATACACTATCTTTTGCAATAATTACTTATGAATGGATTTACAGAATTACCTAAACTTATGATCTGCCTATTATATTAACGGGTCTCAAGAGGTTTCTATTGAGTTTTGTGTGGTGAAGTTTTCAAGTTTTGGGTGAGGCAATAATGGATGACAAAACAAGGAGTGGAAAGATCCTAAGGTCAGGGCTTCCCAAGGCAACCCGAGGAAATAATCAATGATGACCCGAGCATTTAAGCTTGGGGATGCACCAGATGGTATCTCGTTTTCCGTCTTCATTCTATCGGTATGTCACTTGGAACTATATTTTTTCATCACATGATATCAGTTTTGCTTGGAGTGTCATGTATTATAGTTTACTTTTATTTTAGTTTGCCACAATCATTTGAGAGAGACACAAGTTCATCATAATTTCTTAGAATACTTGATATGCTTCACTTATATCTTTTGAGCTAGGCACTTTCTCTAGTTCTTCACTTATATCTATTAGGACACAGTGGTGTTCACATCATAGAGAAAAGTTTGTACTTCCATGCTTTAGTTAAATCTTTTTGAGAGTCTGAGAAATAGGAACGGTAATGTGCACGTGTTATAAGACTAGTCCAAAAAGGATGTATATTCATGGGGATATAATAAAAACTTTCATGTAACTCATCATAAAAAGAGATGTGTGGGTTAATTATATTGATGTAGTAATATGAAAGGGCATGAGTACATGATCATTGGTTAATAGAAATATCAGTATTAAACCTTGTTATTTGTTACTCATATGAATAGTGTTTATGGCATGGTGATGAGGTGTGAGCATTCTTATAGCTGATTGAAATCCTATCGTGTTGTTCGAGTTGGGGGCGCGCGATGGTTAACTCCTAACAACCTCGTCCCAAGGGGCATGAAGTAGTACTTTGCTTGAAGAGATCTACTAGGTTTTACATGAAAGTACGTGAGTTCCATAGGACTAATATGAATCCATGGTTATACACACTCTCACCTCTCCACAATTTGCGAGCCTCCTCGATATCGTGCATTGCCCATTCTCCCTTGAGAGTCGGTGTAGCCTTCGTCTTTGCATCCAAACCCCATGATATGATACACTCTATCACACATAAGCTACCCTATATCTTCCTCAAAACACCCACCATACCTACTGACACGTCTTCAACGTATCTATAATTTGTAAAGTATCCATGCCATATTTACCAATGTTTAAAATATTTTTATATGGTTTTGATGCACTTTATATGATTTAATTGGAACTAACCCGGACTAACGATGTTTTCAGCATAATTACCGTGGTGTTGTTTGTGCGCAGAAAATAAAAGTTCTCGGAATTGCCTAAAAAATTTTGACGTTTTTTTCTGCAATATATAAGAAATACTGGAGCAAAGAACTATTGGAGGGGTCCACCAGTTGCTCCCAAGGCAACATGGCGTGCCCATCCTCCTAAGGAGCGCACAGTTACCTTGGGACCACCCCATGGCTCAGTTTGGCATGATTCAAATGCTGGAAACTCCTATAAATAGAGAAACCCTCAAAAATAAACCTAGAACCTCCGCTCCGCCGCTACAATCCTATGTTCTAAAGCGATCTCATATGTAACCCTGCTCTGCCCTCCTGCAGAAGGGGGAAATCATCATCGGAGGTCATCTTAATCATCCCGGCAATATCCATGATGAAGAGGGAGTAGTTCACCCTTGGTGCTGAGGGTATGTACCAGTAGCTATGTGTTTTAAATCTCTCTCTCGTGTTCTTGAGATGTCACAATATTGATGTATTACGGGCTTTGTTAATATATTTTGATCATATGGTGTTCTTTCCTGGCTATCTTGTTATGATGAATTGAATATGTCCCTTTGAGGGTTTTTTCATGACAGATTTAATATTGGATATCAGATCACTTGATGTATGTTTTGTATGTGGATACCTGTGGTGACAATGGGGTGTTCTATTGGTTAGCTTGATATATGTTTTGGTATTCGACTTTTGGATTCCGATGGTGACAGGGGGGTAGTCTATGCATATGGGGGTTGATACACGTTCTTGTCCTACTTTGTCCGATAGAAATCTTAGGCTACTCTTTGAAGTTCTTTGTGTTTGATTGAATATGATGAATTTGAAACTCTGTGATGCATGTCGAATAATTAACCCACAAATACTTGAGGTGACATTGAAGTATCGAGGTGAAATTAGGGTTGATTGTTTTGTATCATAGGTGTTATTCTAGTACATACTCTAGGGTTGTTTGTGGCACATAAAGGAATGGCTCAATAATTGATAGAAAAAAATAACTTTGAGGTGGTTTTGCTGCATTCAACAATTTCGTCTTATGTTCTTCGCTATATATGAACTTTCAAGTGATTCCTTATCGCACATTGAGAGATGATCATATGATTCTATTATGTTAGCATTGTTGAGAGATTACACTAGTAAAAGTATGAACCCTATGACTTAGTCCCAAGAATTTTAATACCGTTTATGATCACTTTTATTACCTATTACCTTGCTATTTTTTTGTATTTTCATTTCAAAAACCTACTTATACTATCTATACTACACTTGTATCACCATCTCTTCGCAGAACTAGTGCATCTATACAATTTTCCATTGTATTGGGTGTGTTGGGGATACAAGAGATTTCTTGTATTTGATTGCAGGGTTGTTTGAGAGAGACCATCTACATCCTACACCTCCCATGGATTGATAAACATTAGGTCAGCCCCTGTGTCCCCTGCGTCGCAAGACCCGTGCGAGTTAGGGTAAAACCCAACCTGTCGTCGGATCTCCGCGTCGCCGCTGCCGGAGGGCCGGCCGGCAAATCTACGTCAAGGCCCTGGGAAAGCGGCGGCGAGGCAGTTTCTCTCTTTCCTCGCCCCAATCGCCGCCCTGAATCCGCCCGCCTCCCTCCAGATCTGGTGTCCGGCAGCGCCGGTGGCCTCCACTGGCAACCAGTGCGGCCTTCATGGCGGCGGCACCCGCAGACTCGTGTGGACCTTCAGCGGCTAGATGGGGACCTATTTTAATCTGGATGGGAACCTTCACCGGTTGGCTGTCTTGCTCTTCGGTCGGCCTCTGTCGCGGTCCAGATGCTAGCTAGAGATTGGTTTCCGAGCTTCCGACCGGTGGAGGGGCTCGGGTGGTCGTTCTTGGACCTAGGGGTCCTCTTACGTCAAGATGAAGATCTTCTTGACATCTGTCCTTCTGATCTGAACGGAGTGTCGGGTTCTGGAAGGCTCTGCTGGTAAACTCCCATGGGTGTGTTATGCCTGGAGACTGCTGGATCAGGTGGGATTAGGTCGTGCCCATTAGATCTCCGTTAAAGTGGGAGCGGCAAAAAGCTCTATAGTTTGTTGCCATAACGAGCTATGTTTTGCTCCATGGTAAAGTCAGAGGCGGCGAATGTCATGGAAGCCGAGGTTGGAGGACTGATAATGGTGATTGGATCCTACGGCATTGAGAAACTTTCTTGGATTTTTGGGATTCGTAATAGTTGTATGTAAGTGGGGGCGACAACTCTTGTGAATGTTCACGGTCTTACCTTTTAGGATGAAAATCCAAGCCTTGTCTTAATTGATTGTTCCTTGCAATGACCTTGTTGATGTCACTGTTTTTTAGAGGGGGCTATCTTCATGGTGAAAATCAACATATACGATCGGGTGACGACATCATTTTCACTATTTCCTTCTTTGAGGCGTCACCTTTGGAGAATTTGAACCTCAGGTGTTGTTTTGGTGGTGGTTGTACTACTCCCGGAAAGACTAGAACTCTATACTGGAGCTTTATTTTTTTAGCTCCTTCTTCTTCTTGTTTGTGTTTTGTGCATCCGTAATGCTAATAGGGCATTGCGTTGTTGTAGAGGCTGGGTGTAATCGGTATCTTCGCGATATTAGTATATTCCCTTGAAGGGAAATTTGGTGCTATCCTACAAAACTCTGCACTTGGAGTCCCAACAACGTCTACAAGAATAAAGTTGTGTAGTAGACACCAAGTTCTTTTGTGGCACCGTTGCCTGGGAGTAAGTGCTTGAAGGTATATCTTTATATCTCACAACTAAATCTTTTATTTTCTTGTTTATCACTAGTTTGGCTTATAAAAAGCAAACTACAAAAAAATGGAATTGAGGTGGCCTCAAATGCTTCATCTTTATAATGTCTTTCGTGAAAATGATGGTTTGGAAAATTGTGCCAAAATGCTAGAACAAGAATTTAACAAAATGTTTGACGTTAAATCCTTGAATGATAAGCATGATTGCAATGTTGTTAGTATGAATTCTATGAATATACATGATGCTAGTGATATGCAAAGACACAAGCTTGGGGATGCTATGTTTGATGAAGATGATATTTTTAGTCACTCAAGTTTTGATGAGCAAATTTATTATGATGATGGCGTACCTCATATCTATTATTATTGTGGTTATGACATGTATGCTATAAATAGTAATGATAACCATGAAACTTTTCATTGTGATTTTAATATTCAATATGGTTATGTCAATCAAGTGCCTCATGATAGTTATTTTCTTGAGTTTGCTCCCACTACTATGTATGAGAAGAAAAATGCTTATGTGGAGAGTAATGGAAATTCTATGATTATGGATCATGAAAAGAATGATTTATGAGATAGTTATATTGTTGAATTCCTTCATGATGCTACTGAATTATTATGAGAGAGGAACATATGCTTGTAAATATTTCAATAATTTTGAAGTTGTGCTTGTGTTGTCTTCCAATGCAAGTTAATTATAGCTACAATAAATTTTTTGATTACAAAATACCTATGCATATGAAGTGGTTTAGATTTATATGTGCTTGCCATGTGATTCATGATGCTCTCTTGCATGTTTCAATTACTATTCTTATGTGAGCATCATTGAAATCATCATGCCTATCTAAAAGACATTAAAGAAAAATAATTGTTGGGAGACAAACCAACATTTATACTTCTGTTTTTGTGTGTCACATCATTAAGATACTGTAAAATATCATGTTTTGTATCTTTTATTTCAATAACGTGCCAAGTAAAGCCTTTGGGATAGTGTGGATACTTGTTGATTTAATTTTGTGCAAAAACAGAAACTTTTGCGTGTAGTATACGAATTATGAGATTTGTCTGGCGAGTCAAGATGTTTTGAAATTTTAACAAAAGTTTTATATGCAAATTTTCTATGTTTTCCTAATTTTTCAGAATTTTCAAAGGGAGGTAAGTATGGTTTTATTTCAGATCTTTACAAACTGTTCTCTTTTTGACAGATTCTGTTTTGCATGAATAGTTTGCTTGTTTTTGAGTTTCTATAGCTTATATTTAGTGATATAAATTATGGGATTGATATAATACATTAGCTATTACGTGATAACACTTATGAGTCTTGTCTTGGCAGCACCTAAGTTAATGATCAATCTTTATTACACCAACCCATCTTATGATGTTCGATTAAATTTTGTGTGATTGAGGTTTTCAAGTTTTGGGTGAGATATCGATATGAGGAGAATAAGGAATGGCAAGACCCTAATCTTGGGGATTTCCAAGGCACCCCAAGGTAATATCCAAGGAAAACTCAAGCGTCTAAGCTTGGGGATGCCGCGGAAGGCACCCCCTCTTTTGTCTTCAACATTATAGGTATATCTTACTTGGAGCTACATTTTTATTCGTCACATGATATGTGTTTAGCTTGGAGCATCATTTTATTTTATTAGACTTTGCTTGATTTTATTTATAATCATTCTTTTAAATAAAAATTACGAAGAATTGCCTTGAGGATGCTTGAATTACATGTTAGATATGTACTGTAGAAAAACATAAACTTGCGTTGTTCTATTTGTATTTATTTATTTTACAGGAACGTGTGAAGTTCACGAAATTTTGACACGGTACTTTCATACTGATTCTTTATGATTTCCTAAATTTTCATAATTTTTGGATTTACATAAGTATACTTTTGAGATGAATTTCTATAGATTTCTTTGTTTGGACAAATTGCGGCCATAGTTTTGTTAGGTAGTTATCCTGTAGTTTTCATGACTTACATTGATAGATATAAATTGTGGAAATGGTAGTATACAATACCTAATGTTTGAAATTTATTATGTAACTTGTCGCAACACATGAAGTGTATATTTTTTCTTGGATGTACTAACCTATATCATGAGTTCTTTTCAAGTTCTATTTGGATGAATATTTTGAGACTTAGGTGAAACCGGGAAATGAGAGGAATTAACAAGACAAAAAATATCAACATTGGGGATTTTGAAGGCTCCCCAAGTCAATATTACAAGAAGTCTCAAGCACTTAAGCTTGGGGATGCTACGCATCCCACCTCTCTTCGTCAACAAATATCCTTTAGCCTATGTTGATCTTAAGTGTTTATTTGTTCACATGATATGTGCTATTCTTGGAGTGTCTTTGTATACTTTGATTTTTGAAATAAATCTTATATCTAGGAATCTTTTTAGAGAGATTCTTAACATATCTAATTAATAGTTTGACTACTCATTGATCTTCACTTATATATTTTGAGAGTAATTTGATGTTTACTCTTGTGCTTCACTTATATCCTAAAACTAAGTTATGAATAGATGAAATATAATAAATCTTAAATTATCAATGTGATTTATCCTTAGTAGTAGTTTCATGTCTGGTTTAGAAAGTAAAATCTATTGAGGTTTGACAATCGTGATATTGGTCATACAAGCAATTCATGAATGATTAGTATAAGAAAGAGAACATTCACATACAAATATATTATATTGGACATATTTTATGATTGTGAATAGACATTTTTTTATTTTCAACCTTGATCAAATTGTTTAAGTTGGACAAGGAAGACAATGTAATTCTTATGTTTGGGTATATTTGCATAGAAGTTATATTATTATAGATCCTCCAACATCGGGTGCTTGTTTACAACCTTTTGCTAGACAAAACTCCGTACTAAGTAGATATACTACTTATGCATCCAAATCCTTGAGCAAAATTTCTTCAATAATATTCCACATACATACCTATATATGGTATTTCACTATCATTCTAAGTAAATTGACATGTGCCACCTCTAAAACCTTCAAATAAACATCCGTTTTGTGTGCCCTTATAGCTCAAGTAGCGCTCGGAGAGGTTTGTATCTTCCATGCTACGCGTGTTATTCTCATGATGAGTGTTTATTCACTTGTCGTTAAGCAAGATAGGCTGGTTAACAGGATATAAAGACATGACATAATATAAAAAAATAAATAAACAAGAACTCCCCAAGGAAGTTTATTGTATGAAGGGCACCCGTGGATGCGGTTAGCCATGGAATGTGTTTGAATGGTTGAGGGGGGTAAAATTTCAATTCTATATGGGAACCACCAATTCTAAGGCACACCACCTAAAATATATTCATTTCTGTTTTAAGCGATGAGCTCTTGCACCTGTACAAATCCTTGCTTCCCTTCACGAATGGGCAATCTATTTACTTTTATGTTATGTACTTTCATGTTATTTAATTTTCATGTCGAGTCAACATCTTATTCCAACCTCAATCTTTTAGTTGGCAATCATGATGTGGCAGGGAAACATCGAGGCATATATACCCGATCAAATATATTTGATCATGAGTCATTATTGTTAACAATTATCTTTATGATAAGTGTGTTGGGAGGCGAACATTAAGCCCCTAACTTTATATGTGTTTAATGAATGTTGTTTATTCTAACAATATGCTTTGACTATTAGCAATCATAGAAGACTATATGTTCATTATGTATGTGGAGCTCTTACTTAGACTTTGCTGAAAATAAGATGCATTGAAATTTTTTGGTGACTAAGAACTTAGGTTGTTAAGTTTCAAGAGAATGCATTCTTTGAACCATGACATGTGAATTTATTGCTACTCTACAATGTTAGTTTTATGAGAAATAGTTACTATCTATGACGCTAGAAAAGTGACTGAAATTATCATTGATCAAAATTATACCCTATGCTAGCATTCACACTTCATAAATTACTTCTTTTATCATTTACCTACTCGAGGACGGGTAGGAAATAAGCTTGGGGATGCTGATACGTCTCCAATGTATCAATAATTCATGAAGTATTCATGCCATATTTACCCATGTTTACAATATTTTTATATGGTTTTGATGCATTTTATATAACTTAAGTGGAACTAACCTGGACTGATGTTGTTTCCAACAGAATTACTATGGTGTTGTTCTGTGCAGAAAATAAAATTTCTTAGAATCGCCCCAAACTTTTTGACGATTTTATGTGGAACATATAAGAAGTACTGGAGCGAAGAACCACCAAAGGGGCCACCATTAGCACCCAAGGCAACAGGGTGCGGCCACCCCCCTACGACGCGCTCTTTTACCTAGGGACCACCCCGTGGATCTATTTATCGTGATTCCAAAGCTGAAAATTCTATAAATAGAGAAACACTTAGAAATAAACCTAGAAATTCCGCTCCACTAACGCACACCTCTGTTTTGAAGCGCTCTGATCTGTAGCCCTGTTCCGGCACCCTACCGAAGGGGGCAGTTAAAACCAGAGGCCATCTTTATCATTTCGACGGTCTCCATGTCAAATCAGGGGTCGTTCACCCTTGGGGCTAAGGGTATGTACGAGTAGCTATGTGTTTGATCCCTCCCTCTCTCTGACACACGTGTTCTTGAGATGTCATGATCTTGATGTATCACGGGATTTGTTAATATAGTTGGATCATATGGTGTTCTTCCCTTGCTTTCTTGTTGTGATGAATTAGATATTTCCCTTTGAGATTCCGTTATGTCGGATTGAATATTGGATTTGAGATCACTTGATGTATGTCTTACATGTGGATACCCGTGGTGACAATGGTTGTTCTATGGATTCACTCGATATATGTTTTGGTACTCAACTTTGAAAGGACGTGGATGTCGCCTAGAGGGGGGTGAATAAGCGCTTTAAAATAATTACGGTTTAGGCTTGAACAATTGCGGAATAAAACTAACGCTTAATTTTTCAAGCACAAAACCTAAAACAACTAGGCTCACCTATGTGCATCAACAACTTATGCTAAGCAAGATAAACAACTAAGTGATAGCAAGATATATAACAAGAAACAATATGGCTATCACAAAGTAAAGTGCATAAGTAAAGAGCTCGGGTGAGAGATACTAGGCACGTGGGGATGATGATGGATCCCGAAGTTCACACCCTTACGGATGCTAATCTCCGTTTGGAGTGGTGTGCAGGCACAATGCTTCCCAAGATGCCACTTGGGCCACCGTAATTTCCTCACGCCCTCGCAGAATGCAAGATGTCGTTATTCCACTAAGGGACGCTTGAGAGCGGTCACCGAACCCGTACAAACAAGGTTAGGGCAATCTCCACAACTTAATTGGAGGCTCCCAACAAGACCACGAAGCTTCACCACAAAGGCATATGGATTCGAGGTGACCACAAATGCTCGGGGCAATCTTTGGAGACCCCGACGCTTGCCCGGAGCTTTAAACCACAATGATTGAGCTCCGAGGCACCACCAAGCTTCTAGGACGCCAAAGCATCCACAAAGAACAATATCTAGGGTAACAAGTACCAAAGGGTAATAAGGTTCTCATACTTCACTTCCATGTATCACCGTGGAGAACTCAAACCTATGCACCAAATGCAATGGCAAGGGCACAGAGAGTGCCCAAGTCCTTCACTCCCAAATCCCACCACAACAACTAATGCTATGGTGGAAAATGAGAGAAAGAACAAAGAAGAACACCAACAACTCCAAGAACTAGATCCAAGGGGTTCCACTCACTTAGAGGAGAAAGTGATTGGTGGAAATGTGGATCTAGATCTCCTCTCTCTTTTCCCTTGAAAAGGAGCAAGAATAATTGGAGGGACTGAGAGTTAGCAAGCTCAAAGAAGGTCAATAATGCAGAAAGAACACGAGATCAACGGATAAGAACCATTGGGGAATAAGACCCCATTTGTGTAGTGGGGGAAAGAATCCAACCGTTACCCCCACTTACAGCCCGAGCAAAGCGGTACTACCGCTGCTAGGGGAGGTACTACCGCTGCCACGTGCGATACTACCGCTGCCTGGTGCGGTAATACCGCACGCGCGGTAGTGGCAGAGGGAGGAACTACTGCACGGGGAAACGAGCGGTAGAACCACTAGAGCGGTACTACCGCATGCCCTTACGGCACTACCGCAGGGTAGTATCCAACTGCCATAGGAGGTACATGAAAGTAAAACATTACTTTCGTGTCAACCTCCACTGAGGCTACGACTGTGAAAAAAATCCGACACGGTAGTACCGTACATGGTTGCGGTACTAACGCCCGAGGGCGGTAGTAAAAAACCATGTATTCTCTTTACAGAACAGAAGTACCACCCAAGTGGTACTACCGTGGTACCGAGTAGTACTACCGCATGTTTAGAGAAACATAGCTCTAACACTAAAACTGCCATAACTTTCGCATACATGCTCCGTATCGAGCAAACTCAAGCTTGTTTGATTGAGGACGACAAGAGCTATCCAAACACTTACCTCTCTCAATGAAGAACCGGCAAAAACGTCCAACATCCAAAACATCATAGAAGATGCATATGGACTCTGTTTTCGATGAACTCGAGCTTGTCATGAAGATGACCATAAGCTCTAAAACTCACAAAGAGAAACACCAAAAAAGAAGCAAGAAATATGATGCAAGGATGCAAATGGTTTGAGATCTCAAGGGACGATATGATCAAGCTACTTACTTGAGATCCCCCTTGACAATACGACAACCTATCCTAAAATAGAAAACCAATCAAGGCAAACCTATACCTTGCACCTAGTCCTCTTGAGCTAGATGACGATGATCTTGCCTTCCTCAAGATGGACCACCTTTCTTGATTGTGTTGGTTTGATGAAGACTAGTTTATTTCTCCCCCATACTCACTGTGCGTGAGGCACTCTTTAGCACATCTTCACAAGTCCATTTCCACCACAATGGACGACAAGCTTCAAGCATGATATCTTCATGATGCTCCACTTGAACTTGCACACCACAATCTTGATGACAATCACCACTTGATGTCATACTTCATAGGTTGAATGAGATCTTCCTCTTGACACAAACCCATGGAAACACACCTAACCCCACATAGAACTCTCACGAAGACCATGGGTTAGTACACAAAAGCGTTATGGACAATGCTTACCATACCATGCGATCACTTGATCCCTCTCGGTACATCTTGTACGCTTTATGTGTTGCTCATCTTGATTTACTCTTTGCTTAGTCTTCATCAACCTTGTGTCTTTATGACCAATCTTTGGATAATACCTTGAATACCAACTTGGTCATCATATAAACTCCTTGAAACCAACAGATGGAGTTCAAGAAGTGCCTATGGACCAATACTTCGAATATAACTTAAGGCAACCATTAGTCCATAGGGATTTTTGTCAATTACCAAAACTACATACGGAGAAATATGCTCTAAATAACTTGCGCATTCCCGTGGTGACAATGGGGTAACCTATGCATATGGGTTGATACACGTTCTTGTCCTACATGTTTGGGAACGTCGCATGGGAAACAAAAGTTTTCCTACGCACACGCAATACCTATCCATGGTAATGATCATCTACGAGAGGGGAGAGTGAATGTACATACCATTGTAGATCGCTAAGAAAAAGCGTATATAACGCGGTTGACGTAGTGGAACATCTTTGCGATCGAAATCGCAGGCCGTCCCTCGATCTGATCACGATCCGCCCCGCGATCCCATCACGATCCATCCCGACCTAGTGCCGAACGAATGACACCTCCGCGTTCAGCACACGTACAGCTCGATGACTATGACACCCTCGATATAATCGTACATTAATCATACACGCAAATGCGTACGATCAAACTCAAGGACTCACGGAAAGATATCACAACACAACTCTAGACACAAAAAACATACAAGCTTCATATTACAAACCAGGGGACTCGAGGGCTATAATACAAAAGCTCGATAAGCACACGACTCAGCGGAAGCGTCAATATCTGAGTACAGACATTAAACTTGGGGTGCCTTAGAGAAGGCTAGCACGAAAGATACAACGATCGAACGAGGCAAGGCCTCCTACCTTGGAACCTCCTAACTACTCCTGGTCTTCAGCGGCCTCCACGTAGTAGTAGGCACCGGCGGGGTAGCAGTCGTCGTCGGCGGGATACTCCATCTCCTGGGCTCCATTATCTGGTTGCAGCAACGGATAAAGGGGCAAAGGGGGAGAAAAGCAACGGTGAGTACTCATCCAAAGTACTTATTGTTGCAACAATATTAATATGAGGGTCTTGCAGCAATAGACGAGAGTAGAACAGGGTAACACAAATAATAGTCATATTGTTGCAGCAATATTAATATGAGGTCACGCCCAGAGATCCTCCCTCGACTCCGTGCGAGGAAGCAATCCCGGAGCAACTGTTCTAATTAAATAACAATTGTAGTTGTATAAGATCAGGGCACAATTCCAAGTTGTCCTGTAACCGTGGACACGGCTATCCAAATAGTTAATTTTCATCCCTGCAGGGGTGCACCAAGTTTCCCATAACGCTCGATAACACTCTGGCCGGACACACTTTTCTGGGTCATGCCCGGCGTCGGAATATTGACACATCACAGCCCCACCTAAGCTCAACAGAGAGGCCAGCCCGTCGGTCTAACTCCTAAGCACAAAGGGGTCGTGGGCCCACTTGCCCTCCGCGCTCCTGCATGATGCGTGGGCGGCCGATGTCAGTCCTAGCACCCCTTAATCACAAGCACGATGCATCTCCGGACCACTCGGGCGCGTGCCGCTCCATTGCTAACGTGTGAAGAGCTCCGGTTGATACCCCGACACTCGGTACCCATAATTCTTCCCGTGTAGCCAGTTAGTGCGAAAAGGTCTCCGACCAACCGAGATCAAATACAGAAATCCATTATCATTTTAATTATGTCATCGACACAAATACGCGGGAATCCACCCACCTACCATCTATTTAGCAAAGATCCCAGTGACATGGTCAAGTAACTGTGTGGTAGAAACATCAGGGGGAATCCGAGGTATCACCCTCATTGGAATCCGAATGATGTATCCGTCAAGGTGGACCTAGAGGAATCACCCTCGAGGGTCCCACACTTGAGGGGTTGCACGACAGAGGCATCGTCGGGAATGATGAAAGAGGAATCACCCTTGATAACCACGACCTACTAGCTGTACTATAGAGATATCATCGGGAGTACTTCGTGAGGTGTCACCCTTGGTACCCCATACTATCTCTGTAGCATCGCACAACTAAGGGGGGGTGTAAGTGTTGTGTCGGGTCTGGCTCGTCGATCTGGGATCGAGACTTGAAATCAAAGCGGGGCAACTGGACTACGGGGTCAGAAGGGATGACTGCTCCACCTATACTAAAAAGTTTAAAAGTGCAGTACTGACAGTAGCACTTCATCAAAAATTGGGCTATGCATCAGATATTGGAGCTGACTACAACAGTAGCAAAATTCTAATGCAAGTAGGAGGAAGAAAGAGATAGGCGATATATGGATGATGAAAGGGGGTTTGCTTGCCTTGTTGCTCTGCGGCAAAGGGCTGGTCAACATAGTCGTAGCCGTACCAGGCAGGAGCTTCAGCACCGGGGTCTACCGAAGAGAAGAGGGGGGACAATAAATAACAGCAACAGGTGCAACACTAAGCATGACATGGCAGGATGCAGGCTAGTCATGTGCTAATGCAGTAACATCCGTCATAGACGGATCGGGAAAATATTAGATGATATTTCCCGGGTCTCTCGCTTTTACCGGTCAAACAGAAAAAGATGGAAAAGTTCCATGTTTGTTATGCTAGGGACGCGTGACAAACGAATGGACCGTGTATGTGGGTTTGTCTCGTTCTGCTGATCAACTTTCATGTTGAAAATATTTTGATCTGACTTACGGTTTATTTTACATTAATTTTTAAAATTTTATTAATATTTAGGAATTGAAAACAGATTTAACTAATTATTAAATTCTATTATCACATCAACATGATGTCATGCTGACATCAACAGTTGACAAGTCAACTGACGAGTGGGTCCTACGTGTCATTGACATATTTTATTAATTAAGGTTAAATATTAATTAATCATATTAATTTAGTGGGAGACCCACGTGTCATACTCTAATAGGATAATTAAATTATCGTAATTAACAGATTATCTAATTAACCTATCTACTCATAATCATTATCACTAATACTTATTTATCTAATTAATTGATTCATAAATTAATTAGTTAATTAATTAACTAATTAATTACTTATTTATTTATTTTATCAATAAAAACATATATATATATATATATATATTTTTATTGTTTCTACTAATTTTAATTTCTTGTTTTAGGGGCATGGCCCCGCATGTCATTGAGACAACGAGCACCACAATCACTGAACGCACACACATCTTTACACCCCAATTTTTGTAATACCAACATGCATATATACATGCATAAGTTCATACATACATCCTTTTTCATATATATACATAATACATACATCCATTTCTTTTATTTTTATTTTCTTTCTAACTAACTCTCTGCCATCTCTCTCCTCAACTCATTGACATCTCTCTCAACACAGAGAGAGGAGGCAACCTACACCTCTTCATACAGGAGATCAACAACGCCGAGACGTCGGAATGGAACCGGAACGGTGGAATGGAGGAGAGGGTGGTCGGGGCCCGGAGCTCACCAGCGTTGCCGGGGATCGGGGCGGCGAGGCTAGATGGAGCCGGTGGGGAGGAGGTGAGGAGGCTGGTGAGGTCGACGGGGTGGCGGGGCGGTTCCGGCAAGGAGGAGCTCTCGGTGAGGTGGAGACGCACGGTGGAGGGACCCGGTCGGCGGAAGGCGGTGTCGAGGTGGAACCAGCGGCGTGGTGGCGCGTTGGAGGAGGGAGGCGGTCGGTGAAGGGCCGGCTGATTGGCGGCGGGGTCGACCCGAGGAGGAGGGAGGCGCGGTAGAGCACGACGACATGGGGAGGCAAGCGGGAGGCACGGGAAGGGGGGCAGCTAGGGTTTGGGAGGAGGCTCTGGGGTCTTATGCGCTAGGGAGACCGGGGGATGGTTGGCACGTGGCCATGGCGGCCATGGAGCGGTGGATGCCCTCCCATGATTCTCTGCCTCTCTTCTGTAGAACAGGTAGAAGAAAAGACCAATGTAGGTTGGGCCACAGTGCAGTGTGGACACCTATGGCCCAGTAGCATAGTAGATGTTTGATTTTTCCTTTTTTTAATTTTCTGTTAAGAGAAAAGATACTGTTTTGCATTTATTTTTAGTTCCAATTAAATTTTGTAAAACATGATACTTGTCCAATTAATTACATTGTAATAATTAACACTGCTACAAAATGTTTGGGGCGAATTGAAATAACTTTGGATATTTTCCTAATTCAAAAGGCTTTCTATTTATTCTTTTGTGCTGTATCTTAATTTTTTAGAGAATATAACCATTTCAGAAAATGTTGGTTTCACTATGGCAATTATCCAAGAAATATTTGCAACACTAAGAACATTTTAGTTTTTTTATATTTGAAAAAATAATAATTTGCGCTTATTTTAAATTAGAAATTTGGCTTCGATTCTTAACAAGTAGAAATTTAGCTTAGTTCACATGATGACGTGTCACCATTAGTGTGTGGTTACAGTAGCATAACTACGTGGATTATTGTACCATAATCCGGGGGTGTCACAACTCTCCACCACTAAAATAAATTCTCGTCCCGAGAATTCAGAGGTAGGGGTAAGGGGGAAACGTGTAATTCTAACGAGTCTTCTCGGTCTTCTTTGCTCGTCTCGAAGAGATTCATCCCCTTTGTTGTAGTCCTCAATTCTCTGATTTAGGTCATACTAGTGAATTCGTCACCCTTCCTTTCAGGGCCTTCATCGTCCTATGAATGCGATAATGAGTAAAACTTTGGAAGAACGTAGCTACACAAAGTAGAGCATCTGGCGGCGAACCCACGGAAGATGACAAGAATTATTCCTCAAGTTGCAACTCACGGAATTCATTTGAAATACAACATGATGGCACAGAGGTTTCGAATGATTAGGAAGTCCTTTGATGCCTACACAAATATGGAAGGGGGGGTTAGAGCAACAGAATAAGTATTGTGTTCGATAAAAGAATAGATCGTCCCATTGAACGGTGGCTTTGGAATTTCATACGAAGCCAAGTGTAAAGGATACTTTGGAGTCAAGGATGTACAGTAGAGTCAGGTTTCAATCCTGTGGAACTTTGGGTTATGGGTCCAACATGTGGGCCGAGAGTAGGTAGAGGGGTGGCATCTTGTACGGTATTGGTAGCAAGACATGCCAGAGGATAACCTGTCAGTTATGTTGGCAACAACGTCGATACCAATTGTCGGGGACGAATAGAACCATTTTCCTGCTCGTTGAAACGAGACGGAACAATAGGCAAGGTCCTCGTCTACCGGCGGCTACCGGAATGTTATCCACAATAGTAACATGGTCTTACTGACAGAGTTGTATACCGATGTTATCACCTAAGCAGGGAATTAACACTGCTTAGATGAGTTCAGACTCAAGAAAGGTCACACTTACCAATGGGAAAGAAAATGTGTCACACACACACACACGAGTATTAGACTATACCATTCCCGAGGAAAGCATAGAGTATGGTATACATGATACGTGATCAAGTGCATAACCATGTTGATAAATGGGCAAGGAGAATCATTATGCTTACCCATACCATACGGTTTGGATAATTGAGAAGGAACAATTTAGCAATGTGCTTCCAATGTTCCTGTTGACAACTGAAGTACCACATTCGTGCTTTGAGGTAGCATCGACATGGTCATCAGATAAAGGTTGGACTTTGGGTACACAAAGGATTCATCAAAAACAACTTATGAAATAAGTCATATAGTTTTCACATGGATGATGGCGAATCTTACATATGGAGAATTTATAACAATAGGTCCTTCGGCCCGGTGTGTTGGAAAGACAGCACCGTACCGGTTACATAAAGACCAAAGTTATAACTACTAGAAATGTTCTAACCATCACATCTGTCCGAGATTCAGATCTGATTCGTGTGGGGACACCTCAGACTCAAGATGCCTGAGAAGAAAAATGAAGATGCAAGATTCTCATGATATGAGCTACACAAGCAATTCTTGAATCATGAGATCGAGTGTAAGACATATGAAAACAATGTCAAGACATTCGTGCTGACATAGAATTATTACGTCAAAATGCAATTGAGTTCTCATTTGGAAACCATCATCAAGGATAACAAGGTTCCTTGTGTAAGTCTGGATTAGCTCTTATGAAGGAACTTCTTTTCCCTTGATCAAATCAGTTAGTGGCTTGGGGTGCTAAGAGAAATTATATGGAGTGAAGATAGCAATTCTTCAAAACATATAACACTTTGCACATGCATGAATGACTTGGGAAAATCCTAGAGGAAGCAAAACAAAACTTTCACATAATCACGGTGGAAAGAGTGCACGTGAACTTTGGGAAATACACTTCTTCTATCCAACATATTCTTTATGAGCTAGGCACAAGGATAATGCTTTCAAGAGCTTCAGGGTGGAACATGGAGAAGTTGAGGGTGTGTCTGATGGGCTCAACAACAATCCCTCAAGATTTCTATGGGGATGAATTTCCAAAATTTATAATATCAAGGAGATAGCATATGTCAAGTCAAATGGTATAATGTCGTATGCTCGAGGAAACAACAACAATTAAACATTGGTCAAAGGTTGCACTCGAAAATACTGAATGAGCAGCACGACCGTTGCTAGAATGGTGAGTCGACATCCAACAAACGAAGAATTAAACTATCAGTCGTTAACCTCAAGGCGATGGGGTTGACAGAAGCATTGGAATCACACATCAAAGTTCACTTGCTGATATTCCGGTTTGAAACAACACGGGACCAAGGAATGGATGGTGATGGCGAGAAGTATCACTTTATCAAGAATTCTTTATAAGGTGCAACAATGCTCACAACATTCTTGACATACATGATGGTAATACCCCAAGGTAGAGGATAACATAAGCTGAATTAGCACGGAACTCAAAGGACAACACAAAACATGAACATGTTTGTGTTGGAGGGAAGGCAAAAAGGTTTACCGATGATAGCACCAATCATCGAGAGGCAAGGATAGTCCTTATCATCAAGAATATGATTGATACCCTGGAAGAGTTCAGAGTGCTGATGATTGATCACGACACATTTGTCGAGAAGTTTCATGAAGATGTAATCATTCAGCGACATCATCAAGCAGACACTACTGAAATTCAGAAATTTGCCGTCTGCCAAGGTGGATGGCAAAGGGGGCAACCACGGACGGCAAAGGCTTTGCCGTCTGCCCCCTCATGGCAAAGTAGACGGAAAAAAAATCCGGTGAAGAGGCTCTTTGCCGTCTGCTTTCACAAAGCGGACGGCAAAGAATCTTTGCCATGAGGGGGCAGACGGCAAAATAAGTGGGACGGCATATATTGCAACGTCCCCGTTAAGTGTTAACGGCAGGCCTCCTCTCTTTGCCGTCTTCCTCCCCCCCTTTGCCATGTGGGGGCAGACGGCAAAGAGGGGAGAGAGAGGGGGCAGATTCTCTCTTTGCCGTCTGCCTCCCCCCCTTTGCCATGTGGGGGAAGACGGCAAAGAGGGGAGAGAGAGGGGGCAGATTCTCTCTTTGCCGTCTGCCTCCCCCCCTTTGCCATGTGGGGGCAGACGGCAAAGAGGGGAGAGAGAGGGGGCAGATTCTCTCTTTGCCGTCTGCCTCCCCCCCTTTGCCATGTGGGGGCAGACGGCAAAGAGGGGAGAGAGAGGGGGCAGATTCCCCCTTTGCCGTCTGCCTCCACCCCTTTGCCATGTGTTGGCAGACGGCAAAGAGGGGAACCAGCCCCTTTTTTATTTTATTTTTTTATATCCAGTATTTTTAAAAATAATCAGGATATATATATATATATTTGACATAAATAAATTTCTTTCCGTACTCATAACCATATTAAAATAACTCTCATCCATAGTGCATACATATTATGGAAGTTACATCCGTACCAAACCATATTTTACACCAGTTTCATCCACGTGCATACAAAGTTTCATATATTCATATACTACAATAGTTTCAAGACAACCCATGGTACAAGAAATCATCTTCAAGCATTCCATCAACCAAGCTTCCCGTGAAGTGAACGTAATCTGCAAAATGACAAATAAGAAAGTTAGAAAAATAATACTAGATGAAGTAGTGTATATATAGGTTATTTCAGAGAGAAATTAGCTAAGTATAGACCATTTAGGAGCTAACTAAGCTAATTATGTCATTTAGGTGGAACCCTAGCTAACTATAGGAGAAGAGAAAGAGAAGAAGAAGTAAAATAAGGAGGAGGAGGAGGAGAAGGAGAAGGAAGAGGAGAAGAAGAAGAAAAAGGAGGAGGAGGATGAGGAGAAGCAGAAGGAAGAGGAGAAGAAGAAGAAGGAGAAGAAGGAGAAGAAGGAGAATAAGAAGGAGAAGAAAAAGGAGAAGGAGCGGGAGCTCCTTCTCCTTCTTCTTCTCCTTCTTCTCCTTCTTCTTCTCCTTCTTCTCCTTCTTCTTCTTATCCTTTTGTCCCCTTCTTCTTCTCCGCCTCCCTCTCCTCCTTCTTCTTCTCCTTTTTCCTCTTCCTTCCTTTCATTTTCCTCTTTTTCTCTTCTTGTCCCCTTCTTCGGGCTAAATTGGCTAAGAATGCCTTTTTGGAGCTAATTATGTCATTTCGAGGATAATTAGCTAAGTATGGGTCATTTTTTATTAAATAGGCCATTTTGGAGCTAACTAAGCTAATTATGTCATTTCGTAGGATAATTAGCCAATTTAGCCTTTCTTGGATAAGTCTAAGCTACGTAGAAGAAGAGATAGAGAAGAAGAAGTAAAATAAGGAGGAGGAGGAGGAGGAGAAGAAGAAGGAAGAGGAGAAGAAGAAGAAAAGAAGAAGGAGAAGGAGAAGAAGAAGGAGAAGGAGAAGGAGGAAGAAGGAGGAAGAAGAAGGGGAAGGAGGAGCTCCTTCTCCTTCTCCTCCTTCTTCTCCTTCTTCTTCTCCTCCTCCCTCTCCTCCTTCTTCTTCTCCTTTTTCCTCTTCCTTCCTTTCATTTTCCTCTTTTTCTCTTCTTGTCCCCTTCTTCGGGCTAAATTGGCTAAGAATGCCTTTTTGGAGCTAATTATGTCATTTCGAGGATAATTAGCTAAGTATAGGTCATTTTTTATTAAATAGGCCATTTTGGAGCTAACTAAGCTAATTATGTCATTTCGTAGGATAATTAGCCAATTTAGCCTTTCTTGGATAAGTCTAAGCTAAGTAGAAGAAGTGATAGAGAAGAAGAAGTAAAATAAGGAGGAGGAGGAGGAGGAGAAGAAGAAGGAAGAGGAGAAGAAGAAGAAAAGAAGAAGGAGAGGGAGAAGAAGAAGGAGAAGGAGAAGGAGGAAGAAGAAGGGGAAGGAGGAGCTCCTTCTCCTTCTCCTCCTTCTTCTTCTTCTTCTTCTCCTGCTCCCTCTCCTCCTTCTTCTTCTCCTTTTTCCTCTTCCTTCCTTTCATTTTCCTCGTTTTCTCTTCTTGTCCCCTTCTTCGGGCTAAATTGGCTAAGAATGCCTTTTTGGAGCTAATTATGTCATTTCGAGGATAATTAGCTAAGTATATGTCATTTTTTATTAAATAGGCCATTTTGGAGCTAACTAAGCTAATTATGTCATTTCGTAGGATAATTAGCCAATTTAGCCTTTCTTGGATAAGTCTAAGCTACGTAGAAGAAGAGATAGAGAAGAAGAAGTAAAATAAGGAGGAGGAGGAGGAGGAGGAGAAGAAGAAGGAAGAGGAGAAGAAGAAGAAAAGAAGAAGGAGAAGGAGAAGAAGAAGAAGGAGAAGGAGAAGGAGGAAGAAGGAGGAAGAAGAAGGGGAAGGAGGAGCTCCTTCTCCTTCTCCTCCTTCTTCTCCTTCTTCTTCTCCTCCTCCCTCTCCTCCTTCTTCTTCTCCTTTTTCCTCTTCCTTCCTTTCATTTTCCTCTTTTTCTCTTCTTGTCCCCTTCTTCGGGCTAAATTGGCTAAGAATGCCTTTTTGGAGCTAATTATGTCATTTCGAGGATAATTAGCTAAGTATAGGTCATTTTTTATTAAATAGGCCATTTTGGAGCTAACTAAGCTAATTATGTCATTTCGTAGGATAATTAGCCAATTTAGCCTTTCTTGGATAAGTCTAAGCTACGTAGAAGAAGAGATAGAGAAGAAGAAGTAAAATAAGGAGGAGGAGGAGGAGGAGGAGAAGAAGAAGGAAGAGGAGAAGAAGAAGAAAAGAAGAAGGAGAAGGAGAAGAAGAAGGAGAAGGAGAAGGAGGAAGAAGGAGGAAGAAGAAGGGGAAGGAGAAGGAGGAGCTCCTTCTCCTTCTCCTCCTTCTTCTCCTTCTTCTTCTCCTCCTCCCTCTCCTCCTTCTTCTTCTCCTTTTTCCTCTTCCTTCCTTTCATTTTCCTCTTTTTCTCTTCTTGTCCCTTCTGCGGGCTAAATTGGCTAAGAATGCCTTTTTGGAGCTAATTATGTCATTTCGAGGATAATTAGCTAAGTATAGGTCATTTTTTATTAAATAGGCCATTTTGGAGCTAACTAAGCTAATTATGTCTTTTCGTAGGATAATTAGCCAATTTAGCCTTTCTTGGATAAGTCTAAGCTACGTAGAAGAAGAGATAGAGAAGAAGAAGTAAAATAAGGAGGAGGAGGAGGAGGAGGAGAAGAAGAAGGAAGAGGAGAAGAAGAAGAAAAGAAGAAGGAGAAGGAGAAGAAGAAGGAGAAGGAGAAGGAGGAAGAAGGAGGAAGAAGAAGGGGAAGGAGGAGCTCCTTCTCCTTCTCCTCCTTCTGCTCCTTCTTCTTCTCCTCCTCCCTGTCCTCCTTCTTCTTCTCCTTTTTCCTCTTCCTTCCTTTCATTTTCCTCTTTTTCTCTTCTTGTCCCCTTCTGCGGGCTAAATTGGCTAAGAATGCCTTTTTGGAGCTAATTATGTCATTTCGAGAATAATTAGCTAAGTATAGGTCATTTTTTATTAAATAGGCCATTTTGGAGCTAACTAAGCTAATTATGTCATTTCGTAGGATAATTAGCCAATTTAGCCTTTCTTGGATAAGTCTAAGCTACGTAGAAGAAGAGATAGAGAAGAAGAAGTAAAATAAGGAGGAGGAGGAGGAGGAGGAGAAGAAGAAGGAAGAGGAGAAGAAGAAGAAAAGAAGAAGGAGAAGGAGAAGAAGAAGGAGAAGGAGAAGGAGGAAGAAGGAGGAAGAAGAAGGGGAAGGAGGAGCTCCTTCTCCTTCTCCTCCTTCTTCTCCTTCTTCTTCTCCTCCTCCCTCTCCTCCTTCTTCTTCTCCTTTTTCCTCTTCCTTCCTTTCATTTTCCTCTTTTTCTCTTCTTGTCCCCTTCTTCGGGCTAAATTGGCTAAGAATGCCTTTTTGGAGCTAATTATGTCATTTCGAGGATAATTAGCTAAGTATAGGTCATTTTTTATTAAATAGGCCATTTTGGAGCTAACTAAGCTAATTATGTTATTTTGTAGGATAATTAGCCAATTTAGCCTTTCTTGGATAAGTCTAAGCTACGTAGAAGAAGAGATAGAGAAGAAGAAGTAAAATAAGGAGGAGGAGGAGGAGGAGAAGAAGAAGGAAGAGGAGAAGAAGAAGAAAAGAAGAAGGAGAAGGAGAAGAAGAAGGAGAAGGAGAAGGAGGAAGAAGAAGGGGAAGGAGGAGCTCCTTCTCCTTCTCCTCCTTCTTCTTCTCCTTTTTCCTCTTCCTTCCTTTCATTTTCCTCTTTTTCTCTTCTTGTCCCCTTCTTCGGGCTAAATTGGCTAAGAATGCCTTTTTGGAGCTAATTATGTCATTTCGAGGATAATTAGCTAAGTATAGGTCATTTTTTATTAAATAGGCCATTTTGGAGCTAACTAAGCTAATTATGTCATTTCGTAGGATAATTAGCCAATTTAGCCTTTCTTGGATAAGTCTAAGCTAAGTAGAAGAAGAGATAGAGAAGAAGAAGTAAAATAAGGAGGAGGAGGAGGAGGAGAAGAAGAAGGAAGAGGAGAAGAAGAAGAAAAGAAGAAGGAGAAGGAGAAGAAGAAGGAGAAGGAGAAGGAGGAAGAAGGAGGAAGAAGAAGGGGAAGGAGGAGCTCCTTCTCCTTCTCCTCCTTCTTCTTCTTCTTCTTCTCCTCCTCCCTCTCCTCCTTCTTCTTCTCCTTTTTCCTCTTCCTTCCTTTCATTTTCCTCTTTTTCTCTTCTTGTCCCCTTCTTCGGGCTAAATTGGCTAAGAATGCCTTTTTGGAGCTAATTATGTCATTTCGAGGATAATTAGCTAAGTATATGTCATTTTTTATTAAATAGGCCATTTTGGAGCTAACTAAGCTAATTATGTCATTTCGTAGGATAATTAGCCAATTTAGCCTTTCTTGGATAAGTCTAAGCTACGTAGAAGAAGAGATAGATAAGAAGAAGTAAAATAAGGAGGAGGAGGAGGAGGAGGAGAAGAAGAAGGAAGAGGAGAAGAAGAATAAAAGAAGAAGGAGAAGGAGAAGAAGAAGGAGAAGGAGAAGGAGGAAGAAGGAGGAAGAAGAAGGGGAAGGAGGAGCTCCTTCTCCTTCTCCTCCTTCTTCTCCTTCTTCTTCTCCTCCTCCCTCTCCTCCTTCTTCTTCTCCTTTTTCCTCTTCCTTCCTTTCATTTTCCTCTTTTTCTCTTCTTATCCCCTTCTTCGGGCTAATATGGCTAAGAATGCCTTTTTGGAGCTAATTATGTCATTTCGAGGATAATTAGCTAAGTATAGGTCATTTTTTATTAAATAGGCCATTTTGGAGCTAACTAAGCTAATTATGTCATTTCGTAGGATAATTAGCCAATTTAGCCTTTCTTGGATAAGTCTAAGCTACGTAGAAGAAGAGATAGAGAAGAAGAAGTAAAATAAGGAGGAGGAGGAGGAGGAGGAGAAGAAGAAGGAAGAGGAGAAGAAGAAGAAAAGAAGAAGGAGAAGGAGAAGAAGAAGGAGAAGGAGAAGGAGGAAGAAGGAGGAAGAAGAAGGGGAAGGAGGAGCTCCTTCTCCTTCTCCTCCTTCTTCTCCTTCTTCTTCTCCTCCTCCCTCTCCTCCTTCTTCTTCTCCTTTTTCCTCTTCCTTCCTTTCATTTTCCTCTTTTTCTCTTCTTGTCCCCTTCTACGGGCTAAATTGGCTAAGAATGCCTTTTTGGACTTAATTATGTCATTTCGAGGATAATTAGCTAAGTATAGGTCATTTTTTATTAAATAGGTCATTTTGGAGCTAACTAAGCTAATTATGTCATTTCGTAGGATAATTAGCCAATTTAGCCTTTCTTGGATAAGTCTATGCTAAGTAGAAGAAGAGATAGAGAAGAAGAAGTAAAATAAGGAGGAGGAGGAGGAGGAGAAGAAGAAGGAAGAGGAGAAGAAGAAGAAAAGAAGAAGGAGAAGGAGAAGAAGAAGGAGAAGGAGAAGGAGGAAGAAGGAGGAAGAAGAAGGGGAAGGAGGAGCTCCTTCTCCTTCTCCTCCTTCTTCTTCTTCTTCTTCTCCTCCTCCCTCTCCTCCTTCTTCTTCTCCTTTTTCGTCTTCCTTCCTTTCATTTTCCTCTTTTTCTCTTCTTGTCCCCTTCTTCGGGCTAAATTGGCTAAGAATGCCTTTTTGGAGCTAATTATGTCATTTCGAGGATAATTAGCTAAGTATATGTCATTTTTTATTAAATAGGCCATTTTGGAGCTAACTAAGCTAATTATGTCATTTCGTAGGATAATTAGCCAATTTAGCCTTTCTTGGATAAGTCTAAGCTACGTAGAAGAAGAGATAGAGAAGAAGAAGTAAAATAAGGAGGAGGAGGAGGAGGAGGAGAAGAAGAAGGAAGAGGAGAAGAAGAAGAAAAGAAGAAGGAGAAGGAGAAGAAGAAGGAGAAGGAGAGGAGGAAGAAGGAGGAAGAAGAAGGGGAAGGAGGAGCTCCTTCCCCTTCTCCTCCTTCTTCTCCTTCTTCTTCTCCTCCTCCCTCTCCTCCTTCTTCTTCTCCTTTTTCCTCTTCCTTCCTTTCATTTTCCTCTTTTTCTCTTCTTGTCCCCTTCTTCGGGCTAAATTGGCTAAGAATGCCTTTTTGGAGCTAATTATGTCATTTCGAGGATAATTAGCTAAGGATAGGTCATTTTTTATTAAATAGGCCATTTTGGAGCTAACTAAGCTAATTATGTTATTTTGTAGGATAATTAGCCAATTTAGCCTTTCTTGGATAAGTCTAAGCTACGTAGAAGAAGAGATAGAGAAGAAGAAGTAAAATAAGGAGGAGGAGGAGGAGGAGAAGAAGAAGGAAGAGGAGAAGAAGAAGAAAAGAAGAAGGAGAAGGAGAAGAAGAAGGAGAAGGAGAAGGAGGAAGAAGGAGGAAGAAGAAGGGGAAGGAGGAGCTCCTTCTCCTTCTCCTCCTTCTTCTTCTTCTTCTTCTCCTCCTCCCTCTCCTCCTTCTTCTCCTTATTTTTCCTCTTCCCTCCTTTCATTTTTCCTCTTTTTCTCTTCTTGTCCCCTTCTTCGGGCTAAATTGGCTAAGAATGCCTTTTTGGAGCTAATTATGTCATTTCGAGGATAATTAGCTAAGTATAGGTCATTTTTTATTAAATAGGCCATTTTGGAGCTAACTAAGCTAATTATGTCATTTCGTAGGATAATTAGCCAATTTAGCCTTTCTTGGATAAGTCTAAGCTACGTAGAAGAAGAGATAGAGAAGAAGAAGTAAAATAAGGAGGAGGAGGAGGAGGAGGAGAAGAAGAAGGAAGAGGAGAAGAAGAAGAAAAGAAGAAGGAGAAGGAGAAGAAGAAGGAGAAGGAGAGGAGGAAGAAGGAGGAAGAAGAAGGGGAAGGAGGAGCTCCTTCCCCTTCTCCTCCTTCTTCTCCTTCTTCTTCTCCTCCTCCCTCTCCTCCTTCTTCTTCTCCTTTTTCCTCTTCCTTCCTTTCATTTTCCTCTTTTTCTCTTCTTGTCCCCTTCTTCGGGCTAAATTGGCTAAGAATGCCTTTTTGGAGCTAATTATGTCATTTCGAGGATAATTAGCTAAGGATAGGTCATTTTTTATTAAATAGGCCATTTTGGAGCTAACTAAGCTAATTATGTTATTTTGTAGGATAATTAGCCAATTTAGCCTTTCTTGGATAAGTCTAAGCTACGTAGAAGAAGAGATAGAGAAGAAGAAGTAAAATAAGGAGGAGGAGGAGGAGGAGAAGAAGAAGGAAGAGGAGAAGAAGAAGAAAAGAAGAAGGAGAAGGAGAAGAAGAAGGAGAAGGAGAAGGAGGAAGAAGGAGGAAGAAGAAGGGGAAGGAGGAGCTCCTTCTCCTTCTCCTCCTTCTTCTTCTTCTTCTTCTCCTCCTCCCTCTCCTCCTTCTTCTCCTTATTTTTCCTCTTCCCTCCTTTCATTTTTCCTCTTTTTCTCTTCTTGTCCCCTTCTTCGGGCTAAATTGGCTAAGAATGCCTTTTTGGAGCTAATTATGTCATTTCGAGGATAATTAGCTAAGTATAGGTCATTTTTTATTAAATAGGCCATTTTGGAGCTAACTAAGCTAATTATGTCTTTTCGTAGGATAATTAGCCAATTTAGCCTTTCTTGGATAAGTCTAAGCTACGTAGAAGAAGAGATAGAGAAGAAGAAGTAAAATAAGGAGGAGGAGGAGGAGGAGGAGAAGAAGAAGGAAGAGGAGAAGAAGAAGAAAAGAAGAAGGAGAAGGAGAAGAAGAAGGAGAAGGAGAAGGAGGAAGAAGGAGGAAGAAGAAGGGGAAGGAGGAGCTCCTTCTCCTTCTCCTCCTTCTGCTCCTTCTTCTTCTCCTCCTCCCTGTCCTCCTTCTTCTTCTCCTTTTTCCTCTTCCTTCCTTTCATTTTCCTCTTTTTCTCTTCTTGTCCCCTTCTGCGGGCTAAATTGGCTAAGAATGCCTTTTTGGAGCTAATTATGTCATTTCGAGAATAATTAGCTAAGTATAGGTCATTTTTTATTAAATAGGCCATTTTGGAGCTAACTAAGCTAATTATGTCATTTCGTAGGATAATTAGCCAATTTAGCCTTTCTTGGATAAGTCTAAGCTACGTAGAAGAAGAGATAGAGAAGAAGAAGTAAAATAAGGAGGAGGAGGAGGAGGAGGAGAAGAAGAAGGAAGAGGAGAAGAAGAAGAAAAGAAGAAGGAGAAGGAGAAGAAGAAGGAGAAGGAGAAGGAGGAAGAAGGAGGAAGAAGAAGGGGAAGGAGGAGCTCCTTCTCCTTCTCCTCCTTCTTCTCCTTCTTCTTCTCCTCCTCCCTCTCCTCCTTCTTCTTCTCCTTTTTCCTCTTCCTTCCTTTCATTTTCCTCTTTTTCTCTTCTTGTCCCCTTCTTCGGGCTAAATTGGCTAAGAATGCCTTTTTGGAGCTAATTATGTCATTTCGAGGATAATTAGCTAAGTATAGGTCATTTTTTATTAAATAGGCCATTTTGGAGCTAACTAAGCTAATTATGTTATTTTGTAGGATAATTAGCCAATTTAGCCTTTCTTGGATAAGTCTAAGCTACGTAGAAGAAGAGATAGAGAAGAAGAAGTAAAATAAGGAGGAGGAGGAGGAGGAGAAGAAGAAGGAAGAGGAGAAGAAGAAGAAAAGAAGAAGGAGAAGGAGAAGAAGAAGGAGAAGGAGAAGGAGGAAGAAGAAGGGGAAGGAGGAGCTCCTTCTCCTTCTCCTCCTTCTTCTTCTCCTTTTTCCTCTTCCTTCCTTTCATTTTCCTCTTTTTCTCTTCTTGTCCCCTTCTTCGGGCTAAATTGGCTAAGAATGCCTTTTTGGAGCTAATTATGTCATTTCGAGGATAATTAGCTAAGTATAGGTCATTTTTTATTAAATAGGCCATTTTGGAGCTAACTAAGCTAATTATGTCATTTCGTAGGATAATTAGCCAATTTAGCCTTTCTTGGATAAGTCTAAGCTAAGTAGAAGAAGAGATAGAGAAGAAGAAGTAAAATAAGGAGGAGGAGGAGGAGGAGAAGAAGAAGGAAGAGGAGAAGAAGAAGAAAAGAAGAAGGAGAAGGAGAAGAAGAAGGAGAAGGAGAAGGAGGAAGAAGGAGGAAGAAGAAGGGGAAGGAGGAGCTCCTTCTCCTTCTCCTCCTTCTTCTTCTTCTTCTTCTCCTCCTCCCTCTCCTCCTTCTTCTTCTCCTTTTTCCTCTTCCTTCCTTTCATTTTCCTCTTTTTCTCTTCTTGTCCCCTTCTTCGGGCTAAATTGGCTAAGAATGCCTTTTTGGAGCTAATTATGTCATTTCGAGGATAATTAGCTAAGTATATGTCATTTTTTATTAAATAGGCCATTTTGGAGCTAACTAAGCTAATTATGTCATTTCGTAGGATAATTAGCCAATTTAGCCTTTCTTGGATAAGTCTAAGCTACGTAGAAGAAGAGATAGATAAGAAGAAGTAAAATAAGGAGGAGGAGGAGGAGGAGGAGAAGAAGAAGGAAGAGGAGAAGAAGAAGAAAAGAAGAAGGAGAAGGAGAAGAAGAAGGAGAAGGAGAAGGAGGAAGAAGGAGGAAGAAGAAGGGGAAGGAGGAGCTCCTTCTCCTTCTCCTCCTTCTTCTCCTTCTTCTTCTCCTCCTCCCTCTCCTCCTTCTTCTTCTCCTTTTTCCTCTTCCTTCCTTTCATTTTCCTCTTTTTCTCTTCTTATCCCCTTCTTCGGGCTAATATGGCTAAGAATGCCTTTTTGGAGCTAATTATGTCATTTCGAGGATAATTAGCTAAGTATAGGTCATTTTTTATTAAATAGGCCATTTTGGAGCTAACTAAGCTAATTATGTCATTTCGTAGGATAATTAGCCAATTTAGCCTTTCTTGGATAAGTCTAAGCTACGTAGAAGAAGAGATAGAGAAGAAGAAGTAAAATAAGGAGGAGGAGGAGGAGGAGGAGAAGAAGAAGGAAGAGGAGAAGAAGAAGAAAAGAAGAAGGAGAAGGAGAAGAAGAAGGAGAAGGAGAAGGAGGAAGAAGGAGGAAGAAGAAGGGGAAGGAGGAGCTCCTTCTCCTTCTCCTCCTTCTTCTCCTTCTTCTTCTCCTCCTCCCTCTCCTCCTTCTTCTTCTCCTTTTTCCTCTTCCTTCCTTTCATTTTCCTCTTTTTCTCTTCTTGTCCCCTTCTACGGGCTAAATTGGCTAAGAATGCCTTTTTGGAGTTAATTATGTCATTTCGAGGATAATTAGCTAAGTATAGGTCATTTTTTATTAAATAGGTCATTTTGGAGCTAACTAAGCTAATTATGTCATTTCGTAGGATAATTAGCCAATTTAGCCTTTCTTGGATAAGTCTATGCTAAGTAGAAGAAGAGATAGAGAAGAAGAAGTAAAATAAGGAGGAGGAGGAGGAGGAGAAGAAGAAGGAAGAGGAGAAGAAGAAGAAAAGAAGAAGGAGAAGGAGAAGAAGAAGGAGAAGGAGAAGGAGGAAGAAGGAGGAAGAAGAAGGGGAAGGAGGAGCTCCTTCTCCTTCTCCTCCTTCTTCTTCTTCTTCTTCTCCTCCTCCCTCTCCTCCTTCTTCTTCTCCTTTTTCGTCTTCCTTCCTTTCATTTTCCTCTTTTTCTCTTCTTGTCCCCTTCTTCGGGCTAAATTGGCTAAGAATGCCTTTTTGGAGCTAATTATGTCATTTCGAGGATAATTAGCTAAGTATATGTCATTTTTTATTAAATAGGCCATTTTGGAGCTAACTAAGCTAATTATGTCATTTCGTAGGATAATTAGCCAATTTAGCCTTTCTTGGATAAGTCTAAGCTACGTAGAAGAAGAGATAGAGAAGAAGAAGTAAAATAAGGAGGAGGAGGAGGAGGAGGAGAAGAAGAAGGAAGAGGAGAAGAAGAAGAAAAGAAGAAGGAGAAGGAGAAGAAGAAGGAGAAGGAGAGGAGGAAGAAGGAGGAAGAAGAAGGGGAAGGAGGAGCTCCTTCCCCTTCTCCTCCTTCTTCTCCTTCTTCTTCTCCTCCTCCCTCTCCTCCTTCTTCTTCTCCTTTTTCCTCTTCCTTCCTTTCATTTTCCTCTTTTTCTCTTCTTGTCCCCTTCTTCGGGCTAAATTGGCTAAGAATGCCTTTTTGGAGCTAATTATGTCATTTCGAGGATAATTAGCTAAGGATAGGTCATTTTTTATTAAATAGGCCATTTTGGAGCTAACTAAGCTAATTATGTTATTTTGTAGGATAATTAGCCAATTTAGCCTTTCTTGGATAAGTCTAAGTTACGTAGAAGAAGAGATAGAGAAGAAGAAGTAAAATAAGGAGGAGGAGGAGGAGGAGAAGAAGAAGGAAGAGGAGAAGAAGAAGAAAAGAAGAAGGAGAAGGAGAAGAAGAAGGAGAAGGAGAAGGAGGAAGAAGGAGGAAGAAGAAGGGGAAGGAGGAGCTCCTTCTCCTTCTCCTCCTTCTTCTTCTTCTTCTTCTCCTCCTCCCTCTCCTCCTTCTTCTCCTTATTTTTCCTCTTCCCTCCTTTCATTTTTCCTCTTTTTCTCTTCTTGTCCCCTTCTTCGGGCTAAATTGGCTAAGAATGCCTTTTTGGAGCTAATTATGTCATTTCGAGGATAATTAGCTAAGTATAGGTCATTTTTTATTAAATAGGACATTTTGGAGCTAACTAAGCTAATTATGTCATTTCGTAGGACAATTGGCTAATTTAGCCTTTCTTGGATGAGTCTAAGCTACGTAGAAGAAGAGATAGAGAAGAAGAAGTAAAATAAGGAGGAGGAGGAGGAGAAGAAGAAGGAAGAGGAGAAGAAGAAGAAGAAAAGAAGAAGGAGAAGGAGAAGAAGAAGGAGAAGGAGAAGGAGGAAGAAGAAGGAGTAGGAGGAGCTCCTTCTCCTTCTCCTCCTTCTTCTCCTTCTTCTCCTTTTTCTTCTCCTCCTCCCTCTCCTCCTTCTTCTCCTCATTTTTCCTCTTCCCTCCTTTCATTTTTCCTCTTTTTCTCTTCTTGTCCCCTTCTTCGGGCTAAATTGGCTAAGAATGCCTTTTTGGAGCTAAATATGTCATTTCGAGGATAATTAGCTAAGTATAGATCATTTTTTATTAAATAGGCCATTTTCGAGCTAACTAAGCTAATTCTGTCATTAGATGGAAGTCTAGCTATTTTGGAGCTAACTAAGCTAATTATGTCATTAGATGGAAGTCTAGCTATTTTTTATTAAAACACTAGAAATAACATACCTAAGTTAGGGTGAAGCACGGTGGTTGTGGCTTGTTTGACCTGGAGAAGGCTTCCCTGGAGAAGGCTCGACTATAGAAGGGTCGTGCGATGCGTTTCGGGACATATTCTGCACCAAACATCGTTTGCAATGTGTAGTTAGCATGAGGACACTCTTAAGATCACTCCACTGAAATGAAACTCACCGTCCCCGCCACGTTAATGATTGGCATCGGCGGAGGGACTTGGCCGTTCTTCTCGCACATAGACTGTACATTTGGTTTCGACAAGTCAAACTTTTTATTTATTAATGAAACGGACATTCAAATGCAAGATTTGAAATAACATGAAGAAGAAACTTACCACGAAGAGCTCGTATATGGCCCTGGTAGACGCTTCATTCCGTGCCCTCTCCGCCTCCACCAATGCAGTCGTCCTCTCCTCCAGCTCCCTAATTTCCTTATCCTTCTCCGCCATAGCCGCCTGCATTGCCACTCTCTCTTTCTGAATAGCAGCCTGCAACACAACTCATTGTTAGCAATGTAATCATATTGGTTCCAACGCACAACATAATGCGGAAAGATAGTTGAGTCCATTAAACTAACCTTGATGGCGAGCTCGACTGGCCGTGGACGACGTGTTATCTCCGGACAAGAGCTCGTTTGGCGTGCCTTTATCTGCCGGAGAGTGCTAGGACAACGTATAAGGCCGTCTCCAATGGCGATCAAGCCATGGGGCCTCCCGTTGCCAGCTATCATCACCAGCTCTGGATCAATAGGCCCCTCGCTCGGGTTAAAGTCCTCCCCTTTCCTCGCGTTCCCGTGATCTCTGTACTTCACGAGCTTGTCGTGGGAGGAGATGTTGGTGAAGTTTTCTGGATGCTCGAGGTCAGACTCACAGAATGCCTTGACCTTCTTGTACGAGGCAGTATGGGCCATCGCATACAGGTCGTACATCTGTGGCGCCTCTGTCTTATTGTGACGCGCCTAAAAGAGAGAGAGCAGAAAATTGTATTGGTAAAGGGCTCAAGATAGCAGTAAGAATGAATTGCATGAGGCATGAAGCAAACCACATACCCAGTTCTCGCCAAATTGGATTAAGTTGACGCTCCCTTGATGGTGTGGCACGCCAACCATTTTGCCATGCCTCTCCTTGGCGTTGTTGTGGCTGGTCTCCCACGTTTCGGAGCACCACTGGTCCACCAAGGCCTCCCAACAATCCATCTTATCCACACACCATCTAGGGGGTACCTAAGTTAATAAAGGGAAATTTGAGTGCGTAAGAACCAAATCCAGGAAACTAACTACAAAGCCTTAATAATATGTAATTACCTTCATGTAATGCTCCTTCTCCATCTTAGCATCACGGCACTTCGCCTTATCAATCCTAATACGCCGCGTGGCATAGTAGTCTCGAACAGCCTGCACCCGAGCCTCGTGCCGAAAGTTTTGAAGTAGGCGGCGACATTCGGTTTCGATAACCTTTGCCGCGTCGTCCTCGTATCCCTCCTCACACCTGTAGAAGGTCTGCAAACGGGACAACACTGATTAGTACAATAAATAGCTATGGTTAATTTATAATTGTGTGAACGAGAAATTACCCAGAACTTTCGGATCACCATGTCCGCCCTCGTGTCACACAAAACACCGTCGATCTCCACCTCCGGCGGGGCCGGGGCACCCAAGTAGTGCTCCCAGGTCATCCCTACCTCTCGCTCCCGACCGGGCAACGTAACAAACCCTCGGAAGTTTTGACGGCAAAGAACACCGAGGACGTTGTTGGGCTTGCGGACACCCTTGGCAACAATCCAACCCCTACAGTATGACAAATTAAAGCCAAAACATTAGATATTTGAGAGAACGTGAAGGCAAAAGGTTAAATAAGAGTAAATTAACTTACTTGTCCCCATTTGGCCTAATCGAGCACCTCTGCTCGGGGGTCGCTGGCACGAGCGGGAGCCCCGAACTACCACGCTGGTAGACGGTATCCCCCTCACCCAGCTCCTCGTCGCTACCAGCATGGCCAGTTGGCTCTGGCCAGGGATCCCACTGGGTCTCTTGGGACGTGCCCTCATCCCTGCTGTGCTCCGCAGTCGTGTGGAAGGAAGTCTCTGGGACACGAGTCTCGTGGGTCAAAGGCTCGTCGACCCGAGGCTCGTGAACCGGGGACCGTGTAGCCTCCACCTCAGACGAATCCACCCTAGAAGTCCTCCTGTGCTCAGGTGAATCAGCTTGGGGTGGTGGCGGAGACCGTGTAGCCCTACCTCTCCCGCGGCCACGTGTACCTTTAGTACAACATAAATACCAACATGAGTAATAAAATGTATATAAATACCAATATGCATACAACATGAGTACAACATAAATACCAACATGAATACAACGTGTAGCTTTAGTGCCTCTCGGCTTCGCGGGTGGTCGACCTCCTCTCACGGGGGCCCCTCCTTGCATAGTAGAGAGCAACACTCTCCGAAGAGGCGAGGCAGGAATGGAAGTACCCATCCCATCACCCGCCGATGAAGAAGCAGCCACGGCATGCTTTCGACCCTTTCCCACCATCTTTCAACACCTGTCATGACAAAGAGTAAATGAAATTAGTACAACATAAATACCAACATGACTAATAAAAATTGAATACCTAACATGAACTCAAAATTTATATATAGTATAATAGTTGAATACCTGACATGAACTAATAACAATCGTCCTCGTCTATATATGCTTCGGGGTCAATAAATGCATCATGATCATCACTATCATCAAGAAATGCATCATCATCATCACTATCTAGAAGAACATGTGGAAGGCCACCATTATGTAATCGGTCAAGAAGTGACAGGTCATCCGCAGCAGTAACCTCTTCTTCTTCTAGCTCTTCCTCTTCGGGCTCGGGGGTTAAGACGGATTCACTGTCGCTGTCTACTTCAATGTTCTGGGGTGAAGTAGAGCGGTTCTTGAAACGTTTCTTGGACATACGTGTTTCTTGGAAGAATTCTCCTTCATATGTGTCTGGGTTAATGTGAGGTTCGTAATCCTCTTCATTGAGGGTAGGTGGTCTAAAATGTGGTGGCACTTCATAAACGACATCCCAACCTTTGAGATTTGGATCAGTTTGGCAGGCCCACGGTAGATAGAAAACTTGTGTCGCCTGTTGAGCCGTAATATAGACATCGGGAACATCTCAGTGGGTGTTTTGGTTGATTTCGACTAGTCCTATATGTTCATGAGTCCTTCTAGTCTCCCTCGGCTCAAACCAATAACATTTGAAGACTACGACGGTCGGTGGGTTTTCACCATAGAATAGAAGTTCATAAATTGCTTCAACCCTTCCATAATACTCGGTGTCTCCTTCGCCGATAGCAGAGACAGAACAATTTGTAGTCTTTAGGTCGGGCATAGATAGCTCTTTGCCAAAGGTACGAAAGTGATACCCGTTGATGTTGTATTTGTCAAATGAACGGACCTTATAGTCAAAACCATTATCGACTTGTCTCAACTCGGCGTCCATAGACTCTGCATCAGCCTACAAGTTTAATACGAAAGAATGGATGCATTAGCCGCAAATTAGACCAATAAGTCAAATGGGCCCTTAATGGTAATTAATTACCCTTTGTTTGAACCAAGAGATGAAACCAGGATAGTCGCCTCCATGCTTTGCGAGAAGCTCATACTCTTCGACGGAATCCTTTTCGATGACCGCTCCATCCGAGAATTCGGCGACGTATCGACTATATCAAATATCCGGGAATAAGAGTGGTTCAAAGCAATTAGAAGTTGCGGAACAATAAATTACCAAGAACTTACTCGATGTACGGCCGCACTTCTGTTAGGTTGGTGAAGATATACAATGAAATGGTCCGCCATTCTTCGACATCCAACGATTTCCCTTTCGAAGCACCGGATGGTGCGAGCTTACCTTTGAATAGGCTGAGGTTGGATCGAACTTTTTCTCGATCGCCATCATTGTACCGAGGCTTCGGGTTATGCAAATGATAATTTTTGGCTTCGTAGTGTGCTGTCACAAAGTTTGCCGCCTCCTCAGTAATGAATGCCTCGGCCATCGATGCTTCAATTCTACGTTTATTTTTACACTTAGCTCGAAGCGTCTTCTGCATCCTCTCAGTTGAGTAGCACCATCGATTTTGAACGGGCCCCCCATTCTTGCCTCGGTCGGGAGATGCAAAATCAAATGTTGCATTGGATTAAAGAAGCCCGGTGGAAAGATCTTTTCTAATTTGCAGGCCAACTCCGGCGCCAACTCTTCCATTTCATCTATCACGCCAGGCGATAGTTCTTTCGCACAAAGAGAACGGAAGAAATAGCTCAGCTCTGCCAGTACTAGCCATTCATCCTCAGGGATAAAGCCACGCAACATCACCGGCATTACCCGCTCAATCCATATGTGCCAATCATGACTCTTGAGCCCAAATATTTTCAATTTCTCAAGACTCGCTCCCCTCTTTAGATTCGCAGCATACCCATCGGGGAACATCAACCGCATTTTCACCCACAATAGCATTTCCCTCATAGCTGGCCTTTCAAGATTGAACCATGCCTTTGGCTTCGCTATGCTTTGCTTTCCTTTCCGTTGTCGCAAGTTTTGCAACGGTCTATCACATAGAGCCTCCAGGTCGATTCTAGCCTTAGGATTATCTTTTGACTTCCCCTCAATGCCGAACAATGTACCAAAAATGGCCTCCGCAATATTCTTTTCAGTGTGCATCACGTCAATGTTGTGTGGGCAAAGGAGGTCTTTGAAGTAAGGGAGATCCCATAAGCATGACTTGTGAGTCCAGGCGTGTTCCGTATTATACCCTTTGAAGTATCCTGGACGCAAAGGATCGGGCTCGAGAGCGTTTAACTGATCAAGGGTCTGTTGGCCTGTCAACGCAGCTGGTGCAGTGTTTTTGACAACTCTACCTTTGATGAAATTCTTCTTGTCTTTTCTGAACTTATGGTTAGGATCCAGGAATTGTCTATGCATGTCGAAGCAAGAATACTTGCGACCAGCCTGCAGCCAACGGAACTGAAGAGCTGCCTTGCATGTGGTGCACGGGAACCTTCCATGCACACACCAGCCAGCGAATAGCGCAAACGCCGGATAATCATGCGTCGAGTACATGTACCACACATGCATTTTGAAATTTGTTTTGGTAGCCGCGTCGTAGGTCTTGATCCCATTATCCCAGGCTTCTTGCAACTCATCCTTAAGCGGCTGCATGTACACATTCATATTCTTCCCCGGATAGTTGGGCCCTGGAATTATCAACGTCAGGAAAATGTTCTTTCTTTTCATAATCTCTCCGGGTGGCAAATTTAGTGGAATGACAAATACAGGCCAACAACTGTATTGTGCTGCCGTCATACCATACACATTGAACCCATCCGTGCTGATGGCAACTCTAGGTTGCCTTGGATCTTCCGATTTATCCTTATATAATGCATCGAAGTGCCTCCACGCAAAACCATCTGAAGTGTGTACCAGCATCTTGTTCCCATCCGCATCTAGTTCGGTTCTTTTGCCCAATTTGTGCCATGTCATCTGTCTGGCCGTTTCTTCGACCATGAAAATTCGTTGAAGTCTTGGTACGATTGGAAGATATCGAAGAACACTAATGGGGATTTTGGTCTGATTCTTCTCACCCATGCCGTTGTCTACCACAATATACCTGAAAGAATTGCAAATGGGGCAATAGTTCAAGGCCGCATACTCAAGCCTAAATAAGGCACATCCATTCTCACAGGCATGTATCTTCTCATAGGGCATCTTAAGTACACGGAGGATTTTCTCTGACTGGTACAGGTTTGCAGGCAGTACATGGCCTTTGGGTAGAAAGCGTCCAAATATCGTCATCATCGCGTCGTAGCATTCTCTGCCTAGGTTGAATTGAGCCTTCAGAGCCATTACTTGCGCGATGGCATCCAGCTGACAAAGCTCAGTCTGCTCGTGGAGAGGACGTTTTGAAGACTCCAGCATTTCATAGAAGGCCTTTGCAGATTCCTCCATCTCATCGTCCGAATCCCGAGCATCATCAAAGTCTTGCACCATGTCTTCAATCCCGGTACCATGCTCGTCGATGCGACGACGAATCACCTCAGCTCTGGCACGTTGGTCAGACTCACCATGAAAAGTCCACACCGTATAATTAGGCGTAAAACCCCACTTCTGCAAGTGTTTACCCATTTCAAACTCTGTCTTCTTTTTCCAGTTGTCGCAGTTGGGACAGGGGCACCATGTTTTTTGCTGGCCATTTGCAAATGCGGCTCTCACAAACCCCCTGGTTTTTGTTAACTATTCATGGGTCATGTCTTTCTGACTAGGGTGACCAGTGTACATCCAAGCACGATCACTCATGTTGCCTAGCTACCTATGGGGGCACAAGAAATAAATACATAATTCATCATCTATATTCATACGCTAATCAAGTTTGTCAGTTTTATTACGTCCATGCAACCTACACGCTAATAGGTAAAGATAGGTCCTATTCCCACCCGAGTATGTGTAGACTGGGTTCGTTTTCCCATGCTCTGCTCCAGATGCGACGCAGAATTTCGGCAGCACCTCCCCGCTGTTCTCCTGATACACGTCTCGGCGATAAGCAGAGAGGATGTGTACCCGGAGAACAACAGGGGAGGCACTGACAAAATTCCGCATCGGATCCGGAGCACAGCATACGGGAAAACAAACCCAATCTACACATACTCGGGCTGTCCATGGATAATGTTGGACAATTCGAAAGGATGGCGGTTATAAATATGCAAAGAAATGCATATTTATAGATGTCGCCCTTTAGAACGGGAGACGCATACTGGTCACGCATACTCATGATTGAAGAAACCTATAGCTAGCAAGTTTCATCGGCACGAAGACCGGGACAGAGCAAATTAAGGGGGTAGGAGGAGAAGTCATTTGTGCTCACCAACAAACGCAAGGGCGGAGCTCGTCCAACGCACGTGGAGGTCGTCGAACAACTGCACATTGAAATTCACCCGATAAACACAAATACGATGTTTTTATAATTAACATGATCGGAAAATATGTGACCTAACTCATAATTTACAAAACTATGACCCCGTGGGCCTCTGGAAGGCCGAAAAGCACCTTCTCGTTCAAAAGAAGGCAGAAGAGGTGTCGGGGGTCGGGGCTTAGTGGCGTCGGGAGTCAGTGCCGTCGAGGGTCGGTGGCATCGGGGGTCGGGGGGTTAGTGGCGTCGGTTGTGGGGGGTCAGTGGCGTCGGGGGTCCAGGGTCAGTGGCGTCGGGGGTCCAGGGTCAGTGACGTCGGGTGTCAGTGGCGTCGGGGGTCGGGGGTTGGTGGCGTCGAGCGTTGGGGGTCGGGAGTCGTGGGCCGAGGGTCTGGGTCGGGGGCAGTGGCGTCGGGGGTCGAGGGTTAGTGGCATCGGGGGTCAGTGGCGTCGGGGGTCGGGGGTCGGGGGTCAGTGGCGTCGGAGGTCGATGGTCGGGGGTTAGTGGCGTCGGGCGTCAGGGGTCGGGGGTCAAGGGTCAGTTTCGGGGTGCCGGGGTTCCCTTTTCCTCTTCTTTCTTCTTCTCCTCTCTCCTCTTTTTCTTCTTCTTCTTCTTCTTCTTCTTCTTCTTCTTCTTTTTTCTCCTTCTACTCCCCCTCCTCTTTTTCTCCTTCTATTCTTTTTCTTCTTCTTCTTCTTCTTCTTCTTCTTCTTTCTCCTCCTCTTTCTCCTCCTCCTCCTCTCTTCTTCTTCTTCTTCTTCTTCTTCTTCTTCTTCTTCTTCTTCTTCTTCTTCTTCTTTTTTCTCCTCCTCCTCCTCCTCCTCTTCTTCTTCTTCTTCTTCTTCTCCTGCTTTTTTTCCTTCTGCTTTTTTTCTTCTAACCTAACTAACTAACCTAATTAGCCTAATAATCTAACCAAATAAACTAACTAAATTACCCTATATATAATAAAAAAACTAACCTAATAAACTAACTAAAGTAATTAAATTTTTTAAAAAGAAAAACAGGAAAAACTCACCGGCAGGGGGCGGCGGCAGGGGGCGCGCGGCTGGGGGCTCGCCGCAGGGGGCGTCGGCGGCAGGGGGCGGCGACGGCAGGGGGCGCAATGCAGGTGGCGCGCAGCTGGGGGCGGCGGCGGCAGGGGGCGGCGATGGCAGGGGGCGCAATGCAAGTGGCGCGGGCGCGCGGCAGGGGGCGGCGGCGGCAGGGGGCGCGCCGTAGGGGAGGTGCTCACCGTGGGGGTGGGTCGCCGCGGGGAGGTGCCCTCGCGGGGAGGGGATCCCACGGCGAGGGGGTCGCCGGGGGGGTGGGCTCGCCGGGGGGGTGGGCTCGCCGCGGGGAGGGGATCTCGCGGGGAGGGGGTCGCCGCCGTGGAGAGAGAGAGTGGTCGGGGTGAGAGAGAGAGAGACAGTGAGCGAGGGGGGGTAACGGCCGTTATAGGGCTACCCCTTTGCCGTCCGCCCCCCGACGGCAAAGGGTCGTATGGCAGACGGCAAAGGCCCGCGGACGACAAAGGCCCCCGGATTTCGGACACGGCAGGCATGGGACCCACGCGTCCCCTTTGCCGTCTGCTGGCAGACGGCAAAGGACCCACACATGGCAAATAGTATTTTTGCCATGTGTCAGTTCTTTGCCGTCTGTATTGTGTCAACTGATGGCAAAGAGGTTCTTTGCCGTCAGCCAGCAGACGGTAAAGAACTGGCTGACGGCAAATTTCTGGATTCCAGTAGTGAGAGGAATGGTGAAGCTAAAGGTTTTCAGAAACACGGTTAAGACTGCTAGCTCAGAATCAAAATTGCCTTTCAAAACAACCAATATGATGTAGAAAAGCTCGATGTGAGCTTAACGCACAGTTGGAAATGTGTTCTAGAGGCGGAGGACATAGATAGCATGGTCAAGCTCCAACATGACGATGGTGATGTAGCTTAACAACTTGGAATGACATGATCGAGTACAAACTCATAAACAAGGAAGATTACTAAAAGTTGTTCAATCACAATGCGTACTCGATTCAGTTATCGATGGACTCGCGTGTCCAACAAATCAAACACGAGGAAACAGGAATTAATGAAAATATTATAGTTGATGAGGAGCTCACAAGAAGTAATATAGCTCCGTGATATCCTCAAGCTACAAGGAATAATACTCGAAAGTAAATCAACATTAAGGCTTGGACTGATGTATTGAGCTGAAGAAGACAAGTACATTAACTCGTCTGAGAATGAAATCAAGGTAGGACAACATGGTCGGAATCACGATTGCAAAGGACAAGATCACAAATACCAGATTTAAACCACAGAATGAATGATTATTGATACGAGAAGTTTTTGTGATAGGATCAACGTCGTTTCCATGTGCATCAACACAAAGTTCAAGGTCGAGTGCCACTTCATCAATGCATCACCTGCCATTTACTCCTCATCTTTTATCAGGTTGTAGCTTTGAAAGGATATTCGCCAAAGCCCCAGAAGAGTAAGTCTCATGAAAACTTTTCGAGTCATATTGATTTAGGAAGGCATAGATTACAATTTATCAGAAGGAGAAGACACAATTTACCAATGGCATTATGTATCAGGGGAACAATATCACAAGAATTTTGACTGTAAATGATGCCATCGGATAATAACCCAGCAATTGGTGTGGCAGTCCACAAAAGATCTGATGTGAGTATCGGTACTCAACCAGAGGGGGGTCAAACGCAAGGCATCGGATTATAGAACATCTGAAAAATATCGATACTTAATTACCAAAGGAATTAGGATTTCATGGTTGGTGTATCATAATCAGATGCTCCGATCAAATACAAGTAAGTTGAATGGACTTAGATGGAAAACCAACCAAAGTTCATTAGTCGAGGACCAGCTGTGTTTGAAAGGACGTCTAAGCCGGAAAATAATTTATGAATATCAACAGATGATTGTGTATATTCACACAAAGATAGAATCAATAAGATCACAGAAAAATCACAAAGGATTTTAAGTAATGATGCTAGACATATGGATTTAACCATAACACAAACAGGTTAGAAAGGTCAAAAGCAATAGGCTACTGGGGATTCTGAAAGATCGAATAGTAATTCGAAGAACTTTCAAAATACATGACAACTGATGACGGACGAATCCCCGATAAGATAATTTGTTGCATCTCGTAAAACAAGAGAAATTGGAAAGAAAATATCAATGACATTTGTATGTAGCCATCCATAGTGGTTGACGGAGGAAGGGAAAATTGCAAAAGCAATGAGCACAAGTTCTCAAGGGAACATCGAAGAGTAACTGCAGTTCTTCTGACGGATAAAGCCATCGTCTGCAATACGGGGCTCTCGAGGAGGAAGTATTTACGAGAACCTAATGTTAGAGTTAGCAAAATATTTATCCCAAAAGAGAAGAGAGAGTAGAGCCTAGAGTATAGGAAAGGAGGAAAAGATACTAATACCACCCAATTGAGATGTGGGCCCGTAAGCCACAACATCAGTGTTAGTAAATTTTTTCAAACACTAGACTCAACTTCGGCCAAGGAGTTTGAAATGGGGCTACCTACAGGCAGTCGGCCCTGATACCAACTTGTGACGCCTTTGATTAAATCGTACGCTAATCATACAAGCAAATGCGTACGATCAAACTCAAGGACTCACGAAAAGATATCACAACACAACTCTAGACACAAAAAAACATACAAGCTTCATATTACAAAGCAGGGGCCTCGAGGGATAGAATACGGAAGCCCGATAAGCACACGAGTCAGCGGAAGCAACAATATCTGAGTACAGACATTAAACATGGGGTGCCTTGGAGAAGGCTAGAACAAAAGATAAAGCGATCGAACGAGGCGACGCCTCCTTCCTAGGAACCTCCTAACTACTCATGGTCTTCAGCGGCCTCCACGTAGTAGTAGGCACCGTCGGGGTAGCAGTCATCGTCGGTTGGATACTCCATCTCCTGGGCTCCATCATCTGGTCGCAGCAACGGATCAAGGGGCAAAGGGGGGAGCAAAGCAACGGTGAGTACTCATGCAAAGTACTCGCAAGACTTATATTAAAACTATACTAAGTATGCAACAGTATTAAAGAAGGGGTTTATATGTGGACTGACTGTAGCAAAGCAAGAATAGAGAGATAAGGCCTAGTCCTGTCAAAGACTAGAATCTTCAGGGTCTTGCAGCAATAGACGAGAGTAGAACAGGGTAACAGAAATAATAGTCATGTTGTTGCAACAATATTAATATGAGGTCATGCCCACAGATCTTCCCTCGACTCCCTGCGAGGAAGCAATCCCGGAGCAACTATTCCAGTTAAGTAACAATTGTAGTTTTATAAGATCAGGGCACAACTCCAAGTCGTCCTATAACCGTGGACACGGCTATCAGAATAGTTAATTTTCATCCCTGCAGGGGTGCACCAAGTTTCCTGTCATGCTTGATAACACTGTGGCCGGACACACTTTTCTGGGTCATGCCCGGCCTCGTAATATCGACACGTCGCAGCCCCACCTATGCTCAACAAAGAGGCCAGACCGCCGGTCTAATTCCTAAGCACAAAGGGGTCGTGGGCCCACTTGCCCTCCGCACTCCTGCATGATGCGTGGGCGGCCAATGTCAGTTCTAGCACCCCTTAATCACAAGCGCGATGCATCTCGGGACCACTCGGGCGCGCGCCGCTCCATTGCTGACGTTTGAAGAGCTTCGGCTGATAACGCGACGCTGAGTACCCATAATTCTTCCCACATAGCCGGTTAGTGCGAAAAGGTCTCCGACCAACCGAGATCAAATACCCAAATCCATTATCAATTTAATTATCTCATCGGACCAAGCACGCGGGAATCCACCCGCCTAACATCTATTCATCAAAGATCCCAGTAACATGGTCAAGTAATTGTGTGGTAGAAACATCAGGAGGAATCCAACGTATTACCCTCGTTGGATACTAAACGATGTATCCATCAAGGTGGACCTATAGGAATCACCCTCAAGGGTCCCACACTTGAGGGGTTGCACGACAGAGCCATCATCGAGAATGGTGAAAGAGGAATCACGCTCGGTAACGACGACCGACTAGCTGTACTACAGAGATATCATCAGGAGTACTTCGCGAGGTGTCACCGTCGGTACCCGATACTATCTCTGTAGCATCGCACAACTAAGGGGGGTGTAAGTGTTGTGCCGGGTCTGGCTCATCGATCATATATCGAGACTTGAAAACAAAGCGGTCCAACTGGACTATGGGGTCAGAAGGGATGACTGCTCCACCTATACTAAACAATTTAAAAGTGCACTACTAAAAGTAGCAGTTCATCGAAAATTAGGCTATGCATCAGATATACGAGCTAACACTACTAGGAAAAACCTTATAGGTTGGAGCCTATTAGTAGCGCTGGAAAGTAAAAAGCGTTGCTACTATTTAGCAGTAGCGCTGGATATCACCCAGCGCTACTGCTAATGTCCTTAGTAGTTGCGCAGGCCTCATAATATGCGCTACTGATAAACAGGGAACCCCGAAGTAGCTATAGTAGCAGTGGTGTTCCTAAACCTGTGCTACTGCTAAGTTCAATACCAGTAGCGCTGCGTCGTATCCAGCGCTACTGATAAAAGGGGTCCAACGACGTAACCGTAGTAGTTGTAGTAGCAGCGCAGGTTTACGGCAACCGCTACTGCTAAGTACAATAGGAGTAGTGCATGTTTAGGAACCAACGCTACTACTATGTTCTATTAACACCCCCACCGCGGCCTCGAAATTTCCTAACTGCCCCACTCCCCCACCCCCTCTCCTCGATCTGAAGTCGTCGCTGCCTCCCTCGCCTACCTCACCGTCGCCGTCGTCATCACCGCCGCCTCCCTCGTCGTCGCCACCACCCCCTCCCATCATCGCCGCCAGTGCCCCCTTCCCGTCACCTCCCTCGCCGTCGCCATTGCCCCCCTGCTTCTCCGGTAAGCCCCCACAGCGGCCTTGATCTTGTTCACGGCCTCGTACCCACGTAGATGGAGGAATCACAACCATGCAAAAGGTCATTATAAAAGATACATTGTTAGATTTGTACGCATCTATGTATATTTCAGTAAAAGTTCATGGAAATATATAGTACTATTTCCACCTTAACAGTATTAATATACTCTTAAAGGTTGTTAGTTATAATTAGAAAGTTCAATGCATGCCTGGACAGTCTCATGTTTATTACACAAGGGACATAGGGAGTAGTATGTTTATTAGTTTATATAGAACGAAAATGATAAGACAACTTCTTCGTTGTTTGTGACCACATAAATGGATCTAGTTCATGTTATGCCATGTTGATCATTGCATAATTTACGTTTAAAACATAAATCTTATTTTTCTAAACACTAGAAGCTTAATAAGAGTTGAAGTTGGTGAGAAACCAAAATTTTAGCTCATGTTTTTTCTTACCTGGCATCTAGCAAACATTGTATTTGAAATGTAGTGCACATTATTATTCGAGTGTTGCCGGAATATCCAAGTGGCCTAGGTTTTGCCGGAATGTTGATTGATTTCCGTTCCGGCAAATTTCAGGCGCACCATATGTCAACTATTTAGCAAAGTTCATGCCGAAAATTTCCGTGAATTTTGTCATGGCTATTGCTAGAAACTAGGACACATGGAGTGCTTGGGAGTGTGAATTCTTTTGATATAGTGTCACGGTTGTTGTTTACACATTTACCACATTAAAACAGGAAATGTCTGACGATGAATATTAGGAGACTGTATATTGTGGCGACTGTCGGGGTATGTGCGACACGCCTCACCTGCGAGACGATAGGTTTTTCATCATGAAGCTTGACGAGAATGGAGATATGTTCCTCCCTTGCCATGCAAGAAGATATGTGTGGAAGAGGCTCGGTTTCAAAGACCACGTGAGAATTGAGACGAGGATCGTTAACCTGAGGACTATACATGGTCACACATTTGATATCAAAGTATTTAATTCAGTTTTTCAAACAGAATTTGGGTGCGCAAAGTGGGAAGATCTTTGAAAAGCATATGGATTTCAGGTTGGTATGGAAATAACCTTCGATCTTCGTCCTGAAGATAATATGCCAGGCAACATCGACATTTGGGTGGTTGTCGATGATATGCTTCATGTTTTACCTCCATGTGAGTTTCTCAACCATATTTGTAAAGTAATTTGCATTTATATTTAGAAATAGTTGGTGTTCATACATATACTAAATTTGTTAAATTATAATTTACAACTTATTTCATTGCTTCGACTGAATTACGGAAATTCATTGACACAACACACTACACATATGGATCACATCTAACTTGGGAGGAGAAGGATGTTCTTCTCCATTTTATTGTTGTTGGTGTTCTGGTTTCTAGGGATACCTTCCCATATAATTTTAGAATTGGTCAAAATTATACATTTTACATTCCACTAATGCATAGGTTGAGGCCGGATCACATTCGACGAAATGTATTGGTAAGAGTTTCCTAATTAAGTACACTCTACTATTGCATAAATGGTGTTGATTACATTGTTGACTAGGTTATTATTATGTTCTTGAACAGCAGTTGCCACATGATGTAGTGCCTCTGATGATGCTCCCAGAAGGTCAAATGAAAATTAGAAGCCCACTGAGGGCTGAGTTCGATGCTCCATACTCGAGTAACCTTATATCAAGATAAAAAGGCTCCAAATTGAAGCATGGAGAGAAATAAAGAAGGAGCGCAAGCCACAAGTTGGAGACCGTTGGATCTCTGTGATTCATCATGGAGACATAGGTGTTATTCTATTTTATGACATTATACCAAAGAGGGAGGAATAGGTCTTATGAGAGACAAGTTATTCTAGTTTATAATAACTTGACATGATCGATTAGGATGCATGCATATGATGACTATTAAGATGTTTCTCTGTTTTACTTTATGTGTATCATATGATAACTTGGTATATGATTAAGATGAAGATGAGTTGTTAGATGAGTACGTAAGATGACGATGAGTTATATGACTTGATACTCCCTCCGTCCCAAAATTCTTGTCTTAGCTTTGTCTAGAAATGGATGTATCTATGTACTAAATTTGACTAGACACATTCGTTTCTAAACAAATATCAGACAAGAATTTTGGGACGGAGGGATTTCAAACAATTAAATCATGTGACAGCAAGACCTAAGGGTTAATAGGATTGATAGCTTACTATTGTTAGGAAAACAACAAGTGCAGTCTTGGAAACTAGGGGCGGGCTGAAGCACTGACACGATGGGTGACCGGTTGGGAAGTTAGACGATTTAGAGATTAAATTGTCAAATAATTAAAAGATTGAAATGAAAATTAGATGTCATATTTGAAATGAAAATTAGAATAAAACATAAAAACAAATCAAAACATATTCAAAAGTTTTCTCAGATTTGAAAATAAAAACATAGTTACGAGTAGCGCTGTTCAAGGAAGCGCTACTTCTAACTATACTTACCAGTAGCGCTGCCCGTACCAGCGCTACTACTAGTTATTAGCTGTAGGCTTGTAGCACGATAGCAGTAGCGCTCGGCCCAGCGCTACTACTATAGGATTATCAAGCGCTACTGGTAGGCTTTTCCCTAGTAGTGTAAGTACAACAGTAGCAAAATTATAATGCAAGCAGGCGATATAGGGATGATCAAAGGCGGTTTGCTTGCCTTGTTGCTCTGCGGCAAAGAACTGGTCGAGATAGGCGTAGCCATACCCGACAGGGGCATCAGCACTGGGGTCTACTCGAGAGAAGAGGGGGAAGAAACAATAAATAACAGCAACAGGTGCAACTCTAAGCATGACATGGCAAGATGCTGGATAGTCATGAGCTAACGTAGTAACATCCGTTATAGACGGATTGGGAAAATATCAGATGATATTTGCGAGGTGCTTTGGCTTCTGCCGGTTAGACGAAAAATGATGTAAAATTTCCATGTTTCTTATGCTAGGGACGCGTGACACACGAATGGACCGTGTATATGGGTTCGTTTCGTTATATTGATCAACTTTCGTGTTGGAAATATTTTGATCTGACTTACGGTTTATTTTATATTAATTTTTAAAGTTTTATTAATATTTAGGAATTAAAAACAGATTTAATTGATTATTAAATGCTATTATGACATTAGCATGATGTCATGGTGACATCAGAAGTTGACTCGTCAACTGACAAGTGGGTCCTACGTGTCATTGACACAGTTTCTTAATTAAGGTTAAATATTAATTAATCATATTAATTTAGTGGGAGACCCACGTGTCATACTCTAATAGGATAATTTAATTATCATAATTAACAGATTATCTAATTAACCTATCTACTCATAATCATTATCACTAATACTTATTTATCTAATTAGTTAATTCACAAATTAATTAACTTAACTAATTAATTGCTTATTTATTTATTTTATTAATAAAACATATATTTATTTATTTATTTATTTATTTTTACTTATTTTAATTTTCTGTTTTAGGGGCGTGGCCCCGCATATCATTGAGACAATAAGCACCACAATCACTAAACACACACACATCTTTACACCCTAATTTTTATAATACCAACATACACACATTCTGTTAACATACATACATACATGCATAAGTTCATACATACATACTTTTTCATATACATAGATAATACATACATACATTTGTTTTATTTTTATTTTATTTTTCTAACTAACTCTCTGACATCTCTCTCCTCAACTCACTGCCATCTCTCTCAACAGAGAGAGAGGAGGCAATCTCCACCTCCTCATACATGAGATCAATGGCGCCGGGACGTCGGAACGGAACCGAAACAGGGGAAAGGATGAGAGGGAGGCCGGGGCCCGAAGCTCACCGGCGTTGCCGGGGATCAGGGCGGCGAGGCTTGATGGAGATGGTGGGGAAGAAGTGAGGAGGCCGGTGAGGTCTACGGGGTGGCGGCGCGGTTCCGGCGAGGAGGAGCTCCCGGTGAGGTGGAGACGCACGGTGGAGGGGCCCGACCGGCGAAGGGCGACGTCGAGGTGGAACCGGCGGCGTGGTGGCACGTTGGAGGAGGGAGGCGGCCGGTGAAGGGCCGCCGGAGGGCCGGCCGATTGGCGGCGGGGTCGACCCGAGGAGGAGGGAGGCGTGGTGGAGCGCGGCAACGTGGGGAGGCGAGCGGGAGGCGCAGGGAGGAGCGGCGACTAGGGTTCGGGAGGAGGCTGTGGGGTCGTCTTATGCGCTAGGGAGACCGGGCAATGGTCGGCACGTGGCCATGGCGGACATGGAGCGGTGGATGCCCTCCCATGATCCCCTGCCTCTCTTATGTAGAAGGAGGTAGAAGAAAAGGCCAGGGTAGGTTGGGCCACACTACAGTGTGGACACATATGGCCCAGTAGCATAGTAGATGTTTGGTTTTTTCTTTTTTTAATTTTATGTTAAGAGAAAAGATATTGTTTTGCATTTTTTAGCTCCAATTGAATTTTGTAAAACATGATACTTGTCCAATTAATTACATTGCAATAATTAACACTACTACAAAATATTTGGGGCGAATTGAAATAAGTTTGGATATTTTCCTAATTCAAAAGGCCTTCTATTTATTCTTTTGTCCTCTATCTTAAATGTTTTAGAGAGTATAACCATTTCAGAAAATGTTGGTTTCACCATGGCAATTATCCAAGAAATATTTGCAACACTAAGAACATTTTAGTTTTTTCCATATTTGAAGAAATAATAATTTGCGCTTATTTTAAATTAGAAATTTGGCTTTTATTCTTAACACGTAGAAATTTAGCTTACTTCACATGATGACGTGTCACCATTAGTGTGAGGTTACTGTAGCATAACTACATGGATTTTGTAACATAATCCGGGGATGTCACAATGACGATCTTTGCCTTCTTGATCCAGCAAGAGGTGCAGAGAGGTAGATGAGTTCTCCAGCACGGCGGCGTCATGGTGGTGGTGGTGAACTAATCCAGCAAGGCTTCGCCTATGCACTACCGAACTAGACTAGAAGAGAAATAGATCTAGATGGAGAGAGAGGCAGCCGTGGCTGATTTCCGTGTGTCCAAAAACCCTCAATACATGTAGTATATATATGAGGAGGGAGGAAGGAGGCTGCACCCAAGGGTTTTCCCCTTTGAGTCGCCGGAAGTGGGGACAAGAGGAGTCATCCTCCTCCAATCCTAGTAGGATTAGGATTCCTTCCTTCCCACTAAGAAACTTTTTTCAACTTTGGTCCTTTTGCCTTATTCCCACTGAAATCTCATGGGCCCTTAGGGTTGGCTTCGACAAGCTCACTAGGGGCTGCTATACCTCCTCTCATAGCCCATGAAGCCTCTGGGTCATCACACCCCTCCTGGTGGTCCCCTGGCACCCTCCCGGCACTCTTGGTACACTACCGATGAGCCCGAAACTTTTCCTGAGACCAAAACAGGACTTCCTATATATCATTATTTAACTCCAGACCACTCCCGAATCTCATCCGGAACTCCGAATAACCTTCGGCTGCCAACACATATAACTCAACTTTATTGAAATGTCACTGAACCTGAAGTGTGCAGACCTTGCGGGTTCGAGAACTATGTAGACATGACCCGATACATTCTCCGGTCAATAACCAATTGCGGGACCTGGATGTTCATATTGGCTCCTACATACTCTACAAGATCTCTGTCGGTTGAACCTCTATGTCAAGGATTCAGTTAATCCCGTATTTTGTTCCGTTTGTCCTTCGGTATGTTACTTGCCCGAGATTCGATTGTCGGTATCTCTATACCTAGTTCAATCTCGCTACCGGCAAGTCTCTTTACTCATTCCGGAATACAAGATCCCGTGACTAACTCTTTAGTCACATTTCTTGCAAGTCGTATTGTGATGTTGTATTACAGAGTGGGCCCTGAGACACATCTACGTCACACAGAGTGACAAATCCCAGTCTTGATCCAAGCGAACCGAACAAACACCTTCGGAGATACCTGTAGAGCACCTTTATAGTAACCCAGTTACATTATGACGTTTGATACACACAAGGTATTCATCCGGTGTCTGGGAGTTGCATGATCTCATGGTCATAAAACAGATACATTGACATGCAGAAAACAATAGCAATAAAGTGACACGATCATATGCTACGTTCATAGTTTGGATCTTGTCCATCACATCATTCTGCTAATGATGTGATCCCGTTATCAAGTGACAACACTTGTCTATGGCGAGGAAACCTTGACCATCTTTGATCAACGAAATAGTCAACTAGAGGCTCGCTAGGGACAGTGTGTTGTCTATGTGTCCACACATGTATTTGAGTTTCCAATCAATGCAATTCTAGCATGGATCATAAACGATTATAATGAACAAGGAAATATAATAATAACTAATTTATTATTGCCTCTAGGTCATATTTCCAACAGTCTCCCACTTTTACTAGAGTCAATAATCTAGTTCACATCACTATGTGATTGTAATGAATCTAACACTCGTACAGTTCTGGGGTTCGATCATGTCTTGCTTGTGACAGATGGTTTTAGTCAATGGGTCCGAACCTTTCATATTCGTCTGTGCTTTACAAATCTCTATGTCATCCTGTAGATGGTGCTACCACGCGCCATTTGGAACTATTCCAAGTGACTGCTCCACTATATAAATCTGGTTTACTACTTAGAGTCATTTGAATTAGTGTCAAAGCTTGCATCGACGTAACCCTTTACGACGAACTCTTTTTATCACCTCCATAGTCGAGAAAAACTCCTTAGTCCACTAGTTACTAAGGATAACTTTTGACCGCTGTCGAGTAATCCATTCCTAGATCACTTTAGTACCCCTTGACAGATTCATGGCAAGGCACACATTAGGTGTCGTACACAGCATAGCATACAATAGAGCCTATGGTTGATGCATAGGGGACGACCTTCGTCCTTTATATTTCTTCTGTCGTGGTCGGGTTTTGAGTCTTACTCAATACTCACACCTTATAACACAGCCAAGAACTCTTTATTTGAGTGATCTATTTTGAACTCCTTCAAAATCTTGACACAGTATGTATTCAATTGAAATTCTAATAAGCGTTTTGATCTATCTCTATAGATCTTGCTTCTCAATGTTCAAGTAGCTCAATCCAGGTTTCCTTTGAAAAACACTTTTCAAACAACCCTATATGCTTTCCAGAAATTCTACATCATTTCCATTCAACTCATCTGAAATTTTATAGTGCTCCCACTCACTTCTTTGGAAATACAAGTTTCTCATAAACTTTGTATAAACCCAAAAGCTTTGATCATCTCATCAATGCGTATATTCATACTCCGAGATACTTGCTCCTGTCCATAGAAGGATCGATGGAGCTTGCATACTTGTTAGCATATTTAGGATCGACACAACCTTCTCGTTGTATCACATACAACCTTTCCTCAAGGAAACCATCGAGGAAACAACGTTTTGACATCATATCTCTAAGATTTCATAAATAATGCAACACTGCTAACGTAATTCCAGCAGAATTTTAGCATCGCTACGAGTGAGAAAGTCTCATCATAGTCAACTCTTTGAAGTTGTCGGAAACATCTTTGCGACAAGTCAAGATTTCTTAATGGTGACATTTACCATCATCATCTGTCTTCTTTTTAAAAATCCATCTGTACCCAACAGCCTTACGACCATCAAGTAGTTCTTCAAAAGTCTACACTTTGTTTTCACAAATGGATCCTCTCTCGGGTTTCATGACCTTCAGCCATTTGTCAGAATCCAGGCCCACCACAGCTTCTCCATAGCTCGTAGGTTCATTGTTATACAGCAACATGACCTCCAAGACAGGATTACCGTACCACTTTAGAGCAGTACGTTTCCTTGTCGATCTGTGAGGTTTGGTTGTAACTTGGTCTGAAGCTTGAAGATCACCATCATCACCTTTCCACTTCAATTGGTGTAGGCGCCACAGGAACAACCTCCTGCACCCTGCTACACACTGGTTGAAGTGACGGTTCAATAACCTCATCAAGTTCCACCATCCTCCCACTCAATTCTTTCGAGAGAAACTCTTTCTCGAGAAAGGACCCGTTTCTAGAAACAAACACTTTCCTCTCAGATCTGAGATATGAGATATACCCAACTGTTTTGGGTGTTCTATGAAGATGCATTTATCCGCTTGGGTTCGAGCTTATCAGGCTGTAACTTTTTCACATAACCATCGCAGCCCCAAACTTTTAAGAAATGATATCTTAGGTTTCTCTAAAGTATAGTTCATACGGTGTCATCTCAAACGGAATTACATGGTGCCCTATTCAAAGTGAATGCGGTTGTCTCTAATGCCTAACCCAAAAACGATAGTGGTAATTCGATAAGATACATCATAGTATTCTCCATATCCAATAAGGCGCGACTATGACATTCGGACACACCATCACACTATGGTGTTCTAGGTGGTATTAGTTGTGAATCATTTTCCACACTATCTTAAATGTGTACCGAACTCGCAACTCAGATACTCATCTCTACGATCATATCATACACATTTTATCCTCTTGTCACGACGATCTTCAACTTCACTCTGAAATTACTTGAACCTTACAATAATTCAGAATTGTGTTTCATCAAGTAAAGATACTAGTATCTAGTCAAATCATATGTGAAGTAAGAACATAACAATATCCACTTCGCACCTGACACGTATTGGACTGCATACATCAAAATGTATTACTTCCAATAAGTTACTTTCTTTTTCCATCTCACTGGAAAACGAGGCCTTCAGGCATCTTGCCCATGATTTGCATGTCTCAAGTGTTTCAAAATCAAGTGAGTCCAAACGATCCATCTGCATGGAGTTTCTTCATGCGTTTACACCAATAGGCATGGTTCGCATGTCTCAACCGACTCAAAAACGAGTGAGTCCAAAGATCCCTCAGTATGGAGCTTCTTCATGTCTTTTACACCAATATGACTCAAGCGGCAGTGCCACAAGTAAGTGGTACTATCATTACTACTTTGTATCTTTTGGCATCAATATCATGAATATGTGTATCACTACGATCGAGATTCAATAAACCATTGAAGGTATTTATTCAAGCAAATAGAATAACCTTTATTCTCTTTAAATGAATAATCGTATTGTAATAAACATGATCTAATCATTTTCATGCTCAACGCAAACACCAAATAATATTTATTTAGGTTCAACACTAATCCCGGTGGTAGAGGGAGCGTGTGATGTTTTGATCACATCAACCTTGAAATTTCTTCCAACATACATCATTACCTCATCCTTGCTAGTATCTGTTTATTCCATAGCTTTAATTTCAAGTTACTAACACTTAGAAAATGAATCGGTATCTAATACCCTGGTGCTACTAGGAGTACTAGTAAAGTACACATCAATATCATGTATATCCAATATAGTTTTGTCGATTTTGCCAACTTCTCATCTACCAAGTATCTAGGGTAGTTCCGCTTCAGTGACCGTTCCCCTTATTACAGAAGCACTTAGTCTTGGATTTGGGTTCAATCTTGGGTTTCTTCACTAGAGCAGCAACTTGTTGGCCGTTTCATGAAGTATCCCTTCTTGCCCTTGCCCTTCTTGAAACTAGTGGTTTTACTAACCATCAACAAATGATGCTCCTACTTGATTTGTACTTTCGCCGTGTCAAACATCGTGAATAGCTCAAGGATCATAATATCTATCCCTCATATGTTATAGTTCGTCATGAAGCTGTGTAGCTTGGTGGAAGTGAATTTGGAGCACTATGTCAATCACTATCTTATCTGGAAGATCAACTCCCACTCGATTCAAGCGATTGTAGTACTCAGACAATCTGAGCACATGCTCAAGGATTGACCTTTTATCCCTTACTTCGCAGACCAAAAACTTGTGGGAGGTCTCATACCTCTTTACGTGGGCACGAGCCTGAAATCCCAATTTTAGCTCTTGGAACATCTCATATGTTTTGTGACGTTGAAAACGTCTTCGACGCCTCAAATCTAAGCCGTTAAGAATTACACACTAAACTATCATGTTGTCATAAAAAACGTGTATGTCAGATGTTCGCAACATCCACAAACGACGCTCGGGGTTCAACACAACGAGCGGTGCATTAAGGACATAAGCCTTCCGAGCAGCAATGAGGACAATCCTCAGTTTACGGACCCTGTCCGCATAATTGCTACTATCATCTTTCAACTGTGTTTTCTCTAGGAACATATCAAAACAGTAGAGCTATAGCGCAAGCTACAACATAATTTGCAAAGACATTTTGACTATGTTCATGATAATTGAGTTTAGCTAATCATATTACTAATAAACTCTCACAGAAATTGACATTCCTCTAGTCATTCGAGTGTCGCATGATCCAAATGCACTAACTCAAGTACGATCATCACGTGAGTTGAGTTTTTCTTCAATGGTGAACATATCCATGTTGATCATATCCACTATATGACTCATTCTCGACCTTTTGTTCTCCTGTGTTCCAAGGCCATGTATGTACACGCTAGGCTCGTCAAGTTTAACCAAGTGTTCTACGTGTGCAACTGTTTTGCACCTGTTGTATGTGAACGTTGAGTCTATCACACCCGATCATCATGTGGTGTCTCGAAACGACGAACTATCGCAACGGTGTACAGTCGGGAGAACACAATTCTATCTTGAAGTTTTAGTGATGGATCACCTTATAATGCTACCATTGTCCTAAGAAAAACAAGGTGCATAAAAGGATTAACATCACATGCAAATCACAAGTGACATGATATGGCAATGAGCTTGTGCTTCTTGATCTTCATCACCAAAGCACGGGCATGATCTCCATTGTCACCGGCGCCACACCATGATCTCCATCATTGTGCTACCATCGAGGTTGTCACGCTAACTATGATGTTACTACTAACGCTACTACTAGCAATCAAGCAAAGCATCACCAAGCGCAAAATAATTAAATACAATCCGATGGCCCTTGCCGGTTGCCGTAGCATCGATGTGCAAGTGGATAGTTTAACTATTACAACATGATCATCTCATACATCCAATATATCACATCATGTCTTTGGCCATATCGCATCACATGCATACCCTGCAAAAACAAGTTAGACGTCCTCTAATTTGTTGTTGCAAGTTTTACGTGCCTCCTATGGGTATCTAGTATAATCGCATCTTACTTACGCAAACCACAACGGTGATATGAAAGGTGCTATTTAACATTCTCCAAGGAGCACCTTGGACAAATCCGATTCAACAAAAGTTGAAGAAACAGACACCCGCCAGTCATCTTTATGCAACAAGTTGCATGTTAGTCGATGAAACCAATCTCTCATAAGCGTACGAGTAATGTTGGTCTGGGCCGCTTCAATCCAACAATACCGCCAAATCAAGAAAAAGAGAAAGGAGGTCCAACCAATTAAACATCAACGCCCACAAACTCTTTTGTGTTCTATTCGAGATATCATCTACGCAGGAACCTGGCTCTAATACCACTGTTGGGGAATGTCGCATGGGAAACAAAAAAATTCCTACGCACACGCAATACCTATCAATGGTGATGATCATATATGAGAGGGGAGAGTGAATCTACATACCCTTGTAGATCTCTAAGCATAAGCGTATATAGCACGGTTAATGTAGTGGAACATCTGCATGATCCAAATCGCAGCCCGTCCTGCGATCTCATCACGATTCGTCCCGCGATCCTATCACGATCCATCCCGATCTAATGTCGAACGAACAACACCTCTGCGTTCAGCACACGTACAAATCCATGACGATCTCCTCCTTATTGATCCAGCAAGAGGGGCGGAGAGGTAGATGAGTTCTCCAGCACGGTGGCGTCGTGGTGGTGGTGGTGAACTAATCCAGCAGGGCTTCGCCTAAGCACTGCCGAACTAGACTAGAGGAGAAACAGATCTAGAGGTAGAGAGAAACAGCCGTGGCTGATTGCTGTGTGTCCAAAAACCCTCAATAACTCTAGTATATATAGGAGGAAGGAGGGAGGAGGCTGCGCCCTAGGGATTTCCCCTTTGGGTCCGCCGAAGTGGGGAGGAGAGAAGGAGTCCTCCTCCAATCCTAGTAGGATTAGGATCCCTTCCCACTTGGAAACTGTTTCCACCTTTGATCTTTTTTCCTTATTCCTCCACTCCAGCCGCATGGCCACATAGGGGAGGATTCAGTCATCCCAATAGTGGATGTTGTTCCTCCTCTCACAGCCCATGAAGCCTTTGGGTCGTCACATCCCTCCCGGTGGTCCCCCGGCAACCTCCCAGCACTCCCGGTACACTACCGATGAGCCCGAAACTTTTTCGGAGACGAAAATAGGACTTCCTATATATCAATATTTACCTCCGGACCATTCCGGAGCTCCTCGTGATGTCTAGGATCTCATCTGGGACTCCGAACAACCTTCGGTCACCAACACATATAACTCAACTATACCGAAACATACCGAACCTTAAGTGTGCAGACCCTGCGGGTTCGAGAACTATGTAGACATGACCCGAGACATTCTCCGGTCAATAACCAATAGCGGGACCTAGATGCCCATATTGGCTCCTACATATTCTACGAAGATCTCTATGGGTTGAACCTTTATGTCAAAGATTCAGTTAATCATGTATGTTGTTCCCTTTGTCCTTCGGTATGTTACTTGCCCGAGATACGATCCTTGGTATCTCTATACCTAGTTCAATATCGTTACCGGCAAGTCTCTTTACTTGTTCCATAATACAAGATCCCATGACTAACTCTTTAGTCACATTGCTTGAAAGGCTTATTGTGATGATTTATTACCGACTGGAGCCCGAGATACCTCTCCATCACACAGAGTGACAAATCCCAGTCTTGATCCAAGCCAACCGAACAAACACCTTCAGAGATACCTGTAGAGCACCTTTATAGTCACCCCATTACATTGTGACGTTTGATACACACAAGGTATTCCTCCGGTGTCTGGGATTTGCATGATCTCATGGTCATAGAAACAGATACATTGACATGCAGAAAACAGTAGCAATAAACTGACACGATCATATGCTACATTCATAGTTTGGGTCTTGTTCATCACATCATTCTCCTACTGATGTGATCCCGTTATCAAGTGACAATACTTGTATATGGCCAGGAAACCTTGACCATCTTTGATCAACGAACTAGTCAACTAGAGGCTCAATAGGGACAGTGTGTTGTCTATGTGTCCACAAATGTATTTGAGTCTCCAATCAATACAATTCTAGCATGGATCATAAAATATTATCGTGAACAAGGAAATATAATAATAACTAATTTATTATTGCCTCTAGGGCATATCTCCAACACTACATTCTCCGATAGAAATCTTAGTGTACACTTTGACGTCCTTTGTGTTGGATTGAATATGATGAATGCGAGATTGTTTGATGCATGTCAAATAATTAAACCACGGATACTTGAGGTGACATTGGAGTATCTAGGTGACAGTAGGGTTGATTGATATGTATCCTAGATGTTATTCTAATACGAACTCTAGGGTTCTTTGTGGCACTTAAAGGAATGGCTCAATAGATTGATAGGAAAGAATAACTTTGAGGTGGTTTTGCTACCTACAATAATTTCATCTTAAGTTCTCTGCTATATATGAACTTTGGAGCGATTCTTTATCGCACGTTGAGGGATGATCATAAGATTCTATTATATTAGATTTGTTGAGAGATTGCACTAGTGAAAGTATGATCCCTAGGCCTTATTTCCAAGAGTTTCGGTGCTGTTTATTCTCACTTTTATTACTTTTATTTCCCAGAGTTTCAATACCGCCTAAACCGTTTCCAAGTGTTTTAATATCGTTTACAAAAACTTATTTCTACTATCCATACTACACTTGTATCACCATCTCTTCGCCGAACTAGTGAATCTATACAATTTTCCATTATATTTGGTGTGTTGGGGACACAAGAGATGTTGGAAATATTCCCTAGAGTCAATAATAAATTGGTTATTATTATATTTCCTTGTTCATGATAATCGTTTATTATCCATGCTAGAATTGTATTGATTGGAAACTCAAATACACGTGTGGATACATAGACAACACACTGTCCCTAGTAAGCCTCTAGTTGACTAGCTCGTTGATCAAAGATGGTCAACGTTTCCTGGCCATAGACAAGTGTTGTCACTTGATATCGGGATCACATCATTAAGAGAATGATGTGATGGACAAGACCGAAACTATGAACGAAGCATATGATCATGTCAGTTTACTAATATTGTTTTCTGCATGTCAATGTATTTGTTCCTATGACCATGAGATCATGCAACTCCCGGACACCGGAGGAATACCTTGTGTGTATCAAACGTCGCAACCTAATTGGGTGGCTAAAAAGGTGCTCTACAGGTACCTCCGACGGTGTGTGCTGGGTTGGCATGGATCAAGACTGGGATTTGTCACTCCGTGTGACAGAGAGATATCTCGAGGCCCGCTCGGTATTACAACATCACAACAAGCCTTGCAAGAAATGTGACTAAGGATTTAGTCAAGGGATCTTGTATTACGGAACGAGTAAACAGACTTGCTGGTAATGATATTGAACTAGGTATGGAGATACCGACGATCGAATCTCGGGCAAGTAACATACCGATGGATAAAGGGAACAGTATACGTGATTGATTGAATCCTTGAAATCATGGTTTGACCGATAAATATCTGAGTAGAATATATAGGAACCAATATGGCATCCAGGTCCCACTATTGGTTATTGACCGTAGAGGTTCCTCGGTCATGTCTGCATAGTTCTCGAACCCGTAGGGTCTGCACACTTAACGTTCGGTGACGCTAGAGTAGTATTCGGATTTGTACATTGGTTACAGAATGTTGTTCGGAGTCCTGGATGAGATCTCAGACGTTACGAGGAGCTCCAGATTGGTCCGAGGTAAAGATTTATATATGGGAAGTCCTATTTTGGCTACCGCAAAAGTTTCGGGTTTTATCGATATTGTATTAGGAAGCTTCTAGAAGGTTCTGGAAGGTTTCAGAGGGCTCCGGATGATTCCGGAAGGGGACGTGGATGGACTGTAAGGTGGCTTCCAAGCCTTGTTGCGCCAGCCACCAAGGGCCCATGCGGTTTGGAGGGAAGAGTCCCTAAAGGGGAAGGCACCTCCTAGGTGCCTTGGGGAGGGAGGAAACTTCCCTAGGCCCACGCCCACTCCTGGGAGGAGGGGCCAGGGATGCGACCCAGCCCTCCCTCTTGCCTCCTATATATAGTGGGGGAGAGGGAGGGTGTGAACTCACCAATTTCCAAGCCCCGGAGGCAGCTCTACCTCTCCCATACCTCCGTTTTCTCCTTTGATCGGTTCTGGCAGCGCTTGGCGAAGCCCTGCTGGCACTGCTCCACCATCATCTCCACCATGCCGTCATGCTGGTTGAGATCCCATCTACTTCTCCTTCCTATCTTTCGGGATCAACAAGGAGGAGACGTCATCGAGCCGTACGTGTGCTGAACGCGGAGGTGTCGTCCGTTCAACGCTAGATCGGGACGGATCGTGATGAGATCACGGGACGGGTCGTGATGAGATGGCGGGACCAATCTTGATTGGGTTGCGAAGATGTTTGATTACATCAACTCCGTTATATACGCTTCTGCTTAGAGATCTACAAGGGTATGTAGATGTACTCTCCCCTCTCCTAGATAGTCATTACCATGGATAGATCTTGTGTGTGCGTAGGAAAATTTTAGTTCATGCGTAGATGATATCTTGAGTAGAACACAAAAGAGTTTGTGGGAGTTGATGTTCAATTTGCTTCCCTCCTTAGTCTTTTCTTGATTCGGCGGTATTGTTGGATTTAAGCGGCCCGGACCAACAATACTCGTACACTTACGAGAGACCGGCTTCATCGACTAACATGCAACTTGTTGAATAAAGATGATTGGCGGGTGCATGTTTCTTCAATTTTAGTTGAATCGGATTTGACCGAGGAGGTCCTTCAACAAGGTTAAGTAGCAACTTGCATATCACCATTGTGGTTTTGCGTAAGTAAGATACGATCATACTAGGTACCCATAGTAGCCACGTAAAACATGCAACAACAAATTAGAGGATGTCTAACTTGTTTTGGCAGGGTATGCGTGTGATGTGGTATGGCCAAAGACATGATATGATATATTGGATGTATGAGATGATCATTTTGTAATAGTTAAATATCGACTTGCATGTCGATGATACGGCAACCAGCAGGAGCCATGGGGTTGTCTTTAATTATTTTTGCGCTTGGTGATGCTTTACTTTGTCCCTAGTAGTAGCTTTAGTAGTAACATCATAGTTAGCGCGACAACCTCGATGGAAGCACAATGATGGAGATCATGATGATGGAGATCATGGTGTGGCACCGGTAAAAATGGAGACCATGCTGCTGCTTTGATGATGGAGATCAAGAAGCACAAGTTCATGGCCATATCATGTCACTTATGATTTGCATGTGATGTTAATACTTTTATGCACCTTATTTTTCTTAGGAAGATGGTAGCATTATAAGGTGACCACTCACTAAAATTTCAAGATAAAATTGTGTTCTCCCTGACTATGCACCATTGCGACAGTTCGTCGTTTCGAGACACCACGTGATGATCGGGTGTGATAGACTCAACGTGCACATAGAATGGGTGCAAAACAGTTGCACACGCGGAACACTCGGGTTAAGCTTGACGAGCCTAGCATGTACAGACATGGCCTCGGAACACAAGAGACCGAAAGATCAAACAAGAATCATATGGTTGATATGATCAACATGGAGATGTTCACCATTGAAACTATAGTCAACTCACGTGATGATCGGACTTGAGTTAGTGAATTTGGATCATGCAACACTCGAATGACTAGAGGGATGTCAATTTGAGTGGGAGTTCTTAAGTAATATGATTAATTGAACTTATTATCGTGGACATAGTCAAAATGTCTTTGCAAAGTATGTTGTAGCTTGCGATGTAGCTCTACTTTTTTAATATGTTCCTAGAGAAAACTTAGTTGAAAGATGATAGTAGCAATTATGCGGACTAGGTCCGTAAATTGAGGATTGTCCTCATTGCTGCACAGAAGGCTGGTGTCTTTAATGCACCGATTGGTGTGCTAAACCCCGAGCGTCGTCTATAGATGTTGCGAACATCAGACATACACGTTTTTATGACTACATGATAGTTCAGTGCATAATGCTTAAAGGGCTTAGAATTGAGGCGCTGAAGACGTTTCGAACGTCACGACACATACGAGATGTTCCAAGATATGAAATTTGGATTTTAGGCTCATGCCCTTGTTGAGAGGTATGGGACCTCCGACAAGATTCTTTGTCAACAAAGTAAGGGAGAAAATCTCAATCGTTGAGCATGTACTCAGATTGTACGAGTGCTACAATCCCTTGAATCGAGTGGGAGTTAATCTTCCAAATGAGATAGTGATGGATCTCCAAAGACACTGGCACCAAGCTACTAGAGCTTCGTCATGAACTATAACATATCAGGGCTAGATATGATGATCCTTGAGCTATTCGCGATGTTTGACACCGCGAAAGTAGAAATGAAAAAGGAGCATCAATTGTTGATGGTTAGTAAAACCACTAGTTTCAAGAAGGGCAAGGGCAAGAAGGGATACTTCATGAAACGGCAAACTAGTTGTTGCTCTAGGGAAGAGACACAAGGTTGAACCCAAACCCGAGACTAAGTGCTTCTGTAATGAGGGGAACATTCACTGAAGAGGAACTACCCTAGATACTTGGTTGATGAGAAGGCTAGCATGTGGCACCCCGGCTCAGAGGAAACTGGAACACCCCGTATTCCAACCCAAGGACAAGTCTTCTAGAATACAGCACCGTTGGCATAGAAAAAATCAGCTCTTTATTACTACGGAAAAGATTACAATGGTTCTTAAATTACATCTCCACGGCGATACTACACGTGCCTACGGTAAATCCTACACTAGTAGCGGCACAACGTCGGATGTGATGAACTCCACTCTGCAGGGACTCTGGGTGGAACGTGCATCCTAGCTCGCAACTCGGCATCCTCGACAAGAAAGCAATCATGGCATGACCTGCAAACTGGCATGACAAGTCAGGTGAGTACTTTGAATGTACTCGCAAGCTCACAACAAACATCAGCATTAAGGCAAGACAACATCATAGCAATCAAGATTTGGTAAAGATTTGTTATCACTAATGGGGTAGTTGAAAAATAACTATACCAGGCTACTCTCAGCGTACTCTGATAATACCAACTCTTGTGATCTCACTCAGAACATTCACCGAGTATCCTCAAGACGGATACCACGGCTTATCATCGGCACGATGCCCAACTGTTACCATACTCAAATGAGTTCTTCCATCATTACTATCATAGTTACGGTTGACCACCTACTGAGGTCTGGTCAGGCTGTCCAATACCATGGACACGGCTATTCGAATAGGTTTTACACTCCGTAGAGGTTGCACACTTTAGCCACACTATGGAGCACTGACCTCGTGATCCCATTCGGGTGGACCAGCACCGCTCCAACGAAACTTCTCTGACCCGTGACTCTTTCATCGTACCACCGACATTCATCCTCCCCCGGAGTCCTGCCCTGGGTGCCCCTGTGTCCTCATTACACCTGCTACCGTCGTGGCCAAACTAAACTGTCCCAAACGGGACGTGAGCACAAAACAACTCAACTGGCTCACAGGGTTATCACTGCCTACCGGGCCAAGGTACCACGCGTGCATAACCCTCCCTCTTTGGAGGTACCGGTGAAAGAGCACGCAATCAGACCAAGTCAAGGCCGTCCCATATCAGCAAATGTGGTTGCACGGATAATCCCGGACAGGTGACTGTCGATCAACCAACTAAGTAGCTTACCCCCGAATAATATCTCTCTCATAACTGTCACTCCGATGTCATAGTAATCCGATAACCAGTAAGCTCAAGCCACTACTGTTGATTCATATCCATAAACTGTCCAATGAAATCTCGAATAATCATAGACAGTAATCTCAACAGTATCGTGTAAACTAGTGGGTAAAATACTAGTTACTAACAGTCTTGTACTGAACATGGTAGTCATCTATTCACACAGTGCATACTCAGATTCCAGACTATGAACAAATATACTTGTGATTAAAATGGTTAATTAAACAATGATATTGCAATGCGGTTAAGCAAATGAGAGTTGTGGCTTGCCTAGGATGAGGGATCCACCAGGAAGAAGTGCGAGAAGCTCCAGGAAGGAATCACCGGAAACAGTTCTCTTTAGAGGAGCTGTTTACGGGCAAGGGCAACATGGTCATTTCCACTATGTGATCACATATTGGAAATGATATCATCTTGACAGGCTCGACGAGACGAAGATGTGGGCTTTGGAATCACCGGAATCGGACATACGGATGAAAAGATATGACTGCTTTTCTCTCAGGGACTAATCTGCAAAACAAATATTCACATATAGGTCCCTGAGCAGATTAGGCAGAAAGCGCTTTTGAGAGAATATGCTTTCAGAGAAGTGAAAGCGTATTCTTTCCCGAAGAACAAGAGAATACACTTTCCTAGGAAGAAAGAGTATTTTATGAAAGGCGCCTCCACTTACTCGGGTCAACGGTAGCCCGCTCAACTCTTGGGCTGCTGACACGTGGGGCCCACCGAGCCTCGCTCTCTCCTCCTGGCTTCGTCTTCTTCCTCCTCACGACGGGAGAGATGGCGAGGCCAGGCGCTCAGCCGGCGACGGCCTGGTCGGCTCCGGCCACCCCCAATCGGGGCGAGACCACCAGCAGGACGGGAACGAGGCGCCAGATCTGCATGGACCTGCTGCTCACGCCGGGAGTAGCAGGGCAACCACGCCGTGCGATGGCCGCAAGCGGCGGCTATCGGGCAGTGGAGCCATGACCATGCCTACTCCTGCGACGAGCAGAGAGGATGGGGAGGTGCGCCAAGGAAGAGGGGTTCACCTGCGAGAGAAATGGAGAGGGGAAGAGTGCCGCCTTGGCCTAATTTTGAAGGAGGGGGCGGTGACCACAGCGGCAATGAAGAACGAGGAGGGCTCCGGGAGCTCAGGGGAGGGGGCTGGGAGATTGCTGGTCGGAGGAGGGCTTCGGGGTACGCCTTATATAGGCCCGGGGAGAAGCTGCGAGACGGTAGCCGAAGCTCCGAGACGGCGGCTCCGCGACCGCGTCGCAACAGGGCGTCAGGGACGACCACAGGCTAGGCAACGAGGGGGAGAAGACTCCAGAGGGCACACGTGTGCGGTGGGGAGCTCTCCGGCGCTCACGAACAAGTTGGAGCTTGTTGGAGAGGCGCTATCGTCGTCGTCAATGCATAGAGCGCCATTTTGGCTTGCTCTAAGCCTGGTCACCACGTGCACTACGTGCTCTGGCATGCTATTGCTCCTCACTCCATGTCAAACAAACCCACCACTGCTCAAATGGATAAGAGGTGAGTGTAGAATCAACTAGAGGGCTCTAGGGAGGAAGGAAAATGCTCAAACATGATTTAACAGCAAGCTGCTTGCAGTGGGGTGGGGGAGATCTAGCTGGGGAAAGGCTATGGTTTTTGGCTGAGGGTGATCACATACTAGGATGATTATCTCTACAAATTTTCATCTCATTTGAATGAACATAATTAGCACTTGCAGTTCAAAGGGCTCTTCTGGACAGAATTGCAAAGTATGAAGTGGCACTCACATACTTGCTTGGCCTGAGCTGAATTTTGGACGAGATGAGTTATTTAGGATTATAAAGATGTTGTATAAATTTCATATCATCTGGATGAACCAAAGTGATACTTCCTTCACACAGCATCCCTATGGACAGAATCTTAGGAAAATTGCTAGGAATAATTGGCTAGATAAAATGAGCTCTAATATGGTTTAGAGAGGTTTTACAGATAGGAGAATGTCCTCGTAAAATTTCAGAATTTATGGAGCAACATAAAGCATAGTTGCTTCACAATCCAAAATAATAACCAGAGGCAAAGATTTGATGCTATGGTCACATGGTTGAAGGAGTGATGCTCAAACTTGGTGGAGAGGCATTATTTGAGCATATTGAGATGATGGCAAAGTTTCAACTCATTTGAATACTCTTATCTAGCACTTGCTTCACAAAGCTTCCTTTGGATCAGAAACTTTGGAAATTTGCCAAGGAATATTTCCTAGCTAAATTGAGTTGAATTTTGGCATGAGGCAATTATATCGATAGAAAAGAGTGCCCACAAATTTTGAGAGAAATCAAGAAAATATAAAGGGTACTTGCTTCACAACTAGGCAGATAGGGCAGAATCAGAAAAGGAATATTTGAGAAATATTTTTGCACATGGCAAGGAATGTTTTTGTCATATCTGAGGAATATATGACCCATGAGATTTATGAGAATTAATTGGGAATTTTTGGAGAGATAGAAATGGGGGTTGCTTCACGACCCAAGGCAAACATGATTATCCTTTAAAAAGAAAAAGGAATATTCCGAGGGAAAAGAATATTTGGATTGGCTCAAGATGAAAATGACAAGGTCTTGGGATGGTTTGGGGATTGTCAAGCCACTAGGGTAGAGGAATCAAGGGTGATCCCTCTAGGTTTCAAAACTATTAAGCCACAGAAAACTAGAACCAGACCAAAATCAAAGGAAAAAAGAAATGGGCAAAATCAAGGGTGTTACATGGAAAAGTTGACAAAAGTATATTGGGTATACATGATATTGATGTGTACTTTACTAGTACTCCTAGTAGCACCATTGTATTAGATACCGTTTTGGTTGCTAAGTGTTAGTAACTCGAAATAAAAGCTACGGAATAAACGGAGACTAGCTGAAGGCGAGGTGACGATATGTGTTGGAAGTGTTTCCAAGGTTGATGTGATCAAACATCGCACGCTCCCTCTACAATCATGAATAGTGTTAAACCTAAATAGTTTTTATTTGGTGGTTGCGTTGAGCATAGACATGATTATATTGTGTTTATCGCAATACAATTATTCATTAAAAGAGAATAATGGTTACTCTATTTATTTGAATAATACTTTCAATGTCTTGCACCTAAAATGAATGGTTTATTGAATCTCGATCCTAGTGACACACATGTTCATAATATTGATGCCAGAAGATATTAAGTAGTAATGATAGTACCTCTTATTTGTGGCACTGCCACTTGAGTCATATTGGTATAAAACGCATGAAGAAGCTCCATGGTGATGGATCTTTGGACTCACTCGTTTTTGAAAAGTTTGAGACATGCGAACCATGTCTATTGGAATAAACACATGAAGAAACTCCATGCAGATGGATCATTTGGACTCACTTGATTCTGAATCACTTGAGACATGCAAATCATATCACATGGGCAAGATGACCGAAGGCCTCGTTTTCCAGTGAGATCGAACAAGAAAGTGACTTATTGGAAGTAATACATTTTGATGTGCGCAGTCCAATGAGTGCTGAGGCCCGCAATGGATATCGTTATGTTCTTAGTTGAGACATGATTTGAGTAGATACTAGTATATTAACTTGATGAAACACAAGTCTAAATTATTGAAAGGTTCAAGTAATTTTAGAGTGAAGTTGAAGATCGTCGTGACAACAGGATAAAATGTCTATGATATGATCATAGAGATGAATATCTGAGTTGCGAGTTTGGTACACATTTAAGACATTGTGGAAATTGTTTCACAACTAATGCCACCTGGAACACCATAGTGTGATGGTGTGTCCGAACATCATAGTCGCGCCCTATTGTATGTCATGCATACTATGATGTCTCTTATCAAATTACCACTATCATTTTTATGTTAGGCATTAGAGACAACCGCATTCACTTTAATTAGGGCACCAATAATTTTATTGAGATTACACCATATGAACTATGGTTTGGAGAAAACTAAGCTGTCGTTTCTTAAAAGTTTGGGGTTGCGACGCTTAAGTGAAAAAGTTTTAGCCTGATAAGCTCGAACCCAAAGCGGATAAATGCATTTTCATAGGACACCCAAAACAGTTGGGCATACTTCCTATCTCAGATCCGGAAGAAAAGTGTTTGTTAAACGAGTCCTTTCTTGAGGAAAAGTTTCTCTCGAAAGAATTGAGTGGGAGGATGGTGGAAACTTGATGAGGTTACTGAACCATCACTTCAACCAGTGTGTACTAGGGTGCAGGAAGTTATTCGTGTGGCTCCTACACCAATTGAAGTGGGAGCTGATGATAGTGATCATGAAGCTTCGGATCAAGTTACTTCGAACCTAGTAGGTCGACAAGGTCACGTACTGCTCCAGAGTGGTAAGGTAACCGTGTCTTGGAGGTCATGTTGTTGGACAACAATGAACCTACGAACTATGGAGAATCAATGGTGGGCCCGGATTCCGACAAATGGCTGGAGACCATGAAATCCAAAAGAGAATCCATGTATGAAAACAAAGTGTAGATTTTGGAAGAACTACTTGATGGTCGTAAGGCTGTTATGTACAGATGGATCTTTAAAAGGAAGACACACGATGATGGTAAATACCACCATTAAGAAAGCTCGACTTGTTGCAAAGATGTTTCCGACAAGTTCAAGGAGTTGACTACGATGATACTTTCTCACCCATAGCGATGCTAAAATCTGTTGGAATTATGTTAGCAGTTACTGCATTATTTACGTAATCTTGCAGATAGGATGTCAAAACATTGTTTCCTCGATGGTTTCCTTGAGGAAAGGTTGTATGTGATACAACGAGAAGGTTTTGTCGATCCTAAAGGATGCTAACAAGTATGCAAACTCCAGCGATCCTTCTATGAACTGGAGCAAGCATCTCGAAGTTGGAATTTACGCTTTGATGAGACGATCATAGTTTTTGATTTTATACAAACTTTTTGAGAAACTTGTATTGCTAAAGAAGTGAGTGGGAGCACTATAGAATTTATGATTAGTATATGTGGTTGACATATTGTTGATCGGAAATAATGTAGAATTTTTGGAAAGCATAAAGGGTTGTTTGAAAGGAGTTTTTTAAAAGGAAAACCTGGATAGAGCTACTTGAACATTGAGCATCAAGATCTATAGAGATAGATCAAAACGCTTAATAGAACTTTCAATGAAACGCATGCCTTGACAAGTTTTTGAAGGAGTTCAAAATAGATCAGCAAAGAAGGAGTTCTTAGTTGTGTTGTAAGGTGTGAATTTGCATCATACTCAAAGCCCGACCACGGCAGAAGAAAGAGAAAGGACGAAGGTCATCTCCTATGCCTTAGCCATAGGCTCTAAAGTATGCCATGCTGTGTACCGCACCTGATGTGTGCCTTACAATGAGTCTCTCAAGGGGTACAAAGAGTGATCCAAGATTGAACCACTGAACAGGAGTCAAAGTTATCCTTAGTAACTAGTGGACTAAGGAATTTTTCTTGATTATGGAAGTGATTGAAGAGTTCGTCATAAAGTGTTACATCGATGCAAGCTTTCACACTAATCCGAATAACTCTGAATGGTAAACCGGATTCGTATAGTGGAGCCACCATTTGGAATAGTTCCAAATGGCGCGTAGTAGAAGCATCTACGGGATGACATAGAGACTTGTAAAGCATACACTGATCTAAAAGGTTCCGACCCGTTGACTAAAAACCTCTCTCACAAGCAAGACATGATCGAACCCCAGAACTGTATGGGTGTTAGATTCATTACAATCACATAGTGATGTGAACTAGATTATTGACTCTTGTGCAAGTGGGAGACTGTTGGAAATATGCCCTAGATGCAATAATAAATTGGTTATTATTATATTTCCTTTTTCATGATAATCGTTTATTATCCATGCTAGAATTGTACTGATTGGAAACTCAAATACATGTGTGGATACATAGACAACACACCGTCCCTAGTAAGCGTCTAGTTGACTAGTTCGTTGATCAAAGATGGTCAAGGTTTCCTGGCCATAGACAAGTGTTGTCACTTGATAACATGATCACATCATTAGGAGAATGATATGACGGACAAGACCCAAACTATGAACGTAGCATATAATCGTGTCGGTTTATTTCTACAATTTTCTGCATGTCAATGTATCTGTTCCTATGACCATGATACCATGCAACTCTGGCACACCGGAGGAATACCTTGTGTGTATCAAACGTCACAACGTAACTGGGTCACTATAAAGTTTCTCTATAGGTAACTTCGAAGGTGTCTGTTTGGTCAGCATGGATTAAGACTGGGATTTGTCACTCCGTGTGACGGAGAGGTATCTCGGGGCCCACTCGGTAATACAACATCACAACAAGCCTTGAAAGCAATGTGACTAAGGAGTTAGTCGCGGTATCTTGTATTACGGAACGAGTAAAAAGACTTTCCGGTAACGAGATTGAACTAGGTATGGAGATACCGACGATCGAATCTCGGGCAAGTAACATACCGATGGACAAAGGGACCAGTATACGGGATTAATTGAATCCTTGACATCATGGTTCGACCGATAAATATCTTCGTAGAATATGTAGGAACCAATATGGACATACATGTCCCGCTATTGGTTATTGACCTTAGAGGTGTCTCGGTCATGTCTGCATATTTCTCGAACCCGTAGGGTCTACACACTTAACGTTCGGTGAGGCTAGTGTAGTATTGGGATTTTTACGTTGGCGACCGAATATTGTTTGGAGTACCGGATGAGACCCCGGACGTCACGAGGAGCTCCGGAATGGTGCGCAGGTAAAGATTTATAAATGGGAAGTCCTATTTTGGCTACCGGAAAAGATTTGGGTTTTATCGGTATTGTACAGGGAAGCTTCTCGAAGGTTCCATAGGGTTCCGGAGGAGTCCGGAAGGGTCTTACCAGCCCTTAGGGCGTGCATGGGCTGTAAGGTGGCGTCCAAGCCTTGTTGGGCCAGCCACCAAGGGGACATGCGGTTTGGAGGGAAGAGTCCCTAAAGGGGAAGGCACCTCCTAGGTGCCTTGGGGAGGGAGGAAACCTCCCTAGGGCCACGCCCCCTCCTTGGAGGAGGGGCTAGGGCTGCGACCCAACCCTCCCTCTTGCCTCCTATATATAGTGGGGGAGAGGGAGGGGCTGAACACACCAATTCCCAAGTCCCGGAGGCAGCCCTACCTCTCCCATAACTCCGTTTTCTCCTTAGATCGGTTCCGGTAGCACTTGGTGAAGCCCTGCTGGCACTGCTCCACCATCATCTCCACCATGCCGTCGTGCTGGTTGAGATCGCATCTACTCCTCCATCCTCTCTTTCTGGATCAAGAAGGAGGAGACATCATCGAGCCGTACGTGTGCTGAACGCGGAGGTGACGTCCGTTCAGCGCTAGATCGGGACGGATCATGATGAGATTGCGGGACGAATCATGATTAGATTGCCAAGATGTTCGACTACATCAACCGCGAGTTATATACGCTTCCACTTAGCAATCTACAAGGTTATGTAGATGCACTCTCCCCTCTCCTAGATGGTTGATACGTCCATTTTGCATCATGTTTTCATGTTGATATTTATCGCTTCTTGGGCTGTTATTTCACTTCACGGTACAATTCTTATGCCTTTTGTCTCTTATTTTGCAAGGTTTACATGAAGAGGGAGAATGCCGGCAACTGGAATTCTGGCCTGAAAGTGGAGCAAAGTTGAGATACCTATTCTGCGCAACTCCAAACGCCGTAAAAATCAACGAGGATTTTTATTCTGGATTTATAAAAAATATTTGGCAGAAGAAGTGCCAGAGGGGCGCGTGCAGGTAGCCACAGGCCTACACGGCGCGGCCACCCCCAAGGTCGCGCCATGAGGGCTTGTGGGCAGCCTGCTGGCCCACTCCCCCCTCTTATGCTATATGAGGGGTTTCGTCTGGAAAAAATCAGAGAGGAGCTTTTTCGTGGTTTCACCGCCGCCACGAGGCAGAACTTGAGTAGAACCAATCTAGAGCTCCAGCAGGACGATCCTGTCGGGGAAACTTCCCTCCCAGTGGAGGAAATCGTCGCCATCGTCATCACCAACACTCCTCTCATCGGAGGGGACTCGTTATCATCAACATCTTCATCAGCACCATCTCATCTCCAAACCCTAGTTCATCACTTGTAACCAATCTCCGTCTCGCGACTCCGATTGGTACTTGTAAGGTTGCTAGTAGTGTTGATTACTCTTTGTACTTGATGCTAGTTGGATTACTTGGTCGAAGAATTTATGTTCAGATCCTTGATGCTACTCATTACTTCTCTGGTCATGAATATGATTATGCTTTGCGAGTAGTTACTTTTGTTCCTGAGGACATGGGATAAGTCATGCTAATAATAATGATGTGAATTTGGTATTCGTTCGGTAATTTGATGTGTTGTATGTTGTTTTTCCTCTAGTGGTGTTATGTGAATGTCGACTACATAACACTTCACCATTATTTGGGCCTAGAGGAAGGCATTGGGAAGTAGTAAGTAGATGATGGGTTGCTAGAGTGACAGAAGCTTAAACCCTAGTTTATGTGTTGCTTCGTAAGGGGCTGATTTGGATCCACTATTTTAATGTTATCGTTAGAGTTTGTCTTAATTCTTCTTTCATAGTTGCGGATGCTTGCGAGATGGTTTAATCATAAGTGGGATGCTAGTCCAAGTAAGGGCAGTACCCAAGCGCTGGTCCACCCACATATCAAACTATCAAAGTAACGAACGCGAATCATATGAACATGATGAAACTAGCATGACAGAAATTCTCCTGTGTCCTCGGGAGCGTTTTTCCTCCTATAAGACTTTGTCCAGGCTTGTCCCTTGCTACAAAAGGTATTGGGCCACTTTGGTGCACCGTTGCTACTTTTGTTACTTGTTTCTTGCTAGGAATCATCTCACCACACAATCACTTGTTACCGATAATTTCAGTGCTTGCAGCTATTTCCTTGCTGAAAACCACTTATCAGATCCTTCCGCTCCTCGTTGGGTTCGACACTCTTACTTATCGAAAGAACTACGATTGATCCCCTATACTTGTGGGTCATCAAGACTCTTTTCTGGCGCCGTTGACGGGGAGTGAAGTGTCTTTGGTAAGTGGAACTTGGTAAGGAAACATTCATATAGTGTGCTGAAATATATTGTCACTTGTCACTATGGATACTAATCCTTTGAGGGGCTTGTTCGGGGTATCTTCACCTCGAACGGAAGCACAAATAGTTGCTCCTCAACCTTCTGCACCTACTGAAAATATTTGCTTTGAATTTCCTTCGGGTATGCGTGAGAAACTGCTGGCTAATCCTTTTACAGGAGATGGAACATCACATCCAAACTTGCATCTAATTTATGTAGATGAAGTTTGTGGTTTATTTAAGCTTGCAGGTTTGCCCGAGGATGAGGTCAAGAAGAGGGTATTTCCTTTATCTTTGAAGGATAAGGCGTTTACATGGTATAGGCTATGTGATTATATTGGATCATGGGACTACAATCGGTTGAAATTGGAATTTCATCAAAAGTTTTATCCTATGCATTTAGTACATCGTGATCAGAATTATATTTATAAATTTTGGCCTCGTGATAGAGAAAGCATCGCTCAAGCTTGGGGGAGGCTTAAATCAATGCTATATTCATGCCCCAATCATGAGCTCTCGAGAGAAATTATCATTCAGAACTTCTATGCTCGGCTTTCTCATGATGATCGCACCATGCTTGACACTTCTTGTACCGGTTCTTTTATGAAGAGAGATATTGACTTCAAATGGAATTTATTGGATAGAAATAAATGCAACTCTGAAGATTGGGAGCTTGAAGAAGGTAAGGAGTCAGGTATGAATTTCACGTTTGATTGCGTTAAATCCTTTGTTGAGACAAATACCTTTAGTGATTTTAGTGCTAAGTATGGACTTGACTCTGAGATAATAGCTTCATTGTGTGAAACATTTGGTGCTCATATTTATCTCCCCAAAGAGAAGTGGTTTAAATATCATCCTCCTTTATAAGTCAATGTAGTTAAACCCACTCCAGTTGAAGAGAAAGTCATTGCCTATAATCATCCTGTTGTTCCCAGAGCTTACATTGAGAAACCACCTTTTCCTGTTAGGATAAAGGATCATTCTAAAGCTTCAATTGTGATACATAGAGGCTATATTAGAACACCTACACCCCCTGAGCAAATTAGAGTTGAACCTAGCATTTCTATTATCAAAGATCTTCTGTCCGACGATGTTGAGGGACATAATATTCACTTATGTGAAGATGCTGCTAGAATTGCTAAACCTCACGTTAGAGACAAACATAGGTCTGTTGTTGGCATGCATGTGGTTTCTGTTAAGATAGGAGATCATTGTTATCATGGCTTATGTGACGTGGGTGCTAGTGTTAGTGCAATACCTCAATCCTTATATGATGAAATAAAAGATGAGATTGCACCTATTGAGATAGAGCCCATTGATGTCACTATTCAACTTGCCAATAGAGATACTATCTGCCCTATGGGAATTGTTAGGGATGTTGAAGTCTTGTGTGGTAAAACAAAGTATCCTGCTGATTTCCTCGTTCTTGCTACCGCACAAGATAGCTTTTGTCCCATCATATTTGGTAGACCTTTTCTCAATACTGTCAATGCTCTTATTGATTGTGAGAAGCAAACTGTCACTGTTGGCTTTGAAGGTGTGTCACATGAGTTCAATTTCTCTAAGTTTGGTAGACAACCTCATGAAAAGGAGTTGCCTAGTAGGGATGAAACTATTGCCTTATCTTCTATTTCCGTACCTCCTACTGATCCCTTAGAGCAATACTTGCTTGATCATGAATATGATATGCATGTGGATGAAAGGGATGAGATAGATAGAGTTGTGTTAGAACAATATCCTATCTTTAGGAATAATCTGCCTGTTGAACTGCTTGGGGATCCACCCCCACCAAAGGGTGATCCTGTGTTGGAGCTTAAACAGTTGCCTCATACTCTTAAGTATGCCTATCTTGATGAAAAAGATATATATCCTGTTATAATTAGTGCTAGCCTCTCAGAGCATGAAGAAAAGAAGTTACTAAAAACTCTGAGGAAGCACCGTGCTGCTATTGGATATACTCTTGATGATCTTAAGGGCATTAGTCCTACTCTATGTCAGCACAAGATTAAAACTGATCATGATTTCAAACCAGTTGCTGATCATCAAAGGAGATTGAAACCTAAGTTGAAAGAAGTAGTGAGAAAAGAAATACTAAAGCTCCTGGAAGCAGGTATCATCTATCATGTTGCTCATTGCGATTGGGTGACTCCGGTGCATTGAGTCCCTAAGAAGGGATGCATTATCGTTGTCCCTAATGATAAGGATGAATTGATCCCACGGAGGATTATTAGTGGCTATTGGATGGTGATCGATTTTAGGAAATTGAATAAAGCCACTAGGAAAGATCATTACCCTTTGCCTTTTATCGACCAAATGCTAGAAAGGCCGTCCAAACACACATACTTCTGCTTTCTAGACGGTTACTCTGGTTTCTCCCAAATACCAGTTGCACAATCTGATCAGGAGAAAACCACTTTCACCTGCCCTTTCGGTACCTTTTCTTACAGACGTATGGCTTTTGGCTTATGTAACGCACCTGCCACCATTCAAAGGTGTATGATGGCTATATTCTCTGACTTTTGTGAAAAGATTGTCGAGGTCTTCATGGATGACTTTTCCGTTTACGGGTCTTCTTTTGATGATTGCATCAACAACCTTGATCGAGTCTTGCAGAGATGTAAAGACACCAATATTGTCTTGAATTGGGAGAAGTGCCACTTTATGGTTAATGAAGGCATCATCTTAGGATATAAAATTTCTAAAATAGGTATTGAAGTCGATAAGGCTAAGGTTGATGCAATCCAGAAAATGCCATACCCCACAGATATCAAAGGGATAAGAAGTTTCCTTGGTCATGTTGGTTTCTATAGAAGATTCATTAAAGACTTCTCTAAGATTTCTAGGCCTCTTACCAATCTCATGCAAAAGGATATTCCTTTTGTCTTTGACGAGGATTGCGAGGAAGCCTTCGATATACTTAAGAGGGTTTTGATAATTGCGCCTATTGTTCAACCACCTGATTGGAACTTGCCATTTGAAATCATGTGTCATGCTAGTGATTATGATGTTGGTGTTGTTCTAGGGAAAAGAGTCGATAAGAAGTTGAATGTTATTCACTATGCTAGTAAAACTCTAGACAGTGCCCAAAGAAACTATGCTACTACAGAGAAGGAGTTTTTAGCAGTCGTGTTTGCATGTGGAAAGTTCAGATCTTACATAGTTGATTCCAAAGTCACTATTCACACTGATCATGCTGCTATTAAGTACCTCATGGAGAAGAAGGACGCTAAACCTAGACTTATCAGATGGGTTCTCTTGCTACAAGAATTTGATTTGCACGTTGTCGATAGAAAGGGTCCTGATAACCGAGTAGCAGATAACTTGTCTAGGTTGGAGAACGTTCTTGATGACCCACAACCTATTGATGATAGCTTTCCCGATGAGCAATTGAATGTCATCAATGCTTCACGTAGTGCACCGTGGTATGCTGATTAGGCAAACTATATCGTTGCCAAATACATACCACCTAGTTTCACGTACCAGCAAAAGAAGAAATTCTTCTTTGACTTGAGACATTACTTTTGGGATGATCCTCACCTTTATAAGGAAGGAGTAGACGGTGTTATTAGATGTTGTGTACCTGAACATGAACAGGGACAAATCCTACAGAAGTGTCACTCCGAGGCCTACGGAGGACACCATGCGGGAGATAGAACTGCACACAAGGTATTGCAATCAGGTTTCTATTGGCCCACTCTCTTCAAGGATGCCTGTAAGTCTGTCTTGTCTTGTGACGAATGTCAAAGAATAGGTAATATTAGCAAACATCGGGAAATGCCTATGAACTATTCAATTGTCATTGAACCATTTGATGTCTGAGGCTTTGATTATATGGGACCTTCTCCAAAATCCAACGGGTATACTCACATCTTATTTGCTGTTGATTACGTCACTAAGTGGGTAGAAGCTATCCCTACTAGTAGTGCTGATCGAAACACCTCTATCAGGATGCTGAAAGAATTTATCTTCCCTAGATTTGGAGTCCCTAGATATCTAATGACCGACGGTGGTTCACACTTCATTCATGGTGCTTTCCGTAACACTTGCTAAGTACGATGTTAACCATAGAATTGCGTCTCCCTATCACCCTCAGTCCAGTGGTCAAGTAGAGCTAAGTAATAGAGAGATTAAACTGATTCTGCAAAAGACTGTCAACAGGTCTAGAAAGAATTGGTCTAAGAAGCTCAATGATGCACTGTGGGCTTATAGAACTGCCTATAAGAATCCCATGGGCATGTCTCCGTACAAAATGGTGTACGGTAAAGCATGTCATTTACCTCTTGAGCTAGAGCATAAAGCTTATTGGGCAATCAAAGAGCTCAATTTTGATTTCAAACTTGCCGGTGAGAAGAGGTTATTTGATATTAGCCTGCTTGATGAGTGGAGAACTCATGCATATGAGAATGCCAAGCTGTTCAAAGAGAAGGTTAAGAGGTGGCATGATAAGAGGATACAAAAGCGTGAGTTCAATGTAGGTGATTATGTCTTGCTATATAACTCTCTTTTAAGATTCTTTGCAGGCAAGCTTCTCTCTAAATGGGAAGGTCCCTATGTTGTTGAGGAAGTATATCGTTTCGGTGCTATCAAGATCAACAACACGGAAGGTAATTGTCCGAGAGTGGTAAATGGGCACAGATTCAAGCATTATATCTCAGGTACTCCCATAAATGTCGAAAGCAATATTATCTATACCATAACTCCGGAGGAATACCTAAGGGATGTTTATCAACCTGTTTCAGACTCCGAAAACGAAGAGGTATGTGATTCAGTAAGAAAATCGAGTCCAAAACTTTTCCAGTAGGAAATTTTCTCCATTTTGGAATATTTGAAAAAATACAAAAATTGGAAGTAGTCCGAAAAGTGTGTGAGGAGGCGACAAGCCTGCACGGCGCGGGCCCACCCCTGGCCGCGCCATGAGGGCTTGTGGCCACCTCGTGCACCTCCCGTACTCCGATTTCGTGCGGAGTACTCCTTCTGGTCTGAAAAAAATAATTATATATACTCCCGTTTGGTCTGACCCCTGCATCACGCAGATTTCCTCTGTTTTTCATTTCGAGCCTGTTTTTTGCCGCGGATTTACTGCAAGATGTCTTCTCAAGATTCAGAGGGGGAGAGCTTTGTGGCAAATTACATTGCTAATCCCAAGGTCTATGGGGACTTGGATCCTTATGGCTGGACCACTAATGAGGAAGAAGATTATGATCCGAAGGGGAAGGAACAAACAAGTTCCGATGAAGAGGAGGCTCCTCTACCTCAACCCGGACACACGCATGTGGATTTCAAGAAGTCGAGCCTCCCTGACTCAAGGAAGAAGCCTAAGACCTTGTTTATCCCTTCTCGTTTCTTCCAGGAGAGTAAGCAGGAATTATGCCAAGGGGTGTTGAAGCTTGAAGAGGAAAATGATGATCTGAGGGAGCAGAATTTTATGCTCAAGTGGAAATTGAACAAGCTCAAGACTTCTTCAACAACTCCACCACCATCACCACCAAAGGAAGACAACTAAACATGGGTATGGGCAATCCCCTTAGCTTGTGCCAAGCTTGGGGGAGTTGCCCCGGTATCGTATCACCATCACATCTTTTGCCTTTACCTTTTTTTAGTTTTCCTTTTAAGTTTTCTCTTTCTCTAGTAGATTAAAAGTCTTAGTGTTTTAGTCTTGAGTTTTGCTTTGTGTCACCCCCGATGTATTCAAGCTCGTGAGCCATATAATAAAGAGTGTCTTAGTTGAAGGGTTTTGCCTCTTACCATGATCAAAAGACTGAGCATAGAACAAAAGCATGAAAGATCATGTAATGATTTTATGGGAAGTGATGGCTTCACATATAAAAAGAATGAGGATTGAAACTTGTTGAGGGTAGGCAAACGTAGACCTTGGTCATGGTTGCAATTAATAGGAAGTGATAAAGAAGGAGAGGTTCACATATAAATATATCATCTCTGACACCATCTATGATTGTGAACACTCACTAAACTATTACATGCCTAGAAGTAGATGTTGGACAAGGAAGACAACATAATGAATTGTGTTTGCTTGGCTCTGAACAATGTCATATGACTAGAGATCCCTTAGCATGTGACGATTGCTTCCACCTCATATTAGCCAAAAGCTCCCGCACTAAGTAGAGATACTACTTGTGCATCCATAAACCATCAACCCAGTTTTGCCATGTGAGTCCACCATACCTACCTATGGATTGAATAAGATCCCTCAAGTAAGTTGTTGGTCCATGCTTTACTTTGTGAAGAATTCATCACTTTAGCATGAGAGATTATATGTTGGTATTGTTGTTCTGATCATGATCATGATGCATGCATGTTCGTATCTTGTTTTGTCGACACCTCTCTCCCTAAACATGTGGACATATTTATTGAGCTAGGCTTTCGTTTAAGGACAAGCGAGGTCTCAGCTTGAGGGAGTTGATATGCCCATTTTGCATCATGTTTTCATGTTAATATTTATCACTTCTTGGGCTGTTATTTCACTTCACGGTACAATTCTTATACCTTTTCTCTCTTATTTTGCAAGGTTTACATGAAGAGGGAGAATGCCGGCAACTGGAATTCTGGCCTGAAAGTGGAGCAAAGTTGAGATACCTATTATGCGCAACTCCAAACGCCGTAAAAATCAACGAGGATTTTTTTCCAGATTTAGAAAAAATACTGTGCCGAAGAAGTGCCACAGGTGCGCGTGCAGGTGGCCACAAGCCTGCATGGCACAGCCACCCCCCAGGCCGCGCCATGAGGGCTTGTGGGCAGCCTGCTGGCCCACTGGCCCCCTCTTCTGCTATATGAAGGGTTTTGTCTGGAAAAAAATTAGAGAGGAGATTTTTCGTGCTTTCGCTGCCGCCACGAGGCGGAACTTGAGCAGAACCAATCTAGAGCTACAGCAGGACGATCCTGCCGGGGAAACTTCCCTCCCGGAGGGGGAAATCATCGCCATCGTCATCACCAACACTCCTCTCATTGGAGGGGACTCGTCCTCATCAACATCTTCATCAGCACCATCTCATCTCCAAACCCTAGTTCATCACTTGTAACCAATCTTCGTCTTGCGACTCCGAGTGGTACTTGTAAGGTTGCTAGCAGTGTTGATTACTCTTTGTAGTTGATGCTAGTTGGATTACTTGGTGGAAGAGTTTATGTTCAGATACTTGATGCTACTCATTACCTCTCTGGTCATGAATATGATTATGCTTTGTGAGTAGTTACTTTTGTTCCTGAGGACATGGGATAAGTCATGCTAACAGTAGTCATGTGAATTTGGTATTCGTTCGGTAATTTGATGTGTTGTATGTTATTTTTTCCTCTAGTGGTGTTATGTGAACATCGACTACATAACACTTCACCATAATTTGGGCCTAGAGGAAGGAATTGGGGAGTAGTAAGTAGATGATGGGTTGCTAGTGTGATAGAAGCTTAAACTTTGTGCCCTAGTTTATGCGTTGCTTCGTAAGGGGCTGATTTGGTCCACTAGTTTAATGCTATGGTTAGACTTTGTCTTAATACTTATTTCGTAGTTGCGGATGCTTGCGAGAGGGGTTAATCATAAGTGGGATGCTTGTCCAAGTAAGGGCAGTACCCAAGCGCTGGTCCACCCACATATCAAACTATCAAAGTAACGAATGTGAATCATATGAGCATGATGAAACTAGCATGACAGAAATTCCCGTGTGTCCTCGGGAGCGTTTTTCCTCCTATAAGACTTTGTCCAGGCTTGTCCCTTGCTACAAAAGGGATTGGGCCACTTTTCTGCACCGTTTCTACTTTTGTTACTTGTTGCTTGTTACGAATCATCTCACCACACAATCACTTGTTACTGATAATTTCAGTGCTTGCAGATATTTCCTTGCTGAAAACCACTTGTCAGATCCTTCTGCTCCTCGTTGGGTTCGACACTCTTACTTATGAAAGGACTACGATTGGTCCCCTGTACTTGTGGGTCATCAAAGGTCATCACCATGGATAGATCTTGTGTGCGCATAGGATTTTTTTTGTTTCCCATGCAACGTTCCCCAACAAGAGATTTCTTGTATTTGATTGCAGGGTTGTTTGAGAGAGACCATCTTCATCCTACACCTCCCATGGATTGATAAACCTTAGGTCATCCACTTGAGGGAAATTTATTGTTGTCCTACAAAACTCTGCACTTGGAGGCCCAACAATGTCTACAAGAATAAAGTCCTGTAGTAGACATCACCTACCTATGTTGGAATTTGCATAACCATTCTGAGATATATTGCCATGCAACTTCCATCATTCCGTGACATGACTTGTGTGTTCATCATCATATTGTTGTGCATGATTATGCAGCTAATGTAGTATTCGCGCCACAACCACTCTTAATCATTACCTACATGTTATGCTAGATCATTGAAAATCATGGTACACTGCCAAAGGCATTCATATAGAGTCAACTTGAATAGTTTTTCATATCGAGTTGTATGTAAATAAAGTGTGATGATCGTCATTATTAGAGAACTGTCTCATTGAGGAAAGGATGATGGAGACTATCATTCCTCCACAAGTTGGAATGGGACTCCGGACGAAAAATAAAATAAAAATTAAAGGAAAAGGGGAATTGGGGAGGTGAAAAAAAGAGGAAAAAACCCACGATAAAAAAAGAAGAAAAAGAAAAAGAAAAAGGCAAAAAAATGAGAGCAAATAGAGAAGGGGCAGTGTTACTATCTTTTTTACACACTTGTGCTTAGAGGGAACGCCATGTTCTTCATATAGAGATCTGTTGGAATTATGCCCTAGAGGCAATGATAAATAAGTTATTATTATAATTCTTGTATCAAGATAATCGTTTATTATCCATGCTATAATTGTATTGAATGAAGTCTTAGATACATGTGTGGATACATAGACAAAACACTGTCCCTAGAAAGCCTCTAGTTGGCTAGCCAGTTGATCAAGGATAGTCAAGGTCTTCTGACTATGTACAAGGTGTTGTTGCTTGATAAGTGGATCACATCATTGAGTGAATCATGTGATGGACTAGACCCAAACTAATAAACGTAGCATGTTGATTGTGTCATTTTGTTGCTACTGTTTTCTGCGTGTCAAGTATTTATTCCTATGACCATGAGATCATATAACTCACTAGCACCGGAGGAATGCCTTGTGTGTATCAAACGTCACAACGTAACTGGGTGACTATAAAGATGCTCTACAGGTATCTCCGAAGGTGTCCGTTGAGTTAGTATGGATCAAGACTGGGATTTGTCACTCCGTGTGACGGAGAGGTATCTCGGGGCCCACTCAGTAATACAACATCACACACAAGCCTAGCAAGCAATGTGACTTAATGTAAGTCACGGGATCTTGTATTACGGAACGAGTAAAGAGACTTGCCGGTAAACGAGATTGAAATAGGTATATGGATACTAACAATCGAATCTCGGGCAAGTAACATACCGAAGGACAAATGGAATAACATACGGGATTATATGAATCCTTGGCACTGATGTTTAATCGATAAGATCTTCATAGAATATGTAGGATCCAATATGGTCATCCATGTCCCTCTATTCGATATTTAATTGAGGAGTCCCTCGGGTCATGTCTACATAGTTCTCGAACCTGTAGGGTCTTTACACTTAAGGTTCGGCGATGTTTTATGCGTATTTCAGTTATATGGTTGGTTACCGAATGTTGTTCGGATTTCCAGATGGGATCACGAACGTCACGAGGGTTTCTAGAATGGTCCGGAAACAAAGATTGATATATAGGATGACCGCATTTGATTACCGGAAGGTTTTCGGACATTACCGGGAATATGTCGGGAGTGACGAATGGGTTCCGGATGTTCACCGGGGGGGGGCAGCCCACCCTGGGGAAGCCCATAGGCCTTAGGGGTGCCGCAACAGCCCTTACTAGGCTGGTGGGACAGCCCAAGAAGCCCTATGCGCAGGAGATACAGAAATCAAAGGAAAAAGAAAAAAAAGAAGGGAAGTGGGAAGGTGGAGAAGGACTCCACTTTCCAATCCTAGTTGGACTAGGATTGGAGGAGGAGGACTCCTCCCGTTGGGTCGGTCGACCCCTTGGGGCTCTCTTGAGCCTCAAGGCAGGTCCCTACCCCTTCCTCCTATATATACTGGGGTATTAGGGCTGATTTGAGACAACTTTGCCACGGCAGCCCGACCACATACCTCCACGGTTTTTCCTCTAGATCATATTTCTGCGGAGTTCGGGCGGAGCCCTACTGAGATAGATCACCACCAACCTCCGGAGCGCCGTCACGCTGCCGGAGAATTCATCTACCTCTCCGTATCTCTTGCTGGATCAAGAAGGCCGAGATCATCGTCGAGCTGTACGTGTGCTGAACGCGGAGGTGCCATCCGTTCGGCACTAGATCGGAGCGGATCGTGAGACGGATTGCGGGACGGTTCGTGGGACGGCTCGCGGGGTAGATCGAGGGACGTGAGGACGTTCCACTACATCAACCGCGTTTCTTAACGCTTCCTGCTGTGCGATCTACAAGGGTAGTAGATCCAAATCTTCTCTCATAGATGGACATCACCATGATATGTCTTCGTGCGCGTAGGAAATTTTTTGTTTCCCGTACCACGTTCCCCAACAGTGGTATCAGAGCTAGGTTCATGCGTAGATGTGATCTCGAGTAGAACACAAAAGTTTTTGTTGGTAGTGATGTGCGATTGTTAGATCGAAGCGGCTCGGACTGACATTACTGGTACGCTTACGAGAGACTGGCTTCATCGCTACGAGCAACTCCGTTCCTCAAAGATGACTGGCGAGTGTCGGTTTCTCCAACTTTAGTTGAATCAGATTTGACCGAGGAGGTCCTTGGAGAGAGGTGAAATAGCAATTCATACATCCCCGTTGTGGTGTTTGCGTAAGTAAGATGCGATCCTACTAGATACCCATGGCCACCACATAAAACATGCAACAACAATTAGAGGACGTCTAACTTGTTTTTGCAGGGTATGCTTGGGATGTGATATGGCCGACGATGTGATGTGATATATTGGATGTATGAGATGATCATGTTGTAATAGTTAACATCGACTTGCACGTCGATGCTATGGCAACCGGCATGAGCCATAGGGTTGTCTTTAAACTAACATTTGTGTTTGGAGATGCATTTACTATATTGCTAGGATGTAGCTTTAGTAGTAATAGCATAGCATACACGACAACCTCGATGGCGGCACAATGATGGAGATCATGATGATGGCGATCATGGTGTGGCGCCGGTGACAAGAAGATCATACCGGTGCTTTGGTGAGGAAGATTGATGTTCGTTATGCTACAGCACAAAAGACCTTCCAGTGGCGCCAGAAATGGGCACGTTGACAACACCACGAATCCTTCTGCGTTGGTGTTCCCTCGAAGCGGAGAGGATGATGTAGCACAGCGGAGGTAAGTATTTCCCTCAGTTTGAGAACCAAGGTATCAATCCGGCGGAGGAGTATCTCAAGATCCTGCACAAACACAAAATCTTGCACCCAACGCTATGAAGGGGTTGTCAATCCCTTATAGATTGTTTGCCAAGTGAGAACTGAAAGCAACAAAGTAACAAAGCAAAGTAAAAGTGTAGTTGTAAACGATGGATGTGAATAGACCCGGGGGTCGTAGTGTTTACTAGTGGCTTCTCTCATGAAAGCAAGTAGACGGTGGGTGAACAAATTACTGTCGAGCAATTGATAGAAATGTGCAGAGTCGTGACGATATCTATGCAATGATTATTTCTATAGGCATCACGTCTGAAACAAGTAGACCGATACTTTCTGCATGTACTACTATTACTCCACACGTCGACCGTTATCCAGCATGCATCTAGTGTATTAAGTCCATAAGAACAGAGTAACACCTTAAGCAAGATGACATGATGTAGAGGGATAATCTCAAACCAATGATAAGAACCCCATCTTTTTACCCTTCATGGCAACTGATTGATGTGTGCCCTGCTGCCCCTACTGTCACTGGGAAAGGTCACCACATGGCAGAACCCAAAACCAAACACTTCTGCCATTGCAAGAATCATAGATCTAGTTGGCCAAACAAAACCCAAGACTCGGAGAGACTTACAAGGATATCAAATCATGCATATAAGAAATCAGCAAAGACTCAAATATATATCATAGATAATCTGATCACAAGTCCACAATTCATCGGATCTCGACAAACACACCACCAAAGAAGATTACATCGGATAGATCTCCATGAAGATCATGGAGAACTTTGTATTGAAGATCCAAGAGAGAGAAGAAGCCATCTAGCTACTAACTACGGATCCGTAGGTATGAAGTGAACTACTCACGAGTCATTGGAAGGGCGATGATGATGATGAAGAAGCCCTCCAACTCCAAAGTCCCCTCCGGCAGGCTGCCGGGAACGGTCTCCAGATGAGATCTCGCGGAAACGGAAGCTTGCGGCAGCGGACAGGTATTTTTGAGGCTCCCCTGACTTTTGCGGATTATTTGGGAATTTATAGGCCAAAGACCTAGGTCAGGGGGCGGCCAGGGAGGTCACAAGCCTGCCCACCGCCACCTCCCCCCAGGTGGCGGAGTGGGGGCTTGTGGGCTCCTTGGAGCCCACCTGGCTTGGCCCAAAAGCCCCTGGATTTCTTCTATTCGGGAAAAATCATTTCGGGGTTTTTCTTCCGTTTGGACTCCATTCCAAAATTAGATCTGAAAAGAGTCAAAAACACGGAAAAAACAGGAACTAGCACTTGGCACTGAATTAATAAGTTAGTCCCAAAAAGATATGAAAAGGTACATAAAACATACAAAGAAGGCAAGATAACAGCGTGAAATCATCAAAAATTATAGATACGTTTGAGACGTATCAAGCATCCCCAAGCTTAACTCCTGCTCGTCCTCGAGTAGGGAAGTGATAAGAATGAATTTTTGATGCTTTCATGCTACCTAGCGTAGGTGCCCTTTGTAGTTCCTTTTATGTGACGTGAATGTTCAGATCCATTAGATTCAAAACAATAGTTTTCTATTGACATGGAAACAATAAAAATTCAAGCAAACTAGGAAAGTAATCATGAACTTTCAAAATAACAAGGCCAAAAGAAAGTTATCCCTACAAAAGCATATAGTCTAGCTATGCTCTATCATCATTGCACAACGAATGTAAATCATGCACAACCCCGGTATTGGCCAAGCAATTGTTTCACACCTTTACTTTCTCAAACATTTTCAACTCTCACGCAATACATGAGCGTGAGCCATGGTTATAGCACTATAGATGGTGTGGAATGTGGTGGAGGTTGCAAGACAAAAAAGGAGAAGATAGTCACATTAACTAGGCATATCAATGAGCTGTGGAGATACTCATCAATAGATATCAATGTGAATGAGTAGGGATTGCCATACAAATGATGCACTAGAGCTACAAGTATGTGAAAGCTCTTAAAGAAAACTAGTGGGTGTGCATCGAACTTGCTTGCTCACGAAGACCTAAGGCAATTTTGAGGAAGCCTATCATTGGAATATACAAGCCAAGTTATATAATGAAAATTTCCCACTAGATATATGGTGGTGTCAAAACGAGAGACTCTCAATCATGAAGATCATGGTGCTTAATATGCACAAGTGTGGAAAAAGTGATAGCATTGTCCCTTCTCTCTTTTTCTCTCATTTTTTTTATTTTGGTGGGCTCTTTGGCCTCCTTTTTTATGGGCTTCTTTGGCCTCTTTTATTTCCTCACATGGGACAATGCTCCAATAATAATGATCATCACACTTTCAACTCAAAACTTAGAGCAACTATGACTCTATATGGAATGCCTTCGGTAGTGTACCGTGGCAATGATCTAGCATGGCATGGACATCAATGGAAACATCATGCTAGCTATCTTGTGATCGTCCAAAGGCAATGTAGACGTGGTGGCACATGTCATGGTGGTAGTTGCATGGCAATATATCTCGGAATGACTTTGAAAAAGCCATAGTAGGTAGGTATGGTGGCTGATTTGAGGGAGGCTAATGGTGGGTTTTGTGCACCGGCGAAAGTTGCGCGGCACTAAGAAGATAGTGATGGTCGACGGTGAAAGTGCATCTAAACCATGGACTCAACATTAGTCATGAAGAACTCATATACTTATTGCAAAAGTTTTATTAGTAATCGAAACAAAGCATTCAACGGATACTCCTAGGGGATGGGTTGGTAGGCATAAACCATCGCGCGATCCCGACCGCCACGCAAAGGATGACAATCAATATATTAATCATGCTCAGATTTCATCACATAGCGGTTCACCATACGTGCATGCTCTGGGAATCACTAACTTCAACACAAGTATTTCTAGATTCACAACACCTTACTAGCATGACTTCAATATTACCATAACCACAACTCAAAACTAATTGACATGAATCAAACTTCTCTAACTATTCAATGCACATGAAGGTGGAAGTTTTCGTATCCCTTTGTATAACTACCCCTTTTGAGACTACTTTCAAAGCATAGATCAACTACCAAGCCACGCACCGCTGTGCTCTAAAAGATATAAGTGAAGCACATAGAGCAAAAGTATCTAGCTCAAAAGATATAAGTGAAGCACATGTGAGCTGAATTGTCTACCAAAAGATATAAGTGAAGCTCGAAAAAATCACGGTGTGTGCATGTATCTCTCTCTAGGTGTGCAGCAAGGATGATTGTGACACAACAAAAATAAAAGACTCCTACGATACAAGACGCTCCAAGGAAAAACACATAACATGTGGTGAATAAAATTATAGCCCCAAGTAACGTTACCGATGGATTGAAGACGAGAGAGGGGATGCCTTCCCGGGGCATCCCCAGGCTTAGGCTTTTACGGCATCCTTGAATCAACTTGGGGTGCCTTGGGCATCCCCAAGCTTGAGCTCTTGCCACTCTTTATCTTTTTGTCCATAAGAACTTCACCCAAAACTTAAAAACTCCACAACACGAAACTTAAACAGAAACTCGTGATAACATTAGTACAAGAAAGCAAACCACCACTTCCTTAGGTACTGTAGCAAATTTAAATTCTACTTGTGCTGATGTTGGGTTACTGTAATTTCAATCTTCCATGGCTAATAACCCCCGATACTATCCATAGTTTCATCAAAATAAGCAACCAACACAACAAAAACAGAATTTGTTAACAGTAGACCAGTCTGTTGCAATCTGTATGTTTCGTATACCTATGGTACTTCAAAAATTCTGAAAACTTCGACAGTCTGCAGAATTTGCGTAGCAATCAGAATCAGAAAGAATCAACTCAAAATCTCTTACAGAAAAAAAAATGAAAATTCTTTTCGTGAGCAGAAAGTTTGTCTTTTCTAGCATGACCAAACGATCATCCTCGAGACTAATCATAACGGTTTTGCTTGGCACAAACGCAAAAAAGAAACACAAAACACAATCATAACATAATTATGAAAGTGTGTAAAACACAAAATAGAAATAAAAAGGATAGATTTGTTGGGTTGCCTTCCAACAAGCGCTTTTGTTTAAAGCCCTCAGCTAGGCGAAAGTGATGGAATCACGTATAGTCATCTTTGGTACTCAAACCATAGGTAGCGTGCTCATTTATCATCTTAAGATTTTTCATCTTTATTATATGACTCACCACTAGCTCTAGGAACAAAAATAGGCTTGACGGTCTTTTTGAGAGTAAGATTTGGAGTATTTTGCAGAGCGGCAAAAGCGGAACCCAAGTTGGTTATGACACCTTCTAATTTGCCAATTCTAGAAGAATCATTAACTATAAGTTCCTTTTCCTTTAAATTTTTCAAAAAATTTCCCACTTCGGATCTGTACTAAGAGATTTGATTGTGGATCTTTCTATCCAAACCCTAAATAAGTTCAACTGTGGCAATTTTGTTTTCAATAGCGTCAAGCCTTTGCATCACGAGTTCCAAGGTCAAGATAGTTCCATTAACCATGAGCGGGGGTGAGACTACCAAATTAACGATAGATCTATAGGAGTCAACAGTATGGCTCCCCAAAAAGTTCCCGCCTACAACGGTATCAAGGATATACCTATTCCAAGGAGAAATTCCAACATAGAAACTGCGAAGGAGGACGGTAGTGGATTGCTTCCGAGTAGATCTACTTTGAGCATTGCAAATCCTGTACCAAGCGTCCTTCAAATTTTCTTCATCATTCTGCCTGAAATTGAGAACTTCATTTTCAGGGGTGTTGTTTAGAGTGGTGGGTCTAGCCATTGATGGACTATCTCACACACAAACGAGAAGGAAGAGAGAGTGAAACGGGCAAAATAAGACAGCGAAAGCGAAAGGCAAATGAAAATGGCAAATGTCAAGTGGGGGAGAGGAAAACAAGAGGCAACTGGCAACAAAAGTAAATGCAAGAGAAGAGTTTGTGAGACCTACTTGGATAGATCTTGATTTCTCCTCCACGGCAACGGTGCCAGAAATGCTTCTGATGTGAGTTGTGCTTCCCCGGCAACGGCGCCAGAAATGCTTCTGATGTCCGTTATGCTACTGCACAAAACACCTTCCAGTGGCGCCAGAAATGGGCACGTTGACGACACCAGGAATCCTTCTGCGTTGGTGTTCCCTCGAAGCGGAGAGGATGATGTAGCACAGCGGAGGTAAGTATTTCCCTCAGTTTGAGAACCAAGGTATCAATCCGGCGGAGGAGTATCTCAAGATCCTGCACAAACACAAAAGCTTGCCCCCAACGCTATCAAGGGGTTATCAATCCCTTATAGATTGTTTGCCAAGTGAGAATTGAAAGCAACAAAGTAACAAAGCAAAGTAAAAGCGTAGTTGTAAACGATGGATGTGAATAGACCCGGGGGCCGTAGTGTTTACTAGTGGCTTCTCTCATCAAAGCAAGTAGACGGTGGGTGAACAAATTACTGTCGAGCAATTGATAGAACTATGCAGAGTCGTGACGATATCTATGCAATGATTATTTCTATAGGCATCACGTCCGAAACAAGTAGACCGATACTTTCTGCATCTACTACTATTACTCCACATGTCGACCTCTATCCAGCATGCATCTAGTGTATTAAGTCCATAAGAACAGAGTAACGCCTTAAGCAAGATGACATGATGTAGAGGGATAATCTCAAACCAATGATAAAAACCCCATCTTTTTACCCTTGATGGCAACTACTTGATGTGTGCCTTGCTGCCCCTACTGTCACTGGGAAAGGTCATCACATGGCAGAACCCAAAGCCAAGCACTTCTCCCATTGCAAGAATCATAGATCTAGTTGGCCAAACAATACCCAAGGCTCGGAGAGACTTAAAAGGATATCAAATAATGCATATAAGAAATCAGCAAAGACTCAAATATATATCATAGATAATCTGATCACAAGTCCACAATTCATCGGATCTCGACAAACACACCGCCAAAGAAGATTACATCGGATAGATCTCCGTGAAGATCATGAAGAACTTTGTATTGAAGATCCAAGACAGAGAAGAAGCCATCTAGCTACTAACTACGGACCCGTAGGTCTGAAGTGAACTACTCACGAGTCATTGGAAGGGCGATGATGATGATGAAGAAGCCCTCCAACTCCAAAGTCCCCTCCGGCAGGGTGCCGGGAAGGGTCTCCAGTTGTGATCTCGCGGAAACGGAAGCATGCGGCGGCAGAAAAGTATTTTCGAGGCTCCCCTGATTTTTTGCGGAATATTAGGGAATTTATAGGCCAAAGACCTAGGTCAGGGGGCGGCCAGGGAGGCCACAAGCCTACCCACCGCGCCTCCCCCTGGTGGCGGAGTGGGGGCTTGTGGGCTCCCTCGAGCCCACCTGGCTTGGCCCAAAAGCCCCCTGGACTTCTTCCGTTCGGGAAAAAATCATTTCGGGGTTTTTCTTCCATTTGGACTCCATTCCAAAATTAGATCTGAAAAGAGTCAAAAACACAGAAAAAACAGGAACTGGCACTTGGCACTGAATTAATAAGTTAGTGCCAAAAAGATTTGAAAAGGTACATAAAACATACAAAGAACGCAAGATAACAGCGTGAAATCATCAAAAATTATAGATACGTTTGAGACGTATCAAAGATCAAGGAGCACTTGATGATGGCCATATCATGTCACTTATGAATTGCTGGTGATGTTAATCCTTTTATGCACCTTATTTTGCTTAGAACGACGGTAGCATTATGAGGTGATCTCTCACTAAAATTTCAAGACGAAATTGTGATCTCCCCGACTATGCACCATTGCTACAGTTCGTCATTTCGAGACACCACGTGATGGTCGGGTGTGATAGACTCAACCTTCACATACAACGGGTGCAAAAAAGTTGCACACGCGGAACACTCGGGTTAAGCTTGGCGAGCCTAGCATGTACGAACATGGCCTCGGAACACATGAGACCGAAAGGTCGATCATGAATCATATAGTTGATATGATTAGCATAGGGATGCTTACCAATGAAACTATCCTCAACTCACGTGATGATCGGACTTGAGCTAGTGGAATTGGATCATGAACCACTCAAATGACTAGAGAGATGTAATTTTTGAGTGGGAGTTTAGCAAGTAATTTGATTAGTTAAACTCTAATTATCTTGAACATAGTCTAAGTCCACTTTGAAAATATTTGTGTTGTAGATCAATGGCTCATGCGACAGTCATCCTGAATTTTAATACATTCCTAGAGAAAGCTAAGTTGAAAGATGATGGAAGCAACTTTGTAGACAGGGCTCGTAATCTTAAGTTGCTCCTGCACGCTCGGAAGAAGGATTATGTCCTTAATGCTGCGCTTGGAGATGAACCACCTGCCATGGCTGACCAAGATGCTAAGAACGCTTGGTTAGCACGCAAGGAGGACTACTCAGTAGTTCAATGTGCAGTCTTGTATGGCTTAGAGCCGGGACTTCAACGTCGCTTTGAGCATCATGGATCATATGAGATGTTCCAGGAGTTGAAGTTTATCTTTCAGAAGAACTCCCGGATCGAGAGGTATGAGACCTCCTATAAATTCTATGCTTGCAAAATGGAGGAGAACTCGTCTGTCAGTGAACATGTGCTCAAAATGTCTGGGTACTCAAACCGTCCAGCTGAGCTGGGGATTGAACTCCCTCAAGAGGCTATCACTGACAGAATTCTTCAATCACTGCCACCAAGCTATAAGAGCTTTGTGTTGAACTATAACATGCAAGGGATGAACAAGTCACTCGGCGAGTTATTCGCGATGCTAAAAGTCACAAAGTCAAAACTCTGTAAAGAGCATCAAGTGTTGATGGTGAATAAGACCACTAGTTTCAAGAGAAACGGCAAAGGAAAGAAGGGTAATTCAAAGAAGAGCGGCAAGCCTGCTGCCAATCCGACGAAGAAGCCCAAAGCTGGACCTAAGCTTGAAACGGAGTGCTATTATTGCAAGGGTATGGGTCACTGACTCCGTTACAGCATACCTTCCCCTGCAACGGCACTAGAAGAATGCTGCTAGCACTCTCCGGCAATCGAAACTAGAAGAATTTTGTTGACGGCCCACCAGCGCGTGGGATCGCAGCAGTTTTCGAGGGTAGAGTATCCGACCCAAATTTGTTGATACGCCTATAGGAGGTGAGAGGATACTCTCAACTATTAGCAGCTGAATGTGTCAGATTCAACCACAGCTGAAAGATTAGTATCTGCAAGCAAGGTATCAGCAGCAAAGTAGTATGATAACAACGGTGTCAGAAACGATCTGTTGATGGCAGACTATTCCTAACTGTCGTATCAATGGTGCCAGAAGTTGCCCGTGGACGGAAAATATTCTTTCCCGTCAACGGCGCGAGAAAAAGTATGGTAGCACGTAGCAGCAGCGTAACGAGTAATAGCAGTGACAAGGAATATCAGTAGTGATAGCAGTAGCAAGTAGCAACAGTAGCAGGCGACAATAGCAGCAGAGCAAGACAAGTAACAGCAGTAGCAGCACAGCAAGACAAGTAACAGCAGTAGCAGCAGAGCAAGACAAGAACAGTAGTAGTAGGACAAACTCGTAGGCAATGGGTCGGTGATTTGTTTGGATGATATTCATCATGCAACAGTTATAACACGGAGAGATATGTGGCTAGCTCCCGTTCGTCAATGTGATGTAGGCATGCATTTCGTGTGTCGTCATACGTGCTTAGGGAAAAGAACTTGCATGACATCTATTGTCCATCCCTCCCATGGCAGCGGGGTCCAAAAGGAAACTACGGGATATTAAGGTTCTCCTTTTAATAAAGAACCAGACCAATGCATTAGCACTTGGTGAACACATGAACTCCTCAAACTATGGTCATCACCGGGAGTGGTTCCGGTTATTGTCACTCCGGGGTTGCCGGACCATAACACATAGTAGGTAACTACAACTTGCAAGATCGGATCTAAAACACACATATATTGGTGACAACATAATAATTTCAGATCTGAAATCATGGCACTCGGGCCCTAGTGACAAGCATTAAGCATGGCAAAGAAGTAGCAACATCAATCTCAGAACATAGTGGATACTAGGGATCAATCCCCGTCAAAACTAACTCGATTACATGATAGATCTCATCCTACTCATCACCGCCTAGCGAGCCTACGAATAGATTACTCATGAACGACGAAGAGCTTCGTGGAATTGGAGAGGGAAGAAGGTTGATGATGACGATGGCGACGATTTCCCCTCTCCGGAGCCCAAAACGGACTCCAGATCTGCCCTCCAGATGAAGAACAGGTTGTGGCGGCGCCTCCCTATCGCAAACGCGACGAAATCTTCTCTTTTTATTTTTTCTGGGACGAAAGTGAACTTATAGAGCTGACATTGGGGGCGGTAGAGCCACGTGGGCCCCACAAGCTTGCCATCCGCCACCAGGGGGTGGCGGCTACACGGCTTGTGGCCCACCGGCCCACCCCCTCAGGTGGATCTTTGCGCAGGTATTTTTCATATTTTCCAAAAATAATCTCCCTAAATTTTTAGGACGTTTGGAGAACTTTCATTTCTGCACAAAAACAACACCAAGGCAATTATGCTAAAAACAACGTCAGTCTAGGTTAGTTACATTCAAATCATGCAAATTAGAGTCCAAAACAAGGGCAAAAGAGTTTGGAAAAGTAGATACGATGGAGACGTATCAACTCCCCCAAGCTTAAAACCTTGCTTGTCCTCAAGCAACTCAGTTGACAAACTGAGAGAGAAAGAAAAACTTTGACAAACTCTGTTTGATCTTGTTGTTGCAACGATGTCTAACTCATAACCAGAATTTCAGCAAGATCACAAGTTGACCACATAAGCAAATGACACAAAGGTCTCACGATAAACTAATATCAATGGCATAATCAGCTAACGAGCAAATAATAATGAGTTTCAAATACCAACACTTCAATCAAAACAAGCATGAAGCAATATGAATAGGTGGTATCTCTCTAGCTCTTTCTGAGACCGCAAAACATAAATGCAGAGCACTTTCAAAGATGAAGGGCTGACTAAACATTGTAATTCATAGCAACGAAGATCCAGTCATAGTCATACTCAATATCAATCAAAACCAAAGCATAAAAATGACAGAGGTTCTCTCTAATTGGTGCTTATACAAGAGGAGGATGACTCGACAGGAAAATAAATAGACAAGCCCTTCGCAGAGGGAAGCATTGATTTGCAGAGGAGCCAGAGCTCAAGCTTTGAAAACAGAGATAATAATTTTGGGTGGCATGCTTTCATTGTCAACGCAATGACCAAGAGTTCTCAATATCTTCCATGCTACTTATGCTATAGGTGGTTCCCAAACAGAAAAATAAAGTTTTAACTCCCCCACCACCAATCAATCACACTCCACGGCTAGCCGAATCCTCGGGTACCGTCCATACTAACATCAATCTGGGGGGAGTCTTGTTTTACAGTTATGTTTTTGATTTAAGCGTGGAACTGGGCATTCCAATTACCGGCCCCTTTCTCGTGAATGACATTGAATAAACACATGTAGATGATATCACTCTTAGCATGGAAGATACCAATAGCCCCCTGTCACCACAGGAGCGGTTCGGGCATGCAAAACAGATTATTTCTTGAAGGTTTAGAGAGTGGCACATGCAAATTTACTTGGAACGGCTGGTAGATACTGCAAATAGGTAGGCATGGAGGACTCTCATAGAAAAACTTTTGGGTTTATGGAAGTGGATGCACAAGCAGTATTCCGCTTAGTACAAGTGAAGGCTTGCAAAAGACTGGGAAGCGACCAACTAGAGAGCGACAACAGTCATCAAGATGCAATGAGTTTGACTAACATTAAATGCAAGCATGAACAGGATATAAATCACCATGAACACGAACATCATAGAGGCTATGTTGATTTTGTTTCAACTACATGCATGAACATGCGCCAAGTCAAGTCACTTGAATCATTCAAAGGAGAATACCATCCTATCACACTACATCATAGTCATCTCAAAATCTATGTTGGCATTCAAGACAAACCATTATACGCTCTCAACTAATTAAGAGTGGCATCAGAAACTATGATCTCTAAGTTGTCATTGCAAACATGGTTCTCTCACAACAAAGCTGAATCTGGGATGACAAGCTAGTCATATTTACAAAAACAAAATAGATAGAGTTCATACCAGCATTTCTAGTCTCAGTCACTTCATCATATATCATCATTATTGCCTTTCATTTGCACGATCGAACGATGTGAACAATAATAAGAGCATTGGACTAAGCTGAATCTGCAGGCAAACACAAAGGAGAAGACAAAGTAATATGGCTCTTTGAAAGCTAAACAGGTATGCATGCAAGAACCACTAAACATTGTAACCAATATCTTCTACCTTGACCCAAAGAAAAAGAAAACTATTTACACGGGAAAGCTCCCAACAAGCAAAAGAATAAAGAAAAATCTTTTTGGGTTTTCTCAAAAGGACACAAAACAAGAAAACAAGAAAACGAAAATAAACTAGCATGGATAATACAGTGGTAAAGTGTGAACACTGGCTAACAAAGTGAAAGCATAAGCATGAATGTAAGGTCAGTGAGAACACGTACTCCCCCAAGCTTAGGCTTTTGGCCTAGCTTGGTCTACTCCCAAGGTGGGAAATAACCAGCTCCGGGATACTCTGGAGCAGACTGTGGATGCCACTGTTGTGTAAGCTCCTCTGGCTCCCACTGATAAACTGGCGTCTGGTACTCGACTGGCGGCTCGGGCACGGGCACCTGTGGTTGGGCCAAGCCCCAATACGCGTAGATGTCCGAGGGCATAATAGTGTACCTGCCTGCATGAAGATCGAACAAAGAAGGAGCAGGCAAAGTAATAGTCTGTCGAGTACCCTGACTAAATACCAGGTTATAAATCATCCGTCTTCTAACATCTCTATCCAGAAAATCATGGCAAACCATGGTGTCATAATCCAGATATTTCTCACGGAGGAGCATCTCTCCTTCCTCTCCTAGTCTAATGGGTATCTCAAACTGTCTGGCAAGACAGGTAGCATAGATACCTCCATAGACGACACCCTTGAAACGGTTGGTGTTCAACCGCTGGGCCACTATAGCACCTAGGCTATAAGTCTTATCGTTATAAAGGCCTTCGCGCAAAATCGCAAGGTCTGGAGAATTAAGTGATCCAGCCTCCCCACGGCCAATCAAACATTTTCCCACAAATAATGAGAAGTACCGAAGCACAGGAAAATGTATGTTCGCAATTCTAGCGCGAGACACTCCTCTCTCCTCTCCAACAGCAATAGTACCAATGAAATCCTCCAAGTCCCGTGGACGAGGGTCACGGATATCCCCAACATAAGGTAATTTGCATACATTGCAAAAATCATGTAGCGTCATGCACCGGGGAACATCGTATATCATGAACTCAATCATGGGAGGATTCTTCCTCGGATTAAAGTTGAAGCTTTGAACGAAAATATTGGTGAGGAGGAGGTATTGTGAGCACTTATCTTGAACGAACGCAGTAAGACCTGCGTTCTCCACCAAGTAATAAAAGTCTTCATAAAGCCCAGCGGCGCGCAAAAATTCATCACTTGGCCACTCGCACCCTCGAACTTCTGTGACTCGAGGGACTACGTACTTGGGGTGGTTCTTCTCATCCTCCTTGGGGTTACGGCTTGAGGAGCCTCTCAAGAACCTCCTCATCTTTTACTTTTTCTAGCTCTGAAAAATTATGAAATTTTTAGAGACTTCGAAAGAAAAGTGAATAAAGATTAACCCAACTTGTAGCAACTACTCCTACTAGTGCCTAGAGACCGTATCACGCGCTAAAACTACTTGGGACCAGCTAAAATCAACATTTCTAGCTCAAGAACATGATCATCAAGGTAGCAAGAATACGCGAAGGATAAAGCACTAGAGCAAAAACTAATTGGACCAATGGAGGAGTCACTTACCAAGGGGTAATTTCCCCAAAACGGTTCGGAGAATGGTGCTTTGAGCAAGGAGATCGAAAATCACAGCTAAGAGCAAGAACATGGGTTTGAGCTGCGAAACAATTTTTTCTAGAGGTGGAAGAAGAGGATGGGAGCTCGAATGAGTGGAGGGGGTCCCTGTGGGCCCCACAAACTTGCGAGCCGCCACCAGGGGCTGGCGGTGGCAGGGCTTGTGGCCCACTGGTCGAGCCCCCAGGCCAACTCTCAGGCCCAGTAATTTTCAAATATTCGAGAAAAAATCATACTAAATTTTCAGGACCATCGGAGAACTTTTATTTTTGAGGTATTTTTCTCCGGGACGCTAAAACAGAAAACAGGAAAACTAAACTAAATCTATCATTTTTCTTCTAAGCAACAGAAAATGAAAGCTCAAAACAGAGGTATGTGACTCTTTGATTCATCCATTTCATGGTCATCAAAAGAAATCCGTCAATGGGGTTGATCAAGTCCTCATGACAAAACCTTTTCGAATCGCAAGAGAGAACGTAGAATTTTCGAATAGCAACTAAGTCACTTCAATGGGGATATGAATCTCCCCAACAAGAAAATCATACTTCATCTTGACACGAGGAATAGGGCATTCAAAGCTCCCAATAAGAATCGATGAAGTCTTTTCGATAGCAATGATGCAATGTACTTGATATCGTTTCTTCGGAAAGTGCACTGTGTGCTCATTACTGTTAACATGGAAAGTGACATTCCCTTTGTTGCAATCTATAACAGCCCATGCAGTGTTTAAAAAGGGTCTTCTGAGGATGACAGCCATGGCATCGTCCTCGGGAATATCCAAGATAACAAAGTCTGTTAAGATAGTGGTGTTAGCAACCACAACAAGAACATCCTCGCAAATGCCGATAGGGAAAGCAGTTGATTTGTCGGCCATTTGCAGAGAACTTTCAGTGGGTGTCAACTTATCCAATTCAAGTCTACGATAAAGAGAGAGCGGCATAACACTAACACAGGCTCCAAGGTCACATAAGGCAGTTCTTACGTAGTTTCCTTTAATGGAGCAAGGTATAGTGGGCACTCCGGGATCACCAAGTTTCTTAGGAGTTCCACCTTTGAAAGTGTAATTGGCAAGCATGGTGGTGATCTCAAGATTTGTTATCTTCCATTTATTAGTCACGATATCTTTCATGTACTTGGCATACGGAGACATCTTGAGCATATCAGTTAAATTCATCTGCAGAAAGATGGGTATTATCATCTCAACGAAGCGCTCAAAATCCTCATCATCCTTTTTCTTGGATGGCTTAAGAGGAAAGGGCATAGGTATCTGAACCCATGGCTCCCTTTCTTTACCATGCTTCCTAGCAGTGAAGTCATTCTTATCGTATCTCTTAGGTTGTGGGTTATCAGGATTAACCGTAGGTTCAATCTCCACATCCTCATCATTGCTAGGTTGAGCATTATTATGAAAATCACTGTCCATATTGTCACCAGGTTCATGTTCATCACGAGATTGTGTTTCTGCATCAGACGCAGAAATATCATTAGGTTCTTCAGGCGTGACAGTATTTGGTGAACTGGCATGTAGGTTTCTATCATCCTTCTTTTTCTTCTTAGGATGACTTGGTGTAACAGCATTGATTCCTTGAGAATCTTGATCAATTCTCTTAGGATGACCTTCAGGATACAAAGGTTCCTGAGTCATTTTGCCTCCTCTAGTAATGACTCTAACAGAGTTGTCATTTAATTCATTGAGCAAGTCATTCTGAGCTTTAAGTACTTGTTCAACCTGACTAGTATTCATAGAGGCATGTTTACTCAGAAGCTTCAGATCATTGACATTTCTGTATACACAAGCAGTTAAATGGCTAAGCATACGAGTACTTTGTTCCAAATGTCAGCTAACATAATCATTGAAACTCTGTTGTTTGGCAACAAAGTTGTCAAATTCATCAAAGCATAGGCTAGCAGGTTTGTCAAAAGGAATATCACTCTCATCAAACCTACGCAGAGAATTAACTTCTACTACGTGTATCGGGTTATCGAGACCATGGATCTCTTCGATAGGTGGTAGATTTTTACCATCTTCACATCTAATGCCTTTCTCTTGCATAGATTTCTTGGCTTCTTGCATATCTTCGGGACTGAGGAATAGAATACCTCTTTTCTTTGGAGTTGGCTTAGGAGGTGGTTCGGGAATAGACCAAGCATTATCGTTGACCAAGATGTTATTCAGTAGGGTCTCAGCTTGTGATGGGGTTATAGTCCTAGGGTAGGGTCATAGGCCTGCCCTATAGGTCCTACCGAAGGACTACCCTTCATAAGGGACAAGGCCCTTAGTCAGTTCCGACTGAACTAAGAAGTTCCCATCATCCAGTCGGTAACAGATCTTCGACCATCCAGTCAGAGACGAGCATTCGGAGTATATCAAACTGACCGACTGGATTCCACTCTGTGCATCGTAACCCCCCTAGGGGGAAACGGTCATACGTTTCCACACGCCTTTATTAGCATTTAAGGCGTACGTTACCTGTAACGTAGGCATTTACTCGCCACTACTCCACCCCTGTGCACCGAACCGTTGTGGAGGGCAGCGCACTCTATATAAGCCACCCTCCCCCACTGGTGCAGGGGTTAGCAAATCATTATATTCCATATTCCACTCGACAACAAGCTCCCAGAGCACTGACACGTAGGGCTATTACCTCCACCGCGGAGGGGCCTAAACTCATACAACCTCGCCGTAGCTAAGGCTCTGCCCATCCTTTTTGTACCCTACACATCTACTGTCAGGCTTATACCCACGACAGTTGGCGCCCACCGTGGGGCAGGCGTCTAAGCGACTTCCGGCGAGTGGATATTCGAGCATGGGTCACCAGATCTTCTTCGGCGCTCTCTCCTTCATCTTCGATGATTCGGCGTGGCTTCGGGATGCTCCTCTCGACGTCGAGGCGCTTCCCTGTCGTGGGGCTACGCACTTCTGTGCCAGCGCCCGCGGCATTCTTCTTCTCCAGCAGTCGGCTCCGGTGTCGATCTTCACCACCATCACGCGCCGCAACAAGCGGTCCCGCCGTCCGCGACTCCAGCGTTGGGTGCAACACGCCCAGGCGCGCCCGAACGCGTCTTCACAAGTGGCGGTTCTAGAGTCTGTTGTGGTTGCCCCGCTGTCCCAGCACTCGGCCTCGGTTCCGACTGAGTTTCCTTCCGAGTACGCGGGTCGCGGGCCTGTAGTAGAAGTACACATGGCCAAATCCCATGAAGATCCCCCTCAAGCTGGCCGGAACGAGCACGAGATCGGAGAAACGTCCGGCGCGCGTCGTCCGCCTCGCCGTTCTGCCAGTCGGCACACTCGGCGGAGCAACGTGGAGTTGTTCCGCACACCCCTCCTCAACTTGGCTGCGGCTGCCAAAATAGCCGATTCCCTTTAGCCGACTGATTCAGAGGCTGGTAGAGGGATCGAGCAAATCCGTGCCCTGTTGCACACGGCGCAGCAGCAGAATTCGGCAGTCTCCCAGTCGCACAATAGGATCCATAGTAGTTATGTTCATGCGAATACGCATCGATCGGTTCACAGCCCTGGTTCCCATCAGCGACACAGGGGAGGCAACCGTTCCATAAATCACGAAGATCGCCGCCGTTCACGCACCACTCCGCGGGGTGGGCCTTACGGGCCCCGACATCATGATGATCGGCGTTCAGTCGGTGACACTTACGATCCAAGGCCCGACGCGAGAGGGCGTATCGCCCAGCGGAGGGTCGACAGGGGCCGAGCCCACCGCGATGGTTACGATATGGACCGTCCGAGTGGAAGCAGGACCATCGTGTCCGGCCCCGAGTGTTTCAGTCGAGCCATCCGTTCGGCTGACATCCCGCCCAACTTCCGATTGGCGACGGGAATCAGCAAGTTTACAGGAGAGTCCAAGCCAGAAACATGGCTGGATGACTACCAAGTGGCGGTCCAGATCGGAGGAGGGGACGACCATGTATCCATGAAGCACCTCCCTCTGATGCTCGACGGCTCGGCGCGGGCGTGGCTAAACCAGTTGGCCCCCTCAAGCATCTACAGTTGGGTAGATCTGGCCCGAGTGTTCATCAGGACCTTCGAAGGGACGTGCAAGCGGCCTGCGGGCCTCGTGGAGCTCCAACATTGCGTCCAGAACCAGAATGAGCCCCTGCGTGACTTCATTCAGCGTTGGACAACTCTCTACCACACGGTGGAGAACGTCACCGAGCATCAAGCAGTCTGCGCCTTCAAGGCAGGCGTGCGGTACAGGGATCTGTACCTAAAGTTTGGCCGAACAGGTGACATCTCCAGGAGCAAGATGATGGAGATAGCAGCACGCCATGCAAATGGCGAAGAAGAAGACCGCATCCGAAGCGGCAAGCACAAGACATTCGGCGACGGAGACGGGACTAACACTCGGAAGCAGAAGCAAAAAAGCTCCGTCCACTCCGTAGGCAGAAGCTGTAGCCGTGACCAATGCCAAGTTCAAGGGCAAAGGGAAGGCGCAGTTTACCCCCAAGAAGAAGCAGTTCAGTAATCCCATCGTGGACCAGCCATGTCCGGTTCATACGAAGATGGACGAAGAAGGCAACCCCATATATCCAAAGCATACCACTCGACAGTGTCGCCTCCTGATCCAGGGGTTCGGCGAAGGGCAACCGAGTGAAAAGGACAACGAACAAGATGAGGAGGATAAGGAGGATCCGTTCCCCCAAGTCCATGCAACACTCATGATTTTTGCTGACGTTGAGAGCAAGAGTCGACTGAAGCTGGTGAGCAGGGAGGTGAACATGGCCACCCCTACCAACCCCAAGTTCCTCAAATGGTCTCAGACTGCGATCACCTTTGACCAGTCGGATCATCCAGCAGATGTACCCACCCCAGGGAGACAGGCTCTAGTCGTCGACCCGGTGGTGGAACGAGTCCGACTGTGCAAAGTTCTCATGGATGGCGGCAGCGGCTTGAACATCATGTATGCCGACACACTCAAGGGGATGGGCATTCCGATGTCCAAACTCAGCGAGAGCAACATGCAGTTCCATGGAGTCGTCCGTGGACAGAAGGCCAAGTCACTCGGCCAGATCGCGTTGGACGTCGTTTTCGGCTTCGACAAGAACTTCCGCAAGGAAAAGCTGACGTTCGAAGTGGTGGACTTCCAGAGTGCTTACCACGCATTTCTGGGCCGCCCAGCGTATGCGTGTTTCATGGCCCGTCTATGTTACGTATACTTGAAGCTGAAGATGCCAGGCCCGAAAGGCGTGATCACCATCACGGGCAATCGACAGCGAGCCGAAGAGTGTCTGTAGCACGGGTCAAGAATCGCCGACCAGCAGATGGCCGTCCTCGAGCTCGACGAGTAAAAGAAAACAGTCGACCCCGCCGACCTGATGCGCTCGAAGAAGCTAGCTTCAGAGTGTGCATTCCAGTCGGCGGGACAGACGAAGAAGGTCAGCATCCACCCAACGGACGACACTGCTGCCCCGACGAACATCTCCACCACCCTCGATCCTAAATAGGAAGCCGACCTCACCCAATTCCTTCGTGAGAACTGGGACATCTTTGCATGGAAACCCTCTGACATGCCAGGTCTACCCAGGGAGTTGGCTGAGCACCGACTGCATGTGGATCCCACCGCTCGACCCGTCCGAGAACGCCTGCGCCGGTCCGCCGCACACAAGAGGAAGGCAATCGGGGAGGAGGTGGCCAAGCTGCTGGCAGCCAACTTCATTCGCGAGGTTCACCACTCCGAGTGGCTCGCCAATGTTGTCATGGTGCCCAAGAAGGATAAGTTGCTCCGAATGTGCATCGACTTCAAGCATCTCAATAAGGTCTGCCCGAAAGACCATTTTCCGCTCCCCCGCATAGATCAAATTGTCGATTCGACTGCGGGTTGCGAGCGTTTGTCATTTCTTGATGCCTACTCGGGCTATCATCAGATCCGTCTGTATGGCCCGGATGAATTAAAAACAGCCTTCATCACCCCATTCGGGTGCTTCTGCTACATCACTATGCTGTTCGGTTTAAAGAATGCAGGAGCTACCTTTATGCGCATGATCCAGAAATGCCTTCTCGACCAGATCGGTCGAAATGTGGAGGCATATATGGATGATATCGTAGTCAAGTCACACAAAGGTTCCGACCTGCTGACTGACTTGGTAGAAACATTCGCCAACTTTCGTAGGTACGATATCAAGCTCAACCCCGCCAAATGTTCATTCGGCGTTCCCAGCGGAAAGTTACTCGGTTTCTTCGTTTCCGAACGAGGGATCGATGTCAACCCCGAAAAGATCAGGACCATCGTCCGAATCGAGAGGCCGGTCAGAATACACGATGTTCAATGGCTCACAGGTTGCCTAGCGGCTTTGAGCAGGTTCATCAATCGACTCGGCAAGAAAGCACTTCCTCTGTACCGACTCATGAAGAAGTCAGATACTTTCGAGTGGACAGACGAAGTCCAAGTTGCGTTTGACGACCTCAAAGTCCTACTTTCCACCCAGCCGGTTCTTACTGCTCCGCTCAGTAAAGAGCCCCTTCTTCTGTATATCGCGGCTAGAAATCAAGTCATCAATACTGTTCGTACAGTCGAACGAGAAGAAGGAAAAGCATACAAAGTTCAGCGGCCAGTGTACTACGTCTCCGAAGTCCTCACTCCTTCCAAGCAAAGGTATCCCCACTATCAAAAACATATCTACGGGATTTACATGACTGTGAATAAGGTGGCCCATTATTTCCAAGACCACTCGGTGTCTGTCGTTTCTGATGCTCCGTTGTCGGAAATTCTCCACAATCGAGACGCGTCAGGCCGAGTGGCGAAGTGGGCAATGGAGATGATGTACTGCGATATCAAGTTCGAGGCCAAGAAAGCTATTAAGTCTCAAGCTCTGGCTGACTTCATAGCAGAATGGGTAGAACAACAGCAACCGACCCACATCTACTCGGCCCATTGGACAATGTTCTTCGATGGGTCCAAGATGTTGAATGGCTCCGGCGCTGGCGTTGTGATCATATCGCCAAAGGGCGACAAGCTCAAGTACGTGCTACAGATACACTTCGATTCCTCCAACAACGAGGCAGAGTATGAAGCTCTCCTCTACAGATTGCGCATGGCCATCTCACTCGGCGTCCGTCGCCTGATGGTCTACGGCGATTCAGATTTGGTGGTCAATCAAGTGATGAAAGAGTGGGACGTGAGGAACCCCACCATGACCACATATTGCAGTGCAGTGAGGAAGCTTCAGAAGAAGTTTGAAGGTCTAGAACTTCACCATGTTCCGAGACTAAAAAACCAAGCAGCTGATGAGTTGGCAAAACTTGGATCCACTTGGAGACCAGTCCCGAGTGACGTCTGCCTCGAGCACCTTTACCTTCCCTTAGTCAAAGACGATCCTTTCACGGAAGAACCAGTACAACCAAAGAGTTCAACAGATCCGACTGAGGTCGATGTACCTGCTGTGGTTGATCTGGTCATGGAGATTCTTGCTGTCATCCCCGATTGGACTGTGCCGATCATTGCATATATCCTTAGGCAGGAACTACCTGAAGACGAAGTCCAAGCTAGGCAGATAATCCGCAGGTCGAAGTCATTCACTGTCATTAATGGCCAATTGTACAAGGAAAGCGTTTCAGGCGTTCTTCAACGATGCATCTCCCCAGAGGAGGGGCAGCTAATCCTGGAAGATATTCACTCGGGGACCTGCGGTCATCACGCCTCTTCGAGAGAAATCGTCGCCAAGGCATTCAGAGCTGGTTTCTTCTGGCTGCAGGCAAACGAGATGGCTAAAGATATGGTCGACCGATGTGAGGGTTGTTAGTTCTACTCCAACAAGTCCCACAAGCCAACATCTGCGTTGAAGACAATCCCCCTTGTGTGGCCATTTGCTGTATGGGGGTTAGATACAGTCGGTCCATTCAGGACAGGCCAAGGAGGATACACACATCTGTTGGTGGCAGTCGACAAGTTCACAAAATGGATTGAATCCAAGCCCATCAAGAAGCTCGACGCCCTAACAACCATCAAGTTTGTAAAGGACATCATCTCCAGATTATGTGTACCTCACAGCATAATCACGGACAACGGGACAAACTTCGACTCAGACAGATTCAAAGGTTTCTGTGCAAGCCAAGGTATCCGAGTGGATTTTGCTTCTGTGGCGCATCCTCAATCCAATGGACAAGCGGAGCGGGCGAACGGACTTATTCTGCAAGGTTTGAAGCCCTGACTCCTGCGAGAGGTGGGACATGCCGCTGGCGCATGGGTCACCGAGCTGCCCTCAGTGCTTTGGGGCCTCCGCACAACCCCAAACAGATCTACAGGGCGATCACCGTTCTTCCTCGTTTACGGAGCAGAAGCAGTCCTTCCGAGTGACTTACTTCACAATGCTCCACGAGTCGAACTCTTCTCCGAAGCTGAAGCAGAACAAGCAAGGCAAGATGGAGTGGACCTTCTAGAGGAGGAGCGCGAGATGGCACTGACTCGCTCAACCATTTATCAACACGATCTGCGGCGCTTTCATGCACGCCACGTCAGGAGTCGCACGTTCCAAGCAGGCGACCTGGTGCTCCGAGTGGATCAGCAGAGACCTCACAAGCTGGCTCCTGCCTGGGAAGGACCCTTCATCATCTCCAAGGTGCTGAACAACGGAGCATACAGACTCTACAACATCGACAGGGAGATAGACGAGCCGCGAGCATGGAACGGAGATCTCCTGAAGCGCTTCTACACGTGACCGTCGACTGAAGCAATGTAAAGAACAAGTATTGATGAAATAATATAAAGCAGATCGAGCTTTTGCAGATTCAGAATTCTTCCGTGATCACAGACTCCGGTCTCAAAAAAAACTTAGCTGCGATCCTGAATCGCCTAAGTTCTAACTTTCTCCGAGTGTGCACTAAACGTCGCACTCGGGGGCTTAGCTGCGATCCAGAATCGCCTAAGTAATACCTTTCTCCGAGTGTGCACTAAACGTCGCACTCGGGAACTTAGCTGCGATCAAGAATCGCCTAAGTAATAACTTTCTCCGAGTGTGCACTAAACGTCGCACTTAGGGACTTAGCTGTGATCAAGAATCGCCTAAGTAACAACTTTCTCCGAGTGTGACTAAACGTCGCACTCAGAAACTTAGCTGCGATCCAGAATCGCCTAAGTTCTAACTTTCTCCGAGTGTGCACTAAACGTCGCACTCGGGGACTTAGTTGCAATCCAGAATTGCCTAAGTAATAACTTTCTCCGAGTGTGCACTAAACGTCACACTCGGGGACTTAGCTGCGATCAAGAATCGCCTAAGTAATAACTTTCTCCGAGTGTGCACTAAACGTCGCACTCAGGGACTTAGCTGCGATCAAGAATTGCCTAAGTAACAACTTTCTCCGAGTGTGACTAAACGTCGCACTCAGGGACTTAGTTGCGATCAAGAATCGCCTAAGTAACAACTTTCTCCGAGTGTGACTAAACGTCGCACTCGGGGACTTAGCTGCGATCAAGAATCGCCTAAGTAATAACTTTCTCCGAGTGTGCACTAAACGTCGCACTCGGAAACTTAGCTGCGATCCAGAATCGCCTAAGTTCTAACTTTCTCCGAGTGTGCACTAAACGTCGCACTCGGGGGCTTAGCTGCGATCAAGAATTGCCTAAGTAATAACTTTTTCCGAGTGTGCACTAAACGTCGCACTCGGGGACTTAGCTGCGATCAAGAATCGCCTAAGTAATAATTTTCTCCGAGTGTGCACTAAACGTCGCACTCGGGGACTTAGCTACGATCAAGAATCGCCTAAGTAACAACTTTCTCCGAGTGTGACTAAACGTCGCACTCGGGGACTTAGCTGCGATCAAGAATCGCCTAAGTAATAACTTTCTCCAAGTGTGCACTAAACATCGCACTCGAGGACTTAGCTGCGATCAAGAATCGCCTAAGTATTAATTTTCTTCGAGTGTGCACTTAACGCCACACTCGGGGACTTAGCTGCGACCCAGAATCGCCTAAGCACACGAGTAATAGACCCTCATTGAAGCTCATGTGGATGTCAAAACAACTGACAACTACATGAGTAGCAGACCCTCATTGAGGCTCATGTGGATGTCAAAACAACTGACAACTACATGAGTAGCACACCCTCATTGAAGCTCATGTGGATGTCAAAACAACTGACAACTACATGACTAACACATCGCCCTGAGTGCGTCCTCATAGTTGCACTCGACAACCTAGCTGCGATCCCGTATCGCCCAAGTATTTTTTGACCTTCGAGTGTGCCCTACAGATCCACTCGGAGACTCAACAGATCCTCATTCAGACTCATGTGGCTGTCAAGACCACTGACAATTACATGAGTAGCACACCCTCATTGAGGCTCATGTGGATGTCAAGACCACTAACAATTACATGAAGTGCCAACTCGCTTCGAGTGAGGCCTGTCCGACGCACTCGACGACTTAGGTGCGATCATGAATCGCCTAAGTACTCTATTGCCTTCGAGTGTACCCTACAGATCCACTCGGAGCCCCCGCAAGACCCTCACAGAGGTTCATGCAGATGTCAAGACAACTTACACTTACATCTTACGCATGTTTGCCATTGGCTTCACCAATAAACGCCAAACAAAAACTCGAGGCAAAATTGCAATTCAAGAGCAAACGATTTGATTCAGATTCAAAAGTTCAAACAAAGATAGTTCACTCGGTGCGGATCAAGCTTACTTGCACCGATCCAAGAATGTGACGGCCAACATCAGTGGCCAAAGTTCCTTACAAATCAACACTCGGCATACCGAGGATAAAGTTTTCTTACGCATCATCCGGTTTAGCGCCGGGACTGGAGGGCTCTACGAACGAGTCCAGATTGATACCGTCGGCGATGCGGGTGGCACTCTCAAGGAAGGTATCCATGAAGTCTTCGAATCGAAGTTTCTTCGTGTTGGCGACCTTCAATGCTTTCAGCTTCTCCTCGCGCACCTCCTTGCAATGAACTCGGACCAGGGACAGAGCAACATCTGCACCACAACGAGCCGCAGATTTCTTCCATGACTGCACTCGGTTCGGGATCTCCTCCAGTCGAGTCATCAAGTTTTCCATCTCCTGACGCGACTCATCTTCAGGCCAAAGCTCCTTGTCGATCCGGAAAACGATTTCTCTCCGTCGACCGATGAAAGGGCCAACTTTGCCCACGCGGATGTGCGCTCGGAGAAGATCTCAATTGGCGTCCTCGCCGAGTGGAACGTTCTCGCGAATGGACCGCTCCACATCAGCTGCTTCAGCTTCAGCGTCAATGCAAAAATCTGCAACAACAGGACAAGCAAACAATAAGCGCCGAGTGTGATGCACATACCACAAGCACTCGGAAAAAACAGGACTTACCAGCCAGACGCGTCATCATCTGTCGAGCCCAGTCACTGACATATTTCTCCTGAGCTATACACCGTTTCTTCAGCACGTCCATCTGTCCCATCAAAACAGTCCTTTGTTTCCCCATCTTCTCAACTTCCTCAGTCAGCACTTTGTTCTCTTCACGAGCCTGCTCCAGCGACTTCTCTCGTTCCGCCAGAACCTCCTTCATACCAGCCATTGCAAGCAGTGCCGCATCCAACTCACCAGCAAACTGAATCTTCTCCGCACTGAGAGTCTCATACGATGTCCCCATTTCACAAGTTTTCTGCCAGCCAGCACAAAGAGACAATCAGACAATCCAACAATAAAAGTCTAAGTTCTTCAGACCCCTGCCGACGCAAGCAGTCGACAGCGGTCTCGGGGACTACACCCAGTGGGTTCACTGAGAGTGACCCCACTGGCATGCAACTCAAGCAGGTCAGCCCTATTGAGATACATGATAGCACCTACGCCTACGAAGCTAATACTACCCGACCTGAGTAAAATTACTCTCGGGGACTCTTACAGTAAGTGCACCCCGAGTGCCACAACTGTTCGCACTCGACCATATTATTTACGGATCTGACCAAGTCAAAGACAATATGTATAAAGACAACTCCCGGTGCAAGCACTCGACAGAAGTCTCGGGGACTACACCCACTGGGTTCACTCAGAGTGAACCCATTGCAAACATCATACAGTATCCGAGAACACCCAGTGGGTTACAAGAGAAAAGTAAATACTTACTAGCCCACTTACTCGGATATCGTTCCGCAGCTCCAAGCTCTGCTGGTATAGGGAGGCGATAGAGTCGTATGCCTTCTTCGCTTCTCCTGCCATCAGCTCCGCCTGCACCATTGCCCCCTTGGCCGCTCCCACCTGATCCTCCGGGAGGTGCTGGACGTTGAACTCGATGTTCGACGAGCCTGGCATCGTTGGAAGCTCCTTGGGCATCCCGAGGCCCGCTCCAATCGGTTCATCAGCCACCAGCGTCGTTTCAGTCGGCGGCACCGCCTCAGTCGGCGGCACCGCCTCAGTCGGCAACACGTGTGCGCCGAGAGCAGTAACTGGCGAAGCAGCCTCAAGAACAGGCTCCGCAGCTTGCTCAGGTCTCCCCTGGTCACCCTCGTCCGTGCAAATCGCCCCTGAAGGACCGAACGGCGCGAGATTTCGGAAAAAGAAAGAGGCAAGACCGAAGATAGAATTCGCGACGCGATAATATGAAACTCTCGGAGTCACTACAACGCACCTGGCTGGGACGAGACGACGTTGTCCGTGTCCATTGGGTCATCCTCCTGGCGTGCCGGAGAGTTGGCCGAGGTAGCAACTCTGTCGAGTGAAATTCATTCGACCAATAAAACAGGAGTCCAATCGGATATTAGAAGATCAATGCACTTACGTAGAGGTGACGGGAACAGTGACTCTCATCCGCAGCAAAGCCTTCCGAGGTTTAGATCCACTCGGTTTGGCCGCCTTGGAAGGCTGACCCGCAGGCTCAGCAGCAAAATCTCTGGCCCTCTTGGTGGTCCGAGCACTCGGGAACACGGGAGCAGTGGGCAGAGCACTCGAGGATGCCGGAGGGACTGAGGGAACTGCAGGTTCGTGGCGGCGATTGGTCCGATGCTCTAGCTGCGGAGGTGGCGAGTCTTGCTCTTCGTCCTCCTCCTCTTCCTCACTAGTCTCTTCCTCCGTCTCCCCGCTGTCGGAGACATACTCGGCGCTCTCCACGCTGCCCTCCTGGCTGCCCTCCTCCTCCTCCTCGGTCGGGTTCCCGTTCGAGACGGGAGAAAACCAGTTGGTCCACTTCTGCATAAAATACAGTCGGCGACATCAGACATCGCACAGAGATTCAAGCCAGCAATACAACTGAGACAGTTACGTGCACTCGACAGATGGTACTCACCTGGTTCGGAGGAGGATTGTCCACGCAGAAAGGCTTCACTCGCCGGGATCCTCTGGGGTTCTCGCAGGCGCCCGTGATCTGGAGCACCCACGACGCCACCTTATCCTCGGTCGCGCCCACAACGATGGTCCGAGTGGAATCCTCGGGCCCCGTATAATGCCACATGGCGTGGTCGCGAGACTGCACGGGTTGGATGCACCGACCTAGGAAAACCTCCAGCAAGTCTATGCCGGTGACCCCCCTTCTGACGACATCTACGAGTGCGTCGACCAGAGGCTGGATGTCGTTCTTCTCCGCCTTCGTGAGCGCAAGCTGCTTAGGCGGAGCGGGTCGATCTAAGCTAAAGGGAGGCGACCCTGTCGAGGCATTCGGGCAGGCAACATCTTCGCAGTAGAACCACGTCGGCTGCCAGTTCCTAACCGACTCACTCAGCTGAAGAGCAGGATAACTACTCCGACTCTTTTTCTGGAAACCTAAGCCTCCGCAGAGTTGGAGAAGATGTGTTTTATCATCCGACTGGCTGAGTCGTTTGATAGTTTGAGATCTAGCAGAGAATATATGTTTGAACAGCCCCCAATGGGGAGGGCAGCCGATGAAGCACTCGCACAGAACTATGAAAGCAGAGAGATGGGCAATAGCATTCGGGGGAAAGTGGTGAAGCTGTGCCCCGAAGTGGTTCATAATGCCCTTGAAGAAAGGATGCGGGGGCAGAGAGAAACCTCGATAGACATGGCTGAGTAGGAGGACGCGCTCCCCCTCCCGTGGCACCGGCTCGACCTCATTCTCCGCCGGCAGCCTCCAAGACTTGTGCACGATCATCCCGTGCTCCACCAGCTGCAGCAGATCCCCCTCCGTCACCGTGGAGGGGAGGAAGTTGCCTTGGATCCACCCCGCCGGCAACGGCCGCTGCCGCCGCTGAGCAGGAGCCGCCGCCTTCCCCTTCTTCTTCCTTGCCTCCATCTTGCTGGTCTGACCCTTGGTCATGGCGGAAGCTGCGAATCCGCGGAGGGGAAGGAGGTGTGGGGAAGTTAGGTGCGCTGGAGGTGGCGAGAAGGATGAAGCATAGGAAAAAGATCTGGCGGGCGTAACGAAAAACCCTTGCCGTTGGGATTTAAGTAGGGTTCCGACTGGGTCACTGGAGGGTGGCCCCGAAACCTTATCCCCCGACCGACCGCAGCGATATTAGTGGAGAGGTTTAAGGCGCGAGAATCGAGGCGTCAGGCGCTACTCGAGCGTGATGGCGTCATCCCCGCTGGGCGCACGGTAACTGAAATTTGAGGATCCCGGAAAATCCACCGCTGTCAGTTGACTGGTCACGTCAAGAGATACCCTGGAAGCACTCGGTTTTCGATAGTTTGTTCCATAAATACTTCCACTCGGATCGTTGGTCAGAGAAGATAAAATGGATCGAGGCAAGCAACGCCAAAGTCACATCCGTAACAGTCGGATCCTAACTTCAAGCATCGCTTTGTCGTTCCAACCCCAATCCATTCGGGGACTAATGATGGGGTTATAGTCCTAGGGTAGGGTCATAGGCCTGCCCTATAGGTCCTACCGAAGGACTACCCTTCATAAGGGACAAGGCCCTTAGTCAGTTCTGACTGAACTAAGAAGTTCCCATCATCCAGTCGGTAACAGATCTTCGACCATCCAGTCGGAGACGAGCATTCGGAGTATATCAAACTGACCGACTGGATTCCACTCTGTGCATCGTAACCCCCGTGGGGGGAATCGGTCATACGTTTCCACACGCCTTTATTAGCATTTAAGACGTACGTTACGTGTAACGTAGGCATTTACTCGCCACTACTCCACCCCTGTGCACCGAACCGTTGTGGAGGGCAGCTCCCTCTATATAAGCCACCCTCCCCCACTGGTGCAGGGGTTAGCAAATCATTGTATTCCATATTCCACTCGACAACAAGCTCCCAGAGCACTGAGACGTAGGGCTATTACCTCCACCGCGGAGGGGCCTGAACTCATACAACCTCGCCGTAGCTAAGGCTCTGCCCATCCTTTTCGTACCCTACACATCTACTGTCAGGCTTATACCCACGACAACTTGTTATACAGTTCGTTCCCTAAAAACATAATCGGCACAACTATCTAGGTGGTCTCTAGAGGCATCGGTAAGTCCGTTATAGAAGATATCAAGTATCTCGTTCTTCTTAAGAGGGTGATCAGGTAAAGCATTTTGTAGCTGGACGATCCTCCCCCAAGCTTGTGGGAGACTCTCTTCTTGGAGTTGAGCACAGTTGTATATTTCCTGCAAGGCAGCTTGCTTCTTATGGGCAGGGAACCATTTCTCACAGAAGTAATAGACCATATCCTGGGGACTACTCACACATCCAGAAGCAAGAGAGGTGAACCAGGCTTTAGCGTCATCCTTTAGAGAGAAAGGAAACAGCTTAAGGATATAGTAGTGGTGGATCTTCTCCTCACTAGTGAAAAGGGTGGCTATATCGTGTAGTTTGGTAAGATGGGCTACGACCGTCTCAGACTCATAACCATGGAAAGGATCAGATTCGACTAGAGAGATTATCTCAGGATCGACAGAGAATTCATAATCCTTATCGGTGATAAACATAGGTGAAGTGGCAAACTTCGGGTCGTATCTCATCCTAGCTTTCATAGATTTTTCCTTCCACTTGAGAAGTAATTTCTCAGCGTCATAGGCATCCTTACACGCAAGAAAATCCTCAGCTATCTCTCCCTCCGTAACGTAACCCTTAGGTATATCAGGCAATTCATATCTAGGAGAGCTAGATCTGGCAGGAGCAAAAGAAGGTTCTATCTCAATAGTATCGGTAGTTTCAGAAGCATCACGAGCATTGGCTGTAATTCTAACAATATGAGCCTCAAGGAACACCCCTAGTGGAACAACAGGCAACATAGTGTCTCTAGCAGTATCAAGCATAGCATCATCATGCAAAATAGCATCTCTAGCAGTATCAGGCATAGCATCTCTAGCATCATCAGGCAAAGCAGTATCACGCATAGCATCTCTAGTGGTATCAAGCATAGCATCATTAGGCATAGTATCAAGCATAGCATCTCTAGCAGCAGCATCATAAGCATCATCAAGCACATGCGACTGATACGTCTCCATCGTATCTACTTTTCCAAACTCTTTTGCCCTTGTTTTGGACTATAATTTGCATGATTTGAATGGAACTAACCTGGACTGACGCTGTTTTCAGCAGAATTGCCTTGGTGTTATTTTTGTGCAGAAATCAAAGTTCTCCAAACGTCCTGAAAATTTACGGGGAGTAGTTTTGGAAAATAAGAAAAATAATTGCGCCAAGTTCCACCTGAGGGAGTGGGCCAGTGGGCCACAAGCCCTGGCTCCGCCACCACCCCCCTGGTGGCGGTGGACATGCTTGTGGGGCCCACACGGCTCTGCCGCCCCCAACCTCAGGTCTATAAGTCCCCTTTCGTCACAGAAAAAATAAGAAGAGAAGTTTTCGTCGCGTTTGCAATACGGAGGCGCCGCCACCACCCATTCTTCATCTGGAGGGCAAATCTGGAGTCCGTCTTGGGCTCCGGAGAGGGGAAATCGTCGCCATCGTCATCATCGACCTTCTTCCCTCTCCAATTCCATGAAGCTCTTCGTCGTTCGTGAGTAATCTATTCGCAGGCTCGTTGGGCGGTGATGAGTAGGATGAGATCTATCATGTAATCGAGTTAGTTTTGATGGGGATTGATCCCTAGTATCCACTATGTTCTGAGATTGATGTTGCTACTACTTTGCCATGCTTAATGCTTGTCACTAGGGCCCGAGTGCCATGATTTCAGATCTGAAATTATTATGTTGTCACCAATATAGGTGTGTTTTAGATCCGATCTTGCAAGTTGTAGTTACCTACTATGTGTTATGATCCGGCAAACCCGGAGTGACAATAACGGGAACCACTCCTGGTGATGACCATATTTTGAGGAGTTCATGTGTTCACCAAGTGCTAATGTGTCGGTCCGGTTCTTTATTAAAAGGAGAACCTTAATATCCCGTAGTTTCCTTTTGGACCCCGCTGCCACGGGAGGGATGGACAATAGATGTCATGCAAGTTCTTTTCCCTAAGCACGTATGACGACACACGAAATGCATGCCTACATCACATTGACGAGCGGGAGCTAGCCACATATCTCTTCGTGTTGTAGCTGTTGCATGATGAATATCATCCAAATGAATCACCGACCCATTGCCTACGAGTTTGTCCTACTGCTGCTGTTACTTCTCTTGCTCTGCTGCTGCTACAACTGTTGCTACTGCTATTACTTGTCTTGCTCTGCTGCTGCTACTACTGTTGCTACTGTTGTTACTTGTCTTGCTCTACCGCTGCTACTACTATTGCTACTACTGTCGCTTGCTACTGTTGCTACTTGCTACCGCTGTCACTACTGTTGTTCCTTGGCACTGCCATTACTCGCTAATTTGCTGTTACTACTTTGCTTGCAGATACTAATCTTTCAGGTGTGGTTGAATCTGACAATTCAACTACTAATACTTAAGAGTATTCTCTCACCTCCCGGCATGTGAATCAACAAATTTGGGTCAAATACTCTACCCTCGAAAACTGCTATGATCCCACGCGTTGGTGGGCGTGAACAACATTCTTCTAGTTTCGATTGCCGGGGAGTGCTAGCAGCATTCTTCTGGTGTCGTTGTAAGAGGAAGAACAGTTGACATCAAGCATTTTTCTGGCACCGTTGCCGGGGAGGTATTGCTATATTCTCTGAGTCACTTGGGATTTATATCTGCTGAGCACTATGAAGAATCTGAAGGATCCGAAGACCAAAGTCTTGCCCTCAGCTACGAGGGGAGGTAAGGAATTGCCATCTAGCTCTGCACTTGATTGACCTTCAGTTATGAGTAAGTTTGCGACATCACCTCCTGCTAGAAATCCTGATATATCGCATGTGCTTGATGATGCTTGTGATACTACTACTAGAGATGCTATGCTTGATACTATGCCTGATGATGCTATGCCTGATACTGCTAGAGATGCTATGCTTGATACTGCTTTGCCTGATGATGCTAGAGATTCTATTTTGCCTGATGATGCTATGCTTGATACTGCTAGAGATACTACTTTGCCTGATGTTCCACTAGGAGTGTTCCTTGATGCTCATATTGCTAGAGTTACTGCCAATGGTTGTGATGCTTCTGATACTGCTGATACTATTGAGATAGAACCTTCTTTTGCTCGTGCTAGATCTAGCTCTCCTAGATATGAATTGCTTGTTATACCTGAGGGTTACGTTATGGAGGGAGAGATAGCCGAGGATTTTTCTTGCGTGTAAGGATGCCTATGACGCTGAGAAATTACTTGCCAAGTGGAAGGAAAAATCTCGGGAAGCTAAGATGAAATATGACCCGAAGTTTGCCACTTCACCTATCTTTATCACCGATAAGGATTATGAATTCTCTGTCGACCCTGAGATAATATCTCTAGTCGAATCTGGTCCTTTTCACGGTTATGAGTCTGAGACGGTCATAGCCCATCTTGCCAAACTACACGAAATAGCCACCCTTTTCACTAATGAGGAGAAGATCCGACACTACTATATCCTTAAGTTGCTTCCTTTCTCTCTAAAGATGATGCTAAAGCCTGGTTCACCTCTCTTGCTCCTGGATGTGTGCGTAGTTCCCAGGAGATGGTCTATTACTTGTGTGAGAAATATTTCCCTGCCCATAAGAAGCAAGCTGCCTTGCAGGAAATATACTACTTTGCTCAACTCCAAGAAGAGAGCCTTCCACAAGCTTGGGGGAGGCTCGTCCAGCTACAAAATGCTTTGCCTGATCACCCTCTTAAGAAGAACGAGATACTTGATATCCTCTATAACGGACTTACCGATGCCTCCAGAGACCACCTAGATAGTAGTGTCGGTTGTGTTTTTAGGGAACGAACTGTAGAACAAGCTGAGACTCTACTGAATAACATCTTGATCAATGATAATGCTTGGACTATTCCCGAACCACCTCCTAAGCCAACTCCGAAGAAAAGAGGTATTCTATTCCTCAGTCCAGATATGCAAAAAGCCATGAAATCTATGCAAGAGAAAGGCATTAGATCTGAAGATGTCAAAAATCTACCACCTATCGAAGAGATCCATGGTCTCGATAACCCGATACAGGTAGTAGAAGCGAATTCTCTGTGTAGGTTTGATGAGAGTGATATTCCTTTTGATAAACCTGCTAGCCTATGCTTTGATGAATTTGACAACTTTGTTGCCAAACAACAGAGTTTCAATGATTATGTTAGCAGACATTTGGAACAAAGTACTCGTATGTTAGCCATTGAAGTGCTTGTGTAGACAGAAATGTCAATGATGTGAAGCTTCTGAGTAAACATGCCTCTATGATTACTACTCAGGTAGAACAAGTACTTAAAGCTCAGAATGACCTGCTCAATGAATTAAATGACAACTCTATCAGAGTCATTACTAGAGGAGGCAAAATGACTCAGGAACCTTTGTATCCTGAAGGTCATCCTAAGAGAATTAATCAAGATTCTCAAGGAATCAATGCTGATACACCCAGTCATCCTAAGGAGAAGAAGAAGGATGATAGAAATCTACATGCCAGTTCACCAAATACTATCACACCTGAAGAACCTAATGATATTTCTGCGTCTGATGTAGAAACACAATCTGGTGATGAACATGAACATGGTGACAATATGGACAGTGATGTTCATAATAATGCTCAACCTAGCAATGATGAGGATGTGGAGATTGAACCTTCGGTTAATCCTGATAACCCACAACCTAAGAAATACGATAAGAATGACTTCACTGCTAGGAAGCATGGTATAGAGAGGGAGCCATGCGTTCAGAGACCTATGCCCTTTCCTCCTAAGCCATCCAAGAAAAAGGATGATGAGGATTTTGAGCGCTTCGTTGAAATGATAAGTCCCATCTTTCTGCAGATGCGGTTAACTGATATGCTCAAAATGTCTCCGTATGCCAAGTACATGAAAGATATCATGACTAATAAACGGAAGATACCAGATCTTGAGATCTCCACCATGCTTGCCAATTACACTTTCAAAGGTGGAACTCCTAAGAAACTTGGTGATCCCGGAGTGCCCACTTTACCTTGCTCCATTAAAGGAAACTACGTAAGAACTGCCTTATGTGACCTTGGAGCCGGTGTTAGTGTTATGCCGCTCTCTCCTTATTGTAGACTTGAGTTGGATAAGTTGACGCCCACTGAAATTTCTCTGCAAATGGCCGACAAATCAACTGCTTTCCCTATCGTCATTTGCAAGGATGTGCCTGTTGTGGTTGCTAACACCACTATCTTAACATACTTTGTTATCTTGGATATTCCCGACGACGATGCCATGGCTGTCATCCTCGGAAGACCCTTTGTAAACACTGCAGGGGCTGTTATAGATTGCAACAAAGGCAATGTCACTCTCCATGTCAACGGTAATGAGCACACCGTGCACTTTTCGAAGAAACGATATCAAGTACATTGCATCAATGCTATCGAAAAGACTTCATCGATTCTCATTGGGAGCTTTGAATGCCATATTCCTCGTGTCAAGATGAAGTATGATTTGCTTGTTGGGGAGATACATATCCCCATTGAGGTGACTTAGTGGCTATCCGAAAATTCTCCGTTCTATCTTGCGATTCGAGAAGGTTTTGTCATAACAATTTGATCAACCCCATTGACGGATTTCTTTCGATGACCATGAAACGGATTAATCAAAGAGTCACATACCTCTGTTTTAAAGCTTTCATTTTCTTTTGCTTAGAAGAAAAATGATAGAATTAGTTTAGCTTTTCCTCTTTTCTGTATTAGCATCCCGGAGAAAAATACCTCGAAAATAAAAGTCCTCCGATGGTCCTGAGAATTTAGTATGATTTTTTTTGGAATTTTTTAAAATTTCTGGGCCTGAGAGCTGGCCTGGGGGCCAGACCAGTGGGCCACAAGCCCTGTCACCGCCACCTACCCTGCTGGTGGCAGGGTGCAAGCTTGTGGGGCCCATAGGCACCCCCTCCACTCATTCCAGCTCTCAGCCTCTTCTTCCACCTCCAGAAAAAATTGTTTCGCAGCTCAAACCCGTGTTCTTGCTCATTTGGCTCTGATTTTCGATCTCCTTGCTCAAAGCACCATTCTCCGAACCGTTTTGGGGAAATTACTCCTTGGTAAGTGACTCCTCCATTGGTCCAATTAGTTTTTGCTCTAGTGTTTTATCCTTCACGAATTCTTGCTACCTCGGTGACCCTATTCTTGAGCTAGAAAGGTTGATTTTAGCCGGTCCCAGGTAGTTTTAGCGCGTGATACAGTCTCTAGGCATTAGTAGGAGTAGTTGCTACAAGGTATGGTTGGTCCTCATTCACTTTTCTCTTGAACTTCAAAAATTTCAGCAAAAGGAAATTATGTTCACGAGGAAGTTTCATGGTGGTTCCTCAAGTAAGAAGGGTCCCCGTCTCTCTTTTCGGGAGCCCGAACCTTTTCAACTAAGGGACGCACAAATGCAACCATGTGAATGGCCTTCCGATGAGTTCATGATCGAAGCAGGTTTCAAGGATGAGTTTGATACACTTGTCCGCAATGCCGGGTTAGAAGAATTCCTCTTAGATAAATGTGAACACTATGCTATGCTCACTGCTTCTTTCGTGCGTAGATTTAAATTCTCAGTTGGCCGTGACTCATCCATATTGTTTGATCTGTACGATAAATCCTATACCGTGGATTTGGAGGATTTCAATAGGATTTGCAAGATACCTGATGGGGGTAGTATAAATGATCCTTCCAAGTCTTTCGTCAGAGACTTTGTCTCCAGTATAACTGTTGGAGAAACTAGAGATATCACGCAAGCCACCATAGGAAGCATCCATTTCCCTGCCTTGCACTACCTTGCCCTCTTCATAGGTAGGTGCATTAATGGCAAGGGTGCACATTGTCAGCTATGCTCTTCCGACCTTAGTATCCTTAAGAGCGGAGTAACAGGTGACAGGAGCTTCAACATGGGAGCTATAATAGCAAGGAGGCTGAATAAAAATGCCAGTGAGGGGGATTTCTTTGGTGGAGTTTATGCTACACGCTTAGCAAATTTTCTTGGAGTTTCCATCCGCCCAGAAGACCCTCCTCTCCTTACAGCCTACCTTGATCATGTCGCTCTAACATGCTACCAGTTCCTTGAGAGAGATCATGGATCCCTCCTATACTGCTTGATATTTAACCGACAGCGTGTTTTCCATATTACCCTTCCAGGTAAAATGAAGATACTACATAACCATAGGAGAGGCAGAGGAGTATGAGAGGGAGGTGACGGCTGCTCAACTTCGCGAGGCAGCTATGCAGGCAATGGCTGCAGCACTCCCGTATAACACCCATTATGACTTTGGGTTTCGCCAGGACCATCCTTGGGAGTAGACCAACTTAGGCCAAAAGCCTAAGCTTGGGGGAGTACGTGTTTCTCATCGACTTTACATTCTTGCTTATGCTTTCACTTTGTTAGCCGGTGTTCACACTTTGCCACTGTATCATCCATGCTAGTTTATTTTCTTTTTCTCGTTTTATTTTCGTGTGTCTCTTTAGTTTGAGAAAAACCAAAAAGATTTTTCTTTCTTCTTTTGCTTGTTGGGAGCTTTCCCGTGTAAATAGTTTTCTTTTTCTTTGGGTCAAGGTAGAAGATATTGGTTACAATGTTTATTGGTTCTTACATGCTTACCTGTTTAGCTTTCAAAAGAGCTATATTACTTTGTCTTCTCCTTTGTGTTTGCCTGCAGATTCAGCTTAGTCCAATGCACGAGCACTCTTATTATTGTTCACATCGTTCGATCATGCAAGTGAAAGGAAAAAATGATGATATATGATGAAGTGACTGAGACTGAAAAGCTTGTATGAACTCTATCTATTTTGTTTTTGTAAATATGACTAGCTTGTCGACCCAGATTTAGCTTTGTTGTGAGAGAACCATGTTTGCAATGACAACTTAGAGATCATAGTTTCTGATGCCATGCTTATTTAGCTGAGAGCTTATAATGGTTTGTCTTGAATGCTAACATAGATTTTGAGATGACTATGATGTAGTATGATAGGATGGTATTCTCCTTTGATTGATTCAAGTGGCTTGACTTGGCGCATGTTCATGCATGTAGTTGAAACAAAATCAACATAGCCTCTATGATGTTCATGTTCATGGTGATTTATATCCTGTTCATGCTTGCATTCAATGTTAGTCAAACTCATTGCATCTTGATGACTGTTGTCGCTCTCTAGTTGGTCACTTCCCAGTATTTTGCTAGCCTTCACTTGTACTAAGCGGAATACTGCTTGTGCGTCCACTTCCATAAACCCAAAAAAAATTCCATGAGAGTCCACCATACCTACCTATTTGCGGTATCTACCTGCTGTTCCAAGTAAATTTGCATGTGCCATTCTCTAAATCTTCAAGAAATAATCTGTTTTGCATGCCCGAACCGCTCATGTGGTGACAGAGGGCTATTGGTATCTTCCATGCTAGGAGTGTTATCCTCGACATGTGTTTATTCACTGTCATTCACGAGAAAGGGGACGGTAATTGGAATGCCCAGTTCCACGCTTAAATCGAAAACATAACTGTAAAACAAGACTCCCCCCGGATTGATGTTATTATGGACGGTACCCGAGGATTCGGCTAGCCGTGGAGTGTGATTGATTGGTGGTGGGGGAGTTAAAACTTTACTTTTCTGTTTGGGAACCGCCTATAGCATGAGTAGCATGGAAGATATTGAGAACTCTTGGTCATTGCGTTGACAATGAAAGCATGCCACCCAAAATTATTATCTCTGTTTTCAAAGCTTGAGCTCTGGCACCTCTGCAAATCAATGCTTCCCTCTGCGAAGGGCATGTCTATTTATTTTCCTGTTGAGTCATCCTCCTCTTATATAAGCACCAATTAGAGAGCACCTCTGTCATTTTTATGCTTTGCTTTTGATTGATATTGAGTATGACTATGACTGGATCTTCGTTGTTATGAATTACAATGTTTAGTGAGCCCTTGATCTTTGAAAGTGCTCTGCATTTATGTTTTGCGATCTCAGAAAGTGCTAGCGAGATACCACCTATTCATATTGCTTCATGATTGTTTTGATTGAAGTGTTGATATTTGAAACTCATTATTATTTCTTCGTTAGCTGATTATGACATTGATATTAGTTTACCGTGAGACCTTTGTGTCATTTACTTATGTGGTTAACTTGTGATCTTGTTGAAATTCTGGTTATGAGTTAGACATAGTTGCAACAACAAGATCAAACAGACTTTGTCAAACTTTTTCTTTCTCTCTCAGTTTGTCAATTGAGTTGCTTGAGGACAAGCAAGATTTTAAGCTTGGGGGAGTTGATACGTCTCCATCGTATCTACTTTTCCAAACTCTTTTGCCCTTGTTTTGGACTATAATTTGCATGATTTGAATGGAACTAACCTGGACTGACACTGTTTTCAGTAGAATTGCCTTGATGTTATTTTTGTGCAGAAATCAATGTTCTCCAAACATCCTCAAAATTTACGGGGAGTAGTTTTGGAAAATAAGAAAAATATCTGCGCCAAGTTCCACCTAAGGGGGTGGGCCAGTGGGCCACAAGCCCTGGCTCCGCCACCACCCCCTGGTGGCGGTGGGCAGGCTTATGGGGCCCACACGGCTCTGCCGCCCCCAACCTCAGGTCTATAAGTCCCCTTTTGTCCCAGAAAAAATAAAAAGAGAAGTTTTCTCGCGTTTGCGATACGGAGGCGCCGCCACCACCTGTTCTTCATCTCGAGGGCAGATCTGGAGTCCGTCTTGGGCTCCGGAGAGGGGAAATCGTCACCATCGTCATCATAAACCTTCTTCCCTCTCCAATTCCATGAAGCTCTTCGTCGTTTGTGAGTAATCTATTCGTAGGCTCGCTAGGCAGTGATGAGTAGGATGAGATCTATCATGTAATCGAGTTAGTTTTGATGGGGATTGATCCCTAGTAACCACTATGTTCTGAGATTGATGTTGCTACTACTTTGCCATGCTTAATGCTTGTCACTAGGGCCCGAGTGCCATGATGTCAGATATGAAATTATTATGTTGTCACCAATATATGTGTGTTTTAGATCCGATCTTGCAAGTTGTAGTTATCTACTATGTGTTATGATCCGGCAACCCCGGAGTGACAGTAACCGGAACCACTCCTGGTGATTACCATAGTTTGAGGAGTTCACGTATTCACAAACTGCTAATGTGTTTGTCCGATTCTTTGTTAAAAGGAGAACCTTAATATCCCGTAGTTTCCTTTTGGACCCCGCTGCCACGGGAGGGATGGACAATAGAAGTCCCGCAAGTTCTTTTCCCTAAGCACGTATGACGACACACGGAATGCATGCCTACATCACATTGACGAACGGGAGCTAGCCACATATCTCTCCGTGTTATAGCTGTTGCATGATGAATATCATCCAAACAAATCACTGACCCATTGCCTACGAATTTGTCCTACTGCTGATGTTACTTGTCTTGCTCTGCTGCTGCTACTACTGTTGCTACTCTTGTTACTTGTCTTGCTCTACTGCTGCTACTACTGTTGCTACTACTGTTACTTGTCTTGCTCTGCCGCTGCTACTACTGTTGCTACTACTGTCGCTTGCTACTGTTGCTACTTGCTACCGCTGTCACTACTGGTGTTCCTTGCCACTGCCGTTACTCGCTACTTTGTTGTTACTACTTTGCTTGTAGATACTAATCTTTCAGGTGTGGTTGAATCTGACAATGCAACTGCAAATACTTAAGAGTATTCTCTCACCTCCCGTCGTGTGAATCAACAAATTTGGATCGAATACTCTACCCACGAAAACTGCTACGATCCCACGCGCTGGTGGGCGTCAACAACATTCTTCTAGTTTCGATTGCCGGGAGTGCTAGCAGCATTCTTCTGGTGCCATTGCAAGAGGAAGAACAGTTGACATCAGAGACATATCAAGATTTCTAACAGGAGGTGATGTCGCAAACTTACTCCTAACTGAAGGTGAATCAAGTGCAGAGCTAGATGGCAATTCCTTACCTCCCCTCGTAGTTGAGGGCAAGACTTTGTTTTTTGGATCCTTCAGATTCTTCATAGTGATCAGCAGATATAAATCCCAAGTGACTCAAAGAATATAGCAATACCTCCCCGGCAACGGCGCAAGAAAAATGATGACTCCGTGACAGCAGACCTTCCCCTGCAACGGCACCAGAAGAATGCTGCTAGTACTCTCCGGCAATCGAAACTAGAAGAATGTTGTTGACGGCCCACCAGCGTGTGGGATCGCATCAGTTTTTGAGGGTAGAGTATTCGACCCAAATTTATTGATACGCCTATAGGAGGTGAGAGGATACTCTCAAGTATTAGCAGCTGAATGTGTCAGATTCAACCACACCTGAAATATTAGTATCTGGAAGCAAGGTATCAGCATCAAAGTAGTATGATAACAATGGTGTCAGAAACAATCTGTTCATGGCAGACTATTCCTAACTGTCGTATCAATGGCGCCAGAAGTTGCCCATGGATGGAAAATATTCTTTCCCGTCGACGGCGCGAGAAAAAGTATGGTAGCAGGTAGCAGCAGTGCAACGAGTAATAGGAGTGGCAAGGAACAGCAGTAGTGACAGCAGTAGCAAGCGACAGTAGCAGCAGAGCAAGACAAGTAACAGCAGTAGCAGCAGAGCAAGACAAGTAACAGCAGTAGTAGGACAAACTCGTTGGCAATGGGTCGGTGATTTGTTTGGATGATATTCATCATGCAACAGTTATAACACAGAGAGATATGTGGCTAGCTCCCGTTCTTCAATGTGATGTAGGCATGCATTCCGTGTGTCATCATACGTGCTTAGGGAAAAGAACTTGCATGACATCTATTGTCCATCCCTCTAGTGGCAGCAGGGTCCAAAAGGAAACTACGGGATATTAAGGTTCTTATTTTAATAAAGAACCGCACCAACGGATTAGCACTAGGTGAACACATGAACTCCTCAAACTATGGTCATCACCGGGAGTGGTTCCGGTTATTGTCACTCCGGGGTTGCCGGATCATAACACATAGTAGGTAACTACAACTTGCAAGATCAGATCTAAAACACACCTATATTGGTGACAACATAATAATTTCATATCTGAAATCATGGCACTCGGGCCCTAGTGACAAGCATTAAGCATGGCAAAGTAGTAGCAACATCAATCTCAGAACATAGTGGATACTAGGGATCAATCCCCGTCAAAACTAACTCGATTACATGATAGATCTCATCCTACTCATCACCGCCCAGCGAGCCTACGAATAGATTACTCACAAACGACGAAGATCTTCATGGAATTGGAGAGGGAAGAAGGTTGATGATGATGATGGCGACGATTTCCCCTCTCCGAAGCCCAAAACGGACTCCAGATCTGCCCTCCAGATGAAGAACAGGTTGTGGCGGCGCCTCCGTATCGCAAACGCGATGAAATCTTCTATTTTTATTTTTTCTGGGACGAAAGTGAACTTATAGAGCTGAGATTGGGGGCGGCAAAGCCACGTGGGCCCCACAAGCTTGACATCCGCCACCAGGGGGGTGGCAGCTACAGGGCTTGTGGCCCACTGGCCCACCCCCTCAGGTGGATCTTTGCGTAGGTAAATTTTAAGGACATTTGGAGAACTTTCATTTCTGCACAAAAACAACACCAAGGCAATTCTGCTGAAAACAGCGTCAGTCCAGGTTAGTTCCATTCAAATCATGCAAATTAGAGTCCAAAACAAGGGAAAACGAGTTTGGAAAAGTAGATACGATGGAGACGTATGAGTCACTGGAAGCGCAACTGCCCCAAGTATCTGGCTGATAAGAAGGCGGCCAAGGAAAAATCAGGTATACTCGATATACATGTTATTGATGTGTACTTAACCAGCTCTCGTAGTAGTGCATGGGGTATTCGATACCGGTTCTGTTGCTCATATTTCCAACTCGAAACAGGAACTGAGGAATAAGCGAAGGTTGGCGAAGGATGAAGTGACGATGCGCGTGGGAAATGGTTCCAAGGTTGATGCAATCGCCGTCGGCACAATTACACTTAAGTTACCATCAAGATTAGTTATGAACTTAAATAAATGTTATTTAGTGCCTGCGTTAAGCATGAACATTATATCTGGATCTTGTTTATTGCGAGATGGTTACTTGTTTAAGTCAGAGAATAATGGTTATTCTATTTCTATGAGTGATATATTTTATGCTCATGCACCCAATGTGAGAGGATTGTTCATATTGAATCTTCATAGTGATAATACACATATACATAACATTGAGACCAAAAGAGTTAGAGTTAACAATGATAGCGCCATCTTTTTATGGCACTGCTGCTTAGGTCATATTGGTGTAAAGCTCATGAAGAAACTCCATACCGATGGACTTTTGGAGTCACTTGACTTTGATTCACTTGACACGTGCGAACCATGCCTCATGGGCAAGATTACTAAAACTCCGTTCTCCGGAACAATGGAGTGTGCAAATGACTTGTTGGAAATCATACATACCGATGTGTATGGTCTGATAACTATGGAGGCACGCGGCGGATATCGTTATTTTCTCACCTTCACTGACGATTTGAGTAGATATGGTTATATCTACTTCATAAAGCACAAGTCTAAAACATTTGAAAAGTTCAAACAATTTCAGAGTGAAGTCGAAAATCATCGTAACAAGAAGATCAAGTTCCTACGATTTGATCGTGGGGGTGAGTATCTGAGTTTCGAGTTTGGTGCTCACTTAAGACAATGTGGAATTGTTTCACAGTTGACACCGCCTGGAACACCACAGCGTAATGGTGTGTCCGAACATCGTAATCATACTTTATTAGAGATGGTGCGATCTATGATGTCTCTTACTGATTTGTTGTTATTGTTTTGGGGTTATGCATTAGAAACACCTGCATTCACTTTAAATAGGGCACTATATCAGTTGTGGTATGGCAAAAGACCAAAATTGTCGTTTCTTAAAGTTTGGGGATGTGATGCTTATGTCAAAAAGCTTCAGCCTGAAAAGCTGGAACCCAAAGCGGAAAAGTGCGTCTTCATAGGTTACCCAAAAGAGACAGTTGGGTATACCTTCTATCTCAAATCCGAGAGCAAAGTGTTTGTTGGTAAGAACAGAGCTTTTCTCGAGAAGGAGTTTCTCTCGAGAGAATTGAGTGGGAGGAAGATAGAACTTGATGAGGTTGTCGAACCTCTCATCCCTCTGGATGGTGTCGCGGGGCAAGGGGAAACCCGTGTTGTTGCGATGCCGGTTGACGAGGAAGTTAATGATGATGATCGTGAAACTCCGAATCAAGTTCCCGTCGGACCTCGCAGGTCGACGAGACCGCGTACTACTCCAGAGTGGTAGGGTAATCCCGTCTTATCAATTATGTTGTTGGACAACAATGAGCCTGTGAATTATGAAGAAGCAATGGTGCGCACAGATTCCAACAAATGGCTAGAGGCCATGAAATCCGAGATAGGATCTATGTATGAAAATAACGCATGGACTTTGGAAGTACTACCTGAAGGCCGCAACGCTATTCAAAACAAATGGATCTTTAAGAAGAAGACAGACGCTGATGGTAATGTGATCGTTTATAAAGCTCGACTTGTGGCAAAGGGTTTTTCACAAGTTCAAAGAATTGACTACGATGAGACATTCTCGCCCGTAGCGATGCTTAAGTCCGTCCGAATCATGTTAGCGATAGCTGCATTTTCAATTATGAAATCTGGCAGATGGATGTCAAAACGACGTTCCTTAACGGTTTCCTTAAGGAAGAGTTGTATATGATGCAACCCGAAGGTTTTGTCAATCCTAAAAATGCTAACAAAGTGTGCAAGCTCCAGCGAGCTATTTATGGACTCGTGCAAGCATCTCGGAGTTGGAATAAATGCTTTGATGAGGTGATCAAAGCATTTGGGTTTATACAGGTGGTTGGAGAATCCTGTATTTACAAGAAAGTGAGTGGGAGCTCTGTGGCGTTCCTAATACTATATGTGGATGACATATTACTGATTTGAAACGGAGTGGAGCTTTTGGAGAGCATAAAGGATTACTTGAATAAAAGTTTCTCTATGAAGGACCTAGGAGAAGCTGCTTACATTCTAGGCATAAAGATCTATAGGGATAGATCAAAACGCGTGATAGGACTTTCGCAAAGCACATACCTTGATAAATATTTGAAGAGGTTCAAAATGGAACAGTCCAAGAAGGGGTTCCTGCTAGTTTTACAAGGTACGAGATTGAGTAAGACTCAGTGCCCATCAACTGATAAAGATAGAGAGCATATGAGTGTCGTCACCTATGCTTCAGCCATAGGTTCTATTATGTATGCAATGTTGTGCACTAGACCAAACGTTAGCCTGGCCATAAGTATGGCAGGCAGGTTCCAGAGTAATCCAAGAGTGGATCACTGGACGGCGGTCAAGAATATCCTAAAGTACCTGAAAAGGACTAAGGAGATGTTTCTCGTATATAGAGGTGACCTAGAGCTCGCCGTAAAAGGTTACGTCGATGCAAGCTTTAACACAGATCGGACGACTCTAAGTCGTAGACCGGATACGTATTTATTCTTAATGGGGGTGCAGTAAGCTGGTGCAGTTCCAAGAAAAGCGTCATAGCTGATTCTACATGTGAAGCGGAGTACATGGCCGCCTCGGAGGTAGATAAGGAGGGTGTATGGATGAAGCAGTTCATGACGGATCTTGGAGTGGTGCCAAGCGCACTGAATCCAATAACCCTGTTTTGTGACAACACGGGTGCCATTGCCTTAGCAAAGGAACCACGATTTCACAAGAAGACCAGACACATCAAACGACGCTTCAACCTCATCCGTGACTACGTCGAGGAGGAGGACGTGAATATCTGCAAAGTGCACACGGATCTGAATGTGGCAGACCCGTTGACTAAACCTCTTCCATGGGCAAAGCATGATCAACACCAAAACTCTATGGGTGTTAGATTTATTACAATGTAATTCGCATGACGATGTGAGGACTAAATTAATGACTCGAGTGCAAGTGGGAGACTGTTGGAATTATGCCCTAGAGGCAATGATAAATAAGTTATTATTATAATTCCTATATCAATATAATCGTTTATTATCCGTGCTATAATTGTATTGAATGAAGTCTTAGATACATGTGTGGATATATAAACAAAACATTGTCCGTAGCAAGCCTCTAGTTGGCTAGCTAGTTGATCAAGGATAGTCAAGGTCTTCTGACTATGTACAAGGTGTTGTTGCTTGATAACTGGATCACATCATTGAGTGAATCATGTGATGGACTAGACCCAAACTAATGAACGTAGCATGTTGAGCGTGTAATTTTGTTGCTACTGTTTTCTGCATGCCAAGTATTTATTCCTACGACCATGAGATCATATAACTCACTGGCACCGGAGGAATGCCTTGTGTGTATCAAACGTCACAACGTAACTGGGTGGCTATAAAGATGCTCTACAGGTATCTCCGAAGGTGTCCGTTGAGTTAGTATGGATCAAGACTGGGATTTGTCACTCCGTGTGACGGAGAGGTATCTCGGGGCCCACTCGGTAATACAACATCACTCACAAGCCTTGCAAGCAATGTGACTTAATGTAAATCACGGGATCTTGTATTACGGAACGAGTAAAGAGACTTGCCGGTAAACGAGATTGAAATAGGTATACGGATACTGACGATCGAATCTCGGGCAAGTAACATACCGAAGGACAATGGGAATGACATACGGGATTATATGAATCCTTGGCACTGAGGTTCAATCGATAAGATCTTCATAGAATATATAGGATCCAATATAGGCATCCAGGTCCCGCTATTGGATATTGACCGAGGAGTCCCTCGGGTCATGTCTACATAGTTCTCGAACCCGCAGGGTCTACACACTTAAGGTTCGGTGATGTTTTATGCGTATTTGAGTTATATGGTTGGTTAC